>NW_027362761.1:865086428-866407406 GCF_046119375.1 Phyllobates terribilis | reverse complement strand
CGAGTGCCCCACGGCCCAGGGGGCGAGTCACTGTGAATTTGCTTTTTGCAAATGCTACAAGGTCAAAGTCATCATACAAGAGTCCCATGGTCTCAAAGAATGAGTCAATTGAGGAGGGTTAGGTGAAGTCTGGAGGTAGGGAAAATGGTCCACACATGGAGAGCCCCTTGCAGCTCAGAGTCTCAAATGCTGACTCTCGGAACTCAATTATTATGGACAGAGTCTACAGTATATCTACAATTCTCTTTAAAGATAAAAATGTTTTACCGGTCATGAGAAAAGCAGTCTGGGAAGTTCATTTTCTGTTCAGTAGTAACAAATGTTGCAGCAGTGGCCCAGGGCTGGGTGGATTCATGATGTTCATTGATATGCACTGCACATCACAATTTTCAGATTTATTTATAAAATAATTAGAAAGCCATGTATCATTTCCTTTACACTTCACAAATACTTGTTACTATGTGTTGGTATATCACATGAAATCCCAATAATAAAACATCCCTTGTGGGTGTAACGTGAAAAAATGTGGAAAATTTCATGGGGTATGAATACTTTTTCAAGGCACTGTAGGTTTGATTGTTTATATCTGTTAATCCTGTCTGCCCTCCCATTGAGACCCATCCACATTTTATTAAAATGCTGAGAGAAGAGATGACTGGATCTTTTGAAATAAGCTTTGCTGAATTTTTCCAGTAAGTTCATTTCACTGTGAAATTTAATCCTTTAAATGCCTCAATCAAAAGCAATCGTAGCATTCTCAGGATTGGAAGAGGGCTCCCTCTCTCACCACACCGGCATCCTCGCTAGTAGATTGTGGGGTTGCGTTGCTTGTCATGGCATCCGGAGTTCAAAGAATGACCTCCCGGTTAGGCCCTGCCATAAGTATTTTCATATTTCAGATTTTCATAAATAAATGCAAATCATATCAACCTAAATTTAAACCTAAATCCAAATTTAGCACAAACAAATTACAATGTGTCACATAAACAATCTCAGAATCACTAGGATATGTGGAAGCATTCCAGAGTTATTACTACTTTAAGTGACCCGTCAGATTTGTAAAATTTGGCCTGATAGAGAAGGTGAAAACTGGCATTGGCAGGAAAGAGTTAAAGGGGATATCCAGGACTTTAAAAAAAAGGAATGTAGATGCTAACAAATGCAACTACCTGCTTGTTGTACCCGGCACCGGTCATTGACCGCTCTTGAAAGAGATTCGGCTGCTCCATGTCATTAGAGCTGCAGTTTCTCTTCCTGTTGACAGGGTGGGACTACTGGTGTCATGCTGATTGACAGCAGGCTTCCCCCAATTAGGCAGCAGAGAGCAGCTGTCAATCAGCATGACACCAGTAATCCCATCCTGTCAAGAGGAAGAGAAACTGCTGCTCTGATGACAGGGGGCAGCTGAATCTCTGGTAGGGGCGGTCAATGACCGGTGTCGGGTACAACAGACAGGTAGTTGTCTCTGTTAGTATCTACATGTCTTCTTTTAAAGTCCTGGTTAGCTCCTTTAAAGAGTACTTTTTGATTGCTTCATAAGATTTCTTGGTACATAGCCTCTTTGTGCTACATATGATGTAAAACATTACTAGACTGTATGCTATTAAGCTTAATGCTATGTAAAATAACACCATAATCATTACAGGCCTGCTGTGAAATCATGTTAGCACCATCCTTCTAGCTATGGCATGTTCAACGTAGCACGTTAACTATATGTCGGCATCACGTTAAGGTAATGGGTTCATTCATTATTTAGGCTTCTAATAGCTGTTCATAGCTGCTAATACCAAACACTTTAATTTATCATTCCATTAGTGTATATCAGGCCATAGATAACTCAAACCCTGCAGCTAAGATGAAACACCTAATGACTTTTTTTGCGCTTGACTGTCCATTCTGTGCCTTTGAAACTTTATATAATCTAAATTAAATGAAATGTAATGGGAACATCACATCTTATAATGTATGCAAATGTTTCTAATAGTCGAAAAAAAAATTGCAACTAAAAATATTCATCACAAGCGCATTACCCAGATGAAACTTTTCATTTGACATTCGATTTGTGGTTCACAAAAAAAAACAATAAAACATTACTGACACCATTTCCCACACTGCTGAAGCATCAAAGAGCGGGCTAACGTCATTTGCATTGACGCACGAGCCTCCCCATAATACCATGCAGCTTTGACATCTTACGGATTATTATGCCTTGTACAGTGGTGGTCAGTACCTGGACTACCAGAGATTAGCGGTTCCCAGTGAAGCACAAGTTTGTACGGCAGATTTGCTTTACATCTTCAAATTCACTGGGTAAGTCTCTCTCTTTTGTAGACTGTAAGCTGTTATGGTCAGTGGAGTCTTCTCACTCCTGTAGGCCATATTCACACGTTCAGTATTTGGTCAGTATTTTACATCAGTATTTGTAAGTCAAGATCAGGAATGGAAAAATCAGATGAAAAATATAATATAAACACGTCACCACTTCTGCATTTTTCGCCCACTCATGTTTTTGGCTTACAACTAGTGTTGAGCGATACCTTCCGATATCGGAAAATATCGGATCGGATTGGAACGGACCGATACCCAAAAAATATCGGATATCGCCGATTCCGATACCGGAAACCAATGCAAGTCAATGGGACACAAATATCGGAATGAAAATAAACCCTTTCTTTCCTTGTAGGTTAATTCTACATGAAGGAAAGCAACTAAGAATAATGTAGAATGTATTGGGGGAGGTGGAGGAGACATTAAAGGCATAGAGGTTTAGCCCAATCAAATGGAATAGCAGGAATTAATATTTTTTTTATGACATTCGGAGTTACAAAGATATTGACTATGTTAAGTTTTTTTATATTTGGTCAGATATTTGTGTTTCACTACTTCCATGCTCTTCACCTTCTTTTTTACTTCTCCCACACTTTCTCCTTCATCATCCTCAGCAGCAGCATATTTTTCTTCAACTTCTTCTTCACCTTATTCATCTTCTTCTTCTTCACCTTCTTCCTATTATTCTTTTTTTTTTACATTCTTCATATTCTTCTTATTCAACTATTATTCTTCTTCATATTCTACTTCTTCATCTTCTTCATATTCTTCTTCTTCATCATAATCTTATTTGTGACAGGCATTCCGGCAGTTGTTATCTATAAAAGTTTGAAAGATTACACCTTCCGTTCTGCCTGCCACAAAAGATTTACAACAGGATTTGTCCGCGTTCAGTTTGGCCTGCAGCAGCAGGTATTTTCCAGGGGCACCACGAGGAGGAACGGACTCACCCCCATACACTGCTTAGTCTTCTTCTGCTTATAATTTAGATAATATCTTTTGCTCTGATTTTTAGTCTTATGCTTAATGTTCTTCTGCTTTTTGTTCTGCAGCTTCTTGTTCTTCTGCTTCTTGGTCTTCTGTCTCTTGTTCTTCTGTGTCTTGGTGGTTGTCTTCTTGTTCTTTGTCCTCTTGGTCATGTTCTTCAGGGTCATCTTCTTGGTCTTCTTTGGGGTGGTCTTCAAGGTCGTCGTCTTCAGGGTCGTCATCTTCGGGGTCGTCGTCATCTTCGGTGTGGTCTTCAGGGTTGTCGTCTTCGGGGTCCTCGTCTTCTTCGGGGTGGTCTTCATGTTAGAACCCTCCTGTTTGTTTTTGTTTCTATCTTGTGTTTTGAGGTCACGTGACCATCTTCCTATATTTTCCAGCTCCGCGCTTCTGGCCTTGCTGGACTTCAGTGTTGTTTAGACTGTCTTTCTAGCCAGGTGCTTTTGTGCCTATCTATCTCTAGTTTGCTTGGTCCTCTGGACCTCTAGTACTTTTGTCAGTTTATATTTTGCTCTGCAACAACTTCTGTTAGGAGGTGTCCCATTTTTTGTCCCAGTCCTTAGTTCTTTTAGGGACCCCTCCCTTTCTCTATAGGTCTCCGTTCAGACTACCCGAGGACGAAGGCGGGTCTGTTCACAAGGAACAGGTCGCCCGCTACAACGTAGGGACTCAGCTTAGTCTTGCTGTAGGGACAGCTCTCCCCTTCTTTCCCTAGTTTATGTTGCAGATCATAACAGTAAGTCCAGCCCAAACAAAAAAAAAAAAACTTTAAGGAAAGAAATCCGGGGATAAGTATGGTTTCGGTTCAAGATTTGGCTCAACGCATGCAGGGATTGTCTCTGGAGGTGTCCAAGCTCCGACAACACGTGAGTAGCTGTCCTGGAGCGCATTTTGTGGAACCGAAGGTAGGACTCCCTGTTATTTTTGATGGTAAACAGCAAGATTTTTTTTCCTTTAAAAATGCTTGTTTATTATATTTTCGTTTGAGACCAAAGTCCTCTGGGAATGAATCACAGTGCATTGGGTTTATCATGTCACTTTTGCGCAAGGAACCACAGGGGTGGGCCTTTTCTCTCCAACCTAATGATCCGTGTTTTAGGTCAGTGGAGGATTTTTTTTCTGCTATGGGGCAATTGTATGACGATCCTGATTGAGTGTCATCTGCCGAGACAGAACTGAGACGTTTGAATCAGGGGTCAGGTGATGTTGAAAATTATTGTACACACTTCAGAAGGTGGTCCTCAGAAGTGAAATAGAATGATTCGGTGTTAAAATGTTTTTTTCTTGCTGGTCTAAGTGAAAGGGTTAAGGATCTGCTGATTGCATTTATTGCACCTGAAACCTTGCAAGAAGCCATGCAATTAGCTATATGTGTGGACAGGAGACTGCGTGCCAGGGTTTATGATGAAAAACTTCCTGTAATGGCAGCTCCTAGTCCCCAGAAGGTCTGCTCGGACGGCGGAGAACCGATGGAGGTTGGGGCGATGTCACTCCGCTCTCAGGAAAGAGACCGCAGATTTTCCAAGGGATTGTGTTTTTATTGTGGTAAATCTGACCATTTGATTAAGAACTGTGAGCTTCGTTTAAGTAAAGAAAAACAAACATCACTTACGCCTGTATTGCTTGTTTGAACTCTAAGGGAGTATTTCTTTCAGGGAGTATCTCATTGCAGGAAGATTTGATTGAATTTCAGGTATTTGTGGATTGTGGTTCAACACTTAATGTGATTGATAAAGGGTTTTTGGAAAAACTTAAAATTGGAATCCAAACCTTTATCATCACCTATTTCTGTGATTGCAATTGATAACACTCTTTTGAAATGTATTACTCACAAGGTTGCTGCATATCCCCTCACTATCAATGGCATTCACCAAGAAAATTTGGATTTGGTGGTATTAAATAATTTACCCTCTCCAGTTGTTTTAGGTTTGCCTTGGTTAAAACTGCACAATCCTTTACTGGACTGGTCTACTAATGAGATTAAGCCTTGGAGTCCTAAGTGCTATGATAAATGTTGTAATGGTCGCATTGCAGCTGTGGAAAAAGGGGAATTACCTGTACCTATTCAGGATTTTTGGAAGGTTTTTTCAGAGGAGGAGTCGCAAGTTTTATCTCCTCATAGGGACTATGATTGCACCATTGAGTTTGTTCCTGGAGCTACTCTTCCCAAGAGTCGCTTATTTAATCTGACTATCCCTGAAAGAAAGGCCTTGGAGGAATACATACAGACGAGCTTGGCTGCTGGTCACATTAGACCTTCTAAGTCGCCTGTGGCCGTTGGCTTTTTCTTTGTAAAAAAAAAAAGACGGTGGTTTACGTCCATGTCAGGACTTTCGTGAAATTAATAAGATTACCGTACGCAATTCCTACCCATTGCCGTTAATTCCAGACTTGTTTAACCAGTTAATGGGGGCCAAGTGGTTCTCTAAAATTGATCTCCGAGGGGCATACAATTTGTTACGAATGAAGGAGGGTGATGAATGGAAAACTGCTTTTAACACTCCGGTAGGTCATTTTGAGAATCTGGTGATGCCCTTCGGTCTTACCAATGCACCCGTGTTTTTTCAGAACCTTATTAATGACATCCTGAGACCTTTGATTGGAAAGAATGTGGTTGTGTATTTGGATGACATTCTGATTTATTCACCAGATCTGGAGTCCCATTGGCAGAGCGTACGTGAGGTGTTGCAGTTATTGAGTGATAATTCACTTTTTGCTTAGCTGGAGAAATGTGAGTTCGCTGTGCAGAGAATTAGATTTTTGGGCTAAATTATCTCCAGCGAGGGCTTTGAGATGGACCCGGTGAAAGTTCAGGCTGTGCAGGAATGGCCTTGGCCTATTGGTTTGATATCGATACAGAAATTTTGGGGTTTCTCCAATTATTACAGGAAATTCATTAAGAATTTTTCTATAATTGTTAAACCATTGACCAATCTCACCAGGAAAGGTGCGAATACGGTCCAGTGGACTACTGAGGCCATTGAAGCTTTTGTGTCTCTCAAGGAGAGGTTCAGTTCTGCCCCTATCCTTATGCAGCCTGATGAGACCAAGCCTTTTTTGGTCGAGGTTGATGCTTCTTCGGTGGGGGTCGGTGCAGTTTTGTCTCAGGAGAACAAGGATGGAGTACATCCCGGGGCTTTTTTTTCGAAAAAATTTTCAGAAACCGAACTTAATTATGATGTTGGTAATCGGGAATTGCTGGCTATTAAACTCGGGTTTGAACATTAGCGTCATTTCTTGGAAGGTGCTAAATTTCCTGTTCAGGTTTCACAGATCATAAGAATTTGATCTACCTGGATGCTGCCAAACGCTTGAATGCCCGTCAAGCTAGGTGGGCACTTTTTTTTTCTCGGTTTAATTTTTCTGTTACCTATATCCCTGGTACTAAGAATGTTAAAGCCGATGCTTTATATCGCAGCTTTTCTCCTATGGTTGGTACCGAGGAGGAGGAGGGCATTTTACAGGAAGGAGTTGTGGTAGCAGCATTGGACTCTGTTTTGGAAGAAGGGATTCTGAAAGCCCAAGAGGATGCCCCATCTAACACTCCTCATGGGAGGTTGTTTGTGCCTAGAACCTCTAGGAGAGATTTGTTTGTGGAGTGTCATGAGTCTCGGTTGGCAGGTCATCCAGGAATTTCTGAGACAAAGAGACTTATCAGTCGCAGTTTTTGGTGGCCTGGGTGGCAGAAGGAAGTCATCAAGTGGGTGCGTCAATGTACGGTGTGTGCTAGGTCAAAGGCTTCCCATACCCCTGCTGCGGGGTTGCTTTGCCCTCTGGAGGTTCCTAGTGTGCCTTGGACACATTTGGCGATGGATTTTATTACTGACCTTCCTGTGTCTGAGGGTTTCACTGTCATCTGGGTGGTCGTGGACCGTTTTAGCAAGATGTGTCATTTGGTTCCATTCATTAAGCTACCCTGCACTAAGACACTCGCTAAGGCGTTTGTTAAGGAAATTGTCAGGCTCCATGGCGTTCCCACCAACATTGTTTCTGATAGGGGACCTCAGTTTGTGGCTCGCTTTTGGAGTGCTTTTTGTGACAGGTTGGGAGTCCATTTGTCATTTTCGTCTGGTTATCATCCTGAGTCTAATGGACAGACTGAAAGAAAGAACCAGGATGTTGAACAGTTTTTGCGTTGTTTTGTGGCAATCAAGAGGGGTGGTCTGAGTTTCTGTCACTTGCAGAATTTGCTCTTAACAACCATACATCCTCTTCTGCTGGGTGTTCTCCTTTTTTTTGTTGTACTGGAAGACATCCGTCTTTTGGTTCGTTCTCCAAATTGGGGTCGGTGGTGCCGGAGTAGGAGAATTTTTCCGGTGATTTGGAGAGAGTTTGGACTTCAAGAGGCTAACAAAAAGTCCAAGAAGTATTTTAACAGGAAACGTAAAGAGGTTTTGTTTACTGTGGGTGACATGGTTTGGTTGTCCTCAAAGAATCTGCGGTTGAGGATTCCCTCTAAAAAATTGGGTCTGAAGTTTGTGGGGCCATTTAAAGTGCTTCAGGTGGTTAACCAGTCTGCTGTTAGGTTGGAGGTTCCCTCCTCCTGGAAGATTAATCCTGTGTTTCATGTTTCCTTGTTAAAAAAGGCTGATGTATCAGATAGGGAGGCCACTGTCACAGTTCCTCCGGTGGTGGAAGACGGCGAATATGAAATTTCTCGTATTCTGAATTCCAGAGAGCATAGAGGGAGATTGCAGTATCTCGTCGTTTGGAAAGGTTTCGGTCCCGGGGATAACTCCTGGGTTAAGGCAGATTATGTCTCTGCCCCTAGACTTGTCAGAGCTTTCCACGGGAGATTTCTGGATAGGCCTGGGCCTGGAGGATCCGGAGGATCCTCATAAAAGAGGGGGTACTGTTAGAACCCTCCTGTTTGTTTTTGTTTCTATTTTGTGTTTTGCGGTCACGTGACCATCTTCCTGTATTTTTCAGCTCCGCCCTTCTGGCCTTGCTGGACTTCAGTGTTGTTTAGACTGTCTTTCTAGCCAGGTGCTTTTGTGCCTATCTATCTCTAGTTTGCTTGGTCCTCTGGACCTCTAGTACTTTTGTCAGTTTATCTTTTGCTCTGCAACAACTTCTGTTAGGAGGTGTCCCATTTTTTGCCCCAGTCTTTAGTTCTTTTAGGGACCCCTCCCTTTCTCTATAGGTCTCCATTCAGACTAGCCGAGGACAAAGGCGGGTCTGTTCACAAGGAACAGGTCGCCCGCTACAACGTAGGGACTCAGCTTAGTCTTACTGTAGGGACAGCTCTCCTCTTCTTTCCCTAGTTTATGTTGCAGATCATAACACTTCAGGGTCGTCGTCTTCAGGGTCATCGTCTTCGGGGTCCTCGTCTTCTTCAGGGTGGTCTTCAGGGTCGTCGTCTTCAGGGTCCTCGTCTTCAGGGTCCTCGTCTTCTTCGGGGTGGTCTTCAGGGTCGTCGTCTTCAGGGTCATCGTCAGCAAGTGAGCGCATTCTATGCGAACCTTGTGCAGCAGTGCATCAAGATACAGATAGTCCCTCAAAAAACTCGACACGACCAAGTTGAGCACATGTGCCAGACATGGGATGTGAGTGAGGTTGCCTAGGCTGCCACCAGATTTCGGCCATTATCACACACTACCATGCCTAGCTGGAGATTCGCTGGCACAAACCACACGTCGCTCTGCTGCTTAATGGCATTCCAGAGCTCCTGCACTGTGTGGCTTCGATTCCCCAAATAAATTAATTTCAATATGGCCTGTTGACGTTTGGCCACGGCTGTGCTCATATCGGTCGTAACAGGTAACCGTTCACGGGTCGATGTGGAGGTAGACAGTGACGGCTCCTGCAGCGCTGATTCAGAGGAACTGGAGTATGAAGAGGAGTCAATGTGTACAGACTGGATTCCTGCAATCTTACAACATTTACCCAATGGGCAGTGAGGGAAACGTATCGTCCCTGTCCATGCTTACTGGTGCACGCATCAGTGGTCCGGTGGACCTTGCTACTGACGGCGTTTTGTAGTGCATGTTTAATTTTTCCCTCCACATGCTGTTGCAGGGCAGGGCCGGCTTGCTTGCTGAAATAAAAGAGGCTGGGCACGTTGTATTGTGGGACTGCCAATGCCATCAAGTTACAGAAGGTGTCAGTCTCCACCAGCCTGAATGATAGCATTTCAAGGGCCAGTAGTTTTGCAATGCCAGCATTCAGAGCCTGTGCTTGCCGAGTATGGGCACCTTTTCTCCCATGCCTGTGCTAATGATGGCTGTAGACTGGCCTGGGAGTGTGAGGATGACAGGGAACGTGGTGCTGTGGGTGGAATGACACTGTGTCTCTGTACAACAGTGCAAGAGGTTCTTCCATGGCGATCCTGTGAGGAAGCCGAACCAGCTGTGTGTGAGCTGGAGGAAGAGGCTACAACACGAGCTGAAGAGATGGTAGGTGGCGCTGTAGGTTGGCCTAGGTCTTCAGTGTGTCTTTGTAACTCCACCACGTGCTTGGTCCGCACATGTTTCCACATATTTGTGGTATTGAGGTTGCTGACACTTTTCCCTCTTTTCACTTTCTGATTACACAGCTTGCATTTGACAAAGCAAATGCAACTGTGTCAAAAAAGGACCAGGCACTGCAAGTCTTGGGAGCGCCCATTTTGGGTTTTGGAAGAGGCATGCTCCTAATGGGTGCCAAAGTGGAGGCTACAGGCAACCAAGTCTGCCCCCTCCCTCTCCCTTCTTTTTGGGCCGTTCGGGGGATCTCTTCCTCAGAGCTGCTCCCACCACCTTCCTGTACCTCATCATCTACACCACCCTCTTCAAACAACTGCTTCTCCTGGGTAGTCTCGAGAGCACAGTACGCACCAGAAAGTGGCACCTGAGTCTCATCATCAGATCCGTACTGAGGTGTGCTGACCATAGGCACTGGCCCACCCGCCTCTTCAGATTCAGAGAGACAAAGCAGTTGCGCATCACTGCATACTACCTCTTCTTCAAATTCTAGAATTCTGCTTGGCTGGCCCTCTCTTTCCAAGCCAAGAGATTCAGAGAACAGAAGTAGAGATGGCTCCTGTCCAGGGCTCTCTGACTGCCTGGGCAATTTGGCAGGTGGTGAAGAGACAGATGGGTGCTCTTCAGTGCTCAGGACCTGAGAGGATCTGGAACTAATTGAAGTCGATGCGTTAGCTGCCATCCATCCGACAATGGCTTCAATTTTGTCCTCCCGCAACAGTGGGGTATGGCGAGCTCCTACAAAGCTGCGCATAAAGGACTGTTCCCTGGTAAAACTGGGGGATGCTGAGTCACTGGTACCCTCAGCAGGCACAGAATCCCCACGTCCTCTCCCTGCAGGCACAGAATCCCCACGTCATCTCCCTGCAGAAACTCTACGCCCATTACTGTTCTATTCTTTCCTCCGCAGTTTTTCACCCTACTATGGGCATAGGCATCAAGTACCTGTGCAGGTGCCATTTCCAGTGTTCCCAGCCTAATGAGACGTGCGCGCTGGAGAACACTGGTAATGGCATCTGCGCAGAAGGTATCAATGTTTTAAGCAGTCTTTACACACACAGTTTAGATAGATCAAATGTGGTGACAGATTCTCTTTAATTCAGAAAAGTTGATTATACATAGAGTTGAAAATAGCAAATTATAAAGTTGGATAGCAGCATCCCATAAATGACAAATTTGTGGGCATGATCATACAATGTATAGCATGACTCCTTGGAGTCTTCAAACATCTACAACACAGGTGAGTCATGTCATGAAAAATTCAATGCAAGTGTACTGCAGTCCTGTACCTGACAAGCTATCTTGTGATTAACAAGATATTCAGAATATCTCAAGATTATATAATAAGATATTCTTGTCCTTTTACAAGAATGTTCCTAATTTTCATGCCCAAATAGAATCGAAGAAAAATGTGTCAATCTAGACACTATGTTCTATCAGTACTCCACAGAGATAATTCATTAAGGGGGGAATTTGCCATTACTCCACCAGTTTTACAGATTTGCAGAATTTAGAGGACACAATAATTGTGCAATAATTTTTCCCTTATTTGAAAACTTAGGGCACTTTATTAAAGAGTGGGTGATGTTTAGTTCAAGGAGCATGGTCAGCCAGCCCCGACAAATTTACTATAATTTATCATACAAATTGAAAAAAATCATAACACATATTTACGTCAGCCAATTGCTGTCTTAGATTTGATTTCTAGTGCAAAGAATGTAAGAGATATATGGGCACCAGCAAGATTTTCATCAAAGTGGTTTTCCAGTTTTAGAAAACCCTTCTATGCTGGAAGTGTGGCGCCCCTAAGGGTTCGGTCGCCACAGAGGTACTGCATCTTACCCAGAGGTGTGGTACCTCACTCTCAGGTAAGGATGGAGTACAGCCTGGGACCCCAACGCCTGCATCCAACACTACACTGCTCCAGACCAGCTGGAAGGGCAAGATGTGTCGCGCTTCCTGCTGAGCCCTGTCCCTGGTTAGAGTGGGGGGAACCAAAGAAGGGGGAACCATGTAGTGGGTGTGGGTGGAGGACGTAAATCAGGGGAGAATTGAAAGGAGTGATAGAAAGAGAGGGTGGAACAATCTAGAAGGGTTCTTCAGTGAGAGGAAGAGTTGGGAGCAGGAGCTCTGTAGGAGCTCTGCTCAGGAGGAGGGCCTGAGGAGAGGCCCAGGACTGAAGAGAGAGAGAGGAGCAGGAAAGGCTCCAGGAATGAGGAAGGGACCCCAGGGGTACGGGAAGTGCTGGAGGTCACCCGTAAGCCCGAATCTGTCAGGCGGTGGAGGGGTCAGGTCGCACAGAGGGGACCGGTCCCTAAACTAGCAGAATTCTTCAAGTCTCAACTAGGAAACCGGAGGCTGTAGCTTTTCAGGTACTGCAGCCACAATCCACATCAGTCTCACCAAGAAGGTAGCCATAGAGGACCCAGGGGACAGAGAAGACGTCGCCTGACAAGGTCGGCAGTCACTGGATTGGGACACTAGGTGTGAGGTGCAGGGAGACGGCTAGAAGGAACACACAGAAGGGGGTCCCGCTATGTACTCTGGAGGTACCTGAGGATTGGCTGAACCCCTGCCTGGTGAACGCAGCGCGACGTGGGAGGCTGTAAACTGGACAGTGCAACCTGAGGAACTTGACAACTGTGAGTAAAACCCTGAAGACTGCACCCCACCGTCTCTGTGAAATTATTGCTGCGCCATCACCCCCTGCACTACACCGCAACATCCATAACATCTCAGCACAGCCCTGGAGCTAAGCTCTACCTGTGGAGAGCTAAACCAACTCTGCTGCATTTACACCAGCTCCAGAGGACCTGTTCCGCAGCGGTGGCTCCCTTTAGCCGCATACCACAGGTGGCGTCACGAACTGTATATAAAAACTATAAATCCCCCCTAAATATTCCCCTTTGGATTGACCGCCCTGGGTCACGGATCGGGCCACCGCCACTATGACATCTCCCCTAGCAACGACCGGCCCGGCACCGAGTACCCCACGGCCCAGGGGGCCCGTCATCATTGGCGTCACGAACAGGATATGAACCCACCTGATAACACCAGGTATTGTGTTCCTAGAGACTGTGTTCTATACTGAATGTGGCGCCCGCCCCAGAAGAACGGGCGCCATTATGTGCGAGACCAAAGACAACAAGAAACCACAACCCATTGTGGGCCGGGTTCCAGAATGGCACCAAAAGCGGAGCCCGCCCCGAGCAGCACTGACCATGTATGTGGATGTGTCCATCAAGCTGGGGGGGGCCGCCCCTAGGTGTGTCCAACAGCAAGCTGCCATGGAACTGCCCCCGAAAGGGGAGAGGAGAGAAGAAACCTGGGAGACAGGGCGGAGTCTCCAGCAGTCTAGACAGACCGCACCCGGCAGGCGACATGGAGGAGAGTCCGGAGCAAGCTTCCGTCCATGGCCTCCAGCGATCAGCAACGCCTCTCACCCTGGAGGAGGCAATGGCAGAGTTATCCCTGGAGGATACCGAGTTCCTCCAAGCTGAAATCCAGGAGCTGGGCCGGAGGATAGAGAGGGCCCAGCAGGATGCCATCGCCGGCTGGAAGAAGGAGCTGCTGGAGAAGCTTGTGATCTGGCAGCAGCCAGTGCTGTACTCCACCAGCAGCGTCCCAGCCCCGGAGGAGCCTGAACAGAGCCAGGAGGCAGAGGATGGCACAAGCGCGGCTGCAGGAGCAGGTAAGAAGAGACTCCCTGTCCTGGGCGCTGACCTGCTCCTGGGCTCCCTGGCAGAGCCTCCGATCCCGGGTGCCTGCTCCGCTGACCTGCTACTGGGGCCCCTGGCTGAACCTCCAATCCCGGGCTCCTGCTCCACCGACCTGTTCCTAGGCCCCCTGGTGGAACCTCCAATCCCGGGAGCCTGCTCCGCCGACCTGCTCCTAGGCCCGCTACCGGAGCCACCTGCCCCCGCACCTGAATGGGTGTACGGAGGCTGCACCTACCACTGGTCCGCCAAATATGAAGACCAGCAGGGACCCCCTCTAACGCCTGCACCTACACCCGCGGTTACCTGCCAAGGAGGAGAGGAGTTCCGGTGGGACAACCGGGAGGGGGACCTCATAGGGTTTCCGTGGGAGACCCAGAGCCAGGCCCTCCGGAGGGAGGAGTACTGTAGACGGGAGCTCCTGCAGCTGGAGAAGGAGCATCATGACCAGCAGGTGCGGTGGGAGCAAATGGAGGCCCGGAACATGGCGGCCAAAACCCAAGCCCGCAAATCAAGGTCCACTACATCCAGTCCCCGTCTGGAGGGGAAAGTGGTAAAGTTTGATCTGGATGCTGGGTGGGGCTTCGTCAGAGAGCTGCAGACGGATCTGGACGTCTTTGTTGATCGGCGGGACGTCAAGCCCCATCTCCAACAGGAGCATCCCAGCCGAGACCTCTACCCCGGTGACCATGTCACCTTTACCCGCCACAAGGGTGAGCGTGGGTGGTATGCCCTCCAGGTATACAGAGTGGTGAAGGAGAGGAAGGACATGCCCCCGCAGTACGAGGCAGATGACCCTGCTGGGTCAGCCTGTAAAAATCAGGTGTTCCCCCGGAGGGAGCACCACTGTTAAACTGATTGTTGGAAAAGACTGTAAATAGTTACCTGGAAGGGTACAACACTGCAAGTTTGAAAAGTTAATTTGTGTGCCTTTAAAATTTTATGAGTGTACCCGGTAAGGGTAAAAGGACTGTAGGTTTATGGAAAGTGAATAACCAAAAAACTTTCCGTTGTACATAGTTGCACTTCTTAAAGTGCCCCTTATTGGTTTTATATAACAAGTTTGACCTCAGGACAAAAACCCATTTGGTGTGGCCAAAGACGTGGTCCAACACCTGGATCACATATGCACTGCAGCCATTCCCAGGGCCTACGTTGAGGGTTTTCGGACGGCAGTAAATTTCACTGTATTTGATTGAAACTGTTTTATGAGAGAAATGTTTTATGAGTATAAAGAAAATGTGTCCTTTAAAAAGTTTTATATAGTAACCAGTAACGTTTAAAAAAATGTGCCTCCCATAAAGGGAGGAAAAGTTATGATTAATCTTATATGTGAATGCATTCTAAAATTTTTGTAAGTCTGAAATAACTTGTTTTTACTCTGTTCCAGCCCGCGGACATGCTGTGTTTTACCAGGGGGGTATGTGGCGTCCATGAGGGTTCGGTCGCCACAGAGGTACTGCATCTCACCCAGAGGTGTGGTACCTCACTCTCAGGTAAGGATGGAGTACAGCCCGGGACCCTAATGCCTGCATCCAACACTACACTGCTCCAGACCAGCTGGAAGGGCAAGATGTGTCGCGCTTCCTGCTGAGCCCTGTCCCTGGCTGGAGTGGGGGGAACCAAAGAAGGGGAAGCCATGTAGTGGGTGTGGGTGGAGGACGTAAATCAGGGGAGCATTGAAAGGAGTGATAGAAAAAGAGGGTGGAACAATCTAGAAGGGTTCTTCAGTGAGAGGAAGAGTTGGGAGCAGGAGCTCTGTAGGAGCTCTGCTCAGGATGAGGGCCTGAGGAGAGGCCCAGGACTGAAGAGAGAGAGAGGAGCAGGAAAGGCTTCAGGAACAAGGAAGGGACCCCAGGGGTATGGGAAGGGCTGGAGGTCACCCGTACGCCCGAATCTGCCAGGCGGTGGAGGGGTCAGGTCACACAGAGGGGACCGGTCCCTAAACTAGCAGAGTTCTTCAAGTCTCAACTAGGAAACTGGAGGCTGTAGTATTTCAGGTACTGCAGCCACAATCCACATCAATCTCACCAAGAAGGTACCCATAGAGGACCCAGGGGACAGAGAAGTCGTCGCCCGACAAGGTCCACGGTCACTGGATTGGGACACTAGGTGTGAGGTGCAGGGAGACGGCCAGAAGGAACACACAGAAGGGGGTCCCGCTATGTACTCTGGAGGTACCTGAGGATTGGCTGAACCCTGGCCTGGTGAACGCAGCGCGATGTGGGAGGCTGTAAGCTGGACAATGCAACCTGAGGAACTTGACAACTGTGAGTAAAACCCTGAAGACTGCACCCCACCGTCTCTGTGAAATTATTGCTGCGCCATCACCCCCTGCACTACACCGCAACATCCATAACATCTCAGCACAGCCCTGGAGCTAAGCTCTACCTGTGCAGAGCTAAACCAACTCTGCTGCATTTACACCAGCTCCAGAGGACCTGCTCCACAGCGGCGGCTCCCTTTAGCCGCATACCACAGGTGGCGTCACAAACTGTATATAAAAACTATAAATTCCCCCTAAATATTCCCCTTTGGATTGACCACCCTGGGTCACGGACTGGGCCACCGCCACTGTGACATCTCCCCTAGCAACGACCGGCCCGGCACCGAGTACCCCACGGCCCAGGGGGCGCGTCAGGAGCACTGGCAGACACTGAGACCTGAACCCAGGGAAGGTGAGTGTGTCGCTGAGTCACTTTTCACGGCCAGGCTGTGAGACGGGATAGTCAAGGAGTCCGAAGTCAAAGCCAGGAGGTTACGTCATAAACAGAGGGAAGAGGCAAAGTCGTAGTCAAGTAACATTCCGTAGATCAGAATAACAGGAGGAAAGCAGTTCAGAGCGGAAGGGGTTAAAAAGATGGATGGTTAGAACAAGGTCCAAGGTCAGGCAACAGAAGATCAATAAACAGAACTCAAGGCACAGAGAACAAACCACACACTAGCTAAATGTACATCTGGCAGAGATCTGGGGGAAACAGCTCAGTTAAGTAGCCAGGCATTCAACTGGAATAATGAACACCTGAAGATAGCCAGTGCCTCCCAGTCTCAGGATGGACAGCCGAGCTGTCAATCACCACACTGACAGCTATTGTACGTCCCTGTACCAGATTGGATGGTTGAGCTGTCAGTAACTGCATCCCAGACACAGTGAGTGATGGAACTCTGAAAGCTTGCAAATATAATTTTTCTGGTTGGTCAATAAAAGTATCACTTCTAGAATACTTTTTTTTTAATAAAAATACTTTACACTCACATTGTATCCAAACAGCAAGTGAAGTAGCCACAGCACTTTGCAAAACTATGTCATACAGATTTTATTAAGCACAAAATACGGACACACAAGTCATATTTTCCAACTTTCCCATATCAGAGCAACAGACAAATAACCGATACTGGCAAAGCAAGCAGAATTACCAAACTATAGAATTCCAATACATTATCTAAAAGAAAAAAGGGGCGAATGAGGTGGTGGTGGGTGGTGGGGAGGAGAAAATAAATAAAGAATAAAAACATAAAACTTCAAAAATAGAGCAGAGATAAAGGTAGCACTCACCAAGTGTTCTGAAAAAATCCGTCCTTTATTCTTATAAACGGGACATATCAGGGTGCGGCATCGGACTGAGACCCCGGAGGGTGTGCGGGGGAGAGGAGAAAAGGCTGGTGTTCACAGTTTGGGACTCAGTCCTTTGTCTGCCCCTATTCACACATTGAGGTCAACTTTGACACATGCTAAGGTTTTTAATATTAGACAGTGTAGGACCGTCCCCAACAGGTTCACCTTGTCGCGGTGGGATGGCTTATGTACTATTTTTGATCAAAACCAGTGTTACTAAGAACCCTATTTTATTTAAATGAACTTGCTTTTTATTTATTTACAGAAGGGTTTTTGTTCATTTCATGTTATCAGCGTGACAGCGTGGCAAATCAGGGATGTTCATGAGCGGAGCCGATTCTTTGGCCCAAACAAACCGGAACTCCGAACACGAACCCGAATTTGAAATGCCGAACAAATTCGCTCAACACTACTGTTTATAAACTGGTATCACTTTTGAGGGGTTTTCCAATATATGGGACCCTCAAAGTCACTTAAAAACTGATTAGGTCCCTAAATCAATAAGTTTTGTAAATTTCATTGAAAAAATTAAAATTCGCAAAAGATGCTGATGTAAAGCAGACATGAAGTAAATGTTATTTATTACCTGTTTTGTGAGGTATGACTATCTGGATTTTACAGGATATTCATTCATAGTTTGAAAATTGCTACTCTTAAAAAATTTTTGCGAAATTTCAGATTTTTTTTTATAAATAAACACAAAACATATTGACCTAAATTTACCATTAACATAACGTATAATGTGTCGTGAAAAACAGTGTCAAAATTACTGGGATATATTGAAACATTCCATAGTTATTGCCACATAAAGTGACACATGTCAGATTTTGAAAAATTTGCTTACTAAAGGGTTAATAAGGCTGTGTTTGTATTAAAGAGCTCAAAAGCAATTAGGGGCTTTGCAGTATTGTAAAATATTTACAGTGAATTGATCTTTTGTGGAAAATGCAGCAAAGACGGCAAATTCCAATTTCAAAAGATTCTATGATCTATAGTTTCCTACCTTTAAAAACCAGGAGCCTGTATTATTCCTCGGTTAACCCCTTCTTGCCCTGGTCTCTTTAGAAATGAAATGTACTGTATATGTGAGCTATGAATAACAAAAAATAACACCGTGTGGCCCCATCATATACAACTGCAACCTACAGCTGCCAAATTAATATTAATTTCAATTATAGTTATTTATACGATTATTTATATATTTAACTTAGACAGCTGCTTTTTAAGTGAATTTGTCATCAGGTTTGCCACCTAACCTGAGTGCAGGATGATGCAGAGACACAGACTCTGATTCTAGCGATGTGTCACTTACTGGGCTGCTCGGTGTGGTTTTAATAAAAATTACTGTTCTATCAGCAAAAGATTAGGAATAGTAAACCTGATGACATAGTCGAACCACGCCTCCACCACTGATTGGCAACTTTCTGCCTATGTACAGTGTAAAAAAATCTGTGAATCAGGGGTGTGGGTGGAGTTATACAGAGTTCAGCATTCTGAGATCTGGTGGATCTGCAGCAGATAAAACAGATTTTTATCAAAATGACAGCAAGCAGCTCAGAAAATGATACATTGTTGTAATCAATGTTTCTGCCCCTACATCATGCTACTCTCAGATGAGATAGCAAAAACCTGGTGATGCATTCCCTATAAGAAAAGTGGCTTCTGTT
Organism: Phyllobates terribilis; assembly: GCF_046119375.1. Taxonomy (NCBI): domain Eukaryota; kingdom Metazoa; phylum Chordata; class Amphibia; order Anura; family Dendrobatidae; genus Phyllobates; species Phyllobates terribilis. Next base: position 866,388,634 of record NW_027362761.1, on the reverse strand, counting down.
AGAAAACTGCAGTTTGCACTGTAAAAAAAAGTATAACCATATCATCCACCATATAACGTCTCATTTGCACTCATAATGTAATTATCTAGATTTATGCAATGAAAACCCTGCAGGATGCAACAGTGAGATCAGTTGTCTGTTTATGGCTCTAAGAAAATAACCTTTTAAACATCTACAAACTATATTCAGCTTAAAAATGTAGAAGGGAACAATATTATTTTCAATGCCTTCGCAAAGCAAAATTTTAATAAATAACTGAAGCCCCTGAGGTTTCATTTTGCTTTGCCTTTTTTTTAAATATTTCCGTGACTGAAAAGTATTAATTCATTAGTATGCATCTGCCGCATCTTGTATGGCAGCAAGGAGAAACTATTATTCTGTAAATTGTATTCTCCTAGCACACACAAATGGCAATTGCTTATCAGCGGCACAACAGCCTTGAATATGAATTCAGTGGAATGATAGACAATGTTTGCTCTATGTGGAGTCTCTGAATTCCGGAATCCCAGTTGGCTTGGATAAGAACGCTAGAGATGAGCAGATCAATCCTTGGAAGATCAAATTCAAGTTGAATTAAGTGAAATTTGTGGTTTCATGTGAATTCGAACACTTTGCACTTTGATTAGCAAGAATCATCAAAAAAAAAAAAATGTCAAGCGTGATATCATACACTGCTGGAGAGCATGCTAATGGTGTCAAATGTAGCTGTGTAGGCTTCCCCATAATGCCCTGCAGAAATTAGTTCACGTCATATGGTCTAGCTCAGGCAATCATGGGTAATATCACTCCTGAATACTACATGCAAGAGGAAAATAAGCTATGGATGTCCTGGCTCGGATAGACTAGTAATTATGGCTCTTTACCAACACATGAAGTGACATCATTTGCTCATTTGACAAAGACAAGCCAGCCAGCAATTAGAGCAAGCCTCGAGTTGTCCTCCTCCCTCTTGTCATGATGTTCATTTTTTTGTCAGCAACCCACACTCTTCAGCAGTACCTGGTCGGTGTCATAATCATCATCACCATTGTCCTCTTCCTCTACTGCAAGTCGTACTTCGAGTATGCCTCCTCCTCCTTCTCCTTCACAATGCCAAATATCCATCTCTGATTGTGTGTTGAAGAAACAAGCCTACGCTCCAAATGATCCGCTGCTTTGCCAACTAAACTCGCATTTATATGGCAAAACACGCCCTCCTTGCTTTGCAAAAAAAAAGAGCGGCAGGAGAGCCACCTGGTTTGCGACATCACAACCCACTGTATATGTTGCAGCATTTGTACAAACAGTGTAAAGTGATGGCAGGCTTCATCATGCAGCAGTCAGACTGGAGATTAGTTTACTTTGATTTCTGACATTTGCAACTAATGAGGGATGCATGTTTTTTCACTGGAGCTATGAAATCATGGCTTCAATTGCAGTAATTATCCAGGAAAAAACACTCACTGGCATGCAAGAGGAAGAACACCAATTTGAATCTTTTCAGCATTGCTTTGACTCTGTTGGGGACCCTCAAGCACCATGTCACATGCTGTAGGATTTAAAGACAAACAGGAGGGCAATCATCAGCTGGTGGATACAGAGGAGTCATAGACTTGATGCAGGTAAGGGTCGAGGCAGGCAGTAAGAGTGGTAATGATGATGAAGATGATGCTGGCCATGATGACTAACTGTCGATTGCAGCAGGGTGGTCATTAAACAAGGCTCTCTGTCATGCTGGCAAACATGGTTTGGCATGGTTTTCATGTGAACATGAACCAAATTAATGAGTATTGGATTGCCAGGCTTTAGACTCTCACTATTAAAGCAAAATAGAGGAATTTTTCTTTACAGCTTCTGAAACGGAGCCCAAATGGGTTTATTACCAAGATACCTGCTCTGCAAAGCTGTTGCCAAGCGAACGCCTGTGGCCCACATGACAGATCACACCCCTCTGATGATCCGTGCAGACACAACTTTCTCCCGACTGTGCCAGCATTATGGCTCCAATAAGTAGCCGAGGCAGTAGCAGCACTCATCTAAGTTTTACTTTTGGCATTTCGGTTATGTCAGAGCACTTGTTGGGACCTGTAGTACTACTTTGTGCGCATGTGGAATGCTTTCAGTTTATTAATGGAGTTCCCTCTCTTGGTGACCATCTGTTTACCCATTATAGAAAGTTTTGGAACAGCAGAGGCAAGAAGAAAATAGCACTTATGTATCTGTCCAGTGGCTAAGGAGTGGAGATGAGCAAATTGATCTATTATGATTCAAAATTGTCCTGAAATTTAGGGAATTTACTTGTCCTAACAAATTCTAACAATTAATAATACGATTTGCACGAATCGCCAAAAAATGCCTGTTTTAATTTTACATGTTGCAGAAGATTACATTAGCCACAGAAGGCTGACATGACCTCTGTGCAGCTGTACTGGCTTCCCCATAATGCCTTGCTGCTATCACATCACATGTTATAGTGCAGCCAATCAGTAGTGACTATCAGAACCTGTATAAAATCCAAGCAGGGAAAGCAGCAGCCATTTTAGGACTATTTAAGGTAGAGAGAGCATGTCATACCTCACAACTCCACAAAAGAGATAGCAAGAAAAAGGTTTAAAATATTTGGCATATACTCTAGTCAGCATGTTGTTCAACTTGCAGCACTGATGAGTATAGTAGTCAGTGAATAATACAGTGCTGATTATTTACCTATGGCTGATGCCAGTGATTAGATTAGCATTTCCAAGCGGTGCATCATTTTATAAATATACCATGCTATTGCTGCTGCTGCCAGGGCCACGTGTGTTGGCTCTACACAGCAGGACATGCCCTTACCTGCCCCATAATATTCTATACTCTGGGGTATGCTGAAAAACAGCTACACGAATCTTCTGCTTCTCCATTATGTTCTATAGCTGTACTGTACTGCTGCTGGGAACCCTACCAGGTACAGGGTAAATAAAGGTGAAACTGCTCCCAAAAAGGAATAATTTCTTCACAGCGTTTAGAAATCATTGCTTCTTCACATTCAAAACACCAAAAATCTTGATGTTCCCCAAAAAAAGTGATACATTTTGGATGGCTTGTTAAAAAAGCCATTGTTTCTTCATTTCCCAAGCAGAAAATCTCTTGCAGATCTCAAAATAGGGATTATTTTTGAAAAGCTTGTTAAAAAAAAGCCATTAACGAGCATTGCCACATGAGTTAGGATAAAAGCCATATCAGAGTCTCTATTTGCAGGTACGTGTTTCAGGGGGTTGTCCTTCCCTAGTTTAAAGAAAAAAATCTGATTTGGCTGTGTGAAAGGACTCTGACTTGGTTCTAAGGGGTTACTTCTTTCCTTGTTGGAGAATGACATGCTTGACATGCTAGTGTAAGGAGACTTATGTCATGCAATGCTCCTCTGGGAAATTAAATATGCAAATTGCCTCTTCAGAGAGAAAGAGGACTTAAACTCTAGTGTCACCTATTGGTACTAGTGATTCTAAAGGTCAATATCAATCAAAATTAGAACTCTTGCTTTGCACTGAGGAGGGGCAACAACCCGAAACACGTGTCTACAAAAAGAGATTCTGGTTTGACTTTTATTCTAGCTCATGTGGCAAGGTTCATTAAAAGGTTGATATTGAATTTTAGGATTGCTAATTCCAATAGGACGACCAGAGTTCAAGTCCTCTTTCTCTCTGAAGAAGCAATTTGAATATTTCATTTCCCAAAGGAGCATTTCATGGCCTTATAAGTCTCTTTACACTGCCATGTCAAATATGTCACTCTCCACAAGGAGTGACATTACCCCTTAGACCCCAGTCAGAGTCCAAAATCTGATGTCTTGCTTTACTCTGAGGAGGGACAACCAACAATCCGAAACATGCGTCTGCAAATAGAGATTCTGTTTTGGCTTTTATCCTAAGTCATGTTGCAAAGTTTCCTAAAGATTCAATATTGACTTTTAGGATTGCTACTTCCAATAGGTGGCACTAGAGTCCAAGTCTTCTTTTTCTCTGAAGAGGTAATTTGCAGATTTAATTTCCCAGAGGAGCATTGCATGACCTATAAGTCTTCTTACTGGCATGTCAAGAATGTCACTCATCACAAGGAGAGATGTTAAGCCTTAAAGAGGGATGCAGTACTTCTGAAATTGCTAATATTTTCGGGCGTGATCACAGAACAATCAAAAGTTTTGTTGCAAATAGTCAACAGGGTCACAAAAAACATGTTGGGAAAAAGAGATACACATTAACTGCCAAAGTTAGAGAAGAATCAAACGTGAAGCGGTCAACAACCCATCAAATTCCAGAACTGCAACTTACCTAGAGTGCCCAGAAGTACAAGATGTTCATTGCTCAGAGACATGACCAAGATAGGGTGGGCTGAAACCCGACAACCACTGAACAAGACACATAAGTGTGTGATGCCACACATGAAGCATTTAAATTATTATGCAAATTAGGCCGTAGTTCTGAGGCTCTTTCACTCTATCTTTATTTCCTGCCCAGTGCAGCCTAAATCAACTTAACCAATGGCTTTTTTGCTTGAAGTCACACAGCATAGAGGCTGTCAGTCAAGCAGGAGGAGGAGGTTTTGGCGGAGAAGAGCTGGAGTGACAGAATCTCTCAAACTACTGGCTCATCTGCATATCACTTCAAATGCTGATTTTTGTAATAGGGGAATGGATTGGCCATGTAAAGGTAATGCTGGACTTTTCTTTGAAAGAGTTACGCATATAAATAGTTCAGGGGTGAAACTCCTTTTAATTTTTGCCTCTCTAAAGTATATGGAGAAATCTGATTCCCTACAAAAAGAGAAAGAACAGAGTGATGTGTTGAAAGCTTACAAAAATTCAGGTGGTACTTCTGCGAGTTTCCTAAGCTTCTTCTTCAAATGAGACTAAGTAATCAAATGAAATAAACTAACGTCATCTAGTGTGTCCATATTGTCTTCATAGCAGGCCCTTATTATGCTTTTATAATTAGGATTTTTTGCGTGTTGACTGGTATGAGTTTAGATAGGTACCTACACATGACTCGACCTCTTCCAAAGAATTAGGAACATAAAAGGTTGTTTATTACGTCACGTCGTCAAAGATCATAATTGAACCTATGGTAAGGTGGAGAGTGGCTTCTGAATAGACAGTCACCTGTGCTCTGTGTTCATCATTTATAAAATACATAATCCAAAACAGGCTTGGCCTGGACCAAAGGCCTAGGCAGGTGAATTCTTATTAGGCCCTTTATAGTAGGTTCCTATGCAGGAACTTTCAGTCATTCTCGGGGAACTTATAGACAGTACAGAATGGTTTACCTACTCACTGAAGAGCTTAAAGCCACATTCACAAGCTCAGTATTTGGTCAGTATTTTACATCAGTATTTGTAAGCCAAAACCAGGAGTGGGTGATAAATACAGAAGTGGTGACGTGATTCTATTATACTTTTTCTCTGATTGATCCTCTACTGGTTTTGGCTTACAAACACTGATGTAAAAACTGACCAAATACTGAAAGTGTGACCGTAGCCTAAAAATCAGAAAATCTTTATTAAATCAGTGTCGGATTAAACGGGCTTCTGGTTAGGCCTCCTCTACACGTCTGTATAAAACATGTATGTGAAAAATCTGTGCTGGTGTCATCAGTGTGTCATCAGTGTGTCATCAGTGTGTCATCCGTGTGTCCATTTTCACCATCAGTATGTCAGCAGTGTTTTTCTGGTATGTATAAAGAAAGCAACGAATTACAAAGCTTCTCCTATACTTTGCAATGTTAAACACGGACAGCATACATACAGCGCACGGATGGCACACGGATGCAATCCGAGTGCTGTACGTGTTTTTCATGTACCCATAGACCTTGTCATTTTTGCTGTAAGAATAAAACGGACATGTCTCCATCTTGTGTAAAAACACGGACATGTGTACAGCACCATAGGTTATAATAGGTATATGTGGTATCAGTGTAAAAAAAGGATACCACGTGTACTGTAAAAATGGATGTGTGAAAGAGACCTTCCTACTGATGACCATCTGTTTGCCATGTACAGTTTGTGGAGGTTACATTGACATTACTAAGGTAGTATTTGTGTTAAAGAGATTGAAAAGGGTTTAACCCAGTCCTAGGAGGTCATACACGCCTCTTCAGGGCAAGTAGATGCTGGGCAGTATTTATGATTTGTGGCAAATTGATTCACCGCAAATCAAATTTTTGGGAGGCGTTTAGAGACGCTGACAAATTAGAAATTCTAAATATTTGCTCATATCTAGTATTCATATTCCATCCTTATAATATCCACTAGATGCATTTGAAATTGTTCACATGAGCAGCATGCGCCACATCCTGCTCATATTTATACACAAGGAGACAGAATGTCTTTCTTTGTCTGCCAGTCTCACTTATCCAGTACAGGGGTCAGACCAGTGGAATCACAATACATTGTATAACGCTGGCTACGAGACAGAAACAGGAGACACAGCAGGATGTTCTGTCACCTAGCTCACAGATACAAGATATAAAGCACATGGCATGGAGGAGGGTTGGCCCATACTGATACTTAGACTCTACTAAGCAAAATTAAGAAAAATGATTCTTGACCCATATCCTGCATAATAATATTATTTTTGGAGTTACAGTTTAATCATTTCATTATAAACAATACATTGGAAATAAGTTATTATTGGCCATATACCTGTAATATCTGTCAGAGGCTGGAGGCTCCAGAAGGTTACCGTGGACAGACTTGGCACTAGCCACTCTGTCTGGCAGATTTCAAAGATTGCCACTTAACCCCTGCACAGGATTCAGGTCTTAAAATGGTGTTCACTGGATAACTTATATAGAAGGTCTACTGGCCGGAGGAGCAGCAAGAAAAGTCAAGATAGCCGGGTCAAAACCAGGGGGGCAGTCAAGGTACAAAAGCAGAAGACAAGAGAATGGTCAGGAAACAGGCCACAGTCAGACAACTGTAATTCAACAAGCAGAAGTTCAAAGATTTAAAAAGAGAGTGTGGCGCCCCTGAGGGTTCGGTCGCCACAGAGTTATTGCATCTCATCCAGAGTTGTGGTATCTCACTCTCAGGTAAAGAAGGAGTATGGCTCAGGACCCTAACACTACATCCACTACACCACATTTCCGGGGGACAGGGTGACCATGCTCCTATGGGAGAGCACAACTGTCCCTGATCCCTGGCTGGAGTGGGGAAGAACCACCTAGAGAGGGGGAACTAGGTAGTGGATGGGTGGAGGACGTAGATCCTGGGAGCACTGGAGTAGGAGGTATAAAAGTAAGGAACCATTTTGGTTCAGGGGTTTGTTAGTGAGTAGTGGTGAGGAGAGGTGACAGAAGCAAAGCAGAGGCTCTATATGGGCTCTGCTCCAGAGGCGGGCCTAGTCAGGAGGCCTGAGCCTGGAAAGGAGAGGGAGCAGGACGGCTCCAGGAACGAGGAGAGAGGGGACCCTAGGGGTACGGGCTGTGCAGCTGCCACCCGTACGCCCGCCGCTGCCAGTAGGTAGGTAGGGGGGTCAGGCCAGAAAAAGGGAACCGGATCCCTCAACCAGCAGAGACTACAGGGCTCAACTGGGAACCGGAGGCTGCAGCACTTCAAGTACAGCAAGCCGCCCACACCAGCCACCAGGAAGGTAGCCACATAGGGCCAGGGGACGGAACACACGTCGTCCGCCAAGGCCCGAGGACACTGGACAGAGGTGCCGCTAGGTGTGAGGTACAAGGAGAGAGGCCAGAGAGGACACACTGAAGAGGGTCCTGCTAAATGCTCCAGAGATACCTGAGGGTCAACCGAGCCCCTTACTGCGTGAGCACAGGACGCCGTGGGCTCTTACACTGGCCCTGTAAATGGAACTGCACTATCACCACTATCATCCACTCAAGCTGCCCTGAAGCTACACTCTTCCTGTGGGGAGTTATACTACCTTGCTGCGCATATCAGCAGCTTCAGTGGACTGCTCCGCAGCGGCGGTTACCAATAACCGCAATCCACAGGTGGCGTAGTCGGACATTGATATTAGCACACATAGACTACCACTGGTTTGACCGCCCTGGGTCACGGATCGGGTCGCCGCCACGGTGACTATAACCCCCCGCATCCACAAGGCCCGGCTCCGGGTACCCCCACGGCCCAGGGGGCGCATCAAGAGCCTCACGCAAAGTTTATAGAAAGGAGACAGCAATTAACCCCATAGCTCATTGACTGAACAGCACCAAAAGACCCAGGAATTAAATAGGACTGCCGTGTCTCTAACCTGCATCACCCACAACAAAGGTGCGGAGTTGCCTCCTAGTGACCATTGTGGAAACAGAGGGGACAGATGCTCGCCTTGATATTACAATAACAGAAAAAAATATAATACAAAATTTACAAATTTTGGCACAAACCTCATTTGCTCAAAAATCTAATCTTAGGGAGAGTTGCAACAGTCCTGATTTTTTTTCTATTTGAAGACAGTCTAACAGTGGGTTGTTTTTTATTTTTACAATGCTTTTGTAGTTTTATCCAGCTTCATGCTTCTCTTTAACGGGTCTTCTGGATTCTTCTGAAACTTGTTTGCCTCAAAGGCAAGGTTCACATTAATTAATGTTTCTTGAGAAGAACATATTTGCCAGTAACCAGGATTTGTGTGACTTTATTGAATGGACAAAGCATCTGTGAAACACACTCTTCCAGTATCATCTCTTTAATTGAAACACCTTTTGCCAATTAGAGAAGTCTTGAGCGCTGAGGTTCACTTACTTTTCCTCCCTTCACTGTGCATGTTTACTCAATGTACTTTATGTATCTATGTTTAATTAGTCCCTTAATGTCACAGCTAGTGTTGGCCTTTATGACAAACTATTTCTTTTCTCATTTCTTTATTAGTGTTTTTTCACAAGCTATAATTTTTTTTATTTTTTGGCCACCTTCAAGGGCTTGTTTTTACCAGCACGAGTTTTATTTGTCAGAATCATTTTGAGCTACTTATCAATTGTTAACTTACTTTGATTAACTCTTAATTGGAAGGAATATAAAACGGCAATTCTGCCACTTTTTTTGCATTTAAAATTTTATGCAATTCACTGTGGCTCACAAATAAAGTGTTAAAACTATTCTGTGGGTCAGGATGCTAATGGCAATATTTTTTTATTTAATTTTTACAATAAATGCACTCTTAGAAAAAAATAATAATTTTGGTTTACCATTTCCTGAGAGTCATCATTTTCAAAGTTTTCTGTCAGCGGAGATGTATGAGGAGTTATTTCTGCACGACAAGTGGTAGTTCTCATTGGCACCTTTTGTGGTACATTCAAATTTTTGAACATTTTTACTGCACTTTTTGAGTAGCAAAATTAACAAAAAATCAGCCAATCTATATTTTGCATATTTTTTTAAACACAAATTGGTAAAATTTACATCATCACCCTTGTGAGGATGATCCCTATACCACATGCATTTAGGTCATTATGTTTTGCTACTTTTGCACAAGAAAAGACATATACTGTATATAAAAAAATGTTTTTTGTCACCATATTCTGATACTCATAACTTTTTTTTACATTTCCATAAATAGAGCTTTATAAAGACTTGCTTTCTGTGGGACAAGATGTAGATTTTACTGGTTCCATTTTTTGGCACATGCAACTTTTTGATCACTTTTTGTATGGTAGTAAGAATGACCAAAAAAAACTGTAAATTTAGAATGGTTTTATTAAAGGGGATATTCCTATCTTCATAATTAGATATTGGCAGCATGGTGGCTCAGTGGTTAGCACTGCAGCCTTGCAGCGCTGGGGTCCTGGGTTCAAAGCTCCCCCAAGGACAACATCTACAAGGACTTTTTATGTTCTTACCGTTTGTGCGTGGGTGTTCTCCGGTTTCCTCCCACACTCCAAAGACATACTGATAGGGAATTTAGATTGTGAGCCCCGATGGGAACAGTGCCCATATTGTCTGAGAGGTAAAGCACTGCGGAATATTTTAGCGCTATATAAAAATAAAGATTATTATTTTTTAATATTGTCAGATAATGCTTTTTTTTTTGCAATTTACTGTTTATTAAAATTTGCAGCCGAGATATTAATTCTTTTTTCCTTGCTCGTTGCCTAGGAGACCGTCCAACGCTGCTGTCTTGCTTATAAGCACTGTACTGAAATTGGCTGGGATTAGGATGTATCAGCACACTCTAGTGATTGTAGCCAACTTCAAAACAGTGATTACAAGCTCAGTAGAAAGGAGTTTGTATGCATTGCACTTGTTCTGCTGTCTATCAGTGATTGGTGTCCAGAGAAATGAGATGTGAAAGAGGACCTGCCACTTGTTCAAAAAAAATAATCATAAATATCTTGCAAAAATTCCTGAGCTCCCCATTTTTCTGTTTTGTATTGCAATACTCCATTACAGAGATATTAACATTTGTTGCTTTTTGGAGTGCAGTATATCTAGTATTGTAGTTCAACTGGGTGTTTGTTTAGAGTCTTCTTTGGGGTATACACTTTCAACACTCCATCCCATATGCTGCCAGTCACAGCTTGGCAGCTGATCTAGCAGTCTTACAGTCTCAGACACTGCCAAACTATAATCAAAAACCTAAAGAGATACACTGGAATATAAGTTGATATGCATGCAACGTGTAGTTTCGCCTTGACGCGGTGGGATGGCTTTTACGTTTTTTGATCAAAATTATGTTAACTAAGTACCCTATGTCATTTTCATGCACTATTGCTATTTATTTATTTACTGCAGGATATTTGCTCATTTTGTTTTCATGTTCCGTTTTGACTGCCAAGCTATGATTGGCAGAGTCTGGAAGGGTGTAAGCGCACACCTCCAGAGAAAACTCTGAAGAAACACCCAGTTAGACTACAAGTAGAGATTTCACATACTGCATTGCAAAAACAACAAATCTGAATATCTCTGCAATGGAGCAATACAGCGTAAAACTGGAACAACAGATTCAGAATCAGGGGAGGTATTTAATTCAGTTTTATTTAGTGTCAGGTCCTCTTCAACCTTTTTTCACAAATCCCCCGTACATGTATGAGGCAGGTGTATGGAGCAGGCTCAGAGGGTCAGCCCCCACCATATGCAGATATTGGCTGTTATACACTATCAGAATTTACCTCTAACAGCCGTAGGTGAAGCTAAGCCACTGTCAAACTATTCCATGCACCCATCGGCTTCCCTGTGATGTGATCGCTGGGTGCAGATGAGTTGGTATGATAGACTGGGGTCTGATGAAGACCGCCGTGTCTGTCATCATAGTGCTCTGTTAAAACCTAGTCTGTCGCTGGACTTTAAAGATAACTATGATTTTTGCTATGTACGTCAATATGGAAATATTAATGTATATAACATTGGCGATCAAATGATCGCAGATTCAAGTCCCCTGCATGGACTAACATTTATTATTATTATTATTATTTATTATTATAGCACCATTTATTCCATGGCGCTTTACATGTGAAAAAGGGGTATACATAGCAAAAACAATTACAATAGTCTTGAACAAAACGTGATGGCGACTGGTACAGGAGGAGCAAGGACCCTCCCCGCGAGGGCTCACAATCTACAAGGGATGGGTGAGGATACAGTAGGTGAGGGTAGGGCTGGTCAGGGAGCGGTATGGTGGAGCGATGGTTAATGCAGGTTGTAGGCTTGTCAGAAGAGGTGGGTCTTCAGGTTCCTTTTGAAGGTTTCCACGGTAGGTGAGAATCTGATATGTTGGGGTAGAGAGTTCCAGAGTAAGGGGGATGCACGGGAGAAATCTTGTATGCGATTTTGGGAGGAGGAGATAAGAGAAGGATATCTTGTGAGGATCGGAGGTTGCGTGCGGGTATATACCGGAAGGCTAGGTCAGAGATATATGGAGAAGACAGGTTGTGAATGGCTTTGTATGCCATGGTTAGGGTTTTGAACTGCAGTCTCTGGGCAATGGGGAGCCAATGAAGAGATTGACAGAGAGGACAGGCTGGGGAATAGCGGAGGACAGGTGGATTAGCCAGGCAGCAGCGTTTAGGATAGATTGGAAGGGTGCAATAGTGATGGAAGAGAGACCACAGAGCAGGAGGTTGCAGTGGTTGAGGCAGGAGATGATGAGGGCATGCACTAGTGTTTTTGCAGATTCATGGTTGAGGAATGTGCGGATCCAGGTGATATTTTTAAGTTGGAGTCAGCAGGAAGTGGAAAGGGCTTGGATATTTGGTTTGATGGAGAGTTCAGAGTCCAGGGTTACCCCAAGGCAGCGAGCCTGAGGGACTGGGGAGAGTGGACAGCCATTGACGTTGATAGATAGGACAGATGGGGGGGGTTGAATGAGATAGTGGAAAGATGATGAATTCTGTTTTGTCCATGTTAAGTTTTAGAAATCTAGCAGAGAAGAAGGATGAAATAGTGGACAGACATTATGAGATTTTGGTTATAAGGGTGGAGATATCGGGGTACAGAGAAGTAGATCTGTGTGTCGTCGGCATAGAGGTGATAATGAAAACCATGAGACTCTATGAGCTGTCCCAGGCCTAAGGTGTAGATGGAGAAGAGTAGGGGTCCTAGAACTGAACCTTGGGGGACACCGACAGATAGGGGGTGAGATGAGGAGGTGTTGTGTGAGTGGGAGACACTGAATGTCTGGTCTGTTAGGTATGAGGAGATCCAGGATAGGGTCAAGTCTGTGATGCCGAGAGATGAGAGAGTTTGGAGTAAGAGGGAATGGTCCACTGTGTCAAAGGCAGATGACAGGTCCAGGAGAAGGAGGACAGAGTAGTGTCGCTTGGATTTGGCGGTTAGTAGGTCGTTGGTGACTTTAGTCAGTGCAGTTTCAGTAGAATGGTGCGGTCGGAAACCAAATTGTAAGCGGTCGAAGAGGGAGCAGGAGAAGAGGTGGGAGGACAGCTCAGAATGGACGTGTTGTTCCAGTAGTTTTGAGGCATAGGGGAGAAGTAATATGGGACGATAGCTAGTCAGAGAGGATGGGTCAAGGGAGGGCTTTTTGAGGATGGGTGTGATCGAGGCATGTTTGAAGCATGAAGGGAAGACACCAGTTGTTAGTGACAGGTTGAAAAGGTGGTCTAGGGTTGGGATGAAGATAGTCGTAAGGTTTTGGATGAGGTGGGATGGGATTGGGTCAAGTTCAACGGTGGTGAGGTGTGATTTGGAGAGTAAAAAGGAAAGTTGATCTTCCGTAATGGTGGAGAAGGTGGTTATGGAGGAGGAGGATTGAATAGGTGTGGGGAGGGGCTGTGGGGACTTTAGGCAAAAGCTTTGTCTGATGGTGTCAATCTTCTGCTTGAAGAATGAGGCAAAGTCTTTGGCTGAAATAAGAGGAGAAGAAGGAGACACTGGGGGACGGAGGAGAGAATTGAAGGCGTTGAATAGCTGTTTAGGGTTGTGAGACAGGGAGGATATTAGAGATGAGAAGTACAGTACAGACCAAACAGACTAAAGATTTTTCTGTATTTTCATGACTATGAAAATTGTACATTCACACTGAAGGCATAAAAACTATGAATTAACACATGTGGAATTACTGTATATACTTTACAAAAAAGTGTGAAACAACTGAAAATATGTGTTATATTCTAGGTTCTTCAAAGTAGCCACCTTTTGCTTTGATGGCTACTTTGAAGAAACTAGAATATAAGACATATTTTCAGTTGTTTCACACTTTTTTGTTAAGTATATAATTCCACATGTGTTAATTCATAGTTTTGATGCCTTCAGTGTGAATGTACAATTTTCATAGTCATGAAAATACAGAAAAATCTTTAAATGAGAAGGTGTGTCCAAACTTTTGGTCTGTACTGTATGTGTATTTTGCTGCAGTGAGTGTGGACTTGAAGGTAGTGAGGGACTGTTTGAATGCGATGAAGTGCTCATTGGAGTGGGACCTTTTCCATCTACGCTCAGCAACCCTGGAGGCCAGTCGCAGTTCTTTAGTTAGGCTGGTGTGCCAGGGTTGCCTGTTGATTGTTCGAGATTTAGCATGTGTGAGGGGGGACCAAATTGAGAGCTGCAGCTGTTGTGGTGTTGTATAAAGTGGCAGCAACATCTGTATCATATAAGGACATAATGTCTGTAAGAGGGAGAAGGGATTCAGAGAGTGAGTGTAGGTCAAGGTGTTTAAGATTTCTGCGAGGGTGTGCAAGTTTGTGGAGTGGGGATTGGTGCCCTGGAGAGGAGAGGGTAGAGAATGTAAGTAGGTTGTGGTCAGAAAGAGGGAGAGGTGAATTAGAGAGGTTAGATGGGTGAAGATGAGGTCCAGTGTGTGGCTGTCTTTGTGCGAAAGACCACTGATTAAGGCTGAAGGAGGAAGTGAGGGATCGAAGCTTAGAGACAGATGAGAGGGAAGTGTCGATGGGGATGTTGAAGTCACCCATGAGGATAGTGGGAATGTCAATGGAGAGGAAATGAAGTAGCCAGGTAGCGAAGTGGTCAAAGTAGGTGTTGGTTGATCCTGGGGGATGGTAAATGACAGCCAGCGGGATGCTGAAGGGGGTGTAGATGCGCACACAGTGCACCTCAAAAGAGGGGATAGTAATGGAGGGCGGCAGTGGGATATGGGTGAAGGAGCAGTTATCTGATAGGAGGAAACCTAATCCTCCACCATGCTTGCCGGAGGTGGCAGGGTGTGTGGGAAAGGTGGAATCCACCATACGAAAGTGCAGCAGGAGAGGCCGTGTCGGAGGGGGTGAGCCAGGTTTCAGTGATGCCCAGGAAGGAAAGCTTGTTAGTGATGAACAGATCATGGATGTAGGAAATTTTGTTGCAGACAGAGCGAGCGTTCCATAGAGCTCCTGTTAGAGGGACTGAGGAAGCAGGGGCTGGGCGGATGGGTATAAGGTAGGAAGAGTTATGAGAGTTTGGGATAGATCGTGGGTAGGAGGTGGAAGTGATTATAGGGATGTGGTGAGGAAGGCCAGGATTTGGAGAGATGTCTCCGGCAGTGAGGAGGAGCAGAGAAAGTGTTAGTAGGTGGGAGCAGAAGAGGGCATGGGTTGGCTGTCTGTGTTTGGAGACACAGGATTGAATGTTGAGGAATAGTTCTGAGGAGGAGGTGAGATGAATGGGGAAGATGAAGGGAGAGATGAATAGTTCATTACCAGGTGTTGGGATTAGGGGTGGTTGGAAAAGGTAAAGGATTAAGAGGGTGAGAGTGAAAACAAAGACAAACATTGTTTACTGTGACTTAGTATCCAGTTACCTTCAGTTTCCTTCAGGTTCAATTCAGGATTAATTCATATTTCTCACACTTAAACAATTGACACATTTAAGGTGATGGACACAGTCTAAAGTCTAACAGACTCCAAGTTTACAACATACTTGTAACAGATGCTGGATAGTCAAAGACTAATTAAACAAGGTCATAAATGAAAGTGGCGGTAGCTGGTGTTACTTGAAAAACATACCATTAGTATATAGGGGCAGAGAGGAACAAAGAAATCTGCATGGAAATCAGGATGAGAAAGTTGAGTCACGTACCATTAGCATATAGGGGCAGAGAGGAAGAGAGAAATCTGCATGGAAATCAGGAAATCAATTACAGTAAAAAGTAAAAAAAATGTTTTAAAATATTAGAAAAATAAAAGGAACCATAAATATTACAATCTACCCACTTTTTACCATTAAAAATAAAAGTATGAAAAAATTACATATATTTAGTATCATTGTATCCATAAAATTCCTATCTCTCAAAACATGAAATTAATTAATATGACTGCTAAACATCATTCATTTGGTCGCTGTAAGGCTGGAAAAAATTTAATATGAGATCAAAATGTCATAATTATTCCAAAAGGGTATAAACAAAAATATCTGCACTGCAAAATGCAAGCTCTCCCACAGATCCATCACCCGAAAAATGAAAATGTTATGGGTCCCAGATAGAGATTAGCAGATCGATCTGAGGAGGATCGAGTTACAGTCAAATTTCCTGTAATTCACTGATTCACACGAATTCGAACATTTTAGATAATTTTTTTTAACAAGTGGCAGGTCCTCTTTCACATCTCATTTCTCTGGACACCAATCGCTGATAGACAGCAGAACAAGTGCAATGCATACAAACTCCTTTCTACTGAGCTTGTAATCACTGTTTTGAAGTTGGCTACAATCACTAGAGTGTGCTGATACATTTTAATCCCAGCCAGTTTCAGTACAGTGCTTACAAGCAAGACAGCAGCGTTGGTCGGTCTCCTAGGCAACGAGCTAGGAAAAAAGGATTAATATGTCGGCTGCAAATTTTAATAAACAGTAAATTGCAAAAAAAGCATTATCTGACAATATCTAATTATGAAGATAGGAATATCCCCTTTAATAAAACCATTCTAAATTTACTGTTTTTTTTGTTCATTCTTACTGCCATAAAAAAGTGATCAAAAAGTTGTATGGCCAAAAAACGGAACCAGTAAAATCTACATCTTGTCCCACAGAAAGCAAGTATCAGAATATGGTGACAAAAACATGTTGCTAATGCAGATTTTGAACTTTTTGTAGATGGCTCCAGGTACTACCATTGAGGGCATCCACACATGGGGTACGTGGTGACCACTTTGGAAGACCTGTTGATTCAGGGACCAAACCCACCCTTGTACTCAGCATAAGAAGCAGAGAGGAAGGTAGGACAGCAAACATCTACACCCATTCCAGGTATGCTTTTTGGAGTGGCAAATGAGTGTACACATCTGAAAAAGCAGGGATAATAATAATAATAATATTAATTTTTATTTATATAGCGCCAACATATTCCGCAGCACTTTACAATTAAGTAGGGACATGTACAGACAATATAAACAATACAATGTATCACATATCAACAGTTACATGAGGAGTGACGGCCCTGCTCGCAAGCCTACAATCTACATGGAAATGGGGGGACACAATAGGTAGAACGTGCTTGTTATGTATGGTCCAGTCATCATTATTGTAATAAAAGTTTTCATATTAAGCTGCATGATCCGGTCATCAGCCTGTATCTGTCTGAGTGCAGTTACCTTGTGCTATTGGGTGCATGGAGGGTGTGGAGACAAATGAATAGGAAGGAGCAGATTATGATTAATATTTAGGAGGGAACAGGGGAGAGTTAGGTTGGTGAGTTGAGGTGATAGGCTTGTCTAAACAGATGTGTTTGTGTGGCACCCCAGGGGTCCGGTTGCCACAGTGGCATTGCCTCCCTCACAAGGGGTGATGCCATGCCTGGAAGCAAGGAGGGGTCCCCTAATCAGGTTTACCAGCATACAACACTTTCCTAGCTCCAGACCAGGAAGGGAAGCTCCTCCCCTTAGCAACTGGAATCTGGAGGTGGGGTTAGATAGAGTCAGTTGAGAGGGGGTTGGAGACAGGACAGCGATGAGGAAGGATCTGGGAAGGGAGCTGTGTACAAGCTCACCCCAGAGAGAAGCGCAGAAGAACCGGACACCGGAGTCCGAGGTAGTGGGGCACTAAAGGCCCAGCAGCAGAAACCGAAGGGCAGGAGACTACAGGTCTCCTGACCCCACCAGACGCCTGGAGGCTCAGCAGCACATAGGGCCCAGCACCGCCAAGTGGGAGCGACACTTAAGGAAGGCCCGAGCTGTTATGATCTGCAACAAGTACTAAGGAAAGATAAGGGAAAACTGTCCCTACAGTAAAACTAAGCTGAATCCCTATGATGTAGCGGGCTACCTGTTCCTAGCGAACAGACCCGCCTTAGTCCTCGGCTAGTCTGAACGAAGACCTATAGCATAAGGGTAGGGGTCCCTAAAAGAACTAAGGACTGGGACAAAAATGGGACACCTCCTAAACAGAGAAGTTGTTGCAGAACACAAAAAGACAAACAGACAAAAAAGTACTAGAGGTCCCAGAAGGACAAAATGAACTGACAGAGAAAGGCACAGAAGCACCTGGCTAGAGAAACAGTCAAACACTGGAGTCCAGCACAGCTAAAAGGGCGGCTCTGGAATATAAAAGCAGATGGTCACGTGATCGCAAAACACAAGATGGAAAAAACAAACAGGAGGGTTCTAACAGTACCCCCTCTTTTATGAGGATCCTCCAGGCCTAACCGGAAACCTCTTGTGGAAAGCTTTAACAAGCCTAGGAGCAGAGACATCATCCGTCCTTACCCAGGAGTTGTCTTCGGGACCGAAACCCTTCCAGGAGACAAGATACTGTAATCTCCCTCTATGCCATCTAGAATTCAAGATACGAGAAATTTTATATTCGCCGTCTTCCATCACAGGAGGAACTGAGACAGTGGCATCCCTATCTGATACATCAGCCTTTTTCAACAAGGAAACATGAAACACAGGATTAATCTTCCAGGAAGTAGGGTCATCCAACCTAACAGCAGATGGGTTAACAACCTGAAGCACTTTAAATAGACCCACAAACTTAGGACCCAGTTTTCTAGAGGGAATCCTCAACCGTGGGTTCTTTGAGGACAAACAAACCATGTCACCCACAGTAAACAAAACCTCCTTACGTTTCCTGTCAAAATACTTCTTGGACTTCTTGTTAGCCTCTTGCAGGTTGCAACATACATTAGTCCAAACTCTCTCCAAATCACCGGAAAAATTCTCCTCCTCCGGCACCGCTGACCCCAATTTGGAGAACGAACCAAAAGATTGATGTCTCCCAGTACCACAATAAAAAGGAGAACACCCAGCAGAGGAGGATGTATGATTGTTAAGAGCAAATTCTGAGAGAGGCAGAAAATCAGACCACACCTCTTGATTGTCTGCCACAAAACAGCGCAAGAACTGTTCAACATCCTGGTTCTTTCTTTCAGTCTGTCCATTAGACTCAGGATGATACCCAGACGAAAATGACAAATGGACTTCCAACCTGTCACAAAAAGTGCGCCAAAAGCGAGCCACAAACTGAGGTCCTCTATCAGAAACAATGTCCGTTGGAACCCAATGGAGCTTGACAATCTCCTTAACAAACGCCTTAGCGAGTGTCTTGGCGCAGGGCAAGTTAATGAATGGAACCAAATGACACATCTTACTAAAACGGTCCATGACCACCCAGATGACAGTAAAACCCTCGGACACAAGAAGATCAGTAATAAAATCCATTGTGAAATGCGTCCAAGGTGCACTAACAACCTCCAGAGGGCAACGCAACCCTGCAGCAGGAGTATGTGAAACCTTTGACCTAGCACACACAGTACATTGACCCACCCACTTGATGACTTCCTTCTGCCATCCAGGCCACCAAAAACTGCGACTGATAAGTCTCTTAGTCTCCGAAATTGATGGATGACCTGCCAACCGAGACTCATGACACTCCACAAACAAATCTCTCCTAAAGGCTCTAGGCTTGAACAACCTCCCATGGGGAGTGTTAGATGGAGCATCATCTTGAGCTTTCAGAATACCATTCTCCAAAACGGAGTCCAATGCCGCCACCACAACTCCTTTCTGTAAAATACTCTCCTCCTCTTCAGCACTGACCGTGGGAGAGAAGCTGTGAGATAAAGGATCGGCTTTAACATTCTTAGTACCAGGGATATAGGTAACAGAAAAATGAACAGAGAAAAAAAAAGTGCCCACCTAGCTTGACGGGCATTCAAGCGCTTGGCAGCATCCAGATAGATCAAATTTTTACGATCTGTGAAAACCTGAATAGGAAATCTAGCACCTTCCAAAAAATGACGCCAATGTTCAAACGCGAGTTTAATAGCCAGCAACTCACGATTTCCAACATCATAATTCAGTTCAGTTTCCGAAAAAAATTTTGAAAAGGCACAAGGATGTACTCCATCCTTGTTCTCCTGAGACAAAACTGCTCCGACCCCCACCGATGAAGCATCGACCTCGACCAAAAAAAGGCTTGGTCTCAGGCTGCATAAGGATAAGGGCAGATCTGAACCTCTCTTTGAGATACTCAAACGCTTCAATGGCCTCAGTAGTCCACTGGACCGTATTCGCACCTTTCCTGGTGAGATCGGTCAGAGGCTTAACAATTACTGAAAAATTCTTAATGAATTTCCTGTAATAATTGGCAAAACCCAAAAATTTCTGTATAGATTTCAAACCAATAGGCCTAGGCCATTCCTGAACAGCCTGAACCTTCACCGGGTCCATCTCAAAGCCCTTTCTGGAGACAATGTAACCCGAAAAACGAATTTTCTGCACAGCGAACTCACATTTCTCCAAGTAGCAAAGAGTGAATTATCACTCAATAACTGCAAAACTTCACGAACACTCTGCCAATGCGACTCTAGATCTGGTGAATAACTCAAAATGTCATCCAAATACACAACCACATTCTTACCAATCAATGGTCTCAGGATGTCATTAATAAGGTTCTGAAAAAATGCAGGTGCATTGGTAAGACCAAAAGGCATCACCAGATTCTCAAAATGACCTACCGGAGTGTTAAAAGCAGTTTTCCATTCATCACCCTCCTTCACTCATAACAAATTGTATGCCCCCCGGAGATCAATTTAAGAGAACCACTTGGCCCCCACCAACTTGTTAAACAAGTCAGGAATTAACGGCAATGGGTAGGAATTGCGTACGGTAATCTTATTAATTTCACGAAAATCCAGACATGAACGTAAACCCCCGTCCTTTTTTTTAACAAAGAAAAATCCAACTGCCACAGGCGACTTAGAAGGTCTAATGTGACCAGCAGCCAGGCTAGTTTGTATGTACTCCTCCAAGGCCTTTCTTTCAGGGATAATTAGATTAAACAAGCGACTCTTGGGAAGAGTAGCTCCAGGAACAAACTCAATAGCGCAATCATAGTCCCTATGAGGAGGTAAAACTTGTGACTTTTCCTCTGAAAAAACCCTCCAAAAATCTTGAATAGGTACAGGTAATTCCCCTTTTTCCACAGCCGCAATGCGACCATTACAACATTTATCATAGCACTTCGGACTCCAAGACTTAATCACATTAGTAAGTAGTAAAATCTCGGCACACCATTAGCTGAATATTAGTTAGTTTTTATTATAGCAGTCCACATCAAACGTTTCGACCCTTTTACGGACCTTCGTCAGTGTACTGCAGGTAAAGAGATATGTATAACATAGATTCATTAATATACATAGGTCAAAAATAGAAATAAGATGCAAAGTATCACATTGGGTCAGAAAGTGCCTATACCTGTATGCACATTTAACATGGACAAAGAGACTCACAGTATCACAGAGCAAATCAGTCATAGTATATAAACAGTCTTAGTATAGAAACAAAGGAGATTGTAACGTACCCAAATGCTAATGAGTTGGGGAGAGGAGGGAGCAGATCCTTGCGTGTCACAGAGTGCGCCGATGCGTTCCACAGAGTGGGAGGCATCTGGCACAGGTATGTTAAAGCATTTCACCATTTAATCCAAAAATTAATACAACGAGAAGCCTTTTGGATTCATGAACTGCAGTCCTTAGCCCCCAGAGGACTCAACAATGACTATGACCTCCTGTCATTTATGTGAACTCCCACAGCCTTACTAAATAAAGATATTTAGAAAAATGTTTCATATTTCAATATGTATTATTTATTCTATTTATTAATTTATTCTATTACATTTCTCAGAGAACCCTTTTAAGAAGATTTTTAGAGACTCTGGAGCTGCCTAAGCAAGGGGCTATCATTAAAGCCAGGGCGCACATAAACCAAAAGTCAAGGGAAGCTCAGGGTAATGCCCCGATGGACACTGCTGCTAAAGCAGGTGCCACCAGAGAATGACATATGTAATGCGCAGCAAGACATACTCGTGGACTAGTTAGGTAAGCTACAACAGTAATCCTCAGATAAAGATAAAGACGAATGGAAGAGTAATGGGGCAACATTTGTGTGTGGTGTTGTGCTAGGACTTTCTACCTTATAATGATCCATTTGATGCATGATCTGACTTATTATGCCAAAGAAGCCATGGTGAGTATGGTAAATCAAATTGGTTAACACCAGAGTTTACTCAAGCTGCTAATGCATGGGTTTGTTCCTATACTGTCTGTGTTCCCTATAATCTATGCAAGATTAAGGCCATTGCACTAGTTCCAGTGACTGCAAAGTGATTTCATACAATTTCCAAAGGTAGGTACATATGAGTATGTACTAAAGTTAAAGTTAGTTTCAAAAGACGATTGCACAAAGAGGAAACTGTGGAAAATGTGTCTACCAGTAGCTCTATGCCCAATAGAAAGACTAGACTCCCTCCTTATCAGATTCTTTTTGGGAGTCGTGTTAAGTTGGATTGTTGTGTCCCTAAACAGTTACAGCACCTACATGGGGACCTTACAGTATATGTTAGAGCACAAGTCAAACAGACACTGTCACAAATTCATCACCATATTTTTTTCTTCCATACCAGATCCAGGAGGACTGGAGGGGTATCATTCATTAAAGCCTGAAGATTTGCTGGTTGTGAGGAAGCAAGTGAGGAAATGTCTGGAGCCTAGGTTTGAATGGTCATTTCAAGTTCAAATAACCACAATAATCTAAATTAAAGGGGTGTTCCCATCTCCAAAATCCTACCCCAATATGTAGTATTAATAATATTAGCAAATACCTCCCATTAGAAATTTAGTATAGTTCTTCAGATTTGCTATGCCACTCACCTCATGCAGGGCATTGCAGTAGCTTAGCTATCCATGGTTATGACTACTCATATAGTGATAGTTAGTTAGATAGCTCTTAGTGGTCATAGTGGACTGCTGTATATATATCACAAAGGAGACCCTGAGACTGCTGTGTTTACATCACATAGGAGACACTGGAACAGGTGTATATAAATCACATAGGAAACACTGGGACTGGTGCATATATTTCACACAGGAGACACCAAGTCTGCTGTATATACATCCAATAGGAAACACTGGGACTGGTGCCTATACATCACATAGAAGAGACTCTGGGAATGCTGCATATACATCATATAAGAGACACTGAGACTGCTGAATACATCACATAGGAGACACTGATACAACTGTATATATGATATACGAGACACTGGGACTGTTGTACATACATTTCATATGAGACACCGAGACTTCCGAATACATCACATAGGAGACACAGAAACTGGTGTATATATATCACATAGAAGAAACCGAGACTGCTGTATACATCACATAGGATACACTGGGGCTGGTGCATATATATCAAATAGGAGACACTGGGGCTGGTGAATATACATTACATTGGAGACACTGGCACTGGAGAATATACATCATGTAGGATACACTGAAGATGATGCATATACATCATATAGGAGACACTGGAACTGGTGCATATGTATTATGTGGCGCCGGCGTCTCTGCCTGGCAGAGATGCCAATCCCTTTACCACCCCGGCCCTGGTCCTGTGTCCACCGCTTCCACTCCTGTCTCCCACACTAGGCCTGCCCAGGGTGCGTGCAGCGTGCGCAGATACCCGGGCACTGTGCTTAGGGCACGTGCGCACTCCTTGCTTCTTGAAGGGGCCACACGCACCGTCCTGAAATGTACCCAGCCATCCTCTATTTAAGGCACCTCCCCCAAAATGGAGGTGCCTGTGCAATGTTGAAGTTTGTGTGCTAACGCTCTCTCCAACCCTGAGATCCGAGTGCTGCCCGCCAGCCTGTCTGTCAGCCGTGTCCACCAGCCTGTATGTCAGTCGTGCCCGCCAGCCTGTCTGTCAGCCATGACCGCCAGCCTGCCTACCAGCCGAGCCTACCTACCAGCCTACCAGCCATGCTCATCTACCTGCCTATCTGCCATACCAGTCGGGGCCTGCCATCAGTCCCATAGGAGTTGCCTACTCTCTCATGAGGTCAGTCTCGGAGTAGCACCTGGTCCTCCTTCTCAGTCCCTCCTTGGTTCACGGAGTCGACTAAGCCACCGTATAGCCAAGGTCGGTCCATGTGATGCCCCTAGATATGCCACTCCGGTCCCTCCTTGTACCAAGGCACAGTGGTTCCACCATCCGGACCCTTAACACATTATATAGGAGATACTGGGGGCAGAGCACATACAGTTGTACTCAAAAGTTTATATACCCCGGCAGAATTGTTCCTTTCTTGGCCTTGCTTCAGAGAATATGAATGATAACAAAAAAACTTGTTCTCCACTCATGGTTATTGGTTGTGTGAAGCCAATTATTGTCAAACTACTGTGTTTTCTCTTTTTAAATCTTAATGGCAACCAAAAACATCCAAATGACCCTGATCAAAAGTTTACATACCCCAGTTCTTAATACCGTGTATTGTCCTCTCTAACATCAATGACAGCTTGAAGTCTTTTGTGGTAGTTGTGGATGAGGTTCTTTAATTTCTCAGATGGTAAAGCTGCCCATTCTTCTTGGCAAAAAGCCTCCAGTTCCTGTAAATTCCTGGGCTGTCTAGCATGAACTGCGTGCATGAGATCTCCCCAGAGTGGCTCAATGATATTGAGGTCAGTAGACTGAGATGGTCACCACAGAACCTTCACTTTGTTCTGCTGTAGCCAATGACAGGTCTACTTGGCCTTGTGCTTTGGATCGTTGTCATATTGGAACGTCAAAGTACGTCCCATGTGCAGCTTCTGGGCTGATGAGTGCAAATTTTCCTCCAGTATTTACTGATAACGTGCTGCATTCATCTTTCCTTCAAGTTTTACCAAGTTTCCTGTGCCTTTGTTGCTCACACATCCCCAAAACATCAGCAATCCACCGCCATGCTTTACTGTAGGAATGGTGTTCCTTTCATCATAGGCCTTGTTGACCTCTCTCCAAATATAACGTTTATGGTTGTGGCCAAAAAGTTACATTTTGGTCTCATCACTCCAAATTACCTTGTTCCAGAAGTTTTGAGGTTTGTCTCTGGGCTGTTTGACGTATTTTAGGCGAGATACTTTGTGGCATTTGCGCAGTAATGGCTTTCTTCTGGCAACTCGACCATGCAGCCTCAAGTGCCTACTTATTGTGCATCTTGAAACAGCCACAAAGCTAGTGTTTAGAAAGTCCTGAATTTCAGCTGATGTTATTTGTGGGTTTTTCTTTGCATCCCGAACAATTTTCTGGAAGTTGTGGCCGAAATTTTTGTTGGTCTACCTGACCGTGGTTTGGTTTTAACAGAGCTCTTGATTTTCCATTTGTTAATCACAGTTTGAACGCTGCTGACTGGCATTATCAATTCCTTGGATTTTTTTTGTATCCCTTTCTTGTGCTATACAGTTCAACTACCTTTTCCCATATATCCGTTGACAATTTTTTTGCTTTCCCCATGACTCACAATCCAGAAATGACAGTGGCTGGATGAAAGATACAACAGTCTGTCTGGATCCCAGAAACTCACTCAGCTTTTAAACACACAAACTGATTACAAGCAAACAGGTCACAGGTGAGGATGTTACCTTTAGTAGCCATTCAAACCCATTTGTGTCAAATTCTGTACATGTTATCAGGCCAAAATCACAAGGGTATGTGAACTTTTGATCAGGGTCATTTGGATGTTTTTGGTTGTCATTAAGATTTAAAAAGAGAAAACACAGTAGTTTGACAATAAAGTGGAGAAAAATTGCTTTTGTTATCATTCATATTCTCTGAAACAAGTTCAAGAAAGGGAAAATTCTGCCCGGGTATGTAAACTTTTGAGCACAACTGTATATTGCATAAGAGACCCAGGGGCTGGTGTATATACTTCACATAGGAGACACTGGGGCTGAAGCATATACATCACATAGGAGACACTAGGGCTTGAGCATATACATAACACAGGAGACAATGCTGTCTTCAACAGAGGGAGAGGAGAGCAGAGCAAAAAAAACATCATGGCACACTGGCCAGCATCAGGACGAAATCCTTCTTTGCATGAACTGCAGCGTGCATAGAGTGAATGTTGTGTGCACATGCTTGTAAGGTAAGGATATATTAAAGACCTGGCAGAAGGCAAAACGGGGCTGCTGGTCTGAGGACTGCAGTCCCCATCTCTGCTATATAAACTTGTGTAACTCAATAAATCTAGAGAACTCCTTGTACTTGCATCTAAATCCTGTGCGAGTGTGCTCTCATGTTGCAAACCAGAGTGGATGGAGAAGGCTGTAATGTAAGGAAAGCTACTCTATCACCTGTAAACTTGTTGTGATGGGGATATAGTTCCATTTTAAGTTTAGTGAATATTTTTGCCATTTCCTGAATATAAATATTTTAAATCCTATGAATTATACAAACCAATGGGCATTAATTACATCTCCAAGGTATTCATTTTCATACTTTCATACTAGTATTCTGAATTTATCTTGCTGAATCATTCAACTGTTACACAAATAATGCGACCTTCCATCCCATGGAAATAAGTGACTAATGACGTACTTTTGTCACCATGGAAGATAAGAGCCAACTGTAAAAACGTCACTGAAAATGTTTCTTACTAGCACTTATCCTACATATTTGGCTCAGCAGGAGATATCTAATACAGTGAAACAAATATGACTCGCCCCCTGGGCCATGGGGCACGTGGATCCGGGCGATAGGGGAACGATGGGGGTAGTAGTGGCAACCCGGTTCCGTGGCTCAGGGTGGTCAGACCAATGGTAGTCTGCTACGTGCTTCAGATAATGTCTGACTACGCCACCCGTGGATTGCGGTTATTAGGAACCGCCGCTGCAAGGCAGTCCGCTGGGGCCGATGATGAATGCAGCTGGAATGGTGTGACTCCCCACGGGAAGAGTGCGGCCCCAGGGCAGTGTAGTGGATGGTGGGAGTGATGGTGGTGAGAGTCCCAGTACCGGTAGTGCTGGAGGTGCGAAGGAGCACACAGACAACAAGTTACAGTCCAGGGTCTTTACTCACAGTTCATTTGTTCCGGGTCACTTCTGTCAGCAGTGACCGCCCGAGCCGTGCTGCGTCCACCAGGTGTGGGGCTCGGTCAACTCCCAGGCAGTTCAGGAGCATGGCACAGGACCCCCTTTAATCCTTTCTCTGGCCTGCCTCACCAGTGACCCACTTTTGTCTAGCTGCCGCAGACTTGTGCGGTTAAACGTGGGCCCCGTCCTCCGCAGTCCTATATGGTGCCTTCCTAGCAAGTTTGATGAGGTGTCGCACCAATAGATGATCACGACGACCGGTCTTTGGCTGAGGGTAGTTTCTCCTCCACCAACTTGGGATCCGGTACCCTTAATCTGCCTGACCCTTCACCCTGGATTCTCGTGAGTTCTTAGGGTCCCTTCCACCTTCTTGTTCCTGAGCCCTTCTGTTTCTCTGTCTCTTCTTCTCCCTTTCCGTTCCTTCCTGTTCCTTTCTGTTCC
The DNA here is from genome assembly GCF_046119375.1 of Phyllobates terribilis. Lineage (NCBI taxonomy): Eukaryota > Metazoa > Chordata > Amphibia > Anura > Dendrobatidae > Phyllobates > Phyllobates terribilis. The sequence continues at coordinate 866,361,498 of NW_027362761.1, read as the reverse complement.
GTTCTCTTGGAGCTGAGATGAGCCAAAATCTCAGCTCCCCTTCACCTCCTCCTCGGCCTCTCACTAGGCCCTCCTGGAGTAGAGCTCCTACAGAGCCTCTACTCCCTGTCTTCTCCTCTGACTGAACGAACCTAGATCTAAGATGGTGCCCACCTTTTATACCTCCCTCTGACCATGAGCCCAGGTGACCAGCAACCAATGGGCTCCTTCCTACGCTCAGGAACCAACCCCTATCTGCCCCTACAGCACTGGGTGTTCCACCCCCCTCCCCACTCCAGGCAGAGACATAGTCGGTCGTGCCTGCACTTCTGTCTAGTGGGAGCACCGTTGAGCTGTCCCTCGGAAATGCGGTGTGTGTGCTGTATGCAGCTAACTGAGCCCTGGTCCATACTCCATCCTTACCTGGGAGTGGAATATCACACCTCTGGTCTGAGGTGCAATACCCCTGTAGCGGCCGAACCCTCGGGGCGCTACATTCCCCCCTGGTAAAGCACAGCACGTCCTCGGGCTGGAAAAGAGCAAAAACAGTTAATTACAGGACATGCAAACTTTTTAAAACTTTTCACATCAGAAAACAGGCAACATGGTTCAATTCCCTTTATGGGAAACGCTTTTCTTTTCTTGTCACACTATTATAAAACGCTTACTAATACTTCTGGAACTCTTTTGACATATAAACACTATTAGAAAACATTCACATTACTATCTAGCAGCATATAAAAACTTTTCATATAAAACATTTGCAGGAAAACATTTTTACAACACATTCTTGGATCCTGGCGGCGGTGCAACTTGCGACCAGGTGTGCATTCTTCTTGTAAGTGCAGGAACTTTGGCAAACTTGTAAACACGAGGGACTTGCTGTCCCGAGGTAGACGTGGTAGTCTTTTTATAAAACCAGTAGGGGCGCTTTAGGAAGCGCAACTATATACAAGGGGTTGACCGCTCTCAGTCCTCGGCCAGTTTTGGGAAGGGAAATGGCTGCTCACAGTCCTCAGCCTGTTAGGGGAAGAGGGATGGCTGCTCTCAGTCCTCAGCCAGGTTACTTAGGGGATAGGGCAACAATCACACAGTCCTATATCAGTCCCAACGGGGACCACACTCAATTTGAAACAGTCCCACACAGTTCCTTTGTACCCTGACGGGTAACTATTTACATTGGCGCTTCTTCTTACTCTCTATCGTCGTTCTCCATATGCGCCTTGCTCCTCCTCATCATCTTCAGGCCCATCAGGGTCCTCTTGGTACTCAACGTCCGAGTAGTGCTGTTCCTCCTCCTCTACTACTCTGTGGACGTGGAGGGCGTACCATCCCTTCACGCCTTGGTGCCGGGTGTAAGACACCACATCCCCTGGAAATAGATCTCGCCCTCGATGACCCTCCGGCAGATGGCTCTCCACATCTCTCCTCGTCACGAACACGTCGCTAATGGTCTCAGGGTCTCGGATGAAACTCCAGCCGCGCTCCATCTGGAACTTCACAACAGTTCCGGTGACTCGGGGACTGCGGGCAGTTCGGGGATATCGCCGGGCCTTCATTTTCTGCTCCGCGCTCTGGACCTGCAGCTTCTCTTGTTTCACCCGCCGCTCTCGCTGATCCCTCTCAAACATTTCCAGCTGTTGGCGGCAGGCCTCCCGCCATTCGGCTGCGCCCTCCCGTGTTTCCCTTGTGAACCCCATTAGGTCCTCCCCGGTGGGGTCCCATTCAAACTGGGCGTCCTCCAATGGCAGCTGGGGGATTTCCTGAGGCGCCGGAGCAGGTATGAGGGGCTCAGATGGTACTTCAACCTCCGCGGGTGGGCTCCTCCGAAAGCGGGGGTTGACAAACTCGGGGGGCCAGACGAAAGGCAGCCCATCCGGACTGGTGTGTTGGGCAAAGAGATCTGCGCCCAGTGGTGGTACTGCAGCAGCAGGGGGCCCAAGCGGGTTGGCGGCGCCCGGGGGCACGTGGCCTTGCGACCAGGCCCGTGCTGGTCGTTTCCTTGTTGCTCCCAGGGGTGGTACAGCGGGTGCAGGGGGTTCCGTCGGGGCAGTGGCACCCGGGGGCGCTAGGCCTTGCGGCCGGGCCTGCGGTGGTGGTTTACTGAGCACGCCCGGGGTCAGAGGGCACGGCGTGGGGCGGGGCTCACTGGCAGCGTCGACGGCCTGGGGACTGGTTGGTGGCGGTGGAGGCACGGTGTCGACGGCGGGTCCAGGTACGTTGGGCTCCGCAACAGGGTGCAAGGGCAGGTCGGCGGCCCCAGGGTTCGGGGTAGGGGTGTCTCCGTTACCTGCCTTTGCTGTCGCGGCCTCCTCCGTGGCGTCGTCCTCGGCCTCCGCTCTGTTTTCACTGCCCTCGGTGGCTGGTGTGCTCCTGGACGTCGACGGCACCTCCTGCTGCAGGATCACAGCCCGCCAAGCCACTTCTTCTTTCCACCCGGCTATCACGTCCTGCTGCGCCCGGACCATCCTCCGGTCCAGCTCCTCCAGCGCCGCCCGCGCATACTCGGGGTCCTCCTTGGGGAGATGGGCTAGCAGCTCTGTGAGGCTGCATGGTGGTGTGGCTTGCAGCAGGCCCCTTGCCAAAGTGCTGAAGCTTGTTACTTTCTCCATCTCCGGGTGCGGCCTGGCCAAACTGATCCAGACCACCCCCTGCCCCACAGTTTTCTTCTCTTTCCGCCCCCATGGGGGGTGGTCCTGGGGCATTCTGCTGACAATCACTCTCAGGGGCAGACCCCCCACGTTGACGGACATTTCCACAGCCGTGCTCATGGTTGTTGGGGGCGGGCTTACTCTTTGGCGCCATTCTGGGACCCGGCCCACGATGGGAGGCGGCCTCCTGTGGTCTTTTGGCGCGCACATTATGGCGCTCATTCTTCTAGGGCGGGCGCCATCTTTAGTACAACGAAACAGTCTCTTTTCAGGCGCGCAGTACCCGTTGTTAGCGGGCACAAAATCCTGCCGACTACGCCAAAGCTGACTCGCCCCCTGGGCCGTGGGGCACGTGGATCCGGGCGATAGGGGAACGATGGGGGTAGTAGTGGCAACCCGGTTCCGTGGCTCAGGGTGGTCAGACCAATGGTAGTCTGCTACGTGCTTCAGATAATGTCAGACTACGCCACCCGTGGAATGCGGTTATTAGTAACCGCCGCTGCAAGGCAGTCCGCTGGGGCCGATGATGAATGCAGCCGGAATGGTGTGACTCCCCACGGGAAGAGTGCGGCCCCAGGGCAGTGTAGTGGATGGTGGGAGTGATGGTGGTGAGAGTCCCAGTACCGGTAGTGCTGGAGGCGCGAAGGAGCACACAGACAACAAGTTACAGTCCAGGGTCTTTACTCACAGTTCATTTGTTCCGGGTCACTTCTGTCAGCAGTGACCGCCCGAGCCGTGCTGCGTCCACCAGGTGTGGGGCTCGGTCAACTCCCAGGCAGTTCAGGAGCATGGCACAGGATCCCCTTTAATCCTTTCTCTGGCCTGCCTCACCAGTGACCCACTTTTGTCCAGCTGCCGCGGACTTGTGCTGTTAAACGTGGGCCCCGTCCTCTGCTGTCCTATATGGTGCCTTCCTAGCAGGTTTGATGAGGTGTCGCACCAATAGATGATCACGACGACCGGTCTTTGGCTGAGGGTAGTTTCTCCTCCACCAACTTGGGATCCGGTACCCTTAATCTGCCTGACCCTTCACCCTGGATTCTCGTGGGTTCTTAGGGTCCCTTCCACCTTCTTGTTCCTGAGCCCTTCTGTTTCTCTGTCTCTTCTTCTCCCTTTCCGTTCCTTCCTGTTCCTTTCTGTTCCGTTCTCTTGGAGCTGAGATGAGCCAAAATCTCAGCTCCCCTTCACCTCCTCGGCCTCTCACTAGGCCCTCCTGGAGTAGAGCTCCTACAGAGCCTCTACTCCCTGTCTTCTCCTCTGACTGAACGAACCTAGATCTAAGATGGTGCCCACCTTTTATACCTCCCTCTGACCATGAGCCCAGGTGACCAGCAGCCAATGGGCTCCTTCCTACGCTCAGGAACCAACCCCTATCTGCCCCTACAGCACTGGGTGTTCCACCCCCCTCCCCACTCCAAGCAGGGACATAGTCGGTCGTGCCTGCACTTCTGTCTAGTGGGAGCACTGTTGAGCTGTCCCTCGGAAATGGGGTGTGTGTGCTGTAGGCAGCTAACTGAGCCCTGGTCCATACTCCATAGTTACCTGGGAGTGGAATATCACACCTCTGGTCTGAGGTGCAATACCCCTGTAGCGGCCGAACCCTCGGGGCGCTACAAATATACATGGAAAGACACAGCCTTAAACACATGGATCAAAGAAGACAATGTATTAATTATAGAAATATGCTTTATAAAGTTGGAATTCTTATTAATTAGACCTTGCTTATACTGCATAGCACCTCTGGGTTAGCACTTTTACATGATTCAGTATACTTGCAGATATTATTTATACTTGTATTATTGACCAACATATTATAATATGGAATAATATAATTTGTTAAAGACATTAAGGAACATTTAACAAGTTTTGATTTGACTACAGTATATCAACTCATGAGATGACAAAAACTTCCCGAACTGCTGCAAACTAAAACAAGTTGGAAAAAATTAGCATAAAAATGCTAAATAATTTTAATCAACTTAATACATTGTCCAACTTGTGTTAGTCATGTGCCAAGTTGGTTTAATAAATCACCCCACCAGTAGAAGCATCAACTAAATGACCAGGAATTGCCACTGGATGGCAACGAGTTGTGATATCTAATGACCTCTTCATGTTTATCCTAAAACCACTTCATAGACTTAGGACTCTGAAATCATGGCACTCATTGGGGACTTCCCTTAGGTATAGGTAGTGGCCAGCAAAGAAAAATAGCAACTGTACTAATGAGATTTCCTCTTTTTTTTTCCTCCTTTACACTGTACAAATACCCATCTTATTAATCCCACCCCCCCCCCCAAAAAAAAAAGTGTGTCTGTGACAGTTCAGACACAAATATATCTGTTGAAAATAGTCTGGTGTAGGCCAGAGAAACAGAAGTGTGGTTTTGCAGTTCCACGGTTCAAACCTCTGTATTATCCACGTTTGGGCCATTTGTATAAAAAAAAAACAGTTTGAGTGTGTCGCTCACTATTCAGCCGCAAATATATATATTTAAAAAAGTTTGGTATACACCAGTAAATTATAACTGTGGTTTTGCTGTTCCACGGTAAAAAAATCTCTATTATCCTGCTTTTGCCATTTTTTGCTGTAAGAAATAACTGTAATAGTGTCTCCCTGATTGTTCAGACACAAATATATCTGTTTAAAATATTCTGGTGTAGGCCAGATAACTAGAAGTTTGGTTTTGCAGTTGCATGGTTCAAATCTCTGTATTATGCAGCTTTTGACCTTTCTTACGTAAAAAAAAACAGTAATAGTGTCTCCCTGACTGTTCAGACACAAATATATCTGTTTAAAATATTCTGGTGTAGGCCAGATAACTAGAACTGTGGTTTTCCTCTTCCATGGATCAAATCTGGGTGTAATCCACTTTTTTGCATAAAAAAAACAGTAATAGTGTCTCCCTGACTGTTCAGACTCAAATATATCTGTTTAAAATATTCTGGTGTAGGCCAGATAACTAGAAGTTTGGTTTTGCAGTTGCACGGTTCAAATCTCTGTATTATTCAGCTTTTGGCCTTTTTTAATTTGCCATAAAAAAAACCTGAAATAGTGTCTCCCTGATTGTTCAGACACAAATATATCTGTTGAAAATAGTCTGGTGTAGGCCAGAGAAACAAAAGTGTGGTTTTGCAGTTCCACGGTTCAAACCTCTGTATTATCCACTTTTAGGCCATTTGTATCTAAAAAAAAACAGTTTGAGTGTGTCTCTCACTGTTCAGCTGCAAATATATATATTTAAAAAAGTCTGGTATACACCAGTAAATTATAACTTTGGTTTTGCTGTTCCACAGTAAAAAAAATCTCTATTATCCTGCTTTTGGCATTTTTTGCGGTAAAAAAAAAAATGTAACATGTGTCTCCCTGATTGTTCAGACACAAATATATCTGTTGAAAATTGTCTGGTGTAGGCCAGAGAAATATAACTGTGGTTTTGCTGTTCCACGGTAAAAAAATCTCTATTATCCTGCTTTTGGCATTTTTTGCCGTAAAAAAAACTGTAATAGTGTCTCCCTGATTGTTCAGACACAAATATATCTGTTTAAAATATTCTGATGTATGCCAGATAACTAGAAGTTTGGTTTTGCAGTTGCACGGTTCAAATCTCTGTATTATGCAGCTTTTGGCCTTTTTTACGCAAAAAAACAGTAATAGTGTCTCCCTGACTGTTCAGACACAAATATATCTGTTTAAAATATTCTGGTGTAGGCCAGATAACTAGAACTGTGGTTTTCCTCTTCCATGGTTCAAATCTGGGTGTAATCAAATTTTTTGCATAAAAAAAACAGTAATAGTGTCTCCCTGACTGTTCAGACTCAAATATATCTGTTTAAAATATTCTGGTGTAGGCCAGATAAGTAGAAGTTTGGTTTTGCAGTTGCACGGTTCAAATCTCTGTATTATTCAGCTTTTGGCCTTTTTTAATTTGCCATAAAAAAAAAACTGTAATAGTGTCTCCCTGATTGTTCAGACACAAATATATCTGTTGAAAATAGTCTGGTGTAGGCCAGAGAAACAAAAGTGTGGTTTTGCAGTTCCATGGTCCAAACCTCTGTATTATCCACTTTTGGGCCATTTGTATCTAAAAAAAAACAGTTTGAGTGTGTCGCTCACTGTTCAGCCGCAAATATATATATTTAAAAAAGTCTGGTATACACCAGTAAATTATAACTTTGGTTTTGCTGTTCCACAGTAAAAAAAATCTCTATTATCCTGCTTTTGGCATTTTTTGCGGTAAAAAAAAATGTAACAGTGTCTCCCTGATTGTTTAGACACAAATATATCTGTTTAAAAGAGTCTGGTATACACCAGTAAATTATAACTGTGGTTTTGCCGTCCCACAGTAAAAAATCTCTATTATCCTGCTTTTGGTATTTTTTCCGTAAAGAAAAACAGTAATAGTTTCTCCCTGATTGTTCAGATTGTTTAAAAGAGTCGGGTGTAGGCCACAGAAATAGAACTGTGGTTTTCCTCTTCCACGGTCCTAATCTACTTTTTATTACCCTTTTTCCATTGATAGTGCGAGTGTAAGCTATTTTACTTTACAATGGGCAAGGCGCGTGGCAAGGGACGTGGAACTGGACGTTCTGGTGATGGTGCATGCAGAGGACGGGGCCGTGGCCAAGGTGAAAATGTGCCACAACCAACAGCCACATCTTCTCGCTCCCACTTCTTGACCGAATTACTAGAGAAGCACAGAACAACACCAGTATTGCGAACTGTTCAGTGTGAACAGGTTATTAATTGGATAGCTGATAATACTTCCAGTTACCTGGGCACCACCACCTCCGGTCTGTCTTCCACACGGTCAAATCTTAGGAGCCGTGAGTCTCGACCGCATACTCCTCCTCACCCTGATGCTCCTTCCTCCCACCTTGCCGAGTGTCGTCAGACAGCAACTGATCCCACACTTGGACACTCTGAAGAGCTGTTCACTGGTCCATTTCCAGATTTGTGCCTCTCGCCTGCTCCGCTTGAAGTGGTGGAAGAGGAGATCCCATGTAGCGATGCCCAAATATTTGAACAGCCACGGCCACAGTAAGTCGACGCTGGCAATTTGTCACAAGAGGTGGACGATGACGAGACACAATTGCCACGAAGTGAGAAGGAGGATCATGGTGCGCAAGTGGAAGAGGAGAAAGTGGTGGATGATCTAGTAACTGACGCAACGTGGCAGGAGGACATGCAGAGCGAGGCCAGCAGCACACAGGGTGAGGGAGGCAGAGTACACCAACAGGCAGGAAGAAGCAGTGTGGTGGCCGCACACAGAAGGCAGGCAACAGTTCCCCATAACACCAACACGAGGGACGTTGCCAGTACAACCTGTAGGTCTTCCAGAGTCTGGAATTTTTTTAAAGACTCTGCTGATAACTCCAAAAAGGCCATTTGTACCACCTGCCATGCCAGCATCAGCAGGGGTGACAAAACTACCAGCCTGACCACCACCAGCATGATCAGGCACATGGCAGCAAAGCACCGACTATGTGGGGCGAACCCCAGGGTCCACAACCAGTGTCAGCGGGTGTCACCACTGCTTCTTCCGTGGTTGCTCGTGCAATAGAACCCCCTGTTGTGTGTGCAAGGCAATCTCCTGTCCATACTGTATGCAAAGATGCCCCCTCCTCTCAGTCTTCACTTGTTATGGCAGTTTCTCAAGAAACAGCATCAACGTCCACGTCCATGTCCCACTGCTGCATTCAAATGTCCATATCCCAGACCTTTGAACGAAAGCAGAAATTCGCAGCTAACGCCCCACAGGCCACAGTCCTAAATTCGCACATTTCATGACTGCTTGTGTTGGAAGTGCTGCCTTTTAGGCTGGTGGAGACTGAATCCTTTCGTAACCTTATGGCGGTGGCCGTCCCTCGGTACTCGGTCCCCAGCAACACTATTTTGCCCCGTGTGCCATCGCCGCACTACACAAGCACGTGTCCCAAAACATCTGCCGTGCCCTCAACAATGCTGTTACTGGGAGAGTCCACCTGACAACGGACAAGTGCTTGTGGCCAGGGACGGTACATCTCCCTGACGGCACACTGGGTAAACATAGTGGAAGCCAGGACCCAGTTGGACCTTGGGAAGGAACACATCCTCCCCACACCGAGGGTTGCGGGCCCTATGTCAGTCAGAGTTGCCCCCACAGTATACAGCTCCTGCGCATCATCCTCCTCCTGCTCCTCATGTTCAGCCTCCATCTCAGATATCACCACATCAGTTACAAGCTGGAAGCACTGCAGTACTGCCTCCGCCAAGCGGCAACATTCTGTGCTGAAACTCATAAGCTTAGGTGAGAAACCTCACACTGCTTGTGAGTTGTGGACAGCTGTGAAAGAGCAGGCAGATCTGTGGCTGAGACCGCTGAACCTACATCCAGGCATGGTCGTGTGTGACAATGGCCGTAACCTAGTTGCGGCTCTGAGGTGAGGCGAGATCACACACATACCATGCCTGGCTCATGTGCTTAACCTCGTGGTTCAGCGGTTTCTTAAATCGTACCCCGAGTTGCTAGATCTGCTCGTCAAAGTACGCCGCCTGTGAGCTCATTTTCGCAAGTCGGCTACAGCTTCCGCAGCCCTTGCTGTGTTGCAGCAGCGTTTGCAGCTTCCATCACAACGATTGGTGTGTGATGTCCCCACACGTTGGAACTCTACCCTCCACATGTTGCCAAAAATTTGTGAGCAGAAGAGAGCAGTTGTGGAGTACCAGCTGCAACAAGGCCATTGATATTCAGGTCAGACTCCACACATAAGACCTCAGGAGTGGACCTGGATGTCTGACATATGTACCATCTTGACAAACTTTGAGGAGTCCACCAAGATGGTGAGTGGAGTCTGCCATCATTAGCGTCAGCATTCCACTTGTCTGTCTTTTGCAACGCTCTCTGCAGAGAATTAAAGAGGAGGCATTGCAGCCAGAGTATGATGAGATGGATCAAGAAGCCGTAGCGGTCGATTACACACAGCCCAGCCTCATCTCATCCCAATGTGCATTGTGGGACAATGAGGGAGAGGAGGAGGACGAGGAGGATGAAGAACAGGAGCTTGTATCATGCGCTGTAGACGGTAGTACCTGTACAACTGTCATACCGTCGGTTCAGCGTGGGTGGCCTGAGGACAAGGGGGAGGAGGGGGAGGAGAACATGGTCAGTCGTCATCTTGGTGAGGACACGGAAGTCTTGCCTGTTACCAGTCTGGCACGCATGGCTGACTTTATGTTACGCTGCCTTAACCGTGACCCTCGTGTTGTCAAAATTTTGGGTGACAGTCATTACTGGTTGGTGACACTTTCAGACCCCCGCTACAAGGCGAACTTTCACTCTCTTATTCCTGAGGTGGAGAGGTCTACAAAAATGGGGCAGTACCAGAAGGCCCTTGCTGCAGAACTGTTAAAAAAATTCCCATCTAAACACGTTAGCGGCAGAGGTCACAGTTCGTTGCCCAACCAAGGCGTACATGCGAGAGAGATGCAACTCCAATCCAGCAGAGGCAGGGGAACACTGTCAACATTCTGGGACAGTTTTCTCAGACCCTCCCTTCGGACAGACCCTGAGGCGCGGCCTACTCTCACAAGGAGTGGAAAGTTTCAAAAGATGGTGAGGGAGTACCTTGCCGACCGTACCAGCGTCCTCCGTGATTCCTCTGTGCCTTTTAATTATTGGGTATCCAAGCTGGACACTGGGAATGAACTCGCTCTGTATGCCTTGGAGGTCCTGGCCTACCCTGCCGCTAGCTTGTTATCGGAGCGTGTTTTTAGTGCCGCTGGGGGAATTATAACTGATAAGCGCACTCGTCTGTCAACTGACAATGCTGACAAGCTGACCCTTATCAAAATGAACAAGGGCTGGATTGGACCAGACTTCTCATCACCACCAAATGACAGCAGAGTAACATAAAGTCAAATCCACTGTGTTATTTCGGGAGGTGTATTCACATGCACCGCTTCACACCCACACATGGGTATACGCTTCCTCATTTCGGCGGTTTTATGTTCTTCTCCTTATCCTCAGCCTCCACCACCACTATACCACCAGGGTGACCGTGGTCCGTGTTGCCATTATTGAAAGTTCCTCCGTCCTTATTTTTGTCAGCTTTTGCTTGAAAGGCATAAGCAAAGACTGTGGGAGACCCACTCCCCAATAATGGGAATAATATTTTTAAGGTGCTGTACTGTATGGCTCTTGTAAGGGGCATTAAAACCGTCTTGTTAAGCTACTGCGAACTCCATGTCTCTTCCGAGGGGCATTAAAACTGTCTTGTTAAGCAACTGGGACCTCCACTTCTCTTCCAAGGGGCATTAAAACCGTCTTGTTAAGATACTTCGACCTCCACCACTTTTCCAAGGGGCATTAAAACCATCTTGTTATGCTACTGCGACCTCCACCACTTTTCCAAGGGGCATTAAAACCGTCTTGTTAAACCACTCTGAACTCCACAGCTCTTCCAAGGGGCATTAATACCATCTTGTTAAGCTACTGTGACCTCCACGTCTCTTCCAAGGGGCATTAAAACCGTCTTGTTAAGCTACTGTGACCTCCACTTCTCTTTCAAGGGGCATTGATATTGTCTTTTTATTCCACTGCGACCTCCACTACTCTTCCAAGGGGCATTTATATTGTCGTTTTATTCCACTGGGACCTCCACCACTCTTCCAAGGGGCATTTATATTGTCTTTTTATTCCACTGCGACCTCCACCACTCTTCCAATGGGCATTAAAACCATCTTGTTAAGCTACTGCGACCTCCACGTCTCTTCCAAGGGGCATTAAAACCGTCTTGTTAAGCTACTGCGACCTCCACGTCTCTTCCAAGGGGCATTAAAACCATCTTGTTAAGCTACTGTGACCTCCACGTCTCTTCCAAGGGGCATTAAAACTTTCTTGTTAAACCATTCTGAACTCCACAGCTCTTCCAAGGGACATTGAAATGTTGTTTTTAATTAACTCTAACCTCCATGACTCTTCCAACGGGCATTGCATTTCCTCCTAATTTTAGTCAGCTTTTGCTTTTCAATGCATAGGCGAACACTAAGGGAGACCCACTCCACAATAATGGGTAGAAGGTTTTTAGTATGCTGTAATCCACGTCTGTTTCAAGGGCCATTACAGTTCCTCATAATTTTTGGAAAGTCTTCCACTCACTGCTTAGGCCAACAGTGCACAGGAGACCCAGTTGGTATAAATGGAAAAAACGGTTTAGTTAAGGCCCTCTGACGTCCATGTCACTTCCAAGGGGCATTGGAGTGCCTCTAAATTTTTCGTAGGCATTGCACTCACTGTATGCCCTATAACTGTGTAGCCAAACCGCTCCTTTTGGTCCAGAAACATATCCTACAAGACATGTGTGGTTGACTGGCCTGATATTGATGTGAATGGTCCCTGTTCCTCCTGCTCTTTCTCCTTTGCCACCACCTCATCCATCGTTCATCACCTGAAGCATTGTTTTAACGGGAGTCATAGAACTGGGATAGTAGCAGGAAAACATCCAGCAATCCTCGGAGGATTTAGGATATGCGCCAAAACGCTGACCACCTCAGGCCTAGCCGCTACTACATACATGCGCTTGCATTCCAAGGAACAGAAAGCTAAGGAGATGGATGGCCTCATGATCATGAATAATTTACTCGTTGAGTAGAAGGCTGACCACTGCTGCTGTCTACCTTTTGAACTTTGTGTTGAAGCCTGATTGACCCAGGACCCGCAATCCTCTATGTCTGGAGGACGTGTTGTATCCCAGTGTCCAACTGTGTCCCAGCTTCCACAATATTAACCCAGTGTGAAGGCATGAGATGGACCATCCCTGGCCACATTCACTTGTCCACGTGTTTGTGGTTAGGCTGTCCTTCAAATAGGGGCGGCTGGGGACCGTTTATAGACACCCGGCTGCCCCCAGGCGGCTTGGGACCGTGTGTGGACACCCGGCCGCGAGGCGGCTGGCGACCGAGTATGGACACCTGGCCGTCCCCTGGCGGCTGGGGACCGAGCGTGGACACCCGGCCGCCGGGCGGCTGGGGACTGAGTATGGATACCAGACCACCGACGCAGCCATGACGTGGTGGCCAGATTCCGCCTCCACATGCCTAAAAGGCCCAATTTGAAGTGCAAGCAAGCTAGCAGTATGGTATTGCAGCCTGGGGGTGGGTGAGTGGCAGGCTGCACACTTACGCTTGCATTCCAAGAAAACAAAGCAGATGCTAACTTCTATCATCATCATGCTCCTCACCTTGGCACTCTCAACTCCCCTGATGGAGAAGCCAGGGCCCACCGGAGGAGTCTGGTTCTCTGGTGGGCTCGTCCAATGCTGCCCTAAAGCAGGCCGGGCTAAGAAAAGTGTGTGGGGGGAAGTTGACAGGAGAAATAGGGGTGGCTGGGGACCGTTTATGGACACCCGGCTGCCCCCAGGCGGCTGGGGACCGTGTGTGGGCACCCGGCCGCTGGGCGGCTGGGGGCCGAGTATGGACACCCGGCCACCCCCTGGCGGCTGGGGACCAAGCGTGGACACCCGGACCCTGGGTGGATGGGGACTGAGTATGGATACCAGGCCGCCAAAGCAGCAATGACGTGGTGGCCAGGTTCCGCCTCCACATGCCTAAAAGGCCCAATTTGAAGTGCAAGCAAGCTAGCAGTATGGTATTGCAGCCTGGGGGTGGGTGGGTGGCAGGCTTCACACTTACGCTTGCATTCCAAGAAAACAAAGCAGATGCTAACTTCTATCATCATCATGCTCCTCACCTTGGCACTCTCAACTCCCCTGATGGAGAAGCCAGGGCCCACCGGAGGAGTCTGGCTCTCTGGTGGGTTCGTCTAATGCTGTCCTAAAGCAGGCCGGGCTAAGAAAAGTGTGTGGGGGGAAGTTAACAGGAGAAATAGGGGCGGCTGGCTGGGGACCGTTTATGGACACCCGGCTGCCCCCAGGCGGCTGGGGACCGAGTATGGACACCCGGCCGCCCCCTGGCAGCTGGGGACCGAGCGTGGACACCCGGCCGCCGGGCGGATGGGGACTGAGTATGGATACCAGGCCGCCGACGCAGCCATGACGTGGTGGCCAGGTTCCGCCTCCACATGCCTAAAAGGCCCAATTTCAAGTGCAAGCAAGCTAGCAGTATGGTATTGCAGCCTGGGGGTGGGTGCGTGGCAGGTTGCACACTTACGCTTGCATTCCAAGAAAACAAAACAGATGCTAACTTCTATCATCATCATGCTCCTCACCTTGGCACTCTCAACTCCCCTGATGGAGAAGCCAGGGCCCACCGGAGGAGTCTGGTTCTCTGGTGGGCTTGTCCAATGCTGCCCTAAAGCAGGCCAGGTTAAGAAAAGTGTGGGGGAAGTTCAGCGGAGAAATAGGTGTGGCTGGGGACCGTTTATGGACACCCGGCCGCTGGGCGGCTGAGGACTGAGTATGGATACCAGGCCGCCGACGCAGCCATGACATGGTGGCCGGCATCTGCCTCCACATGCCTAAGCAAGCTAGCAGTATGCTATTGCAGCCTGGGGGTGGGTGGGTGGCAGGCTGCATACTTGCGCTTGCATTGGAAGGAATGGGGGAGGTACAATTGAACACTGCTCTGGGAGAAGGACTTGCACGGGGATAGTTGCAAGTCTGCATCTTCTGATGCGGCAAGGATCACTTATGATGGGCACACTTTTAGGCAGTGACCTGGGTGTCAGAGATGCTTCCAGGGGTCTTCCCCATGCTGTTCCCATATCTTTTCAGCACTGTATGCATGTGTTACACAGCACATGGCCAGATAAGGTTGTAAAATGCTAAAATGACATTTCCCGGTGAATGCATTTGTCACGGTTGAAAGCAATACAGAAGTGCAAAAACAAATAAAAAATGCTACTTGTGAACATAGCCCAAGGTGTGGAGGAGGATTTTTGTTTTTAGTTATTTATTTTACCTTATACACAAGTCTTTAACCTGGAAACATATTTCACAGAAAAGCACTTTCAGTTTCGTTTTTGAACATTTTCTTGTGACCCCGTAAAAGTGGCTTAATACCTCTGACCACGTTGTTGACAGCAGTGACCTGGGGGTCATAAATGCTTCCTGGGGCGATGCCCATGCTGTCCCCATGTCTTTTGAGCACTGTCACTATCGTTTTTGGCACTTTTTAGGCTTTCTACATACTGCCGGGGGTGCCACCGCAAAAATGCTCGGGTCTCCCATAGACTAACATTGGGCTCGTTGCTCGGGTCAAGTACCCGAGTATCTCGGCGAGCTCGGCCCGAGCTTCGAGCACCCGAGCATTTTAGTGCTCGCTCAACACTACTTATAAAGTAATGTTCCTCCTATTGAAGCCCCTAGATTGCCCTTACATTCCCCCATAAAGTATGATGTCAACAAAAGTGTCCCCCAAACACAGTTTGATACCCTTCACATACACGGTATGATGACCCTACTGTACCGCCCCAACCTCCCCATCAAAGTATGTTGACCCTAACATGTATGATGCACCAACTGCGATCGCCATACAGTATAATGGGCCCCACATAGTTCTCTGTACAGTATAATGGGCCTCAATACAGAATAAGTGTTTCCCACATAGTCCTCCATAAAGAATAAAACTCCCCACATTGTCCTACATCCATATAGAATAATGGGTCCCACATAGTCCTCCTTACAGAATAATGGCCCCACATAGTCCTTCATACAGAATAATGGCCCCACATAGTGCTCCATACGGAATAATGGCCCCACATAGTCCTTCATACAGAATAATAGGCCCCACATAGTTCTCCATGTAGTATTATGGGCCCCACATTGTCTTCATACAATATAATTGTCACGCAAGGTGTGAGAAAGACTTAGTGCAACACAGAGGGAAGAGGGAAAGGGAGCCCAGACTCTAGGGAAAGGGGGAAGTGGAGACCTCCTAGGCTGGTCTAGTGTCACCCTGTCTCAACTATTGACCCTATATTGGCTCTTCACCAATCGCCGCACACGTTCCTTGCCCTGTCTTTCCCTGGCGTAAGACTCAGGCTAGGGAAGGAAGGATATAAGCACTTTTTGATCCCCACTGAACACTAAAGACAACAAGGGAGGACAAACAGGTGAAATAGCTTAGCTTTAGACGACTCCAGGCAAATGCGCACACGACCTCAAGCACCAGAGAGGAAACAGTACTGCTCTTGCTAAAGCCTTCACAAGGAGTAAATGAATATCACCAGCACCTCCCTCTAATACACAGCAGGTATTTATACACCCAGACCAGGGAGTTAATTAGCCAGAGGAAGGTAGCCGCTGGGTCCTAGAGACGGCCTCTAAGAAGATGTCTGTAGTGCCAAACATAGAGCTCTCTTGCAACCAACTGCAGGGCGACTGTCTGTCACCTCTGACACACCAGTGACAATAATGGGCCCCACATTGCCTTCCATACAGTATAATTGGCCCCACATAGTCCTCCATACAGAATAATGGCTCCACATAGTCCTTGATACAGTAAAATGGGCCCAACATAACCCTCCATACAGTATAATGGCATAGTCCTTTATACAGTATTATGGCAAAGAAGGCTTTAAATATTGATTTAATGGTTCCCACTGTGCTGAGATGTCAGATGTGAAGGAAAATGATGGTGTCATGGGTTTACCGCAATAGAGAGTGGCCAGAAGATCACGGTGTCTGATTTCATGAACTCCTGCACTGATTAGAAGCACTTCACCATCATATTAAACACTTCAGGTTTCTGCTAGCAGTACAGGAGTTAATCTGTTCAGTTGAGAGCTCCCGGAGCCTTCCTGCTTTGATCATTTCAGCTGTTCAGTGTTGGCCACTCCCCTCTGCTATATATGCTTGCCTCAGGGATTGCCAATGTTAGTTTCATACTGCTTGGTTCTGGAGTTGGAGGTGTTGATTGTTTAAAAGAAATCTGTCACTCCCTGGGACTTATATGACCTACAAATATGGGCATAAAGGTGATAGAAATGTAAATCTATTCCTACCTGTATGCCATATTAGAGGTCTTGTTGCTGTGAAATTTCATTTTATTCCTTCATGTCACTGATGCCTTCTAGGACCCGGGCCTGTAAGAGATCCCCGCCTCCTGTGTTCATTATAACGGCTACCCCCTCCCCTTCACACTACAGTGCCCTGTGACATGCAGTTGAAGCACCAAAATCCCGCCCCTGAACACTGTACTCTTTACTAGAGATGAGCGTTGTTCTACTCGAACTGTTCGCCAATCTCAAATTCGAGCTGTTTTGGGCGGTGTTCGAGCCGATCGGCGAACACGAACAATTTGAGAAAAATTCGGCTGTTCGAGGTTATGTTCGATAACTGTTCGTGCACCAAAATCATAACTGGATTTTTTCTCAGTAATGATGAAAATTAATGTTAATACGCAGTTTGAGTGTACAGCGGGGCGGGGGGAGGGGCAGGGGATGGATCTCTGCAGGAACAATGAAGATCTCCATTTTTTTTTCTCTTTCCTGCATTTGCAGTGGGGAGGTGCAATCTGTCAGCCTATCAGCAGCGCACACACGGAGCGAAGTGCTTTTTTTCACACAAGCAAGGGCATGTGTGATTGGCAGTGTATGTCACATGTCCTTGCCCTATAAGACCAAGCCATTTTCCCCGTCGCCACCATTTTCTCACTGCTGCAGCTGCGTGTTAGACGGCACCGCTGTTGCTGTGTGCGCTATACCTTGTTAATTTCAAGCCAATTTTCGCACAAATATACAGATAGCTTGGGAGTAGGGAATAGTTGTGATTGCAGTCCTTTTAAGGACTAGGTTACAGCATTTCCTACGACTTTTATCAGGCAGGTCTGTGCTCTTAAATAGATAGATTGTGGGAGTAAAGACTAATTGTAATTGGAGTCCTTTTCAGGACTAGGTTACATCAGTTCCTATCAGTTTTTGCCAGGCAGGTCTGTGCCAGTGCTGTGCAAGTTTTTTTCACAGCATTTGGCTGAATCTAGCAAAGCTAATCCTTTTTGGCCTATTGCAGAGTGTGTTAGTCAGTGGAGTAGCCTATCTGTGTTGCAAGATATACCACCTGTGTATAGAATACCAATTTTTTTACTGCACCTAGTGAAGTAAAATCTTTTGGGCATAGCATCATTCTATTAGTCCATCTATACTGACCTCCATCAGGTTGCAAACTGAATATAATTTTTTTCTGCATCTAGCTCTGAAAAAATATTTGGGCTTCTAGCAGTGTGTGGGACTTGGTCTATTAGTCCATCTATACTGACCTCCATCAGGTTGCAAATTAAAAAGAATTTTTTTCTTCATTTAGCTCTGAAAAAATATTTGGGCTTCTAGCAGTGTGTGGGACTTGTTCTATTAGTCCTTCTATACTGACCTCCAGCAGGTTGCAAATTGAATATAATTTTTTTCTGCATCTAGCTCTGAAAAAATATTTGGGCTTCTAGCGGTGTGTGGGACTTGGTCTATTAGTCCATCTATACTGACCTCCATCAGGTTGCAAATTAAAAATAATTTTTTTCTGCATCTAGCTCTGAAAAAATATTTGGGCTTCTAGCAGCGTGTGGGACTTGTTCTATTAGTCCATCTATACTGACCTCCATCAGGTTGCAAATTAAAAATAATTTTTTTCTGCATCTAGCTCTGAAAAAATATTTGGGCTTCTAGCAGCGTGTGGGACTTGTTCTATTAGTCCATCTATACTGACCTCCATCAGGTTGCAAATTAAAAATAATTTTTTTCTGCATCTAGCTCTGAAAAAATATTTGGGCTTCTAGCAGTGTGTGGGACTTGGTCTATTAGTCCATCTATACTGACCTCCATCAGGTTGCAAATTAAAAATATTTTTTTTCTTCATTTATCTCTGAAAAAATATTTGGGCTTCTAGCAGCGTGTGGGACTTGTTCTATTAGTCCATCTATACTGACCTCCATCAGGTTGCAAATTAAAAATAATTTTTTTCTGCATCTAGCTCTGAAAAAATATTTGGGCTTCTAGCAGTGTGTGGGACTTGGTCTATTAGTCCATCTATACTGACCTCCATCAGGTTGCAAATTGAATAAAAAAAATTTCTGCATCTAGCTCTGAAAAAATATTTGGGCTTCTAGCGGTGTGTGGGACTTGGTCTATTAGTCCATCTATACTGACCTCCATCAGGTTGCAAATTAAAAATAATTTTTTTCTGCATCTAACCCAGCCAATAGTTTTGGCCTAATACCACAGTTTGGCCACTCAGCTCTGCTCGGTTACCATCCATTGTTTTTTTGTGCAAACAACTCCAGAGTTGTGAATTAGTTAACCACCAAAATGAGTGGAAAATGGCCTGCTGCTGGTGGAAAGGGGAATAGGCGTGTTGGGAAGGGGAAAAAAGGTTGTGTCCGTGGGGTAGGTGCAGAAGAAAGACCATCTTCCAGCCAAACTAAAATGTCTACTTCTTTTAGCGGACAATGTGATAAGATCCCTTTCTTACGGCCACGCCAATCGCTACAAATTCCAGATGAGGCACAAAAACAGCAGGTGCTTCAACGGATATCAAGTGCTCCTTTAAGTGGGCTCTCCTCCACATCAACTTCAACATCACAAATACTCCAGTCCTCAAAGGTGTCACCCAAATCGCACTTGCTTCCTCACAGCTCCCAAATCTCCAGCTGCCCGTCTGAGTATGAGGTAGAACAGATGGTTGAGTCTGCAGAGCTGTTTACTCATACTATAGCCTGGGAATCAGAGGTCGACTCCAGCGCTTCTGTGAATCCAGACGAGGAAATGATCTGCACTGATGCCCAGAATCTTTATGAGTCGGATCCAGGACCAGACGCAGAAGGTTCTGACCATAATGTAGACCCTCATTCCCAAACTGTAACTCCTGTTGGTGGAGACAATGAGGAAGACGATGATAAGACTCAAATACCTGATTGGAGCGACAACTTTAGTTTTTTGTCAGGGCAGGAACAGGTTGGCTCTGAGGACGACGGGTGTGATAACGCACAGGGTGATGATGATGAGGTCGGAGATCCCACTTACTGTCAACCCACAGTCAGCCAAGAGATGAGGTCAGCAGAGGAGGTGGAGGAAGATGCTAGTGACGACGAGGTCAGGTTGCGCCTTCCTGGACAGAGACGTAGTACTGGAAGCACGTCAACAACTGCATCCTCAAACGCAACTCTGCCTCTCACCACAAGTCGTGGTGGCTCTTCAGGTCGCATGGGTGCTAAGCCTTGCATAGCCTGGGCATTTTTTCAGATCAATAAAGATGACCCAACTCGTGTTATCTGTAACATTTGTCAGCAAAAGCTAAGTAGAGGCCAAAAAATACATAGTTTGAGTACTTCATGCATGAACCGGCACATGGACATGAAGCATAAGTTGCAGTGGGAAGCTCAGTGTGCTACAATGCGGTCTAGCCGGCCGGGCCAACCACCGTCTGCCATATCTTGTGCATCCGCGGCCTCTTCATCCTCTGTGACTGGGGGGACAGCAGTCACACCTGTTTTGGGGCGCAGACCTGCCACCTCTTTACCCGCAACAGCCAGCGTGATTGGCAGGTCATCATTTTCTTTGGAGGTGGTAACACCAGCTGGTCTTGAGCGCTGTCCGACATCGATAGCACCACCTTTGGATCAAGGCAACCTAACATGTCCGCCTGCATCTTCCTCACAGACCGGCAGTTTGCCGGGGACACCCTTATCAACCCCGTCTAAGCACAATAGCCAGCCCTCGGTCCCTCAGATGTGGACAAGTAAAAGACCATTTCCTCCTAGCCATGAGAAAACTAAGAGGTTGAATTTCACCATCTGCAAGCTCTTGGCTACAGAAATGCTGCCTTTCCGCCTGGTGGACACAGAGGATTTTCGAGACCTTATGTCCGTCGCAGTGCCCCAGTACCAGATGCCCAGTCGGCACTACTTCTCAAAGAAAGGTGTGCCTGCGCTCCACCAGCATGTCGCACACAACATCACCGCTTCTTTGAGAAACTCTGTGTGTGACAGGGTGCATTTCACCACAGACACTTGGACGAGTAGGCATGGACAGGGGCGTTACATGTCGCTGACTGGGCACTGGGTAACTATGGTGACAGCAGGACAAGGGGCTGCTGTCCAAGTCTTGCCGTCCCCACGAGTTGTGCGTCAATCCTCTTTATGTCATTTTTCCTCCACTGCTTCTGCCTCCTCAACCTCCTCTCGGTCTTCCACCTGCACCCAAAGCCTGTCTGGTCATGCCACAAGCTTTCTAACTGCGCAGAAGGGATCCTGCACACCTCCTTACTATGCTGGCAGTAGGGCTCAACGTCATCAGGCGGTTTTTACATTGAAATGTCTGGGAAATGTGAGTCACACAGCTGAGGAGTTGTGGTCAGCTCTGGAGAACCAATTTCATGAATGGTTGTCTCCACTGGACCTGAAACCAGGGAAGGCCGTGTGCGACAATGCTGCAAACCTGGGTGCGGCCCTTCGCCGGGGCAATGTCACACACGTGCCTTGTATGGCTCACGTGTTGAACCTGGTTGTCCAGCAATTTTTAGCCCACTATCCCAGACTAGATGGCCTTCTGCAGAGGGCACGGTCGCTGTGTGCTCACTTCCGCCGTTCGCATCCCGCAGCTCAGCGACTTACATCTCTACAGAAGTCGTTGGGCCTGCCACTTCACCGGCTAAAATGCGATGTGCCTACCCGGTGGAATTCAACTCTGCACATGTTGCAGCGACTGTGGCAGCACCGACAAGCCCTGGTGCAATACGTTCTGACGTATAGCCTGGGCCAACGAGATTCAGAGGTGGGGCAAATCACGCTGGAGGAGTGGTCTCAGATCAGGGACCTATGCACCCTTCTGCACAGTTTTGAAATGGCGACGAAGATGTTTAGTGCTGACGATGCCATTATCAGCATGACTATTCCGGTGATTTACATGCTGGAGCACATGTTAAACAGAATTCGGAGTCAGGTGGTGGCACAAGAGGAGGTGGAGGAAGTAGAGGAGGAGGAGTTGTATGCGGAAGGGCTAACATCTGCAAGGTCCAGACGGTCGGCAGCACCAAGGCGGCAGGCATGTGAGGGTGGGGGAGATGATTTTACCAGGGCGCATGGTAGCAGCCAAACTAGTGAGGAAGGTGCAGGAGCCCAGGAAGAAGTGGAGGACGAACTGATGGAAGACTCATCAGATGAGGGAGACCTTGATCACATTTCTGTTGTGCGAGGTTGGGGGGAGAGGACAGAGGAAGGAAGCATGATTGCTACCTCGCCACCAACACAACAGGGTCTTGGTGCTCCTGGATGCGCAACACACATGAGTGCCTTCTTGCTGCACTACCTGCAGCATGACCCTCATATTGTCAGAATTCGAAGTAATCATGACTACTGGGTTGCCACACTCTTAGATCCCCCAAACTTTTCGATCAACCTTTTCATTTTAATAAAGACCAAAAAAATGGTCATTTTTGAAATTATAAGCATTAGCAGGTTGTTAGAAACTGAAATCAAACAGTTTTCAACTCAAAACTTTATTCTAGGTGATGTTACATTTTCACATAGGACCCCTTGTTCGAAAGGAGCTTCTGAACTCTCTCGTCCATTGAATTTGTCAGGTTTTGGATGGTTTCTGCTTCAATTGTTTTGCATGAGGACAGAATACCCTCCCAGAGCTGTTGCTTAGATGTGAACTGCCTCCCGCCATCATAGACACTCCTTTTAATGATGCTCCAAAGGTTCTGAATGGGGTAGAGGTCAGGGGAGCATGGGGGTCACACCATAAGTTTGTCCCCTTTTATGCCCATATCAGCCAGAGATGCAGATGTTTTATGTGCAGCATGAGATGGTGCATTATCATGCAGAAAAATGATCTTGCTGTGAAATACACGGTTCTTCTTCTTGAACCATGGCAGGAAGTGCTGTTTGAGAAAATCCACATACATTATGGAGTTCATCTTTAGCGCCTTCAGGGATCCTAAAGGGGCCGACAATCTCTCTCCCCATGATTCCAGCCCAAAACATTACTCCACCTCCTCCTTGTTGGCGCTGTAGCCGTGTTTGCGTGGGGTGTCCATCAACCAGCCATCCTCCACTCCATTCATCTGGACCATCGAGCGCTGCACGGCACTCATCCGTGAACAAAACAGTTTTGAAATCAGTCTTCATGTAATGTTTGGCCCACTGGAGCCGTTTCTGCTTGTGTGAAGTGGATAGAGGAGGTCGACAGGATGGCGTATGCACAGCTGCAAACCTCTGAAGGACCCTGCATCTTGTTGTTCGGGGGACGTTGGAGGCACAAGCAGCTTCAAAAACTTGTCTGCTGCTATGACAAGGCTTTTTTGCCGCTGCTGTTTCAACCTGACGTAATTGCCTGTAGGAAAGAGTCCTCAATTTGCCCTTATCAGCACGCACACGTGTGTACTGTGAATCAGCTACATACTTCTTGATTGCCAAGACACTTCATCCTGATCATCGCACAATGTTGATTGTAGTCATGCCTTGACCTAAACACTCCACAATTTGTTGCTTCTCAGCAGCCGACACATCCTTTTTCTTTCCCATTTTGGCAGAAAATGTAGGCTGCTTAATAATGTGAGAGAGCCTTCTTAAGTAGTCTTGCCTTTCATTGGACACACCTGCCAAACTAATTAGCACAGGTGTCTGCAATTGCTTACAGTGATATAAAGAGCCCTGATACACATCACCATCAATGAGTTTAACTGACAAACAAACAAATTCTTCCCTTATCACTCCTAAACACTTTTTGCATAATAATTTGGAACGCGGTGTACATGTGCTTTTCCACAAAACACCAGTGGTTCACGTAGTGAATCTTACAGTTCTAACTTGCCAACCGTGGTCTGTATGGAATTGTTCAATAAAGGGCCCAAAATTAAGATAACATAGATGGGAGAGGTCTCTATGAATAGGAATTCCTAAGTATTTGATACCCTGTGAGGGCCAGGCAAAGGGAAAGTTGGACTGGATGGAATCCTATATGGATTTAGGGAGGGAGACATCGAGGGCCTCAGACTTCGCTGCATTGATTTTAAAATTTTACCATGTAACAAAGTGATCTATTTCAGCCATAACAGCAGGGATGGATATATGTGATTGAGTGATATATACTAGGACATCATCAGCAAATAGAGAGCACTTGTACTCGGTGCCTCCCACCTCAATCCACCTAATATTGGGGTTATGGCGAATTGATGAGAGCAGGTGCTCCGTCACTAGGATGTATAAGAGAGGGGACAGAGGACATCCCTGCCTTGTCCCATTGGTGATTGTGAAAGGTGATGAAAATGTTCTGACGCACCCCCTGGGCCTTGGGACACCCGGAGCCGGACCCTTTTTGGTGGATGCTGGTGGTTGTAGTCTTCGTGGCGGCGATCCGGTTCCGTGGCTCAGGGCGGTCAAACCAGTGGCGGAACTATTTATGTGGTTTTGATGTTTAAATGTCCGACTACGCCACCCGTGGATTGCGGTCAGAGTGAACCGCCGCTACAGGGCAGACCGCTAAGGCTGGTGTTGTGGGTGCAGCGGAGCGTAGCATAACTCCCCACGGGAGGAGTATAGCCTCAGGGCAGTGTATGCGGAGGATGGGGGTGATGGTGCAGGGCAGCAGCAGTAACGACACGGAGTCAGTGATGCAGTTCAGGGCCTTTACTCACAGTTCTTATTATCCAGACCACGTCTGCAGGTAACGGCTGCCCACGTCGTACTGTGCTCACCAGGTGAGGGGCTCAGACAACTCCCAGATAACTTTGGAGCGCTTCACAGGACCCCCTTTGTGTGTCCTTTGTCTGGCCTTTCTTACCAACACTTCTGTCCGGCTGCCTCGGGCCTCCTCTTGGTAAACTTGGCGCCAGTTTCCCTGACCCTATGTGGTGCCTTCCTAGCGGGTGGAGCAAGGGGCTGCGCCACATAAAATGTCAGAGCCTCCGGTTTCTAGCTGAGGGTCGTTTCCTGCCTCCACTAGTTCGGGGACCGGTCTCCCCCTTTGGCCTGACCCCTCCACGCAGGTGGATTCGGGCGTGCGGTGGCGACTCGCCCGTCCGCACCCCTGGGATCCCTTCATTCCTCGTTCCTGGAGCCTTCTCCGCTCCTCTTCCTTCCTTCTCCCTCTTGCAGGCCTGGGCCTCTGTTACTAGGCCCGCCTCCGGAGCAGAGCTCATGCAGAGCCCCTGCTCCCTGCCACTTCTGCTCAGACTTCTCTGCACTGAACTAAGATGGTGCCCACCTTTTATACTCCCTTCTCAATGCACCCAGGAACTGCTTCCTCCCTGCTCCTGCACTGCAGGGTTCCCCTTCCTCAGGGTTCCCTCCCCCCACTCCAGCCAGGGACAGGGACTGTCGTGCCCATCTCAGGGGCATATTGGTCGCCCTGCCCCACGGCAATGTGGTGTAATGCATGCAGGTGTCGGGTCCTGATCCACACTCCATCCTTATCTGAGAGTGAGATATCACACCTCTGGGTGAGGTGCAATACGTCTGTAGCAACCGAGCCCTCGGTGCTACAGTTCCATTTATCTTCAGCCTAGGTGACGTATTGTGATACAGGGCCGTGATTTTGGCTATAAAAGGGTCCCCTAGACCCCTACCCCAAGCTTTTTAAGAGAATCATATATGGCGTGCCAGGAGACTCTATGGAATGCTTTCTCAGCATCCAACGAGAGTATCTACTTACAAATTTTTAACTGCATCTAGCCCAGGAAATACTTTGTGCCTAGTAGCAGTGTCTGCTAGTCAGCGGATTATCCCGGCTGTTAAGCAAGCTACACCACCTGTAGTTTGGACACTTAATTTTTTCAAAGGAAATGCTTCGGGACCACGGGATACTTAGTGAAGAGCATCAGGAGGCACCCCAAGGCATAGGGGCTGGGACTGGCACTAGGATGCCTTGCGGTGGACAGCCGAGCTCGATCCTTATAAAAGCTTTTTAACTGCAGCAGCTTTAGTGGACGCTACTGGAGCTGGAATTACGCGGCTGCTGGCATGAGACTTGCCCTCCAATAGATCCTTGTAAATGGATTTAAAGTGTATTCATTTAAATTAGAGGGACAATTTAAATTAAAAAGCTTAGAGCTGCCTCCACCACAGGGGGGCTCTCTCGACCCACCAGCGGACAGGCACCAGTATTGGGAGAGGGGGGCTGGCCGTCAGGGTTCACCGCGGCTCTGGCACAAACCCGGCGACACGGAGGTGGCACGGGCAGGAGCGGACTGGCCGTCTCGGCTTCTCACTTTTTGGATTTTAGAAGGGCATGACATGCCTATATCTGTGTCTCCCCCTCCTTTTACTCCTCCACCTCTTTTCTTTTCGCATGACTATATGTACTTGTCACTTTTCCATGTGTTAGTTGTGTCTTCTGAGCAGTTTGTCAGCTTTTGGACACCTTTGAAGGTGTTTTCTATGTGTTTCTATGTGTTTTTGTTTGCCTGCCATTGGTTTTAACGGTGTTCGAAGGTGTTCGACGAACAGTTCGACGAACAGTTCGGCGAACACACGGGTGTTCGACGAACCGAACCGAACTCGAACACTACGGGGGTGGCTCAACACTACTCTTTACACATGGCGCACTTCTTCCTCCGGTCTATGGGCATTGTACTGCAGGGATCTTGTGAGCAGACACCGGCGAGTCACTGTGGCTTCCATTCCAGTGACCTCCGGCATGCGCAACACTAAGTTTCTCTCCCCACTTCCTCCCTGCATAGTCATAGTTAGGAACCATGTGTATATATGTATACATGTGTACATTTTATATAAATATATATATATATATATATACATTGTTCCTAACGATGACTATGCAGGGAGGAAGTGGGGAGAAAACCTTAGTGTTGTGAATGCCGGAGGTCACTGGTGCGGAAGTCACAGTGACTCGCCGGTGCCTGCTCACAAGATCCCTGCAGTACAATGCCCATAGATGGGAGGAAGAAGTGCACCTTGTATAACGAGTGCAGTGCGCAGGTGCGGGATTTTGTTGCCACAACTGCAGGACACAGGGCACTGTGATGTGAAGGGGAGGAGCTATTATAATGCAGGGGGAAGCTATTATAATGAAAACAGGAGGCGGGGATCTCTTATGGGCCCCAGGCCTGGAAGGCTTCAGTGACATGAAGGAATATAATGAAATTTCACAGCAACAAAACCTCTAATATGAGGCATAAAGGTAGGAATAGATTTACATTTCTATCACCTGTATGCCAATATTAATAGGTCATATAAGTCCCAGGAGGAGACAGATTCCGTTTAAGGAGGCATTTGGAGTGCTTTTCTGAAGACTGTTGCTTGGTGATTTATCTGTATGCATATCCTCATCCTCTCCTATTTGGTTTTTCCTTCCTTTACTTTCCAGTGTTTCACTCTGTTGTTTGTGAGTGCATATTTGTATGATTGGTATTTTCGTTTATCCCTGGACGTCTTCCCTTATTAGTCTGGTTTGTGTATTATTATACACTACTACTCCCCACTTCCCTGGGTGGGGGATGGTATAGATAAGGGCTGATTTAGGAGTTCAGCAAGGCATGTGGCCACAGTGTCTTCCCTATTAGAAGTAATCCGGGGAGCAAGGATAGCTAGGGCACCCCTAGCTTTAAGGATAGGGAAGGAGCCCCTAGCCTCGGGATACCAAAAAACAGTGTCGTGACAGATGGGGAAGGGAGCAGACAGCTTCTCTCTTCCATCATTTCTTTCAACTATATCAACATTCAGGATGCCGATACAGTTGAAAGTGTGAAGCCGTGTGTGTTGGGGGGTGACCGGTGCCCTACCCTGCAGGCCAGATGGGTTGTCATGACAGCCGGGGGTCTGCTAAAGACCACCTGTGCCTCTAATTGTGAATCTCTTCCAGGGGCTGGCGTTCATAGGAGATCATGATTATGCTATATATAGCAGGGCTGAAGCCCTGCTATGTGTAGCACAGGCAATCAAACTATCGCAGCTACAGGTCTTCAAAGGGGACTATTGAAGCAAGTAAAAAGTAAAAAAAAAAGTTTTAAAAAATATGAACAAATTAAAAAAACATAAAAGTTCAAAGCACCCCCCTTTTGCCACATTAAAAATAAAACAATTAAAAAAAATACAGCTATTTGGTGTATCGCTGCATTCAGAAATGTCCGGTCTATCCAAATATAAGGTAAATTCATTCAATCGGTAAACTGTGTAATGAGAAAAAAAATTAAAATGTCAGAATTACTTTTTTTTGGTCACCGCAGCATTGAAATAAAATGCAATAACAGGCGATCTAAACATTGTATCTACTGCAAGATAATATCAATAAAAGCATCAGCTCGGCACATAAAAAATAAGCCCTCACCCAGCCCCAAATCACGAAAAATAAAGACACTACAGGTCTCGGAAAATGGCATCATTTTTTTTTCTTACAAACTTTGGATTTCTTTTTCACCGCTTAAATAAAAAAGAACCCATACATGTTTGGTATCTGCGTACTCACACTGACCTGGAGAATCATATAGCCAGGTCATTTTTACAATATAGCAAACATGGTAAATAAATGAAAAAAAAACTACTGTGGAATTGCACTTTTTTTGCTATTTTACCACACTTGGAATTTTTTTCCCGTTTTCCAGTACACTATGTGTTAAAATCAATGGTATCATTCAAAAGTACAACTCATTCCACAAAAAACAAACCCTCATACGGCTATATTGATGGAAAAAATAAAAAAATTTATGGCTCTAGGGGAGGAAAAAAATGAAAATGCAAAATGGAAAATCACAAGGTGGTGAAGGGGTTAAAATGCTCACAATATCCCCCAATTATTTTTTTTAGGGTGTAGTGGAATCACTTCATCTGAGATTTCTGTTGCTTGGCACCTCGGGGGCCCTGCAAATCGTACTCACATTTAATTTTATTAAAATCTGAATTCCAAAAGCCAAATAGCACTCCTTTCCTTCACTTCCTGCCGTGTACCCAAATAGTATACAACCGCATATAGGGTTGCTGCATTGTGGAGAAATTGCATAAAAAATTGTGGTATTCATTTTTTACTATTACCTCTTGTGAAAATAGATATATATTTTTATGCCCAGTGTTATGAAATTCTGTGAACAATCTATGGGTTCAAAAATGTTCACTATAACCCTAGTTAAATTAATTAAAAGGTATACCTTCCAAAATGGGGTCACTTGGGGTATTTATGATGTTTTGGTACCTCTAGAGCTCTGCATATCTGACACTGTGTCTGCAATTTATTATAGCCAAAATTGCACTACAAAAAAAATCAAATAGCTCTTGTTCCTTTCTAAGAACTGCCATGTGACCAAACAGTTGTATCATCACTGTATTTCGAAATTGTGCAATAAGTTGTGAGGCCCACTTTGTAAAAACAAAAAAAAAATTGGGGCTAAAACAATATGTGTTTCATGACCCAGCATTATAAAATTATGCGATGCATGTGTGGGTTAAAAATTCCCATCACAGCTTTAAGAGAATTTCTTGACTATTTTAGTTTCAAATTTTAGGTCGCTTATGGGGTGTTTCTGCTGTCTTGGCACCTCAGAGGTTCTTCAAATGCGATATGACATCTGCAATCTATTCCAGCCAAAATCGCACTCCAAAAAATGAAATAGCGCTCCTTCCTTCCACCCTATGATGTGTACTTAAACAGTAGATTTTGACTATGTGCGGGGGTATTACCTTGTTTCAGAAAAATTGTGTAACAAAGTCTGGGTTCCATTTTCTCCTATTTCCCCTTTTTGAAATGAAAAAAATTAGGCTAAATCAACATTTAGTTGTAAAAATTAAATGTTTTATTTTTTTAATTGAACTTTGCATTAATTCCTGATATCAGTTTAGAATATTTTGAGGAGTGCTATTTCATAATGTCACCAGCAGCCCCCCACCCAAAGCCTTAATACTGTGTGGGGAGCTGTGGACATTAGATTCTGTAAAGAGCTGCGGGGGCCCTCATACTGTATGATGGGGCTGTG
This sequence comes from Phyllobates terribilis, assembly GCF_046119375.1. Taxonomy (NCBI): domain Eukaryota; kingdom Metazoa; phylum Chordata; class Amphibia; order Anura; family Dendrobatidae; genus Phyllobates; species Phyllobates terribilis. The sequence goes on along the minus strand of NW_027362761.1, from coordinate 866,332,022 downwards.
GGTGACATTATACTGTGTTTAGGGGCCCTCACACTGCCTGTCGGATCTGTGGAGGACATTATATTGTCTGTTGGAGCCCTCATGCTCTATGTGGGTGCTGTGAGGACCTTTATACTGCCTGTGGGGGCTCTCATACTGCATGTGGGCAACATCATACTGTGCGGGAGGCACTTTAGTGGCATCATGCTGTGGGAGGTATTATACTGGGTTGGGGTTGTTTGGGAAGAATTATAATGTGGAATTGACTGTGGGGGCATTATACTTTGCAGGAGGCACTGTGTAGCATTGGCGTCTCTGCCCCCTGACAGGTAGAGACGCCGCCCCTCTTACCGCCGCGCTCTGGGCCCGGCATCCTCTGGCCTTCCTGCTGCTGCTGCTGCCAGCGCGCGCAGCTTCCCTAGCACTCTTAAAGGGGCCGCGTGCGCCGTCCTAAGGAGTCCCCGGCCAATGGCCGGAGGACCTCTCATATAAAAGGCACCTCCTCCAAAATGGAGGTGCCTGTGCAAGGTTGTAGCTCTGTGTTCTAAACTCTGCTTCAGCCCTCAGGTCCCGCTGCTAGCCTGACTACCAGTCCAGTCCGCCAGACTGACTACCAGTCCAGTCCGCCAGCCTGACTACCAGTCCAGTCCGCCAGCCTGACTACCAGTCCAGTCCGCCAGCCTGACTACCAGTCCAGTCGACCAGCCTGTCTACCTGTGTCTGCCTGCCAAGTACACTCTCCAGCCCGACGGTCTGCCTACGGTCCTAACCCGCCAGTCTGTCTATGGTCCAGGCTTGCCTGCCTACCCGGAGAACGTACCAGTTACCTGCCGTGCCTACCAGCCAGCCTACCTGGAGGCTCCTGCCAGCTACCTGTGGTGTCTGCTAGTCCGTCTTCCCAGATCACCCGTCAGCCTGCCTGACGTGCTCATCTGCTATACCTTCTGACCCGTGGGAGTCACCTGCTCTCATACAAGGACTGTTCCAGAGTAGCACCTGGTCCCTCTGCTCGGTCCTTCCCTGGTTCACGGAGTCGATTGAGCCGCCGTGCGACCTTGGTCAGTCCGAGTTGATACCTAGTAACACCCCTCTGGTCCCTCCTTGCACCGCAGCACAGAGGTTCCACCACCCAGATCCATAACACACTGTGATTACTTCATACTCTGTGTATAAGGGGGCAGTTGTGGGAAATTGTGGGGGGAATTCATTGTGGGGTTATCATACAGTATGGGTAGCATTTTTGAGGGCATTATACTCTATAAGGGCCATTAAAGGGGTACATTAGTGGGTGAGAGCACTAAAGGGCTTCACTATTGGCATAATTACTTTGAACCTGCTGAAATATGTGTTCCTCTTTCTGATTAAAAGTTGGGAGGTATGACTCTGCCTACTCCGCTGAATATAATTTTTTGGGGGGGTGCAGATTTCTATGTGTGTCACTGATCAGGTGTACTTTGAACAACAATGGTGTGCATACTAGGATTGCAAGGAAAAAGCCACTGCTCTCCGAAAAGAAAACGACTGACCGCTTGTAGTTTCTTGAAGATCACCTGGACAAGTCATAAGTCTATTGAAATAATGTTTTGGGGATGGAATAGACAATTAATTTTTTTCGTGTAAATGCGTTGTCTGGAGAAAGAAAAGTACTGCATCACAGCATAAAATCCTTATACCATCTGTGAAACATTGGCAGTCGTAGTTTCATGGTTCAGTCCTCTTTTGCTACATCTATGGTCAGGATGGCTTACCAATATTGATGGAATAAGGAATTTTGACTTTTATCATCAAATTTTAAAGGAACATGTCAGGACTTCTGTCCAAGAGTTGACTCTCAAGAGAACATGGGTCAAGCAGCAAGACAAAGACTCAAAACACACAAGTCGATATATAAAATAATGTTTAAAAAAGAATAGAATAAAAGTAACGTTTTGGGATGGCCAATTCAAAGTTCGGAATTTAATCCTATAGAAATGTAAATGTATTGACAGTATCCTGTAATGTAGTGCTGCAGTCTATTATGCAAGCAATCAAGAACGCAAAAAAACAGTTAGTACAATATTACTCCTGATTGCAAAGTAGGCAAAGTTATCATGCTATTTGAGCAAGGACAGCACCTCCATTTTCTGCAGTGGACAGGCTGTAGATCCTATTCATAAAATATCCAAGTCATTTTGCTAATTTGATAACTGAAAAATTGTATTTGCCACTGACTTTTTAGAGCATGTCATCAGAGGTGTGCAGAAAGTTTAAGTAAAATGTCAATTGGGTTACGAGCTACCGATGTTATTATTTAAGATTTTATATCATCAATCACTGTTCTTTCCTTCTACATTTTTGTACCATTCTTTTAAAACTAGTCTGTTATGTTTTCTTCACCACCTGTTCACAATGGCCAGAAAATAAAGCTTCACAAATGACTACAAAAGAGAAAGATATTGCAGCTGGGACTGTGGATGAAAATGCATTGAACACAATGTTAACTGACAGCCTTTATTGAAAAAGTAGTTAATACAAGATGGATGGCTGGACACAAATGGAATATGTGTATGAATAAAGCTGAGTGCTTCATTATGTTCTTCAATGCTGCCTTTCAAATGTTCGAGATTTCTTTTACATTTTCATAAAGCAACAACGAAAAATATGAGAGCTGTAGCCCTTGGTATATTAATGAATATGAAGACTGAAAAAACACCATAACAATAAATCCTACACAAATAGCAACAAAAGAATATTGATACTGATGATGGCAAAAATGAATGATTGTTTACAATTAAAGAACAGTATCTTCTGTTTCTAGAGCTTATAGTTTGACCATTAAAGTTTTTTTCCTTATTTTTCCTTTTGATACCTTCAGTGATTGTCATAAAGTCCTCTCTGGTGTGTTACGCTTTAGTGCATTGCTCCTAAGCCAAAGTCTTTCATCGGTTTTTGAACACATTCTTATTCCTTTGCCACAAGGTGCAAGCATCGCAAGTTTAGAACTTGGGGTTTAGGGTCCTGTATCTAAACGTTTGACAGATTTAGATTCAAAGAAAAGGTGAGATTTATAACTTATATAAAATAGCATATAATAGCAAAAAAGCTAAAAAAAAACTATTGGATAATGAAACCAGCCAGGTGTATAAATATATAGAAAACATTTAAGTAGATGTGCCATTAATCCATAATTAATAATAATATGAAACTTCATATCTTTATATTATGGTGAAATATATAGGATATGAAGTATTTAGTTGTTAGGAGGCTATATGCCTTTACAAAGAATACTAGAAACCTTGAGGCTCAAGTTTTATGTTGAAGTAAGAACTTTCAGCCAACGTAAAGCTTAGCTCATGGCAACATCTCCCTTTCTGTCTTCTGTCAGGTTTAAAGTTAGAGGGTTTTATTAACACTGGTGTTTCATGTGCCATTTTTAATCTAAAGTGTGCTGAAGTAAACTGTGTCTGTTTAAAAAGAGGGCGATGTCGTTATGCCAGGAAGTCAATTGTACGCAGCTATTAATTGCGCCAATTTTTGCATTAAATTGGTTAGGCATAAAGAGGCCCTTCCTCTTTCCCAAAGTCCAGGTCATTTTTTTTTAAAAAAATGACAAGAGCAGTTGAAATGATAAAAAGTCACACATTTTTGAGTAAATAATGTCTGTATCAAAACTTGACTTTTTCTTTCTCAGTTCTGATGCATGGCCTTTAATAAATTCCCCTTAGAGAAGGTGCACACGACCGTAGATTCTCTCATTCGAGAGAATAGGATCGATAATGCAAATGTCACTCTGACCAAACTCTGATCAGGGTGTGAGCATAGTGTGATCCGATTCTGTCAGATGAGGAGAAGATGGAGAAAAAGATTTCTCCATCTTCTCAACTGTGTCTGTGACGCCCCCGGCCAGCTGCTGCGGTCACGGTACTGGTGCACGGCGGTCCAACCAGGGGCGCGTGACAGTCTTTGTTAATTGTGAGGGTTAATAATAAAATAATAAAAAGGTTTGTGACACCAGTTGGGATGTTCGGCCTGGTATGGCCAGGCACTGATGAAGGCCCCTGGGAGTTAGGTGGTGATGTGCAGTGCCAGATGATTAACCCTTCCCAACCAGGGCTGGCTCCCAGGGGAGTTGAAGCAGTAACGGCACAGCAGAGAATAATCAGCGTCAGACAGGGTAATAACCAGTTTGTACCTTTTACTGAAGTTCTGCAAACAGTTCCAGAATATTCCATACAATTCACATACAGGGTTTTGGTCGGACCTGCACGGTGAGAGCTCAGTTTCTCTGCTGTGAGTTTGTGAAGCCTTCCTGCTTCTAAACATATCTCTGATAAACGATTCCTTGGATCCCCAGGGGTCCAAGGTGAACAGTTACTGGATCCGTGATCCCTTCCAGCGAGCAGGTAACTTGAATCCTCTGGAAAAACTCTTACTTTCTCTTGTACCAATGTTCTTCATTCTATGCGGCTGCTGAGCTCCTGGACAAAAGCACTCTTCTGCTAGTTATAAAGACCAAGCAGTCTCTCAGTTTAGCACTGACTCTGGAAGTCTCTGTGCTCTAGGGACTGATACCCTGCCTTGTGCAGCTTGCACTTGCAGGGAGCACCCTGCTTTCCCCTGCATCTCTATGATGCGCCATCATCCTCACATTTCTCTGCTCCACTGAAGCACACTAAACTTCAGAAGCACCTCCTCCCCTCTCAGGAATCGTGCACACTTCCTGGTTTAGACAGAAGTGCACAGTCCTGCAGTAAGGGATCGGGTACAATGTGTGGATGCAATTATTACAGCAGAGAAATCAGCCTCCACCATAGCTGGCAATACATATAAAATTATATTACACATGCAGCCATTTTGTTTTGCTACAGACACGGGCGCCACATGTCAATGCGTGTAAGTTTGACTGCACTCAGATGTCATCTGAGTGCACTCCAATGATTTCCATGCACTTATTGACTTGCATGACCAAGTGCACTCCGATGATTTCCATGACTTGCATGACCAAGTGCGATCCTATAATAAGATCAAACTTATACATGTCGTAATTTTTTTCTTTGACTGGCTTGGTCCGAGCAAAAAAATCTGACATGTGAGCATCCGCATAGAATAACAGTGGTCCGAGTGCAATCCGATGTTTTTTTTTTTTTAAAAATCAGAACAATCCAATGTTTTGTCGGATAACACGAGGATGGAAAATATGGCGGTGTGAGTGCACCCCTATTTTATAGGCCCAAATTGCCAAATACAACAATAACTACTTCATACATTGCTTGACCTGTTGGGTTGTAAAAAATAAAATATTTCAGCTCCTTATCTGGCAAACTTTGATAAGATCATGACTTTTTTGTGTTTAGAATAAGTATTTTCACTTTTCTGGGTATGTAAATAATTTGAAACATGTTTCAATAAGCTGGACACTGATATATCCAATTAACAAGTAAACTTGTAAAACGCCCAGCAGGAAGATGCTATAATAACTGAAAAAGTTATATTTTCTGCAGATAATGAACAGATAAAGCACAGCTAGGTCTAAATGTGGGGGCCTTACAACAACTTAATTTGTGTAGTAATTAATGAGCTTTATTAAAAATATATTCTATAGAGACAGTATTATAAAATATATCTACAATATGGAGCGGTAATCAAGTAACATAACTATGAACTGAATTGATTGTAGATAATTTAGTGACAAAATGTATAATTGGTGGAGAAAGGTTGAACTTGATGGACCTAGTGTAGGTCTTTTTTCAACCTATGTAACTATGTAACTTTGACACATATTCTATTATTATATAGTAGTTACATCTTATAATTTATTATTTTTTTTAGATATAGTTTTGTTTTGGTGGAATGTTCCAATTGATATACCATCATATAATTTCTATATAAATGAAAGAAAATAAAAGAGACTGTAAACAGGATTCACATATTGTTTTAGTCTTCATCCTCTTAGGCCATGATTCTGAGAAAAGTAAAAGCTGTATTTTTGGTTAACAAAAATGGCACATGTACTAATTTCTTCTGTATGTCGGGTCAGACTCGTCCATCTAAGTCTATGGGCGTGCAGAAAAAAACAGATCCTATGGGTGCAGTCTGGCCACCTGATGTGGTGGTCCAAGGTGTCTCTCAGGTGGCTGCATTTTGCCGTCTCCCAGAGTAGGCTTTGGCTGTTCACTAAGCCAGCTGTCAAGCTGACAGTCAACTCAGAGAAGTGTAACACTCCCGCTCCCAGCATTCAATTCTACTTGTGTCTTTCAGGTGAGGAGAGGGATGGGAATGTTTGAAGAGACAGTATTGGCTGGGAGAAAGGGGGAGGAAATGTGTGAAAAGGTAGTATAAGCAGGGGGGATATGTGAAGAGATAATATGGGCACAAGGGTGAGGGGACTTGTGTGCAGAGATTACATCTCTAAGGCTCACCAAGTGTCTTTTTATGGGATGAGGAAATATTGCTTAGTGTTGAGAAACCTAGAAATAGCGGACAACTAACACCAACCAAGTGGAAGATCAGTCCACGAGAGCTCATTCCTCAGTGACCACCTACCAAGCTTTGCAACTAAGGTGCTCTTGGTACTCTAGTTTCACAGATGATTCCTTCCAGGATACCTTCAGGAGACTTCTGAATCGTCAGCTGTTGGGACCACAGCCCCTGCACATCCCGGCACAGCCTAGTGAGCATTTGCCTATGTCTTGTCCATTTCCTCCAGTATTAATGTCTGGTATGTTATTAGATGGTTATTTATGGGAGTCATCCAGTATTACGAGGGCTCCTTTCAAGACTGAACTCTTTTAAAGCCTGGATGCTGGTTAGAAGTGATGCTCAACTTGTCTCTTCAGAATTCCCTATAGGTGTTCGATTGGTTTCGGATCAGGAGACATACTTGGCCACAGAATCACTTTCACTCTGTTCTTATTCAGAAATGCATCAGTGGCCTTAGATGTGTGTTTTAGATCATTGTCATGTTGGAAAATTACACGTCTAGGGCGGTACTGTTATGCTTCTGGATACGAACCCTTGATCCTGTGTTCTGTAGTCGGCATTTCTATCCACTGAGCCACAACAGATATACATTTTATTTGAGTGTTTTAGTTCTGTTATCTTTGTTTCTTTTGTTTTTGGGTAGCAGGTGTTTTTAAGTGACTGTTTGTCTTCCCTATCACCTTTCAGGAGAAGATTTATATACCTTCCCCTACTGGTGTTTCCTGCTGGTCATAGTCTTTGTTGGATTCATTCTCTTTGCTGTAGTTTATGTTGGTTGCAACTGTTTCATGTGTGATTCCTTTATTCTTTGGGGAATTGCTATTCTAGCAATGCTAATAGTTCCTAAGGACATTCAGGGTAAGCTGCCGTCGAGAGGGGGCGCATTGTGTTATCTTAGGGTGACAACTTCTATGGTCAGGCAGGTATAGACCAGGGTCAGAGGAGGGCTTTTTTTATTCTGAATGGGATCTGTCAGGGTCAGGTATTTGTCTCCCTGGTTTGTACGTTACCTGTGTGAATGTGCTTTAGCAGTCATAACATTATCACCAGCCCATTTGTTGAGTGCCAAGAAGTCATCATGGATGCCATGACCGCGTAATTGTGGACTTTGTCTTTGGAAGTGGTAGACATCAAGCAACAACTACGCAGGTTCTATTCCACCCTAATCAGTCATCTGAGCCTAAAGTAAATTTACCAGACTGTTTCAATGGAGATCGAAGTAAAATTTCCATCTTTCTTGCTTCATATAAATTGTATTTTCGTCTCTGTGCTACCTCGTCCGGGGGAGATAGTCAACACGTCGGTATTGTTTTGTCATTGCTTTGTGGAGATCCTCAGGCTTGGGCATTTTCTCTGCCTGAGGGTTCTCCAGTGTTTTCCTCTGTTAATGCTTTTTTTCTCTGCTCTGGGACTCATTTATGTCGACCTCGATAAAGTTGCGGTTGCTGAATCAATAATCAGTATGTTGGTTCAGGGAAATCACATAGTGGAGGACTACTACTCTCAGTTCAGATGCTGGGCAGTAGAAATCTCCTGGAATGACTCAGCTCTCCGCAGTCAATTCTGCCAAGGTCTTTCTAGCCAGATACGAGATATGATGGTTTATAATTCCTCTCCGTTGTCCCTGGAAGAAGCCATGTCTCTGCAGTGTGTTTGGACAGACGTCTTAGGGATAAGAGCACATTTGATGGTGTTTCAGTGACTTCTCCCTCTCATCCTATTGAGACAGGTGAACTCATGCAAATTGAGGCCTGCAAAGAGTCCAAGGAGGGAATTGAACGTGAAACACCTTCTCATTTCTGTCTATACTGCGGTCGAACGGGTCATGTAATGATTCAGTGTTCCGATACAATAATGAATTTCTTAAAGGTAACTAGAAAATAAAAAAATCATTAACATGTAAGGACACTGATTCTAAAGGTTTGAAGTTATCTATCATTCACACTACAGGGTGGGCCATTTATATGGATACAACTAAATAAAATGGGAATGGTTGGTGATATCAACTTCCTGTTTGTGGCACTTTAGCATATGGGAGGGGGAAAACTTTTCCAGATGGGTGGTGACCATGGTGGCCATTTTGAAGTCTGCCATTTTGGATCCAACTTTATTTTTTTCAATGAGAAGAAGGTCATGTGACACATAAAACTTATTGAGAATTTTATGAGAAAAACAATGATATGCTTGGTTTTAACGTAACTTTATTCTTTCATGAGTTTTTTACAAGTTTATGACCACTTATAAAATGTGTTCAAAGTGCTGCCCATTGTTTTGGATTGTCAATGCAACCTTCTTCTCCCACTCTTGACACACTGATAGCAACACCACAGAGGAAATGCTAGCACAGGCTTCCAGTATCCGTTGTTTCAGATGCTGCACATCTCGTATCTTCACAGCATAGACAATTGCCTTCAGATGACCCCAAAGATAAAAGTCTAAGGGAGTCATATCGGGAGACCTTGGTGGCCATTCAACTTGCCCATGACGACCAATCCACTTTCCAGGAAACTGTTCATGTAGGAATGCTCGAACCTGACACCCATAATGTTGTGGTGCACCATCTTGTTGGAAAAACTCAGGGAACGTGCCATCTTCAGTGCATAAAGAGGGCAACACACCATCATGTAGAAATTTCAGATATCCAGTGGCATTAAGGTTTCCATTGATAAAAAATGGCCCCACTATCTTTGTACCCCATATTCCACACCATACCATCAATTTTTGTGTTCCAACAGTCTTGGAGGGATCTATTCACTGTGGGTTAGTGTCAGACCAGTAGTGGTGGTTTTGTTTGTTAATTTCACCATTCACAAAAAAGTTTGCCTCATCACTGAACATAATGTTCTGTGTAAACTGAGGGTCCTGTTCCAATTTTTGTTTTGCCCATTCTTCAAATTCAGTGCGCCGATCTGGGTCATCCTCGTTGAGATGCTGCAGCAGCTGCATTTTGTAAGGGTGCCATTTGTGAGTAGCTAATATCTGCCGAAGGGATGTGTCACGCTGTCTCGGCATTCAGGAGGTCAGGAGCCTATGCTGACCCTACACTGAGGCCCTGCCTAATCCCTCTACCTGGAGGTACTGTTGATGGTACAGAGGTCCAGGTCGCCAGCGTAAACCTACCTCCTGAGAATCCCTGAACCTCAGTAATCTAGTCCTGAGAAGGACCCCGATCACAACAATTGGGGACAGGACCGTATATGCCAAACACAGTACAAGACAAACGAGACAGTACAAGGGGCAAACCAAAAACCACCTTGCATACAAAAAACTTACACCACTACAACGGAGGGAACACCAACGGGTAAGGGGATAAAGAATAAAGCGAGGAAGGGAAAAAACCACACCGAGTACACTTCGCTCCTACTTCACAATACCACGTATCACTCCGATAGTCTGCATGAAAAGCTTTCACCGACAACCACCCTATCAGAACGGCAGGTATTTGAAGGAGTCCCAATACTGCAGAATTAACTGCAGCTGGGCGAGGCTGGGCCTCGTCTAGCACAGACAGAGAGAATTAACTCCCTCCCTGCCGAAAAACACCAAGCACCAAAAACTCAGCTGCGAGAAGTCAGGCTGTGTAATCGCGACGATCTTCGTGGCGACACACCGTGACAGTACCCCCCCTTCTACGAGGGGCCTCCGGACCCTCAGGGCCAGGTTTATCCGGGTGAGTCGTGTGGAAGGCCCGATTTAATCGGTCTGCGTTAATATCTGACGCAGGAACCCACATCCTCTCCTCAGGACCATACCCCTTCCAATGAACCAGGTACTGAAAGGACCGGCGATTAAAACGTGAATCGATGACCTTCGATACCTGAAACTCCAAGTTACCATTGACCACCACAGGAGGAGGAGGTAAAGGTGACGGTATCACCGATGCCACATACCTTTTAAGCAAAGATCTGTGGAACACGTTGTGAATTTTAAAAGTAGAGGGGAGGTAAAGACGAAATGCCACCGGATTAATTATAGAGCAGATCCTATACGGCCCGATGAACCTGGGACCCAGTTTCCAGGAGGGAACCTTAAGTTTTATATTCTTGGTAGACAACCATACCCGATCGCTCACACTTAGGTCTGGACCAGACACTCTCTTCCTATCAGCCATACGTTTGTATCGGTTCCCCATAGAACTTAGATTATACAGCAACCCTTTCCATATTGAAGCGAGTGATGACGAAAATCGTTCCTCCTCAGGAACCCCCAAAGAGCCCCGCCTACTGAAAGTACAAAAAAAAAAAAAAAAACATATGCCCCAAAAAATGGGGACTTACCAGTGGACTCACTCCGCCTATTATTAAGAGCAAACTCCGCCAGAGGTAAGAAAGAAGCCCAGTCCTCCTGGTTCTCTGACACAAAACACCGGAGATATGTCTCCAAACTCTGGTTCAGACGTTCCGTCTGACCATTGGTCTGAGGGTGAAAAGCCAAAGAAAACGATAAAAGCATCCCCCGCCGTGTACAAAATGCCCTTCAGAATTTGGACACAAACTGAGACCCCCGATCAGACACCACATCAGAGGGTACACCGTGAAGCCTTACAATCTCCCCAATGAACACCTGCGCAAGAGTTTTAGCATTAGGAAGAGCAGGAAGAGCGATAAAATGTGCCATCTTGCTGAACCTGTCCACTACAACGAGTATGACCGTTTTACCCGAAGACGGCGGGAGATCCGTAATAAAGTCCATAGACAGATGAGTCCAAGGACGCTCCGGGATCTTCAAAGGTAAGAGAGCCCCAGACGGACGGGTACGTGGGGTCTTAGAGCGCGCACAAACCCCACAGGACGCAACAAAAGTTCCCACCTCCCTATGTAAATTAGGCCACCAAAACCGACGCGAAAGGAGATCCACAGTTGCTTTACTCCCTGGGTGTCCTGCCAAAGCTGAGTTATGGTGTGCCTCGATCACCTTTTGTCGCAACTGATCTGGAACAAACAGTCTCCCAGGAGGTCCAACAGGGGCGTCCCCCTGAGCCTCCAATACTTCCTCCTCAAGCTCAGAGAATACTGCCGACACCACCACCCCCTCCTGAAGGATAGGAACTGGGTCATCCGTATTCCCGGCCCCAGGGAAACTACGAGATAAGGCATCCGCCTTTACATTTTTTGATCCAGGACGATATGTGACGACAAAATTAAACCTGGTAAAAAACAATGACCACCTAGCTTGTCTGGGATTCAGACGTTTTGCGGACTCCAGATATAGCAGGTGTAACATACCTGGCGGCGTCCTTGCATAGTGGTCCATTTCCCACTGTGCAGGAGCGCGCACTTGATCTCCTGTCCGGAATGTCTCTCTGGCTTCCCTCCATGCTGTCTGTTTGTGTCTGTCTCTGCTGCTTAAGGGCGGCGCCCGATCACTTCCTGCTTTTTGTACCTGCTGTGGGTCACACCCCTTGTGCGTCCTCAGCCTATTGCTGTCTGACACTTGGTATATAGCTCAGCAGCTCCCTTCTATCCCTGCCTGAGCATAGTGTTTTCCTTCAGTGTGTGCTTGCACTCTGAAGGTGCCAGGTCCCGTCTTTGTTTCCTTGTCTGCCTTTCCTGGAGGCTGTATTTCCAGGCCTGTCTGAACTTAGTCCTGTATGTCTCCTGCTTTGCGGTATTAGTTCCCGTGTCTGAACTAAGTCCTGTATGTCTCCTGCTTTTCGGTATTAGTTCCCGTGTCTGAACTGAGTCCTGTATGTCTCCTGCTTTTTGTATCAGTTCCCGTGTCTGAACTGAGTCCTGTATGTCTCCTGCTTTTTGTATCAGTTCCCGTGTCTGAACTGAGTCCTGTATGTCTCCTGCTTTTTGTATCCGTTTCCGTGTCTGAACTGAGTCCTGTATTTCTCCTGCTTTGCGGTATTAGTTCCCGTGTCTGAACTAGTCCTGTATGTCTCCCGCTTTTTGTATCAGTTCCCGTGTCTGAACTGAGTCCTGTATGTCTCCTGCTTTTTGTATCAGTTCCCGTGTCTGAACTGAGTCCTGTATGTCTCCTGCTTTGCGGTATCAGCTCCCGTGTCTGAACTGTGTCCTGTATGTCTCCTGCTTTGCGGTATTAGTTCCCGTGTCTGAACTAAGTCCTGTATGTCTCCTGCTTTGCGGTATTAGTTCCCGTGTCTGAACTGAGTCCTTTCTGTGTTCTCTTGTCTGTCCTGTCTGAACACGCTCCTAGCCTGTTCCTCTCGCCTTCTAGTGGCCGATTTCCTAGTCCCGCTCCTGTGTCTGGTCTGTCCTGTCTGAACACGCTCCTTGCCTGTTCGTTCCACCTCTCTGGGGGCCGTATTCCCAGACCCGCTCCTGTATCCCTCTGCAGTGTCGGTCTTCTCCGTACACTCAGTTCCAGTCTGAACTCTCTCCTGTCCTTTACCTGTTTTGCCTCTATGTCCGTTCCCTTCCTTTTTCTGCAGAGTCTGAACTCGTACCTAACTCCTGCTTGTTGTCTCTGCAAGTACTGTGTGAGTATCTGGCTCTGTCTTTCCCTTCCTGTCTGTTCCGTGTGAACAGAGCCCTGTCCTCCCTGCTCAGCCTTGTCGGCACTCTAGCTGTGCTTGCCTGTAACCCTCTGCCTGTATTGTTCCTGAGTCCCGGTGTGTACTGGGTCCTATCCCGCCTGTGTTCCTGCCTGCTAGTGCCTCCCTGTCTGCACTCTAGCTGTGCTTGCCTTTACCCCCCTGCCTGCATACCCGCCTGCCTGCATACCCGCCTGCCTGCATACCAGTCTGTGTGCCAGCCTACCAGCCTGTTCCTGTATTCCCCTGTGTGGGTCAACAGCCGTGTCCGGGGTCTGTCCTGGAGTAGCACCTGGTCCCTCTGCTCGGTTCCTCCTTGGTGCACTGGCGTCGTATGCCGTTGTGCGACCCTGGTCGGATCGGGTGAATACTTAGTCACGCCCCTCCAGGCATTCACTCTCCGGCACGGTCCAGTGGAATCACTACCAATCACACGCACACGCCGCTTAGCCCGGGCGTGTGCATAACAGCATGCTCAGGCCATGGTTCCCGTTGAGCCCCACGGCCTTCGCCCTCTGAGAAGTTTTCCAGCGAATATATGCATTAAAATAAATAAATAAATTTTTTTTTCTCTTAGCTGAGTTCCAGGCGAAATTACGCACCGTCCAGATGGATCTATCAGCTCTCGTTCCTGCGGATCCGCCACGTTACTATGGGGATCCAAGACAGTGTCGTGCATTTGTGGAGCAATGCATGCTACACTTTAAGGCCTACCCTCTCTACTTTCCTTCCGATTGGGCTAAAGTGGCCTTTATGATGTCTTACCTGGCGGGTGATGCCTTGGAATGGATCAACCCCCTATATGAAACACAGGATCCGATCCTCCGGGACCTAATGGCCTTCCTGGTGGCCTTTCTAATGGTCTTCGATGATCCTAACCCGGAGGCTCCTGCTGAAGCTTCACCTCCCAATATCCCGGAGCATCCCCGATGGGTAATGTGTGTGGGTAGCGCAATAGTCCTCCAGCCCAATGAGACTACTGCCCACCCAGAATCCTCACAGGGTGACTACGCTTTCCGGAATACTTCTCTCAACCTCAAGAGGCAGTCCAGACGTGCTAGACGTAGAGGCAAGCCGTCACGCCAGGGTCTGTCCTCCCTGAGACCTCCTGACCCCAACCTTGAAGTCCCTACTGAAGCTTCATCTCCCTGTATCCCGGAGAAACCCCAATGGGTAATGTGCGTGGGTAGTGCACCAGTTCTCCTGCCCGAAGAGACTTCTGCCCATCCAGACTCCACACAGGAGAACTTCCTGCACCCGGCATCAGATGCTTCTCTCTCTTTAACCGGTGTGCATGTCCAAGGATGCTCCAAAGCTGTGGTTACCTCTGAGTCTGTGCACCTCTACTACCTGGCGGAGGATCCCCTGTTGCCTCCTGAATCCTCCGGGATACCACTCGATGACAAATGGAGAGAGACTTCTCTACACCCGGTACTCAATACTTTGTCCGCTTCGTCCTGTGAGCCTGACAATGGGTACCCCAAAGTGGTAGTTACCTCCGAGTCTCTACACCCCTCCGACCAGGCGGAGGATCTCCAGTTGTCTCCTGAACCCTTCGGGGTGCTACCTGGTAACGAAAGGACAGAGACTCTCCTATACTCTGTACCTGATACCTCGCTCGCTTCGTCCAGTGAGTCCAACCTAGTGTACTCCGAAGCAGAAGTTACTCCCGAGTCTCTACACCCCTCCGACCAGGCGGAGGACCTCCAGTTGTGTTCAGAACCCTTCGGGGTGCCACCTGGTGGTGAATGGACAGAGACTTTCCTATACTCGGTACCCGATACCTCGCCTGCTTCCTCCAGTGAGTCCGACCTAGTGTACTCTGAAGCAGTTGTTTTCTCTGAGCCTCTGCACTCTTCTGACCCGGCGGAGGACCTCCAGTTGTTTCCTGAATCCTCCGGGGTACCACCAGATAACAAAGAGACAGTGACTTTTCCTCATTATGTACCTGATAACCCGTCTATTTTTTCCTGTGAGCTTGACAAGATGTACCTCGAAGCAGAGATTACCCTCAAGTCTCTGTCCCCCTCCAACCCAGTGAACGACTGGTCCTCGAATTCCCTGCGGAAGATTCTGGCAGGTCTGAAGAAGAGGGGGCGTAAGGGGGGAGGTACTGTAACATACCTGGCGGCGTCCTTGCATAGTGGTCCATTTCCCACTGTGCAGGAGCGCGCACTTGATCTCCTGTCCGGAATGTCTCTCTGGCTTCCCTCCATGCTGTCTGTTTGTGTCTGTCTCTGCTGCTTAAGGGCGGCGCCCGATCACTTCCTGCTTTTTGTACCTGCTGTGGGTCACACCCCTTGTGCGTCCTCAGCCTATTGCTGTCTGACACTTGGTATATAGCTCAGCAGCTCCCTTCTATCCCTGCCTGAGCATAGTGTTTTCCTTCAGTGTGTGCTTGCACTCTGAAGGTGCCAGGTCCCGTCTTTGTTTCCTTGTCTGCCTTTCCTGGAGGCTGTATTTCCAGGCCTGTCTGAACTTAGTCCTGTATGTCTCCTGCTTTGCGGTATTAGTTCCCGTGTCTGAACTAAGTCCTGTATGTCTCCTGCTTTTCGGTATTAGTTCCCGTGTCTGAACTGAGTCCTGTATGTCTCCTGCTTTTTGTATCAGTTCCCGTGTCTGAACTGAGTCCTGTATGTCTCCTGCTTTTTGTATCAGTTCCCGTGTCTGAACTGAGTCCTGTATGTCTCCTGCTTTTTGTATCCGTTTCCGTGTCTGAACTGAGTCCTGTATTTCTCCTGCTTTGCGGTATTAGTTCCCGTGTCTGAACTAGTCCTGTATGTCTCCCGCTTTTTGTATCAGTTCCCGTGTCTGAACTGAGTCCTGTATGTCTCCTGCTTTTTGTATCAGTTCCCGTGTCTGAACTGAGTCCTGTATGTCTCCTGCTTTGCGGTATCAGCTCCCGTGTCTGAACTGTGTCCTGTATGTCTCCTGCTTTGCGGTATTAGTTCCCGTGTCTGAACTAAGTCCTGTATGTCTCCTGCTTTGCGGTATTAGTTCCCGTGTCTGAACTGAGTCCTTTCTGTGTTCTCTTGTCTGTCCTGTCTGAACACGCTCCTAGCCTGTTCCTCTCGCCTTCTAGTGGCCGATTTCCTAGTCCCGCTCCTGTGTCTGGTCTGTCCTGTCTGAACACGCTCCTTGCCTGTTCGTTCCGCCTCTCTGGGGGCCGTATTCCCAGACCCGCTCCTGTATCCCTCTGCAGTGTCGGTCTTCTCCGTACACTCAGTTCCAGTCTGAACTCTCTCCTGTCCTTTACCTGTTTTGCCTCTATGTCCGTTCCCTTCCTTTTTCTGCAGAGTCTGAACTCGTACCTAACTCCTGCTTGTTGTCTCTGCAAGTACTGTGTGAGTATCTGGCTCTGTCTTTCCCTTCCTGTCTGTTCCGTGTGAACAGAGC
This sequence comes from Phyllobates terribilis, assembly GCF_046119375.1. Lineage (NCBI taxonomy): Eukaryota > Metazoa > Chordata > Amphibia > Anura > Dendrobatidae > Phyllobates > Phyllobates terribilis. Next base: position 866,315,689 of record NW_027362761.1, on the reverse strand, counting down.
CCTGTCCTCCCTGCTCAGCCTTGTCGGTACTCTAGCTGTGCTTGCCTGTAACCCTCTGCCTGTATTGTTCCTGAGTCCCGGTGTGTACTGGGTCCTATCCCGCCTGTGTTCCTGCCTGCTAGTGCCTCCCTGTCTGCACTCTAGCTGTGCTTGCCTTTACCCCCCTGCCTGCATACCCGCCTGCCTGCATACCCGCCTGCCTGCATACCAGTCTGTGTGCCAGCCTACCAGCCTGTTCCTGTATTCCCCTGTGTGGGTCAACAGCCGTGTCCGGGGTCTGTCCTGGAGTAGCACCTGGTCCCTCTGCTCGGTTCCTCCTTGGTGCACTGGCGTCGTATGCCGTCGTGCGACCCTGGTCGGATCGGGTGAATACTTAGTCACGCCCCTCCAGGCATTCACTCTCCGGCACGGTCCAGTGGAATCACTACCAATCACACGCACACGCCGCTTAGCCCGGGCGTGTGCATAACAGCAGGTTCTTGTGATCGGTGATGACGGTGACCGGATGGATAGCCCCCTCCAAAAAATGGCGCCACTCCTCAAAAGCTAACTTAATGGCCAAGAGTTCCCTATTGCCGACATCGTAATTCCTCTCAGCGGACGACAATTTTTTAGAGAAAAAAGCGCACGGACGCCATTTACCAGGAGACGAACCTTGTGATAATACTGCCCCTACCCCTACCTCAGAAGCGTCTACCTCTACAACGAATGGCTGTGACGCATCAGGTTGAATGAGTATGGGTGCCGAGGCAAAACATTTTTTCAAGGAGGAGAAAGCTTGACAAGCCTTGTCAGACCACCTAGAAAAATCCGTCCCTTTTTTTGTCATGTCTGTGAGAGGTTTAACCATGGACGAGAAATTACGAATGAATTTCCGGTAATAATTAGCAAACCCCAGAAAACGTTGTAGTGCCTTAAGATTCTCTGGCAGATCCCACTCAAGAACTGCCCGCACTTTCCCAGGGTCCATACGAAAACCAGACGCTGACACCAGGAAGCCTAGAAACTGGAGTTCCTGAACGGCGAACACACACTTTTCCCACTTGGCGTACAGTTTATTATCCCGCAAGATCTGTAACACCTGCCTAACAGAATTGCAGGGGTGCCAATACTTTTGGCCTGCACTGTATATATATTTTTGCCAAGAGGCATTAGATCAAATATATGATTTTTGGAGGTGCGGTCCATGCTCCTGTGAGGCATTGTCGCTGTGGCGGTGGTTGGGGCATGGCTCCGCTCCCGTTCAGGTAGGAAATGTTAGGACCCACTGCAAAGTTTGCCGTGACGTGGCAGTGGGCTTCATACAGTCTGATCAGAATGTTAAACTAAGAACCTCATGTTCAGTTATATATATTTTTGCCGAGAGGCATTAGATCAAATATATGATTTTTGGAGGTGCGGTCCATGCTCCTTTTTTTTGCATTGCATATTCTTTCCCCTTTCTTGGACCAGCACTCCTCCCATTTGGCACAGGTGATTTTAATTAGCAGGAGACTGCAAAGAGGGTCTAGCCTATTTTTGCTCTCATTTGAGAGCTTGAGGAAGGTGAGTCACAATGCTCCTTTCTTGTGGTGTTGGTGCAGTGTGTCGGCCATTGTTGCTGTGGTTTTGTGCTTGTGGGGCGGCGTGGCCTGGAGTCATGGGGACTCGGTCTTGCAGCATGGGTGCTGTGAGGCACCAGGCCGCCCGCCCTGCTGGTGCATTGTCGCTGTGGCGGTGGTTGGCGCATGGCTCCGCTCCCGTTCAGGTAGGAAATGTTAGGACCCACTACGAGGTTTGCCGTGACGTGGCAGTGGGCTTCATACAGTCTGATCAGAATGTTAAACTAAGAACCTCATGTTCAGTTACAGTGCTGGCCAAAAGTATTGGCACCCCTGCAATTCTGTCAGATAATACTCAGTTTCTTCCTGAAAATGATTGCAATCACAAATTCTTTGGTATTATTCTCTTCATTTAATTTGCTTGCAAGGAAAAAACACAAAAGAGAATGAAGCAAAAATCAAATCATTGATCATTTCACACAAAACTCCAAAAAAGGGCCGGACAAAAGTATTGGCACCCTCAGCCTAATACTTGGTTGCACAACCTTTAGCCAAAATAACTGCGAACAACCGCTTCCGGTAACCATCAATGAGTTTCTTACAATGCTCTGCTGGAATTGTAGACCATTCTTCTTTCGCAAACTGCTCCAGGTCCCTGATATTTGAAGGGTGCCTTCTCCAAACTGCCATTTTGAGATCTCTCCACAGGTGTTCTATGGGATTCAGGTCTGGACTCATTGCTGGTCACCTTAGAAGTCTCCAGTGCTTTCTCTAGAACCATTTTATAGTACTTTTGGAAGTGTGTTTTAGGTCATTGTCCTGCTGGAAGACCCATGACCTCTGAGGGAAACCCAGCTTTCTCACACTGGCCTCTACATTATGCTGCAAAATTTGTTGGTAGTCTTCAGACTTCATAATGCCATGCACACGGTCAAGCAGTCCAGTGCCAGAGGCAGCAAAGCAACCCCAAAACATCAGGGAACCTCCGCCATGTTTGACTGTAGGGACCGTGTTTTTTTCTTTGAATGCCTCTTTTTTTTCCTGTACACTCTATGTTGATGCTTTTTCCCAAAAAGCTCTACTTTTGTCTCACCTGACCAGAGAACATTCTTCCAAAACGTTTTAGGCTTTCTCAGGTAAGTTTTGGCAAACTCCAGCCTGGCTTTTTTATGTCTCGGGGTAAGAAGTGGGGTCTTCCTGGGTATCCTACCATACAGTCCCTTTTCATTCAGACGCCAATGGATAGTACGGGTTGACACTGTTGTACCCTCGGACTGCAGGGCAGCTTGAACTTGTTTGGATGTTAGTCGAGGTTCTTTATCCACCATCCGCACAATCTTGTGTTGAAATCTCTCATCAATTTTTCTTTTCCGTCCACATCTAGGGAGGTTAGCCACAGTGCCATGGGCTTTAAACTTCTTGATGACACTGCGCACGGAAGACACAGGAACATTCAGGTCTTTGGAGATGGACTTGTAGCCTTGAGATTACTCATGCTTCCTCACAATTTGGTTTCTCAAGTCCTCAGACAGTTCTTTGGTCTTCTTTCTTTTCTCCATGCTCAATGTGGTACACACAAAGACACAGGACAGAGGTTGAGTCAACTTTAATCCATGTTAACTGGCTGCAATTGTGATTTAGTTATTGCCAACACCTATTAGGTGCCACAGGTAAGTTACAGGTGCTGTTAATTACACGAATTAGAGAAGCATCACATGATTTTTCAAACGGTGCAAATACTTTTGTCCACCCCCTTTTTTAGGTTTGGTGTGGAATGATATCCAATTTGGCTTTAGGACAATCCTTTTTGTGTTTTTTTCATTGAAGACAAATTAAATGAAGAGAATAATACCAAAGAATTTGTGATTGCAATCATTTTCAGGAAGAAACTAAGTATTATCTGACAGAATTGCAGGGGTGCCAATACTTTTGGCCTGCACTGTATATATATTTTTGCCAAGAGGCATTAGATCAAATATATGATTTTTGGAGGTGCGGTCCATGCTCCTTTATTTGCATTGCATATTCTTTCCCCTTTCTTGGACCAACACTCCTACCATTTGGCACAGGTGATTTTAATTAGCAGGAGACTGCAAAGAGGGTCTAGCCTATTTTTGCTCTCATTTGAGAGCTTGAGGAAGGTGAGTCACAATGCTCCTTTCTTGTGGTGTTGGTGCAGTGTGTCGGCCATTGTTGCTGTGGTTTTGTGCTTGTGGGGCGGCGTGGCCTGGAGTCATGGGGACTCAGTCTTGCAGCATGGGTGCTGTGAGGCACCAGGCCGCCCGCCCTGCTGGTGCATTGTTGCTGTGGCGGTGGTTGGCGCATGGCTCCGCTCCCGTTCAGGTAGGAAATGTTAGGACCCACTACGAGGTTTGCCGTGACGTGGCAGTGGGCTTCATACAGTCATGTTCAGTTATATATATTTTTGCCGAGAGGCATTAGATCAAATGTATGATTTTTGGAGGTGAGGACAATGCTCCTTTTTTTGCACTGATGTTTCTTCATTAGTGACAGTTTTCTTGCATCCACATTTTGGCAAATCCAACACTGAACCTGTTTCACGAAATTTGGCAAGCAGTTTGCTAACTGTAGCATGGGAGATGGGTGGTCTCGTAGGGTGTCTTGCATTGAAATCTGCTGCAATGACCTGTGTACTGCGTTCACCAAACATCAACACAATTTCTAGCCACTCCTCACGTGTTAACCTCTGCGACATGTCAATGGCTGTAATCAAAGAGAAACTTGTGAATAACTCATGAAAGGATAAAGTTACTTTAAAACCAAGCACACCATTGTTTTTCTTTTGAAATTCTCAATAAGTTTGATATCACATGACCCTCTTCCCATTGAAAAAAATAAAGTTGGATCCAAAATGGCCAACTTCAAAATGGCTGTCATGGTCACCACCCATCTGGAAAAGTTTTCCCCCTCCAATATACTAATGTACCACAAACAGGAAGTTGATATCACCAACCATTCCCATTTTATTTAGGTGTATCCATATAAATGGCCCACCCTGTACTGTTTTTTTCTTACAAGTGTATTTGTTACCAAATCCGGAGTTATAGTTACAAATGTTGAGCGAGCACTAAAATGCTCGGGTGCTCGAAGCTCGGACCGAGCTCGCCGTGATACTCGGGTGCTCGACCCGAGCAACGAGGTCAATGTTAGTCTATGGGAGACCCGAGCATTTTTGCGGTGGCACCCCCGGCAGTCTTTTAAAAGCCTAACAAGTGCCCAAAACGATAGTGACAGTGCTCAAATTACATGGGGACAGCATGGGGATCGCCCCAGGAAGCATTTCTGACCCCCAGGTCACTGCTGTCAACAACGTGGTCAGAGGTATTAAGCCACTTTTATGGGCTCGCAATAAAACGTTCAAAAACTAAAGAGAAACTTTTTTCCTGTGAAATATGTTAAGGAACATCCTTTCCAGGGAAAAGACTTGTGTATAAGTTAAAATAAATGACCAAAAACAAAAATACTCCTCCACACCTTCGGCTATGTTCACAAGTAGCATTTTTTATGCGTTTTTGCACTTTTGTATTGCTTTCAACTATGACAAATGCATTCACCGGGAAATGTCATTTTAACATTTTACAACCTTATCTGGCCATGTGCTGTGTGACACATGCATAAAGTGCTGAAAAAACATGGGAACAGCATGGGGAAGACGCCTGGAAGCATCTCTGACTCCCAGGTCACTGTCTAAAAGTGTGCCCATCATAAGTGATCCTTGCCGCATCAGAAGATGCAGACTTGCAACTATCCCCGTGCAAGTTCTAGTCCCAGGGCAGTGTTCAATTGTACCTCCCCCATTCCTTGCAATACAAGCGCAAGTATGCAGCCTGCCACCCTCCCACCCCCAGGCTGCAATACCATACTGCTTGCTTGCTTGAACTTGAAATTGGGCCTTTTAGGCATGTGGAGGCGGAACCTGGCCACCACGTCATGGCTGTGTTGGCTGCCTGGTATCCATACTCGGTCCCCAGCAGCCCCGCGGCCGGGTGTCCACACACGGTCCCCAGCCGCCTGGGGGCAGCCGGGTGTCCATAAACGGTCCCCAGCCGCCCCTATTTCTCCTTGGAACATCCCCCCACACACTTTTCTTATCCCGGCCTGCTTTAGGCAGCATTGGGCGAGCCCACCAGGGAACCAGACTCCTCCGGTGGGCCCTGACTTCTCCATCGGTGGAGTTGAGAGTGCCAAGGTGAGGAGCATGATGATGATGACAGAAGTTAGCATCTGCTATGTTTTCTTTTAATGCAAGTGTAAGTGTGCAGCCTGCCACCCACCCACCCCCAGACTGCAATTCCATACTGCTAGCTTGCACTTGAAATGGGGCCTTTTAGTTTGGAGGAGGCCGAAGCTGGCCACTACCTAATGGCTGCTTCGGTAGCGAGGTATCCATACTCAGTCCCCAGCCGCCCCTATTTGTCCTGGTGTGCCTTATACATAAGATTAAGCGCGTATACCAAAACATTACCTGTGCCCTCCCCAGTGCATTTAGTGGGAAGGAGAGCCTATTCCGCTGTAGTGTGTGCATGCCAAACCCCTGTTCATGGTACATGCGAAGATGCCTCCCACCTTGCACCTGTCGTTGCAGACTTGCAACTATTCCCATTCAAGTCCTTGTCCCAGGGCAGTGTTCAATTGTACCTCTCCCATTCCTTGCAATGCAAGCGCAAGTATGCAGCCTGCCACCCACCCACCCCCAGGCTGCAATACCATACTGCTTGCTTGCTTGCACTTTAAATTGGGCATTTTAGGCATGTGGAGGCGGAATCTGGCCACCACGCCATGGCTGTGTCGGCGGCCTGGTATCCATACTCAGTCCCCAGCCGCCTGGTGGCCAGGTGTCCCCGCTTGCTCCCCAGCCTCCAGGGGGTGGCCGGATGTCCATACTCGGTACCCAGCCACCCCTATTTGTCCCGGTAACCTTTCCCACACTTTTGTTAGCCTGGCCTGCTTTAGGGCAGCATTGGCCGAGCCCACCGGACTATCAGACTCCTCCGGTGGGCCCTGGCTTCTCCATCAGGGGAGTTGAGAGTGCCAAGGTGAGGAGCATGATGAGGATTATAGAAGTTAGCATCTGCTTTGTTTTGTTGTAATGCAAGCGCATGTATGTAGTAGCGGCTAGGCCTGAGGTAGTCAGCGTTTTGGCGCATATCCTACATCCTCCGAGGATTGCTGGATGTTTTCCTGCTACTATCCAAGTTCTATGACTCCCGTTAAAACAAAGCTTCAGGTGATAAATGATGGATGAGGTAGTGGCAAAGGAGAAAGAGCAGGAGGAACAGGGACCATTCACATCAATATCAGGCCAGTCAACCAGATATGTCTTGTAGGATATGTTTTCTGTAACAAAAGGAGAGGTTCGGCTACACAGTTATAGGGCATACAGTGAGTGCAATGCGTACCAAAAATTTCGAGGCACTCCAATGCCCCTTGGAAATGACATGGACCTTTTTTTCCATTTATAGCAACTTGGTCTCCTGTGCACTGTTGGCCTAAGCAGTGAATGGAAGGCTTTCCAAAAATTATGAGGAACTGCAATGCCCCTTACAAGAGCCATGTGTGGCACCCCAGGGGTCTGGTCACCACAGTAATAGAGATATTACGTCGGAGAGCAAGTGGGAGGTTTCCTGGTCAGGATCCCTTAAATATGCAACATCCTCCTGCCCCAGTCCTGGGAGGGGAGAATTCTGCCCTTATAAACTGGATCTGGGGCGGGGTTGAGTGAGTCAGAGAACAGTCAGAGTCAGAGTGAGAGCAAGGGAAAGTAACAGCAAGGAGCTCTGTAGGAGCTAGGAGCTAAAGACCAGGGGCTGGAAGCTGAGCAGAGCTCGCCCAGGCAGAAGACAATAGGAACCGGACACAGGAGTCCAAGGCTGTGAGGACTTATATATCCAGCAGCAGAAACCAGCCGGCAGGGGATTTCAGGTCCTCTGGCCATAGAAGCCCGGAGGCTCAGTCACAAGCAAGGGACCAGGACCGCCGTCGTGGAGCGGAGGCTAACAGAAGGCCCCAAGTCACCAGCCATACGGGTGAGCACTACACGGTACACTCAGGGACGTGGGCTACTTCTACCCGCTTACAGCAAGGTAGCCAGGAAGAGTGCAGACAGACGGGGAGGCCTACAACTCCACCTGGCCAGGGGAACTCCTGCTTGCTCACAGACTGACCAGGCCTCTTATGTTAGCCAGTACTCCCGGGAGGGTCTACCTTATAATCATCAGTAAAGACCCTGAACTGCACTGCAAAGACTCTGAGTCATTCCTGCTGCGCTCGTGCACCATCACCCCCATCATCCACACTCATTGCCCTGAGGCTATACTCCTCCCAAGGGGAGTTATCCCATTCTCTGCTGCGCACACAACACCAGCCTCAGCGGTCTGCCTCGCAGCGGTGGTACTCCCTGACCGCAATCCACGGGTGACGCAGTCGGACAATTAACCTCAAAACCTAAGAAAGACTGCCACTGGTTTGACCAGCCTGAGCCACGGGACCGGGTCACTGCCACGGAGACTACAGACCCCAGAGACCCGGCACCGGGTATCCCACACACGTGTACACACGGCCCAGGGGGTGCGTCACATGCAGTACAGCATATTACAAACATAAGTCCCATTATTGGGGAGTGGGTGTCCCATAGTATTTGCTTATGCCTTGCAAGCAAAAGCTGCCAAAAATTAGGACGGAGCAACTTGCAATGCCCCTTACAAGAGCCATGCAGTACAGCATATTACAAACATAAGTCCCATTATTGGGGAGTGGGTGTCCCATAGTATTTGCTTATGCTTTCCAAGCAAAAGCTGCCAAAAATTAGGACGGAGCAGCTTGCAATGCCCCTTACAAGAGCCATGCAGTACAGCATATTACAAACATAAGTCCCATTATTGGGGAGTGGGTCTCCCATAGTATTTGCTTATGCCTTGCAAGCAAAAGCTGCCAAAAATTAGGACAGAGCAACATGCAATGCCCCTTACAAGAGCCATGCAGTACAGCATATTACAAACATAAGTCCCATTATTGGGGAGTGGGTCTCCCATAGTATTTGCTTATGCTTTCCCAGCAAAAGCTGCCAAAAATTAGGACGGAGCAACTTGCAATGCCCCTTGCAAGAGCCATGCAGTACAGCATATTACAAACATAAGTCCCATTATTGGGGAGTGGGTGTCCCATAGTATTTGCTTATGCTTTCCAAGCAAAAGCTGCCAAAAATTAGGACGGAGCAACTTGCAATGCCCCTTACAAGAGCCATGCAGTACAGCATATTACAAACATAAGTCCCATTATTGGGAAGTGGGTGTCCCATAGTATTTGCTTATACTTTCCAAGCAAAAGCTGACAAAAATTAGGCCGGAGCAACTTGCAATGCCCCTTACAAGAGCCATGCAGTACAGCATATTACAAACATAAGTCCCATTATTGGGGAGTGGGTGTCCCATAGTATTTGCTTATGCCTTGCAAGCAAAAGCTTCCAAAAATTAGGACGGAGCAACTTGCAATGCTGGCACCCTGGTGGTATAGTGGTGGTGGAGGCTGAGGATAAGGAGAAGAAGATAAAACAGCCGAAACGAGGAAGCGTATACCCATGTGTGGGTGTGAAGCGGTGCATGTGAATACACCTCCCAAAATAACTCAGTGGATTTGACTTTATATTACTTTGCTGTCATTTGGTGGTGATGAGAAGTCTGGCCCAATCCAGCCCTTGTTCATTTTGATAAGGGTCAGCTTGACAGCATTGTCAGTTGAAAGGCAAGTGCGCTTATCAGTTATTATTCTCCCAGAGGCACTAAAAACACGCTCCGATAACACGCTAGCAGCAGGGCAGGCCAGGACCTCCAAGGCGTACAGAGCGAGTTCATTCCAAGTGTCCAGCTTGGATACCCAATAATAAAAGGCACAGAGGAATCACGGAGGACGCTGGTACGGTCGGCAAGGTACTTCCTCACCATCTTTTAAAACTGTCCACTCCTTGTGAGAGTACCCCACGCCTCAGGGCCTGTAAGCTGGGCGGGTCTCAGAAAACTGTCCCAGAACGTTGACAGTGTTCACCTGCCTCTGCTGGATTGGAGTTGCGTCTCTCTCGCCTGTACGCCTTGGTTGGGCAACAAACTGTGACCTCTGCCGCTAGCGTGTTCAGATTCTGCAGCAAGGGCCTTCTGGTACTGCCCCATTTTTGTAGACCACTCCACCTCAGGAATAAGAGAGTGAAAGTTCTCCTTGTAGCGGGGGTCTAAAAATGTCACCAAACAGTAATGACTGTCACCCAACATTTTGACAACGCGAGGGTCACGGTTAAGGCAGCGTAACATAAAGTCAGCCATGCGTGCCAGACTGGTAACGGGCAAGACTTCCATGTCCTCACCAAGATGACGACTGACCATGCTCTCCTCCTCCTCCTCCCCCCTGTCCTCAGGCCACCCACGCTGAACCGACGGTATGACAGTTGTACAGGTACTACCGTCTACAGCGCATGATACCAGCTCCTGTTCTTCTTCCTCCTCCTCCTCCTCCTCTCCCTCATTATCCCCCAATGCACGTTGGGATGAGATGAGGCTGGGCTGTGTGTAATCTCCCGCTATGGCTTCTTGATCCATCTCATCATGATCTGGCTGCAATGCCTCCTCTTTAATTCTCTGCAGAGAGCGTTGGAAAAGGTAGACAAGTGGGATGCTGACACTAATGATGGCGTCATCGCCACTCACCATCTTGGTGGACTCCTCAAAGTTTGTCAGGATGGTACATATGTCAGACATCCAGGTCCACTCCTGAGGTCTTATATGTGGAGTCTGACCTGAATATCGACGGCCTTGTTGCAGCTGGTACTCCACAACTGCGCTCTTCTGCTCACAAATCCTTTGCAACATGTCGAGGGTAGAGTTCCAACGTGTGGGGACATCACACAGCAGTCGGTGTGCCGGAAGCTGCAAATGCTGCTGCAACACAGCAAGGGCGGTGGAAGCTGTTGCCGACTTCCGAAAATGAGCTGACAGGCGGCGTATTTTGACGAGCAGAACTGGCAACTCGGGGTACGATTTAAGAAACCGCTGAACCACGAGGTTAAGCACATGAACCAGGCATGGTACGTGTGTGATCTCGCCTCGCCTCAGAGCCGCCACCAGGTTATGGCCATTGTCACACACGACCATGCCTGGATGTAGGTTCAGCGGTCTCAGCCACATATCTGCCTGCTCTTTCACAGCTGTCCACAACTGACAAGCAGTGTGAGGTTTATCACCTAAGCTTATGAGTTTCAGCACAGCCTGTTGTCGCTAGGCAGTACTGCAGTGCTTCCAGCTTGTAACTGATGTGGTGATATCTGAGATGGAGGCTGAACATGAGGAGGAGGAGGAGGAGAATGCGCAGGAGCTGTACACTGTGGGGGCAACTCTGACTGATATAGGGCCCGCAATCCTCGGTGTGGGGAGGATGTGTTCCATCCCAAGGTCTGACTGGGTCCCGGCTTCCACTATGTTTACCCAGTGTGCAGTCAGGGAGATGTACCGTCCCTGGCCACAAGCACTTGTCCACGTGTCTGTTGTCAGGTGGACTTTCCCAGTAACTGCGTTGTTGAGGGCACGGCAGATGTTTTGGGACACGTGCTTGTGTAGTGCGGGGATGGCACACCGGGCAAAATAGTGTCGGCTGGGGACCGAGTACCGAGGGACGGCCACCGCCATAAGGTTGCGGAAGTATTCCGTCTCCACCAGCCTAAAAGGTAGCATTTCCAACGCAAGCAGTCGTGAAATGTGCGAATTTAGGACTGTGGCCTGTGGGGCGTTGGCTGCGAATTTGCGCTTTCGTTCAAAGGTCTGGGATATGGACAATTGAACGCTGCGGTGGGACGTGGACGTTGATGCTGTTTAGTTATCTGGCCTACACCAGACTGTTTTAAACAGATATATTTGTGTCTGAACAGTCAGCGAGACACTCAAAATGTTTTTTTTTATGCAAAAAAGGCAAAAAAGTGGATAATACAGAGATTTGAACCGTGGAACTGCAAAACCACAGTTCTAGTTATCTGGCCTACACCAGACACTTTTAAACAGATATATTTGTGTCTGAACAGTCAGCGAGACACTCAAATTTTTTTTTTTTATGCAAAAAAGACAAAAAAGTGGTTAATACAGAAATTTGAACCGTGCAACTGCAAAACCGTAGTTCTAGTTATCTGGCCTACACCAGACTCTTTTAAACAGATATATTTTTGTCTGAACAGTCAGCGAGACACTCAAAATGTTTTTTATTATGCAAAAAAGGCAAAAAAGTGGATAATGCAGAGATTTGAACCGTGGAACTGCAAAACCACAGTTCTAGTTATCTGGCCTACACCAGACTCTTTTAAGCAGATATATTTGTGTCTGAACAGTCAGCGAGACACTCAAAATGATTTTTTTTATGCAAAAAAGGCAAAAAAGTAGATAAGATTTGAACCGTGGAACTGCAAAACCACAGTTCTAGTTATTTGGCCTACACCAGACTCTTTTAAACAGATATATTTGTATCTGAACAGTCAGCGAGACACTCAAAATGTTTTTTTTTATGCAAAAAAGGCAAAAAGTAGATAATACAGAAATTTGAGCCGTGCAACTGCAAAACCACAGTTCTAGTTATCTGGCCTACACCAGACTCTTTTAAACAGATATATTTTTGTCTGAACAGTCAGCGAGACACTCAAAATGTTTTTTATTATGCAAAAAAGGCAAAAAAGTGGATAATGCAGAGATTTGAACCGTGGAACTGCAAAACCACAGTTCTAGTTATCTGGCCTACACCAGACTCTTTTAAACAGATATATTTGTGTCTGAACAGTCAGCGAGACACTCAAAATGATTTTTTTTATGCAAAAAAGGCAAAAAAGTAGATAAGATTTGAACCGTGGAACTGCAAAACCACAGTTCTAGTTATTTGGCCTACACCAGACTCTTTTAAACAGATATATTTGTATCTGAACAGTCAGCGAGACACTCAAAATGTTTTTTATTATGCAAAAAAGGCAAAAAAGTGGATAATACAGAGATTTGAACTGTGGAACTGCAAAACCACAGTTCTAGTTATCTGGCCTACACCAGACTCTTTTAAACAGATATATTTGTGTCTGAACAGTCAGCGAGACACTCAAAATGTTTTTTTTTATGCAAAAAAGTGGATAAGATTTGAACCGTGGAACTGCAAAACCACAGTTCTAGTTATTTGGCCTACACCAGACTCTTTTAAACAGATATATTTGTGTCTGAACAGTCAGCGAGACACTCAAAATGTTTTTTTTTATGCAAAAAAGGCAAAAAAGTGGATAATACAGAAATTTGAACCGTGCAACTGCAAAACCACAGTTCTAGTTATCTGGCCTACACCAGACTCTTTTAAACAGATATATTTGTGTCTGAACAGTCAGCGAGACACTCAAAATGTTTTTTTTCATGCAAAAAAGGCAAAAAAGTGGATAATACAGAGATTTGAACCGTGGAACTGCAAAACCACAGTTCTAGTTATCTGGCCTACACCATACTCTTTTAAACAGATATATTTGTGTCTGAACACTCACAGACACACTCAATTTTTTTTTGGGGTGGGGAATACCAAAAGGTTAATAAGACCGGTATTTGTACAGTCTGACTGAGGAAAAAAAAAAAAAGAGGATTTAGATGAAGAAAAAAGGATTTTTCCTGGCCCCTGAGACCTGGGGCTAAATCTAGTAATTTGAGCAGCGGTAGCACACAGGACTGTAATGCAGTGTTTGTTGGTATATCCACTGCATCTCCTATACAGCCTGCCTGCCTGCCTGATATCTGGGATGGATATTAAGTCCTGAGAAGGATTGTTTGTTTGATTTGGCAGGCTTTAGAAACCCTACACTACCTATTTCGCACTATATATCTCTCCCTAACTCAGCAGCACTGACCCTACACTGTCTGATCCCAGGCAACTGTTTCCAAGATGGCAGTGCCCAGTTTAAAATACTTGAGATGATGCTGTGCGGCCAGCCAATCACTGTAATGCCCAGAACCAACATGGCTGCGGCATTACAGTGACTGGCTGGCAATCCATGCATGCTCATTGGCTCTGTAAAGAGCGCCAAACGTGCACGGCGGAGACCCGAGCTCCCGCCCGAGTAACCTGAAAATACTCGGTGCTTGCCAAACATCATGAGTAGTGAGATGCTCGGGCAAGTACTGAGCAGTGTCGAGCATGCTCGCTCAACACTAATAATGAACCATTAGGATTATAAGTGGTACATGTCTACAGCTCTGTCTGAATACAACAGCAATCACGGCGTCCTGTAAAATGATGATTGCTATAATCATAATAATTAGAGATGAGTGTAACGCCCAGCTGCGCTTGGTATCACAGATCCTGGAAGAGTGCATTGATGGATTCCTCCACAAGAGGCCCCAATAATCATTCACACATCTCCACCTTCCACCTCAGACCAGCAGAGGGAGCCCATTAGGGATAGATAAATAGGGAAGGTGGAGCCAGGCAGCAGTGAGTTGTGAGTCTAGTCTATTCTGGTTTAGCAGTGAGTCCAGTACAGTCTGAGAAGAGTTACCTCAGAGGACAAAATCCTGTTCCAGCTCCTGCAATTGCTATCCTGCAGTGGAGCTTATCCAGATCAAGACTCAGTGTAGCTCAGAGTGGTGACCTTTAGGTGTGCCTGCGCCATAAGATCGGTGAAGCGCGGCAAGCTGCCGTTAGTGTGAGTAGCCTAGTGAGGGCCCGAGTAGGCCGAAGGCGAGTGGAGAGTTAGTACATAGGAGGCAGAGGAGCTTAACTAGCTCACCCCGAAGCATTTACCGGACACCGGGTCCGAAGTTTACCGGGATCTCTATGACCCAATAAGGTATAACCGGAATCCCTGGAGAACTACAAGTCCCAGGATCGCTAAAGTGCTGATATATAACAGAGCCAGGAGACACATAGGCCCCGCAAGCTGAGGAGCGTGTACTCCAAGAAAAGGCCCTACCACAAGGTCAGCCAGCGCAGGACAGAGACAAAGTTAGGCCTAGCTCCAGGCAGGTCAGAAACTTGCTACACAGAAGCAAGAAACAGGAGGCCCTACACCTGCTCATTGTGGAGGATCCTGATATGCACCCTTCACCCTACAGTGCTCCGGGACGTGCCTGAATTTCCATCAGTAAAAGGTACTGAAGTGACTATTGTGTCAGTCCCTGTTCTTGCTCTGACCCAGCTGGGTCTCGCCTGTCCAGCATTCCCCCTGCATACGCTGCCCTGAGGCCTAGCTCCACCTGTGGGGAGCTATACCATCCAGCTGCCTTATCACCGGCCTCAGTGGACTGCGCAGCGCTGGTGATTCTCACCAGAAACCACAGGTGGCGTCACAAACTTTTATAAACTTAACAAATTATCCACCCTTTTAAAGAGAGACCCCAGGGTACGGGCCCGGGAGCCGACCACCGCGACATTCCTATGGCGAGGCTAAAGGCCCGGGTAACCGAGTAATCCCCATCCCCCTGGGCTAGTCATGAGCAGATCTTTTGAAATTCAAATTCCACAGCTTTGCAAAATTTCCCCCCAAAATCTTGATTCCTGGTTAATAAATTATGTGTATCTCAATACAGGAAAGCTTGTTAAAATGAATGGTGTCATTAAAAACTACAACACATGCCACAAAAACAAGCCCTCATATCTATGTGGACAGAAAAATTAAAAGCTATAGTTCTGGTAAGAAGGTCAGGAAAAAACAAAAACACAAAAATGGAAATTAGCCATGTCGTGAAGGGGTTAAACACTCTCTACTTTTTTTTTTCTGCAGCCCAAACCTGCTCTTTTGGCAATAAAAATGCTGAATTAAAAACTCCAATTTTTCAGCATTTTTGCCAAGTTTTTCATGCCATTGTTGTGGCTTTTTTGCAGCATTTTATGTGTGCGGATTAAATGTGTGCTTTGTCTACAGTATATGTTTAATAAAGTTAGTTTTACTTTACCACAAAAACACTGCGAAAAAAACACTCTTGCAATATTTGCAGCATATTTTCGCTTTCTTGTTCCTTTCTACGGGTGCAAATACGCTGCAAAAATGCTGAAAGAATTGACATGCTGCTGATTTAAAAAAAATGCTGCAGTTATCAAATTCAGTCGGAAAAATTTCTGAAATCTCATAGCTGTTACTGATGCTGTAAAAAGCAGCTTTTAATTTGCATAAAAAAAGATGCAAAATGCTGCATGTGAGCATAGCCTAAGAAGATGCATGTTTTTGCAGCAAAAATACGCAGCATCAAAACCTTACCAAAAAATCATTGTAGGAACTTCACCTAACAGCTTATACACTACAGATATCACGGGTGTGTCTGAAGTGACAGACAGTCACCCTGCAGTTTGTTGCAGGAGATTTCTATGTTTGGCATTACAGACATCTTCTTAGAGGCTGTCTCTAGAACCTAGCGGCTACCTTTCTCTGGCTAATTAACTCCCTGGTCTGGGTGTATAAATACCTGCTGTGTACAGAGAGAGGTACCGGCGATATTCATTAATCCTTGTGAGACTTCAGCAAGAGCAGTACTGTTTCCTCTCTGGTGCTTGAGGACGTGTGCGTATTTGTCTGAAGTCGTCTAAAAGCTAAGCAATTTTCCCTGTTTGTCCTTCCTTTTTGGCTTTAAAGTTCAGTGAAGATCAACTAGTGCTCATCTCCTCCCTTCCCTAGCCTGAGTCTAACAGCAGGGAAAGACAGGGCGAGGCACGCGTGCGGCGATTGGTTAAAAGCCAATACAGGGACGTTAGGGGAGACAGGGTGACGCTAGACCAAACTAGGAAGTTTCCACTACCCCCTTTCCCTAGTGTCTTGGCTCCCTTTCCCTCTTACCTCTGTGTTGCACTAAGTCTTTCCCACACCTTGCGTGACAACAGAAGAGAGAGTGAGAACCCTGCTGATTATAAGACCTTCAAATCAAATTGCAAAGTGTTTGAATTTGTGTGAAACTGCAAATATAAGGAAATTCGACTCAACCTCAATGCTCCGTGCATTGATCCACTCATTTATTTATTTATTTTACTTACAGTACAGACCAAAAAGTTTGGACACACCTCATTTAAAGATTTTTCTGTATTTTCATGACTATGAAAATTGTACATTCACACTGAAGGCATCAAAACTATGAATTAACACATGTGGAATTATATACTTAACAAAAAAGTGTGAAACAACTGAAAATATGTCTTATATTCTAAGTTCTTCAAAGTAGCCACCTTTTGCTTTGATGACTGCTTTGCACACTCTTGGCATTCTCTTGATGAGCTTCAAGAGGTAGTCACCGGAAATGGTTTTCCAACAATCTTGAAGGAGTTCCCAGAGATGCTTAGCACTTGTTGGCCCTTTTGCCTTCATTCTGCGGTCCAGCTCACCCCAAACCATCTCGATTGGGTTCAGGTCTGGTGACTGTGGAGGCCAGGTCATCTGGCGTAGCACCCCATCACTCTCCTTCTTGGTCAAATAGCCCTTACACAGCCTGGAGGTGTGTTTGGGGTCATTGTCCTGTTGAAAAATAAATGATGGTCCAACTAAACGCAAACCGAATGGAATAGCATGCCCCTGCAAGATGCTGTGGTAGCCATGCTGGTTCAGTATGCCTTCAATTTTAAATAAATCCCCAACAGTGTCACTAACAAAGCACCCCCACACCATCACACCTCCTCCTCCTCCATACTTCACGGTGGGAACCAGGCATGTAGAGTCCATCCGTTCACCTTTTCTGCGTCGCACAAAGACACGGTGGTTGGAACCAGAGATCTCAAATTTGAACTCATCAGACCAAAGCGCAGATTTCCACTGGTCTAATGTCCATTCCTTGTGTTCTTTAGCCCAAACAAGTCTCTTCTGCTTGTTGCCTGTCCTTAGCAGTGGTTTCCTATCAGCTATTTTACCATGAAGGCCTGCTGCACAAAGTCTCCTCTTAACAGTTGTTGTAGAGATGTGTCTGCTGCTAGAACTCTGTGTGGCATTGACCTGGTCTCTAATCTGAGCTGCTGTTAACCTGCGATTTCTGAGGTTGGTGACGCGGATAAACTTATCCTCAGAAGCAGAGGTGACTCTTGGTCTTCCTTTCCTGGGGCGGTCCTCATGTGAGCCAGTTTCGTTTTAGCGCTTGATGGTTTTTGCAACTGCACTTGGGGATACTTTCAAAGTTTTCCCAATTTTTCACACTGACTGACCTTCATTTCTTAAAGTAATGATGGCCACTCGTTTTTCTTTACTTAGCTGCTTTTTTTCTTGCCATAATACAAACTCTAACAGTCTATTCAGTAGGACTATCAGCTGTGTATCCACCTGACTTCTGCACAACACAACTAATGATCCCAACCCCATTTATAAGGCAAGAAATCCCACTTATTTAAACCTGACAGGGCACACCTGTGAAGTGAAAACCATTTCCGGTGACTACCTCTTGAAGCTCATCAAGAGAATGCCAAGAGTGTGCAAAGCAGTCATCAAAGCAAAAGGTGGCTACTTTGAAGAACCTAGAATATAAGACATATTTTCAGTTGTTTCACACTTTTTTGTTAAGTATATAATTCCACATGTGTTAATTCATAGTTTTGATGCCTTCAGTGTGAATGTACAATTTTCATAGTCATGAAAATACAGAAAAATCTTTAAATGAGAAGGTGTGTCCAAACTTTTGGTCTGTACTGTATATAGCCCCATTAATTCCACAGCACTTTACAGAAATTATTGACACTGTCCCCATTGGGGCTCACAATCTAAAGCATCTATCAGTTTGTCTTTGAAGTGTGAAAAGAAATTGGAAACCATCGCAAATGGAAGAACATACAAACTCCTTACAGATGTTGTCCTAGGTGGGATTTGAACCCAAGACCCCAGAGCTGCAAGACTGCAGTGCTAACCACTTAGCCACCATGCTGCCCCATCTCAAATAATAATTTGGATGAGTTTCACCATCAACAAAATCCTAAAAAAAATTGTGCGCAAAATGGTTGGTTGGCAACCCTGGTGCCCCTGTGATATGAATTATGTCATATTTTGTTAGCACAGATTCTCCTAGCATTGTATAGCTACTGTGCACATACTGTGAGCACCGTATTTTGGATATGCACCTTCCAGCCTCATAAGAGCTGTATGCACAAAGCCACCCCAAGTCATAAAGTGACAGTAACTTTGATATAGGAGTGAGAGGAAAAGCACCAACGTCTTCCCTTCAGCTCAGTGCCAATAAATACTGCTATAGAATTACATTTATTATCAGTGCTTTTTTTTTAAAGACTGAAGTGATGAGGAAGCAGTTAAAGGATAAGAATCCCTCCACTGTCCTCTATAACTTTGTTTTCTCCTGTTTTATTTTGTCCGTCAGCTTTATGATATATGTATATAATTTTCAACAGCTCACAAGTTGCATTGTTTCTACTGTTTATGTTTTAAGGTCTTATAAAAATACAAGGGGCGATGTCACAAAATTCCTGTTTTTAAAGAGGCCTAAAATAAGCCAACGTTACTGTTTATTTACACAAATAAATATAACATATGAAATGTAGACCTTATGGAATTGGATACCTTTACCACACAGTCTGAGAATGGATGATTCCCAAAGTCAGTGCTTCATTTACATAGATATTAATAAAACAGACTGCTCGAAATGCATGGGTTGATGTATCCCATGGGAAATAAAAACTAGGTAATATCTTGCAGAACTGACAAAGGAGACACAGTTAGTACCTATTCCGCTTCCAAGACATTTCAGAATGTTCAGGACTATTTAATATTTCATGCATAAAAGGGCAGAACATACTTTAGTCATTTACTAAATATTGGTTTAGCTTATTTATATTACAATTTTCATTTGTAACTAAGATATGATGCCACATAAGAGATATTCTATGCTTTATGTCGAAAAGTTTCAGAGTATAATTCATATTGGGTTGTAGTAATAGACCTTACAAACAGATTAGAGCAACCTTTCTTAGATCGTGTTGCAGTGAGCCATGGGGTAGGCGCCAAGATGTTGCTGAGGGGCCAGCTGGGACATTTAGTTCCACCGGTAGCAGATTTTAATGTCACAGTAGCTGAAATGGGTCGCTAGACCCCTAAACCCTTCCCTCGTGTTCACAACAATTGTCAATAGTGGAAGGTGGCACTTATGGAGATGGTATTAGACCCCCCGGGGGAACTCCTGTAGTGATGGTGTCTGGCTGCAGGTGTTGGAGCACCCAAGATGGTCCTTCAATTTCAAGCAGCCAGACACAAGTGTGAACTTGTAAAGGAGAAAACAGGATATAGTCTCTCTCACTTAAAGGCAAAATGGCAATAATTCACAGTATAGGTTACACTGCATATTGTGCGTATGAAAGGTAGGTGTCTCTCAAGGTGGCTGGAGCACAGTTCTTTTCACTTACTACTGGAGGAAATATTATGCACAGTCCAGGTAACGATACACTGATGGAGGGATCTTCATGGGTTGGAGCCCTGTGGCGACACACTGGTGGTTTAGAAGTACTTATGCTTTTGGGACTACCATTCCCTATTGCAGGGAGTAGGTTGGACAAAGTTTGTGGTGTGGCAGGCACAGTGGAATGGTTCTGGCTAGAAGCACGTAGGAAAATCAGTATGCAGTAGAGCCCTTCTTCAGCCTTATCTCTCCTGACTGTAGGAGGCTTCACTTCTTTTTGGAGGTGATTATGGGGAGAATGATGTCCCCTCAGCGTGGACTGAAATGGATTCAGGGAGCAGAGGAGATTCCTTGCTGTTCCTTCTCTGGACTAAACAGGACGAGACTGGTTTGTACCACCTCACAGGACGTGTATTTACTGAGCTGAGAGGCTCCTCCTCTATGGTAGCTTGTTGAGAGGATGCTAAACACCTAACTTTCATATACATTGATCAGTAGATGGCAGCAAACTACAATGCACATTTATCTCATATATACTTACCTTCTTCACATCCTGTTCCGTCCAGATGTGTCCGGATCCCAGAATTCCAAGCGGCGGAAGTTCATCAACCGCCATATTGGGACACCCAAGTGATGGGTGTCTCAATATGGAAACCGCTGGTGGTACCACCCTCTTGATTGGTACCACCAGCGGAACATCATCGCGAACACGCCGTACACACCGCTGCTGGGATCAGCCAAATGATTCACTAACCGACACCACCTTTGTACCGGAGGAGTGCATGCGCAGTTTTAATGTGACCGCCGCTATCTGCCTGCACAAATATGGCGGCGGTCTGGGGTGAGTGCACATAGGAAAGAGAGGACACACAGGAGGGAGACAGCTCAAACAAGAGAACACATGAGGGAAGAAGACAGCACAGGGGTGGAGACAGAGCAGACAAGGGGGAGAGCACATGGGGTACACAGGTCAAAGAAGAGATCACATGAGAGGAGAAGACAGCAGAAGGGAGAGATAGAAAGCGCACAGGGGGAGAGAGAGACAGAGCACAGGAGGGAGACAGCTCAAACGGGACCGCACAGGAGGGGAGAACACAGCACAGGAAGGAGAGAGACAGCAGACAAGGGGGATAGCACATGGGGTTGACAGGTCACAGAAGAGAGCACAGAAAGTAGAAGTCAGCACATGGGGGAAAGAGAGAGTGGATAGGTGGGTGAGCACATGGGGGGGAGAGATTCTCAATGCTGCAAAGCCTGTCCCCATCGTGACATTACTGCCCTCCCGATGTGATGGCATCGGGCCTCCATCTAGTGTATTATACATACATATACATCTCCTAACTCACAGTGCCCAAAGTGGTTCTGGCAAACTGGAACAAATCTACTGACAGACAAAAACGGTTTCACTCAGCAGCAGTAGACCAGGTACTGGGATACCACAGTGTCTGTTGTTAAATTCCACTGTATTTGGTGATTCATGTACTTATTTTTAAGAAACTGTGGGACATTTTACATTGAAAATGTATCTGCTGCACCAGAAAAAACAGAAATAATAAACAATCTTGTAATCACTTAGGACTCGTACAGATGACCGTGTTATCGGCCTGAGTGCGATCCGACAAAACATCAGCTTACACTCGTACCAATGTTATGCTATAGGGCCGTACACATGTCAAATTTTTTTCCTCAGATGCATTCTGTCTGAGGAAAAAAATCCCTGCATGTCTGAGTCTGATGAGATATTCAGATCACATTTGGCCATGCAAGTCAATAAATCCCTGGAAAATATCGTACTCGAATGACATCTGAGTGAAGTCTGATTTTCACTACTAATGTAGCACCCTGAGGATTCGGCTGCTACAGGGGTATTGCACCTCAACCCAGAGGTGTGATATTCCACTCCCGGGTAAGGATGGAGTGTGGAACTGAGCTAGTAGGCTGCATGCACTACACACATCCCATTTCCGGGGAACAGACCGATGGTACTCCCACTAGAGAAATGTGCAGGTACGACAGTGTCTGTTCCTGGCTGGAGTGGGAGGGGGGTGGAACATCCCAGTAGTGTAGGGGCAGATAGGGGGAGCAGCCTGGGTAAAGTTAGGAGCTCATTGGGTGCTGGTCACCTGAGCTCACACATAGAGGGAGTATATAAGGTGGGCACCATCTTAGATCAGAGTCAGTCTGTGAGACGTCAGTCAGTTGTCAGTCAGCCAGTCAGACAGTCTGTCTGAGAGCCTGAGAAGCAGAGCAGAGGAGAAGGAAGAGGGACCCAGAGGCGCAGGAAGAGGGGACCCCAAGAGCCCATAAGAGAGCTAATAGGGTGAAGAGTCGGCAACAGGGTACCGGATCCCAAGCTGGTGGAGGCTACAGCACTAATCCTCAGCCAGAGACCGGAGGTCGTGGGCAGGATCTGCCACGACCACCCACTAAATCCACCCGGAAGGCAGACCAAGAATAGGGTCAGGGAACCCAGAGACAAGGGTTTACCAACAAGAGGCCCGAGGGAGCCGGACTTAGGTGGATCCCTGGTGGGAACGGCCAGAAGAAGGGAGAGTCAGAAAGGAGCTCAGGACCACACTCCGGAGTTGCCTGGGAGTTGACCGAGTCCAGGACCTGGTGGACGCAGCACGGCTCGGGTGGTCACTGCTGTACACAGTGACCCGAGCAACACCAGTAAGTAAAACCCTGGAACTGCATTTTATGCCTCTGAGTCTCTTTGCTGCACCTTCACAACCACCATCCTCCACGGCTGACCCCCTGAGGCTAGACCCCTCCCGTTGGGGGTTATACTACCTGAGCTGCACACACACCACCAGCCTCAGCGGACCCTGCTGCAGCGGCGGCCGTAGTGACCGCAAATCAACGGGTGGCGTAGTCGACACAAAGAACTCTAATAACATCTGTAGGACTGCCACACACTGAGCTTGACACCCTGGGCACGGACCGGGTCACAGCCACTCGGAGACTACAACCCCCATCTGATCCGGCTCCAGGTATCCCTAACAACATGGCCCAGGGGGCGCGTCAACTTTGGCGTAGTCGGCAGGATAACGTGCCCGCAACAACCGGGTACTGCGTGCCTGAAGAAAAGTTCACCGTTACCTCAAAAAGAAGTCTCCCGCCGGTTCCGGAGGGTCCCCGCCAACGGACCCCATCACAGGTCGTTTCCCGCCGGTTGTCCGCCATTTGCAGCTTTTTCCCGCCATCCATGGAGTTTCCCGCCACTGGGAGACGATTCCCGCCATTTCCGAAGATTTCCCGCCTTGGAAGAGCGGACGCCATTATGGGCGTGCCAGAGGGTGGCAAGAGGTCACCTCCCATCGTGGGCCAGGTCAAGGAATGGCGCCAAAAGCGGAAACCGCGCCCACCAACAGAGACTGTGATGCTGGAAGTGTCCATCAGCGTGAGAGAACTGCCCCTGGAACTGAAGTTGCCCCGGGACCACCCTCGATGTGGGCGGAGACAGAACAAGAGAGCAAAGATGGGTGCAGCCTGGAGGAGTCTGGAGAGAGCGCACCCGGAGACAAGAAGTCTGGAGAGGAGTCCAGAGAAAGCCTACCCGGAGATGGAGGGAGAGTCAGGCAGCACCGACCCAGTGGTCAGGAGCCTGTTGCGGGTCGCCACTCCAGAAGGCCTGCTGGAGATCCTAGCACAGCTCCCCCAAGACCGGGAGTGTGCACAGACCGCGCTGGAGGCCCTCGCACGGAGGATGGCCCGGGTGCAGCGGGAGACGTTGGCGGAGTGGAGCCGAGAGATGGCCCAGCAGACCGGCACCCGTCAGTGGAGCACGCCACCCGAGATGAGGAGACAGACAGCCTCTGAGGATGGCGCAGGAGGAATGAAGGCAGGAGACGGCGCCGAGAAGGGAGCTGAACGGACGGAGGCAGGTAAAGGGGACGTCTCTACCCCGAGCCGGGAAACCGCGTGCCTGCCCCAGCTCCCCGTCGCAGAGCCCGAAGTTCCCCCTGCCGTGCCCGTCGCTGCATCGTCACCGCCGCCGACTAGGCCTCAACCGGAAACCGCGGCCGCGACCCCTGTGACGTCACACGCCTCGACCTCGAGCGTGGCCAGGCAGGAAATACCACCGGCCTGGTCGCAAGGCCTAGTACACCCGGGCGCCGCAATTCCAACAGCGCCCCCTACCTCCGCGGAGCTACCAGCCTGGTCGCAGGGCCGAATAACCCAGGGCGCCGCCGTTCTTACGGTGCCCTTTGCCTTTAAGGTGCCCCAGGCCTGGTCGCAAGGCCTGGTTAACCCGGGCGCCGCTACCATCAACGCGCCCTCAACATCTAGAGTGCCGCACCTGGGTGAAAATCTATTTGCCCAGCATACGTGCCCGGATGGGCAGCCCTTCATATGGCCCCAGGAGTACATTCAGCTGGAACTCCAGAGAGCAAGGCCCATGTGCGAGCCCCTGATTCCGGCTCCGAAGCCCGTAAAGAGGACCTCGCCCCCGCTGGAGGAGGCACAGTTCGAGTGGGACCCCACTGGAGAAGACCTCATGGGGTTCACTCAGGAGACTCGGGCGGCCGCAGCGGAGCGTGCAGAGTGCTGCCGCCAGCAGCTCGAGGTCTTCGAGAGGGAGCGGAGAGAGAGGCGGGTCCGGGAACAGCAAATGCAGATAAGGAGTGCGGAGCAGAAGAGCCGGACCAGGAGGAAACCCCGTGCAGCTCATGGTCCCCGTGCCACCGGGACTGTGATAAAATTCAACATGCAGCATGGGTGGGGCTTCATTAGAGACCATCATACCCCCGGCGACGTCTTTGTGACCCGCAGAGACGTAGAAAGCCATCTGCCGGAGGGACACAGAGGTCGTGACCTGTACGTAGGGGACGAGGTCACCTTCACCCGGCACAAGTGTGCCAAAGGACCCTACGCCCTCCATGTGCATCGCCTGACGGAGGAGGAGCTGCGGTGTGAGGAGGAGCAAGAGGACCCGGACGGGTCTGAAGAATCTAAAGAAGGAGCAGGAGGACGCCGTCGTTGAAGTACGGTAGAGAGAGACTGTATATAGTTACCCGTCAGGGTATAAGAACTGTTCTAGTTAAAATATAGTCCCCGTTGGGACCAGCCGATTGAACTGAAACCCGTGTGTCCCTATTCCCACTGACCGAGGACTGAGAGCGGTCAATCCTCCCTAATACCTGGCCGAGGACTGAGAGCGGCCATATCCCCTTGTATATAGTTGCGCTTCCTAAAGCGCCCCCTACCGGTTTTATAGGGAACTGTTTTATTCCAAGAGAGACTGTCGCACTTTACCCGGTCACAAGTTGCACAGTGACCGGAGGAACCAGAAACAAGAATGTTATTTATATGAAAAGTTTATTGCTGATATATCTATATGATGTTTTCTATGTTTATGTTTATGAAAAAAAAATTGTATGTTTTGGATGTTTATATTTTACA
Organism: Phyllobates terribilis; assembly: GCF_046119375.1. NCBI lineage: Eukaryota > Metazoa > Chordata > Amphibia > Anura > Dendrobatidae > Phyllobates > Phyllobates terribilis. Next base: position 866,290,377 of record NW_027362761.1, on the reverse strand, counting down.
GCCCGAGGACGTGCTGTGATTTACCAGGGGGGAATGTAGCACCCTGAGGATTCGGCTGCTACAGGGGTATTGCACCTCAACCCAGAGGTGTGATATTCCACTCCCGGGTAAGGATGGAGTGTGGAACTGAGCTAGTAGGCTGCATGCACTACACACATCCCATTTCCGGGGAACAGACCGATGGTACTCCCACTAGAGAAATGTGCAGGTACGACAGTGTCTGTTCCTGGCTGGAGTGGGAGGGGGGTGGAACATCCCAGTAGTGTAGGGGCAGATAGGGGGAGCAGCCTGGGTAAAGTTAGGAGCTCATTGGGTGCTGGTCACCTGAGCTCACACATAGAGGGAGTATATAAGGTGGGCACCATCTTAGATCAGAGTCAGTCTGTGAGACGTCAGTCAGTTGTCAGTCAGCCAGTCAGACAGTCTGTCTGAGAGCCTGAGAAGCAGAGCAGAGGAGAAGGAAGAGGGACCCAGAGGCGCAGGAAGAGGGGACCCCAAGAGCCCATAAGAGAGCTAATAGGGTGAAGGGTCGGCAACAGGGTACCGGATCCCAAGCTGGTGGAGGCTACAGCACTAATCCTCAGCCAGAGACCGGAGGTCGTGGGCAGGATCTGCCACGACCACCCACTAAATCCACCCGGAAGGCAGACCAAGAATAGGGTCAGGGAACCCAGAGACAAGGGTTTACCAACAAGAGGCCCGAGGGAGCCGGACTTAGGTGGATCCCTGGTGGGAACGGCCAGAAGAAGGGAGAGTCAGAAAGGAGCTCAGGACCACACTCCGGAGTTGCCTGGGAGTTGACCGAGTCCAGGACCTGGTGGACGCAGCACGGCTCGGGTGGTCACTGCTGTACACAGTGACCCGAGCAACACCGGTAAGTAAAACCCTGGAACTGCATTTTATGCCTCTGAGTCTCTTTGCTGCACCTTCACAACCACCATCCTCCACGGCTGACCCCCTGAGGCTAGACCCCTCCCGTTGGGGGTTATACTACCTGAGCTGCACACACACCACCAGCCTCAGCGGACCCTGCTGCAGCGGCGGCCGTAGTGACCGCAAATCAACGGGTGGCGTAGTCGACACAAAGAACTCTAATAACATCTGTAGGACTGCCACACACTGAGCTTGACACCCTGGGCACGGACCGGGTCACAGCCACTCGGAGACTACAACCCCCATCTGATCCGGCTCCGGGTATCCCTAACAACATGGCCCAGGGGGCGCGTCACTAACACAATGGAGAAGATGGAAAAAAAATTTCTCCATCTTCTCCTCATCTGAGAGATTTGGAGCATACTATGGTCACACTCTGATCAAACTCTGATTAGAGTCTGATCAGAGTGTGGTTAGCATAATTGATCCAACTTTTCGGATGCCAAAAAATACGCTCATCTGCACTTAGCCTTATATGCAATAACTGAGTGTACACCCCTTTGTGCCCTTGCCTTCAGTCTTCTTCACAAGCTTTACCCTTTTACGTGCCATTATGAGCAAGGGCAGCTTAAGAGTAGCCAGGGCTCCAGGCATTTTAGAGGCTGAGGGGCCCCCAGCACCTGATGTATCATGTGACATGTCACGTGATTAACACACAGGGGCTCTTGTGGACATATGCAGATGCTAAAAGACAGAGAGAGTGGTGTGCATTGTGCACCGCACAAGTTGTTTCCCGTATGTACAGCGATATACATAACGTATCGCTATATGTAATAGAGGATACTATGCAATAAAAAACTGCACTCTATATAACGAGAGGATGCTATGTAACAAAAGGGAATGCTATGTAATAAGGGACAGTGCTATAGACAACAAGAGAGGATGCTTGATACTGTAATTTGAAATGGATCGCTCAAGGCGCATCATTTACTGTGTTCTGTTAGTGTAAACTCGCTATTAAACGACTGCAGATTGATAATGGTTTACAGATTCATGGTCATTTAGTGCTGCTGGTCTGTCCTTAGTAAACGTACCTCTATACAGTGTAGATACAGTATAAATATTTACATCCAGTAACTTACCGCTGACATCTCGTCTGATTACAGCCTTTTTCTTCTTCATCTCGTCCAACCTTCATGTCGATGGCGTAATACTGTAACTCAGTCACGGCAGAATATGCCGCACTGACCACTGCGCCCCTGAAAATAAAAAAGGTCACATGTTTGTTTCCTGAATAGAAAATCCACCTGCACTACGCTGCTAAATACAGACATGCACCCATTATTAATATATAATTAGCTATCATACAATACACCATTACAAATGGAAATTGATAATCACCACTGTTAACTATAATTAGCCAATTTTCCCCTGACCAATGATTATATGAATTAATTAGCGCCTGTACTCTTTCCCTCAATTCATTTTCAGTCACTCTTCCTCAAAGTCCCACCACTGTACTCCTCCTGTTGGCTAAATTCATTATACTTACACGTCCTCCCTAGTGATGAGCGAGCACTAAAATGCTCGGGTACTCGTTGCTCGGGTCGAGCACATTGGAATACTCGGGTGCTCGGTCCGAGTAACGAGCCCAATGTAAGTCTATGGGAAACTCAAGCATTTTTCTGGCGGCTCCCCCTGGAGGTCTGCAGAGGGCCTAAACATTGCCCAAATCGATGGGAACAGTGCTCAAATGACATGGGGACAGCATGGGGAAGACCCCTGGAACCATTTCTGACTCCCAGTTCTCTGCTGTCAACAACGTTGTCAGAGGTATTACGCCACTTTTACGGACTCACAATAAAACATACAAAAACAAAACCAAAATGGATTTTCCTGGGAAATATGTTAAGGAACATCCTTTCCAGGGTAATGACTTGTATATAAGGAAAAATAACCAAAAACAAAAATGCTCCTCCACACCTCGGGCTATGTTCACACGTAGCTTTTTTTATGTGTTTTTGCACTTTTGCATTGCTTTCAACCAAGACAAATGCATTCACCAGAAAATGTCACTTTAACATTTTACAACCTTATCTGGCCATGTGGTGTGTGACATAAGAACAGCATGGGCATGACCCCTGGAAGCATCTCTGACTCCCAAGGCACTGCCTAAAACTGTGGTCATCTCATCAGACGTGATCCTATATTTCTACGGTAATAATAGACATTTTTGGCAACGTGACAAATCTTAAACTCCAATTAAATGGGCAAGGTGTGTGTCAAGGGATGGGGAAGTGGACGTTATGTTGATGGTGTACGCACAGGCCGTGGGCAAGATGAAACTGTGCGTGCTGAGGGAGCACAACAAACACCCACGTCATGCCGAACTACCTTCCTGTCCCAATTTCTAGGGGGCCGCGGAAACACCACTATTGAATCCAGAGCAGTGTGAAAAGGTTGTTGGTTGGATAGCAGATAAAGTTTCCAGTCAGTTTGCCACCACCACCACCCTGTGTTCCTCATGGTCCAGTCTCAGTAGATGTGAGTCTGAATCACATTATTATTATTACTTTATTGCCTTTTATTCCCTGATGCTTTACATGTGAAAAAGGAGTATACATTTCAAAAACAATTACAATAATCTTGAATAAAAATGTGACAGTGACTGGTACAGGAGAGGAGAGGACCCTGCCCACGATGGCTCAGTCTACAAGGCATGGATGAGGATACAGTAGGCGAGGATAGAGCTGGTTTTGCAATGGTATGGTGGAGCGAGGGTTACTGCAGGTTGTACGCATGTCGCAAGAGATGGATCTTCAGCTTCCTTTTAAAGGTTTCAACAGTAGGCGAGAGTCAGAAATGGTGGGCTAGAGAGTTCCAGAAAAGGGGATGCACGGGAGAAATTTTGTGGGAAGAGGAGAAAAGAGGGGACTAGAGAAGGTGATCTTGTGAGGATTGGAGGTTGCGTGCAGGTAAGTACCAGGAGACAAGATCACAGATGTATGGAGGAGACAGATTGTGGATAGCTTTGCATTCCAAGGTTAGGGTTTTGAACTGGAGTCTCTGGGTATTGGGAGCCAGTGAAGGGATTGACAGAGAGGAGAGGCCAGGGAATAAAGAGGGGACAGGTGGATTAGTCGGGCAACAGAGTTTAGGATAGATTGGAGGAATGCGAGAGTGTTAGAAGGGAGACCACAGAGCAGGAGGTTGCAGTCTTTGAGAAGGGAGATGATGAGTGCATGCACTAGTATTTTTGTAGATTCGTGGTTGAGGAATGTGCGGATCTAGGAGTTTTTTTACTTGTAGTCGGCATCTTCCTCACCCTGATCCTCCTTCCTCCCACCATTCCGAATGCCCTGAGACAACTGATCCCAAACTTGGACACTCCGAAGAGCTGTTTTGTTAATCTTTCCATTTATAGTTTCTGGCCTCTCGCTCGGTCCTCTCGGAAGTGGAAAGAGCTTGAATATGTGGTTTGAAGGAGAGATTAGAGTCCAGGGTTACCCCAAGAGCTGTTCACTTTTCCATCAATAGATTCGAGCCTCTCGACTAGCCAGCTTTGAGCAGGGCAACAGAAGATCGCATGTAGCAATTTGAGCAGCCATGGTCACCCGAAGGTGACAGTGAGAAAGTGCAATTACTGTCGCAAGAGGTGGATAATGATGAGACACAATGGACATAAAGTCAGGAGGAGGACCAGGGTGCTGAAGTGGAAGGCGAAGCGGTGGATGATGTAGTCACTAACCCAACCTGGCAAGGGGACATGCAGAGCGAGGATAGCAGCACACAGGGGGAGAGAGGCGTAGCACCACAACAGACTGGAACAAGCAGTGTGGTGGCCACAGACACAAGGCGGGCAAGTGCTCCCCGGAAGTTGCCAGTATGGCGCCCCTGCGGGTTCAGTCGCCACAGAGGTACTGCATCTCACCCAGAGGTGTGGTACCCACTCTCAGGTAAGGAAGGAGTACTACCCGGGACCCACACACCCGCATCCAATACACTCACACTCCATTTCAGTAGGGAAGGGCGAGAATGCTCCTAAGGAAGAGCACAATCCCTGGACCCTAGCTGGAGGGTGGAACCATGTAGTGGGTGTGGGTGGAGGAAGTAGATCAGGGGAGCACCGTCAGGAAGAGTATAAGAAGGAGGGGAACCATCTAGAAGGGGCGAGTCCTGCTCAGGAGAGCAGTGTAGGAGGGTCCAGGCTCCTGGCTCCAGTGCTTGGAGCAGGAGTTGAATGGAGAGAGAGAGGAGTCGGGCTTAGTCTGAGAGGCCCAGGAGAGAGAGTGAGAGAGGACGGGAGCAGAAGGAAGGCTCCAGTGACAGAGGGGATCCCAGGGGCACGGTGAGTGCAGGAAGCCACCCGTGCGCCCGAATCTACATGGACGTAGAGGGATCAGGCCGCAGAGGGGACCGGCCCCAAACTAGTGGAGAACAACCAGGCTCAGCTAGATAACCGGAAGCTGCTGCATTTTCAAGATGCTGCAGTCAACAACCACAATTACATCGCTGAAAAGGTGGCAGCATAGGGTCCAGGGGATTGCAAGTCGCCCGACAAGACCCGAGGCTACTGGCTTGGGACACTGATTGTGAGGCGCAGGGCAGGAGGGTGAGAGCCAGTGCAGGGAAGACGACCGGGAAAGGCACATAGAACGGGGTCCCTTTTAAGTACTTCTGAGAGACTTGAGAGATTGCTGAACCCCTTTCTGGAGGACACAGGACAACGTGGGAGGTTACACACTGGCCCTTGTAACCTGGAGTCTGTGAGTAAAACCTGAAGACTGCACCTCACTGTGTCCTGGATTTATTGCTGTGCCATCAACAGGTCTGCATTACACAGCACCAGCAACATCTACCTCATACCAATTTATCATTTCCTGCCCTGAAGCTTAGCTCTACCTGTGGAGAGCTGAACCAACTCTGCTGCGTCACCATCAGCTCCAGTGGATCTGCACCGCAGCGGCGGCCCCATATAGCCACATGCCACAGGTGGCGTCACGAACATTATCGCTAAAAACTTTATTCCCCTTTTACTTTCCCTTTAATTGACAGCCTGGGGTCACGGACTGGATCACTGCCACTGTGACGTCCCCCAGCATCGACCAAGTACCCCACGGCCCAGGGGGCGTGTCACCAGTACAACTGTTACGTCTTCCTGAGTCTGGTTCTTTTTTAAAGACTGTTTAGATAACACCAAAAAGGCCATTTGCAACATCTGCCAGGTTAGCATCAGCAAGAGCACCAAATCTACCAGGCTGACCACCACCAGCATGCTCAGGCACATGACAGCAAAGCACCTGGCTAGCTGGGCTGAACACCAAGGTCCAGAAACAGTGTCTGCGGGTGACACCACTGCCTCTTCCGCTGTTATGCGTGCACGCCAATCCCCTGTCCATGGTGCATGCGAAGATGCCTCCCATCCTGCACCTGTCATTGCAGACTTGCAACCATCACCGTCCACGTCCTTGTCCCTTTGCAGCATTCAGTTGTCCCTACCACAGTCCCTACTTATCATTATATATTGTTTTGAGTATATCAATAACCAATCACCTACAGCCAAGCTACAAGCTTAAGCCAATGTTAGTACAATTATTACGGAAACACACATATGGTCATATTATCATAAGCTCGGCGTGTGATGGAAAGTTAAACAAAGTTACACATCCCGGTGTAAACTAGTTAGAATAGGAGCAGAGTGTAGCCTTCAGAATGTTCTGTGTCTGTGAAAAGAATGTATGCTATGCAAGGAGTACAATAACATGATTTTAGAAACAAGCAACAGAAGTGGAGCAACTATGGCATGAATATCAATATGTCCTTTACATTTCCCCCCTAAAAATTATGTTATTGTCAACAATAGAGGTGCTTTCCCAGGGTCATGTAGAGCCCGAGGGACATTGGTCTTCACTCAATTAGTGCCCATGTTACCAATTCAGGCCTTTGCGGCATGTCCATCCCCCCTTGTTTAGTGATATAATTGTAGAGCTCTGATCTTTAGACGTGAAGATGGTCGGGACGAGCGGGTAAAGGTCATCATTCCCTTGCCGTCTAGGCCTTCAATGCTGGTTAAATCTGGGAGATCCGTGTATAGTAACCCTGGATGTCGGTTGACAGCGTCCTCCTTGCTATCTGACGACTGGCAGGTTTTCCTCATGGAAATTGGGATACAGTAAAAGACTAGTTTTAGTAAGACATATATTAACAAAATGCAAACAGCAATATGCAACACTCCTTGTAATATTCCAACAATCCATCCACCAATCCCTTTAAACCAATTAGCAGGATTTAAAAAGGAGAATGTATCAGACCACCAACTGTCTTTGATCAATTCGTTGTGTTTGTTATATTCTTCCCTGAGTTTCCTAATGTCTTCCATTTTAGTCTTTAACCGTATGGTAGAGTCGGGGTCAATATAGTGACAACAGGCTGGGCCTATAACTTGACACATCCCTCCTTGAGATGCTGTCAAATAGTCCAGCACTATTGGTAAGGAGTATGTAATGCCACTGTTGATCCAATCATGGTAAGTATTTCTTGATATACACATGAGGAAAAGGCTGGTCCCTCCCTGATCACTCTCAATAACTTCTTGGACTCCATACCGGCAAACAACTTCAGAGACCAGCTTCTTGGTGGTGGTCTTGGCAGTCATATTTGGAATGGCAAATGCTTCAGGCCAGCTGGAAAACATATCCACTACCACTAAGCAATATTCATATCGTCCTGCTTTAGGGAGTGATATGATCAACCTGTAATCTTTGGAACGGATACTCTGGTTTAGCAAGGTGTTTTGTTGGTACATTCTGTAATCTACCTGGGTTGCAGGTTTGGCATATTGTGCAACCTTTGTTCTGTGCGCTCAACACAGTGGAAATTCCTGGGGCCCAATAGAGTTTCTGTACCAGTAGCAAAGCTTGGTTTTTCCCTCGATGCACCGGTCCATGGGCCCACGCTGCAACAGCAGGATATAGGAGTCGAGGCAAACAATATAGTTGTTCCTTTTTCCATAGCCCATCTATCAATTTAGCACCTGCTTCCTTCCATGACTGGCATTCCTCTTTAGAGACTTTCTGCTGTGTGGAGCGTAGTTTTGTGATTGGAGGGACCGGTTGATGATTTTCTGCAGGTTGATCCTGAGTTGGCACGGAATTTAGCTGTTTGGTCTGCTGTCGCGTAACAGCCATGGACATGGATGTCTGGAGAAGAGCTGCTTGTTTAGCATGGAGATCAGCAAGTGCATTACCTTTTGCTTCAGAGGCGTCTTGTCGGGTATGCGCTTTTACCTTTACAACAGCCAACTGTCTTGGTAGTTGTACCGCTTCCATCAATTGTCTGACGCTTTCAGCATTTTTTACAGGAGAACCTGCTGTCGTGACAAAGCCTCTCTTTGCCCAGATCTCCCCAAAGTCATGTGCAATCCCGAAGGCGTATCTTGAGTCGGTAAATATATTCACACGTTTTCCTTTGGCCTGTTGACAAGCAGCAATCAGAGCTTTGAGCTCTGCTTCCTGTGCTGACAGTCACGCAGCGATGCAGGGCTCCAGGCCCAGCGGGCCGCTCTGCTTGGAGCAGCTGGGAACCAAGAGCTGGCGTCAGGAGCGGGGAGTAGGACCAGGAGGACCGGGCCCCCAGAGAGACCATCGACGGAGGTAGCAGCGCGCGGCAGGCGCAGGCTCCGGAGCCCCAGCGGGGAGAGAGAGTGATGGCGCGGTCCCTTCCCGCCGCGCTTGCCCCGGCAGGAATCTGCCTAGCCGGCCTGCTGGCGCAGCGCAGCGGAGATCGCGGCCCGCGCCGGAAGTCGGGGCCGCGCCGGAAGTGCGGGCCGCACCGCAAGTGTGGCCTGCGGGGATAGTGCTGACAGTGCCTGAGGTCCGGGCCGCGGCAGACCGGCGCATGCGCACGGCAGCCGGGCTGTGCAGGCCCGACTTGAACTGCGGGGGCCTGCGGTGACAGCGCTGACAATGCCGTAGGTCCACGCATGCGCACGGCAGCCGGGCTGTGCTTGCCCGATTTGAACTGTGGGGGGGCCCAAGCCGGGTGGAGAGGAGCCAGGATGGACAGAGGAGACCGACTCGAGGCGGCAGGCACCACTGGCGATGCTCCTGTCGGTGTGCCTGCTGGGAGGAGGACCAGGAGTTCAGGACGGCAGTCAGCAGGCCAGGGAACCCCTGCTGCCTGGCTCATCTGGAAGACGCGGGGCGGAGCCAGAGGCGGGCAGCGACACTGCGTTGCCCAGCAGCGTCCGTTCCGGCAGTGCGGACCAGGCCCGTGTGTCTGGGTCTGGTAGTCGGAGGAGGCCCAGAGTTGTGTCCAGGAGCGCAAGAAGGTCCGGTGGGTGGCTATCCACGGTGAGAAGCCCGGCCGCCTCATCCGTGACTGTTCAGGTCCCCCTGGTGACGTGGAGGCCAGGGGTGCGGGCCTTGAGCAGCTTACGGATTCTGAGGGATCGGATTCCAGCGGTTACCGTGATGGAGGAAGGGATCGTCAGGACTCAGGATTTCTGGCTGGCGGGGACACAGCACCTGCGCAGCTGCGTGAGTATGACTCTATGTCTGGTTTGTCGCCCGCAGGTGCTGTATTGAGTGGGGAAGGTAGTGATCAGTTGGTAGGCCAAGGTAGGGGGACTTTAGGTGGTCTCGGGGGGTCGAGGTAGCGGGGTTTAGGGATATCCTGCACAGTATGTCGCAGATTTAGTAGAATGGAGGGTAGAACAGCGGGTGGGTCAAGGGCATCCCCCGTAGGAGCTTGGTTACCAGGTCAGGATGTGTTGCCACAGTCTAGTTACGGTGTAGTTAGGTCTGCGGCGGGCACGGAGGTAGCATCTACGGGTGTTTCAGTGTCGGTTCAGACGGAAAAGGACAAAGGGGATACGGTGAAGTTGGATGACAGGGCTAAGGATGAGGTGTATGTGTGCTTTGAGGTGCCATTGGGGGCGCATTTGAAAAAAGAGGTGAAAGAGAAAATTTGGCGTGATGAATATGTTCAAATTTTCTCCCTCCTTCTCTTGGAGAAGTTTAATTTGGACAAAGGAAAGAAGGATGATAGCAAAAAGGAGGAGGAGGAGAAGCGCATGTGGGACTTGATCCCTCAGACATTTGCAAATTGGCTTCAAGCTTTTGCTATATTAGCGAGTGTCATTGGGGAGAAGTTTCCTGAGAATTGCTCGGGTTTATTTTGTTATTTAGATGCGATTGGGGAAGCGCATCGTACTTACGGGGGTCAGACATGGCTGAGGTATGACGAGCAATTCAGGCAGAGGAAGGCGGTGCGGCCGGAGATCAAGTGGGATCAGAAAGATATCGGCCTTTGGTTGAAGGTGATGGCCCCGGCTAGGTACGGGCAGTCCTTTCATGGAAGCGGAGGGAGCGGGAGTCAACTGGCAGGACAAGGGGGCGGTAATCAGGGAGCGCAAGGAGGAAAAGAGAAGTTGGGAACGTGCTGGCAATTTAATTACGGCCAATGCAAATACGGGAACAGCTGTAAGTTTAAACATGCGCGTCCCATTGCAACGGAAGCTCCCACGGGGCCTCCAAATGCTTCAGGAAAGGAAAAGGAAAGCTGTCAGTGGGTACCGGTCAAGGGAGTGACTCCAGTGAATCTGCTAGGGATGGCCCCCTTTCTAAGTACATATCCTGATCAATTGAAGGCTGCGGTTATTGGTAATGGTTTTCTGGAAGGTTTCAGGATCCCGCCACCTGATCACATAGTTCCTTTCTCCGTTAAAAAAATTTGAGGTCTGCCTTGTTGCATCCGGAGGTGGTCAGTGCTAAGTTGGCAAAAGAAGTTGAGTTAGGTAGTATGGCTGGGCCGTTTGAGAATCTGCTGGTTGAAGGGGTGATCATTTCTCCTTTAGGAGTAGTACCCAAGAGGGAGCCGAATAAATTTCGCTTGATACAGCATTTGTCCTATCCGAAAGGTTTTTTGGTCAATGATGGGATCGCACCCGAATTATGTTCTGTGGGATATACCTAATTTGATACGGCTGTATCATGGGTGCGGAGGTACGGGCCTGGGGGCATTGTTAGCTAAAACTGACACCGAATCAGCTTTTAGGTTACTCCCGGTTCACCCGGCTAGTATTCTGTTGTTGGGTTGTTTTGGAACAAAAGGTTATTATCTGGATAGGTGTTTGCCTATGGTTTGTTCGATTTCATGTTTATTGTTTATTGTTTGAGACTTTCAGTACTTTTCTGGAATGGGTGGTCAGGGATGTTGCAGGTGTGCAGTCCGTTATTCATTACCTGGATGACTTTTGGTTTGTCATAATTTGTTAGCAGCCATGATGTGGGTGGCTGAACTTTTTTGGTGTTCCATTGGCAAAAAGAAAAAACGGAAGGTTCTCGTACTGTGTTGAGTTTTTTGGGAATACTGATTGATGCGGATAGAATGGAGTGTCGATTGCCCGAGGATAAATTGTCATTGCTCCGGCAGGAGGTCGAGCGAATCGGTAAATTGCGCAAGGTGATCTTGAAGGAGATGCAGTCGGTGTTAGGGAGATTGAACTTTGCTTGTAGGATCATGCCTATAGGCAGTATAATTTTGTCGCAGGTTGTCAAGGGCAACAGCAGATGTGCGGGCATCGCATCATTTTATTTGTTTGAATAGAGAGCACAGAGAGGATTTGTTGGTGTGGAAGCGTTTTTGGACAATTACAACGGCAGGTTGTTGATTCAGTAGGAGTTTTTGAATAGCTTTGATTGCGAGATTTACACGGACGCTGCTGGCGGTTTGGGCTACGTTCTTTTTGTATGGGAAAGTGGAGCATTGGAAAATGGTCTGATTCGTGGAAGGAGAAGGGTCTTACAAAGAATCTCGCTCTTTTGGAATTATTCCCAATTGTAGTCGCGGTTTCGATTTGGGGTGAGTTCTTTTGGAATCGGAGAGTCATTTTCCACTGTGATAATATGGGTGTGGTAGCAGTGATTAGCAGCTTATCGGCTTCGTCTCCTCCGGTTATTAAGCTGGTCAGGGAACTGGTACTCCGTTGTTTGGAGTTAAATGCGTGGATTTCGGCTGTGCATGTGCCCCGTGTGCAAAATTCCATAGCAGATGCTTTGTCTCGTTTCCAGTGGGTGCGTTTTCGGGCTCTGGCACCAGAGGCAGAAGTCGCAGGAGTGGAATGCCCTTCTCAGTTGTGGCAGCTGGTTACGGACGAGCTGGAAGATTGATCCAGGATTCAGTTTCGAGTTCAACCTGGTCTTCTTACGAGGCATCGTGGCGAGTATGGAAAAGCTGGGTGTCCCATTGGGGGGCGGTAGAGAGTGACGAGGATAGAACACTGGTGGTTTTTGTTTTTAGTTGGTAAGGCTGCGGACTTAGGGTGGTCGGCATCTAGAATTAGTAAATTTATTGCCGGGCTTACATTCGGTTTTAAATTTCAGGGATTCTGTGACGTTACAAAATCCTTTTTAGTTAAGCAGGCACTTAGAGGTTTTCGTAAAGGTAGTAGGAGCTTGGATAAGCATAGGCCAGTCTCGTTTAGTATGTTGGAAAGGTTAGGTGTTGTTTTGGACAGGATTTGTAGTTCTACTTTCGAGGTGGCACTATGTAGGTTAGCTTTTCCTTAGCTTTTTTCGGGGCAATGAGAGTAGGTGAATTGGTCGCCCCCAGTAGGAACAGGGCGGGAGGTTTAGTAGCTGAAGACATGAGCTGCTGGACCGGGGGTATCGATTTTTTTTTTTGGATTAGACGTGGAAAGACCGATCAGTTGGCAGAGGTAAGCGCGTGGTGTTAGGTAGAGTGGACGGGGCGGTGATGTGTCCAAAAGGTGCTTGGAGGCATATTGGCAAGTGTGGTCAGGGATAGCCAGCCCACTCTTATGTCACTCTGACGGGACATTCCTGTCCAGATTTCAGTTTATAGCCGTCCTTAAAAAAGAGGGGGGGCAGGAGTTGGACCTTAGCCCAGATGTGTATGGTTCACATTCTTTTAGGATTGGCGCAGCATCTGAGGCGGAGAGGCGCGGTTTGGGGGCAGAGGTGATAAAGCGGATTGGCAGGTGGAGTTCGGATCGTTATTTGAGGAGGCGCTGCGTGCTGAAGTAAGGCGTGACGGTAGGCAATTGGGCTTTCCGACGGTACAAGTAGTTATAAGGTGGCTAGGTTTTTTAGGGGGATGGTATGGAGCCGTTTTTTTGTCGGAATTTCTTAAAGCGGCAGGATTGGACAGATCACCGGATATTCTGGTTTTGCATTTGGGAGGGAACGATTTGGGGGCAAGGCCCGTGAGAGAGTTGATTCGGGATATCCGTTTTGATTTTTTGAGATTGTGGACTTCGTTCTCGGGGGTTCTGACGGTTTGGTCAGATATACTGCCCAGAAAAAAAAAAAAAAAAATGGCGGGTGGCTAGATCAGAAAAAGGCATAAAAAGGGCAAGAGTAAAAAAAATTAAACAGGGCAGTGTCTAGCTTTGTGTCAAGGAATGGTGGCATAAGTGTTAGGCATTTTGAGTTGGAATTGGAATTGGGGGTTGGAAATTTGCGGTTGAAGGATGGGGGTCATCTCAATGATATCGATATGGATCTTTGGGCCCTTGCAATACAGGAGGGGATTGAAAGGGTGTTGGTGGTTTTGGGGCACTCACAAGCCTAAGGTTTCAGGGCTGTTCGTGGTTGGCGGGTGGTGGGGTTCTTGGAGTTGGTACCGAATTGGAAAAATTCCAGGTTGTTTAAATTAAGTGGGGGGTGATCTGGCAGTCGGTTCTGGGCTCTGGACGCGGTTTTACCCTGGGAGCTTTTATTTGGTTGGTCTTTCACGGACTGTGGAAGTTTGGTGCCCTCGAGCTGGTGCTGCACGGCTGAGGGTAATATGGCGGTTGATTTCTTATACTTTATTTTAAAGCCAGATCTTTTAGCTCCAAGAACCCTCCCTCCATATTTATATTTATATTTATTTTATGGTCAATTTGAATGTTATTGTTGTTTATTAATAAAATGGCCGCTGTAGCCAAAATTATCCAAAAGTATAACCGGTTGTAGTGTTTTTATTTTGGGACAGGATCACGGGATCCTTGGGGTAAGGTGGGAGAAGTTAAGGCATCAGGTAAGAAACCATATTGGCCGTACCGGGTCAAGCTAAAACAGCCGCAATATCGTGGAGCATAAATGTGAGTCTCATATCCAAGGATGATAGCCACCGTTTTTTAAAGTAACTATTGTGTGGCGTGACTCGCTCGTAGACAGCTGGGGGAGGCCCTTGCTACTGGGTCCAGACACGCTGAGTAATAACCGACCGGGCGCTGCTTTGTACAGTGTCTCTGCGTGAGTACCCCGTCTGCATGCCCTCCGGTCTCGGAAACATACAAATGGAAAGGCTGAGCATAATCCGGGTTTCCAAGTGCAGGCGCTGTCATTATCCTTGATTTTTGTTTCTCAAAGGCTTGTTGCAGCAGTTCTTGGTGGTCCTTATTGTTTACATCAGCCAGAGTGTCTTCTTTTAGTGCATCATATAGGGGTTGCATCAGACGTGAGGCGTCTGGGATCCATTGTCTGCAATATGTAAATACTCCGAGGAACCGTTGCAGCTCTATGGGATCCTTTGGGAATGATAGTAGATAGATGGCCATTTTTCTTTCTTCTGTGAGATGCCTGGCACCCTGAGTAAGGCAATGGCCTAAGAAAACCACTTGACCAAGGCAAAGCTGAAGTTTCGAGGCTGAGACTCGAAAATTCAGTTTTGCTAGATGCTTGAGGAGGCTAACACTGGTCCTGATGGACATTTGCTCCGTGGGGGCGCACAAAAGAAGATTATCAACGTATTGTAATAGCACTACCTCAGGGTTCTCCAGCTGCCACGGCAGCAGACAGCTGGACATGTTCTTTGTAAACTGATTGGGGCTATTCTGTGCTCCCTGCAGCATCACCGTCCAAGTCAATTGCCTATCCTGATATGTAAATGCAAACAGAAACTGACAGTCTTTATGTAGTGGAATGCTGAAAAAGGCATTTGCCAAATCGATTACTGTAAACCAGGCTGCGGTAGATGGTATTTGCGAGAGGAGCGTATGTGGGTTAGGCACCACAGGAGTTTCCAAGACTGTCGCTGCATTTACTGCTGTAGTATCGGCGTCTCTGCCCCCTGACAGGCAGAGATGCCGTCTAGTGTTGAGCGAGCACTAAAATGCTCGGGTGCTCGAAGCTCGGGCCAAGCTCGCCGTGATACTCGGGTGCTCGACCCGAGCAACGAGCCCAATGTTAGTCTATGGGAGACCCGAGCATTTTTGCGGCGGCAGTCTTTTAAAAGCCTAACAAGTGCCCAAAACGATAGTGACCGTGCTCAAATGACATAGGGACAGCATGGGGATCGCCCCAGGAAGCATTTCTGACCCCCAGGTCACTGCTGTCAACAGCGTGGTCAGAGGTATTAAGCCACTTTTAAGGGCTCACAATAAAATGTTCAAAAACGAAACTGAAACTGCTATCCTGTGAAACATGTTAAGGAAGTTCCTTTCCAGGGTAAAGACTTGTGTATAAGGTAAAATAAATAACCAAAAAAAAAACACTCCTCCACACCTTGGGCTATGTTCACAAGTAGCATTTTTTATGCGTTTTTTGCACTTTTGTATTGCTTTCAACCGTGAGAAATGCATTCACTGGGAAATGTCATTTTAGCATTTTACAACCTTATCTGGCCATGTGCTGTGTGACACATGCATACACTGCTGAAAGAAATGGTAACAGCATGGGGAAGACCCCTGGAAGCATCTCTGACACCCAGGTAACTGCCTAAAAGTGTGCCCATCAGAAGACATCCTTGCCGCATCAGAAGATGCAGACTTGCAACTATCCCCGTGCAAGTCCTTGTCCCAGGGCAGTGTTCAATTGTACCTCCCCCATTCCTTGCAATGCAAGCGCAAATATGCAGCCAACCACCCACCCACCCACCCGCAGGCTGCAATACTATACTGCTAGCTTGCACTTGAAATGGGGCCTTTTAGTTTGGAGGAGGCCGAAGCTGGCCACTACCTCATGGCTGCTTCGACAGCGAGGTATCCATACTCAGTTCCCAGCCACCCGGCGGCCGGGTGTCCACGCTCGGTCCCCAGCCGCCAGGGGGCGGCCAGGTGTCCATACTCGTTCCCCAGCCGCCCCGCGGCCGAGTGTCCACACACGGTCCCCAGCCACCTGGGGGCGGCCGGGTGTCCATAAACGGTCCCCAGCCACCCCTATTTCTCCTGTCACCTTCCCACACACTTTTCTTAGCCTGGCCTGCTTTAGGGCAGCATTAGACGAGCCCACCAGAGAACGAGAGTCCTCCGGTGGGCCCTGTCTTCTCCATCAGGGGCGTTGAGAGTGCCAAGGTGTGGAGCATGATGATGATGACAGAAGTTAGCATCTGCTTTGTTTTCTTGGAATGCAAGCGTAAGTGTGCAGCCTGCCACCCACCCACCCCCTGGCTGCAATACCATACTGCTATCTTGCACTTGAAGCGGGGCCTTTTAGTTTGGAGGAGGCCGAAGCTGGCCACTACCTCATGGCTGCTTCGGCAGCGAGGTATCCATACTCAGTCCCCAGCCGCCCCTATTTGTCCCGGTGAGCCTTATACATAAGATTAAGCGCGCATACCAAAACATTGCCTTTGCCCTCCCCAGTGCATTTAGTGGGAGGACAGCCTATTCCGCTGTAGTGTGTGCATGCCAAACCCCTGTTCATGGTACATGCGAAGATGCCTCCCACCCTGCACCTGTCGTTGCAGACTTGCAACTATCCCCGTTCAAGTCTTTGTCCCAGGGCAGTGTTCAGTTGTACCTCTCCCATTCCTTGCAATGCAAGTGCAAGTACGCAGCCTGCCACCCACCCACCCCCAGTCTGCAATACCATACTGCTTGCTTGCACTTGAAATTGGGCATTTTAGGCATGTGGAGGCGGAATCTGGCCACCACATCATGGCTGCGTTGGCGGCCTGGTATCCATACTCAGTCCCCAGCCGCCCAGCTGCCGGGTGTCCACACTCGGTCCCCAGCCGCCAGGGGGCGGCCGGGTGTCCATACTCGGTCCCCAGCCGCCCCGCGGCCGGGTGTCCACACACGGTCCCCAGCCGCCTGGGGGCAGCCGGGTGTCCATATCGGTCCCCATCCGCCCCTATTTCTCCTGTCAAGTTCCCCCCACACACTTTTCTTAGCCCGGCCTGCTTTAGGGAAGCATTGGACGAGCCCACCAGAGAACCAGACTCCTCCGGTGGGCCATGGCTTCTTTATTAGGGGAGTTGAGAGTGCCAAGGTGAGGAGCATGATGATGATGATAGAAGTTAGCATCTGCTTTGTTTTCTTGGAATGCAAGCGCATGTATGTAGTAGCGGCTAGGCCGGAGGTGGTCAGCGTTTTGGTGCATATCCTACCTCCTCCGAGGATTACTGGATGCTTTCCTGCTACTATCCCAGTTCTATGACTCCCGTTAAAACAAAGCTTCAGGTGATAAGTCATGGATGAGGTGGTGGCAAAGGAGAAAGAGCAGGAGGAGCAGGGACCATTCACATCAATATCAGGCCAGTCAACCACATATGTCTTGTAGGATATGTTTCTGTAACAAAAGGAGCGGTTCAGCTACACAGTTATAGGGCATACAGTGAGTGCAATGCCTACCAAAAATTTTGAGGCACTCCAATGCCCCTTGGAAATGACATGGAGGTCAGAGGGCCTTAACTAACCCGTTTTTTCCATTTATAGCAACTGGGTCTCCTGTACACTGTTGGCTTAAGCAGTCAATGGAAGGCTTTCCAAAACTTATGAGAAACTGCAATGCCCCTTGAAACAGACGTGGATTACAGCGTACTAAAAACCTTCTACCCATTATTGGGGAGTGGGTCTCCCTTAGTTTTCGCCTTTGCATTGAAAAGCAAAAGCTGACTAAAATTAGGAGGAAATGCAATGCCCATTGGAAGAGACGTGGAGGTTAGAGGTAATTAAAAACAACATTTCAATGCCCCTTGGAAGAGCTGTGGAGTTCAGAGTGGCTTAAGAAGACGCTTTTAATGCCCCTTTGAAGAGACGTGGAGGTCACAGTAGCTTAATAAGACAGTTTTAATGCCCCTCGGAAGAGACGTGGAGGTCCCAGTAGCTTAACAAGACGGTTTTAATGCCCCTCGGAAAAGTGGTGAAGGTCCCAGTAGCTTAACAAGACGATTTTGATGCCCCTCGGAAGAGACGTGGAGGTCCCAGTAGCTTAACAAGACGGTTTTAATGCCTCTCGGAAAAGTGGTGGAGGTCGCAGTAGCTCAACAAGATGGTTTTAATGCCCCTCGGAAAAGACGTGGAGGTCCCAGTAGCTTAACAAGACTGCTTTAATGCCCCTTGGAAGAGACGTGGAGGTCCCAGTAGCTTAACAAGACGGTTTTAATGCCCCTCGGAAAAGTGATGGAGGTCGCAGTAGCTTAACAAGACGGTTTGAATGCCCCTTGGAAGAGACGTGGAGGTCCCAGTAGCTTAACAAGACGGTTTGAATGCCCCTTGGAAGAGACGTGGAGGTCACAGTAGCTTAACAAGACGGTTTCAATGCCCCTCGGAAAAGTGGTGGAAGTCGCAGTAGCTTAACAAGACGTTTTTAATGCCCCTCGGAAGAAATGTTGAGGATCCAGTAGCTTAAGAAGACGGTTTTAATGCCCCTCGGAAAAGTGGTGGAGGTCGCAGTAGCTTAACAAGACAGTTTTAATGCCCCTCGGAAGAGACGTGGAGGTCCCAGTAGCTTAAGAAGACGGTTTTAATGCCCCTCGGGAAAAGTGGTGGAGGTCGCATTAGCTTAACAAGACGGTTTGAATGCCCCTTGGAAGAGACGTGGAGGTCCCAGTAGCTTAACAAGACAGTTTTAATGCCCCTCGGAAAAGTGGTGGAGGTCGCAGTAGCTTTACAAGACGGTTTTAATGCCCCTCGGAAAAGACGTGGAGGTCCCAGTAGCTTAACAAGACGGTTTTAATGCCTCTCGGAAAAGTGGTGGAGGTGGCAGTAGCTTAACAAGACAATTTTAATGCCCCTCGGAAGAGACGTGGAGGTCCCAGTAGCTTAACAAGATGGTTTTAATGCCCCTCGGAAAAGTGGTGGAGGTCGCAGTAGCTTAACAAGACGGTTTTAATGCCCCTCGGAAGAGACGTGGAGGTCCCAGTAGCTTAACAATACGTTTTTAATGCCCCTCGGAAAAGTGGTGGAGGTCGCAGTAGCTTAGCAAGACGGTTTTAATGCACCTTGGAAGAGGCGTGGAGGTCCCAGTAGCTTAACAAGACGGTTTCAATGCCCCTTGGAAAAGTGGTGAAGGTCACAGTGGCATAACAAGACTGTTTTAATGCCCCTCGAAAGAGACGTGGAGGTCACAGTAGCTTAAAAAGACGGTTTTAATGCCCCTCGGAAAAGTGGTGGAGGTTGCAGTAGCTTAACAAGACGGTTTTAATGCCCCTTGGAAAAGTGGTGGAGGTCGCAGTAGCTTAACAAGACGGTTTTAATGCCCCTCGGAAGAGACGTGGAGGTCCCAGTAGCTTAACAAGACGGTTTTAATGCCTCTCGGAAAAGTGGTGGAGGTCGCAGTAGCTTAACAAGAACGTTTTAATGCCCCTCGTAAGAGACGTGGAGGTCCCAGTAGCTTAACAAGACTGTTTTAATGCCCCTCGGAAAAGTGGTGGAGGTCGCAGTAGCTTGACAAGACGGTTGTAATGCCCCTCGGAAGAGACGTGGAGGTCCCAGTAGCTTAACAAGACGGTTTTAAAGCCCC
This sequence comes from Phyllobates terribilis, assembly GCF_046119375.1. Taxonomy (NCBI): domain Eukaryota; kingdom Metazoa; phylum Chordata; class Amphibia; order Anura; family Dendrobatidae; genus Phyllobates; species Phyllobates terribilis. Next base: position 866,270,809 of record NW_027362761.1, on the reverse strand, counting down.
TTGGAAAAGTGGTGGAGGTCACAGTAGCTTAACAAGATGGTTTTAATGCCCCTCGAAAGAAACATGGAGGTCACAGTAGCTTAACAAGACGGTTTTAATGCCCCTCGGAAAAGTGGTGGAGGTCGCAGTAGCTTAACAAGACGGTTTTAATGCCCCTTGGAAAAGTGGTAGAGGTCACAGTTGCTTAACAAGACGGTTTTAATGCCCCTCGGAAGAGACGTGGAGGTCCCAGTAGCTTAACAAGATGGTTTTAATGCCCCTCGGAAAAGTGATGGAGGTCGCAGTAGCTTAACAAGACGGTTTTAATGCCCCTCGGAAAAGTGGTGGAGGTCGCAGTAGCTTAACAAGACGGTTTTAATGCCCCTTGGAAAAGTGGTGGACGTCGCAGTAGCTTAACAAGACGGTTTGAATGCCCATTGGAAGAGACGTGGAGGTCCCAGTAGCTTATAAAGATGGTTTGAATGCCCCTTGGAAGAGTCGTGGAGGTCACAGTAGCTTAACAAGATGGTTTTAATGCCCCTTGGAAAAGTGGTGGAGGTCGCAGTAGCTTAACTAGATGGTTTGAATGCCCCTCGGAAGAGACATGGAGGTCCCAGTAGCTTAACAAGACAGTTTTAATGCCCCTCGAAAGAGACGTGGAGGTCACAGTAGCTTAACAAGACAGTTTTAATGCCCCTTACAAGAGCCATACAGTACAGCATCTTACAAACATTATTCCCATTATTGGGGAGTGGGTCTCCCATAGTCTTTGCTTATGCCTTCCAAGCAAAAGCTGCCAAAAATTAGGATGGAGGAACTTGCAATGCCCCTTACAAGAGCCATGCAGTACAGCATATTACAAACATTATTCCCATTATTGGGGAGTGGGTCTCCCATAGTCTTTGCTTATGCCTTCCAAGCAAAAGCTGCCAAAAATTAGGATGGAGCAACTTGCAATGCCCCTTACAAGAGCCATGCAGTACAGCATATTACAAACATTATTCCCATTATTGGGGAGTGGTTCTCCCATAGTCTTTGCTTATGCCTTCCAAGCAAAAGTTGCCAAAAATTAGGTAGAAATGCAATGCCCGTTCGAAGAGTCGTGGAGGTTAGAGTTAATTAAAAACAACATTTCAATGCCCCTTGGAAGAGCTGTGGAGTTCAGAGTGGTTTAACAAGGAAAAGTGGTGGAGGTCGTAGTAGCTTAACAAGATGGTTTGAATGCCCCTTGGAAGAGATGTGGAGGTCCCAGTAGCTTAACAAGATGGTTTTAATGTCCCTCAGAAAAGTGGTGGAGGTCACAGTAGCTTAACAAGATGGTTTTAATGCCCCTCGGAAGAGACGTGGAGGTCCCAGTAGCTTAACAAGACGGTTTTAATACCCCTCGGAAAAGTGGTGGAGGTCCCAGTAGCTTAAGACCGTTTTAATGCCCCTTGGAAATGCTGTGGAGGTCGCAGTAGCTTAACAAGACGGTTTGAAAGCCCCTCGGAAGAGACGTGGAGGTCCCAGTAGCTTAACAAGACAGTTTTAATGCGCCTCGGAAAAGTGGTGGAGGTCGCAGTAGCTTAACAAGACGATTTGAATGCCCCGTGGAAAAGTGGTGGAGGTCGCAGTAGCTTAACAAGACGGTTTTAATGCCCTTTACAAGAGCCATACAGTACAGCTTCTTAAAAATATTATTCCCATTATTGGGGAGTGGGTCTCCCACAGTCTTTGTTTATGCCTTCCAAGCAAAAGCTGACAAAAATAAGGACGGAGGAACTTTCAATAATGGCAACACGGACCACGGTCACCCTGGTGGTATAGTGGTGGTGGAGGCTGAGGATAAGGAGAAGAACATAAAACAGCCGAAAAGAGGAAGCGTATACCAATGTGTGGGTGTGAAGCGGTGCATGTCAATACACCTCCCGAAATAACACAGTGGATTTGACTTTATGTTACTCTGCTGTCATTTGGTGGTGATGAGAAGTCTGGCCCAATCCAGTCCTTGTTCATTTTGATAAGGGTCAGCTTGTCAGCATTGTCAGTTGACAGGCGAGTGCGCTTATCAGTTATAATTCCCCCAGCGGCACTAAAAACACGCTCCGATAACACGCTAGTGGCAGGGCAGGCCAGGACCTCCAAGGCGTACAGAGCGAGTTCATTCTAAGTGTCCAGCTTGGATACTCAATAATTAAAAGCCACAGAGGAATCACGGAGGACGCTGGTACGGTCGGCAAGCTACTCCCTCACCATCTTTTGAAACTTTCCACTCCTTGTGAGAGTACCCCGCGCCTCAGGGTCTGTCCGAAAGGAGGGTCTGAGAAAACTGTCCCAGAATGTTGACAGTGTTCCCCTGCCTCTGCTGGATTGGAGTTGCGTCTCTCTCGCATGTACGCCTTCGTTGGGCAATGAACTGTGACCTCTGACGCTAGCGTGTTCAGATGGGAATTTTTTTAACAGTTCTACAGCAAGGGCCTTCTTATACTGCCCCATTTTTGTAGACCTCTCCACCTCAGGAATAAGAGAGTGAAAGTTCTCCTTGTAGCGGGGGTCTGAAAGTGTCACCAACCAGTAATTACTGTCACCCAACATTTTGACAATGCGAGGGTCACGGTTAAGGCAGCGTAACAAAAAGTCAGCATGCGTGCCAGACTGGTAACGGGCAAGACTTCCGTGTCCTCACTAAGAGGACGACTGACCATGCTCTCCTCCTCCTCCTCCTCCCCCCTGTCCTCAGGCCACCCACGCTGAACCGACGGTATGACAGTTGTACAGGTACTACCGTCTACAGCGCATGATACAAGCTCCTGTTCTTCCTCCTCCTCCTCCTCTCCCTCATTGTCCCTCAATGCACGTTGGGATGAGATGAGGCTGGGCTGTGTGTAATCGACCGCTACGGCTTCTTGATCCATCTCATCATACTCTGGCTGCAATGCCTCCTCTTTAATTCTCTGCAGAGAGCGTTGCAAAAGACAGACAAGTGGAATGCTGATGCTAATGATGGCGTCATCGCCACTCACCACCTTGGTGGACTCCTCAAAGTTTGTCAAGATGGTACATATGTCAGACATACAGGTCCACTCCTGAGGTCTTATGTGTGGAGTCTGACCTGAATATCGACGTCCTTGTTGCAGCTGGTACTCCACAACTGTTCTCTTCTGCTCACAAATTCTTTGCAACATGTGGAGGGTAGAGTTCCAACGTGTGGGGACATCACACACCAGTCGGTGTGCCGGAAGCTGCAAACGCTGCTGCAACACAGCAAGGGCGGCAGAAGCTGTAGCCGACTTGCGAAAATGAGCTGACAGGCGGCGTACTTTGACGAGCAGATCTGGCAACTCGGGGTACGATTTTAGAAACTTCTGAACCACGAGGTTAAGCACATGAGCCAGGCATGGTACGTGTGTGATCTCGCCTCGCCTCAGAGCCGCCACCAGGTTACGGCCATTGTCACACACGACCATGCCTGGATGTAGATTCAGCGGTCTCAGCCACAGATCTGCCTGCTCTTTCACAGCTGTCCACAACTCACAAGCAGTGTGAGGTTTCTCACCTAAGCTTATGAGTTTCAGCACAGCCTGTTGCCGCTTGGCGGAGGCAGTACTGCAGTGCTTCCAGCTTGTAACTGATGTGGTGATATCTGAGATGGAGGCTGAACATGAGGAGGATGATGCGCAGGAGCTGTACACTGTGGGGGCTACTCTGACTGACATAGGGCCCGCAATTCTCGGTGTGGGGAGGATGTGTTCCGTCCCAAGGTCCGACTGGGTCCCGGCTTCCACTATGTTTACCCAGTGTGCTGTCAGGGAGATGTACCATCCCTGGCCACAAGCACTTGTCCACGTGTCCGTTGTCAGGTGGACTCTCCCAGTAACTGCATTGTTGAGGGCGCGGCAGATGTTTTGGGACACGTGCTTGTGTAGTGCGGGGATGGCACACCGGGCAAAATAGTGTCGGCTGGGGACCGAGTACCGAGGGGACGGCCACCGCCATAAGGTTGCGGAAGGATTCCGTCTCCACCAGCCTAAAAGGCAGTATTTCCAACGCAAGCAGTTGTGAAATGTGCTAAATTAGGACTGTGGCCTGTGGGGCGTTAGCTGCGAATTTCTGCTTTCGTTCAAAGGTCTGGGATATGGACAATTGAACGCTGCGGTGGGACGTGGACGTGGACGTTGATGCTGCTTCTTGAGAAACTGCCATAACAAGTGAAGACTGAGAGGAGGGGGCATCTTTGCATGCAGTATGGACAGGGGATTGCCTTGCACACACAACAGGGGGTTCTATTGCACACACAACAGCGGATGAAGCAGTGGTGACACCCGCTGACACTGGTCGTGGACCCTGGGGTTCGCCCCACAAAGTCGGGTGCTTTGCTGCCATGTGCCTGATCATGCTGGTGGTGGTCAGGCTGGTAGTTTTGTCACTCCTGCTGATGCTGGCATGGCAGGTGGTACAAATGACCTTTTTGGGGTTATCAGCAGAGTCTTTAAAAAAATTCCAGACTCTGGAAGACCTACCGGTCGTACTGGCAACGTCCCTCGTGTTGGTGTTACGGGAAACAGTTGCCCGCCTTCTGTCTGCGGCCACCACACTGCTTCTTCCTGCCTGTTGGGGTACTCTGCCTCTCTCCCCCTGTGTGCTGCTGGCCTCAATCTGCATGTCCTCCTGCCACGCTGGGTCAGTTACTAGATCATCCAACACCTCCTCCTCTTCCACTTGCGCACCACGATCCTCCTCCTCACTTCCAGGCAATTGTGTCTCGTCATCGTCCACCTCTTGTGACAAATTGCCAGCGTCGACTTCCTGTGGCCGTGGCTGTTCAAATATTTGGGCATCGCTACATGGGATCTCCTCTTCCACCACTTCAAGCGGAGCAGGCGAGGGGCACAAATATGGAAATGGACCAGTGAACAGCTCTTCAGAGTGTCCAAGTGTGGGATCAGTTGCTGTCTGATGACAATCGGCATGGTGGGAGGAAGGAGCATCAGGGTGAGGAGGAGTATGCGGTCGAGACTCACTGCTACTAAGAGTCGACCGTGTGGAAGACAGGCCGGAGGTGGTGGTGCCCAGGTAAGTGGAAGTATTATCTGCTATCCAATTAATAACCTGTTCACACTGATCAGTTCGCAATACTGGTGTTGTTCTGTGCTTCCCTAGTAATTCGGTCAAGAAGTGGGAGCGAGAAGATGTGGCTGTTGGTTGTGGCACCTTTTCACCTTGGCCATGGCCCCGTCCTCACACGCACCATCACCAGAACGTCCAGTTCCACGTCCCTTGCCACGCGCCTTGCCCATTGTAAAGGAAGTAAAATAGCTTACACTCGCACTATCAATGGAAAAAGATTAATAAAAAGTAGATTAGAACCGTGGAAGAGGAAAACCACAGTTCTATTTCTCTGGCCTACACCCGACTCTTTTAAACAATCTGAACAATCAGGGAGAAACTATTACTGTTTTTCTTTACGGAAAAAATAACAAAAGCTGAATAATAGAGATTTTTTACCGTGGAATGGCAAAACCACAGTTATTGTTTACTGGGGTATACCAGACAATTTTAAATAGATATATTTGCGGCTGAACAGTGAGCGACTGTAGCGCCGGCGTCCCTGCCCTCTGCTAGGCAGGGACGCTGTTCCCCTCACCTCCCTGCTCCGTGCCCGGCGTCCTCCTCCCGCTCTGCTGGCAGCGCGCGCTCCTTCCCGGCCACTGTGCTTAGGGCGCGCGCGCTCTTCCTCCCTCTTAAAGGGGCCGCGCGCGCACTGTCCTAAGGAGTCCCCGGCCAATGGCCGGAGGACTTCACCATATATAAGGCACCTCCTCCAAAATGGAGGTGCCCGAGCAATGTTGTTGCACTGTTCACTACTCTGCTTCAGCCCTCAGGTCCCGTTGCCAGTTACCTGCCAGATACCTGCCAGATTCCTGCCAGCTTGCTGTCTTATTCCTGCCTGATATTCCGCTACCTGCCTGCTAGCCTGAGGTCCGACGGTCTGCCTTACAACTCCTGTCAGTCTGTCTAAGGACCAGCTTGCCCGCTCACCTGGGAGCGCACTTCAGCTACCTGCCTGCTTGCCTGAGGTCCGACGGTCTGCCTTCCAACTCCTGTCAGTCTGTCTATGGACCAGCTTGCCCGCTCACCTGGGAGCGCACATCTGCTACCTGTCTGCTAGCCTACCTGGAGGCTCCACCGTCACGTGCTGTGACCACCTGCCTGTCCAGTGACTCCTGTCCGCTCACCTGGGAGCGCTCATCTGCTGCCTGTCCGTTAGCCTACCTGGAGGCTCTGCTGTCACGTGCTGTGACCACCCGCTTATCCAGAGACTCTCGCCCGCTCATCTGGGAGCGCTCTTCTGCCGCCTGTCTGTTGGTCTTCCTGGAGGCTCCGCCGTCACATGCTGTGACCACCCGTTTATCCAGAGACTCTCGCCTGCTCACCTGGGAGCTCAAGTCTACCATCAGCCGCCACAGGTCGTACCAACCCTTTACCCAGAGACTGCCCCGGTCACTTGCCGTGACCATCTGCCCGTTCTTCCAGAGACTGTCCCGGTCACTTGCCGTGACCATCTGCCCGTTCACCCAGAGACTGCCCCGGTCACTTGCCGTGACCATCTGCCCGTTCACCCAGAGACTGCCCCAGTCACTTGCCGTGATCTCCTGCCCGTTCTTCCAGAGACTGTCCCGGTCACTTGCCGTGACCATCTGCCCGTTCACCCAGAGACTGCCCCAGTCACTTGTCGTGATCTCCTGCCCGTTCTTCCAGAGACTGTCCCGGTCACCTGCTGTGACTGCCTGCCTGGTCGCCACCCGCTCCCTTACAAGGACCGCCCCCTTGTATAGTAGGTCAGAGGTTCCGCCTCCCAGACCCGTTACAGTTTGCTCGGGCCATGGAACCCGGTGGCACCCAAGCTCCCTCGCTCTCGGACCTCTGTCATGAACTGTCCCGTCAGAGGTCCCAACAGGAGTCCATCCTGGGTCACCTGCGGAATGTCAATTCTCGCCTGGACACTCTGACTGCTCCACCAGCAACCACCGCCAGTGCCATGACTCGCAACCCGGCAGCTCCGCTGCCCACCAATACCATGGTATCTTACCCCGGACCCCGGCTTTCTGCACCTCCTCACTTCGGAGGCGACTCCGCCCAGGCTCGGGGCTTCATTAATCAGTGCACCCTGCACTTTGAACTATTGTCCCACCAGTTTAACTCCGACCGGGCCAAAATTGCCTTCATCATGTCCCATCTCACCGGGGAGGCCCTGGCCTGGCTAAATCCTCTATGGGAGAGAGGAGACCCCCTGGTGTCCGACTTGCCTGCCTTCCTCACGGCTTTCCGGAAAGTCTTCGACGAACCCGGACGGAAGACCTCATCCGCATCATCTCTGCTACGCCTCCGTCAGGGAAGTCTCACCGTGGGCCAATATGCCATACGGTTCCGTACCCTTGCCTCGGAGCTGGCCTGGGATAACGACGCTCTGATATCCGTCTTCTGGGAGGGTCTGTCCGGCCATATTAAAGATGAACTTGCCGGTCGGGACGTTCCTACCACTCTCGATGACCTAACATCTCTTGCCACCCGGATTGACCTACGGTTCCAGGAGCGTGCCAAAGAGGTCACCCGTGAGAGGAGGTTTCCACGTCTAGCTCCTACTTTTCAGAAACCCGTCACTCCCTCCGTCTCTCCCCAGGTACACTCTCCTGAGCCTATGCAGGTCGACCAGACCAAGATGGTCAAAACCCGTCAGGACTTACGCCGTGCCGAGGGGAGCTGCTTCTACTGTGGCAGTAAGGAGCACCGGATCCGTGCCTGCCCAGAGAGGTCGGGAAACGCCTGTGTCTAGGTTCGCTCAGAGAGGTCGACCTAGACAAGAATAAATCCTCTCCATCTCTGCTGCTGTCAGTTTCAATCGTCTGCGGGGAGAACCGTTATTTCGAACTAGCCCAACTGGACTCTGGAGCAGCCGGGAATCTTATTTCACAGTCCCTGGTAGAGAAATACCGCATCCCCACCAAACCTCTGGCTGTACCCTTGTCTGTTGCTGCCGTGGATGGGGGCCTCTTACCACGCCCCATCCAACTCATCACCGAATCCATTACTCTGCAGGTGGGAATGCTGCATTCTGAGAGTATCACCTTTCATGTTCTGCCTGGACTCTCTCATGCCCTCTTGCTAGGTCTACCTTGGCTCCAGAGACATGCACCCGTGCTTGATTGGCAGACCGGAGAAGTCCTTCGCTGGGAACAGGACTGCCATAAGACCTGTCTGGTTCCCGTCCATCCCATCCGTCCTTCTCCTACCCCAGCTAATCTACCTGGACTTCCGATTCCTTATTGGCCTTATGCTGATGTCTTTAATAAAAAGGAAGCAGAGACACTACCCCCTCATAGACCATACGACTGCCCTATCGACTTGTTACCCGGTACTACTCCTCCCCGTGGGCGTATTTATCCATTATCCGCTGCTGAGACCCGGTCGATGTCCGAATATATTGAGGAGAATCTGGCCAGGGGATTCATCCGGAAATCTACCTCCCCGGCGGGAGCAGGCTTCTTCTTCGTAAAAAAGAAGGACGGCTCTCTCCGTCCCTGTATAGACTATAGAGGCCTTAACCAGATCACGGTGAAGAATAAGTACCCCCTTCCGCTCATTCCGGAGTTATTTGATCGTCTGAGAGGGGCTAGAATCTTCACCAAACTGGACCTCCGTGGGGCGTACAACCTGGTTCGTATCCGTCAGGGGCATGAATGGAAGACGGCATTCAACACCCGGGACGGCCACTTTGAATATCTGGTAATACCCTTTGGTCTCTGTAACGCTCCTGCCGTCTTTCAAGAGTTGGTCAATGACATCTTCCTGGACCTTCTCTACTCCTGCGTAGTGGTGTACCTGGACGACATCTTGGTCTTCTCTCCGGATCTCCAGACTCACCGGAGGGACGTTCGTCAGGTCCTGCTCAGGCTCAGGCAGAATCACCTCTTCGCTAAATACGAGAAGTGCCTCTTTGAGCAGACCTCGCTTCCGTTTTTGGGCTACATTATTTCTCAGACCGGCCTACGAATGGATCCAGAGAAACTGTCTGCCATCGAGAAATGGCCTCGACCGGAGGGGTTGAAGGCCATTCAGCGGTTCCTGGGCTTCGCCAACTACTACCGCCTCTTCATACCACACTTCTCTTCCCGGACTGCCCCAATTTCCGCGCTCACCCGTAAGGGTACTAATCCCAAAGAGTGGCCGCCCGAAGCAGAGGAGGCCTTTCTTTCCTTAAAACAGGCCTTCTCTTCCGCCCCGGTGCTGCATCGCCCGGACGGCAACAAGCAGTTCTTCCTGGAAGTTGACGCCTCCTCCTCTGGAGCCGGAGCGGTAATTACTCAAAAATCATCTTCCGGGAGAATGGTAACTTGCGGCTTCTTCTCTAAACTCTTCTCCTCCTCAGAGCGCAATAATTCCATAGGAGACCGAGAGTTATTGGCCATCAAACTGGCATTGGAGGAGTGGCGTTACCTGCTCAAGGGGGCTCTTCACCCGGTAATAATTTACACTGACCACAAGATCTTGGCTTACCTCCAGCATGCCCAGAGACTTAACCCGCGCCAAGCCCGGTGGTCCTTGTTTTTTGCTCGCTTTGATTTTGTTCTTCATTTTCGCCCGGCTGACAAAAACGTCAAGGCGGACGCCCTGTCTCGATCCTTTCTGGTGTCTGATCTCGAGGAAGATCCGAAACACATCATCGATCCCGCCAGAGTAATGCAGGTGGCTCCCGTGAGTCTAAATCATCTCCCTCCCGGAAAGACGTTCGTATCAGTACCTGATCGGGAGAAGATCCTTCACTGGGGTCACTCGTCTAAACTGGCTGGCCATGCCGGTCAGAAAAAGACCCTCCAGCTTATTACCCGGCACTACTGGTGGCCTACCCTGCACAAGGACGTAATAGACTTTGTTTCTGCCTGTGTGTCCTGCGCCCGCAACAAGGTTCCGAGACATCTGCCAGCCGGTCGCCTCCTTCCGCTCCCAGTACCTGCTGCCCCTGGCAGCATATAGCAATGGACTTTATAACTGACCTCCCAGTCTCTGCCGGTTGTACGGCCATTTGGGTGGTCGCTGACCGCTTCTCCAAGATGGCTCATTTCGTTCCCCTGCCAGGCCTCCCGTCTGCACCCGAGCTATCTAAAGACTTTATTCATCACATCTTTCGTCTTCATGGCCTGCCCCTCCACATCGTGTCGGATCGTGGGGTACAGTTCACCTCACGCTTCTGGAGAGCCACTTGTAAACTGCTAGATGTCACCCTGGACTTCTCTTCCGCTTACCACCCACAGTCCAATGGTCAAGTGGAGCGGATCAATCAGAACCTGACCAGTTACCTCCGGCACTTCGTTAATGCCCATCATTCAGACTGGGTGGATCTCCTACCATGGGCCGAGTTCTCTTATAACAATCACGAGAGCGAATCCTCCTCCAAATCCCCGTTTTTTGTAGTCTTCGGTCAGCATCCTCGGATTCCTTTTCCTGTCTCCACCTCTGTGGACAACTCGGCTTTCGGAATCTCTCGTTAGCAAATTTTCCTCCATTTGGGAGAGTACCCGATCCGCACTCCTTCAGTCGTCCGAACGGATGAAAAGACACGCTGACAAAAAACGCCTGGATCCTCCACAATTTCGTCCCGGAGATAAAGTCTGGCTCTCATCTAAATATGTCCGACTCAAGATACCTTCTTACAAGTTAGGGCCTCGGTTCATCGGCCCCCTGGAGGTCATCAGTCAGATCAACCCGGTGGCCTATAAATTGAAACTCCCGGCCAACTTACGGATCCCTAACTCCTTCCATGTATCTCTCCTCAAACCTGTGGTACTTAACTCTTTTTCCAAGTCTACAGGTACACCTCCTGCTCCGGTTTCTGCTGAGGACGAGTTTGAGGTAGAGAACATTCTTGCCACCAAAAGGGTAAGAGGAAAGACCTTTTTTCTAGTAGATTGGAAGGGGTTTGGTCCTGAGGAGAGAACGTGGGAGCCCCGGGAGAACATCCATGCCACTCTTATCCTTGCTAAATTTCTGTCTGGCCTAAAAAAGGGGGGGCCTAAAGGGGGGGGTACTGTAGCGCCGGCGTCCCTGCCCTCTGCTAGTCAGGGACGCTGTTCCCCTCACCTCCCTGCTCCGTGCCCGGCGTCCTCCTCCCGCTCTGCTGGCAGCGCGCGCTCCTTCCCGGCCACTGTGCTTAGGGCGCGCGCGCGCTCTCCCTCCCTCTTAAAGGGGCCGCGCGCGCCGTCCTAAGGAGTCCCCGGCCAATGGCCGGAGGACTTCACCATATATAAGGCACCTCCTCCAAAATGGAGGTGCCCGAGCAATGTTGTTGCACTGTTCACTACTCTGCTTCAGCCCTCAGGTCCCGTTGCCAGTTACCTGCCAGATACCTGCCAGATTCCTGCCAGCTTGCTGTCTTATTCCTGCCTGATATTCCGCTACCTGCCTGCTAGCCTGAGGTCCGACGGTCTGCCTTACAACTCCTGTCAGTCTGTCTAAGGACCAGCTTGCCCGCTCACCTGGGAGCGCACTTCAGCTACCTGCCTGCTTGCCTGAGGTCCGACGGTCTGCCTTCCAACTCCTGTCAGTCTGTCTATGGACCAGCTTGCCCGCTCACCTGGGAGCGCACATCTGCTACCTGTCTGCTAGCCTACCTGGAGGCTCCGCCGTCACGTGCTGTGACCACCTGCCTGTCCAGTGACTCCTGTCCGCTCACCTGGGAGCGCTCATCTGCTGCCTGTCCGTTAGCCTACCTGGAGGCTCTGCTGTCACGTGCTGTGACCACCCGCTTATCCAGAGACTCTCGCCCGCTCATCTGGGAGCGCTCTTCTGCCGCCTGTCTGTTGGTCTTCCTGGAGGCTCCGCCGTCACATGCTGTGACCACCCGTTTATCCAGAGACTCTCGCCTGCTCACCTGGGAGCTCAAGTCTACCATCAGCCGCCACAGGTCGTACCAACCCTTTACCCAGAGACTGCCCCGGTCACTTGCCGTGACCATCTGCCCGTTCTTCCAGAGACTGTCCCGGTCACTTGCCGTGACCATCTGCCCGTTCACCCAGAGACTGCCCCGGTCACTTGCCGTGACCATCTGCCCGTTCACCCAGAGACTGCCCCAGTCACTTGCCGTGATCTCCTGCCCGTTCTTCCAGAGACTGTCCCGGTCACTTGCCGTGACCATCTGCCCGTTCACCCAGAGACTGCCCCAGTCACTTGTCGTGATCTCCTGCCCGTTCTTCCAGAGACTGTTCCGGTCACCTGCTGTGACTGCCTGCCTGGTCGCCACCCGCTCCCTTACAAGGACCGCCCCCTTGTATAGTAGCTCAGAGGTTCCGCCTCCCAGACCCGTTACAGCGACACACTCAAACTGTTTTTTTTAGATACAAATGGCCCAAAAGTGGATAATACAGAGGTTTGAACCGTGGAACTGCAAAACCACACTTCTGTTTCTCTGGCCTACACCAGACTATTTTCAACACATATATTTGTGTCTGAAAAATCAGGGAGACACTATTAGTTTTTTTTTTTACGGCAAAAAATGCCAAAAGCAGGATAATAGAGATTTTTTACCGTGGAACAGCAAAACCACAGTTATAATTTACTGGTGTATACCAGACTTTTTTTAAATATATATATTTGCGGCTGAACAGTGAGCGACACACTCAAACTGTTTTTTTTTAGATACAAATGGCCCAAAAGTGGATAATACAGAGGTTTGAACCGTGGAACTGCAAAACCACACTTCTGTTTCTCTGGCCTACACCAGACTATTTTCAACAGATATACTTGTGTCTGAAAAATCAGGGAGACACTATTAGTTTTTTTTTACGGCAAAAAATGCCAAAAGCAGGATAATAGAGATTTTTTACCATGGAAAAGCAAAACCACAGTTATAATTTACTGGTGTATACCAGACTTTTTTAAATATATATATTTGCGGCTGAAAAGTGAGCGACACACTCAAATTGTTTTTTTTTAGATACAAATGGCCCAAAAGTGAATAATACAGAGGTTTTAATGGTGGAACTGCAAAACCACACTTCTGTTTCTCTGGCCTACACCAGACTATTTTCAACAGATATACAGTTAGGTCCATATATATTTGGACAGAGACAACATTTTTCTAATTTTGGTTCTAGACATTACCACAATGAATCTTAATCAAAACAATTCAGATGCAGTTGAAGTTCAGACTTTCAGCTTTCATTTGAGGGTATCCACATTAAAATTGTATGAAGGGTTTAGGAGTTTCAGCTCCTTAACATGTGCCACCCTGTTTTTAAAGGGACCAAAAGTAATTGGACAGATTAAATAATTGTAAATAAAATGTTCATTTCTAGTACTTGGTTGAAAACCCTTTGTTAGCAATGACTGCCTGAAGTCTTGAACTCATGGACATCACTAGACGCTGTGTTTCCTCCTTTTTGATGCTCTGCCAGGCCTTCACTGCGGTGGTTTTCAGTTGCTGTTTGTTTGTGGGCCTTTCTGTCTGAAGTTTAGTCTTTAACAAGTGAAATGCATGCTCAAATGGGTTGAGATCAGGTGACTGACTTGGCAATTCAAGAATATTCCACTTCTTTGCTTTAATAAACTCCTGGGTTGCTTTGGCTTTATGTTTTTGGTCATTGTCCATCTGTAGTATGAAACGATGACCAATCAGTTTGGCTGCATTTGGCTGGATCTGAGCACACAGTATGGCTCTGAATACATCAGAATTCATTCAGTTGCTTCTGTCCTGTGTCACATCATCAATAAACACTAGTGACCCAGTGCCACTGGCAGCCATGCATGCCCAAGCCATCACACTGCCTCCGCCGTATTTTACAGATGATGTGGTATGCTTTGGATCATGAGCTGTACCACGCCTTCGCCATACTTTTCTCTTTCCATTATTCTGGTAGAGGTTGATCTTGGTTTCATCTGTCCAAAGAATGTTCTTCCAGAACTGTGCTGGCTTTTTTAGATGTTTTTTAGCAAACTCCAGTCTAGGCTTTTTATTCTTGATGCTTATGAGTGGCTTGCACCGTGCAGTGAACCCTCTGTATTTACTTTCATGCAGTCTTCTCTTTATGGTAGATTTGGATATTGATACGCCTACCTCCTGGAGTGTTGTTCACTTGGTTGGCTGTTGTGAAGGGGTTTCTCTTCACCATGGAGATTATTCTGCTATCATCCACCACTGTTGTCTTCCGTGGGCGCCCAGGTCTTTTTGCATTGATGAGTTCACCAGTGCTTTCTTTCTTTCTCAGGATGTACCAAACTGTAGATTTTGCCACTCCTAATATTGTAGCAATTTCTCGGATGGGTTTTTTCTGTTTTTGCAGCTTAAGGATGGCTTGTTTCACCTGCATGGAGAGCTCCTTTGACCCCATGTTTACTTCACAGCAAAACCTTCCAAATGGAAGCACCACACCTCAAATCAACTCCAGGCCTTTTATCTGCTTAATTGAGAATGACATAACAAAGGGATTGCCCACACCTGTACATGAAATAGCCTTGGAGTCAATTGTCCAATTACTTTTGATCCCTTTAAAAACAGGGTGGCACTTGTTAAGGAGCTGAAACTCCTAAACCCTTCATACAATTTTAATGTGGATACCCTCAAATGAAAGCTGAAAGTCTGAACTTCAACTGCATCTGAATTGTTTTGTTTAAAATTCATTGTGGTAATGTCTAGAACCAAAATTAGAAAAATGTTGTCTCTGTCCAAATATATATGGACCTAACTGTATTTGTGTCTGAAAAATCAGGGAGACACTATTAGTTTTTTTTTTACGGAAAAAAATGCCAAAAGCAGGATAATAGAGATCTTTTACCGTGGAACAGCAAAACCACAGTTATAATTTACTGGTGTATACCAGACTTTTTAAATATATATATTTGCGGCTGAACAGTGAGCGACACACTCAAACTGTTTTTTTTTAGATACAAATGGCCCAAAAGTGGATAATACAGAGGTTTGAACTGTGGAACTGCAAAATCACACTTCTGTTTCTGTAGCCTACACCAAACTATTTTCAACAGATATATTTGTGTCTGAAAAATCAGAGACACACTTTTTTTTTTTTTGGGGTGGGGGGACCACCAAAAGGTTAATAAGACGGGTATTTGTACAGTGTGAAGGAGGGAAAAAAAAGAGGATTTAGATGAAAAAAAAAGGATTTTTCCTGGCTCCCGAGACCTGGAGCTAGGTCCAGCAATTTCAGAAACTGGAGCACACTGGACTGTAATGCAGCGTTTGCTGGTATAACCACTGCGTCTCCTATACAGCCTGCCTGATATCTGGGATGGATATTAGTCCTGAGAAGGACTGTTTTTTTGATCTGGCAGCCTTTACAGACCCTACACTAACTATTTCGCAGTATATATCTCTCCCTAAATCAGCAGAGCTGTCCCTACACTGTCTGATCCCAGCCGCCTGTGTAGAAGATGGCGGCGCCCGGTTTTAAATACTCGAGGTGACGCTGTGCGGCCAGCCAATCAATGTAATGCCCACAACCAACATGGCTGCGGCATTACAGTGACTGGCTGGCAATCCCTGCATGTTCATTGGCTCTGTAAAGAGTGCCAAACATGCAGGGCGGAGACCCAAGCTCCCGCCCAAGTAACCCGGAAATGCTCAGTGCTCGCCGAACATCCCGAGTAGCGTGATGCTCGGGCGAGTACCGAGCAGTGTCGAGCATGTTCGCTCAACACTAATGCCGTCCCACTCACCGCCGCGCTCTCTGCCCGGCGTCCTCCGGCGCTCCTGCCTCTGTTGCTGCCGTGCTTAGGGCGCATGTGCACGCGATCACTCCCTCTTAAAGGGGCCGCACGCGCCGTTCTAAGGAGTCCCCGGCCAATGGCCGGATGACCTCTCATTTAAAAGGCACCTCCTCCAAAATGGAGGTACCCGTGAAAGGTTGTAGCTTTGTGTGTTATACTCTGCTTCAGCCCTCAGGTCCCGCTGCTAGCCTGACTACCAGTCCAGCCTGACTACAAGTCCAGCCCGCCAGCCTGATTACAAGTCCAGTCTGCCAGCCCGACTACAAGTCCAGTCCGCCAGCCTGACTACTAGTCCAGTCCGCCAGCCTGACTACCAGTCCTGTCCGCCAGCTTGTCTGCTCTCCTGCCAACAGTCTGTCTACAGTCCAGTCCGCCAGTTTGTCTATGGGTTCTGCCCGCCTGCTTACCTGGAAGCACCTGCCCGTTACCTGCCGTGCCTGCCAGTCCGCTTATCCAGAAGCACCTGCCTGTTACCTGCCGTGCCTACAAGCCAGCCTACCTGGAGGCTCCTGCTTGTTACCTGCCAAGTCTGCCAGTCCGTCTGCCCGGATCACCCATCAGCCTGCCTGCCATGCTCATCTGCTGTACCGGTCAGTCCCTGCCTTCTGACCCGTGGGAGTCACCTGCTGTCATACAAGGTCGGTCCCAGAGTAGCACCTGGTCCCTCTGCTCGGTCCTTCCCTGATCACGGAGTCAATTGAGCTGCCGTACGACCTTGGACGGTCCGAGTTGATACTTAGTTACGCCCCTCTGGTCCCTTCTTGCACCGCAGCACAGAGGTTCCACCACCCGGATCCGTAACAACTGCCCTTAAATCCTGCACCAATCGGCTGCCCCGGTTGGGATTTCTTCTTTACGGTGAACAACGGCGTATTGCACGGGGAGACGCAGGGAATTAGTGCCCCTTTCTCTAACAAGGTCTGAATTTGCTGGTGTAGACCTTGTTCTTGTGCATGTTTGAGCAGGTACTGGCGAACCTTGGGAAAGGGCGCTCTGGGCTTGAGGTACACCTGTATTGGTTCTACCGGCAATCTCCCAATGTCGTCTGGGCCTTGTGACCACAGATGAGAAGGAATTTCCCCTATGTATGGCGCTAACCTGGGATTGTTTGGGATATTTTCATTCATATCTGATACGTTAACCATAACCATGGGTAGTGCTCGTAAGATGCAGACCTCCTCAACGTGTGTATCAGAATTTGGATCCTTTATAGTAAGGATGATCTGACCATTGTCCTGGTATTGAATTCGGGATCGGAATTTAGACAAGAGGTCTGCCCCTAAAAGATTCACCGGGCAGGTTGGGGATATGACAAATTGTGCCATTACTTCCGGGAATGGGCCAATTGGAATAGGTTTGGGGAGAGCATGTTTGTTAGGTCTGCCATCCACACCGATCAATATTAGATTGTCGTTAGAAAATTGGACCGGGAGACCCTGGGGCAATTCAGCGGATTTTAGAATGAAGTTGGCCGCCCCAGTGTCTACCATGAGCTTCAACGGATTTCCTCCTACTGGGAGAACGACAGATGAACAGAGCCCGGGGGTGGTTACGGGCATCACGATGGCAGACTCTGGTTGGCCTCTATTTCAGTATGGACGGTCTTGGGGGACATTTTCTCGTGAGTCTCGTGGGCCGGGCGTCCTATTTCTGGATATGGAGGCTTGGGCGGTACACTGGCTAGCAGGGGTGTGACAGTCCCTTTGGAAGTGTCCTGTCCGGCCACATCTCCAACACTGAAGACGGGAATTCACTACTGGTCTTTTCCCGGGATACATTACTTGTTGATTAGGCACCACCATGGGATAATAGTGGGGCTGTAAGGGAGGATACTGTGTTACGAGTACTGCGGGTGCCGCAACTGCCACTGCAGCGGGTTTGCATTTAGGCTTAACTGCAGAAGCGGTCCGGGCGACATTTTTCTGGAAGCTTTTTGCTACCTTTAGGGCATCTCCTGGGGTGGCTGACTCAACATCTGGTCTTACAGCCAATATCGCGTCCTTGATTTCAGTACGTAAACCCTGGATAAAGGCGGACACTAACAGCTGGCAATGAGTTTTAGTATGTAAGGAGAACCCAAGGTCCCTATAGACCTGCATAAGGCGCCCATAAAACTTTTCAGCCGACTCCCCCTTCTCTTGAATGACGTCTGTGAGGGTAGTGGATTGATCAGCCAACTTATCCTGAGCCCATATTTTAAGGGTTTGACAAAAGTCAACCCCACTCTCGTATGTATTGGCGTCTAATGCTCTGTTATATGGGATAGCAGCCTCTACCATCGGATAATATCCTTCACCGGCTTTTACACGGAGCAGGTGTAGAAGATCTTGCCTTGTTGTAGAATATATCTCTCTATTTGCAGCCATGCCCCTGTAAAAAGCCATGGGGGAGTGTTCGGGATTCGGGAGACAGTTACACAGAGTATCAGTCTGTGCTGGGGAAAACGGGGTATATTTGGGTGGGCCGGTATTTTGGTCCGCTTCTTCCATCTCTGGAAGAAGAGGTGGAGGTGGAGGCGGAGGGAAATCAGCATGAGTACTGATTGTTGGGAGATCTTGGAGGTAGGGGAACACTGGGGGGGACCAGATATTGGGTTTCATTAGTTAAGCGGCATAACTGACGAGATCCCTGTCGATGGCCAAGAGTCTTATCTCTCTTAGTTTAGTTGGATTCATGGCGATCTATTGCTTTATAGTCTCAACTATTATTTTGGCCGCGTCCCGTTTCGGATATCCAAAGATACCAGAGGAAATAAATGGCAGGGCTAGAGTTGGGGCCGCATGAAGCTGTGATGAGTATGCTGTAATTGTTTCTGTAAGCAGGTGTTGTGACCTGGGTACTTCCAGGGGGTCATATATTGGTCCCACCGCATGTATAACATACTGACATGACAGCTGTCCCGCACTCGTAGCCATCACCTCTCCTTCCCTTAACGGACCGTGGTCACGGATTTGATCGTTGGATGCGGTTTGTATTATAGGTCCCCCAATACGACATATTTCTGCAGCTAGCCCCCCCCCCATGCTGTAGTTTTGCATTTGCTGCATTTACAATGATCCCAACTTGCTGTTGCGGTATACTCCCTATGCCTATTCTCCATATAGTGCAATATTCCGAGGGACCATTCAGTAAAACAGACGCCACTTCCTGATACTCTTGTCCGTGTTTTATTTCCCCAGTTTGGGAGAGGGTGAATAAGGTAGAGTTCGGAGGACCTTGGGTCTCTCTGAATGGAGTATGAATCATGGTGGGAGCAGGTGGGGGCAATGGTTTATAATACCCGCCGTCAGCGTTAAGTAATGGGAAGGTTGGTGCTACAACTCCGGGTCTGCGTGCTCCACAATTATAACAAGTCTCGCGCCATCCCGGATTAGTGACCCAGCACACATTACAAAGCCAGCCATCTGGGTTATATGGTGGTGGCTGGCCATCAGTGGGAAGTATAGGGTATTTAATCTCCTTAGGTATAAATTGCTCAGTTTCTGGGTTCAAAGGCTGGGGTACGGCTACCTTTGTGGGGGTAGGGGATGTTTCTTTAGGGGCTTCAGATTCGGTCTGTGGACACACAAGTTGGGAAGGGGAATCTGCTTCCTCCTTCACCTTTTCCCCCTCAGCTTCATTTTGTAGCACAAAACAGCCAGTCTCTGTTACAGTGCTAGATAATTTTCCCTTCTTGACATAAAAATAATTGAAAACAACCAGGCTTCGTCTCCTCCTCTATTTCAACATGTCCTTCTCCACAAATCTCATGTGCAACTTTCCTAAACTTTTCAGCATCATCCAACAATCCACAGTCAGCTAGTCTTCCCCTTTTCTGCCGGATTCCTTCGTCCCACAATGTAGGTTGAAGTCTCCCCTCCAAGGGAAAGTTTAACAACTTAAACATTTTCGTTGCATTCTTAAATGATCTTTTCCCTTCTCGACCGACCATGATGGTCATCACATCCTCTCCCTCCTGAGGGGGAGACACTTTCTTTCTGCTCCAAGGAAACATTGATTAATCACTACTGCCTTCCGACTGACAAAGATCCTTGATTTGTGCACAGTATGAGTCCGGCCGGTCTCAACTGTTCCACTGACTCGTCTCCCCTTGGAGAAGTCACGTACGGTACTAGGTGAAAGGAGGAGGGCCCGCGTCTGCAACCCTCCGGACACTCAATATACGTATATCTATGTACGTGCCCTACCCAATCTTCGATCACCTGCCGTGACTGATACTAATAGTGTTCAGTCTCCTAAGAATCTTTGTCAGAAGTTAAGGGAGATTCATACAACATTCACTTGTCAATCCGAGGTGCTATTGCTTGAAAAGTAATCAATATCAGACCCCTAATGGGACTACACCCCTATAGTCTCACCTTTGACTGTATCCAACCAAGACGTCTGGAAATACTGCAAGCAACCACACACCACGTGGAAAACATGCAAAATGGTTAGTATCACTAGTAAAGAACTCGTGCACTTACCGTGGCTTTTTTGGGGGATGATCAGTCCCAATTCCAGTGGGGGAGGCCGAAAACAAGCCTCTCTTTGTAGACGTCCAGAGGTGGTGGGGCGTCCCTGGTTAGGAGTCCCTGTTCGGGCGCCAGCTCCATAAAGAATACTGGCCCCCACATAATGCCCCATGCAGGATGTCACCCCCCCTTATAATGCCCCATGCAGGATGTCACCTCTCCCCCCCATATAATTCCCCATGCAGGATGTCACCTCTCTCCCCCATATAATGCCCCATGCAGGTTGTCACCTTCCCCCCCCATATAATGCCCCATGCAGGATGTCACCTCTCCCCACCATATAATGCCCCATGCAGGATGTAACCCCCCTCCCATATAATGCCCCATGCAGGATGTCACCTCTCCACCCATATAATGCCCCATGCAGGATGTCACCTCTCCCCCCCATATAATGTCCCATGCAGGATGTCACCTTTTCCCCCCCATATAATGCCCCATGTAGGATGTCACCTCTCCCCCCTATATAATGCCCCATGCAGGCTGTCACTTGTTCCTCCCCCCATATAATGCCCCATGCAGGATGTCACTTGTCCCCCCATCACCATATAATGCCCCATGTCTCCATACATATAAAAAAAAATCAAATACTCACCTCACTTCTCACCTGCTGCCACTGCTCTGGACCCCTCACCCTCGCCGGTGTCTTCCCGCTCTACGCTGCCAGTGATGGCTCAGGAGAGAGCGCGGTGTAAAGATGTCACCGTGCCCTCTGACCTGAGACATCACAGTGCAGAAGCCGAGGAAGAGACCGGAGCTGCTGCGGAGGCACGGGGAGAGGTAAGTATTGTGCCCGCTGCCGAGGCCCTGAGCAAGCGGGGGGGAGAGGGCGCTGACACCTGCACCGCACCACTTACGGGTCCCATAGCGTGCTGGGGTGCCCGATGGTGAGTGGGTACCCCCGCCTGCTCAGGGCCCCGGCACTTGCCCGGGTGCTGACGCCGGCCCTGCCTTCACATCCAGACATGGGTATACCCTTCAGGAATTGTTCTATTTTATGTCGCCCTCCTCCTTTTCCTCATCCTCCACCACCATATCACCAGGGAGATCATGATGCAACAACCACATTTTTTTAAGGGTGTTTCTGATTAGAGACGAGCAAATATTTCAATATTTGTTTCAGATTACAAACGCCGTTTTTGCAATATTTGCCAATGTAATTTTCAAATATTCGCCGAACATTGCCAAACGCCATTGAATTCAATGGGTGCCAAAACCAAACGTATACACAACACCTTCAAACGGGACCAAAAGCTGCCAAAACACATCAATTTAGGGGCAGTCACCAGGAAAGTGATCAATTGACCCAGAGTACAAGTAGTATAATTATTATTATTTATTATTATAGCGCCATTTATTCCATTGCGCTTTACATGTGAAAAGAAGTCACTGACTGGTACAAGAGCAGAGAGGACCCTGCCCATGAGGGCACACAAACAGTCTATCAGGGATGGATGACGATACAGCAGGTGATGGTACAGCTTGTCGTGCAGCGGTATGGTGGAGCAAGGGTTACTGCAGGTTGTAGGCTTGTCGGAAGAGGTGGGTCTCCAGCTTCCTTTTAAAGGTTTCAACAGTAGGCGAGAGTCTGATATGTTGGGGTACACAGTTCAAGAGTAGAAGGGATGCACAGGAAAAATCTTGTATGCGATTGTGGGAAGAGGAGGGAAGACGGTAGTAGAGAAGGAGATCTTTTGAGGACCGGAGGTTGCGTGCAGGTAAGTACCGGGAGACTAGGTCACAGATATATGGAGCAGACAGGTTGTGGATGGCTTTGCATGTCATGGTTACGGTTTTGAACTGAAGTCTCTGGCCAATGGGGAGCCAGTGAAGGGATCATAGATTTCAATCTTATAGATTGCTGGAGCCAGGCCACAGTAAAAAATCAGCCATAGAGTGTCTAGGAACCTTCCCACACACTTTTCTTAGCCAGGGCTGCTCCTCGACAGGGTTTTACGAGCCCACCAGATCCTCAGGTGGGCCCTGGCATGTTAGCACAAACTTTGCAGCAGCTATGGGGCTCTTGAGCGGGGGGAGAAAGGTGAGCCCTCAGAAATCAAATCCTCTGGTGGGCCCAATGTTTTTCAGTCTGACACTGCTTCTCGGTGAGAGTTGTATTTCACAACAGCCATATTCTTTAGCTCGGTGAAAGGACTGTCATAGAGGGAAACCATATCTACTCCGGCTTTCATTTATCCGCCACCAGGTTCCGCCCATTGTCACACACGACCATGCCTGGCTGTATGTTCAACGGTGAGAGCCACAGATCAGGCTGCTGTGTTACAGCTTTCAACAACTCTGCAGCGGCGGGCGGTTTGTCACCTAAGCATTAAGCAAATTATTTCAGCACAGCCTGTTGCCACTTGGCCAAGGCAGTGCTGCAGTGCTTTCAGCTTGTGACTGATGTGGTCATTTCGGAGATGGAGGCCGAACTGGAGGAGGAGGTGCAGGAGCTGAACAATGTGATTACATTGGCGAGTCTGGTTTTTATACTAAACAAAGATCCTACTGTGTTCTTATTTTTTTTATTTTTGCGTCTCTTCAAATATGTATTGGAGTGCGTCCTAATTTTTGGCAGCCCTTCAAATTGTTGTATATGCAACAACAGTATAGGAGGCACACTCCTTAATAATGGGAAGGACAATTCAAATAGATTCTATATTCTAGAATATTAACTGTCTTATCTGAAATTCTTTTACGGGTGAGGTATCGTAGTATGGATAGCGTACTACATATATCCAACCAGGTATTATTGCCTTATACTGCGTGCTGCTGGTGCTGCCCCCCAAAAAAATAAAATCTATTCTATTCCCTATTGATAACGCTGTTAGATGCATTTACAATAGGAACAGGTTCTGCTGCTAGGTGGTATCATCACCAGCTACAGATGAGTGTTCATTCTGGTCGCATATATGTCTTCCACAGTCCATAACTTTATTTTTTTTATTTCTTTGGCCTTATATACAAGTCATTACCCTGGAAAGAATGTCTCTTAACATTTTTTCCATTTTAGCTTGTTTTTTGCATGTTTTTTTTTCAGTCCGCTAAAGTGGCGTAATACTCTGACAACATGGTTCACAGATATGCTATTTGTCAGCAGCCAACTGAGAATAGGTTTGAACCTACAACTGCAATAGTTTAAATGGAGTGTAATATTTGACACGCTCACAATAATTGCTGGATTATTAGGGCGTTCATATGGGATAACGTCTGATGGCCATGGTTTTAGGCAGTCGCCTAACAGTATGGTATTTTTCAGTGACCAAGTGTCCATTGGTTCAACAAAACACAGGTGGCTGACTTTAAAAAGAGTGGAATATTTGGCACCCTGCACAAAAATTCTGTATTATTACGGCAGTCATATGGATCACGTGCGTCTGATCATTGAAAAAAGTTCCTCTGCTTCCACAATACAGTAGTATGAATAAAACTAAAACAATCTGGCTGTATTTTGCCAACAAGCAAATGGAGCTGTAAAATGGTGTACACTGACACACTGCTACAATCTATAAATGGAGGACAATATTTTCCACGTTCACTACAAATGGCTGGATTTGAACCGCATTTATATGTGTTACGTCTGACAAAGAGCCATGTTTTTAAATAGCAGGCCTGTAGTTTACTAATACTATTCTTCAGAGACCTAATGTGAATAGCTTGACTGACACACTGCAACAAAGTGGAAGGCAGAAATGGCTGATTTTGGAACACTATTATAGATGATATGGCTGACAGAGAACTACGGTTTTAAATAGCAGGCCTGTAATTTACTAATATTATTCTACACAGAGGCCTAGTGTGAATAGCTTGACCGACACACTGAAACGAAATGAAATTGGAATAAATGGCTGATTTTGGAACTATGTTATAGGAGATATGTCTGACAGAGGACCACCGTTTTAAATAGCAGGCCTGTAATTTACTAATATTATTCTACACAGATAACTAGTGTGAATAGCTTGACCAACACACTGCAACAAAGTGGAAGGCAGAAATAGCTTATTTTGTAACGTTGTTATAGGTGATATGTCTGACAGAGAACCACGGTTTTAAATAGCAGGCCTGTAATTTAATAAGATTATTCTACACATAGGCCTAGTGTGAATAGCTTCACCGACACACTGCAACGAAATGAAAATGGAAGAAATGGCTGATTTTGTAACACTGTTATAGGTGACATGTCTGACAGAGAACCGCGGTTTTAAATTGCAGGCCTGTAATTTACTAATATTATTCTACACAGAGACCTAGTGTGAATAGCTGGACCGACACACTGAAACAGAATGGAAAAGGAGGCCAATATTTTCCACATTCTGTTCAAATTTCTGTATTTTTATCGCTGAAATATGGAACAGATGGAACAGTGCTAACAAGCAAATGGAGCAGAAAAATGGTGTACTCTGGATTGCTTTTTAAGCAAATAACCAGGATTAAGATAAAAAAAAAATTGCCCTAGCCCCTGATATCTGGGGCTATGACTACAAATATCTGTAATTATTACAGCAGCAGCAGGAACGTTCAATGGACCCTCTTGCACTATATATGCACTGCAGTCTGCCAAATACACAGCCAGCCTGCCTAACACTGATTATATGCAGCTGGATTAGTCCTCAGAAGGACTGTTAGTTTAGATGGATATATATATATATATGTTGTGGAATACCTATACTAACTATA
Source organism: Phyllobates terribilis (assembly GCF_046119375.1). Taxonomy (NCBI): domain Eukaryota; kingdom Metazoa; phylum Chordata; class Amphibia; order Anura; family Dendrobatidae; genus Phyllobates; species Phyllobates terribilis. The sequence continues at coordinate 866,245,889 of NW_027362761.1, read as the reverse complement.
AACAAGCAAATCTCTCCCTGATGCAGCAGCACCTCTCCCTACTCTGCCTGATTCCGGGGTAGACTGTGACGAGCATAGCGGCGCCAGGTCTTAAATACACCTGATGATGCTGTGTGGCCAGCCAATCACTGTAATGCCACAATCAACATGGCTATGGCATTACAGTGCATGGCAGGCACTCCCTGCATGTTTATTGGACCCGAGTTCCCGCCGAGCAACCCAGAAATACTCGCCGAGCTTGTCGAGCACCGTGATGCTCAGGCGAGTACCGAGCAGTGGCGAGCACGTTCGCTCATCATTAGTCCTCCCTCAATTCATTCTATTTACATGCCGTTCCAATTCATTATGTCATGTCCTCTCTCCCACCCACCACCCTCAATTCATGGTAGTATAATATCCTCTCTCCCATCCCCTACATCAATGCATTGTAATATAATCTCCTCTCTCCCACCCCCCACCATCAATTCATTATAATATAATGTCCTCTCTCCCACCTCCATTTCATTTACTTTATTGAAAAAAAGCATTAATAATTACCTCTCCACACTATTTCCTGCAACTCCAATTGTCTTGTGGCAAATGCGTACATTGTAGGCACAGAGAAGGAGACTAGAGGTTCCCTGTAGCTGCGTTGGTGCTGTTGTTGTTCTCTGTTGCACCCAAAATATAATGAGAGCAATCTGGCCATAGGCTCCTTAGGCCCCGGTGGTAGCCCAGATTATCCTCATTATAATCCACCCCTCCATGAGAGCTAATTTTTATGTCACCGGTTCATCCATAGGGGTTTTATCCTTTTCTCCTCAATGATTTTTGACAGTTAATCATAATGAAAACTTTATCTCCAATCTTTTTCACTCTAAGGGCTTATGCACACATTGAGTATTTGCAGCTTTTTTTCTGTACATAAAAAACGCTGGTTTACAGTACCAGCAAAATGAATGAGATTTCTGAATCTCTTGCACATTCTTTTCTTTTTTTCCTTGTGTAGTTTAACCATTAATTTTTTTTAAAAAAAATGCAGCATATCAATCTTTTCAGCGTTTTTGTAGCGTTTTTCACCCCTTCAAATCAATGCATAAAAAACACAAGTAAAAATGCAATAAATACCCAAGTAAAAAGGCATCGAAAAGACACATATTATACAATGCTGTTTTCTTGCCAAGAAAAGCTTTTTTAGTGCAGAAAATCCGCAAAAATGCTGCAAGTAGTCAATATTTACCATACCTAATATGTATGTTCACACATTGCGTATTTGCAGTGTTGTTTTCCGCACCAAAAACCAACGAGGCTGAGGAAAAGTGCTGCATACAATGCATGTATTTTTAATATTTTATGCACCAAATACACTAAGTAAAATGAGCGGCAAAAATTCTGGAAAGACGCCACATGTGAACATACTTTAAAAGGCATGCCTTAAACTCTTCACAACATATGAAATACATTTACGTCATATGTCGTGTGCCTGCCTTTAATGCGGGCCCACATGCTAAGCCCACAATTTTACTGACACATGACGGCTGATTTAATCACTGACAGTGGGATTTAACACGCACTGGCCAAAAGTGCCTCATTTATCCCATCCCTCAGTACCCCTGTCATGTGATCGCAGGGTTGTCATGACAGCCAGGGGTCTAATGACCCCCGTGCCTGTCATTACCATGCTCCTGTGAACGATGGCCCGTTGTGGCGTTCATAGGAGTTTGGGATTTCTGCTATACATAGCAGTGCTGAAGCTTCAAGTTTTCTAAGGGGACTATTAAATAAAGTAAAAATAATAAAAAAAAATTTTGGACAGTTATTACGATTAAAAAGCCTAAAAAATCTTTTAGTGCCTTGTGTTTTTAAACAAGCTGTTGGTTACCATCTGTTTACATGGTATGTGTTTGTGTTAAAGAGTTTGAAAGGGGTTCAATACAGTCATATGAGACCTCACAGTGTTACATACTGTACATCTTTTTAGGATAATTAGAGCTTTGTTGTATGGAAATTTGTGGCAAATCAATTTGCTGCAAATTAAATATTTGGGAAAAAATCATCTTACCTGTCGAATCTGAATTTCAAAACATTCAATCATGTCTCCCTAGTAGGTATGTTTGGATATTATGTTTGCATGTCAGCTATGTTTTGAATGTTGTTTGGCCTATATAGTAAATGTACAAGTGTGGTTACCAGCTATAACTGCTTTACTTGTTTTTTTTAGAAATCTCATTTCTACAATATTTGTATTGCTTGACTTGACGTATCTTGTCTATGTAAAATAAGAATTTACATGTTATCCATAGCATATTAATTACAAGAAAAATAAATAAAGTAAATGAAAGGTAAAATAATTAGTTTGTTCACAAAGAAGCTTCTTATAGTTTATGCTTTCAGATCAGAAATAACAGTGTGTTTTGCTTCACTGTAACCATAGGGGAACAAAATTGTGTACTGGCGTTAGGAAAATTGTTAAGCAAAATGATTGCATGCAAAAAAGCCTTTTGGAGCATTTAATGACAAGAATAGTGAATTTCTCGCAGCATGTTGGTACCTACAATCTATTATAATGAGGGTTTGATTGTATTTTTATAATGGTGCTTTAAGCAGATTTTGTGTACTGTGAAAGCTGATGGTTGGAAAAACATTTTGCCCGGAAACAGCAAGTCTGCTTCTGTTTCCTTAAGGAATTGTTTAATAACTCCCAATAAAGAAAAACTGCTATGAATTCATGCTTAAGTACCAGGCCACCTGTCTCCAGATAATATCCTCACACAGTTTAAAATAGTTGAATTATGTGATTTAATGCTTCACAGAATTGGCTTTAAAGGCTATACACACCTTTGGTTTGTTTTAGATAAATGCATGTATTTTGTATAAAAAAATCTGTCAGTGTGCTCATTTTCAGTTGTGCTGAACTTTGATGTGGTCTTAAATCAACTAAGAAGAGTTCAGGACAAGAGATCAAGAGATTCAGCTCTGGTAAAAATTAAGAGACCACTGCACAGTTTTCTAAAAATCCCCATCTCTACATGTCTGACAGCCATTCCATTCCAGTGTCAGTTGAATTCCAACCAAAGTCCACCTCATTCTACTTAATGTGCTTCTGATTAGGTGAACACCTGAACCAAATATTATGTAGCGAGGGAAAGTATTAAAAACACTGCTGTGGTCTTCACAATCCACTTGCAATAGGACCAGCTGGATGGTGAAACAAGTGCTAGGAATAGTCCAAAAGTAATTTGAATGAAAAAATAACTTTTAACCATGTCAAAGGAGTTGAAAAGAAAAGTCTTGAGTGAGGAAAAGAAGGGCTCAATTCTGGCTTTACTAGCAGAGGGATACAGTGAGCGTCATGTTGCCTCCATCCTTAAAATTTCGAAGTCCATTACAACAAGGTCAAGCAGCAGACATTGGGGACAACAAAGCTACAGACCGGCAGAGGACGAAAGCGACTCTCCACTGACCGGGATGACCGTCATCTTATTTGAATGTTACTCAGCAACCGCAGGATGAAGTTGACGCGCCCCCTGGGCCTGTGCTGTGCAGGGGATACCCGGAGCCGGGCCTTCTGTAAGATGCTGGGGGTTGTAGTCTCCGTGTGGCGGCGACCCGGTCCGTGCCCAGGGTGGTCAAACCAGTGGCAGTCTTAAGTAATAACAATGTCCGTCTACGCCACCCGTGGATTGCGGTCAGTGGGGACCGCCGCTGCGCTGCCGACCGCTGAGGCTGATGTTGTTTGCGCAGCTGAGTATGGGATAACTCCCCAAGGGAGAAGTATTGCCTCAGGGCAGCTAGTGTGGATGATGGGAGTGATGGTGTGAGCGTCCCAGTACTGATGGTGCTGGTGCGGCGATGAAACACAGAGACTTGTAATTGCAGTTTCCAATGCTTTACTCACAGTTGTTATTCTGGTCACTTGTGCACTTGAGGGGCCGCCTGAGCCGTGCTGCGTTCACCAGGCAAGGGACTCGACCAACTCCCAGGCAATTCCAGAGCGTGGCACAGGGCTCCCTTCCTTTCCTTTCTCTGGCCGTCCCCACCAGTGACCCACCTTTGTCCAGCTCCCTTGGGCCTTCTCTTGGCGGAACCTATCTCCGGTTTCCCTGACCCTATGCGGTATGCTTTACTGGTGGATGTAGTGAGGGGTCACACCAAGATGTGGTAACAACCTCCGGTCTTTGGCTGAGGAATCTGTTACCTCCACCAATTTGGGTTCCGGTACCCTGTTCTACTAACCCTTCACCCTGTATCTCCTGGGCATATGGGGTTCCTTCTGTCCTCGTGTCTCTGGGCCTTTCTCTGTGTTCCTTGCTTCCTTTCTCCTCTGTTCCAGTTCCTTTCTTACTTTCCTTTCTGTTCCTTCTCCTCTCTCTTTCTGCTGTTTCTGGCCTCCACTCCAGGCCTGCCTCTGGAGCTGGGCCCAGACTGAGCCACAGCTCCCTGTCAGCCCTCTCTGGCTGAACTCCTCTCTGAACTGGCTCAACTTCTAAGATGGTGCCCACCTTATATACCTCCTTCTATGTGTGAGCCCAGGTGACTAGCAACCAATGGGCTCCTACCTATGCCCAGAGACCCACCCCTATCTGCTCCTACACCACTGGGTATTCCACCCCCCGCCCCACTCCAGCCAGGGACAGATGCTGTCGTGCCTGCACTTCTGTCTAGTGGGAGCACCATTGAGCTGTCCCTCAGAAATGGGGTGTGTGTGGTGCATGCAGCTTACTGAGCCCTAGTCCACACTCCATCCTTACCCGGGAGTGGAATATCACACCTCTGGTTCGAGGTGCAATACCCCTGTAGCAGCCGAGCCCTCGGGGTGCTACAACATCAAGTGACCTACAATTCAATGAAAATCAAAGGAGAGCCAGGCTGAAGTTTGCCAAAGGCCATAAGGATTGGACTATAGAGGACTGGAGTAAGGTAATCTTCTCTGATGAGTCTAATTTTCAGCTTTGCCCAAAACCTGGTCATCTAATGGTTAGACGGAGACCTGGAAAGGCATACAAGCCATAGTGTCTTGCACCCACTGTGAAATTTGGTAGAGGATCGGTGATGATCTAGGGATGCTTTAGCAAGGCTAGAATTGGGCAGGTTAATCTTTGCGAAGGACGTATGAATCAAGCTGCATACAAGGTTATCCTTGAAAAACGCTTGCTTCCTTCTGCTCAGGCAATGTTCCCCAACTCTAAGGACTCGTTTTTCCGGCAGGACAATGGCCCATGCCACACAGCTAGGTCAATCAACGTGAGGATAAAGGAGCAGCACATCAAATCCCTGTCATGGCCAGCCCAATCTCCAGACCTGAACCCCATTGAAAACCTCTGGAATGTAATCAAGAGGAAAATGGATAGTCACAAGCCATCAAACAAAGAAGAACTGCTTACATTTTTGTGCCAGGAGTGGCATAAGGTCACCCAAAAGCAGTGTGAAAGACTGATGGAAAGCATGCCAAGACACATGAAAGCTGTGATTAAAAATCATGGTTATTCCACCAAATATTGATTTTTGAACTCTTCCTGAGTTACAACATGGGTATTGTTGTTTCTAAATGAATAAGAACTTGTTTTCTTTGCATTATTTGAGGTCTGAAAGCACTGTTTCTGACGCGCCCCCTGGGCCATATTCTTTAGGGGGAATATCCGGAGCCGGATCAGATGGGAGTTGTAGTCTTCCGAGTGGCTGTGACCCGGTCCGTGCCCAGGGTGTCAAACTCAGTTGTATGTGGCAGTCCTACAGATGTTAATAAGTTCTTAATGTCGACTACGCCACCCGTTGTATTGCGGTCACTATGGCCGCCGCTGCAGCAGGGTCCGCTGAGGCTGATGGTGTAGGTGCAGCTTTTGATGGTATAACCCCCAACGGGTGGGGTATAGCCTCAGGGGGTCAGGTGCAGAGAATGGGGGTTGTGGTGGTGCAGCATAGATGTTAAAGGAAGACAGAGTCGGGTTATGCAGTTAAGGGTATTTACTCACTGCTGATGTTCCGGTCACTCTAGCTTCAAGTGACCTCCCGAGCCGTGCTGCATCCACCAGGTCCTGGATCCAGCCAACCCCCAAGCGAGTCCGGAGCGTGACCCTGAGCTCTCCTTCTGTCCTTTCTCTGGCCGTCCCCACTAGTGATCCACCCAGGTCCAGCTCCCTCGGGCCTTCTGTTGGGAGACCCTTGGCCTTGGGTTCCCTGACCCTCCACGTGGTATGCTTTCGGGGTGGATGTGGTGGGTGGCCGTGGCAGACGCTGCCCACGGCCTCCGGTCTCTGGCTGGGGTGTGTTGTTGCCCCCACCAGCTTGGGTTCCGGTACCCTGATGCCGACTCTTCACCCGTGGATTGGATTTGGGGTCTCAGAGTCCTCTCTTCTCTTTCCCCCTCTGGGTCTCTCTTGCTTTCTCCTCTCTCTCTCTCTGGGGCTGCTCTGCTCCTCTGCTTCTTACTCTGACAGACTGACTGACTGCAAAGACTGACTGACCCTGTTCTTTGATGGTGCCCACCTTATATACACCCTCTATGTGTGAGCTCAGGTGACCAGCACCCAATGAGCTCCTATCTTTACCCAGGCTGCTCCCCCTATCTGCCCCTACACTACTGGGATGTTCCACCCCCCTCCCACTCCAGCCAGGAACAGACACTGTCGTACCTGCACATTTCTCTAGTGGGAGTACCATCGGTCTGTTCCCCGGAAATGGGATGTGTGTAGTGCATGCAGCCTACTAGCTCAGTTCCACACTCCATCCTTACCCGGGAGTGGAATATCACACCTCTGGGTTGAGGTGTAATACCCCTGTAGCAGCCGAATCCTCAGGGTGCTACATTCCCCCCTGGTAAATCACAGCACGTCCTCGGGCTGTAAGACATAACACCAAAACATACAAATTTTTGCATAAACATATAAAACATTATATATATATATATCAATATAAAACATTCTCGTCGCCTCTGGCTCCTCCTCCGGTCACTGTGCAACGTGTGACCGGGTAAATTGCGACAGTCTCTCTGGAAAACTGGTTTTCCTATAAAACCGGCAGGGGGCGCTTTAGGACGCGCAACTATATACAAGGATATGGCCGCTCTCAGTCCTCGGCCAGGTATTAGGGCACACATGCTGGTCCCAACGGGGACTATATTAGCAACAGCAACAGTTTCAGTTTCAGTTTCAGTTTCAGTTCCAGTTCACGGTTTCAGTTCACGGTGCCCCGACGGGCAACTATATACAGCTTCTGCTTCGCTGTCCTTAGCGACGGCGTCCTCCTGCTCTTGCTTTATGGTTACCTTTGGCTTCAGACCCGTCCGGGTCCTCTTGCTCTTCCTCCTCACACCGCAGCTCTTCCTCCGTCAGGCGATGCACATGGAGGGCGTAGGGTCCTTTGGCACACTTGTGCCGGGTGAAGGTGACCTCGTCCCCGATGTAAAGGTCACGACCTCTGTGTCCCTCCGGTAGGTGGGACTCAACGTCTCTCCTGGTTACGAAGACGTCGCCTAGGGTGTGGTGGTCTCGGATGAAGCCCCACCCATGCTGCAGGTTAAACTTTATCACAGTCCCGGTGGTGCGGGGACTATGCGCTGCACGGGGGTCTCTCCTGGCCCGGCTCTTCTGCTCCGCGCTCTTTACTTGAGCTAGCTGTTCCCGGACCCGCCTCTCTCTCCGCTCCCTCTCGAAGTCCTCGAGCTGTTGGCGGCAGCACTCAGCACGCTCCGCTGCAGCTGCCCGAGTCTCTTGAGTGAACCCCATAAGATCTTCTCCGGTGGGGTCCCACTCAAACTGTGCTTCCGCTAGCGGGGGCGAGATCCTCTTTACGGGCTTTGGAGCCGGGATCAGGGGTTCATCCAGGGGTCTCTCTCTCCGGAGTCGGGGATGGTGAAACTCCGGTGGCCATATAAATGGCTGCCCATCCGGGCACGTATGCTGGGCGTACAGGTCCTCTCCCAGATGCGGCACTCTTGGTCTTATGGGCGCGGTGGTGGTGGCGCCCGGGTTGCCCGGGCCTTGCGGCCAGGCCTGGGGTATCTGGAAGGTAAAGGGCACCGTAAGGACGGCGGCGCCCTGGGCTACTTGGCCCTGCGACCAGGCCGGGGGCTCCGCGGAGGTAGGGGGCGCTGTTGGTATTGCGGCGCCCGGGGGTACTAGGCCTTGCGACCAGGCTGGTGGTACTTCCTGCTTGGTCACGCTCGGGGTCGAGGCGTGTGACGTCACAGGGGTCGCGGCTCCCGTTTGAGGCCTAGTCTGCGGCGGTGACGTTGCAGCGACGGGCACGGCAGGATAGACTTCGGGCTCTGCGACGGGGAGCCGGGGCAGGTACGCGGTTTCCCGGTCTGGGGTATAGACGTCCCCTTTACCTGCCTCCACTCGTTCGGCTCTCTTCTCGGCGCCGTCTCCGGCCTTCAGTCCTCCCGCGCCATCCTCAGAGGCGGTCTGTCTCCTCGTCTCGGGTGGCGTGCTCCTCTGACAGGTCTTGGTCTGCTGGGCCATCTCACGGCTCCACTCTGCCAACGTCTCTCGCTGCACCCGGGCCATCCTCCTTGCGAGGCCCTCCAGAGCGGTCTGTGCACACTCCCGGTCTCGGGGGAGCTGTGCTAGGACCTCCACTAGGCCTAGTGGGGTCGTTGTTTCCAGCAGGCTCCTGACCAACGGGTCGGTGCTGCTCTGCTCTCCTACAGTCGTCTCCAGCAGGCTCCTGGCCAGCGGGCCGGTGCTGCTCTGCTCTCTCGCCATCTCCGGGTAAGCTCCTCCGATACTCTTCTCCAGGCTTCTTGCCTCCGGGTGCGCTCGCTCTAGACTCCTCCAGGCGGCACCCATCTTTGTTCTCTCCTTTCGTCTCCTCCCACTTCGAGGGCGGTTCCGGGGCCACTTGGTGACTGTCAGCTCCAGGGGCTGTTCTTTCACGCTGACAGACACCTCTAGCATCACAGTCTCTGTTGGTGGGGGCGGTTTCCACTTTTGGCGCCATTTTCGGTCCTGGCCCACGATGGGAGGTGGCCTCTCGCCACCCTCTGGCACGCCCATAATGGCGTCCGCTCTTCCAAGGCGGGAAACCTTTGGAAATGGCGGGAATCGCTTCCCAGTGGCGGGAAACTATGCAGATGGCGGGAAAACGCTGTTAATGGCGGACAACCGGCTGGAATCGACTGGTGATGGGGTCCGATGGCGGGGACCCTCCGGAACCGGCAGGAGACTTCTTTTTGAGGTAAACTCATTCTTTTCTTCAGGCACGCAGTACCCGGTTGTTGCGGGCACGTAATCCTGCCGACTACGCCAAAGTTGACGCGCCCCCTGGGCCATATTCTTTAGGGGGAATATCCGGAGCCGGATCAGATGGGAGTTGTAGTCTTCCGAGTGGCTGTGACCCGGTCCGTGCCCAGGGTGTCAAACTCAGTTGTATGTGGCAGTCCTACAGATGTTAATAAGTTCTTAATGTCGACTACGCCACCCGTTGTATTGCGGTCACTATGGCCGCCGCTGCAGCAGGGTCCGCTGAGGCTGATGGTGTAGGTGCAGCTTTTGATGGTATAACCCCCAACGGGTGGGGTATAGCCTCAGGGGGTCAGGTGCAGAGAATGGGGGTTGTGGTGGTGCAGCATAGATGTTAAAGGAAGACAGAGTCGGGTTATGCAGTTAAGGGTATTTACTCACTGCTGATGTTCCGGTCACTCTAGCTTCAAGTGACCTCCCGAGCCGTGCTGCATCCACCAGGTCCTGGATCCAGCCAACCCCCAAGCGAGTCCGGAGCGTGACCCTGAGCTCTCCTTCTGTCCTTTCTCTGGCCGTCCCCACTAGTGATCCACCCAGGTCCAGCTCCCTCGGGCCTTCTGTTGGGAGACCCTTGGCCTTGGGTTCCCTGACCCTCCACGTGGTATGCTTTCGGGGTGGATGTGGTGGGTGGCCGTGGCAGACGCTGCCCACGGCCTCCGGTCTCTGGCTGGGGTGTGTTTTTGCCCCCACCAGCTTGGGTTCCGGTACCCTGATGCCGACTCTTCACCCGTGGATTGGATTTGGGGTCTCAGAGTCCTCTCTTCTCTTTCCCCCTCTGGGTCTCTCTTGCTTTCTCCTCTCTCTCTCTCTGGGGCTGCTCTGCTCCTCTGCTTCTTACTCTGACAGACTGACTGACTGCAAAGACTGACTGACCCTGTTCTTTGATGGTGCCCACCTTATATACACCCTCTATGTGTGAGCTCAGGTGACCAGCACCCAATGAGCTCCTATCTTTACCCAGGCTGCTCCCCCTATCTGCCCCTACACTACTTGGGATGTACCACCCCCCTCCCACTCCAGCCAGGAACAGACTCGGTCGTACCTGCACATTTCTAAGTGGGAGTACCGTTGGTCTGTTCCTCGGAAATGGGATGTATGTAGTGCATGCAGCCTACCGAGCTCAGTTCCACACTCCATCCTTACCCGGGAGTGGAATATCACACCTCTGGGTTGAGGTGCAATACCCCTGTAGCAGCCGAATCCTCAGGGTGCTACATTTCTTTTTTATTATTTTGACGATTTCTCATTTGCTGTAAATAAATACAAAATTTTTAGCTTTGAATTTCGGAGACATGTTGTCAGTAGTTTATAGAATAAAACAACAATGTACATTTTACTCAAAAATATACCTAGAAAGAGAAAAATCAAAGAAAATGAAAATTTTGCAGTGGTCTCTTAATTTTTGCCAGAGCTGTAAATTATATTGATATATCTTTTTGTTCATGAAGATTGACATAGGATATAGGAAACTTCCTTGAATATTGTCACTTTTCCTTCTGTATCATGATGTTAAGTATTGTTTGTTATTACCTTTTGACTCATTAGATCTTTTAGCAGAAGAAACTATTGGTTACAGCATAATAAGTACTGCATTTTTCAGACTATAAGACGCACCGGACCATAAGACGCACCTAGGTTTTAGAGGAGGAAAATAATTTAAAAAAATTTAAGCAAAAAATGTGTTCATGATGCACATTTAAGGGGGAGGGGGTCTTCTGCTGACACTGGTATAGGGGTAATATCCCCCAATTCTGACAATATCCCCTATCCTGGTATATATGCCCCCCCTTCCTTTTATACGTGGTCCCCATCCCCATCCTGGTATGCCTGTGACGTAGTGACGCCATGCGCGGCTCACATGGAGAGATCAGCTGCCGGAAGTCACTGCTCCCCACGCCCGGACTGTGTGCGTGGGGAGCAGTGACTTCACCCTCCTTCATAGCCAGCACACAGAGTAGCCACGCTGCAGCTCCTGCTGCTGCCGGGCTATCTCGTGTGCCCGCTTATTAAAGGGCATGAATATTCACCCCTCACCACGCCCATGGGCGTGGAGAGAGGTTGAATATTCCTGCCCTTTAACAGCGGGCACAGGCGATTCTGGCAGCAGCAGGAGCCGCAGCATAGCTACACTGTGTGCTGCTATTAAGGAGTATGAATATTCAGTGCTCCCCATGCCCCATGGGGCGTGGGGAGCACTGAATATTCATTTTCTTTAGCAGCGGGGACAGTGTAGGCTGCAGTGGCAGCTGCTGCCTCCTGTGCCCCGCTCCTCCACCGCTACCGCTCCCCCCACTCCCCACATATATATACACCCCCCCCAACATTCGGACTATAAGACGCACCCCTCATTTTCCTCCAAAATTTTGGAGGAAAAAAGTGCGTCTTATAGTCCGAAAAATAAGGTATCTGTTAAATAAAGAAAGTAATTGCAAAATATATATAAATGAAAACAAAAAAAAACAAGAGGGACACTCACAGAAAATGGGGAATGTATTAAAATGGTTGTTGCGGTAATCCAAAAGACATATAGAAAGTGCTAGTGCATCTTATTATTACTCAAATAGAGTAAGTAAATATCTAGATAATATTTATCAATTGCTGTATTTTATTAAATATGATTGTACAAAAATTGATAAAGAAAATAATTGCAAAATATATTGTGACAGAAACTCTGGGGTGATATACAGTGGGTACGGAAAGTATTCAGACCCCTTAAAATTTTTCACTCTTTGTTTCATTACAGCCATTTGGTAAATTCTAAAAAGTTCATTTTTTTCTCATTAATGTACACTTTGCACCCCATCTTGACTGAAGAAAAAAACAGAAATGTAGAAATTTTTGCAAATTTATTAAAATAGAAAAACTGAAATATCACATGGTCATAAGTATTCAGACCCTTTGCTCAGTATTGAGTAGAAGCACCCTTTTGACCTAGTACAGCCATGAGTCTTCTTGGGAATGATGCAACAAGTTTTTCACACCTGAATTTGGGCCATTCTTCCTTGCAGATCCTTTCCAGTTCCATCAGGTTGAATGGTGAACGTTAGTGGACAGCCATTTTCAGGTCTCTCCAGAGATGCTCAATTGGGTTTAGGTCAGGGCTCTGGCTGGGCCAGTCAAGAATGGTCACAGAGTTGTTCTGAAGCCAATTATTTGTTAACTTAGCTGTGTGCTTAGGGTCATTGTCTAGTTGGAGGTGAAATTCAGCCAAGTCTGAGGTCCAGAGCACTCTGGAAGAGGTTTTCATCCAGGATATCTCTTTACTTGGCCGCATTCTTGTTTCCTTCAATTGCAACCAGTCGTCCTGTCCCTGCAGCTGAAAAACACCCCATAGCATGATACTCCCACCACCATGTTTCACTGTTGGGATTGTATTGGGCAGGCGATGAACAGTGCCTGGTTTTCTCCACACATACCGCTTAGAATTATCACCAAAAAGTTCTATCTTCATCACATCAGACCAGAGAATATTATTTCTCATAGGCTGGGAGTCCTTCATGTGTTTTTGAGAAAACTCTATACGGGCTTTCATATGTCTTGCACTGAGGAGAGGCTTCTGTCGGGCCACTCTGCCATAAAGGCCCGACTGGTGGAGAGCTGGAGTGATAGTTGACTTTGTGGAACTTTCTCCCATCTCCCTACTGCATCTCTGGAGCTCAGCCTCAGTGATCTTGGGGTTCTTCTTTACCTGTCTCACCAAGGTTCTTCTCCCACGATTGCTCAGTTTGGCTGGACGGCCAGGTCTAGGAAGACTTCTGGTGGTCCCAAACTTCTTCCATTTAAGGATTATGGAGGCCACTGTGCTCTTAGGAACCTTGAGTAAGAGCAGAAATTATTTTGTAACCTTAGCAAGATCTGTGCCTTGCCACAATTCTGTCTCTGAGCTCCTTGGGCAGTTCTTTTGAGCTCATGATTCTCATTTGGTCTGACATGCACTGTGAGCTGTGAGGTCTTATATAGACAGGTGTGTGCCTTTCCAAATCAAGTCCTATCAGTTTAATTAAACACAGCTGGACTCCAAAAAGGAGTAGAACCATCTCAAGGAGGATTACAAGGAAATGGACAGCATGTGACTTAAATATGAGTGTCTGAGCAAGGGGTCTAAATAATCATCACCATGTGATATTTCAGTTTTTCTTTTTTAATAAATTTGCAAACATTTTTACCTTTCTGGGGTTTTAGTCAAGATGTGTACTTTAATGAGAAAAAAATGAACTTTTTAGAATTTACCAAATGGCTGCAATGAAACAAAGAGTGCAAAACTTAAAGGAGTCTGAATACTTTCCGTACCCACTGTTTGAGGGGAGGTATGTGTCACTCAGGTTGCTCTCCTGTGTGAACTGAAGCCTACTAATTTTCTGCCAGCATGTTATATGCTGGGGGTTAACTCTCTTAAAGAGTGCGGTTTTATGGGAATGGCAAAGCTCGTGGGAGGCCATTCCTCTACCTCCCCTCAGGGTGTGGCCGAGTAAGGTTTAAATGCCCAGTCACCTTTTTTTTTCTGTTGTGGTCTGGAAAGGCAAGATCTCTAGACTGGGAAAGCCTCAGCTCAGGACGGAGCTGAAGGCTGGGACTACAACCTGTGTGGACAAATCCCACACTCATGTGGACTGTGATATAGTTTATCTTTTGTTTTGTCGTTTTTCCAGTAAGGCCGTGTTTATTTTTCTGGAGTTGTAGAGATTTATGCCGTATAATAAAGTCTGCAGAGAAAACCCGGGTTCCTGGCGGCCGAGTGAGTCGTCTTGCCACGGTTGGTGTGAGAGTGCGAGCAAAATTCCAGGAACACGTGTTCCTGCTATAAAGAACAGTAGATGTCCTGGGTAAAGGCCGCCAGCCAGCCAGAGATGTCCAGCAGTATGGAGGATTTCCTTAAACACCTGCTGCAGAGCCAACAACAGCAGCACCAGCAGCATTTACAGACCCAGCAGAGCCTGCAACAGCAGCACCGGGAGCAGCAACAGATGCAGCAAGAGACTAATAAACTCCTGATGCAGCAGATTCAGCAGCAATAAAGGCAGATGGAACTTCTAGTGGGGGAACTTCGCAGCAGAGAGGCCGCCCCTCCCCCAACTCCAGGTGATGTCTCATATGTCCGGAGGCAGTAAGGAGAGCTGTGCAAAAGATGACCCCAGGGGATGATGTTGAGGCATTCCTGACTGTCTTTGAGAGGGTGGCGGAACATGAGAGATTGGCACGGGAGCAGTGGGCGGAGGTTCTGGTGCCATATTTGACTGGGGAGCCACAGAAGACCTATTACGATCTGACATTACAGGATGCACAGGAATATGCAAAGTTAAAAACTGAGATATTGGCACGCTCATGAATGACTATATCTGTCTGGGCGCAAAGAGTCCGCTACTGGGCGTATGCTGGTGACAAAACCTCCACGCTCACAGATGTTCAACTTGTTGCATTTGGTTCAGTAGTGGCTGCAGCCAGAGTCTTCCCCTCCTGCCCAGATGGTTGAGCGTGTGGTAATGGACAGGTTCATCCATTTCCTACCTTGGCCGGTGCAGACTTGGGTTGCCCAGGGTGACCCTTGGAACGCAGACGACCTCGTGGGTCTGGTAGAGAGGTACCAAGTAGTAATGAGCAAGCACTAAAATGCTCGGGTACTCGTTGTTCGGGTCAAGCAAATTATAATGCCCGAGTGCTCGGACCGAGTAACAAGCCCAATGTAAGTCTATGGGAAACTCGAGCATTTTTCCGGCGGCCTCCCCTGGTGGTCTGCAGAGGGCCTACAAATTGCCCAAATCGATGGGAACAGTGATCAAATGACATGGGATCAGCATGGGGAAGACCCCTGGAAGCATTTTGGATGCCCAAATCACTGCTGTCAACAATGTTGTCAGAGGTATTACGCCACTTTTACGGACTCACAATAAATCATGCAAAACCAAAACCAAAATGGATTTTCCTGGGAAAAATGTGGCGGTCTGCAGAGGGCCTAAAAATTGCCCAAATCGATGGGAACAGTGCTCAAATGACATGGGAACAGCATGGGGAAGACCCCTGGAAGCGTCTCTGACTCCCAGATCACTGCTGTCAGCAACGTGGTCAGAGTATTACGCCACTTTTACGGACTCACAATAAAACATACAAAAACAAGACCAAAATGGATTTTCCTGGGAAATACGTTAAGGAACATCCTTTCCAGGGTAATGACTTGTATATAAGGCAAAATAAATGAACAAAAACAAAAATGCTCCTTCACACCAGGGGCTATGTTCATGTTTTTGACACGTTTTTGCACTTTTGCATTGCTTTCAACCAAGACAAATGCATTCACCGGGAAATGTCATTTTAATATTTTGTAACCTTATCTGGCCATGTGGTATGTGACATATCATCAGACACATGCATACAGTGCTGAAAAGACATGGGAACAGCATGGGGAAGACCCCCAGAAGCATCTCTGACTCACTGCCTAAAAGTGTGCCCATCATAAGTGATCCTTGGAGCATGGGAAGATGCCTCCCGCCATGCACCTGTCGTTGTAGACTTGCAACAATCACAGTCCACGTCCTTGTCCCAGAGCAGTGTTCAGTTGTCCCTACCCCATTCCTTGGAATGCAAGCGCAAGTATGCAGCCAGCCACCCACCCACCCACAGGCCACAATGCTATACTGCCAAATTCTTGACAACTGCTTGCACTTGAAATGTGGCCTTTTCGTTTTGGAGAGGCGGAAGCTGTCCACCACCACATGGTGGCGGCGCCCGGGTGTCCATACTCAGTCCACAGCTGCCACTATTTCTCCCGGTATCGTATTTGCCTTCCACAAGCAAGGGTCCCACAACATTACCCGTGCCCTCCCCAGTGCACTTACTGGGAAGGACCGCCAAACTACAAACACGTGGACAAGTGAATGTGGCCAGGGACAGTACGGAGCCAGTCCACAGCTTGTCAGTGAGAGTTGTATTTCACCACAGCTATATTTTTTAGCTCGGTGAAAAGACTGACTTTTGGGAAACCGTATCTACTCCAGCTGTCATTTCTCCCAGGAAGTCCTTTTATGCAGCTTGGTGCATAAGCAATGTCAGCAGCCCTTCCAACATCAGCTCGCACTTGTCGGTGGTGCTTCGACACACAAACATCTTTCTTTGCCCTTTAATTTCATAACTACAGAGTTGGGCAATGGCCTGATCTGCAATGCAGTTTCAGAAATAACATGCAATTAAGCACGTCTGATCCACATTAAAAAAAGCAGCCATAGAGCATCCGGGAACCTTCCCACACACTTTTCTCAGCCAGGGCTGCTTCTCGGCAGGTTTGGACGGGCCCACCAGAAAACTGGAGACTCCTCCGGTGGGCCCTGGCTTCCCCTTCAGGAGAGTTCATAGTGCCGAGGTGAGGCCATGATGATGATAGAAGCCACCATCTGCTTAGTTTTCTGTTACTTGGAATGCAAGCGCAAGTATGCAGCCACCCACCCAACAACAGGCCGGAATAGTAAATGGACAGATTTCTGGGCAGCTGCTTGCACTTGAAATGTGGCCTTTTAGGCTCATGAAGGCAGAAGATTTTCACAACGTCATGGCAGCAGCGGCGGCCGGGTGTCCATACTCGGTCCCCAGCCACCACTATTTCTCCCGGTATTGTCTCCGCCTTCCACAAGCACGGGTTCCAGGACATTACTGCTGGTACTTTTCTGTGGGAATCTGCTTGCCTCCTACCAGCCTGGAATATTTACAGTGAACTATGGTGCGACGCCATGGTATTAGCACTGCCCCCAGTACCAGTAGCGAAGCCATCCACAATTTCCTTCTCAGGAATTCTATTTGGTAGACTGAGTGGCTGCCCAAATACATTAGTTTCTCACAAAGGAGCTGAAGATAGAGTGGCAGTAGGTGCAAGTTTCTCCAGCCTGTTAGATATCAGAGGGTGAACGGCAGCGTATTGGCTCAGTGGTTAGCACTGAAGCCTTGCTGTGCTGGGATCCTGAGTTCAAATCCCAGCAAGGACAACATCTGCAAGGATTTTGTATGTTCTCCCTGTGTTTGCGTGGGTTTCCACCTCAGTAAAAAAGCAGCCATAGAGTGTCTGGGAACCTTCCCACACATTTGTCTTAGCCAGGACTGCTTCTCGGCAGGGTTGGATGGTCACACCTAAGAATCCTTGGGTGAGCCCTGGCTTCTCCATCAGGAGAGTTCATGATAGCGCAAACGTTGCAGCAGCTATGGGGCTCTTGATCGGGGGAGAAACTTGAGCCCTCAGAATCAAATCCTCTGGTGGGCCCAATGTTTTTTAGTTTGAATCTCCTTCTTGGTGAGAGTTGTATTTCACAACAGCCATATTCCTTAGCTGGGTGAAAGGACTGTCATAGAGGGAAACCATATCTACTCCGGCTGTCATTTATCCGCCACCAGGTTCCGCCCATTGTCACACACGACCATGCCTGGCTGTATGTTCAACGGTGAGAGCCACAGATCAGGCTGCTGTGTTACAGCTTTCAACAACTCTGCAGCGATGGTTTGTTTGTCACCTAGGCATTAAGCATGTTATCTTCAGCACAGTCTGTTGCCGCTTGGCCAAGGCAGTGCTGCAGTGCTTTCAGCTTGTGACTGATGTGGTCATTTCGGAGATGGAGGCTAAACTGGAGGAGGAGGTTCAGGAGCTGAACAATGTGATTACATTGAGGTTACATTGGCGAGTCTGGTTAAATATCCTACTGTGTTTTTATTTATTTATTTATTTTATTTGCGTTATTTTTTAAGATAAATGCATTCACCGTGAAATGTTATTTTAACATTTTAAAACCTTATCTGGCCATGTGGTGTGTGACACATCATCAGACCCATCCTGTTTCATTTATGATGGAAGGATTCTGAAAGTCACAAAGCCTATTTTTATAGGGTCATCAGGCGGCCCTTACTATTCTTAAAGGACCAGCAGTAGGCCCTCCCTATAATTAGAGAGCCATCAGCCGGCTATGCTTTGTTGTTCCCTTTATTAACGAGTGGGTCTCCTATACTGTTATTGCATATACAGTGATTGCAAGGGCTGCCAAAAATTTGGAGGAACTCTAATGCCCTTTGCAAGAGATGTAGAGGTTGGAGGGCCTCCTGAAAAAAATGTTGCCATTATTAGGAAGTGTTTCTCCCATACTGTTTGCCTATGCAGTGAAGCAACGGCTGCCAAAAATTTGGAGGAACTCTAATGCCCCTTGCCAGAGACATAGATATTTTGATATGGTACATACATGTATGGTGGTGATATGGTAGTGGAGGATGAGGATGCGGAGAAGGAGGAGGACAAGAGCAAACAGACAAAATCAGGAAGCGTATACCCATATCTGGGTGTGAAGACAGAGGTGCATGGGAATAGAGTTAGACCTCCCCAAAAAGACACTGTATTTGCGTTCATGTTACACTGCTATCATTCGGTGGTGTTGAAAAGTCTGGCCCAATCCAGCCCTTTTTCATTTTTATAAGAGTCAGCCTGTCAGCATTTTCAGTTGGCAGGCAGATGAGCTTATCGGTTATAATTCCACCGGCGGCACTTAAAACCTGCTCTGACAAAACGCTAACTACAGGGCAGGCCAGGACCTCCAAGGCATAAAGAGCCAGTTCATGCCACATGTCCAGCTTGGATACCCAATAATTATAAGGCACAGCGGAATCACGGAGGACGTTGGTACGGTCGGCAAGGTACTCCCTCACCATTTTCCAAAACTTTGCACTCCTTGTGAGAGTCCCCCCTGTCTCAGGACCTGTGCGATGGGAGCGTCTGAGAAAACTGTCCCAGAACTTTAACAGTGTTCCCCTGCCTCTGGTGGATTGCATTTGTGGCACTCTCGCCTGCACTCCTTGGTTGTCCAACGAACTGTGACCTCTGCTGCCAGCATTTTCAAATGGGAATTTTTTCACTAATTCCGCAACATGGGCCTTCTCGTACTGCCCCATTTTATTAGGCCTGTCCTGCAAAGGAATAAGAGACATAAATTTCTCCCTGGAGCATGGGTCTAGAAGCGTCATCAATCAGTAATGACTGTCACCCAAAATTTGGACAACGCGAGGGTCACGGGAAAGGCAGCGTAACAAAAACTCAGTCATGTGTGCCAGACTGCAAAGAGGCAAGACTTCCGTGTCCTCACCAAGAGGACAACAGACCATGCTCTCCTCTTCATCCTCCTCCTCTTCCTCCTCCTCCCTGTCCTCAGACCATCCACTCTGAACAGACGGCATGACTGCTGTGCAAGTAATAATGTCTATAGCGCAGGAAACTAGCTCCTGTTCTTCCGCCTCCTCTTCTTCATTGTCACCCAATCCACGTCGGGATGAGATGAAGCTGGACTGTGTGGTTCCTTGCTCGATCTCATCATGCTCTGCCTGCAATGCATCCTCTTTAATTGAGAGCAGAGAGCGTTTCAGAAGACAGAGAAGCGGGATGGTGACGTTAATTATGGAGGATGGTACATATGTCTGAAATCCATGTTCACTCCTGAGGTTTTATGTGTGGAGTCTGATCTGAATACCGATGGCCTTGTTGATGCTGGTAGTCAACAACTGCCATCTTCTGCTCACAAATCCTTCCCAACATCTGCAATGTAGAGTTCCAACGCCTGGGGACATTGCAGATCAGTCGGTGAGCTGGAAGCTGCAAATTCTGCTGAAGCACGGCAAGAGCGGCGGAAACTGTAGCTGACTTTCTAAAATGGGCACACAGGCGGCATACTTTGACAAGCAGATCCGACAGATCCAGTTAGGTTTTGAGAAACCACTGAACCACGAGGTTAAGCACATGGGCCAGGCATGGTACTTGTGTGAGCTCGCCTCGCCTCAGAGCTGATACCAGGTTCCGGCCATTGTCACACACGACCATGCCTGGCTGTAGGTTCAGCTGTGTCAGCCACAGATCTGACTGCTCTTTCAGAGCTGTCCACAACTCTTCAGCCTTGTGCGGTTTGTCACCTTAGCATAATAGCTTCTGCACAGCCTGTTGCCGCTTGGCTCAGGCAGTGCTGCAGTGCTTCTCGCTTGTGACTGATGTGGTCATTTCAGAGATGGAGGTTGTATTCTGCAGTGACAAAAAGAGAATGGGGCAATGTTATGATCTGCAATATAAACTAAGGAAAGATAGGGGAAAGCTGTTCCTACATCAAGACTAAGCTGAATCTCTACGATGTAGCAGGCTGCCTGTTCCTAGTGAACAGACCCACCTTAGTCCTTGGCTAGTCTGAACAAAGACCTATAGCATTAAGGGAGGGATCCCTAAAAGAACTAAGGACTGAGACAAAAATGGAACACCTCCTAAACAGAGAAGTTGTTGCAGAACACAAAAAGACAAACTGACAAAAAGTTCTAGAGGTCCCAGAAGGACCAAGCGAACTGACAGAGAAAGTCACCGAAGCACCAGGCTAGAGAAACAGTCAAACACTGAAGTCCAGCACAGCCAGAAGGGCGGAGCTGGAATATAAAGGCAGATGGTCACGTGACCACAAAACACAAGATGGAAAAAACAAGCAGGAGGGTTCTAACAGTACCCCCTCTTTTATGAGGATCCTCCAGATCCTCCAGGCCCAGACCTATCCGGAAACCTCCTGTGTAAAGCTTTAACAAGCCTAGGAGCAGAGACATCATCCGTCCTTACCCAGGAGTTGTCTTCGGGACCGAAACCCTTCCAGGAGACAAGATACTGTAATCTCCCTCTATGTCATCTAGAATTCAAGATACGAGAAATTTCATATTCGCCGTCTTCCACCACAGGAGGAACTGTTACACTGGCATCCCTATCAGATACATCAGCCTTTTTCAACAAAGAAACATGAAACACAGGATTAATCTTTCAGGAAGTAGGGACATCCAACCTAACAGCAGACGGGTTAACAACCTGAAGCACTTTAAATTGACCCACAAACTTAGGACCCAGTTTTTTAGAGGGAATCCTCAACCGCAGGTTCTTCGAGGATAACCAAACCATGTCACCCATAGTAAACAAAACCTCCTTACGTTTCCTGTCAAAATACTTCTTGGACTTCTTGTTAGCCTCTTGAAGGTTGCAACGTACATTAGTCCAAACTCTCTCCAAATCACCGAAAAAATTCTCCTTCTCCAGCACCGTCGACCCCAATTTGGAGAACAAGAAAGGAAAAAATCAGCTCACCCACCTAGAAGATCAACAGCACGGAGCCAGGAGTGCTACCAGACGAACAATGAGGAACCAGGAAGATCCAGCTGAACAAATCTTCTAAAATCCATATTTTATTGGGTCATACAAAAAATATTTTAAAAGTCCACCTTGGAGAAGAACAGCAAACGCATTTCGAACTAAAAGTTCTTAATCATTACATAGCAAAAAAACAGCAAGGAAGTGGCATTTATATGTCATGTCCTGCTATGCACCTGTTCAGAGCTAGGTTAATCAGAAATTTAAACACACATACCATATTAAAATCGTATAGCATAGAAACAATGCATATAAATGTGAATAATCCAAAAGAAAAAAGGGGAACATAGACATAATAATAATCCATAAATAATCACTCATAATGATACATCAAATCATGTCTGATATTTAAACCCGCTGGTACACATGTATTTAAATTATAAATCCACCAACTTTCTCTACTAAGGAGTTTTCTCCTATGATCACCCCTTCTATGAGGTTTCAAAACTTTTTCTATGCCTGTTACTATAAATGTTGAAGTATCTCCATTATGGCATAACGAAAAATGTCTTGATGCTGCAGAACACCTGATACTTAATTTATTATGTGCATCTGATAAATGCCGTCTGATGTGTTTTTTCAAGGGAGTACACGTACATCCAACGTATTGGAGACAGCACGCACTGCATGAAATAATATATATAACATAAGTAGTGTTACAATTAATAAAACATTTTATGTTATATTTTATATTGGTAGAAAAAGATGTAAAAGCTGCTGCATTTTTAACATGGCTGCAGGAAGTGCAAATGGAGTGACCACATTTATAAAAACCAGTTGTGTGTAACCAGATACTAGAATTGGAAGGATCTTGTTTGAGAAAAAGACTAGGGGATAAAAGATCACCCAAAGTGGGTGCCTTATGAGCTGTGAACCTAACTGGTGTTAGTAGTACTTCTCTCAATTTGGGATCTGTAGAAAGCATAGGAAGATATTTGTTGAAAATATTTTTGATCATAGAAAATTGGGGGCTATACTGAGAGACAAAGGTGACCTGGTTGGATCCATTCACACCATCTGAAGGGTGATTGCTGAATTTGGGTCCAATCATATCACTCCTGCTTTTAGAGCTAACTATATTGTATGCTCTTTTTAAAGTCCATTTGGGGTAATGTCTAGCTGATAGTCTATCTAGGACTTTTTTTGCTTCAATCTCATATTGTCGTGGGTTACTAGTGTTCCTTTTTGTTCGTATTAATTCTCCTACTGGCATTTTAATTATAGTCTTTTTATTATGACAAGAGGAAGCCAGTAAGGTAGAATTTCTAGATAAACTTTTTCTATAGGGTGTGATAATTACAATGTGATCAGTCAGAGTCAAAGTAATATCTAAAATATCAATCGAATTAGATTGTATATTATGGGTGAATTTAAGATTCATAGAATTATCCGAAATGAATTTAAAAAATTCATTCGCCTCTGACCTTGTCCCGTCCCATATCAGGAGCAGGTCGTTTATGTAGCGACCATACCACCTGATATGGGAGGAGAAAGGACCAGAGTCAGAAAAAATGTACTGTTTTTCCCAAAAGGCCATAAAAATGTTGGCTATAGAGGGACAGAAACCCGCCCCCATTGAAGCTCCGCATTTCTGTAGAAAAAATTGTTTGTTAAAGGAAAAATAGTTGTGGCTGAGTAAATATTCAACTGAAAGCACCAAAAAAACATTGTAAATCTTCACTATAAGTGCTAAAAGTATGGAGATGGTATGATAATATGGAGATCATTAGTGTGTGTGGTATACACGGTTAAAGACCTACAACATCACATGAAAGCCAAAGGGATGAATTCCCCCATTTAGTATTATCAAGAGATGCTATAAGATGTTTAGTATCTTTACTGTAACCAGGTAATTGTTTGACTAGAGGTTGTAGAAATATATCGACCCACACTACTAACACCAGTTAGGTTCACAGCTCATAAGGCACCCACTTTGGGTGATCTTTTATCCCCTAGTCTTTTTCTCAAACAAGATCCTTCCAATTCTAGTACCTGGTTACACACAACTGGTTTTTATAAATGTGGTCACTCCATTTGCACTTGCTGCAGCCATGTTAAAAATGCAGCAACTTTTACATCTTTTTCTACCAATATAAAATATAACATAAAAAATTTTATTAATTGTAACACTACTTATGTTCTATATATTATTTCATGCAGTGCGTGTTGTCTCCAATACGTGGGATGTACGTGTACTCCCTTGAAAAAACGCATCAGACGGCATTTATCAGATGCACATAATAAATGAAGTATCAGGTGTTCTGCAGCATCAAGACATTTTTCGTTATTCCATAATGGAGATACTTCAACATTTATAGTAACAGGCATAGAAAAAGTTTTGAAACCTCATAGAAGGGGTGATCATAGGAGAAAACTTCTTAATAGAGAAAGTTGGTGGATTTATACTTTAAATACACGTGTACCAGCGGGTTTAAATATCAGACATGATTTGATGTATCATTATGAGTGATTATTTATGGATTATTATTATGTCTATGTTCCCCTTTTTTCTTTTGGATTATTCACATTTATATGCATTGTTTCTATGCTATACGATTTTAATATGGTATGTGTGTTAAAATTTCTGATTAACCTAGCTCTGAACAGGTGCATAGCAGGACATGACATATAAATACCATTTCCTTGCTGTTTTTTTGCTATGCAATGATTAAGAAATTTTAGTGCGAAACGCGTTTGCTGTTCTTCTCCAAGGTGGACTTTTAAAATATTTTTTTGCATGACCCAATAAAATATGGATTTTAGAAGATTTGTTCAGCTGGATCTTCCTGGTTCCTCAAGTTGGAGAACGAACCAAAAGACGGATGTCTTCCAGTACAACAAAAAAAAGGAGAACACCCAGCAGAGGAGGATGTATGATTGTTAAGAGCAAATTCTGTGAGAGGCAGAAACTCAGACCACAACTCTTGATTGTCTGCCACAAAACAACGCAAAAACTGTTAAACATCCTGGTTCTTTCTTTCAGTCTGTCCATTAGACTCAGGATGATAACCAGACGAAAATGACAAATGGACTCCCAAAGTGTCACAAAAAGCACGCCAAAAGCGAGCCACAAACTGAGGTCCTCTATCAGAAACAATATCCGTGGGAACGCTATGGAGCTTGACAATCTCCTTAACAAACGCCTTAGCGAGTGTTTTGGCGCAGGGCAAATTAATGAATGGAACCAAATGACACATCTTACTAAAACGGTCCACGACCACCTAGATGACGGTAAAACCCTCGGACACAGGAAGATCAGTAATAAAATCCATTGTGAGATGCGTCCAAGGCGCACTGGGAACCTCCAGAGGGCAAAGCAACCCCACAGCAGGAGTATGTGAAGCCTTTGACCTAGCACACACAGTACACTGATGCACCCACTTGATGAGTGGATGACCTGCCAACCGAGACTCATGACACTCCACAAACAAATCTCTCCTAAAGGCTCTAGGCACGAACAACCTCCCATGGGGAGTGTTAGATGGAGCATCATCTTGAGCTTTCAGAATCCCATTCTCCAAAACGGAGTCCAATGCCGCCACCACAACTCCTTTCAGTAAAATGCTCTCCTCCTCCTCGGTACTGACCGTAGGAGAGGAGCTGCGAGACAAAGCATCGGCTTTAACATTCTTAGTACCAGGGATATAGGCAACAGAAAAATGAAACCGAGAAAAAAAAAGTGCCCACCTAGCTTGACGGGCATTCAAGCGCTTGGCAGCATTCAGATAGATCAAATTCTTATGATCTGTGAAAACCTGAATAGGAAATCTAGCGCCCTCCAAAAAATGACGCCAATGTTCAAACGCGAGTTTAATAGCCAGCAACTCCTGATTTCCAACATCATAATTCAGTTTGGTTTCCGAAATTTTTTTCGAAAAGAAGGCACAAGGATGTACTCCACCCTTGCTCTCCTGAGACAAAACTGCTCCGACCCCCATCGATGAAGCATCGACTTCGACCAAAAAAGGCTTGCATAAGGATAGGGGCAGAACTGAACCTCTCTTTGAGATACTCAAATGCTTCAATGGCCTCAGTAGTCCACTGGGCCGTATTCGCACCTTTCCTGGTGAGATCGGTTAGAGGTTTAACAATTACAGAAAAATTCTTAATGAATTTCCTGTAATAATTGGCAAAACCCAAAAATCTCTGTATAGATTTCAAACCAATAGACCTAGGCCATTCTTGCACAGCCTGAACCTTCACAGGGTCCATCTCAAAGCCCTCGCTGGAGACAATGTAGCCCAAAAAACTAATTTTCTGCACAGTGAACTCACATTTCTCCAGCTTAGCAAAGAGTGAATTATCACTTAATAACTGCAAAACTTCACGTACACTCTGCCAATGGGACTCTAGATCTGGTGAGTAAATCAAAATGTCATCCAAATACACAACCACATTCTTACCAATCAAAGGTCTCAGGATATCATTAATAAGGTTCGGAAAAAATGCAGGTGCATTGGTAAGACCAAAAGGCATCACCAGATTCTCAAAATGACCTACCGGAGTGTTAAAAGCAGTTTTCCATTCATCACCCTCATTCACTCGTAACAAATTGTATGCCCCCCGGAGATCAATTTTAGAGAACCATTCGGCCCCCACTAACTGGTTAAACAAGTCAGGAATTAACGGCAATGGGTAGGAATTGCAAACGGTAATCTTATTAATTTCACGAAAATCCAGACATGGAAGTACACCCCCGTCCTTTTTTTTACCAAAGAAAAATCTAACTGCCACAGGCAACTTAGAAGGTCTAATGTGACCAGCAGCCAAGCTAGTCTGTATGTATTCTTTCAAGGCCTTTCTTTCAGGGATAGTCAGATTAAACAAGCGACTCTTGGGAAGAGTAGCTCCCGGAACAAACTCAATGGCGCAATCATAATCCCTATCAGGAGGTAAAACTTGCGACTCCTCCTCTGAAAAAAACCTCCAAAAATCCTGAATAGGTACAGCTAATTCCCCTTTTTCCACAGCCGCAATGTGACCATTACAACATTTATCATAGCACTTCAGACTCCAAGACTTAATTACATTAGTAGACCAGTGCAGTAAAGGATTGTGCAGTTTTAACCAAGGCAATTCTAGAACAACTGGAGAGGGTAAATTATCTAAAACAACCTAGTCCAAAATTTCTTGGTGAACTCCATTGATAGTGAGGGGAAATGCAGCAACCTTGAGAGGTGATGACAAAGTTTTGGATTTCAATTTAAGGTTTTCCAAAAACCCTTTATCAATCACATTAAGTGTTGAACCACAATCCACAAATACCTGAAATTCAATTAAATCTCCCTGCAAAATAGTACTCCCAGAAAGAAATACTCCTGCAGAGCATAAACAAGCTATACGGGTGTAACTGACCTTTTTTTTTCTTTACTTAAACGACGCTCACAATACTTAATCAAATGGTCAGCTTTACCACAAAAAAGACACAATCCCTCGGTGAACCTCCGGTCTCTTTCCTGAGAGCGGAGTGACATCGCTCCAACCTCCATTGGTTCTCCGCCGTCTAAGCAGATTTTCTGGGGACTAGGAACTGACAGGAGTCTTTACCTCATTCAGCCTGCACCTCAGCCTCCTGTCCACACGAACAGCTAGCTGCATGGCATCCTGCAAAGTCTCAGGTGCAGGGAATGCAAGAAGCAGATTCTTAACCCTTTCACTCAGACCAGCAAAAAATAAACATTTCAGCACAGGATCATTCCATTTAACTTCTTAGGCCCATCTCCTGAAGTGTGTGCAATAATTTTCAACATCACCTGACCCCTGATTCAAACATCTGAGTTCTGCCTCAGCAGATGAGATTCAATCAGGATCGTCATATAATAGCCCCATAGCAGAAAAAAATTCTTCAACAGACCTTAAACATGGATGATTAGGTTGGAGAGAAAAGACCCACCCCTGTGGTTCAGTGCACAAAAGTGACATAATAAAACCAATGAGCTGTGATTCATTCCAAGAGGACCTTGGTCTCAAATGAAAATATAAAAAACAAGCATTTTTAAAGGAAAAAAAATCTTGCTGTTTGCCATAAAAAAAAACATCAGGCAGTCCTACCTTGGGTTCGACAAACTGCGCTCCAGAATAGCTACTCACGTGTTGCTGAAGCTCGGCCACCTCCAGAGACAATCCCTGCAGGCGTTGAGCCAAATCCTGGATGGAAACCATACTGATCCCCAAATTTATTTCCTTTTAGTTTTTTGGGCTAGACTTACTGTTATGATCTGCAACATAAACTAAGGAAAGATAGGGGAAAGCTGTCCCTACAGTAAGACTAAGCTGAATCCCTACGATGTAGCGAGCTGCCTGTTCCTAGCGAACAGACCCGCCTTAGTCCTCGGCTAGTCTGAATGAAGACCTATAGCATTAAGGGAGGGGTCCCTAAAAGAACAAAAATGGGGACACCTCCTAAACAGAGAAGTTGTTGCAGAACACAAAAAGACAAACTGACAAAAAATACTAGAGGTCCCAGAAGGACCAAGCGAACTGACAAAGAAAGGCACCGAAGCACCAGGCTAGAGAAACAGTCAAACACTGAAGTCCAACACAGCCAGAAGGGCAGAGCTGGAATATAAAGGCAGATGGTCACGTGACCGCAAAACACAAGATAGAAAAAACAAACAGGAGGGTTCTAACAAGCAGAAATACGGTGTTCTCTGGATTGCTTTTTAAGCAAATAATCAGGATTAAGCTAAAAAAATAATTGTCCTTGGCCCCTGATACCTGGGGCTATTTCTAGAAATATCTGTAACAGGAGGAGCAGACAAAACTGGAATGGAGCCTCTTGTGCTGTATTATACACTGCAGTCTGCCACATACACTGCCTGCCTGCCTAGCTCCCGCTATCACCTTCACCACTGGAAATATGCAGCTGGATTAGTCCACAGAAAGACTGTTAGTTCAGATGGATATATATAGATGCTGTGGTATACCTACATTAACTAATAAACAACCAAATCTCTCCCTAGCTGAGCAGCATCTCTCCCTACACTGCCTGTTTCCGGCATAGACTGTGACGAGCATGGCGGCACCAGGTCTTATATAGACCTGATGATGCTGTGCGGCCAGCCAATCACTGTAATGCCCCAACCGACATGGCTACGGTATTAGTGTGTGACAGGCAATCCCTGCATGTTCATTGACTCTCTAAAGAGCGCCAAATATGCAGGGAGGGGACCCGAGCAAGCAGGAAATACTCGCAGAGCGCCGAATATCTCGAGCAGTGAGATGCTTGGGTGAGTACCGAGCAGTGGCGAGCACGCTCGCTCATCACTAGTACAAAGTGGTCGAAAAATCCCTAGGGAAACCCGACATAATCACCTCCCCGCACTGGAATGCCCAAAAGGGGGCGAGTTCATCATGGAGGGGGTTCAGAGCCACAACGGGGGGCATCCCTCTTCCACTGAAGGTGCTGCAAGGACTGTTGTTATGGAGGTGATCTGTTGGCGGTGTCACAATCCCAGGCACATAGTCACCCAGTGTCGCATGTCTGCTGAACCAATGGACTGCAGCCTAGGCAGACGATGTTCGTATTATAATTACCCAGCCTGCAGTGTAGACTGTCAATCCAGCGAGGGGCCGCAGGCGTGTGCAGTATCTGTTAATGGAGTTAGGGTCCTGGCGCTGTTGGACTCTGGGAGTCTCGTAACCTTAATTAGTGACACTCTTCCCCACCAGCTGATCCCTACCAAATCTGTTGGCGTCCTCTGCATAGATGAGGACGCCAAGAACTACACAGTTGCCAGAGTGACAGTTCGAACAGAATGTGGCTCCCAATCCCACGAGGTCGGAGGGGTCAAGGACCTGATACATCCCGTCATATTGGGGTGCGATTTTCCCTTGTTCTGGGGCTTGTGGGGGAGGGAATCCAGACTGAGTCACATGGACAAAAGCCAGGAGCCAAGAGAAATATTCTGGTCCACATTGGAAGTGGATGAGTTCCCATTGTTTGTCCTTGCTGGCGATGAGGACGAGACTGTGACTGAGGTGGCCGACCTCCATGAATTAGAGGTGCCCGGAGAGAACTTTGGATCAGCTCAAGTTTGGGACTTGACCTTGAAAGGGGCGTGGGACAATGTTACTGTTTGTAATGGTGTTGCCCAAGAGCCGGGGGTGTACACCAGGTACCCACAATTTGCAGTTCATGGGGAGCTGTTATATCGGGTGACTAAACTGAAAGGTGAAGAGGTAGTGGAACAGCTGTTAGTTCCAGGGCCATACCATACCACCTGCCAGATAACCGCATCCACCTCCCATTTCCATAGTCCCTTAGTGCCACTACCTGTGACAGAGGTTCCCTTTGAGAGGATTTCCATGGACCACGTTGGTCCCTTAGTTAAATCAGCCTGGGGCCACCAATATATCCTGGTGGTTATGGACTATGCGACCTGGTACTCCAAAGCGGTTCCTCTAAGGAACTCATCCACTAAAAGTATAGCCCGAGAACTGGTCCATATTTTTGCTCGGACAGGTCTGCCAAAAGAGATTTTGACAGACCAACGAACCACCTTCATGAGCAAGGTGATGAAGGAGCATTGCAGAGTCCTTCAGATAGCCCAGATTTGGACTTCGGTTTACCATCTGCAAACGGATGGCCTAGTGGAATGTTTCAACAAGACCTTAAAGGCGATGCTCAGGAAGATCGTTGAAAAGGATGGGCGGGACTGGGACTACCTGCTCCCATTTCTACTTTTCTCCGTCAGAGAAGTTCCTCAAGCCTCCACTGGCTTTTCTCTGTTTGAGCTCCTATATTGACAGCATGCAAGAGGTCTCCTAGACATCGCCATGGAAACCTGGGAGGCCGAGGTCATGCCCCATCATGAAGGAACATCTCCTCCAGGCACAGGCAGCCCAGGCGAGGGTGTCTAACCGGTCAGCAAGACTAAGACATTTCCAACCTGGGGGTCGCGTTCTGGTTCTCATTCCCACGGTGGAAAGTAAGTTCCTGGCCAAGTGGCAAAGCCCATATGAGGTGGGGGAGAAACTCACGAAGTGAACTACAGCGTCCATCAGCCTGGCCGGAGAAAGCCACACCAGGTGTACCATGTAAACCTGGTGAAGCCATGGCGAGATCGGGAACCCGTTGGAACTCCTTGTCTGGGAGCCACACCCGAAGGCAAGGTGGAAGATGTCAAGACAGCGGAGACCCTTTCGCCATCCAAGAAGCAACAGTGTCGGGAACTGCTCCAGCAGAATCGGGACCTGTTCTCACAGTTGCCGGGGCATACCCAGGTAGTAGAACATGACGTGCTAACAGAGCCGCATGTAAGGGTAAACCTAAAGCCATACCGGATTCCTGAAATACGCCGGGAGCTGATCTCGGCCGAGGTGAAGAGGATGTCAGACCCCGGTGTGCTAGAGGAGTCAAAGAGTGGGTAGTCAAGCCCAATCGTCCTCGTGCCAAAGCCCAACAGAGAGTGGAGGTTTTGCAATGACTACCACCGGCTGAATGAGGTGTCCAAGTGTGACGCATACCCGATGCCCCACGTCAACGAGCTTATCGAGAGGCTGGGACCAGCGAGGTATATCACCACCCTTGACCTGACGAAGGGCTATTGTCAGATCCCCATGTCCCAGACGGCCAAGGAGAAGACGGCTTTCTCGACACTTGATGGGTGCTTTCAATACACTCGGATGCCGTTCGAGCTACAGGGGGCCACAGCCACCTTCCAGAGGGCTATGGATCGGATTCTAGCCCCACATAAGAAGTATGCTGCAGCCTACCTTGACGACATTGTAGTCTTTAGCCCAGACTGGGCTAGTCATCTACGTAAACTACAGGATGTTCTGGATGCGCTGAGGAAGACAGGATTTACTGTAAATCCGAAAAAATATGCCATTGGAAAAGAGGAGGCCAAGTACTTGAGCTATGTCATCGAGAGAGGTGAAATAAAGCTGCAAGTCAAGAAAGTGGAGACAATTCAGACCTGGCAGCACCCGCTCTCCAAGAAGCAGGTGAGAGTGTTCCTGGGAATGGTGGGATATTACCAGCGGCTTATCCCAAATTTTTCCGTGATGGCCGCGCCACTGACAGATCTCCTGAAAGGCACCAGATCAGCCATGGTGAAATGGACGGAGGAAACAGAGACGGCATTTCAACAGTTGAAGCTAGTACTGTGTAAGCATCCGGTCTTGGTCGCACCAGACTTTAAGAAAGAATTTGTGGTCCAGACGGACGCTTCAGAGGTTGGTCTAGGAGCCATACTCTCTCAAGAGATAAATGGGGAAGCGCATCCCATTCTCTATCTGAGCCAGAAGCTTTCCTCCTGCGAGAAGAACTACGCAATAGAAGAGAGTGTTTAGCCATAAAGTGGGCCGAAGATACACTAAAATATTACCTACTAGGCCAGAAGTTTAAATTGGTATCAGACCATGCCCGGTTGAGATGGTTGAGGGAGAAGAGGGTTAAAAATGCCAGGGTAACTAGATGGTTCCTTGGTCTCCAAGATTTTAACTATCACGTGGAGAATAGGCCCGGGAAATTACATGGGAACATGGATGCCCTCTCTAGATATCCCTGCCTGGTATCGGAAGGTGCCCAAACCCCTGGCTTTAGGCAGAGGGGGGGAATATGTAACAAAGTCTCTGGTGTGATATACAAGGGGAGGTATGTGTCACTCAGGTTACTCTCCTCTGTGAACTTAAACCTACCAATTTTCTGCCAGCATCTTTATATGCTGGGGGTTAACTCTCTTAAAGGTTATGTTTTTATGGGAATGGCAAAGCGAGTTTGAGGCCATTTCCCTACCTCCCCTCAGGGTGTGACTGAGCAAGGGTTAAATGCTCAGTCACCATTTTTTTTCTGTTGTGGTCTGGAGAGGCAAGGTCTCCAGACAGGGAAAGCCTCAGCTCAGGACGGAGCTGAAGGCTGGGACTACAACCTGTGTGGGTGAAATCCACACTCACATGGAATGTGCTATAGTTTATCTTTTGTTTTGTCATTTGCCAGTAAGGCGGTGTTTATTTTGCTGGAGTTGCAGAGCTTTATGCCGTATAATAAAGTCTGCAGAGAAAACCCGGGTTCCTGAGTCTACTTCCAGAAGTGGCCGAGAGAGTCGTTTTGCCACAATATATAAATAAAAAAACAAGGCAGACACTCACAGAAAAAGGGGAATGTAGTAGATGTATAACACCTACTGTTATAATAACTAAATACCAGCGTCTCCTTGAAACCTAAACATGATAGCTGTTAGTTTATACCACACATGGGAGTTTTTGCTAACATGTTTAGTTTTCATGGAGACGCTGTTTTTTAATTAATTAATGTAATTATAGCAGTAGGTGTTATACTTTTTTAATACTTCCTACTGACTGCCATAACTTTGCAAATATAAATTAGAGCCAGCAGTATATTTATTAACTCCTTCTGTCATACTATATGTACAGTGGGTATGGAGAGTATTCAGACCCCTTTAAATTTTTCACTCTTTGTTTCATTGCAGCCATTTGGTAAATTCTAAAAAGTTAATTTTTTTCTCATTAATGTACACTCTGCACCCCATCTTGACTGAAAAGAAAACAGAAATGTAGAAATTTTTGCAAATTTATTAAAAAAGAAAAACTGAAATATCACATGGTCATAAGTATTCAGACCCTTTGCTCAGTATTGAGTAGAAGCACCCTTTTGAGATAGTACAGCCATGAGTCTTCTTGGGAATGGTGCAACAAGTTTTTCACACCTGGATTTGGGGATCCTCTGCCATTCTTCCTTGCAGATCCTCTCCAGTTCCGTCAGGTTGGATGGTGAATGTTGGTGGACAACCATTTTCAGGTCTCTCCAGAAATGATCAATTGGGTTTAGGTCAGGGCTCTGGCTGGGCCAGTCAAGAATGGTCACAGAGTTGTTCTGAAGCCACTCCTTTGTTATTTTAGCTGTGTGCTTAGGGTCATTGTCTTGTTGGAAGGTGAACCTTCGGCCAAGCCTGAGGTCCAGAGCACTCTGGAAGAGGTTTTCATCCAGGATATCTCTGTACTTGGCCGCATTCATGTTTCCTTCAATTGCAACCAGTCATCCTGTCCCCGCAGCTGAAAAGCACCCCCATAGCATGATGCTGCCACCACCATGTTTCACTGTTGGGATTGTATTGGGCAGGTGATGAACAGTGCCTGGTTTTCTGCACACATACCACTTAGAATTATCACCAAAAAGTTCTCTCTTCATCTCATCCGACCAGAGAATCTTATTTCTCATAGTCTGGGAGTCCTTCATGTGTTTTTGAGCAAACTCTATGCGGGCTTTCATATGTCTTGCACTGAGGAGGGGCTTCTGTTGGGCCACTCTGCCATAAAGGCCCAACTGGTGGAGGGCTGCAGTGATAGTTGACTTTGTGGAACTTTCTCACATCTCTCTACTGCATCTCTGGAGCTAAGCCACAGTGATCTTGGGGTTCTTCTTTACCTCTCTCACCAAGGTTCTTCTCCCATGATTGCTCAGTTTGGCTGGACGGCCAGGTCTATGAAGACTTCTGGTGGTCCCAAACTTCTTCCATTTAAGGATTATGGTGGTCACTGTGCTCTTAGGAATCTTGAGTAATACAGAAATTCTTTTGTAACCTTGGCCAGATCTATGCCTTGACACAATACTGTCTCTGAGCTTCTTGGGCAGTTCCTTTGAGCTCATGATTCTCATTTGGTCTGACATGCACTGTGAGCTGTGAGGTCTTATATAGACAGGTGTGTGCCTTTCCAAATCAAGTCCTATCAGTTTAATTAAACACAGCTGGACTCCAATGAAGGAGTAGAACCATCTAAAGGAGGATCACAAGGAAATGGACAGCATGTGACTTAAATATGAGTGTCTGGGCAAAGGGTCTGAATACTGATGACCACGTGATATTTGAGTTTTTCTTTTTTAATAAATTTGCAAAAATTTCTACATTTCTGTTTTTTTTTTCAGTCAAGATGGGGTGCAGAGTGTACTTTAATGAGAAAAAAATGAACTTTTTAGAATTTACCAAATGGCTGCAATGAAACAAAGAGTGAAAAATTTAAAGGGGTCTGAATTCTTTCCTTACCCACTGTATTAATATCTATTTCTTAGAATCATTATACTCTATATATTTACTTACTTGATCTGAATGATAATAATATGCACTAGCACTTTCTATATGTCTTTTTGATTACCGCAATAACAATTTTAATACATTCCTCATTTGCTGTGAGTGCCTGTCTGTTTTTTATTTATATGTATTTTGCAATTATTTTCTTTATCAATTTTTGTACGATCATATTTAATAAAGAACTGTAATTAATATATTATTTTGGCTATATCTCCTGTTGTTCTCTGGTTTGTTCCAAATATTATTTCAAGAGATGTTTTCTACTATATGTAGGGAGGGATAATTTTTTTGGTGCTGCTATATTATTCCTCTTTATTTTCTATCATGTAGCATTATTTTGTGATTTTCGGAGAACAATAAATCTTGGGTTGATAGTAGAATAACATCTCATGTTAGCATGATGAAGATGGAAAACACCAGCTGTAATTATAATAATACCTGCTTTAATATATGCAAATTTTTGCTTCACAGTACATGCTATAAAAAGGTTCTCATAGACCATGTGAATTTAAAAAGACTACCATACTAATAAGGCATAGAAAAGATTAAGTGAATATTACTAGCCATACATATTAAATAGCTTTCAGGTGATACCATGATCTTGGAAAACCATATAAAGATCTGAGGAATGCAGTTATTAGTCCTATCCTGAGTATTATGTTTTCCATACACATAGCCCATAGGTATAACTGTTGGCTAACTATGACTTGCAAATAATTGAGGACTGTGACAAAAATTATGTTGTCTATCTCTAGACTTTCTGACAGTGACCTCTCCTCCTTTTTGTATGATAGATTTTCCATCTTAACTACATTTAAGCCAAATAATATGCCCGACTGAAATTCCATTGGGCATACTGTTCTAACAGGCATCATCTGTTTCCCAAAGTTTAAACCATATTGCCTAATGATCTGCCATAATTTTAATAATAGTCCTTAAATCAGTTGTCCACTATTCAGACAACACATTCTCAATCACTATGTTCCCCCCAAGTAAAATAATAAGACCTTTATTTGGCTCACAGCATGTCACCACGTATCAGCCCATGCAGAATATGGCCCCTGTGTGGGCCAATATGTGGTGACATGCTTTGAGCCAAATAAAGGTCATCTATTGTAGTTTTTGATGCCAAAAGCTGCAGTGTAAATATATGCATGGTGGTAATTGTTTAAAAATTTAAAAAGTTGTGGTAAATTAAAGGGGTTATCTAGCTACAACAAATTTTCCCCTATGCATGGGAAAATTTGTTGATGGGTATGTGTCCCAGCACTGTAACCCACATTAGTTGGCAGATTAAGGAATTTTTTACCCCGATGGGAAACGTTTATCCTCATTACAAAGTGATGCAACAGGTCAGACTCTTGTCTGGAGCTCCATGACCGAGTACTTCCAACCCGGGTTCCACCGTTCTGTATGCCACCTCCCATCTTTACCGCCCTCACATACCTTAACAAATAAAAACACTGCACCTGAAATTTTCTTTGGATAAATTTGGCCACAGCGGCCATTTTGTTAACAAACAACATTAACATATAAACATTAGTATAAAATAAATAAGAAGGGAGGATTCTTGGAGTTAAAAATAGATCTGGCATGACTAAACCGAAATCGAACCACCATGTTACCCTCAGCCATCCATCACCAGCTCAAGGGCACCAAAAGCTCCCAGGGTAAAACCCCGTCCAGAGCCCCAAAAATCAAATGCCAGATCACCCCGCTTAATCAAGCCACTGCCTGTAAATTTCTAATAACTTTCCACCGACACTTCTGTGCCAACTCCAAGAACCCCACCCCCCGCCACAAACGAACAGCCCTGACCACCTCAGGCTCGTGGGCGCCCCAACACTGCCAAAGCCCTCTCAATCCCCTCCTGTATAGCCAATGCCCATAAATCAATTCCTATATCGTTCAGATGCACACCATCCTTTGCCCAAAAATCTCCAACCCCTGCCTCAAGATCAAGATGCCGAACACTTACTGCCCCGTTCCTGCCAACAAAAGCTGCTATGGCTCTGTTCAACTTTACTCGTGCCCTATTAATGCCCTTCACTGATCTGGCCTCCCTCCATTTTTTTCTCGGCACAATGTCAGACCAAACCGTCAACACCCCAGGAAAAGATGTCCATAACCTTAAAAGATCAATTCAAATATCCCTCATCACCTAACCGGCTGAGCCCCCAAATCATCCCCCCCCCCATATGCACCACCAAAATATCCGCCGCCCGGTCCAAACGAGCCGCCTTATGGAATTCTGGCAGCACCCTTCTTCATACCATCCCTCGAAAACCCAGCCACCAGACCACTACTTGCTCTCTGCTAAAACCCAATTGCCTACGTTTGGCCTCACATCCGCCCGCAGCACCCCCCAATGAATGAAAGAGTGCCCAAGAATCCAGACTAATAACGGGATGCCACCTGCAACAAGACAACCAAAAAGGTATTCACTTCTGGACAAGATAAAAAACACATAAGCCCGCACACCTAATGCCGTACATAGGACAAATAACGATCAGAACTCCACCTACCGATGCGTTTTATCACGTCCTTGCCTAAACCCAAACCATCTGCTTCTGACGCTGCACCGATTATGAAAGAATGCGACCCGTACACCTCAGGGCTAAGGCCCAACTCCAGGATCCCTTTCTTAAACACTGCAATGAATTGAAAACGTGACAAAAACTCTCCATTTTCATGACACAATAATGGGCCCTTACGTCCCGACCAAACCTGCCAATACGCCATTAAACATCTCCTAGGACAAATAAAAGATCCATTAACCTCACCCAATACCACTCGCTTGCCTCCGCCCAATTGATCCGTCTTCCCCCTCCTAATCCAAAATTCAATGCCCCTATCCCGACTGCTCACATCCTCGGCAAACAAACCCCCAACCTTATTTCTACTTGGTCCCACCAACTCCCCTAATCTTAGCGCGCCAAAAAACGCCAATGAAAAAGCCAACCTAAACAGCGTGGCTTCAAAAACTGAACAACAAATCTTATCCAACACAAAACCCAACCGCTCTAAAATAGTAAAAGTCACCGGTCTTCGTTTATTCAACACTTTACCTCCTCTCCTAAAGCCCCTAAGTGCTTGCTTCACTAAAAAGGACTTGGTAACTTCTTTTATCCCCTGCAATTTAAAAATGAATGCCAATCCTGCGACAAATTTACTAACTTTTGAAAAAGACCATCCAATCTCCGCTGCCCTTCCCACAAGAAACAACGCTGCCATCTCTCTATCTCCATCACTCTCCACCACACCCCACTGTAGAATCCAACTTTGCCATACTCGCCACGATGCCTCGTATGATGCCCAGGTCTGCCTCGTAATTGACTCCCGTATTAACCGTCCCGCTCCTCCATAACCAGTTGCCACAAATGCGAAGGGCATTCCTGTCCCATGTCCTCTGCTTCTGGTGC
Source organism: Phyllobates terribilis (assembly GCF_046119375.1). Classification (NCBI taxonomy): domain Eukaryota; kingdom Metazoa; phylum Chordata; class Amphibia; order Anura; family Dendrobatidae; genus Phyllobates; species Phyllobates terribilis. The sequence goes on along the minus strand of NW_027362761.1, from coordinate 866,208,025 downwards.
TAGCGCCCGAAAACAGTCCCACTGAAAACGAGACAAGGCATCTGCTATGGAATTTTGTACACCAGGAACATGGACTGCTGTAATCCAAGCGTTCAAATTAAGACAACAAAGAACTAGTTCCCTGAGCAGCCTGTTGATGACAGATACCACTTCCATGTTATCGCAATGAAACCGAATTCTCCTGTTGGCAAAACACTCACCCCAAATAGTAACCGCAACAACAATAGGGAACAATTCCAAAAATGCCAGGTTCCTCGTAAGACCCCTCTCCGTCCACCCAATCGGCCATGCTCCAACACTCCACCGCCCTTTCCAGTAGGCCCCATAACCAGCACTTCCTGCAGAATCCGTAAATATCTCACAATCAAAACTGCTTAAAATCTCCTGCTGGATTAACGACCTGCGGTTATAAATTTCCAAAAACAACTTCCAAACCTTCAGATCCTCCTTGTGTTCCTTATTTAAGCGAATTAAATGATGGGGCGCCCGCACTCCTGCTGTCGCGCCTGACAACCTGCGACAAAATAGTCTGCCCATTGGCATAATCCTGCATGCAAAATTCAAGCGCCCTAAAAGCGATTGTAGCTCCCTCAGGGTCACTTATCAAGATACCAGTTCCAAGCTATATTTAATAAATGCATAACATCGGCAGGGAACCACCCCAAAGATTACGGGACACACTCATTCCACATAGGCGCGGCCACAGGAGCAGCAAGAGCAGGACTGTCAGAAACGGAAGTTCAGAGGATAGGGAGATGGCGATCCACGTGTTTGGCGAGATACATAAGACCGGACTTGTTATCCTAACGTGGTTTGTTTCTTTTACAGGTGACGCTAAGCCAGCAGTGTGGGTGATAGGCCACTCGTATATATATTGGGCAGAAAAAAGGGCGAAAGTCCGCCCAGGCGGGAGGAAATTAGAGTTTCATAACACATATTTTAACTGGAGAGGTATTAGAGGCCTGCTATGGCCACAGGTACTAATGGAGGTAATCAAGGTAGGTGTAACATACCTGGCGGCGTCCTTGCATGGTGGTCCATCTCCCACTGTGCAAGAGCACGCACTTGATCTTCAGTCCAGAATGTCTCTCTGGCTTCCCTCCATGCTGTCTGTTTGTGTCTGTTTCTGCTGCTTAAGGGCGGCGCCCGATCACTTCCTGCTTTTTGTACCTGCTGTGGGTCACACCCCTTGTGCGTCCTCAGCCTATTGCTGTCTGTCACCTGGTATATAGCTCAGCTGCTCCAATCTATCCCTGCCTGAGCATAGTGTTTCATTCAGTGTGTGCTTGCACTCTGAAGGTGCCAGGTCCCGTTCTGTGTTCTCTTGTCTGCCTATCCTGGAGGCTGTATTTCCAGGCCTGTCTGAACACGCTCCTAGCCTGTTCCTCCCGCCTTCTAGGGGCCGATTACCTAGACCCGCTCCTGTATCTTGTCTGTCCTGTCTGAACACGCTCCTTGCCTGTTCATCCCGCCTCTCTGGGGGCAGTATTCCCAGACCCGCTCCTGTATCCCGCTGCAGTGTCGGTCTCCTCCGTACACTCAGTTCCAGTCTGAACTCTCTCCTATCCTTTACCTGTTTTGCCTCTATGTCCGTTCCCTTCCTTTTTCTGCAGAGTCTGAACTCGTACCTAACTCCTGCTTGTTGTCTCTGTACTCCCGTTTGTGAGTTTGTGGTCCACTCGCTACTTCACTGCAAGTACCCTGTGGGTATCTGGCTCTGCCTTTCTCTTCCTGTCTGTTCCGTGTGAACAGAGCCCTGTCCCCCCTGCTCCGACTCCTTTGCTCACCGCTCCGGCGGTTCTAGCCTGCTCTGACTCCTTTGCTCACCGCTCCGGCGGTTCTAGCCTGCTCTGACTCCTTTGCTCACCGCTCCGGCGGTTCTAGCCTGCTCTGACTCCTTTGCTTACCGCTCCGGCGGTTCTAGCCTGCTCTGACTCCTTTGCTCGCTGCTCCGGCAGCCTTGCTCCACTCTGACCCTTTTGCTCACTGCTCCGGCAGTCTCGCTCCGCTCTTATCCTTTTGCTCACTGCTCCGGCAGTCTTGCTCCTCTCTTACTCACCGCTCCAGGCGGTCTCGTCCTGCTTTACTCTTGCTCACTGCTCCGGCAGTCTCGCTCAGCTCTGACCCTTTGCTCACCGCTCCTGGCGGCCTTGTCCTGCTCTACTCTTGCTCACCACTCCAGGCGGTCTTGTCCTGCCCTGTTCTCGCTCACCTCTCTGGGCAGCCTCACTCTGCTGTGTTTGTCCGCCACATCTGTGGTTCTGTTCCTGAGTCCCAGTGTGTACTGGGTCCTATCCCGCCAGTGTCCCTACCTGCTAGTGCGTCCTTGTCTGCACTCTAGCTGTGCTTGCCTGTACCCCTCTGCCTGTATTGTTCCTGAGTCCCAGTGTGTACTGGGTCCTATCCTGCCTGTGTTCCTACCTGCTAGTGCCTCCCTGTCTGCACTCTAGCTGTGCTTGCCTGTACCCCCCTGCCTGCATACCCGCCTGCCTGCATACCAGTCGTGCCTGCCTATACCCACCAGTCAGTGCGCCAGCCTAACCAGTCTGTTCCTGTGTTCCCCTGTGTGGGTCAACAGCCGTGTCCGGGGTCTGTCCTGGAGTAGCACCTGGTCCCTCTGCTCGGTTCCTCCTTGGTGTACTGGCGTCGTATGCCGTCGTGCGACCCTGGTCGGATCGGGTGAATACCTAGTTACGCCCCTCCGGGCAATCACTCTCCGGCACGGTCCAGTGGAATCACACGCACACGCCGCTCAGCCCGGGCGTGTGCATTACAGTAGGGAGAGAGGCAAGAGGTCCGGTCTTCTTAGTTATACAGGCCCGGGGATACGACCTAGGTCATCACAAGAGCGCATAACTAATGGCAATAATGAAACTAGACACTGAGCGCTTCAGAGAATTTTTCACAAAACTAACTATAGTATGGTCAGAGATTGTGCCGATAGCGGAATGGCAAGGTGCGCGAGACATCACGGCCATCGAACGGACAAGGCAGGTAATAAATATTCGGATGGCAAAATTTAGAAGAGACAGAGGCGGTGTAGTGATACAACACCGACAACTGGAAGAAGATAAAGCAGGCCTCATACGGCCCAACGGTGTTCACTTAATGGATATTGGACTGGACATATTCCTGTCAGGACTCCAGGACGGAGTGGAACAAGCGTTAAGAGTGATGGATGGGGGTCAGAGTCCTGCATACGAGTACGCAGGATCCTCCGTGGCCTGGAAATAGAAAGGACATGTTGGAGAGTTACACTTGTTGGCCAACTGGCCGGTGTGGAGATCCAGGGCATGCTGCAACAAGCTGAATTATTTTAGAAATAAAATGCCTTTCTAATGGAATGAGTATAAAGAGTTAATAAAGCTGTGACCGATCCTCACCCATCCAGTTGTAAGAGTTACATTATTGTATTGTCAAGGAAAGGGGGGCGGTAGGGGGGCTGAGCGTCTGGGTTTGGTTGGGGGTCGCCACAGTCTGCCCAGGCTAGATGCATTTAAAAATTCTTATTAGATACACAGGCGGTGCAGCTTGCTTCGCAGCTGGGCTACTACGCCCAAAGTATTGCCTAGGCTAGATGCAGTTAAAAATTCTACGCTGACTAGCAGACACTGAAGCTTTGGAGCAGACCTCGGAGTAAACAGCTCTTCAGACTCAACCATCTGTGTTACCCCAAGCCATAGAGTATGTAGTTTCTTGCAGTTAAAAGGGGGGGGGGCGACCCAACCCACCTGGAATTGACGATGCCAACGTCACGTAAAATACAGCAAGGGGACTCCAAAAAGAGTCTCCATTTTTTCCAAAAATTGTGGCACAGACACCACTTAAGTGGCATCAATTGCCCCAGAGTTGCTTAAAACGGTTGGTGAGGTGATTTTACCAAATCCTCAAGCTTTTAGTCTCCCCAGGATGACACAGGGGTAGAAAAGTCCTTGCGGATCCATGATTTGTTCATCTTTATGAACGGGAGTCTGTCTACATTCTCAGTGGACAGCCGCGTGCGCTTATCTGTCAGCACACCACCAGCAGCGCTGAACACACGTTCAGAGAGAACGCTGGCTGCAGGGCATGACAAGATCTCCAAAGCGTGAGTGGCGAGCTCCGGACATTTTTCCAGATTGGAAGCCCAAAATGAGCAAGGGTCCAGTGACAGAGTCATAGCTTCAATGTTCACTTGGAGATACTCCTGTACCATCCTCTCTAGGCGTTGACTATGTGTCAGACTTCTTGTCTCCTGTGGCCTTGCAAAGGATGGTCTAAAAAAGTGGTGAAACGATTCCACAAAATTGCTGTTACCAGCAGATACTGTGTTACTGTTACGGTTTGAGTGATGAAGACTCGACAGTCCCACGGTTTGCAAGTTAGAACTGTGAGATTCACTACGTGCACAACTGGTGTTTTGTGGAAAAGCACATGTAAGATTCTGCAACAGCCTCTGCTGATACTTCTGCATGCGTGAATCCCTTTCTATGACAGGAATTATTTCGGCAAATTTACTTTTGTACCGGGGATCTAAGAGTGTGGCAACCCAGTAATCGAGATTACTTCATATTATGACAATCCGAGGGTCATGTTGCAGGTAGTGCAGCAAGAAGGCACTCATGTGTCTTGCGCATCCAGGAGGACCAAGTCCTTGTTGTGTTGGTAGCGAGGTAAGAATCATGCTTCCTTCCTCTGCCCTTTCCCCCCAACCTCGCACAACAGAAATGTGATCAAGGTCTCCCTCATCTGATGAGTCTTACATGCCCATCGCCAGTTCGTCCTCCACTTCTTCCTCGGCTCCTGCACCTTCCTCAACAGTTTGGCTGCTACCATGCGCCCTGGTTAATCCCTCTCCCCCACCCTCCCATGCCTGCCGCCTTGGTGCTGCCGACCGTCTGGACCTTGGAGATGTTATCCCTTCCGCATACGACTCTACTTCCTCCACCTCCTCTTGTCCCATCACCTGACTATGAATTCTGTTTAACGTGTGCTCCAGCATGTAAATCACAAGAATAGTCATGCTGATAATGGCATCGTCGTCAGCACTAAACATCTTCGTCGCCATTTCAAAACTGTGCAGAAGGGTGTGTGGCGCCCCTGAGGGTTCAGTTGCCACAGAGGTACTGCATCTCACCCAGAGGTGTGGTATCTCACCCTCAGGTAAGGAAGGAGTATGGCTCGGGACCCTAACACCTGCATCCAACACATACCCGCAGTGGGGGTAGGGCGAGATTGCTCCTAAGGGAGAGCACAGTCCCAGGTCCCTAGCTGGTGGGAGGGTCCTATGTAGTGGGTGTGGATGGAGAAAGCAGCTTAGGGGAGGACATGACAGGGAGAGTATAAATAGGAAGCCATCTTAGAAAGAGCAAGCCAGTCAGAGGAGGAGAAGTGACAGGAGCAGAGGCTCTGCATGAGCTCTGCTCCGGAGGCGGGCCTAGCCTGGGAGGCCCAGGACTGAAGGAGAGAAGAGAGGAGTGGGAGCAGGAAGGCTCCAGGAACCGAAGGGACCCTAGGGGTACGGGCCGTGCAGAAGACCACCCGTATGCCCGCTGCTACCAGAAGGTAGAGGGGTCAGGCCAGATAAGGGGAACCGGTCCCTCAACTAGCGGAGAAACAGCAAGGCTCAACTAGAAATCGGAGGCTGCAGCATTTCATGTACTGCAGGCCCAAGTCCACACCAGTCTCACTAAGAAGGTAGCCACATAGGACCCAGGGGACGGAGCACACGTCGCCCGCCAAGGCCCGAGGATACCAGATAGAAGTGTCACTGGGTGTGAGGTGCAGGGAGAAGGCCAGAGAAAGGACACACAGAAGGGGGTCCTGCTAAGTACTCCGGAGCTATCTGGGGGTGGACTGAGCCCCTCACTGAGTACGCACAGCACGATGGTGGAGATTGCTCTGGTACCTGTAATCTGTACTGCCACAACTGTGAGTAAAGATCTTGGGACTGCATCACACGAACTCTGTGATCATTACTAACTCCCTGCACTACAACCACCATCATGCACCCACACTGCCCTGAAGCTACACTCTTCCTGTGGGGAGTAATAATACCATTGCTGCAAAACCACCAGCTTCAGAGGACTGTTCCTCAGCGGCGGCCCCTTTGGCCGCACTCCACAGGTGGCGTAGTCGGACATTATAAAACCCATATATACAAATTACCCTTGGATTCACCGCCCTGGGTCACGGTCGCCGCCACAGTGACTACAACCCCCAGCGTCTACCGGCCCGGTTCCGGGTACCCCACGGCCCAGGGGGCACGTCAACTTCATAGGTCCCTGATCTGAGACCAGTCCTGCAGCGTGATTTGCCCCACCTCTGGATCTCGTTGGCCCAGGCTATACGTCAGAACGTATTGCACCAGGGCTTGTCGGCGCTGCCACAGTCGCTGAAACATGTGCAGTGTTGAATTCCACTGTGTCGGCACATCGCATTTCAGCTGGTGAACTGGCAGGCCCAACGACTTCTGTAGAGATGTAAGTCGTTGAGCTGCGGGATGCGAATGGTGGAAGTGAGCACTCAGCGACCATGCCCTCTGCAGAAGGCCATCTAGTCCGGGATAGTGGGCGAAAAATTGCTGGACAACCAGGTTCAACACGTGAGCCATACAAGACACGTGTATGACATTGCCCCGGCGAAGGGCCGCACCCAGGTTTACAGCATTGTCGCACACGGCCTTCCCTGGTTGCAGGTCCAGTGGAGACAACCATTCATGAAACTGGGTTTCCAGAGCTGACCACAACTTCTCAGCTGGGTGACTCACATTTCCCAGACATTTCAAAGTAAACACCGCCTGATGCCGATGAGCCCTGCTGCCAGCATAGTAAGGAGGTGTGCAGGATTCCTTCTGCGCAGTTAGAAAGCGGGTGGCATTACCAGACGTGCTTTGGGTGCAGGTGGAGGACCGAGAGGACGTTGAGGAGGCAGAAGCAGTGGAGGAACTTCTAGATAAAGAGGATTGACGTACAACTCGTGGGGACGGCAAGACTTGGACAGCAGCCCCTTGTCCTGCTGTCACCATAGTTAGCCAGTGCCCAGTCAGCGACATGTAATGCCCCTGTCCATGCCTACTCACCCAAGTGTCTGTGGTGAAATGCACCATGTCACACACAGAGTTTCTCAAAGAAGCGGTGATGTTGTGTGCGACATGCTGGTGGAGCGCAGGCACACCTTTCTTTGAGAAGTAGTGCCGACTGGGCATCTGGTACTGGGGCACTGCGACGGACATAAGGTCTCGAAAATCCTCTGTGTCCACCAGGCGGAAAGGCAGCATTTCTGTAGCCAACAGCTTGCAGATGGTGAAATTCAACCTCTTAGCTTTCTCATGGCTAGGAGGAAATGGTCTTTTACTTGTCCACATCTGAGGGACCGAGGGCTGGCTGTTGTGCTTAGACGGGGTTGAGTAGGGTGTCCCCGGCAAACTTGCCGGTCTGTGAGGAAGATGCAGGCGGAAAAGTTAGGTTGCCTTGATCCAAAGGTGGTGCTCTCGATGTCGGAGAGCGCTCAACACCAGTTGGTGTTTCCACTTCCAAATGAAATTATGACTTGCCAATCACACTGGCTGTTGTGGGTAAAGAGGTGGCAGGTCTGCATCCAAAAACATGTGTGACTGCTGTCCCCCCAGTCACAGAGGATGAAGAGGCCGCGGATGCACAAGATGGGGCAGACGGTGGTTGGCCCGGCCCGCTAGGCCGCATTGTAGCACAGTGAGCTTCCCACTGCAACTTATGCTTCATATCCATGTGACGGTTCATGCATAAAGTACTCAAACTATGTATTTTTTGGCCTCTACTTAGCTTTTGGTGACAAATATTACAGATAACACGAGTTGGGTCATCCTTATCGATCTGAAAAAATGCCCAGGCTATGCAAGGCTTAGAGCCCATGTGACCTGAAGAGCCACTACGACTTGTGGTCAGAGGCAGAGTTGTGGTTGAGGATGCAGTTGTTGACGTGCTTCCAGTACTCCGTCTCTGTCCAGGAAGGCGCAACCTAACCTCGTCATGAATAGCATCTGTGACACCCAGCTGCGCTTGGTATCACAGATCCTAGAAGACCAGCAGAGGGAGCCCGTTAGGGATATAAATAGGGAAGGTGGAGCTAGGCAGTTCAGTTCCTCTGAAGAGTTCCTGCGGTAGAGAAGCCTAAGAGAGGTCAGTCTGCAGTGGAGCTCAGTCTAGTCTAGAGAACTCAGTTAATAGTTCAGCAGTGAAGCACGAGGCTCCTGTTAGCTAGATTCAGGGAGCCCAGTTAGAGCTTAAGGTGTGCCGGCGTCATAAGATCGGTGAAGCGCGGCAAGTTGCCGTTAGTGTGTATAGCCTAGTGAGGGCCCGAGTAGGCCGAAGGTGAGTGGAGAGTTAGTACATAGGGGGCAGAGGAGCTTAACCAGCTCACCCCGAAGCATTTACCGGACACCGGATCCGAGCTTACTGGGATCTCTATGACCCAGTAAGGCATAACCGGAATCCCTGGAGAACTACAAGTCCCAGGATCGCTAAGGTGCTGATACGTAACAGAGCCAGGACACGCTTAGGCCCCGCATACTGGGAGCGTGAACTCCAAGACAAGGCCCTACCACAAGGTCAGCCAGCGCAGGACAGAGACAAAGTTAGGCCTAGCTCCAGGCAGGTCAGAAACTTACTACGCAGAGGCAAGTAACAGGAGGCCCTACACCCGCTCATTGGGGAGGATCCTGATATGCACCCTTCACCCTACAGTGCTCCGGGATGTGCCTGAATTTCCACCAGTAAAAAGTACTGAAGTGACTACCGTGTCCGTTCCCGTTCTTGCTCTGACCCAGCTGGGTCTCGCCTGTCCTGCATTCCCCCTGCATACGCTTTTCTGAGGCCTAGCTCCACCTGTGTGGAGCTATACCATCGAGCTGCCTTATCACCGGCCTCAGTGGACTACTGCAGCGCTGGTGCTTCTCACCAGATACCACAGGTGGCGTCACGAACTCTTATAAAATTAACAATTATCCACCCTTTTAAAGACTGACCCCAGGGTATGGGCCCAGGAGCCGACCACCGTGACATCCCAAAGGCCAGACAAAGGCCCGGGTACCGAGTCATCCCCATCCCCTGGGCTAGTCACATCCTCCTCCACCTCCTCTGCTGACCTCATCGACAGGCTGACTGTGGGTTGACAGTAAGTGGGATCTCCAACCTCGTCACCATCACCCTGTGTGTTCTCACACCCGTCGTCCTCAGAGCCAACCTCTTCCTGCCCTGACCGAAAAGTCAAGTTGTCGCTCCAATCAGGTATTTGAGTCTCATCATCGTCTTCATCATTGTCTCCACCAACAGGAGTTACAGTTTGGGAACGAGGGTCTACATTATGCTCAGAACCTTCTTCATCTGGTCCTGGATCCGACTCATAAAGATTCTGGGCATCAGTGCAGATCATTTCCTCGTCTGGATTAACAGAAGCTCTGGAGCAGAGCTCCGTTTCCCAGGCTATAGTATGAGTAAACAGCTGTGCAGACTCAACCATCTGTGTTACCCCATACTCAGACGGGCAGCTGGAGACTTGGGAGCTGTGAGGAAGCAAGTGCGATTGGGGTGACACCTCTGAGGACTGGAGTATTTGTGATGTTGAAGTTGAGGTGGAGGAGAGCCCACTTGAAGGAGCACTTGATATACGTTGAAGCACCTGCTGTTTTTGTGCCTCATCTGGAATTTGTAGCGATGGGCGTGTCCGTAAGAAAGGGATCGTATCACATTGTCCACGAAAAGAAGTAGACATCTTAGTTTGGCTGGAAGATGGTCTTTCTTCTGCAGATGTTACTCCCCCCCACCGCGGGGGGGCTTGACCCACCAGCGGACAGGCACCAGTATTGAGAGAGGGGGGCTGGCCGTCAGGGTCCACCGCAGCTCTGGCACAAACCCGGCGACACGGAGGTCGCATGGGCAGGAACGGACTGGCCGTGTCGGCTTCGCACTTTTTTGGTTTTAGAAGGGCATGACATGCCTATATCTGTGTCTCCCCCTCCTTTTACTCCTCCACCTCTTTTCTTTTCGCATGACTATATGTACTTGTCACTTTTCCATGTGTTAGTTGTGTCTTCTGAGCAGTTTGTCAGCTTTTGGACACCTTTGAAGGTGTTTTCTATGTGTTTCTATGTGTTTTTGTTTGCCTGCCATTGGTTTTAACGGTGTTCGAAGGTGTTCAACGAACAGTTCGACGAACAGTTCGGCGAACAAACGGATGTTCGACGAACCGAACCGAACTCGAACACTACGGGGGTGGCTCAACACTAGTAGCCAGGCATCAGGAGTATTGTTCTCCTGAAGACTTATATTAAGACTCCATTAACTTTAGCTGAACATCATTTAAAGCAATACACTTTAGGCTTGACTCATCAAAGCTTTCACTCCAGAATTCTGGCATAAAAGATTTGAAGAGTCGCAATATTTAGGCGCAACAAAATTGTGTGACTTTTCTAGTTTTCACACCAGTTTTGGTGGCATTTGCTATACCGCAGATCTTACTCCAGCAAGTGTTGGAGTAGGTTTTGTGATTGTAGCATCGGCGTCTCTGCCCCCTGCCAGGCAGAGACTCCGTCCCTCTCACCTCCTCGCTCCCCGCGCGGCGTCCTCCGGCACTCCTCTTCCTGCTGCTGCTGTTGGCGCACGCTGCTTCCCGGGCACTGTGCTTAGGGCGCGCGCACGCTCCCTCTCTCTTAAAGGGGCCGCGCGCGCCATCCTAAAGAGTCCCCGGCCAATAGCCGGAGGACCTCCCATATATAAGGCACCTCCTCCAAAATGGAGGTGCCCGAGCAATAGTTGTTGCACGGTATACTTACCTCTGCTACAGCCCTCAGGTCCAGTTGCCAGCCTGACTACTGTTCCAGTCCGCCAGCCTGACTACTCTCCAGCCCGACAGTCTGTCTTCCGTTCAACCCGCCAGTCTGTCTATGGGCAAGTCCGCCTGCTTACCAGGAAGCACCTGCCAGTTACCTACCTGCTACCAGCCGTGCCTGCTAGCCCTCTCACCTGGGAGCACTTGCCTGTTACCTGCCTGCTGCCTGCTACCTGCCGTGCCTGCTAGCCTGCTCACCTGGGAGCACTTGCCTGTTACCTGCTTGTTACCTGCTAGCCTACCTGGAGGCTCGGCTGTCACTTGCCGTGACCACCTGATAGCCTACCTGGAGGCCCCTGCTGTCACTTGCCGTGACCACCTGCCTGTCTGCTAACCTAGAGACTTCAGCCTGCTCTGCCGTCACGTGCCGTGACCACCTGTCAGCTAACGCAACGACTTCTGCCTGCTTGTTGTGCCCATCCGCTATACCGGTCAGTCCCAGTCATCTGACCCGTGGGAGCCACCTGCTCTCTTACAAGGTCGTCCCCAGAGTAGCACCTGGTCCCTCTGCTTGGTCCCTCCCTGGTCACGGAGTCGTTAGCCGCCGTACGACCAGGGTCGGTCTGAGTTGATACTTAGTTACGCCCCTCTGGGTCCCTCCTTGCACCGCTGCACAGAGGTTCCACCCCCCCGGACCCGTAACAGTGATGAGGCGCACACAGAGGTGCACGCCACTCTGTATGAATTAAGAGTGTCTGACTCCAGTACACCCCCTCATCAAGACCGGTGTGCACAACACCGGTCTTGATGAATTATGCCCAATGTGTTAAATACTTGTCAACTGACTGTATAAAAAACAATTAAATACTGAAGAAAGCTATATTTTTTTACCTGTGTTATTCAATATACCATAATTTATGAACTTTTAGACAAACCCATTAATGCACAATCAGAAAATGTCATATTAGGGTGGCATCTTTTTATAACAAACTGAAGAATGGATTGAATATTGTGCTTCAGCTATTCAGGCTGTTTTCCTGGAAGCCCCATAGAGAATGAATGGAGCTCCAGACAAGTGTCTGACCTGTTGCATCACTTTGTAATGAGGATAAACGCTTCCCATCGGGGTAAAAAATTCCTTAATCTGCCAACTAATGTGGGTTACAGTGCTGGGATACATACCCATCAGCAAATTTTCCCATGGATAGGTGAAAATTTGTTGTAGCTAGATAACCCCTTTAATTTTCCACAACTTTTAAAATTTTTAAACAATTACCACCATGCATATATTTACACTGCAGCTTTTGGCATCAAAAACTACAATAGATGACCTTTATTTGGCTCAAAGCATGTCACCACATATTGGCCCACACAGGGGCCATATTCTGCATGGGCTGATACGTGGTGACATGCTGTGAGCCAATAGTGGACAACTGATTTAAGGACTATTATTAAAATTATGGCAGATCATTAGGCAATATGGTTTAAACTTTGGGAAACAGATGATGCCTGTTAGAACAGTATGCCCAATGGAATTTCAGTCGGGCATATTATTTGGCTTAAATGTAGTTAAGATGGAAAGATAGGAGGATACAATACCTATTTGTGTTCCTGTATGGGGACAAGTTGTTTGGTTGACCTAGTAGTTGACGTACTAGATGAGGTACATGTAATTTTCAATTACAGGGTTGCAGCAGCGTCCAGGGGTAACTGGTAGATGATGAACCCTTAGTTTCTATGGTTAGTTAGGCTTAGGGTTTTGAGACCTTAAAAAATAAATAAAATAAAATATAAAATAAAAAATACAAGATATAGGAATCGGACCAGAGTGCCCTTAAAATGATGCAGGTATGTAGAACTTGACAGGAGGATACAATACCTATTTGTGTTCCTGTATGGGGACAAGTTGTTTGGTTGACCAAGTAGTTGACCTGCTAGGTGAGGTACATGTAATTTTCAATTACAGGGTTGCAGCAGCAACCAGGGGTAACTGAAGAAGGAAGCAGATGCTTTTGAAACGCTTTGGAATTGTGACTTATCCAGACCAGCTAGCGCTAAACAGCACCGAACAGCCTCAGTACTTCCGGATCACGTGTCTGTCACATGCCGCCACGTCACACAGGTCCTCAAGCATTCTCCCCGAACGGCGTGAATTACTAACCCGGAACTACGCGAGCAGGGGCAGTCACCGGCCGGGACTCCGCTCTCGCTCCGGCTTCTCACCAGCTCGCCTGCCTCCTCTGGAACAGTGAGTAAACCTGAACCTCTGCACCATAACCCCGGATCATCGCTTCAGGTACTATTACCAGCCTCTATATATGCGGGGTTTATAGAACTCCCGATTGAGACCACATTTGACCTGACCTGACCTAAACTCATGAGCGCACTTTACACCACCAGGTCCATTTAAAGACAACCCAGGGCACTCCTGGACGTTGCTGCGACCCTATAAGTGAAAATTGCATGTACCTCACCTAGCAGTTTTACTACTAGGTCAACCAAACAACTTGTCCCCATACAGGAACACAAATAGGTATTGTATCCTCCTGTCAAGTTCTACATACCTGCATCATTTTAAGGGCACTCTGGTCTGATTCCTATATCTTGTATTTTTATTTTATATTTTATTTTATTTATTTTTTAAGGTCTCAAAACCCTAAGCCTAACTAACCATAGAAACTAAGGGTTCATCATCTACCAGTTACCCCTGGACGCTGCTGCAACCCTGTAATTGAAAATTACATGTACCTCACCTAGCAGGTCAACTACTAGGTCAACCAAACAACTTGTCCCCATACAGGAACACAAATAGGTATTGTATCCTCCTGTTAAGTTCTACATACTTGCATCATCCTTAAGGACACTCTGGTTTGATTCCTATATCTTGCATTTTTATCTCTTAAGGTCCCAAAACCCTAAGCCAGAAGTAACTAACCATAAGAAATTAAGGGCTCGTCACCTACCACACTGAGCATTTCAACTAATCATTTCTGCAGGTACACGCTTCACTGTAAGCTGTATATCCTCAAACAGGAGCAAATATAATAAACTCCAGCACTTACATTTCAGAAACCTCGAGGGGCGCTCCATCCACCGTACCCTATAGCCGAATAACCTATTAATCCTCCAACCAGGTATATGTTGACCTAATATCACCATATTTCCAATACTCTTACAGGCTACTACCCCTCAATTGGGTCTAATAAGTCTAAATCTTCCCTTACAGGTCCCCAACCTCTGAATCCAGTGGGTCACCTTTAAACCACACATCAGCTCCAAGTGATCGTGTCCTTCTGTTTTATCCACCTACTCCGAATATTGACATTGAATAATCTTCTTGCTTATCTTGATTTTAACCTAAAGCTTTGTTTTTATGAAAATGGAATATTATTATAATTACAGCTGGTGTTTTCCATCTTCATCATGGTAACATGGGATGTTATTCTACTATCAACCAAAGATTTATTGTTCTCCGAAAATCACAAAATAATGCTACATGATAGAAAATAAAGAGGAATAATAAAGCAGCGCCAAAAAAATTATCCCTCCCTACATATAGTAGAAAACATCTCTTGAAATAATATTTGGAACAAACCAGAGAACAACAGGAGATATAGCCAAAATAATTGATTAATTATAGTTCTTTATTAAATATGATCGTGCAAAAATTGATAAAGAAAATAATTGCAAAATATATATAAATAAAAAACAGACAGGCACTCACAGCGGTAATCAAAAAGACATATAGAAAGTGCTAGTGCATATTATTATCATTCAGATCAAGTAAGTAAATATATAGAGTATAATGATTCTAAGAAATAGATATTAATACAGTGGGTACAGAAAGTATTCAGACCCCTTTACATTTTTCACTCTTTGTTTCATTGCAGCCATTTGGTAAATTCTAAAAAGTTCATTTTTTTCTCATTAAAGTACACTCTGCACCCCATCTTGACTGAAAAAAAACAGAAATGCAGAAATTTTTGCAAATTTATTAAAAAGTATTCAGACCCTTTGCTCAGACACTCATATTTAAGTCACATGCTGTCCATTTCCTTGTGATCCTCCTTGAGATGGTTCTACTCCTTCATTGGAGTCCAGCTGTGTTTAATTAAACTGATAGGACTTGATTTGGAAAGGCACACACCTGTCTATATAAGACCTCACAGCTCACAGTGCATGTCAGACCAAATGAGAATCATGAGCTCAAAGGAACTGCCCAAGGAGCTCAGAGACAGTATTGTGTCAAGGCATAGATCTGGCCAAGGTTACAAAAGAATTTCTGTATTACTCAAGATTCCTAAGAGCACAGTGACCTCCATAATCCTTAAATGGAAAAAGTTTGGGACCACCAGAAGTCTTCCTAGACCTGGCCGTCCAGCCAAACTGAGCAATCATGGGAGAAGAACCTTGGTGAGAGAGGTAAAGAAGAACCCCAAGATCATTGTGGCTGAGCTCCAGAGATGCAGTAGAGAGATGTGAGAAAGTTCCACAAAGTCAACTATCACTGCAGCCCTCCACCAGTCGGGCCTTTATTGCAGAGTGGCCCAACAGAAGCCTCTCCTCAGTGCAAGACATATGAAAGCCCGCATAGAGTTTGCTCAAAAACACATGAAGGACTCCCAGACTATGAGAAATAAGATTCTCTGGTCGGATGAGATGAAGAGAGAACTTTTTGGTGATAATTCTAAGCGGTATGTGTGGAGCAAACCAGGGACTGTTCATCACCTGCCCAATACAATCCCAACAGTGAAACATGGTGGTGGCAGCATCATGCTATGCGGGTGTTTTTCAGCTGCGGGGACAGGATGACTGGTTGCAATTGAAGGAAACATGAATGCGGCCAAGTACAGAGATATCCTGGATGAAAACCTCTTCCAGAGTGCTCTGGACCTCAGGCTTGGCCGAAGGTTCACCTTCCAACAAGACAATGACCCTAAGCACACAGCTAAAATAACAAAGGAGTGGCTTCAGAACAACTCTGTGACCATTCTTGACTGGCCCAGCCAGAGCCCTGACCTAAACCCAATTGATCATTTCTGGAGAGACCTGAAAATGGCTGTCCACCAACATTCACCATCCAACCTGACGGAACTGGAGAGGATCTGCAAGGAAGAATGGCAGAGGATCCCCAAATCCAGGTGTGAAAAACTTGTTGCACCATTCCCAAGAAGACTCATGGCTGTACCATCTCAAAAGGGTGCTTCTACTCAATACTGAGCAAAGGGTCTGAATACTTATGACCATGTGATATTTCAGTTTTTCTTTTTTAATAAATTTGCAAAAATTTCTACATTTCTGTTTTCTTTTCAGTCAAGATGGGGTGCAGAGTGTACTTTAATGAGAAAAAAATTAACTTTTTAGAATTTACCAAATGGCTGCAATGAAACAAAGAGTGAAAAATGTAAAGGGGTCTGAATACTCTCCGTACCCACTGTACATATAGTATGACAGAAGGAGTTAATAAATATACTGCTGGCTCTAATTTATATTTGCAAAGTTATGGAAGTCAGTAGGAAGTATTAAAAAAGTATAACACCTACTGCTATAATTACATTAATTAATTAAAAAACAGAGTCTCCATGAAAACTAAACATGTTAGCAAAAACTCCCATGTGTGGTATAAACTAACAGCTATCATGTTTAGGTTTCAAGAAAATGCTGGTATTTAGTTATTATAACAGTAGGTGTTATACATCTACTACATTCCCCTTTTTCTGTGAGTGTCTGTCTTTTTATTTATATATTGTGGCAGAACGACTCTCTCGGCCACTTCTGGAAGTAGAATCAGGAACCCGGGTTTTCTCTGCAGACTTTATTATACGGCATAAAGCTCTGCAACTCCAGCAAAATAAACACGGCCTTACTGGCAAAACGACAAAACAAAAGATAAACTATAGCACAGTCCATGTGAGTGTGGATTTCGCCCACACAGGTTGTAGTCCCAGCCTTCAGCTCTGTCCTGAGCTGAGGCTTTCTCAGTCTGGAGACCTTGCCTCTCCAGAACACACCAGAACAAAAATGGTGACTGATCATTTAAACCTTGCTCAGCCACACCCTGAGGGGAGGTAGGGAAATGGTCTCCCACCCGCTTTGCCATTCCCATAAAAACATACCCTTTAAGAGAGTTAACCCCCAGCATATAAAGATGCTGGCAGAAAATTGGTAGGTTTAAGTTCACAGAGGAGAGCAACATGAGTGACACATACCTCCCCTCGTATATCACACCAGAGACTTTGTTACATATTCCCCCCCTCTGCCTAAAGCCAGGGGTTTGGGCACCTTCCGATACCAGGCAGGGAATTCTAGAGAGGGCATCCATGTTCCCGTGTAATTTCCCGGGCCTATGCTCCACGTGAAAGTTAAAATCTTGGAGACCAAGGAACCATCTAGTTACCCTGGCATTTTTAACCCTCTTCTCCCTCAACCATCTCAACCGGGCATGGTCTGACACCAATGTAAACTTCTGGCCTAGTAGGTAATATTTTAGTGTATCTTCGGCCCACTTTATGGCTAAACACTCTCTCTTCTATTGCGTAGTTCTTCTCGCAGGAGGAAAGCTTCTGGCTCAGATAGAGAATGGGATGCTCTTCCCCATTTATATCTTGAGAGAGTACGGCTCCTAGACCAACCTCTGAAGTGTCCGTCTGGATCACAAATTCTTTCTCAAAGTCTGGTGCGACCAAGACCGGATGCTTACACAGTACTAGCTTCAACTGTTGAAATGCCGTCTCTGTTTCCTCCGTCCATTTCACCATGGCTGATCTCGTGCCTTTCAGGAGATCTGTCAGTGGCGCGGCCATCATGGCAAAATTTGGGATAAACCGCCGGTAATATCCCACCATTCCCAGGAACACTCTCACCTGCTTCTTGGAGAGCGGGTGCTGCCAGGTCTGGATTGTCTCCACTCTCTTGACTTTCAGCTTTATTTCACCTCTCCCGACGACATAGCCCAAGTACTTGGCCTCCTGTTTTCCAACGACATATTTTTTGGGATTTATAGTAAATCCCGCATTCCTCAGCGCATCCAGAACGTCCTGTAGTTTACGTAGATGACTAGCCCAGTCTGGGCTAAAGACTACAATGTCGTCAAGGTAGGCTGCAGCATACTTCTTATGTGGGGCTAGGATCCGATCCATAGCCCTCTGGAAGGTGGCTGGGGCCCCCTGTAGCTCGAATGTCATCCGAGTGTATTGAAAGCACCCATCAAGTGTCGAGAAAGCCGTCTTCTCCTTGGCCGACTGGGACATGGGGATCTGACAATAGCCCTTCGTCAGGTCAAGGGTGGTGATATACATCGCTGGTCCCAGCCTCTCGATAAGCTCGTTGACGTGGGACATTGGGTATGCGTCGCACTTGGACACCTCATTCAGCCGGTGGTAGTCATTGCAAAACCTCCACTCTCTGTTGGGTTTTGGCACGAGGACGATTGGGCTTGACTACCCACTCTTTGACTCCTCTATCACACCGGGGTCTGACATCCTCTTCACCTCGGCCGAGATCACCTCCCGGCGTGTTTCAGGAATCCGGTATGGCTTTAGGCTTACCCTTACATGCGGCTCTGTTAGCACGTCATGTTCTACTACCTGGGTATGCCCCAGCAACTGTGAGAACAGGTCCCGATTCTGCTGGAGCAGTTCCCGACACTGTTGCTTCTTGGATGGCGAAAGGGTCTCCGCTGTCTTGACATCTTCCACCTTGCCTTCGGGAGTGGCTCCCAGACAAGGAGTTCCAACGGGTTCCCGATCTCGCCATGGCTTCAGCAGGTTTACATGGTACACCTGGTGTGGCTTTCTTCGGCCAGGCTGATGGATTCTGTAGTTCACTTCATGAGATTCTCCCCCACCTCATATGGGCTTTGCCACTTGGCCAGGAACTTACTTTCCACTGTGGGAATGAGAACCAGAACGCGATCCCCAGGTTGGAACTGTCTTAGTCTTGCTGGCTGGTTATACACCCTCGCCTGGGCTTCCTGCGCCTGGAGGAGATGTTCCTTCATGATGGGGCATGACCTCGGCCTCCCAGGTTTCCATGGCGATGTCTCAGAGACCTCTTGCATGCTGTCAATATAGGAGCTCAAACAGAGAAAAGCCAGTGGAGGCTTGAAGAACTTCTCTGATGGAGAAAAGTAGAAATGGGAGCAGGTAGTCCCAGTCCCGCCCATCCTTTTCAACGACCTTCCTGAGCATCGCCTTTAAGGTCTTTTTGAAACATTCCACTAGGCCATCCGTCTGCAGATGGTAAGCCGAAGTCCAAATCTGGGCTATCTGAAGGACTCTGCAATGCTCCTTCATCACCTTGCTCATGAAGGGGGTTCCTTGGTCTGTTAAAATCTCTTTTGGCAGACCTGTCCGAGCAAAAATATGGACCAGTTCTCGGGCTGCACTTTTACTGGATGAGTTCCTTAGAGGTACCGCTTTGGAGTACCAGGTCGCATAGTCCATAACCACCAGGATATATTGGTGGCCCCAAGCTGATTTAACTAAGGGACCAACGAGGTCCATGGAAATCCTCTCAAAGGGAACCTCTGTCACAGGTAGTGGCACTAAGGGACTATGGAAATGGGAGGTGGATGCGGTTGTCTGGCAGGTGGGGCAGGACCTACAATAGTTAAAGATTTTTTGGTAACATCCTGGCCAATAGAACCTCCTCATTATTATCTCCTGGGTTTTCTCAACCCCTAGGTGTCCCCCCAGAATTTGTGAGTGGGCCATGTCTAATACTAAATACTCTCCGATGGTATGGCCCTGGAACTAACAGCTGTTCCACTACCTCTTCACCTTTCAGTTTAGTCACCCGATATAACAGCTCCCCATGAACTGCAAATTGTGGGTACCTGGTGTACACCCCCGGCTCTTGGGCAACACCATTACAAACAGTAAAATTGTCCCACGACCCTTTCAAGGTCAAGTCCCAAACTTGAGCTGATCCAAAGTTCTCTCCAGGCACCTCTAATTCACGGAGGTTGGCCACCTCAGTCACAGTCTCGTCCTCATCGCCAGCAAGGACAAACAGTGGGAACTCATCCACTTCCAATGTGGACCGGAATATTTCTCTTGGCTCCTGGCTTTTTTCCATGTGACTCAGTCTGGATTCCCTCCCCCACAAGTCCCAGAACAAGGGAAAATCGCACCCCAATATAACAGGATGTACCAGGTCCTTGACCACTCCGACCTCGTGGGATTGGGAGCCACATTCTGTTCGAACTGTCACTCTGGCAACTGTGTAGCTCTTGGCGTCCTCATCTATGCAGCGGACACCAACAGATTTGGTAGGGATCAGCTGGTGGGGAAGAATGTCACTAATTAAGGTTATGAGACTCCCAGAGTCCAACAGCGCCAGGACCCTAACTCCATTAACAGATACTGCACACGCCTGCGGCCCCTCGCTGGATTGACAGTCTACACTGTAGGCTGGGTAAGTATAATACGAACATCGTCTGCCTAGGCTGCAGTCCATTGGTTCAGCAGACATGCGACACTGGGTTGTTACAGATATTTCTAGAAATAGCCCCAGGTATCAGGGGCCAAGGACAATTATTTTTTTTAGCTTAATCCTGATTATTTGCTTAAAAAGCAATCCAGAGAACACCGTATTTCTGCTTGTTAGAACCCTCCTGTTTGTTTTTTCTATCTTGTGTTTTGCAACCACGTGACCATCTGCCTTTATATTCCAGCTCCGCCCTTCTGGCTGTGCTGGACTTCAGTGTTTGACTGTTTCTCTAGCCTGGTGCTTCAGTGCCTGTCCCTGTCAGTTCGCTTGGTCCTTCTGGGACCTTTAGTACTTTTTGTCAGTTTGTCTTTTTGTGCTCTGCAACAACTTCTCTGTTTAGGAGGTGTCCCATTTTTGTCCCAGTCCTTAGTTCTTTTAGGGACCCCTCCCTTAATGCTATAGGTCTTTGTTCAGACTAGCCGAGGACTAAGGTGGGTCTGTTCGCTAGGAACAGGCAGCCCGCTACATCGTAGGGATTCAGCTTAGTTTTACTGTAGGGACAGCTTTCCCCTATCTTTCCTTAGTTTATGTTGCAGATCATAACAGTAAGTCCAGCCCAAAAAATTAAAAGAAAGAAATTCGGGGATCAGTATGGTTTCCATCCAGGATTTGGCTCAACGCCTGCAGGGATTGTCTCTGGAGGTGGCCTAGCTTCAGCAACACGAGAGCGCAGTTTGTCGAACCCAAGGTATGACTGCCTGATGTTTTTTTATGGCAAACAGCAAGATTTTTTTCCTTTAAAAATGCTTGTTTGTTATATTTTCGTTTGAGACTAATGTCCTCTTGGAATGAATCACAGAGCATTGGTTTTATTATGTCACTTTTGCGCAATGAACCACAGGGGTGGGCCTTTTCTCTCCAACCTAATCATCCATGTTCAAGGTCTGTTGAAAAAATTTTTTCTGCTATGGGGCTATTATATGACGATCCTGATTGAATCTCATCTGCGGAGGCAGAATTCAGGCGTTTGAATCAGGGGTCAGGTGATGTTGAAAATTATTGCACACACTTCAGGAGATGGGCCTAAGAAGTTAAATGGAATGAACCTGCGCTGAAATGTTTATTTCTTGCTGGTCTGAGTGAAAGGGTTAAGAATCTGCTTCTTGCAATCCCTGCACCCGAGACTCTGCAGGATGCCATGCAATTAGTTGTTCCTGTGGACAGGAGGCTGAGGTGCAGGCTGAATGAGGTAAAGACTCCTGTAATGTCAGTTCCTAGTCCCCAGAAAATCTGCTCAGACGGTGGAGAACCGATGGAGGTTGGGGCGATGTCACTCCGCTCTCAGGAAAGAGACCGGAGGTTCACCGAGGGATTGTGTCTTTATTGTGGTAAAGCTGACCATTTGATTAAATATTGTGAGCGTAGTTTAAGTAAAGAAAAAAAAAAGGTCAGTTACGCCCATATAGCTTGTTTACGCTCTGCAGGAGTATTTCTTTCTGGGAGTACTACTTTGCAGGGAGATTTAATTGAATTTCAGGTATTTGTAGGTTGTGGTTCAACACTTAATGTGATTGATAAAGGGTTTTTGGAAAACCTTAAATTGAAATCCAAACCTTTGTCATCACCTCACAAGGTTGCTGCATTTCCCCTCACTATCAATGGAGTTCACCAAGAAATTTTGGACTTGGTTGGTTTAGATAATTTACCCTCTCCGGTTGTTCTAGGACTGCCTTGGTTAAAACTGCACAATCCTTTACTGGACTGGTCTACTAATGTAATTAAGTCTTGGAGTCCGAAGTGCTATGATAAATGTTGTAATGGTCGCATTGCGGCTGTGGAAAAAGGGGAATTACCTGTACCTATTCAGGATTTTTGGAGTTTTTTTTCAGAGGAGGAGTCGCAAGTTTTACCTAATGATAGGGATTATGATTGCGCCATTGAGTTTGTTCCGGGAGCTACTCTTCCCAAGAGTCGCTTGTTTAATCTGACTATCCCTGAAAGAAAGGCCTTGAAGGAATACATACAGACTAGCTTGGCTTCTGGTCACATTAGACCTTCTAAGTCGCCTGTGGCAGTTAGATTTCTCTTTGCTAAAAAAAAGGACGGGGGTGTACGTCCATGTCTGGATTTTCGTGAAATTAATAAGATTACCGTACGCAATTCCTACCGATTGCCGTTAATTCCTGACTTGTTTAACCAGTTAGTGGGGGCCAAGTGGTTCTCTAAAATTGATCTCCGGGGGGCATACAATTTGTTATGAGTGAATGAGGGTGATGAATGGAAAACTGATTTTAACACTCCGGTAGGTCATTTTGAGAATCTGGTGATGCCTTTTGGTCTTACCAATGCACCTGCATTTTTTCAGAACCTTATTAATGACATCCTGAGACCTTTGATTGGTAAGAATGTGGTTGTGTATTTGGATGACATTTTGATTTACTCACCAGATCTAGAGTCCCATTGGCAGAGTGTACGTGAAGTTTTGCAGTTATCGAGTGATAATTCACTCTTTGCTAATCTGGAGAAATGTGAGTTCGCTGTGCAGAAAATTAGTATTTTGAGCTACATCGTCTCCAGTGAGGGCTTTGAGATGGACCCTGTGAAGGTTCAGGCTATGCAGGAATGGCCTAGGTCTATTGGTTTGAAATCTATACAGAGATTTTTGGGTTTTGCCAATTATTACAGGAAATTCATTAAGAATTTTTCTGTAATTGTTGAACCTCTAACCGATCTCACCAGGAAAGGTGCGAATACGGCCCAGTGGACTACTGAGGCCATTGAAGCATTTGAGTATCTCAAAGAGAAGTTCAGTTCTGCCCCTATCCTTATGCAGCCTATTGAGACCAAGCCTTTTTTGGTCGAAGTCGATGCTTCATCGATGGGGGTCGGAGCAGTTTTGTCTCAGGAGAACAAGGGTGGAGTACATCCTTGTGCCTTCTTTTCGAAAAAATTTTTGGAAACTGAACTGAATTATGATGTTGGAAATCAGGAGTTGCTGGCGCGTTTGAACATTGGCATAATTTTTTTTAGGGCGCTAGATTTCCTATTCAGGTTTTCACAGATCATAAGAATTTGATCCATCTGAATGCTGCCAAGCGCTTGAATGCCCGTCAAGCTAGTTGGGCACTTTTTTTTCCTCGGTTTCATTTTTCTGTTACCTATATCCCTGGTACTAAGAATGTTAAAGCCAATGCTTTGTCTCGCAGCTTCTCTCCTACGGTCGGTGCCGAGGAGGAGGGGAGCATTTTACAGAAAGGAGTTGTGGTGGCGGCATTGGACTCCATTTTGGAGAATGGGATTCTGAAAGCTCAAGATGATGCTCCATCTAACACTCCCCATGGGAGGTTGTTCGTGCCTAGAGCCTTTAGGAGAGATTTGTTTGTGGAGTGTCATGAGTCTCGGTTGGCAGGTCATCCAGGAATTTCGGAGACTAAGAAACTTATCAGTCACAGTTTTTGGTGGCCTGGATGGCAGAAGGAAGTCATCAAGTGGGTGCGTCAGTGTACTGTGTGTGCTAGGTCAAAGGCTGGACATACTCCTTCTGCGGGGTTGCTTTGCCCTCTGGAGGTTCCTAGTGCGCCTTGGACGCATCTCACAATGGATTTTATTACTGATCTTCCTGTGTCCGAGGGTTTTACTGTCATCTAGGTGGTGGTGGACCGTTTTAGTAAGATGTGTCATTTGGTTCCATTCATTAACTTTCCCTGCGCCAAAACACTAGCTAAGGCGTTTGTTAAGGAGATTGTCAAGCTCCATAGCATTCCCAAGGATATTGTTTCTGATAGAGGATCTCCGTTTGTGGCTCGCTTTTGGAGTGCTTTTTGTGACAGGTTGGGAGTCCATTTGTCATCTTTGTCTGGTTATCATCCTGAGTCTAATGGACAGACTGAAAGAAAGAACCAGGATGTTGAACAGTTTTTGCGTTGTTTTGTGGCGGACAATCAAGAGTTGTGGTCTGAGTTTCTGCCTCTCGCAGAATTTGCTCTTAACAA
Organism: Phyllobates terribilis; assembly: GCF_046119375.1. Classification (NCBI taxonomy): domain Eukaryota; kingdom Metazoa; phylum Chordata; class Amphibia; order Anura; family Dendrobatidae; genus Phyllobates; species Phyllobates terribilis. The sequence continues at coordinate 866,183,816 of NW_027362761.1, read as the reverse complement.
TCATACATCCTCCTCTGCTGGGTGTTCTCCTTTTTTTCTTTTGTTCTGGGAGACATCCGTCTTTTGGTTCGTTCTCCAAATTGCGGTCGGCGGTGCCGGAGGAGGAGAATTTTTGGAGACAGTTTGGACTAATGTACGTTGCAACCTTCAAGAGGCTAACAAGAAGTCCAAGAAGTATTTTGACAGGAAACGTAAGGAGGTTTTGTTTACTGTGGGTGACATGGTTCGGTTGTCCTCGAAGAACCTGCGGTTGAGGATTCCCTCTAAAAAACTGGGTCATAAGTTTGTGGGTCAATTTAAAGTGCTTCAGGTTGTTAACCCGTCTGCTGTTAGGTTGGACGTCTCTACTTCCTGGAAGATTAATCCTGTGTTTCATGTTTCCTTGTTGAAAAAGGCTGATGTATCTGATAGGGACGCCACTGTCACAGTTCCTTCTGTGGTGGAAGACGGCGAATATGAAATTTCTCGTATCTTGAATTCTAGATGGCATAGAGGGAGATTACAGTATCTTGTCTCCTGGAAGGGTTTCGGTCCCGAAGACAACTCCTGGGTAAGGACGGATGATGTCTCTGCTCCTAGGCTTGTTAAAGCTTTCCACAGGAGGTTTCCGGATAGGCCTGGGCCTGGAGGATCCGGAGGATCCTCATAAAAGAGGGGGTACTGTTAGAACCGTCTTGTTTGTTTTTTCCATCTTGTGTTTTGCGGTCACGTGACCATCTGCCTTTATATTTCAGCTCGGCCCTTCAGGCTGTGCTGGACTGTGTTCTGCAACTACTTCTCTGTTTAGTAGGTGTCCCATTTTTGTCCCAGTCCTTAGTTCTTTTAGGGACCCCTCCCTTAATTCTACAGATCTTCGTTCAGACTAGCCGAGGACTTATGTGGGTCTGTTCGCTAGGAACAGGCAGCCGCTACATCATAGGGATTCAGCTTAGTCTTGATGTAGCGACAGCTTTCCCCTATCTTTCCTTAGTTTATGTTGCAGATCATAACACTGCTCCATTTGCTTTTTGCCACAGCAGAATACAGCCTCCATCTCCGAAATGACCACATCAGTCACAGGTTGGTAGCACTGCAGCACTGCCTCAGCCAAGCAGCAACAGGCTGTGCAGATGCTAATATGCTTAGGTGACAAACCGCACAAGGCTGAAGAGTTGTGGACAGCTCTGAAAGAGCAGTCAGATCTGTGGCTGACATCGCTGAACCTACAGCCAGGCATGGTCGTGTGTGATAATGGCCGGAACCTGGTATCGGCTCTGAGGCGAGGCGAGCTCACAAACGTACCATGCCTGGCCCATGTGCTTAACCTCATGGTTCAGTGGTCTCTCAAAACCTAACTGGATCTGTCGGATCTGCTTGTCAAAGTACGCCGCCTGTGTGCCCATTTTAGAAAGTCAGCTACAGTTTCCGCCGCTCTTGCCGTACTTCAGCAGAGTTTGCAGCTTCCAGCTCACCGACTGATCTGCAATGTCCCCACGTGTTGGAACGCTACATTGCTGATGTTGGGAAGTATTTGTGAGCAGAAGATGGCAGTTGTTGACTACCAGCATCAACAAAGCCGTCGGTATTCAGATCAGACTTCACACATAAAACCTCAGGAGTGGACATGGATGTCAGACATATGTACCATCCTCCAAATCTTTGAGGACTCCACCAAGATGGTGAGCGGCGATGACGCCATAATTAGCGTCAACATCCCGCTTCTCTGTCTTCTGAAACGCTCTCTGCTCTCAATTAAAGAGGATGCATTGCAGGCAGAGCATGATGACATCGAGCAAGGAACCACACAGTCCAGCTTCATCTCATCCCGACGTGGATTGGGTGACAATGAGGAAGAGGAGGTGGAAGAACAGGAGCTAGTTTCCTGCGCTATAGACGGTACTACTTGCACAGCTGTCATACCGTCTGTTCAGCGTGGATGGTCTGAGGACAGGGAGGAGGAGGAAGAGGAGGAGTATGAAGAGGAGAGCATGGTCTGTTGTCCTCTTGGTGAGGACACGGAAGTCTTGCCTCTTTGCAGTCTGGCACACATGACTGAGTATTTTAGTTACGGTGCCTTTCCCGTGACCCTCTCGTTGTCCAAATTTTGGGTGACAGTCATTACTGGTTGATGACACTTCTAGACCCATGCTACAGGGAGAAATTTATGTCTCTTTGCAGGACAGGCCTAATAAAATGGGGCAGTACGAGAAGGCCCATGTTGCGGAATTAGTGAAAAAATTCCCATTTGAAAATGCTGGCGGCAGCAGAGGTCACAGTTCGTTGGACAACCAAGGAGTACAGGCGAGAGCGCCACAAATGCAATCCAGCAGAGGCAGGGGAACACTGTTAAAGTTCTGGGACAGTTTTCTCAGACGCTCCCATCGCACAGGTACTGAGACAGGGGGGACTCTCACAAGGAGTGCAAAGTTTTGGAAAATGGTGAGGGAGTAACTTGCCGACCGTACCAACGTCCTCCGTGATTCCGCTGTGCCTTATAATTATTGGGTATCCAAGCTGGACATGTGGCATGAACTGGCTCTTTATGCCTTGGAGGTCCTGGCCTGCTCTGTAGTTAGCGTTTTGTCAGAGCAGGTTTTTAGTGCCGCCGGTGGAATTATAACCGATAAGCGCATCTGCCTGCCAACTGAAAATGCTGACAGGCTAACTCTTATAAAAATGAAAAAGGGCTGGATTGGGCCAGACTTCTCAACACCACTGAATGATAGCAGCGTAACATGAACGCAAATACAGTGTCTTTTTTTGGGGAGGTCTAACTCTATTCCCATGCACCTCTGTCTTCACACCCAGACATGGGTATACGCTTCCTGATTTTGTCTGTTTGCTCTTGTCCTCCTCCTTCTCCGCATCCTCATCCTCCACTACCATATCACCACCATATGTACCATATCAAAATATCTATGTCTCTTGCAAGGGGCATTGGAGTTCCTCCAAATTTTTGCCAGCCTTTGCTTCACTGCACAGGCAAACACAATGGGAGACCCACTTCCTAATAATGGGAACATCGTTTTTAGGAGGCTCTCTGACCTCTACGTCTCTTGCAAGGGGCATTGGAGTTCCTCAAAATTTTTGGCAGCCGTTGCTTCACTGCATAGGCAAACACTATGGGATACCCACTTCCTAATAATGGGAACATTGTTTTTAGGAGGCTATCTGACCTCTACATCTCTAGCAAGGGGCATTGGAGTTCCTCCAAATTTTTGGCAGCTGTTGCTTCACTGCATAAGCAAACAGTATGGGAGAAACACTTCCTAATAATGGGAAAAAAAATTTCAGGAGGCCCTCCGACCTCTACATCTCTAGCAAGGGGCATTAGAGTTCCTCCAAATTTTTGGCAGCCCTTGCAATCACTGTATATGAAATAACAGTATAGGAGACCCACTCGTTAATAATGGGAACAATAAAGCATAGCCGGCTGATAGCTCTCTAATAATAGGGAGGGCCTACTGCTGGTCCTTTAAGAATAGTAAGGGTCGCCTGATGACCCTATAAAAATAGGCTTTGTGACTTTCAGAATCCTTCCATCATAAATGAAACAGGATGGGTCTGATGATGTGTCACACACCACATGGCCAGATAAGGTTGTAAAATGTTAAAATAACATTTCACGGTGAATGCATTTATCTTAAAAAATAACGCAAATAAAATAAATAAATAAATAAAAACACAGTAGGATATTTGTTTAGTATAAAAACCAGACTCACCAATGTAACCTCAATGTAATCACATTGTTCAGCTCCTGAACCTCCTCCTCCAGTTTGACCTCCATCTCCGAAATGACCACATCAGTCACAAGCTGAAAGCACTGCAGCACTGCCTTGGCCAAGAAGCAACAGACTGTGCTGAAGATAACATGCTTAATGCTTAGGTGACAAACAAACCTCCGCGGCAGAGTTGTTGAAAGCTGTAACACAGCAGCCTGATCTGTGGCTCTCACCGTTGAACATACAGCCAGGCATGGTCGTGTGTGACAATGGGCGGAACCTGGTGGCGGATAAATGACAGTCAGAGTAGATATGGTTTCCCTCTATGACAGTCCTTCCACCGAGCTAATGAATATGGCTGTTGTGAAATGCAACTCTCACCGAGAAGCAGTTTCAAACTAAAAAACATTGGGCCCACCAGAGGATTTGATTCTGAGGGCTCAACTTTCTCCCCCGATCAAGAGCCCCATAGCTGCTGCAACGTTTGCCCTATCATGAACTCTCCTGATGGAGAAGCCAGGGCTCACCCGAGGATTCTTAGGTGTGACGGTCCAACCCTGCCGAGAAGCAGTCCTGGCTAAGAAAAGTGTGTGGGAAGGTTCCCAGACACTCTATGGCTGCTTTTTTACTGAGGTGGAAACCCACGCAAACACAGGGAGAACATACAAAATCTTTGCAGATGTTGTCCTTGCTGGGATTTGAACTCAGGATCCCAGCACAGCAAGGCTTCAGTGCTAACCACTGAGCCAATATGCTGCCGTTCACCCTCTGATATCTAACAGGCTGGAGAAACTTGCACCTACTGCCACTCTATCTTCAGCTCCTTTGTGAGAAACTAATGTATTTGGGCAGCCACTCAGTCTACCAAATAGAATTCCTGAGAAGGAAATAGTGGATGGCTTCGCTACTGGTACTGGGGGCAGTGCTTATACCATGGCGTCGTACCATAGTTCACTGTAAATATTCCAGGCTGGTAGGAGGCAAGCAGATTCCCACAGAAAAGTACCAGCAGTAATGTCCTGGAACCCGTGCTTGTGGAAGGCAGAGACAATACCGGGAGAAATAGTGGTGGCTGGGGACCGAGTATGGACACCCGGCCGCCGCTGCCGCTAAAAGGCCATATTTCAAGTGCAAGCAGCTGCCCAGAAATCTGTCCGTTTACTATTGCGGCCTGTGGGTGGATGGGTGGCTGGCTGCATACTTGCGCTTGCATTCCAAGTAATAGAAAACTAAGCAGATGGTGGCTTTTATCATCATCATGGCCTCACCTCGGCACTATGAACTCTCCTGAAGGAGAAGCCAGGGCCCACCAGAGGAGTCTCCAGTTTTCTGGTGGGCCCGTCCAACCCTGCCCAGAAGCAGCCCTGGCTGAGAAAAGTGTGTGGGAAGGTTCCCGGACACTCTATGGCTACTTTTTTTTAATGTGGATCGGACGTGCTTAATTGCATGTTATTTCTGAAACCGCATTGCAGATGAGGCCATTGCTAGTGTTGAGCCACCCCCGTAGTGTTCGAGTTCGGTTCGGTTCGTCGAACACCCGTGTGTTCGCCGAACTGTTCGTCGAACTGTTCGTCGAACACCTTCGAACACCGTTAAAACCAATGGCAGGCAAACAAAAACACATAGAAACACATAGAAAACACCTTCAAAGGTGTCCAAAAGCTGACAAACTGCTCAGAAGACATAACTAACACATGGAAAAGTGACAAGTACATATAGTCATGCGAAAATAAAAGAGGTGGAGGAGTAAAAGGAGGGGGAGACACAGATATAGGCATGTCATGCCCTTCTAAAATCCAAAAAGTGAGAAGCCGACACGGCCAGTCCGCTCCTGCCCGTGCCACCTCCGTGTCGCCGGGTTTGTGCCAGAGCCGCGGTGAACCCTGACGGCCAGCCCCCCTCTCCCAATACTGGTGCCTGTCCGCTGGTGGGTCGAGCGAGCCCCCCTGTGGTGGAGGCAGCTCTAAGCTTTTTAATTTAAATTGTCTCTCTAATTTGAATGAATACACTTTAAATCCATTTACAAGGATCTATTGGAGGGCAAGTCTCATGCCAGCAGCCGCGGTAATTCCAGCTCCAGTAGCGTCCACTAAAGCTGCTGCAGTTAAAAAGCTTTTATAAGGATCGAGCTCGGCTGTCCACCGCAAGGCATCCTACTGCCAGTCCCAGCCCCTATGCCTTGGGGTGCCTCCTGATGCTCTTCACTAAGTATCCCATGGTCCCGAAGCATTTCCTTTGAAAAAATTAAGTGTCTAAACTACAGGTGGTGCAGCTTGCTTAACAGCCGGGATAATCCGCTCACTAGCAGACACTGCTACTAGGCACAAAGTATTTCCTGGGCTAGATGCAGTTAAAAATTTGTAATTAGATACTCTCGTTGGATGCTGAGAAAGCATTCCATAGAGTCTCCTGGCATGCCATATATGATTCTCTTAAAAAGCTTGGGGTAGGGGTCTAGGGGACCCTTTTATAGCCAAAATCACGGCCCTGTATCGCAATACGTCACCTAGGCTGAAGATAAATGGAATTGTAGCACCCTGAGGGCTCGGTTGCTACAGACGTATTGCACCTCACCCAGAGGTGTGATATCTCACTCTCAGGTAAGGATGGAGTGTGGATCAGGACCCAACACCTGCATGCATTACACCACATTGCCGTGGGGCAGGGCGACCAATATGCCCCTGAGATGGGCACGACAGTCCCTGTCCCTGGCTGGAGTGGGGGGAGGGAACACTGAGGAAGGGGAACCCTGTAGTGCAGGAGCAGGGAGGAAGCAGTTCCTGGGTGCATTGAGAAGGGAGTATAAAAGGTGGGCAGAGAAGTCTGAGCAGAAGTGGCAGGGAGCAGGGGCTCTGCATGAGCTCTGCTCCGGAGGCGGGCCTAGTAACAGAGGCCCAGGCCTGGAAGAGGGAGAAGGAAGGAAGAGGAGCGGAGAAGGCTCCAGGAACGAGGAATGAAGGGATCCCAGGGGTGCGGACGGGCGAGTCGCCACCGCACGCCCGAATCCACCTGCGTGGAGGGGTCAGGCCAAAGGGGGAGACCGGTCCCCGAACTAGTGGAGGCAGGAAACGACCCTCAGCTAGAAACCGGAGGCTCTGACATTTTATGTGGCGCAGCCCCTCGCTACACCCGCTAGGAAGGCACCACATAGGGTCAGGGAAACTGGCGCCAAGTTTACCAAGAGGAGGCCCGAGGCAGCCGGTCAGAAGTGTTGGTAAGAAAGGCCAGACAAAGGACACACAAAGGGGGTCCTGTGAAGTGCTCCAAAGTTATCTGGGAGTTGTCTGAGCCCCTCACCTGGTGAGCACAGTACGACGTGGGCAGCCGTTACCTGCAGACGTGGTCTGGATAATAAGAACTGTGAGTAAAGGCCCTGAACTGCATCACTGACTCCGTGTCGTTACTGCTGCTGCCCTGCACCATCACCCCCATCCTCCGCATACACTGCCCTGAGGCTATACTCCTCCCGTGGGGAGTTATGCTACGCTCTGCTGCACCCACAACACCAGCCTCAGTGGTCTGCCCTGTAGCGGCGGTTCACTCTGACCGCAATCCACGGGTGGCGTAGTCGGACATTTAAACATGAAAACCACATAAATAGTTCCGCCACTGGTTTGACCGCCCTGAGCCACGGAACTGGGTCGCCGCCACGAAGACTACAACCACCAGCATCCACCAAAAAGGGTCCGGCTCCGGGTGTCCCAAGGCCCAGGGGGTGCGTCAGAACATTTTCATCACCTTTCACAATCACCAATGGGACAAGGCAGTGATGTCCTCTGTCCCCTCTCTTATACATCCTAGTGACGGAGCACCTGCTCTCATCAATTCGCCATAACCCCAATATTAGGTGGATTGAGGTGGGAGGCACCGAGTACAAGTGCTCTCTATTTGCTGATGATGTCCTAGTATATATCACTCAATCACATATATCCATCCATGCTGTTATGGCTGAAATAGATCACTTTGTTACATGGTAAAATTTTAAAATCAATGCAGCGAAGTCTGAGGCCCTCGATGTCTCCCTCCCCAAATCCATATAGGATTCCATCCAGTCCAACTTTCCCTTTGCCTGGCCCTCACAGGGTATCAAATACTTAGGAATTCCTATTCATAGAGACCTCTCCCATCTATGTTATCTTAATTTTGGGCCCTTTATTGAACAACTCCATACAGACCACGGTTGGCAAGTTAGAACTGTAAGATTCACTACGTGAACCACTGGTGTTTTGTGGAAAAGCACATGTACACTGCGTTCCAAATTATTATACAAAAAGTGTTTAGGAGTGATAAGGGAAGAATTTGTTTGTTTGTCAGTTAAACTCATTGATGGTGATGTGTGTCAGGGCTCTTTATATCACTGTAAGCAATTGCAGACACCTGTGCTAATTAGTTTGGCAGGTGTGTCCAATGAAAGGCAAGACTACTTAAGAAGGCTCTCTCACATTATTAAGCAGCCTACATTTTCTGCCAAAATGGGAAAGAAAAAGGATGTGTCGGCTGCTGAGAAGCATCAAATTGTGGAGTGTTTAGGTCAAGGCATGACTACAATCAACATTGTGCGATGATCAGGATGAAGTGTCTTGGCAATCAAGAAGTATGTAGCTGATTCACAGTACACACGTGTGCGTGCTGATAAGGGCAAATTGAGGACTCTTTCCTACAGGCAATTACGTCAGGTTGAAAGAGCAGCGGCAAAAAAGCCTTGTCATAGCAGCAGACAAGTTTTTGAAGCTGCTTGTGCCTCCAACGTCCCCCGAACAACAAGATGCAGGGTCCTTCAGAGGTTTGCAGCTGTGCATGCGCCATCCTGTCGACCTCCTCTATCCACTTCACACAAGCAGAAACGGCTCCAGTGGGCCAAACATTACATGAAGACTGATTTCAAAACTGTTTTGTTCACGGATGAGTGCCGTGCAGCGCTCGATGGTCCAGATGGATGGAGTGGAGGATGGCTGGTTGATGGACACCCCACGCAAACACGACTACAGCGCCAACAAGGAGGAGGTGGAGTAATGTTTTGGGCTGGAATCATGGGGAGAGAGATTGTCGGCCCCTTTAGGATCCCTGAAGGCGCTAAAGATGAACTCCATAATGTATGTGGATTTTCTCAAACAGCACTTCCTGCCATGGTTCAAGAAGAAGAACCGTGTATTTCACAGCAAGATCATTTTTCTGCATGATAATGCACCATCTCATGCTGCACATAAAACATCTGCATCTCTGGCTGATATGGGCATAAAAGGGGACAAACTTATGGTGTGACCCCCATGCTCCCCTGACCTCTACCCCATTCAGAACCTTTGGAGCATCATTAAAAGGAGTGTCTATGATGGCGGGAGGCAGTTCACATCTAAGCAACAGCTCTGGGAGGGTATTCTGTCCTCATGCAAAACAATTGAAGCAGAAACCATCCAAAACCTGACAAATTCAATGGACGAGAGAGTTCAGAAGCTCCTTTCGAACAAGGGGTCCTATGTGAAAATGTAACATCACCTAGAATAAAGTTTTGAGTTGAAAACTGTTTGATTTCAGTTTCTAACAACCTGCTAATGCTTATAATTTCAAAAATGACCATTTTTTTGGTCTTTATTAAAATGAAAAGGTTGATCGAAAAGTTTGGGGGATCTAAGAGTGTGGCAACCCAGTAGTCATGATTACTTCGAATTCTGACAATATGAGGGTCATGCTGCAGGTAGTGCAGCAAGAAGGCACTTATGTGTCTTGCGCATCTCGGAGCCCCAAAATTATTTTCCGGGCTAGATGCTGCTAAAAATTATTTTTAATTTTAAATCTGGTGAAGCTTTAGTATAGATGGCCTAATAGGATCAGTGCTGCACACTGCTACAAAGCCCAAATTATTTTCCAGTCAAGATACAGATAAACATGATTAGTAATTTGAAAGCTTAAAACGGTTGGTAGGGTGATTTTAACCAATCATCAAGCTTTTACTCTCCCCAGGATGACACAGGGGTAGAAAAGTCGTTTCGGATCCATGATTTGTTCATGAACGTGAGTCTGTCTACATTATCAGTGGAGAGCCGCGTGCGCTTATCTGTCAGCACACCACCAGCAGCGCTGAACACACGTTCAGACAGAACGCTGGCTGCGGGGCATGACAAGATCTCCAAGGCGTAAGTGGCTAGCTCCGGCCATTTATCCAGATTGGAAGCCCAAAAAGAGCAAGGGTCCAGTGACACAGTCGTGGCTTCAATGTTTACTTGGAGATACTCCTGTACCATCGTCTCTAGGCATTGACTATGTGTCAGACTTCTTGTCTCCTGTGGCCTTGCAAAGGATGGGCTAAAAAAGTGGTGAAATGATTCCGCAAAATTGATGTTACCAGCAGATACTGTGGTTCTGTTACGGTTTGAGTGCTGAACACTTGACGGTCCCACGGTTGGCAAGTTGGAACTGTGAGATTCACTACGTGCACCACTGGTATTTTGTGGAAAAGCACATGTAAGATTCTGCAACAGTCTCTGCTGATACTCCTGCATGCGTGCATCCCTTTCTATGGCAGGAATAATTTCTGCAAATTTACTTTTGTACCGGGGATCTAACAGTGTGGCAACCCAGTAGTCAGGATTATTTCTAATTCTCACAATTCGAGGGTCATGTTGCAGGTAGTGCAGCAAGAAGGCACTCATGTGTGTTGCGCATCCAGGAGCACCAAGTCCCTGTTGTGTTGGTGGCGAGGTAACAATCATGCTTCCTTCCTCTGTCCTCTCCCCACAACCTCGCACAACAGAAATGTGATCAAGGTCTCCCTCATCTGATGAGTCTTCCATCAGTTCGTCCTCCACTTCTTCCTGGGCTCCTGCACCTTCCTCACTAGTTTGGCTGCTACCATGCGCCCTGGTAAAACCATCTCCCCCACCCTCACATGCCTGCCGCCTTGGTGCTGCCGACCGTCTGGACCTTGCAGATGTTAGCCCTTCCGCATACAACTCCTCCTCCTCTACTTCCTCCACCTCCTCTTGTGCCACCACCTGACTCCGAATTCTGTTTAACATGTGCTCCAGCATGTAAATCACCGGAATAGTCATGCTGATAATGGCATCGTCAGCACTAAACATCTTCGTCGCCATTTCAAAACTGTGCAGAAGGGTGCATAGGTCCCTGATCTGAGACCACTCCTCCAGCGTGATTTGCCCCACCTCTGAATCTCGTTGGCCCAGGCTATACGTCAGAACGTATTGCACCAGGGCTTGTCGGTGCTGCCACAGTCGCTGCAACATGTGCAGAGTTGAATTCCACCGGGTAGGCACATCGCATTTTAGCCGGTGAAGTGGCAGGCCCAACGACTTCTGTAGAGATGTAAGTCGCTGAGCTGCGGGATGCGAACTGCGGAAGTGAGCACACAGCGACCGTGCCCTCTGCAGAAGGCCATCTAGTCTGGGATAGTGGGCTAAAAATTGCTGGACAACCAGGTTCAACACGTGAGCCATACAAGGCACGTGTGTGACATTGCCCCGGCGAAGGGCCGCACCCAGGTTTGCAGCATTGTCGCACACGGCCTTCCCTGGTTTCAGGTCCAGTGGAGACAACCATTCATGAAATTGGTTCTCCAGAGCTGACCACAACTCCTCAGCTGTGTGACTCACATTTCCCAGACATTTCAATGTAAAAACCGCCTGATGACGTTGAGCCCTACTGCCAGCATAGTAAGGAGGTGTGCAGGATCCCTTCTGCGCAGTTAGAAAGCTTGTGGCATGACCAGACAGGCTTTGGGTGCAGGTGGAAGACCGAGAGGAGGTTGAGGAGGCAGAAGCAGTGGAGGAACTTTGACATAAAGAGGATTGACGCACAACTCGTGGGGACGGCAAGACTTGGACAGCAGCCCCTTGTCCTGCTGTCACCATAGTTACCCAGTGCCCAGTCAGCGACATGTAACGCCCCTGTCCATGCCTACTCGTCCAAGTGTCTGTGGTGAAATGCACCCTGTCACACACAGAGTTTCTCAAAGAAGCGGTGATGTTGTGTGCGACATGCTGGTGGAGCGCAGGCACACCTTTCTTTGAGAAGTAGTGCCGACTGGGCATCTGGTACTGGGGCACTGCGACGGACATAATGTCTCGAAAATCCTCTGTGTCCACCAGGCGGAAAGGCAGCATTTCTGTAGCCAAGAGCTTGCAGATGGTGAAATTCAACCTCTTAGCTTTCTCATGGCTAGGAGGAAATGGTCTTTTACTTGTCCACATCTGAGGGACCGAGGGCTGGCTATTGTGCTTAGACGGGGTTGATAAGGGTGTCCCCGGCAAACTGCCGGTCTGTGAGGAAGATGCAGGCGGACATGTTAGGTTGCCTTGATCCAAAGGTGGTGCTATCGATGTCGGACAGCGCTCAACACCAGCTGGTGTTACCACCTCCAAAGAAAATGATGACCTGCCAATCACGCTGGCTGTTGCGGGTAAAGAGGTGGCAGGTCTGCGCCCCAAAACAGGTGTGACTGCTGTCCCCCCAGTCACAGAGGATGAAGAGGCCGCGGATGCACAAGATATGGCAGACGGTGATTGGCCCGGCCGGCTAGGCCGCATTGTAGCACACTGAGCTTCCCACTGCAACTTATGCTTCATGTCCATGTGCCGGTTCATGCATGAAGTACTCAAACTATGTATTTTTTGGCCTCTACTTAGCTTTTGCTGACAAATGTTACAGATAACACGAGTTGGGTCATCTTTATCGATCTGAAAAAATGCCCAGGCTATGCAAGGCTTAGCACCCATGCGACCTGAAGAGCCACCACGACTTGTGGTGAGAGGCAGAGTTGTGTTTGAGGATGCAGTTGTTGACGTGCTTCCAGTACTACGTCTCTGTCCAGGAAGGCGCAACCTGACCTCGTCGTCACTAGCATCTTCCTCCACCTCCTCTGCTGACCTCATCTCTTGGCTGACTGTGGGTTGACAGTAAGTGGGATCTCCGACCTCATCATCATCACCCTGTGCGTTATCACACCCGTCGTCCTCAGAGCCAACCTGTTCCTGCCCTGACAAAAAAGTTGTCGCTCTAATCAGGTATTTGAGTCTTATCATCGTCTTCCTCATTGTCTCCACCAACAGGAGTTACAGTTTGGGAATGAGGGTCTACATTATGGTCAGAACCTTCTGCGTCTGGACCTGGATCCGACTCATAAAGATTCTGGGCATCAGTGCAGATCATTTCCTTGTCTGGATTCACAGAAGCGCTGGAGTCGACCTCTGATTCCCAGGCTATAGTATGAGTAAACAGCTCTGCAGACTCAACCATCTGTTCTACCTCATACTCAGACGGGCAGCTGGAGATTTGGGAGCTGTGAGGAAGCAAGTGCGATTTGGGTGACACCTTTGAGGACTGGAGTATTTGTGATGTTGAAGTTGATGTGGAGGAGAGCCCACTTAAAGGAGCACTTGATATCCGTTGAAGCATCTGCTGTTTTTGTGCCTCATCTGGAATTTGTAGCGATTGGCGTGGCCGTAAGAAAGGGATCTTATCACATTGTCCGCTAAAAGAAGTAGACATTTTAGTTTGGCTGGAAGATGGTCTTTCTTCTGCAGATGTTACTGTTGCTTTAACACCTACCCCACGGACACAACCTTTTTTCCCCTTCCCAACACGCCTATTCCCCTTTCCACCAGCAGCAGGCCTTTTTCCACTCATTTTGGTGGTTAACTAATTCACAACTCTGGAGTTGTTTGCACAAAAAAACAATGGATGGTAACCGAGCAGAGCTGAGTGGCCAAACTGTGGTATTAGGCCAAAACTATTGGCTGGGTTAGATGCAGAAAAAAATTATTTTGAATTTGCAACCTGATGGAGGTCAGTATAGATGGACTAATACAAATAGTCCCACACACTGCTAGAAGCCCAAATATTTTTTCAGAGGTACTGTAGATGCAGATAAAAATTATTTTTAATTTGCAACCTGATGGAGGTCAGTATAGATGGACTAATAGACCAAGTCCCACACACTGCTAGAAGCCCAAATATTTTTTCAGAGCTAGATGCAGAAAAAAATTATTTTTAATTTGCAACCTGATGGAGGTCAGTATAGATGGACTAATAGACCAAGTCCCACACACCGCTAGAAGCCCAACTATTTTTTCAGAGCTAGATGCAGAAAAAAATTATATTCAATTTGCAACCTGCTGGAGGTCAGTATAGAAGGACTAATAGAACAAGTCCCACACACTGCTAGAAGCCCAAATATTTTTTCAGAGCTAAATGAAGAAAAAAATTATTTTTAATTTGCAACCTGATGGAGGTCAGTATAGATGGACTAATAGACCAAGTCCCACACACTGCTAGAAGCCCAAATATTTTTTCAGAGCTAGATGCAGAAAAAAATTATTTTTAATTTGCAACCTGATGGAGGTCAGTATAGATGGACTAATAGACCAAGTCCCACACACCGCTAGAAGCCCAAATATTTTTTCAGAGCTAGATGCAGAAAAAAAATATTTTTAATTTGCAACCTGATGGAGGTCAGTATAGATGGACTAATAGACCAAGTCCCACACACTGCTAGAAGCACAAATATTTTTTCAGAGCTAGATGCAGAAAAAAATTATTTTTAATTTGCAACCTGATGGAGGTCAGTATAGATGGACTAATAGACCAAGTCCCACACACCGCTAGAAGCCCAAATATTTTTTCAGAGCTAGATGCAGAAAAAAATTATTTTTCATTTGCAACCTGATGGAGGTCAGTATAGATGGACTAATAGACCAAGTCCCACACACTGCTAGAAGCCCAAATATTTTTTCAGAGCTAGATGCAGAAAAAAATTATTTTTAATTTGCAACCTGATGGAGGTCAGTATAGATGGACTAATAGACCAAGTCCCACACACCGCTAGAAGCCCAACTATTTTTTCAGAGCTAGATGCAGAAAAAAATTATATTCAATTTGCAACCTGCTGGAGGTCAGTATAGAAGGACTAATAGAACAAGTCCCACACACTGCTAGAAGCCCAAATATTTTTTCAGAGCTAAATGAAGAAAAAAATTATTTTTAATTTGCAACCTGATGGAGGTCAGTATAGATGGACTAATAGACCAAGTCCCACACACTGCTAGAAGCCCAAATATTTTTTCAGAGCTAGATGCAGAAAAAAATTATTTTTAATTTGCAACCTGATGGAGGTCAGTATAGATGGACTAATAGACCAAGTCCCACACACTGCTAGAAGCCCAAATATTTTTTCAGAGCTAGATGCAGAAAAAAATTATTTTTAATTTGCAACCTGATGGAGGTCAGTATAGATGGACTAATAGACCAAGTCCCACACACTGCTAGAAGCCCAAATATTTTTTCAGAGCTAGATGCAGAAAAAAATTATTTTTAATTTGCAACCTGATGGAGGTCAGTATAGATGGACTAATAGACCAAGTCCCACACACCGCTAGAAGCCCAACTATTTTTTCAGAGCTAGATGCAGAAAAAAATTATATTCAATTTGCAACCTGCTGGAGGTCAGTATAGAAGGACTAATAGAACAAGTCCCACACACTGCTAGAAGCCCAAATATTTTTTCAGAGCTAAATGAAGAAAAAAATTATTTTTAATTTGCAACCTGATGGAGGTCAGTATAGATGGACTAATAGACCAAGTCCCACACACTGCTAGAAGCCCAAATATTTTTTCAGAGCTAGATGCAGAAAAAAATTATATTCAGTTTGCAACCTGATGGAGGTCAGTATAGATGGACTAATAGAATGATGCTATGCCCAAAAGATTTTACTTCACTAGGTGCAGTAAAAAAATTGGTATTCTATACACAGGTGTTATATCTTGCAACACAGATAGGCTACTCCACTGACTAACACACTCTGCAATAGGCCAAAAAGGATTAGCTTTGCTAGATTCAGCCAAATGCTGTGAAAAAAACTTGCACAGCACTGGCACAGACCTGCTTGGCAAAAACTGATAGGAACTCATGTAACCTAGTCCTGAAAAGGACTCCAATTACAATTAGTCTTTACTCCCACAACCTATCTATTTAAGAGCACAGACCTCCCTGATAAAAGTCGTAGGAAATGCTGTAACCTAGTCCTTAAAAGGACTGCAATCACAACTATTCCCTACTCCCAAGCTATCTGTATATTTGTGCGAAAATTGGCTTGAAATTAACAAGGTATAGCGCACACAGCAACAGCGGTGCCGTCTAACACGCAGCTGCAGCAGTGAGAAAATGGTGGCGACGGGGAAAATGGCTTGGTCTTATAGGGCAAGGACATGTGACATACACTGCCAATGACACATGCCCTTGCTTGTGTGAAAAAAAGCACTTCGCTCCGTGTGTGCGCTGCTGATAGGCTGACAGATTGCACCTCCCCACTGCAAATGCGGGAAAGAGAAAAAAAAATGGAGATCTTCATTGTTCCTGCAGAGATCCATCCCCTGCCCCTCCCCCCACCCCGCTGTACACTCAAACTGCGTATTAACATTAATTTTCATCATTACTGAGAAAAAATCCAGTTATGATTTTGGTGCACGAACAGTTATCGAACATAACCTCGAACAGCCGAATTTTTCTCAAATTGTTCGTGTTCGCCGAACGGCTCGAACACCGCCCAAAACAGCTCGAATTTGAGATTGGCGAACAGTTCGAGTAGAACAACGCTCATCTCTAGCCATTGCCCAACTCTGTAGTCATGAAATTAAAGGGCAAAGAAAGATGTTTGTGTGTCAAAGCACCACCGACAAGTGCGAGCTGATGTTGGACGGGCTGCTGACATTGCTTATGCACCAAGCTGCATAAAAGGACTTCCTGAGAGAAATGACAGCTGGAGTAGATATGATTTTCCAAAAGTCAGTCTTTTCACCAAGCTAAAAAATATAGCTGTGGTGAAATACAACTCTCACTGACAAGCTGTGGACTGGCTCCGTACTGTCCCTGGCCACATTCACTTGTCCACGTGTTTGTGGTTTGGCGGTCCTTTCCGGTAAGTGCACTGGGGGGGGCACGGGTAATGTTGTGGGACCCTTGCTTGTGGAAGGCAAAGACGATTCCAGGAGAAATAGTGGCGGCTGTGGACTAAGTATGGACACCAGGGCGCCGCCACCATGTGGTGGTGGACCGCTTCCGCCTCAACGAGCCTAAAAGGCCTCATTTCAATTGCAAGCAGCTGTCAAGAATTTGGCAGTATAGCATTGCGGCCTGTGGGTGGGTGGGTGGCTGGCTGCATACTTGCGCTTGCATTCCAAGGAATGGGGTAGGGACAACTGAACGCTGCTCTGGGACAAGGACGAGGACGGTGATTGTTGCAAGTCTACAACGACAGGTGCATGGCGGGAGGCATCTTCACATGCTCCAAGGATCACTTATGATGGGCACACTTTTAGGCAGTGACCTGGGAGTCAGAGATGCTTCTGGGGGTCTTCCCCATGCTGTTCCCAAGTCTTTTCAGCACTGTATGCATGTGTCTGATGATGAGTCACAAACCACATGGCCAGATAAGGTTGTAAAATATTAAAATGACATTTCCAGGTGAATGCATTTGTCTTGGTTGAAAGCAATGCAAAAGTGCAAAAACGTATCAAAAACGTGAACATAGTCCAAGGTGTGAAGGAGCATTTTTGTTTTTGTTTATTTATTTTGCCTTATATACAAGTCATTACCCTGGAAAGGATGTTCCTTAGCATTTTCCCCAGGAAAATCCATTTTGGTTTCGGTTTTGCATGATTTATTGTGAGTCCGTAAAAGTGGAGTAATACCTCTGAGAACATTGTTGACAGCAGTGATTTGGGCATCCAAAATGCTTCCAGGGGTCTTCCCCATGCTGACCCCATGTCATTTGATCTCTGTTCCCATCGATTTGGGCAATTTTTAGGCCCTCAGCAGACCGCCAGGGGGGGCCGCCGGAAAAATGCTCGAGTTTCCCATAGACTTATATTGGGCTTGTTACTCGGTCCGAGCACTCGGGCATTCCAATTTGCTTGACCCGAACAACGAGTACCCGAGTATTTTAGTGCTTGCTCATCACTACTTGTTACCTCTCTAGCAGACCCACGAGGTCGTCTGCGTTCCAAGGGTCGCCCTGGGCAACCCAGGTCTGCACCGGCCAAGGTAGGGAATGGATGAACTTGTCCATTACCACACGCTCAACCATCTGGGCAGGAGGGGAAGACTCTGGCTGCAGCCACTACTGGACCAAATGCAACAAGTTGAACATCTGTGAGCGTGGAGGTTTGTCACCAGCATACTCCCAGTAGCGGACTCTTTGCACCCAGACAGATATAGTCATTCCCGAGCGTGCCAATATCTCAGTTTTTAACTTTGCATATTCCTGTGCATCCTGTAATGTCAGATCGTAATAGGTCTTCTGTGGCTCCCCAGTCAAATATGGCACCAGAACCTCCACCCACTGCTCCCGTGGCAATCCTCCCGTTCCGCCACCCTCTCAAAGACAGTCAGGAACGCCTCAACATCATCCCCTGGGGTCATCTTTTGCACAGCTCTCCTTACTGCCTCTGGACATATGAGACATCACCTGGAGTTGGGGGAGGGGCGGCCTCTCTGCTGTGAACTTCCCTCACTAGAAGTTCCATCTGTCTTTATTGCTGCTGGATCTGCTGCATCAGAAGTTTATTAGTCTCTTGCTGCATCTGTTGCTGCTCCCGGTGCTGCTGTTGCAGGCTCTGCTGGGTCTGTAAATGCTGCTGGTGCTGCTGTTGTTGGCTCTGCAGCAGGTGTTTAAGGAGATCCTCCATACTGCTGGACATCTCTGGCCTGCTGGTGGCCTTTGCCCAGGACATCTACCGTTCTTTATAGCAGGCACACGTGTTCCTGGAATTTTGCTCGCACTCTCACACCAACCGTGGCAAGACAACTCGCTCGGCCGCTACCGAAAGTTGACTTAGGAACCCGGGTTTTCTCTGCAGACTTTATTATATGGCATAAAGCTCTACAACTCCAGAAATATAAACACGGCCTTACTGGCAAAATGACAAAACAAAAGATAAACTATATCACAGTCCATATGAGTGTGGGATTTGTCCACACAGATTGTAGTCCCGGCCTTCAGCCCCGTCCTGAGCTGAGGCTTTCCCAGTCTAGAGACCTTGCCTTTCCAGACCACAACAGAAAAAAAAAGGTGACTGGGCATTTAAACCTTACTCGGCCACACCCTGAGGGGAGGTAGGGGAATGGCCTCCCACGAGCTTTGCCATTCCGATAAAACCACACTCTTTAAGAGAGTTAACCCCCAGCATATAACATGCTGGCAGAAAATTAGTAGGTTTCAGTTCACACAGGAGAGCAACCAGAGTGACACATACCTCCCCTCATAAAGTGGGTACGGAAAGTATTCAGACTCCTTTAAATTTTTCACTCTTTGTTTCATTGCAGCCATTTGGTAAATTCTAAAAAGTTCATTTTTTCTCATTAAAGTACACTCTGCACCCTATCTTGACTAAAAAACCCAGAAAGGTAGAAATTTTTGCAAATTTATTAAAAAAGAAAAACTGAAATATCACATGGTCATAATTATTCAGACCCCTTGCTCAGACACTCATATTTAAGTCACATGCTGTCCATTTCCTTGTGATCCTCTATATAAGACGTCACAGCTCACACTGCATGTCAGACCTAATGAGAATCATGAGCTCAAAGGAACTGCCCAAGGAGCTCAGAGACAGAATTGTGGCAAGGTACAGATCTGGCCAAGGTTACAAAAGAATTTCTGCATTACTCAATGTTCCTAAGAACAGAGTGGCCTCCATAATCCTTAAATGGGAGAAGTTTGGGACGACCAGAAGTCTTCCTAGACCTGGCCGTCCAGCCAAACTGAGCAATCATGGGAGAAGAACCTTGGTGAGAGAGGTAAAGAAGAACCTCAAGATCACTGTGGCTGAGCTCCAGAGATGCATTAGGGAGACGGGAGAAAATTCCACAAAGTCAACTATCACTGCAGCTCTCCACCAGTCGGGCCTTTATGGCAGAGTGGCCCGACGGAAGCCTCTCCTCAGTGCAAGACATATGAAAGCCCATATAGAGTTTGCTCAAAAACACATGAAGGACTCCCAGACTATATGAAATAATATTCTCTGGTCTGATGTGATGAAGATAGAACTTTTTGGTGATAATTCTAAGCGGTATGTGTGGAGAAAACCAGGCACTGTTCATCGCCTGCCCAATACAATCCCAACAGTGAAACATGGTGGTGGGAGCATCATGCTATGGGGGTGTTTTTCAGCTGCAGGGACAGGACGACTGGTTGCAATTGAAGTAAGCAAGAATGCGGCCAAGTAAAGAGATATCCTGGATGAAAACCTTTTCCAGAGTGCTCTAGACCTCAGACTTGGCTGAATTTCACCTTCCAACAAGACAATGACCCTAAGCACACAGCTAAGATAACAAATGAGTGGCTTCAGAACAACTCTGTGACCATTCTTGACTGGCCCAGCTATAGCCCTGACCTAAACCCAATTGAGCATCTCTGGAGAGACCTGAAAATGGCTGTCCACCAACGTTCACTATTCAACCTGATGGAACTGGAAAGGATCTGCAAGGAAGAATGGCAGAGGATCCCCAAATTCAGGTGTGAAAAACTTGTTGCATCATTCCCAAGAAGACTCTTGGCTGTACTAGGTCAAAAGGGTGCTTCTACTCAATACTGAGCAAAGGGTCTGAATACTTATGATCATGTGATATTTCAGTTTTTCTATTTTAATAAATTTGCAAAAATTTCTACATTTCTGTTTTTTTCTTCAGTCAAGATGGGGTGCAGAGTGTACTTTAATGAGAAAGAAATGAACTTTTTAGAATTTACCAAATGGCTGCAATGAAACAAAGAGTGAAAAATTTAAAGGGGTCTGAATACTTTCCGTACCCACTGTATATCACCCCAGAGATTCTGTCACAATATATTTTGCAATTATTTTCTTTATCAATTTTTGCACAATCATATTTAATAAAGTACAGTAATTGATAAATATTATCTATATATTTACTTACTCTATTTGAGTAATAATAAGATGCACTTTCTATATGTCTTTTGGATTACCGCAACAACCATTTTAATACATTCCCCATTTTCTGTGAGTGTCTCTCTTGGTTTTTTTTTTTTTTTCATTTATATATATTTTGCAATTACTTTCTTTATTTAACAGATACTGTATTTTTCGGACTATAAGACGCACTTTTTTCCTCCAAAATTTTGGAGGAAAATGGGGGGTGCGTCTTATAGTCCGAATGTTGGGGGGGTGTATATATATGTGGGGAATGGGGGGAGCGGTAGTGGTGGAAGAGCGGGGCACAGGAGGCAGCAGCCGCCGCTGCAGCCTACACTGTCCCCGCTGCTAAAGAAAATGAATATTCAGTGCTCCCCACGCCCCATGGGGAGCACTGAATATTCATACTCCTTAATAGCAGCACACAGTGTAGCCATGCTGCGGCTCCTGCTGCTGCCGGAATCGCCTGTGCCTGCTGTTAAAGGGCAGGAATATTCAACCTCTCTCCACGCCCATGGGCGTGGTGAGGGGTGAATATTCATGCCCTTTAATAAGTGGGCACACGAGATAGCCCGGCAGCAGCAGGAGCTGCAGTGCGGCTACACTGTGTGTCGGCTATGAAGGAGAGTGAAGTCACTGTTCCCTGCGCACATAGTGTGGGGAGCAGTGACTTCCGGCAGCTGATCTCTCCATGTGAGCCACGCATGGCAGTGACGCTATGTGCGACTCGCATGGAGAGATCAGTGCGGGCAGACAGGACGCAGCGCTGGAGGAGAGAAGAAAGGTGAGTAGGAGTGTTTATTTTTTTTTATGTGCAGCCTGATGGGGATTAGGGGGACCATGCATACTAGGGTATGGATGAGGGGGCCATACAAACCAGGGTAAGGATAAGTGGGCCATACAAACCAGGGTAAGGATGAGGGGGCCATACAAACCAGGGTAAGGATGAGGGGACCATACATACCAGGGGAACACTGAGGGGGCCATACATAACAGGATAAAGATGAGGGGGCCATACATACCAGGATAACTCTGAGGGGGCCATACATACCAGGATAACTCTGAGGGGGGCATACATAACAGGATAAAGATGAGGGGGCCATACATACCAGGATAAGGATGAGGGGTGCTATGCATACCAGGATAGGGATTAGGGGTGCCATGCATAACAGGATAGGGATTAGGGGTGCCATGCATACCAGGACGGGGATGAGGGGTGCAATGCATACCAGGATGGGGATGAGGGGGCCATGCATACCAGGACAGGGATGAGGGGTGCCATGCATATCAGGATAGGGATGAGGGGTGCCATGCATATCGGGATGGGGATGAGGGGTGCCATGCATACCAGGATGGGGATTGCTGTGCCATGCATACCAGGATAGGGATTAGGGGTGCCATGCATACCAGGATAGGGATTAGGGGTGCCATGCATACCAGGATAGGGATTAGGGGTGCCATGCATACCAGGATAGGGATAAGGGGTGCCATGCATACCAGGACAGGGATGAGCAGTGCTATGCATACCAGGACAGGGATGAGGGGTGCCATGCATACCAGGACAGGGATGAGGGGTGCCATGCATACCAGGATAGGGATAAGGGGTGCCATGCATACCAGGATGGAGGCGGTTCCATGCATACCAGGATGGAGGGATGCCAGGCATACCAGGATGGGGATGGGGACCACGTATAAAAGGAAGGGGGGGCATATATACCAGGATAGGGGATATTGTCAGAATTGGGGGATATTACCCCTATACCAGTGTCAGCAGAAGACCCCATCCCCCTTAAAAGTGCATCATGAACACATTTTTTGCTTACCTTTTTTTTTTTTATTTTCCTCCTCTAAAACCTAGGTGCGTCTTATGGTCCGGTGCGTCTTATAGTCCGAAAAATACGGTACTTATTATGCTGTAACCAATAGTTTCTTCTGCTAAAAGATCTAATGAGTCAAAAGGTAATAACAAACAATACTTAACATCATGATACAGAAGGAAAAGTGACAATATTCAAGGAAGTTTCCTATATCCTATGTCAATCTTCATGAACAAAAAAATATATCAATGTAATTTACAGCTCTGGCAAAAATTAAGAGACCACTGCAAAATTTTCATTTTCTCTGATTTTTCTCTTTCTAGGTATATTTTTGAGTAAAATGTACATAGTTGTTTTATTCTATAAACTACTGACAACATGTCTCCGAAATTCAAAGCTAAAAATTTTGTATTTATTTGCAGCAAATGAGAAATCGTCAAAATAATAAAAAAGATACAGTGCTTTCAGACCTCAAATAATGCAAAGAAAACAAGTTCTTATTCATTTAGAAACAGCAATACACATGTTGTAACTCAGGAAGAGTTCAGAAATCAATATTTGGTGGAATAACCATGATTTCTAATCACAGCTTTCATATGTCTTGGCATGCTTTCCACCAGTCTTTCACACTGCTTTTGGGTGACCTTATGCCACTCCTGGCACAAAAATGTAAGCAGTTCTTCTTTGTTTGATGGCTTGTGACTATCCATTTTCCTCTTGATTACATTCCAGAGGTTTTCAATGGGGTTCAGGTCTGGAGATTGTGCTGGCCATGACAGGGATTTGATGTGCTGCTCCTTTATCCACACGTTGATTGACCTAGCTGTGTGGCATGGGGCATTGTCCTGCTAGAAAAACGAGTCCTCAGAGTTGGGGAACATTGCCTGAGCAGAAGGAAGCAATTGTTTTTCAAGGATTACCTTGTATGCAGCTTGATTCATACGTCCTTCGCAAAGATTAACCTGCCCAATTCTAGCCTTGCTGAAGCATCCCCAGATCATCACCGATCCTCTACCAAATTTCACAGTGGGTGCAAGACACTATGGCTTGTATGCCTCTCCAGGTATCCGTCTAACCATTAGATGACCAGGTGTTGGGCAAAGCTGAAAATTAGACTCATCAGAGATTACCTTACTCCAGTCCTCTATGGTCCAATCCTTATGGTCTTTGGCAAACTTCAGCCTGGCTCTCCTTTGATTCTCATTGATGAAAGTTTTTTTTCTAGCTTTACATGACTTGAGGCCTGCCTCTAGGAGCCTGTTTCAAACTGTTCTTGCTGTGCACTTCACCCCAGCTGCCATTTGCCATTCCTTTTGTAGGTCACTTGATGTCATCCTGCGGTTGCTGAGTGACATTCAAATAAGATGACGTCATCCCGGTCAGTGGAGAGTCGCTTTCGTCCTCTGCCGGTCTGTAGCTTTGTTGTCCCCAATGTCGCTGCTTGACCTTGTTGTAATGGACTTCAAAATTTTAATTATGGAGGCAACAT
The DNA here is from genome assembly GCF_046119375.1 of Phyllobates terribilis. Taxonomy (NCBI): domain Eukaryota; kingdom Metazoa; phylum Chordata; class Amphibia; order Anura; family Dendrobatidae; genus Phyllobates; species Phyllobates terribilis. Next base: position 866,159,877 of record NW_027362761.1, on the reverse strand, counting down.
GACGCTCACTGTATCCCTCTGCTAGTAAAGCCAGAATTGAGCCCTTCTTTTCCTCACTCAAGACTTTTCTTTTCAACTCCTTTGGCATGGTTAAAAGTTATTTTTTCATTCTAATTACTTTTGGACTATTCCTAGCACTTGTTTTGCCATCCAGCTGGTCCTATTGCAAGTGGATTGTGAAGACCACAGCAGTGTTTTTTATACTTTCCCTCGTTACATAAGATTTGGTTCAGGTGATCACCTAATCAGAAGCACATTAAGTAGAATGAGGTGGACTTTGGTTGGAATTCAACTGACACTGGAATGGAATGGCTGTCAGACATGTAGAGATGGGGATTTTTAGAAAACTGTGCAGTGGTCTCTTAATTTTTACCAGAGCTGAATCTCTTCCTCTTTTGTCCTGAACTCTTCTTAGTTGATTTAAGACCACATCAAAGTTCAGCACAACTGAAAATGAGCACACTGACAGATTTTTTTTATACAAAATACATGCATTTATCTAAAACAAACCAAAGGTGTGTATAGCCTTGAAAGCCAATTCTGTGAAGCATTAAATCACATAATTCAACTATTTTAAACTGTGCGAGGATATTATCTGGAGACAGGTGGCCTGGTACTTAAGCATGAATTCATAGCAGTTTTTCTTTATTGGGGGTTATTAAACAATTCCTTAAGGAAACAGAAGCAGACTTGCTGCTTCCGGGCAAAATGTTTTTCCAACCATCAGCTTTCACAGTACACAAAATCTGCTTAAAGCACCATTATAAAAATACAATCAAACCCTCATTATAATAGATTGTAGGTACCAACATGCTGCGAGAAATTCACTATTCTTGTCATTAAATGCTCCAAAAGGCTTTTTTGCATGCAATCATTTTGCTTAACAATTTTCCTAACGCCAGTACACAATTTTGTTCCCCTATGGTTACAGTGAAGCAAAACACACTGTTATTTCTGATCTGAAAGCATAAACTATAAGAAGCTTCTTTGTGAACAAACTAATTATTTTACCTTTCATTTACTTTATTTATTTTTCTTGTAATTAATATGCTATGGATAACATGTAAATTCTTATTTTACATAGACAAGATACGTCAAGTCAAGCAATACAAATATTGTAGAAATGAGATTTCTAAAAAAAACAAGTAAAGCAGTTATAGCTGGTAACCACACTTGTACATTTACTATATAGGCCAAACAACATTCAAAACATAGCTGACATGCAAACATAATATCCAAACATACCTACTAGGGAGACATGATTGAATGTTTTGAAATTCAGATTCGACAGGTAAGATGATTTTTTCCCAAATATTTAATTTGCAGCAAATTGATTTGCCACAAATTTCCATACAACAAAGCTCTAATTATCCTAAAAAGATGTACAGTATGTAACACTGTGAGGTCTCATATGACTGTATTGAACCCCTTTCAAACTCTTTAACACAAACACATACCATGTAAACAGATGGTAACCAACAGCTTGTTTAAAAACACAAGGCACTAAAAGATTTTTTAGGCTTTTTAATCGTAATAACTGTCCAAAATTTTTTTTTATTATTTTTACTTTATTTAATAGTCCCCTTAGAAAACTTGAAGCTTCAGCACTGCTATGTATAGCAGAAATCCCAAACTCCTATGAACGCCACAACGGGCCATCGTTCACAGGAGCATGGTAATGACAGGCACGGGGGTCATTAGACCCCTGGCTGTCATGACAACCCTGCGATCACATGACAGGGGTACTGAGGGATGGGATAAATGAGGCACTTTTGGCCGGCGCGTGTTAAATCCCACTGTCTGTGATTGACATCGGAATTTAACTGGTTAATAGTCGTTAAATTTAAATTGCGGGCTTAGCGTGTGGGCCCGCATTAAAGGCAGGCACACAACATATGACGTAAATGTATTTCATATGTCGTGAAGGGTTTAAGGCATGCCTCTTAAAGTGTGTTCACATGTGGCGTATTTGCAGAATTTTTGCCGCTCATTTTACTTAGTGTATTTGGTGCATAAAATATTAAAAAATTTACATTACCAGCATACTCAAAGAGAATTCTGAAATCTCATGCAATTGCTGCTTTTTTTCTCCACCTGTATTTTGATTCCTGCGGCATTTTTGCCAAAACACAGAATATGAGTTCTTCCAGCGTTTTTCCAGTATTGTTCACCTATTCAAGAAAATGAGTTAAAAACGCAAGTAAAAATACTGCAAAAATACATGCATTGTATGCAGCACTTTTCCTCAGCCTCGTTAGTTTTTGGTGCGGAAAACAACACTGCAAATACGCAATGTGTGAACAAACATATTAGGTATGGTAAATATTGACTACTTGCAGCATTTTTTGCAGATTTTCTGCACTAAAAAAGCTTTTCTTGGCAAGAAAACAGCATTGTATAATATGTGTCTTTTTGATGCCTTTTTACTTGGGTATTTGTTGCATTTTTACTTGTGTTTTTTATGCATTTGACGCGCCCCTGGGCCTTCTGTGTCGTGCGGCATCGCGTGCACGGGGGCTTACCCGGAGCCGGATCAGATGGGGGTAGTAGTCTCGTGGCGGTGACCCGGTCCGTGCCCAGGGAGTCAAACTAAGTGGCGAGTCTATTAGCAGTAGATGTTGGATGACTACGCCACCCGTTGAATTCAGCTTTAGAGCTGCCGCTGCAGGGCAGACCGCTGAGGCCGGTGGAAGGATGGTGCAGCGTGGATGGTATAACCCCCAACGGGAGGGGTATGGCCTCAGGGCAGCCGACGTGGATGATGGGGGTAGCAGGAACCACTCAGAGACGATGCGGTGTAGTTCAGGGTCTTTACTGGTGACAAAGATAGACCCTCCCGGAGTACTGGCTAGCGGTTGGGGCCTGGTCAGTCCTTGAGCAGATGGGATCTCCCCTGGCCAGGCGGAGTTGTAGGCCTCCCAAACTAACGATACTCTTCTGGCTACCTTGCTAGAAGCGAGTATAAGTAGCCCACGTCCCTGAGTGTACCGTGTGGTGCTCACCCGTATGGCCGGTGACTCGGGGCCTTCTAGTAGCTTTCGCTCCACGACGGCGGTGCTGGTCCCATGCGTGTGACCGTGCCTTCGGGTTTCTTGGCCAGAGGACCTGAAATCCCCTGCCTGACGGATTCTGCTGCTGGGTAGGAGTTAGTCCCCACAGCCTCGGACTCCGGGTCCGGTAAGAAATCTTCTCAGTCAGGGCGAGCTCTGCAGCTGCCAGCCCCTGACTCTTTGTAACACTGCTCCCACAGAGCTCCTGTTGTTTCTTCCTATGCTGCTTCTCTTCTCTACTTCTGGCATGGCCCAGGAGCTGGGCCCAGCCGGAGCCACAGCTCCCTGTCAGCCCTCCTGGCTGAACTCTCCCTCTCTAACCTCTAACCCTGCCTCAGCCCCAGGTTTATACAGGGGAAGTTCTTCCCCTCCCAGGACTGGGCAGGAGGTGTGGCATGCATAGGATTCCTGACCAAGAGACCTCCCACCTGCTCTCAGACATAACATTGCCGTTACTGTGGAAACCAGACCCCTGGGGTGCCACATTCCCCCCTAGTGAAATTTAGTACTCCGGGACTAAACATATTTTTAGAAAAACATAACAAGGTATAACAATAATAATACAATAAGAAAAACACATAAAGGTGGTCACGGCATGTCCGCAACCGGGTGCAGTCTTTGAAGGAAACAAAGGTGTCCATTTCACCAAAACAGGGAGACGTAACCAGGTAGGGGTCTGTCCTGCCCCGAGTCCTTAACAGTCTTTTAGTCCATACTGGGTTACGCTCCACTAACTGTACAAAGGATTCCCGGTAAATCCACCAAGGACTCCTATAAATTACTAGAAACACATAATTATTTACAGGATATGGCCGCTCTCAGTCCTCGGCCAGTGGGGATAAGGATTGGCTGCTCACAGTCCTCAGCCTGGTAAGGGATAGGGGATGGCTGCTCACAGTCCTCAGCCTGGTAAGGGATAGGGACACACGGGGAACAATTCACTAATCCCAACGGGGACCATATTTTAATTAGCAGCAGTCCTTGTACCCTAACGGGTAACTATGTACAGCTCTTTATTCACGCTACTTCCCTTCAGTAGCTATGTCCTCTTTGTGCTCCCTCCTGAGGGTAGTCCTCAGACCCGTCCGGGTTCTCTTGGCTTTCCTCGTATTGGTAGTACTGCAGCTCCTCCTTGGTTAGCTGGGTTAGTATCTCTGCGACAGTCCTCCTCCCAGGTGGCCAGGACTTTACGACTTTACCTCCCTTTGGGCTGCCCCGGTTAATTGGGCCACCAGGATGCTCACTTTTTGCTCCTCTGTGAGGGGGTACACCTGGAAGAGGCTCTCCAGCTTTTCTCTAAAGTCATGCAGGGTATGTGACTCCCCTGAGTACTGGGGTAGCCAGGCTGCCCCCGGGATATAGGGCATGGTGAAAGGCATGACCGCAACAGCGGTGGCGCTGGCGGGGGTTGAAGCGGTGAAGCTCTCCTCCGTATCCGGCATCCTTCTCCCCCCTAGTGGACCGTGGCCTACCTTGCGATGATCCTCTTCCGTAGGCCGCGGCTCCGCAGTGGATCGTCAGGGTTGAGGACCTTCCGTCGCGCTCCTGTGACGTCGGCGTCTGCTGGGCTCCTTCCAGGACCTTACGCAAGGTCCGGACGTGAGGCGGGGCTTCAGTTCTCGGGCGCTTTCGGAGTCCACGCCCCTCTTCTTCCCGCGCGGCGTCCTCAAGATGGCGTCCAATGGCGGGAAGAAGGCCGAAGATGGCGCCGGATGGCGGGAAAACTCCACCGATGGCGGGAAGGAAGCGGAAGATGGCGCCGGATGGCGGGAATCTTCACCACAGGTAAGTTTGAACAGTCTTTTTCAGGCACGCAGTACCCGGTGGTTGCGGGCACGAAATCCTGCCGACTACGCCAAAAGTTGACGCGCCCCTGGGCCTTCTGTGTCGTGCGGCATCGCGTGCACGGGGGCTTACCCGGAGCCGGATCAGATGGGGGTAGTAGTCGCGTGGCGGTGACCCGGTCCGTGCCCAGGGAGTCAAACTAAGTGGCGAGTCTATTAGCAGTAGATGTTGGATGACTACGCCACCCGTTGAATTCAGCTTTAGAGCTGCCGCTGGAGGGCAGACCGCTGAGGCCGGTGGAAGGATGGTGCAGCGTGGATGGTATAACCCCCAACGGGAGGGGTATGGCCTCAGGGCAGCCGACGTGGATGATGGGGGTAGCAGGAACCACTCAGAGACGATGCGGTGTAGTTCAGGGTCTTTACTGGTGACAAAGATAGACCCTCCCGGAGTACTGGCTAGCGGTTGGGGCCTGGTCAGTCCTTGAGCAGATGGGATCTCCCCTGGCCAGGCGGAGTTGTAGGCCTCCCAAACTAACGATACTCTTCTGGCTACCTTGCTAGAAGCGAGTATACGTAGCCCACGTCCTTGAGTGTACCGTGTGGTGCTCACCCGTATGGCCGGTGACTCGGGGCCTTCTAGTAGCTTCCGCTCCACGACGGCGGTGCTGGTCCCATGCGTGTGACCGTGCCTTCGGGTTTCTTGGCCAGAGGACCTGAAATCCCCTGCCTGACGGATTCTGCTGCTGGGTAGGAGTTAGTCCCCACAGCCTCGGACTCCGGGTCCGGTAAGAAATCTTCTCAGTCAGGGCGAGCTCTGCAGCTGCCAGCCCCTGACTCTTTGTAACACTGCTCCCACAGAGCTCCTGTTGTTTCTTCCTATGCTGCTTCTCTTCTCTACTTCTGGCATGGCCCAGGAGCTGGGCCCAGCCGGAGCCACAGCTCCCTGTCAGCCCTCCTGGCTGAACTCTCCCTCTCTACTCTCTAACCCTGCCTCAGCCCCAGGTTTATACAGGGGAAGTTCTTCCCCTCCCAGGACTGGGCAGGAGGTGTGGCATGCATAGGATTCCTGACCAAGAGACCTCCCACCTGCTCTCAGACATAACATTGCCGTTACTGTGGAAACCAGACCCCTGGGGTGCCACACATTGATTTGAAGGGCTGAAAAACGCTGCAAAAACGCTGAAAGATTGATATGCTGCAGATTTAAAAAATAAATTAATGGTTAAACTACACAAGGAAAAAAAGAAAAGAATGTGCAAGAGATTCAGAAATCTCATTCATTTTGCTGGTACTGTAAACCAGCGTTTTTTATGCACTGAAAAAAAGCTGCAAATACTCAATGTGTGCATAAGCCCTTAGAGTGAAAAAGATTGGAAATAAAGTTTTCATTATGATTAACTGACAGAAATCATTGAGGAGAAAAGGATAAAACCCCTATGGATGAACCGGTGACATAAAATTAGCTCTCATGGAGGGGTGGATTATAATGAGGATAATCTGGGCTACCACCGGGGCCTAAGGAGCCTATGGCCAGATTGCTCTCATGATATTTTGGGTGCAACAGAGAACAACAACAGCACCAGCGCAGCTACAGGGAACCTCTAGTCTCCTTCTCTGTGCCTACAATGTACGCATTTGCCACAAGACAATTGGAGTTGCAGGAAATAGTGTGGAGAGGTAATTATTAATGCTTTTTTTCAATAAAGTGAATGAAATGGAGGTGGGAGAGAGGACATTATATTATAATGAATTGATGGTGGGGGGTGGGACAGAGGAGATTATATTACAATGCATTGATGTGGGGGATGGGAGAGAGGATATCATACTACCATGAATTGAGGGTGGTGGGTGGGAGAGAGGACATGACATAATGAATTGGAACGGCATGTAAATATAATGAATTGGGGGAGGACTAATGATGAGCGAACGTGCTCGCCACTGCTCGGTACTCGCCTGAGCATCACGGTGCTCGACAAGCTCGGCAAGTGTTTCTGGGTTGCTCGACGGGAACTCTGGTCCAATGAACATGCAGGGATTGCCTGCCACGCACTGTAATGCCGTAGCCATGTTGGTTGTGGCATTACAGTGATTGGCTGGCCGCACAGCATCATCAGGTGTATATAAGACCTGGCGCCGCTATGCTCGTCACAGTCTACCCTGGAATGAGGCAGAGTAGGGAGAGGTGCTGCTGCGTCAGGGAGAGATTTGCTTGTTTATAGTTAGTATAGGTATTCCACAGCATATATATATGTGTCACCCAGGCCTGGATGCCACAAGTGTAATTAAAGCTGTGTCTGAGAGCAAGGGGGAGGTTCTCTGGTCAGGGGAACATTAGCATGCAATGCCTCCTGTCTCCGGCCAGTAGGGGGAGCAGGCTGCCCCTATAAAAGCTGGTACTGGGGACAGGGTTAGAGAGAACTGGATTGCCTGTCTCAGCTTTGAGACGTGTCCCAGAGTGGAGCAGGGACAGACAGTTGATTGCACCTAAGAGGAATTGTGGCAAGAGGAGAGCCACAAGCCAGAGACAAGAGGCGAAGAGAGCCTGTCTTGGCAGAGAAAGACTTAGCTTTACCAGACTTTGGTGTCTGAGGCTGGAAAGATTCCACATCCCCCAGCAGAGAACCAGTCCGCAAGGGACTGTACATTCCTTGGCCTAAGAAGCCTGGAGGCCCTGCCACAACCGAAGGGACCAGTAAAGCCGTACAAGGCTGGGAGCAGAAAGGAACCCACGTCGCAGGCCATACAGGCGAGAAAACACGGAAAGCTCGGAAACGTGGGCTGTTACCCTATAAGAAGGAGATAGCCAGAAGGAGCGCAGAAAGCACGGTAGGCCTACACCCTCACCCTGACCAGGGCCAATTTCCCCTTTGCTCTCAGACATCCAGGTCCCCTCCTAGCTGGGACTGTTTGTGGGTCAGTTTACCTGTTTAGTAAAGACCCTGGACTGCAACCTGTTGTCTGTGTGCTCCTTGCTCCTCCAGCACTACCATCACTCCCACCATCCACTATACTGCCCTGGGGCCGCACTCTTCCCGTGGGGAGTCACACTACCATAGCTGCACACCTCATCAGCCCCAGCGGTCTGCATGCAGCGGCGGTTCCTAATAACCGCAATCCACGGGTGGCGTAGTCGGACATAATCAATATAACGGACTACCACTGGCCTGACCACCCTGAGCCACGGAACCGGGTTGCCACTACTACTCCCATCGCTTCCCTAATTGCCCGGATCCGAGTGCCCCACGGCCCAGGGGGCGAGTCAGCTTTGGCGTAGTCGGCAGGATTTCGTGCCCGCAACCACCGGGTACTGCGTGCCTGAAAAAGACTTTTGTAACTTACCTGTGGAGTCGTTTCCCGCCATCCGGAGCCGATTCCCGCCATCAGACGCCATCTTGGACCTTTTCCCGCCGTCCTCTGCCGTCTTCCCGCCATCTGCAGCTGTTTCCCGCCATCGGACGCCATCTTCAGGACGCCGCGCGGGAAGAAGAGGGGCGTGGACGTCAAAACCGCGCGAGATCCGAAGCTCCGCCCCACGCACCGACGCTGCGCAAGGTCCTGGAAGGGAGAGAGAGCGACGCTGACGTCATCAGGACGCGACGCCAGGTCCTCGTCCATAGCAGCAGCAGCGGAGCCGCGGCCTACAGAAGAGGATCGTCTGAAGGTAGGCCACAGTCCACTAGGGGGGTAGAAAGATGTCGGACACAGAGGCGCCCACTACCACTAACGCAGCTGCAGCATCGGTGATGCCCTTTTCCTTGCCCTACATCCCTGGAGCGGCCTGGCTGCCCAAATACTCAGGGGAGCCCCATGCCCAAACTGACTTCAAGGAAAGACTGTATAGTTTGTTCCAAGTTTACCCCCTGACAGAGGAACAGAAGGTCAGCATATTGACAGGGCAGTTAACTGGCGCAGCCCAAAGGGAGGCAAAATCATGGCCCATTGAGGAGAAAGGGACTGTGAAGGGTATTCTGGCCCGGCTGCGGGGTACCTTTGATACACGTACCTCCGCTGAAATTAAAATGAGGTTCTATGGATGTAAGCAGCGGGCACAGGACAGCATCAGAGACTATGCCCTAAATCTGCAGGAAGCCTTGAGGGCTATTCAACAAACTGACCCTGGCAGTGTGCAGGAAACCGATAAGCTGCTAACAGAACAATTCATAGAGGGTCTGCTGTCCAGCGCCCACAGGGCCCAGCTGCGCCTCATGTTCTTCCAGAACCCCGACCTGACCTTTGCCCAATTTAAGGACAGGGCCATAAGGGTGCTCCGTGAATCTGCAACCAGTGGCGCTATAAACCCCCGGCGCCCTGCTATCACCTACCACCAGGAGGCGGCGCCCTCCTCTATGGACTCCGTGGAGGCTGATGCACAGGCCCTGAACCAAGCCCCGTCGAAAGGCCTGCACCACCAAGTCCAGGAGCTGACCAGGAGCGTCGCGGCATTGACCAGGACCGTCCAGGCGTTGCAAGTGGACCCGTGAAGACCCATCAAGCTGGCTTCAAGTCCGGAGGATGTCCCGTGGCGTCGACAGAGGAGGATCCCGTCGTTCCGAGGGAGGCCCACAGACCGCTACGCAGAGGATGGACAGCCCATTTGCCGTTGATGCAACCAGCCCGGACACATTTCCAGGTACTGTAATTTAAACAGGTCCAACCTGGGGCAGAGGGCCGACCCCCAGGCATAAGATCACCAGGCCCTTATAATTGGCGTGATAAGTACGTTGGGGGGCGCCCGGTTTTACCCGTGGTGCTGGACGGTATCCCCATGAGCGCCTTGCTGGATACTGGGTCGCAAGTAACCACAATCCCTTATGTACTTTTTAAGCAGTATTGGACTGATGCTGATATCACACGGTATCCAGACAGTAACTTGAGCATCATCGCCAGTAATGGCTTACCCGTGCCGCAGATGGGGTTCAAGGAGATGACCATTAAAATTGGTAAAGTTGAACTGCCGGCACAGGGAGTGATTATTGTGGACATTGACCGTCATGAAAGTCACCCTAAAATAACTGTGGGTACTAACATAATTGAAAATTGTCTTTCAGAAGTAATTGTAATTCTACAACAGGTGGCGGTGAATGCTAGTTCCAGACAACAGAGAGTCCTCAACAAGGAGATAAAAGCCCTGATGAGACGGCAGCAGGTAGAACTGTCTGGTGGTGAGATCGGTAGCGTAAGACTCAGTGATCCATTCCCCATTTCCATGCCTCCCAAAAGTGAAATGATGATCTGGTGTCGGACTGCAATCGGGTTGAGAGGTAGAGACTACCAAGCCATGGTAGAACCCGTGTACTCAGACAGCAGGCCCACCATTTTGACAGCCCGGGGGGTGGTTGATGTCCGTCATGGGAGGGTGCCCGTCCGCATCCTCAACATTGGGGAGAGGGAAGTACACTTACCCAGGTACGCTACACTCGCCAAACTGTTTGTTGTCGAACACCAAGCTATCAGGGCCGTGGAACCCTTGCCTCCATCTCCACAGGCGGAGGGTAATGGCTCTCAGAAACAAAAGGAGGACTGGTGCCAGAAACTCCATGTGGGTGCTGACTCCACTCCCCTGCACCAAAAACAAGGAGTCTACCGGGTGGTACAGGAGTACGAGAGAGTCTTTAGTAAGCACCCGCTAGACTTCGGCAGAGTAAAGGGGATAGAACACCACATCCCCACCGGGAGCCACCCACCAATAAAAGAGAGGCACAGACCTGTACCCCCTGCACATTATCAGAACGCCAAGGGTATGCTGCGGGAAATGAAAGAAGCTGGGGTCATTAGAGATAGCTGTAGCCCCTGGGCAGCCCCCTTGGTTCTGGTGAAAAAGAAAGACGGCACCATGAGAATGTGCGTGGACTATAGACAAATCAACCGTATCACCCACAAAGACGCATATCCGCTGCCTAGAATAGAAGAGTCTTTAGCCGCACTAAAATCTGCTAACTTCTTTTCTACTTTGGACCTTACTAGCGGGTACTGGCAGGTTCCTGTGGCAGAGGCTGACAAGGAGAAGACCGCCTTCACCACCCCGATGGGACTGAGTGAGTTCAACTGTATGCCTTTCGGGCTCTGCAACGCACCAGGGACCTTCCAGCGGCTGATGAAATGCTGTCTAGGGCACCGAAACTTCGAGACGGTCCTCCTTTACCTGGACGACGTTATCGTCTATTCGAAGAGCTACGAGGACCATCTAAAGCACCTGGCCGAGGTGTTCGAAGCCCTGGCAGGCTACGGCCTGAAGGTGAAACCATCGAAGTGTCACCTGCTGAAACCAAAGGTCCAGTACCTAGGGCACGTGGTAAGCGCGGAAGGAGTGGCCCCCGACCCTGACAAGGTCACGGCAATCAAGAGCTGGCCAAGCCCCTCGAACATCAAAGAGGTGAGACAGTTTCTCGGGTTGGTAGGCTACTACCGAAGGTTCATCCCCGGGTTCACCAAGATGGCAGCTCCTATGCAGGACCTCCTGATCGGACAGTCCAAGTCCAGAAGTCAAAAGCCACCCTTCAAGTGGGATAAACCGGAAGAGGAGTCCTTCCGCCAGCTAAAGTTGGCCCTCACTGGGGATGAGATCCTGGCCTACCCTGATTACGGCCAGCCTTTCATTCTCCACACAGATGCCAGTAATGTGGGACTGGGAGCCGTACTGTCCCAAAACCAGCAGGGCAGAGAACGGGTGATCGCATACGCCAGTCGGAAGCTGAGGCCCACCGAGAGGAACCCGGAGAATTACAGCTCCTTCAAGCTAGAATTCTTGGCGGTGGTGTGCGCCGTGACGGAACGCTTCAAGCATTACCTGGCCTCCGCAAAGTTCACCGTGTACACAGACAACAACCCGTTGACACACCTGGACAATGCAAGACTGGGTGCCCTGGAACAGCGGTGGATGGCCCGTCTCTCCAACTATGACTTCGTGATCAAGTACCGGGCAGGCAAAACCAACGCCAACGAGGATGCCCTATCAAGGATGCCTCACTTACCTGAAGGTGACGAAGACCCAGAAGAGCTGGAGGAGGTAGAACTCCCTGCGTTTCACCGGTATGGAGCCGCTCAACCGCGTGAAGGAGGAGGATCTAACAACTGTGATGATGAATCCCCTACCTCACCACAGCTGGGCCGAGACCCAAGATAGTGACCCTGCAGTCCGCCTGGTGAAAGATCTGCTGACCCAGGAAGACGCCCGCCTAGATCCAGATGCCCCAGAGGAAGCCAAGCAGCTATGGAAGGAGAAGAGCAAGCTGTTCCTCTACGAAGGCAAGTTGTGCAGAAGGATTGTCAACCACCGGACGCACGAGCTGACCTGGCAAGTCGTGGTCCCAAGGCGGGATGCAGCTATGGTCCTGGGGGCTTACCATGACAGAGCGGGACACTTCGGTTGGAAGAAACTGGAGTTCCTACTAAGAGGAAGGTTCTTTTGGGTCGGCATGAGAGGAGCAGTAGAAAAATGGTGCAGAGACTGTGGCCCTTGTCACCTGAGGAGGAAGGACCGTGCCAGCCAGAAGACACCCTGGAGGCCCATCGTCACCACGCAGCCTCTTGAGCTGGTAGCTCTGGACTATGTCAAATTGGCTCCCAGCCGGTCAGGATACATCTATGCCCTGACAATCGTGGACCACTATTCCCGTTTTCTAGTGGTGGTCCCGGTAAAGGACTTGACAGCCCAAACAGCGGCCCGAGCCTTCCAGCAATACTTCTGCCGTCCACACGGGTATCCGGAACAGGTCCTGACAGACCAGGGTCCAGCGTTTGAAGCTGAAATCTTCCAGGAGTTCTGCAACCTCTATGGCTGTAAGAAGATTCGGACAACGCCTTACCACCCCCAAACCAACGGGATGTGTGAGAAGATGAACAATATAGTCATTGATCTCCTGAAGACGTTGCCCCTGGAGGAACGCAGCCTGTGGCCAGAAAAACTGCCGGACCTGGTAGACATGTACAACAATATCCCGGTGAACGCTACAAACTGCACCCCGGCTTACCTGATGCGAGCTAGACCAGGTAAGCTGCCCGTAGACCTGGAGATGGGAGTCCTAATACCTGAGGACACCTCCCCGGATGCGGACTGGGATACCGAAAGGCAACTGCAGTACAAGAAGGTACAGGAGAGTGTGGAGAAGAGCCTGGCCCAGGTGAGAGAGAAGCAAGAAAGACTCTTCAATCAACACGCCCCTGCTAGTCCCCTAGAACCTGGTGAGCAAGTCCTAAAGCGAAAAAGAAGGCTACATAAGTTGGACGACCAGTGGGAAAGGGAACCCAACACCGTACTGCAGTCTGACTACGACAACCCAAAGGTGTGCGTAATCACCAAGGACGGAGGAGAAACCACTAGTGTCGTCTCCAGAGACCACCTCAAAAGATGCCCCGAGCAACTCCGTAGTGCAGAAGAGGATCAGAGTGACCTTGAACCCGCAGAGGACAAGGAAGAAATGATCGGCACCGTTCTCGGAGAGTTCCCTCAGTCCTGGACTCGCATAAATGATGCTATAGTGGTACCTGTCCTGCATTTCCTGCAACCGGCACAGCAACAACCAACACCAGAGCCGAAAGGTGAAGAGGAGCAAGCGGTTCCAGAGGCAGAAGAGCCTGTTCCAGCAGCCCAGGAGAGTCAGCCCTCTGCTGACAGTGAGCCTGCCATGCCTGCGGTAAGCCAAAGAACCCGTAGACAGCTGCCTGCCCTACCTGTACACCCAGCTAGTAGCTGTACCCCTAACGCTAGTGGGGAAAGCCAAGTCAATCCACCACCAGACAGTGGGTTACGTAGGTCAACCAGGAGCACAAAGGGACAGATACCCGCTCGCTGGAGAATATAGAGTGTACTAAGATTGTAAATAACCCTGTTGCCAAATGTTGAATTGTCTGTCAAAGTTACCTGCATGTTTGTTAATAGAGTGTTTCAGTTTCTTGCAGCTACCGTAAGGACTCACAGGTTATGGACTTTTTATAACCGGGACCTTGTATGGACTGCGTTCGGAGCCTAACCCAGGAATGAACTAAGACTGTAAAGGACTTGGGGTAGGACAGACCCCCACCTGGTTAAGGCTCCCCGTTGTTTTGGTGATATGGACACCCAGTCACAGGCCACACTGTGACCTTAAGAACTCAATTTGTGCGTCGTCTGTCTATTAATGTTTTATTGTTGTGCATATTGTCTTTGTTTATTGTTTAGTCCCGGAGTACTAAATTTCACTAGGGGGGAATGTGTCACCCAGGCCTGGATGCCACAAGTGTAATTAAAGCTGTGTCTGAGAGCAAGGGGGAGGTTCTCTGGTCAGGGGAACATTAGCATGCAATGCCTCCTGTCTCAGGCCAGTAGGGGGAGCAGGCTGCCCCTATAAAAGCTGGTACTGGGGACAGGGTTAGAGAGAACTGGATTGCCTGTCTCAGCTTTGAGACGTGTCCCAGAGTGGAGCAGGGACAGACAGTTGATTGCACCTAAGAGGAAGTGTGGCAAGAGGAGAGCCACAAGCCAGAGACAAGAGGCGAAGAGAGCCTGTCTTGGCAGAGAAAGACTTAGCTTTACCAGACTTTGGTGTCTGAGGCTGGAAGGATTCCACATCCCCCAGCAGAGAACCAGTCCGCAAGGGACTGCACATTCCTTGGCCTAAGAAGCCTGGAGGCCCTGCCACAACCGAAGGGACCAGTAAAGCCGTACAAGGCTGGGAGCAGAAAGGAACCCACGTCGCAGGCCATACAGGCGAGAAAACACGGAAAGCTCGGAAACGTGGGCTGTTACCCTATAAGAAGGAGATAGCCAGAAGGAGCGCAGAAAGCACGGTAGGCCTACACCCTCACCCTGACCAGGGCCAATTTCCCCTTTGCTCTCAGACATCCAGGTCCCCTCCTAGCTGGGACTGTTTGTGGGTCAGTTTACCTGTTTAGTAAAGACCCTGGACTGCAACCTGTTGTCTGTGTGCTCCTTGCTCCTCCAGCACTACCATCACTCCCACCATCCACTATACTGCCCTGGGGCCGCACTCTTCCCGTGGGGAGTCACACTACCATAGCTGCACACCTCATCAGCCCCAGCGGTCTGCATGCAGCGGCGGTTCCTAATAACCGCAATCCACGGGTGGCGTAGTCGGACATAATCAATATAACGGACTACCACTGGCCTGACCACCCTGAGCCACGGAACCGGGTTGCCACTACTACTCCCATCATTTCCCTAATTGCCCGGATCCGAGTGCCCCACGGCCCAGGGGGCGAGTCATATACAGTACAGACCAAAAGTTTGGACACACCATCTCATTTAAAGATTTTTCTGTATTTTCATGACTATGAATATTGTACATTCACACTGAAGGCATCAAAACTATGAATTAACACATGTGGAATTATATACTTAACAAAAAAGTGTGAAACAACTGAAAATATGTCTTATATTCTAGGTTCTTCAAAGTAGCCACCTTTTGCTTTGATGACTGCTTTGCACACTCTTGGCATTCTCTTGATGAGCTTCAAGAGGTAGTCACCGGAAATGGTCTTCCAACAATCTTGAAGGAGTTCCCAGAGATTCTAAGCACTTTTGCCTTCACTCTGCGGTCCAGCTCACCCCAAACCATCTCGATTGGGTTCAGGTCTGGTGACTGTGGAAGCCAGGTCATCTGGCGTAGCACCCCATCACTCTCCTTCTTGGTCAAATAACCCTTACACAGCCTGGAGGTGTGTTTGGGGTCATTGTCCTATTTAAAAATAAATGATGGTCCAACTAAACGCAAACCGGATGGAATAGCATGCCGCTGCAAGATGCTGTGGTAGCCATGCTGGCTCAGTATGCCTTAAATTTTGAATAAATCCCCAACAGTGTCACCAGCAAAGCACCCCCACACCATCACAACTCTTCCTCCATGCTTCATGGTGGGAACCAGGCATGTAGAGTCCATACGTTCACCTTTTCTGCGTCGCACAAAGACACGGTGGTTGGAACCAAAGATCTCAAATTTGGACTCATTAGAACAATGCACAGATTTCCACTCATCTAATGTCCATTCCTTGTGTTCTTTAGCCCAAACAAGTCTCTTCTGCTTGTTGCCTGTCATTAGCAGTGGTTTCCTAGCAGCTATTTTACCATGAAGGCCTGCTGCATAAAGTCTCCTCTTAACAGTTGTTGAAGAGATGTGTCTGCTGCTAGGACTCTGTGTGGCATTGACCTGGTCTCTATTCTGAGCTGCTGTTAACCTGCGATTTCTGAGGCCAGTGACTCATATAAACTTATCCTCAGAAGCATAGGTGACTCTTGTTCTTCCTTTCCTGGGGCGATCCTCATGTGAGCCAGTTTCTTTGTAGCGCTTGATGGTTTTTACAACTGCACTTGGGGACACTTTCAAAGTTTTCCCAATTTTTCGCACTGACTGACCTTCAATTCTTAAAGTAATGATGGCCACTCGTTTTTCTTTACTTTCCAGAAATTTGAACAGAATGTGGAAAATATTGGCCTCCTTTTCCATTCTGTTGCAGTGTGTCGGTCAAGCTATTCACACTAGGCCTCTGTGTAGAATAATATTAGTAAATTACAGGCCTGCTATTTAAAACCATGGTTCTCTGTCAGACATATCACCTATAACAGTGTTACAAAATCAGCCATTTCTGCCTTCCATTTCGTTGCAGTGTGTTGATCAAGCTATTCACACTAGGTATCTGTCTAGAATAATATTAGTAAATTACAGGCCTGCTATTTAAAACTGTGGTGCTCTGTCAGACATATCTCCTATAACAGATTTCCAAAATCAGCCATTTATTCCAATTTCATTTCGTTTCAGTGTGTTGGTCAAGCTATTCACACTAGGCCTCTGTGTAGAATAATATTAGTAAATTACAGGCCTGCTATTTAAAACCGTAGTTCTCTGTCAGACATATCACCTATAATAGTGTTGCAAAATCAGCCATTTCTGCCTTCCATTTTGTTGCAGTGTGTTGGTCAAGCTATTCACACTAGGTCTATGTGTAGAATAATATTAGTTAATTACAGGCCTGCTATTTAAAACCGTGGTTCTCTGTCAGACATATCACATATAACTGCGTTCCAAAATCAGCCATTTCTGCCTTCCATTTCATTGCAGTGTGCCAGTCAAGCTATTCACATTAGGTCTCTGAAGAATAGTATTAGTAAACTACAGGCCTGCTATTTAAAAACATGGCTCTTTGTCAGACGTAGCACATATAAATGTGATTCAAATCCAGCCATTTGTAGTGAACGTGGAAAATGTTGTCCATTTATAGATTGTAGCAGTGTGTCAGTGTACACCACTTTACAGCTCCATTTGCTTGTTGGCAAAATACAGCCAGATTTTTTTTAGCTTTATTCATATTACTGTATTGTGGAAACAGAGGAACTTTTTTCAATGATCAGACGCACGTGATCCATATGACTGCCGTAATAATACAGAATTTTTGTGGAGCGTGACAAATATTCCACTCCTTTTAAAGTCAGCCACCTGTGTTTTGTTGAACCAATTGACACTTGGTCGCTGACAAATACCATACTGTTAGGGGACTGCCTGAAATCATGGCCATCAGATGTTATCCCATATGACCGTTCTAATAATCCAGCAATTATTGTGAGCGTGTCAAATATTACACTCCATTTAAAGTATTGCAGTTGCAAGTTCAAACCTATTCTCAGTTGGCCGCTGACAAATAGCATATCTGCGAACAATGTTGTCAGAGTATTATGCCACTTTTGCGGACGGAAAAAAAACATGCAAAAAAATAAGCTAAAATGGAAAAAATGTTAAGAGACATTCTTTCCAGGGTAATGACTTGTATATAAGGCCAAAGAAATAAAAAAAATAAAGTTATGGACTGTGGAAGACATTTATGAGACCAGAATGAGCACTAATCTGTAGCTGGTGATGATACCACCTAGCAGCAGAACCTGTTCCTATTGTAAATGCATCTAATCAATAGGGAATAGAATAGATTTTAATTTTTTTGGGGCAGCACCAACAGCACGCAGTATAAGGCAATAATACCTGGTTGGATCTATGTAGTACGCTATCCATACTACGATACTTCACCCGTAAAAGAATTTCAGATAAGACAGTTAATATTCTAGAATATAGAATCTATTTTAATTTTCCTTCCCATTATTAAGGAGTGTGTCTCCTATACTGTTATTGCATATGCAACAATTTCAAGGGCTGCCAAAAATTAGGACGCACTCCAATACATATTTGAAGAGACTCAAAAATAAAAAAAATAAAAACACAGTAGGATCTTTGTTTAATATAAAAACCAGACTCGCCAATGTAATCACATTGTTCAGCTCCTGCACCTCCTCCTCCAGTTCAGCCTCCATCTCTGAAATGACCTCATCAGTCACAAGCTGAAAGCTCACCGCTGCAGAGTTGTTGAAAGCTGTAACATAGCAGCCTGATCTGTGGCTCTCACCGTTGAACATACAGCCAGGCATGGTCGTGTGTGACAATGGGCGGAACCTGGTGGCGGATAAATGTCAGCCGGAGTAGATATAGTTTCCCTCTATGACAGTCCTTTCACTGAGCTAAAGAATATGGCTGTTGTGAAATACAACTATCACCGAGAAGCAGTGTCAGACTGAAAAACATTGGGCCCACCAGAGGATTTGATTTCTGAGGGCTCACCTTTCTCCCCCGCTCAAGAGCCCCATAGCAGCTGCAAAGTTTGCACTAACATGCCAGGGCCCACCTGAGGATCTGATGGGCTCATAAAACCCTGTCGAGGAACAGCCCTGGCTAAGAAAAGTGTGTGGGAAGGTTCCTAGACACTCTATGGCTGCTTTTTTACTGTGGCTTGGCTCCAGCAATCTATAAGATTGCAATCTATGATCCCTTCACTGGCTCCCCATTGGCCAGAGACTTCAGTTCAAAACCGTAACCATGACATGCAAAGCCATGCACAACCTGTCTGCTTAATATATCTGTGACCTAGTCTCCCGGTACTTACCTGCACGCAACCTCCAATCCTCACAAGATCTCCTTCTCTACTCCCGTCTTCCCTCCTCTTCCCACAATCGCATACAAGATTTTTCCTGTGCATCCCTTCTACTCTTGAACTGTGTACCCCAACATATCAGACTCTCGCCTACTGTTGAAACCTTTAAAAGGAAGCTGGAGACCCTCCTCTTCCGACAAGCCTACAACCTGCAGTAACCCTTGCTCCACCATACCGCTGCACGACAAGCTGTACCATCACCTACTGTATCGTCACCCATCCCTGATAGACTGTTTGTGTGCCCTCACGGGCAGGGTCCTCTCTGCTCTTGTACCAGTCAGTGACTTCTTTTCACATGTAAAGCGCAATGGAATAAATGGCGCTATAATAATAAATAGTAATAATTATACTACTTGTACTCTGGGTCAATTGAAGGCACTTTCCTAGTGACTGCCCCTAAATTGATGTGTTTTGGCAGCTTTTGGTCCCGTTTGAAGGTGTTATGTATACGTTTGGTTTTGGCACCCATTGAATTCAATGGTGTTTGGCAATGTTCGGCGAATATTCGAAAATTACATTGGCGAATATTGCATAAACGGCGTTTGTAATCCGAAATGAATATTGAAATATTTGCTCGTCTCTAATCAGAAACACCCTTAAAAAAATGTGGGTGTTGCATCATGGTCTCCCTGGTGATATGGTGGTGGAGGATGAGGAGAAGGAGGAGGGCGAAATAAAATAGAACAATTCCTGAAGGGTCTGGATGTGAAGGCAGGGCCGGCGTCAGCACCCGGGCAAGTGTCGGGGACCTGAGCAGGCGGGGGTACCCACTCACCATCAGGCACCCCGGCGCGCTATGGGACCCTTGAGTGGTGCGGTGAAGGTGTCAGTGCCCACTCCCCCCCGCTTGCTCAGGGCCTCGGCAGCGGGCACAATACTTACCTCTCCCCGTGCCTCCGCAGCAGCTCCGGTCTCTTCCTCGGCTTCTGCACTGTGATATCTCAGGTCAGAGGGCACAGTGACGTCTTTACACCGCGCTCTCTCCTGAGCCATCACAGGCAGCGTAGAGCGGGAAGACACCGGCGAGGGGGAGGGGTCCAGGGCAGCGGCAGCAGGTGAGAAGTGAGGTGAGTATTTGATTTTTTTTTATATGTATGGAGACATGGGGCATTATATGGTGATGGGGGGGCAAGTGACATCCTGCATGGGGCATTATATGGGGGGAGGAACAAGTGACATCCTGCATGGGGCATTATATGGGAGGGGGATGTGACATCCTGCATGGGGCATTATAAAGGGGGGAGAGATGACATCCTACATGGGGCATTATATGGGGGGAGAGGTGACATCCTGCATGGGGCATTATATGGGGGGGAGAGGTGACATCTTGCATGGGGCATTATATTAGGGGAGAGGTGACATTCTGCATGGGGCATCATATGGGAGCGGGGTGACATCCTGCATGGGGCATTATATGGTGGGGAGAGGTGACATCCTGCATGGGGCATTATATGGGGGGAGAGGTGACAACCTGCATGGGGCGTTATATGGGGGAGAGAGGTGGCATCCTGCATGGGGCATTATATGGGGGAAAGAGGTGACATCCTGCATGGGGCATTATAAGTGGGGTGACATCCTGCTTGGGGCATTATGTGGGGGCCAGTATTGTTTTTGGAGCTGGCGCCCGAACAGGGACCCCTAACCAGGGACACCCCACCACCTCTGGACGTCTACAAAGAGAGACTTGTTTTCGGCCTCCCCCACTGGAATTGGGACTCATCATCCCCCACAAAAGCCATGGTAAGTGCACGAGATCTTTACTAGTGATACTAACCGTTTGGCGTGGTTTCCACGTGATGTGTGGTTGCTTGCAGTATCTCCGGACCTCTTGGTTGGATATAGTCAAAGGTAAGACTATAAGGGTGTAGTCCCATTAGGGGTCTGATATTGATTACTTTTAAAACAATAGCACCTCGGATTGACAAGTGAATATTGTATGAATCTCCCTTAACTTCTGACAAAGTTTCTTAGGAGACTGAACACTATTAGTATCAGTCACGGCAGGTGATCGAAGATTGGGTAGGACACGTACATAGATATACATATATCGAGTGTCCGGAGGGTTGCAGACACGGGCCCTCCTCCTTTCACCTAGTACCGTACGTGACTTCTCCAAGGGGAGACGAGTCAGTGAAACAGTTGAGACTGGCCGGACTCATACTGTGCACAAATCAAGGATCTTTGTCAGTCGGAAGGCAGTAGTGATTAATCAATGTTTCCGTGGAGCAGAAAGAAAGTGTCTCCCCCTCAGGAGGGAGAGGATGTGATGACCATCTTGGTCGGTCGAGAAGGGAAAAGATCATTTAAGAATGCACCGAAAATGTTTAAGATGTTAAACTTTCCCTTGGAGGGGAGACTTCAACCTACATTGTGGGACGAAGGAATCCGGCAGAAAAGGGGAAGACTAGCTGACTGTGGATTGTTGGATGATGCTGAAAAGTTTAGGAAAGTTGCACATGAGATTTGTGGTGAAGGATATGTTGAAATAGAGGAGGAGATGAAGCCTGGTTATTTTAATTATTTTTATGTCAAGAAGGGAAAATTATCTAGCACTGTAACAGACACTGACTGTTTTGTGCTACAAAATGAAGCTGAGGGGGAAAAGGCGAAGGAGGAAGCAGATTCCCCTTCCCAACTTATGTGTCCACAGACCGAATCTAAAGCCCCTAAAGAAACATCCCCTACCCCCACAAAGGTAGCCGTAACCCAGCCTTTGAACCCAGAAAATGAGCAATTTATACCTAAGGAGATTAAATACCCTACACTTCCCACTGATGGCCAGTCACCACCATATAACCCAGATGGCTGGCTTTGTAATGTGTGCTGGGTCACTAATCTGGGATGGCGCGAGACGTGTTATAATTGTGGAGCGTGCAGACCCGGAGTTGTAGCACCAACCTTCCCATTACTTAACGCTGACGGCGGGTATTATAAACCATTGCCCCCACCTGCTCCCGCCATGATTCATACTCCATTCAGAGAGACCCAAGGTCCTCCGAACTCTACCCTATTCACCCTCTCCCAAACTGGGGAAATAAAACACGGACAAGAGTACCAGGAAGTGGTGTCTGTTTTACTGAATGGTCCCTCAGAATATTCCACTATATTGAGAATAGGCATAGGAAGTATACCGCAACAGCAAGTGTGGATCATTTTAAACGCAGCAAATGCAAAACTACAGCATGGGGGGGACTAGCTGCAGAAATATGTCGTATTGGGGGACCTATAATACAAACCACATCCAACTATCACATCCGTGACCACGGTCCATTAAGGGAAGGAAAGGTGATGGCTACGAGTGTGGGACAGCTATCATGTCAGTATGTTATACATGCGGTGGGACCAAGATATGACCCCCTGGATGTACCCAGGGTACAACACCTGCTTACAGAAACAATTCAGAACATTATAGCATATGCATCACAGCTTCATGCGGCCCCAACTCTAGCCCTGCCATTTATTTCCACTGGTATCTTTGGATATCCGAAACGGGACGCGGCCAAAATAATAGGTGGGACTATAAAGCAATACATCGCCATGAATCCAACTAAACTAAGAGAGATAAGACTCTTGGCTATCGACAGGGATCTCGTTGATTATGCCGCTCAACTAATCAAACCCAATATCTGGTCTCCCCCAGTGTTCCCCTACCTCCAAGATCTCCCAACAATCAGTACTCATGCTGATTTCCCTCCGCCTCTACCTCCACCTCTTCTCCCAGAGATGGAAGAAGCGGACCAAAATACTGGCCCACCCAAATATACCCCGTTTTCCCCAGCACAGTCGGATACTCTGTGTAACCGTCTCCCGGATCCCGATCACTCCCCCATGGCTTTTTACAGGGGCATGGCTGCAAATAGAGAGATATAGTCTACAACAAGGCAAGATCTTCTACACCTGCTCCGTGTAAAAGCTGGTGAAGGATAGTATCCGATGGTAGAGGCGGCAATCCCATATAACAGAGCATTAGACGCCAATACGTACGAGAGTGGGGTTGACTTTTGTCAAGCCCTTAAAATATGGGCTCAGGATAAGTTGGCTGATCAATCCACTACCCTCACAGATGTCATTCAAGAGAAGGGGGAGTCGGCTGAAAAGTTTTATGGGTGCCTTATGCAGGTCTATAAGGACCTTGAGTTCTCCGTACATACTAAAACTCATTGCCAGCTGTTAGTGTCCGCCTTTATCCAGGGTTTACGTACTGAAATCAAGGACGCTATATTGGCTGTAAGACCAGATGTTGAGTCAGCCACCCCAGGAGATGCCCTAAAGGTAGCAAAAAGCTTCCAGAAAAATGTCGCCCGGACCGCTTCTGCAGTTAAGCCTAAATCCAAACCCGCTGCAGTGGCAGTTGCGACACCCGCAGTACCAGTAACACAGTATCCTCCCTTACAGCCCCACTTTTATCCCATGGCAGTGCCTAATCAACAAGTAATGTATCCCGGGAAAAGACCAGTAGTGAATTCCCATCTTCAATGTGGGAGATGTGGCCGAACAGGACACTTCCAAAGGGACTGTCACACCCCTGCTAGCCAGTGTACCGCCCAAGCCCCCATATCCAGAAATAGGACGCCTGGCCCACGAGACTCACGAGAAAATGTCCCCCAAGACCGTCCATACTGAAATGGAGGCCAACCAGAGTCAGCCATCGTGATGCCCGTAACCACCCCCGGGCTCTGTTCATCTGTCGTTCTCCCAGTAGGAGGAAATCCGGTGAAGTTCATGGTAGACACTGGGGTGGCCAACTCCATTCTAAAATCCTCTGAACTGCCCCAGGGTCTCCCGGTCCAATTTTCTAACGACAATCTAATATTGATCGGTGTGAATGGCAGACCTAACAAACATACTCTCACCAAACCTATTCCAATTTCCCATTCCTGGAAGTAATGGCACAATTTGTCATATCCCCGACGCCGTTGTTCCCCATAAGGAAGAAATCCCAACCGGGGCAGCCGCCCGCTTATCAATTGGTGCAGGATTTGAGGGCAGTAAATGCAGTGACAGTCTTGGAAACTCCTGTGGTGCCTAACCCACATACGCTTCTCTCACAAATACCATATACCATCTACCGCAGCCTGGTTTACAGTAATCGATTTGGCAAACGCCTTTTTCAGTATTCCACTACATAAAGACTGTCAGTTTCTGTTTGCATTTACATATCAGGGTAGGCAATTGACTTGGACGGTGATGCCGCAGGGAGCACAGAATAGCCCCAATCAGTTTACAAAGAACATGTCCAGCTGTCTGCTGCTGTGGCAGCTGGACAACCCTGAGGTAGTGCTATTACAATACGTTGATGATCTTCTTTTGTGCGCCCCACGGAGCAAATGTCCATCAGGACCAGTGTTAGCCTCCTCAAGCATCTAGCAAAACTGAATTGTCGAGTCTCAGCCTCGAAACTTCAACTTTGCTTTGGTCAAGTGGTTTTCTTAGGCCATTGCCTTACTCAGGGTGCCAGGCATCTCACAGAAGAAAGAAAAACGGCCATCTATCCACTACCATTTCCAAAGGATTCCATACAGCTGCAACGGTTCCTCGGACTATGTACATATTGCAGACAATGGATCCCAGACGCCTCACGTCTGATGCAACCCCTATATGATGCAGTAAAAGAAGACACTCTGACTGATGTAAACAACAAGGACCACCAAAAACTGCTGCAACAAGCCTTTGAGCAGCTAAAATCAAGGATAATGACAGCCCCTGCACTTGGAAACCCGGATTATGCTCAACCTTCCATTTGTATGTTTCCGAGACAGGAGGGCATGCAGCCGGGGTACTCACTCAGAGACACTGTACAAATCAGCGCCCGGTCGGTTATTACTCAGCGCGTCTGGACCCGGTAGCCAGGGCCTCCCCCAGCTGTCTACGAGCGATTCACGCCACACAACAGTTACTTGAAAAAACGGCGGGTATCATCCTTGGACATGAGACTCACATTTATGCTCCACACAATATTGCAGCTGTTTTAGCTTTACAGCAACCTAAACATCTGTCCACACAGAGACACCTGCGGCTGCAGTGTTTGATGATTTTACCAGAAAATGTGAAATTACACCGGTGCACCACCATCAACCCGGCCACCCTGCTGCCAGCACCTGAAGGAGAGGGGAAAGAGGCTCCACCACATGATTGTCTGGAACAAATTACTGCGGAGTCAACTCCACTTGTTTTAGTGGGGGAAGTACCCTTGGATGACCCAGAACTCACGTCTGTCTGCCTGCTCTCCTGGGAGCACCTGCTTGCTTTCTGCCAGCTTGCCTGGAGATCCTGCCGTCACTTGCCGTGACCACCTGCCTGTCTACCCAGAGACTGTCCCCGTCACTTGCCGTGACCACCTGCCTGCTTACCCAGAGACTGTCCCCGTCACTTGCTGTGGCTACCTGCTTGCCTTCCCTGGGAGTCACCCGCTTCCTTACAAGGACTTCCCCCTTGTATTGCAGCTCAGAGGTTCCACCTCCCGGCCCCGTTACAGTTTGCTCGGGCCCTGGAACCCGGTGGCACCCAAGCTCCTTCATTCTCGGACCTATGCCATAAACTATCCCATCAGAGGTCCCAACAGGAGTCCATCCTGAGTCACCGGCATAGTGTTACCTCCCGCCTGGACACACTGACTGTCTCATCGGGAGCTGCTTCCACTCGCACAACTACTACCCCGGCAGCGTCGCTGCCCATCAATACCATGGCATCCCTTCCCGGTCCCCGCCTTTCCGCCCCGCCTCATTTTGGTGGAGACCCCAGCCTGGCACGGGGCTTCATTAACCAGTGCACCCTGCACTTCGAACTTTTGACACACCAGTTCACCACCGACCGGGCCAAGGTGGCCTTCATCATGTCCCATCTTACTGGGGAGGCACTGGCCTGGCTAAATCCTCTATGGGAGAGAGGAGACCCCCTGGTGTCCAACTTGCCAGCCTTTCTCACGGCTTTCCGGAAAATCTTTGATGAACCAGGACGAAAGACCTCTTCTGCCTCCTCGCTGCTACGTCTCCGCCAAGGGAGTCTCACCGTGGGCCAATATGCCATACGGTTCCGTACCCTTGCTTCCGAGCTTGCCTGGATAACGAGGCTCTGGTGTCCGTCTTCTGGGAGGGCCTATCCGGCCGGATTAAAGATGAACTTGCCGGTCGGGACATTCCAACCACCCTGGATAACTTGGTGACACTTGCCACCCGGATTGACATCCGGTTCCAGGAGCGTACCAAAGAGGTCACCCGTGAGAGGAAGTTTCCCTGCCTTGCTCCTACTTTCCAAAGACCCGCCTCTTCATCTGTAACTCCCCGGGCGCACTCGCCAGAGCCCATGCAGGTCGACCAGACCAAGATGGTCAAAACCCGTCAAGAGTCACGCCGTGCCTAGGGGAGCTGTTTCTACTGTGGCAGTAAGGAGCACCGGATCCGTGCATGCCCAGAGAGGCCGGTAAACGCCTGTGTCTAGGATCGCTCAGAGAGGTCGTCCTAGACAAGAGTAAACCCTCTCCATCTCTGATGCTGTCGGTCTCTATCATCTGCGGGGAGAACCGTTACTTTGAACTAGCTCAACTTGATTCTGGAGCTGCCGGAAATCTCATTTCTCAGTCCCTGGTAGAGAAATACCGCATTCCCACTAAACCTCTGGCTGAACCCTTATCTGTCGCCTCCGTGGATGGGGGCCTCTAACCGCAAACCATCCAACTCATCACCGAACCCATAACTCTGCAGGTGGGAATGCTGCACTCTGAGAGCATCTTCTTCCATGTTCTACCTGGACTCTCTCACGCCCTTTTGTTAGGCCTACCTTGGCTCCAGAGACATGCACCCGTGCTGAATTGGCAGACCGGAGAAGTACTGCGCTGGGGGCAGGACTGCCATAAGACTTGTTTAGTTCCTGTTCGTCCTGCTCGTCCCTCTCCTTCTCCAGCCAATCAACTCGGCCTACCGGTCCCTTATTGGTCTTATGCTGATGTTTTCAACAAGAAAGAAGCTGAGACATTACCCCCTCATAGACCATACGATTGACCAATCGACCTGGTACCCGGTGCTACTCCACCCCGTGGGCGTATCTACCCATTGTCCGCTGCCGAGACACGGGCCATGTCTGAATATATCGAGGAAAATCTGGCCCGGGGATTTATCCGGAAATCTACCTCCCTGGCGGGAGCAGGCTTCTTCTTCGTTAAAAAAAAAAGGATGGTTCACTCCGTCCCTGTATTGACTATAGAGGTCTTAACCGGATCACGGTGAAGAATAAATACCCCCTTCCGCTCATTCCTGAATTATTTGACCGTCTGAGGGGTGCCAGAATCTTCACCAAGCTGGATCTCCGTGGGGCGTATAACCTGGTCCATATCCGTCGGGGGGATGAATGGAATACGGCATTCAACACCCGGGACGGCCACTATGAATACCTCGTAATGCCCTTCGGCCTCTGTAATGCTCCCGCCGTCTTTCAAGAGTTGGTCAATGACATCTTCCGTGACCTTCTCTATTCCTGCGTGGTGGTGTACCTGGACGACATTTTGATCTTCTCTCCGGATCTTCCCACACACCGGAGGGACGTTCGTCAAGTCCTGCTCAGGCTCAGGCAAAACCACCTCTACGCAAAATTTGAGAAGTGCCTCTTTGAGCAGACCTCGCTTCCATTTCTGGGCTACGTTATCTCCCAGACCGGCCTATGAATGGATCCTGAGGAACTTTCTGCCATCCTGAAGTGGCCCCGACTGGAGGGGTTGAAGGCTATTCAGCGGTTCCTGGGCTTCGCCAACTACTACCGCCTCTTCATTCCGCACTTCTCTTCCCGGACTGCCCCTATCTCCGAGCTCACCCGTAAGGGCGCTAGTCCCAAAGAATGGCCGCCCGAGGCAGAGGAGGCCTTCCTTTCTTTGAAATAAGCTTTCTCCTCCACTTCTGTGCTGCACCGTCTGGACTGCAACAAACAATTCTTCTTAGAAGTAGATGCTTCCTCCTCCGGAGCCAGAGCGGTACTCACCCAAAAGTCGCCATCCGGGAGAATGGTAACCTGCGGCTTCTTCTCCAAACTCTTCTCCTCGTCTGAGCGCAATTATTCTATAGGAGACCGAGAATTGTTAGCCGTTAAGTTGGCACTGGAGGAGTGGCGTTACTTGCTCGAGGGGGCTCTTCATCCGGTAATAATTTATACGGACCCCAAAAACTTGGCTTACCTCCAGAGTGCCCAAAGACTTAACCCGTGCCAGGCCCGGTGGTCCTTGTTCTTCACCCGCTTTGATTTCATTCTTCATTTCCGCCCGGCAGACAAAAATATCAAAGCCGATGCCTTGTCCCGATCCTTTCTGTCCTCCGATCTTGAGGAGGAGCCAAAGCACATCATCGATCCCGCCAAGGTAATGCAGGTGGCCCCCGTGGATCTGAATCGTCTTCCACCCGGTAAGACGTTCGTGACAGTACCTGATCGTGAGAAGGTTCTGCTCTGGGGACATTCGTCTAAGCTAGCCGGCCATGCTGGCGAAAAGAAGACCCTCTAGATTATTACCCGGCATTACTGGTGGCCTACCCTGCGCAAGGACGTAATAGACTTTGTCTCGGCCTGTGCATCCTGCGCTCGCAACAAGGTTCCTAGACATCTGCCAGCCGGCCGCCTTCTGCCTCTTCCCGTACCTGCTGCCCCGTGGCAGCATATAGCCATGGACTTTATAACGGATCTCCCTGTCTCTGCTGGTTGTACGGTCATTTGGGTGGTCGCTGACCGCTTCTCTAAGATGGCTCACTTCATTCCCCTGCCGGGTCTTCCGTCTGCATCTGAGTTGGCTAAGGACTTCATCATATTTTCCATCTCCATGGTCTTCCTCTCCACATCGTGTCCGATCGAGGGGTCCAGTTCACCCCTCGCTTCTGGAGAGCCACGTGTAAACTGCTGGGGGTCACCTTGGACTTCTCTTCTGCTTATCACCCACAGTCCAATGGTCAAGTAGAGCGGATCAACCAAATTTTAACCAGTTACCTCCGGCACTTTGTTAATGCCCACCATTCCGACTGGGTGGATCTTTTACCGTGGGCCGAATTCTCCTATAATAATCACGAGAGTAAATCCTCTTCCAAATCCCCGTTTTTTACAGTCTACGGTCAAAATCCCCAGATCCTGTTTCTCGTCTCCACCTCCGTGGACAACCCGGCCGCGGAGTCTCTTGTTAGCAAATTCTCCTCCATTTGGGAGAGTACCAGATCCGCACTTCTTCAGTCCTCCGAGCAGATGAAGAAACAGGCTAACAAGAGAGGTCTGGATCCGCCCCAATTCCGTCCTGGAGATAAAGTCTGTCTCTCGTCCAAATATGTCCGGCTCAAGATTCCTTCCTACAAGTTAGGACCCCGGTACATCGGCCCACTGGAAGTTATCAAGCAAATCAACCCGGTGGCCTATAAATTGAAACTCCCGGCCAACTTGCGGATCCCCAACTCCTTCCATGTATCTCTCCTCAAACCCGTGGTACTTAACTCTTTTTCCAAGCCTACAGGTACACCTCCTGCCCCGGTCTCCGCTGAAGACGAGTTTGAGGTAGAGAGCATTCTGGCCATCAAGAGGGTAAGAGGAAAGACCTTTTTTCTAGTGGATTGGAAGGGGTTTGGTCCTGAGGAGAGAACATGGGAGCCCCGGGAGAACATCCATGCCCCGCTCATCCTTGATAAATTTCTCTCTGGCCTAAGAAAGGGGGGCCTAAAGGGGGGGGGTACTGTAGCATCGGCGTCTCTGCCCCCTGCTAGGCAGAGACGCCGTTCCCCTCACCTCTCTGCTCCGTGCTCGGCGTCCTCCTCCCGCGCTGCTGGCAGCGCGCGCTGCTTTACAGGCACTGTGCTTAGGGCGCGCGCGCTCCCTCTCTCTTAAAGGGGCCGCGCGCGCCGTCCTAAGGAGTCCCCGGCCAATTGCCGGAGGATCTCCCATATATAAGGCACCTCCTCCAAAATGGAGGTGCCCGAGCTAAGTTGTTTGCACTGTGTCTTCCTGTGCTTCAGCCCTCAGGTCCCGCTGCTAGCCTGACTTCTCATCCTGCCTGCCAGCCTGTTATCCGCCAGTTACCTGCCTGACACCTGCCTCGTCTGTCAGACCGCTCACCTGGGAGCGTCCACCAGTTACCTGCCTGTCACCTGCCTCGTCTGTCAGACCGCTCACCTGGGAGCGTCCACCAGTTACCTGCCTGTTACCTGCTGTCTCCGTCAGCCCGCTCACCTGGGAGCGCCCGCCAGTTACCTGTCAGGTATCCGCCTCGTCTGTCTGCCCGCTCATCTGGGAGCGTCCACCAGTTACCTGCCTGTCACCTGCCTCGTCTGTCAGACCGCTCACCTGGGAGCATCCACCAGTTACCTGCCTGTTACCTGCTGTCTCCGTCAGCCCGCTCACCTGGGAGCGCCCGCCAGTTACCTGTCAGGTATCCGCCTCGTCTGTCTGCCCGCTCTCCTGGGAGCACCTGCTTGCTTTCTGCCAGCCTGCCTGGAGATCCTGCCGTCACTTGCCGTGACCACCTGCCTGTCTACCCAGAGACTGTCCCCGTCACGTGCCGTGACCACCTGCCTGCTTACCCAGAGACTGTCCCTGTCACTTGCTGTGGCTACCTGCTTGCCTTTCCTGGGAGTCACCCGCTTCCTTACAAGGACTTCCCCCTTGTATTGCAGGTCAGAGGTTCCACCTCCCGGCCCCGTTACAGAAGGCGGAGACGACACCAGGAGAAATAGTGGTGGCTGGGGACCGAGTATGGACACCTGGCCACCGCCACCATGAGGTTTTGGGAAGCTTCCGCCTCCATGAGCCTAAAAGGCAACATTTCAAGTGCAAGCAAGCAGTCCAGAAATGTGACAGTTTAGTATTGCAGCCTGAGGGTGGTTGTGTGAAATGCTGCATACTTGCGCTTGCATTCCAAGTAACGCAAAGCTAATGAGATGGATGATCCATGAATAATTTAGTCGTTGTCTAGGAGACGAGCATAATATTAACCCAGTGACATGCGTCCGTGAGATGTACCGTCCCTGGCCACATTCACTTGTCCACGTGTTTGTGGTTAGGCGGTCCTTCCCACTTAAGTACACTGAGGAGGGCACGGGTAATGTTCTGGGACTCGTGTTTGTGGAAGGCGGAGACGATACTGGGAGAAATAGTGGCGGCTGGGGACCGAGTATGGACACCTGACCGCCGCCACTATGAGGTTTTGGAAAGCTTCCACCTCCACGAGCCTAGAAGGCAACATTTCAAGTGTAAGCAGTCCAGAAATGTAGCAGTTTATTATTGCGGCCTGTGGGTCGTTGGCTGCCTGCATACTTGCACTTGCATTCCAAGGACCGTGGTAGGGACAACTGAATGCTGCAAAGGGACAAGGACGTGGACAGTGATGGTTGCAAGTCTGCAATGACAGGTGCAGGATGGGAGGCATCTTCGCATGCACCATGGACAGGAGATTGGCGGGCACGCACAACAACGGAAGAGGCAGTGGTGTCACCCGCAGACACTGTTTCTGGACCTTGATGTTCAGCCCAGCTAGCCAGGTGCTTTGCTGTCATGTGCCTAAGCATGCTGGAGGTGGTCAGGCTGGTAGATTTGGTGCTCTTGCTGATGCTGGCCTGGCAGATGTTGCAAATGGCCTTTTTGGAGCTATGTAAACAGTCTTTAAAAAAGAACCAAACTCAGGAAGACCTAACAGTTGTACTGGTGACGCGCCCCCTGGGCCGTGGGGTACTCAGTCGATGCTGGGGGACGTCACAGTGGCAGTGACCCAGTCCGTGACCCTAGGCTGTCAATTAAAGGGAAAGTAAAAGGGGGAATAAAGTTTTTAGCGATA
Organism: Phyllobates terribilis; assembly: GCF_046119375.1. NCBI lineage: Eukaryota > Metazoa > Chordata > Amphibia > Anura > Dendrobatidae > Phyllobates > Phyllobates terribilis. Next base: position 866,128,300 of record NW_027362761.1, on the reverse strand, counting down.
ATGTTCGTGACGCCACCTGTGGCATGTGGCTATATGTGGCCGCCGCTGCGGTGCAGATCCACTGGAGCTGATGGTGACGCAGCAGAGTTGGTTCAGCTCTCCACAGGTAGAGCTAAGCTCCAGGGCAGGAAATGATAAATTGGTATGAGGTAGATGTTGCTGGTGCTGTGTAATGCAGACCTGTTGATGGCGCAGCAATAATTCCAGGACACAGTGAGGTGCAGTCTTCAGGTTTTACTCACAGTTGTTCAAGACTCCAGGTTACAAGGGCCAGTTTGTAACCTCCCACGTCGTCCTGTGTCCTCCAGAAAGGGGTTCAGCAATCACTCAAGTCTCTCAGAAGTACTTAAATGGGACCCCGTTCTATGTGCCTTTCCCGGTCGTCTTCCCTGCGCTGGCTCTCACCCTACTGCCATGCGCCTAACAATCAGTGTCCCAAGCAAGTAGCCTCGGGTCTTGTCGGGCGACTTGCAATCCCCTGGACCCTATGCTGCCACCTTTTCGGCGATGTAATTGTGGTTGTTGGCTGCAGCACATTGAAAATGCAGCAGCCTCCGGTTATCTAGCTGAGCCTGGCTGTTCTCCACTAGTTTGGGGCCTGATCCACTCCACTAGTACCCTCTGCGGCCTTATTCCTCCACATCCGTGTAGATTCTGGCGTACGGGTGGCTTCCTGCACTCACCGTGCCCCTGGGATCCCCTCTGTCTCACGAGCCTTCCTTCTGCTCCCGTCCTCTCTCACTCTCTCTCCTGGGCCTCTCAGACTAGGCACGACTCCTCTCTCTCTCCACTCAACTCCTGCTCCAAGCACTGGAGCCAGGAGCCTGGACCCTCCTACACTGCTCTCCTGAGCAGTACTCGCCTCTTCTAGATGATTCCCCTCCTTCTTATACTCTTCCTGACGGTGCTCCCCTGATCTACTTCCTCCACCCATACCCACTACATGGTTCCACCCTCCAGCTAGGGTCCAGGGACTGTGCTCTCCCTTAGAAGCATTCTCGCCCATCCCTACTGAAATGGAGTGTATTGGATGCGGGTGTGTGGGTCCCGGGTAGTATTCCTTCCTTACCTGAGAGTGGGGTACCACACCTCTGGGTGAGATGCAGTACCTCTGTGGTGACTGAACCCGCAGGGGCGCCACACTGGCAACTTCCGGGGAGCACTTGCCCGCTTTGTGTCTGTGGCCACCACACTGCTTGTTCCAGTCTGTTGTGTTGCTACGCCTCCCTCCCCCTGTGTGCTGCTAACCTCACTCTGCATGTCCCCTTGCCAGGTTGGGTTAGTGAATTCATCATCCACCGCTTCGCCTTCCACTTCAGCACCCTGGTCCTCCGCCTTATTTTATGTCCATTGTGTCTCATCATTATCCACCTCTTGCGACAGTAATTGCACTTTCCCACTGTCACCTTTGGGGGACCATGGTTGCTCAAATCGCTACATGCGATCTTCTGTTGCCCTGCTCAAAGCTGGCCAGTTGAGAGGCTCGAATCTATTGATGGAAAAGTGAACAGCTCTTGGGGTAACCCTGGACTCTAATCTCTCCTTCAAACCACATATTAAAGCTTTTTCCACTTCCGAGAGGACCGAGCGAGAGGCCAGAAACTATAAATGGAAAGATGAACAAAACAGCTCTTCAGAGTGTCCAAGTGTCGGAACAGTTGTCTCTGGGCATTCGGAATGGTGGGAGGAAGGAGGATCAGGGTGAGGAAGATGCCAACTCCAAGTAAAAAAAACTCTCAGATCCGCACATTCCTCAACCACGAATCTACAAAAATACTAGTGCATGCATTCATCATCTCCCTTCTCAACGACTGCAACCTCCTGCTCTGTGGTCTCCTTTCTAACACTCTTGCATTCCTCTAATCTATCCTAAACTCTGTTGCCCGACTAATCCACCTGTCCCCTCTCTATTCCCTGGCCTCTCCTCTCTGTCAATCCCTTCACTGGCTCCCAATACCCAGAGACTCCAGTTCAAAACCCTAAAATTGGAATGCAAAGCTATCCACAACCTGTCTCCTCCATACATCTGTGATCTTGTCTCCTGGTACTTACCTGCACGCAACCTCCAATCCTCACAAGATCTCCTTTTCTACTCCCCTCTTTTCTCCTGTTCCCACAATCGCATACAAAATTTTTCCCGTGCATCCCCCCTTCTCTGGAACTCTCTAGCCCACCATTTCTGACTCTCGCCTACTGTTGAAACCTTTAAGGCTATGTGCCCACGTTGCATTTATGAAGCAGAAAATTTCTGCTGCATAAATGCAAGTCCTCTCCCGGAAAAACGCATGCGGAATTCCGCACGCGTTTATCGCGCATTTTTTGCGCGTTTATCACGCGTTTTCCACATGCGGAATTGCCTTGCGTTTTTTATGCATTGGACAAAGGCAATTCCGCTTGCGGAAACGCAAAATTAAATGACATGCTGCGGATTTTTGAACGCGGCATAAACGCTGCGGAAAAATCCGCAGCATGTGCATAGAACTTGCGGAATCCCATTGGGGACCATGGGGTGCGGATATACATGCGTTTTTCAAGCGTTTACGCTGCGGAAATTCCGCAGCATATACGCTTGAAAAATGCTACGTGGGCACACAGCCTAAAAGGAAGCTGAAGATCCACCTCTTGTGACATGCGTACAACCTGCAGTAATACTTGCTCCACCATACCGCTGCAAGACCAGCTCTATCCTCACCTACTGTATCCTCATCCATGCCTTGGAGACTGAGCCCTCGTGGGCAGGGTCCTCTCCTCTCCTGTACCAGTCACTGTCACATTTTTATTCAAGATTATTGTAATTGTTTTTGAAATGTATACCCCTTTTTCACATGTAAAGCATCAGGGAATAAATGGCAATAAAGTAATAATAATAATGTGATTCAGACTCACATCTACTGAGACTGGACCATGTGGAACATAGGGTGGTGGTGGTGGCAAACTGACTGGAAACTTTATCTGCTATCCAACCAACAACCTTTTCACACTGCTCTGGATTCAATAGTGGTGTTTCCGCGGCCCCCTAGAAATTGGGACAGGAAGGTAGTTCGACATGACATGGGTGTTTGTTGTGCTCCCTCAGCACGCACAGTTTCATCTTGCCCACGGCCTGTGCGTACACCATCACCATAACGTCCACTTCCCCGTCCCTTGCCACACACCTTGCCCATTTTAATTGGAGTTTAAGATTTGTCACGCTGCCAGAAATGTCTATTATTACCACAGTAATATAGGATCATGTCTGATGAGATGACCACAGTTTTAGGCAGTGCCCTGGGAGTCAGAGATGCTTCCAGGGGTCTTCCCCATGCTGTTCTCATGTCACACACCACATGGCCAGATAAGGTTGTAAAATGTTAAAATGACATTTTCTGGTGAATGCATTTGTCTTGGTTGAAAGCAATGCAAAAGTGCAAAAACACATCAAAAACGCTACGTGTGAACATAGCCCAAGGTGTGGAGGAGCATTTTTGTCTTTGGTTATTTATTTTGCCTTATGTACAAGTCATTACCCTGGAAAGGATGTTCCTTAACATATTTCCCAGGAAAATCCATTTTGGTTTTGTTTTTGTATGTTTTATTGTGAGTCCGTAAAAGTGGCGTAATACCTCTGACAACGTTGTTGACAGCAGAGAACTGGGAGTCAGAAATGGTTCCAGGGGTCTTCCCCATGCTGTCCCCATGTCATTTGAGCACTGTTCCCATCGATTTGGGCAATGTTTAGGCCCTCTGCAGACCTCCAGGGGGAGCCGCCAGAAAAATGCTCCAGTTTCCCATAGACTTACATTGGGCTCGTTACTCGGACCGAGCACCCGAGCATTCCAATGTGCTCGACCCGAGCAACGAGTACCCGAGCATTTTAGTGCTCGCTCATCACTAGGGAGGACGTGTAAGTATAATGAATTTAGCCAACAGGAGGAGTACAGTGGTGGGACTTTGAGGAAGAGTGACTGAAAATGAATTGAGGGAAAGAGTACAGGCGCTAATTAATTCATATAATCATTGGTCAGGGGAAAATTGGCTAATTATAGTTAACAGTGGTGATTATCAATTTCCATTTGTAATGGTGTATTGTATGATAGCTAATTATATATTAATAATGGGTGCATGTCTGTATTTAGCAGCGTAGTGCAGGTGGATTTTCTATTCAGGAAACAAACATGTGACCTTTTTTATTTTCAGGGGCGCAGTGGTCAGTGCGGCATATTCTGCCGTGACTGAGTTACAGTATTACGCCATCGACATGAAGGTTGGACGAGATGAAGAAGAAAAAGGCTGTAATCAGACGAGATGTCAGCGGTAAGTTACTGGATGTAAATATTTATACTGTATCTACACTGTATAGAGGTACGTTTACTAAGGACAGACCAGCAGCACTAAATGACCATGAATCTGTAAACCATTATCAATCTGCAGTCGTTTAATAGCGAGTTTACACTAACAGAACACAGTAAATGATGCGCCTTGAGCGATCCATTTCAAATTACAGTATCAAGCATCCTCTCTTGTTGTCTATAGCACTGTCCCTTATTACATAGCATTCCCTTTTGTTATATAGCATCCTCTCGTTATATAGAGTGCAGTTTTTTATTGCATAGTATCCTCTATTACATATAGCGATACGTTATGTATATCGCTGTACATACGGGAAACAACTTGTGCGGTGCACAATGCACACCACTCTCTCTGTCTTTTAGCATCTGCATATGTCCACAAGAGCCCCTGTGTGTTAATCACGTGACATGTCACATGATACATCAGGTGCTGGGGGCCCCTCAGCCTCTAAAATGCCTGGAGCCCTGGCTACTCTTAAGCTGCCCTTGCTCATAATGGCACGTAAAAGGGTAAAGCTTGTGAAGAAGACTGAAGGCAAGGGCACAAAGGGGTGTACACTCAGTTATTGCATATAAGGCTAAGTGCAGATGAGCGTATTTTTTGGCATCCGAAAAGTTGGATCAATTATGCTAACCACACTCTGATCAGACTCTAATCAGAGTTTGATCAGAGTGTAATCATAGTATGCTCCAAATCTCTCAGATGAGGAGAAGATGGAGAAAACATTTTTTTCCATCTTCTCCATTGTGTCAGTAGTGAAAATCAGACTTCACTCAGATGTCATTTGAGTACGATATTTTGCACAGATTTATTGACTTGCATGGCCAAATGTGATTTGAATGTCTCATTTGACATGTATACGGCCCTATTGCATAACATTGGTACGAGTGTAAGCTGATATTTTGTCGGATCGCACTCAGGCCGATAACACGGTCATCTGTACGAGTCCTAAGTGATTACAAGATTGATTATTATTTCTGTTTTTTCTGGTGCAGCAGATACATTTTCAATGTAAAATGTCCCACTGTTTCTTAAAAATAAGTACATGAATCACCAAATACAGTGGAATTTAACAACAGACACTGTGGTATCCCAGTACCTGGTCTACTGCTGCTGAGTGAAACCGTTTTTGTCTGTCAGTAGATTTGTTCCATAGAAAAAAGAGAGGGGTCGCTCACTGGTCTATTCGGGTGCTCTGAAGAAAAGAGTAATCTCAATTGTAAAAAGAACTTCGGCACTCCATACATGAAAATATAAGAAATATTGTATCTAGACTAATGTCACTTTCAAAAATGAAGGTTTTTTGCGCATAATTTGGCCAACTTATGTGTGCCCATCAACCACGACAAGGTCACCTTCGTATGATGGGAAACTGCGCTACGCTACCACTGGATATGCCACTCTTGGGCTGTAAGCCTGTATGGACAATATGTCTCTGCTTGGGCTTTTAAAACCACCTGTGACTGAATGGGAGGGACACATTGTCTGACCATGTGTCCCTCCCATTCAGTCACAGGTGGTTTTAACTAGCTCTACCAGCCCATACATTGTAGGTTAAAAGCCCAAGCAGAGACATATTGTCCATACAGGCTTACAGCCCAAGAGTGGCATATCCAGTGGTAGCGTAGCGTAGTTTCCCATCATACGAAGGTGACCTTGTCGTGGTTGATGGGCACACATAAATTGGCCAAATTATGCGCAAAAAACCTTCATTTTTCAAAGTGACATTAGTCTAGATACAATATTTCTTATATTTTCATGTATGGAGTGCCGAAGTTCTTTTTACAATAGTAGATTTGTTCCAGTTTGCCAGAACCACTTTGGGTACTGTGAGTTAGGAGATGTATATGTATGTATAATACACTAGATGGAGGCCTGATGCCATCACATCGGGAGGGCAGTAATGTCACGATGGGGACAGGCTTCGCAGCATTGAGAATCTCTCCCCCCCATGTGCTCACCCACCTATCCACTCTCTCTTTCCCCCATGTGCTGACTTCTACTGTCTGTGCTCTCTTCTTTGACCTGTCTACCCCATGTGCTATCCCCTTTGTCTGCTGTCTCTCTCCTTCCTGTGCTGTGTTCTCCCCTCCTGTGCGGTCCCGTTTGAGCTGTCTCCCTCCTGTGCTCTGTCTCTCTCCCCCCTGTGCGCTTTCTCTCTCCCCCATCTGATGTCTTCTCCTCTCATGTGATCTCTTCTTTGACCTGTGTACCCCATGTGCTCTCCCTCTTGTCTGCTCTCTCTCCACCCCTGTGCTGTCTTCTTCCCTCATGTGTTCTCTTGTTTGAGCTGTCTCCCTCCTGTGTGTCCTCTCTTTCCTATGTGCACTCACCCCAGACCGCCGCCATCTTTGTGCAGGCAGATAGCGGCGGTCACATTAAAACTGCGCATGCACTCCTCCTGTACAAAGGTGGCGTCGGTCAGTGAATCATTTGGCTGATCCCAGCAGCGGTGTGTACGGCGTGTTCGCTATGGTGTTCTGCTGGTGGTACCGCGCAAAAGGGTGGTACCACCAGCGGTTTCCATATTGAGACACCCATCAATTGGGTGTCCCAATATGGCGGTCGATGAACTTCCGCCGCTTGGAATTCTGGGATCCGGACACATCTGGACGGAACAGGATGTGAAGACATTACAAGGTAAGTATATATGAGATAAATGTGCATTGTAGTTTGCTGCCATCTACTGATCAATGTATATGAAAGTTAGGTGTTTAGTATTCTCACAACAAGCTACCATAGAGGAGGAGCCTCTCAGCTCAGTAAATACACGTCCTGTGAGGTGGTACAAACCAGTCTCGTCCTGTTTAGCCCAGAGAAGGAACAGCAAGGAATCTCCTCTGCTCCCTGAATCCATTCCAGTCCACGCTGAGGGGACATCATTCTCCCCATAATCACCTCCTAAAAGAAGTGAAGCCTCCTACAGTCGGGAGAGATAAGGCTGAAGAAGGGCTCTACTGCATACTGATTTTTCTACGTGCTTCTAGCCAGAACCATTCCACTGTGCCTGCCACACCACAAACTTTGTCCAACCTACTCCCTGCAATAGGGAATGGTCCCAAAAGCATAAGTACTTCTAAACCACCAGTGTGTCGCCACAGGGCTCCAACCCATGAAGATCCCTCCATCAGTGTATCGTTACCTGGACTGTGCATAATATTTCCTCCAGTAGTAAGTGAAAAGAACTGTGCTCCAGCCACCTTGAGAGACACCTACCTTTCATACGCACAATATGCAGTGTAACCTATACTGTGAATTATTGCCATTTTGCCTTTAAGTGAAAGAGACTATATCCTGTTTTCTCCTTTACAAGTTCACACTTGTGTCTGGCTGCTTGAAATTGAAGGACCATCTTGGGTGCTCCAACACCTGCAGCCAGACACCATCACTACAGGAGTTCCCCCGGGGGGTCTAATACCATCTCCATAAGTGCCACCTTCCACTATTGACAATTGTTGTGAACACGAGGGAAGGGTTTAGGGGTCTAGCGACCCATTTCAGCTACTGTGACATTAAAATCTGCTACCGGTGGAACTAAATGTCCCAGCTGGCCCCTCAGCAACATCTTGGCGCCTACCCCATGGCTCACTGCAACACGATCTAAGAAAGGTTGCTCTAATCTGTTTGTAAGGTCTATTACTACAACCCAATATGAATTATACTCTGAAACTTTTCGACATAAAGCATAGAATATCTCTTATGTGGCATCATATCTTAGTTACAAATGAAAATTGTAATATAAATAAGCTAAACCAATATTTAGTAAATGACTAAAGTATGTTCTGCCCTTTTATGCATGAAATATTAAATAGTCCTGAACATTCTGAAATGTCTTGGAAGCGGAATAGGTACTAACTGTGTCTCCTTTGTCAGTTCTGCAAGATATTACCTAGTTTTTATTTCCCATGGGATACATCAACCCATGCATTTCGAGCAGTCTGTTTTATTAATATCTATGTAAATGAAGCACTGACTTTGGGAATCATCCATTCTCAGACTGTGTGGTAAAGGTATCCAATTCCATAAGGTCTACATTTCATATGTTATATTTATTTGTGTAAATAAACAGTAACGTTGGCTTATTTTAGGCCTCTTTAAAAACAGGAATTTTGTGACATCGCCCCTTGTATTTTAATAAGACCTTAAAACATAAACAGTAGAAACAATGCAACTTGTGAGCTGTTGAAAATTATATACATATATCATAAAGCTGACGGACAAAATAAAACAGGAGAAAACAAAGTTATAGAGGACAGTGGAGGGATTCTTATCCTTTAACTGCTTCCTCATCACTTCAGTCTTTAAAAAAAGAGCACTGATAATAAGGCTATGTGCCCACGATGCGGATTTCATGCGTTTTTGGTGCGGAAATTTCCGCAGCGTAAACGCATGATAAACGCATGGTAAGCTTTCTGCCATGGTCCCCTATGCAATTCCGCACTTTCAATGCCCATGCTGTGGATTTTTCCGCAGCGTTTATGCTGCGCTCAAAAATCCGCAGCATGTCCATTAATTTTGCGGAAGCGCGGCGTAATCGCCGCCATTGACTTGCATTGAGACGCACATAATCCGTGTCAGTACATTTGTACTCACGTATTATATGCGTTTCAATGTGCGGATGGAGGAGAGGAGACTCTCATCCAGACCTGGGTACCATTGTACCTGTAAAAAATAGAATAAAATAAAAAATAAAGATTATATTCACCTTCCGACGGCCCCCGGTCTCCTTCCCTGTGCTTGCGGGCAGGACTGAAGGACCTGCGGTGACGTCACAGTCATGTGACCGCAGGCCCTTCAGTGCAGTATCCCACGATCAGCTGGCAGCCAGGAAAGAGCGCAGCAACACACTCCGGGCCATCGGAAGGTAAGTATAGGTTTATTTTCTTATTTTCAAACATTCTTTTACGGTCACACTATATAAATCCATGCTGATTGTGTAGCGCCCTGAGGGCTCGGTTGCTACAGGGGTATTGCACCTCATGCAGAGGTGTGATATTCCACTCCCAGGTAAGGATGGAGTGTCCCATTTCCGGGGGACAGCTCGACGGTGGTCCCAGATGCGGGCACAACTGACCATGTCCCTGGCTGGAGTGGGGAGGGGGGAAGAGAACCCAGTGGTGTAGGAGCAGAAAGGGGACGGTTTCTGGAGCATAGGAAGGAGCTCATTGGGTGCAGGTCACCTGAGCTCAGACACAGAGGAACAGATAAAAGGTGGGAGCCATCTTAAGAGTAGGGCAGTCAGGGAGTTCAGAGCAGAGTTCAGTTCAGTCAGAGCTGACAGGGAGCCGCGGCTCAGCCTGAGTTCAGCTCCACGAGGCAGGCCTAGAGAGAAGGCCGGGGCCAGAGAGGAGAAGAGAAGAAGGAGAAGGAAGGAAGGAGAAGAGACAGAGGAGTGGAAGGGCTCCAGAAACAAGAAGGCAGAAGGGACCCTAACAGTGCAGAACGGTCAGCAACCGTTGCATACCCCATTATACCGGGTGGAAGGGTCAGGGTGTGGAAAGGTACCGGATCCCTAATTTGGTGGAGGCGAATCTACCCTCAGCCAAGAACCGGAGGTTGTGACCATTTATTGGTGCGACCCCTCGCTAAACCTGCTAGGAAGGCACCATATAGGATAGCGGGAAGTGAAGGCCAACGCTTACCACACACGGTCCGTGGTAGCCGGACCGAAGTCAGGACACTGGTGGGGCACGAGAGGCCAGAGAAAGGACAGAAGGGGGTCCTGTGCCATACTCCTGAATTGCCTGGGGGTTGACCAAGCTCCTCACCTGGTGGACGCAGCACGGCTCGGGCAGTCCTTGCTGACAGAAGTGACTTGGATAACAACTGTGAGTAAAAGACCCTGGACTGCATCATTGGACTCAGTGTGATTTCTGCTGCGCCTGCACCATCACCCCCAGCATCCACTTACACTGCCCTGAGGCTACACTCTTACCGTGGGGAGTTATCCTACCCCTGTGCTGCACACCAACGCCAGCCTCAGCGGTCTGCCCCGCAGCGGCGGTTATCCCTGACCGCAATCCACGGGTGGCGTAGTCGGACATTTAAAGCACTGATTGATAGACTGCCACAACTTGGTCTGACCACCCTGAGCCACGGGATCGGGTTGCCACTACTACCCCCAGCATCGTACAGAAAGCCCGGTTCTGGGTACCCCACGGCCCAGGGGGCGAGTCAGCTTTGGCGTAGTCAGCAGGATTGTGACCAACCCGCCACAAACGGGTATTGCGTGCCTAAAAATGGGACTGTTTTGCTGTATTGAAAATGGCGCCCACCTCAGCAGAACGGGCGCCATAATGTGCGCGCCAAAAGATAACAAGAAGCCACCTCCCATCGTGGGCCAGGTCCCAGAATGGCGCCAAAGACGGAGCCCACCCCCAACAGCCATGAGTGCGGCTGTAGAGGTGTCCATCAATGTGGGGGGGCTGCCCCTGAGAATGATTGTCAGCAGATTGCCCCGGGACCACCCCCAACAGGGGCGGAAAGAGAAGAAAACCGGGGGGCAGGGTGTGGTTTGGATCAGTCTCACCAGATCACACCCGGAGATGGAGAGGAGCACCAACTCCAGCACCCTGGCAAGCGGCCTGCTGCAGGCCGAGGCGACCCCGTATAGCCTCACGGAGCTGATGGCTCAGCTCCCCGCAGAAGACCCTGAATTCCTGCGGACAGCGCTGGAGGAGTTGGACCGAAGGATGGTCCGGGCACAGAGGGAAGTTATCGCCGGATGGAGGGAGGAGATGGCCCGGTGGGTCGCGACCCGGCAGCAAGAGACGCTGCCAGCACCCGGCAGTGCGCCTGCCCCCGAGGACAGAGAGAGGAGGCCGGAGGCCGAGAACAGCACTGCCGCGGAGGCAGGTAAGGAAGACACCCCTGACCCGGGTCTTGACACCGAAGGCTTGCCCCTGGATCCCGCCGCGGAGCCAGAAGTCCCGGGAGCCGCTACAGCTTCCACGCTCCCGCCGCCGGCACGCAGGCGCCAAACGGTGAGCCCCGTCGCCGGATCAAGCCCCAGGCCGTGCCCTCTGACCCCGGGTGCGGTCGGAAGCGGCCTGCTCCAGGCCCGGTCGCGAGGCCTGACCTCCCCAGGCGCCTCCCAACCGCGTGCGCCCCCGGTCCCGAAACTGCCACCCTTAGGGGCCGACCTGTACAGCCAGCTCGCCGGGCGCGACGGGGAGCCGGTCCCTGTGCCGGAGGGATGGGTCCACCCCAGTAGGCGGAAGGACCTGTCCGCAGAGGCCGAGGCCCCGCTTGCTCCGCTCCTGCCCATACCGCAGCCAGTCACCGTTTCTCAGCTCCCGGAGGAAGAGGTCCGGATAGAATGGGACCAGACCGGGGAGGACCCGATGGGGTATGCACAGGAGACGCGGGCGGCCGCAGTCCGCAGGCGGGAGATCTGTGAGCAGCTTGCGAGGGAGGAGCGGGTGCGGCGCCTGGAGAGGGAGCAGCTGCAGGCCCGGAGCGCAGAGGTGAAGATGCGGACTCGTCGAAGCCCCCATGCAGCACGCGGTCCTAAAGTAACTGGGACAGTGGTAAAGTTCCACCAGGAGGAAGGGTGGGGGTTTATTCGGGATCCTACCACGGACGCGGACCTCTTTGCGAATAGGAGGGACGTGGAGAGTTATCTGCCTGAGGGTCACCGAGGACGGAATCTGTATCCGGGGGACTTGGTGTCCTACACTCGGCATCGAGGATTAAGGGGGTGGTATGCCCTCAATGTCCAGACGGTAGAGGAGGAACATTACCAGGAGCATTGCTACCCAGATGACCCGGACGGGTCTGGAGAGTATGGCGAGGAGGAAGAGCGTGCACCAGGTGGACACCGTTATTAAAGTGTGAGTGCACTGTAAATAGTTGCCCGTTAGGGTACAGAAGAAAAAGTTCACCCCGGATGGGGACTGTTGCCTGTATGTCGTTTGAATAACCGGCTGAGGACTGGGAGCAGCCAACTTAGTGAACTATCCGGCCGAGGACTGGGAGCGGTCAATTCTGTAAATAGTTGCACTTCCTAAAGTGCCCCCTACTGGTTTTATAAAGTACTACAACAACAACTGACCTCAGAACAAAAACCCGTTAGAGGTGGCCGAAGACGAGGTCCAGCAGCTGGATCGGCTACGCCCTGCAGACACCCCAGGGCCTTCGTTGAGGGTTTACGAACGGGTCCCTCATGTTTGTGTTTACAAGTTTGCATTTTATAGAAAGATGGACACCTGGTCGCAAAGCGCACTGTGACCAGTTAACAAAAGTTTTACATGAAGAATGTTTAAAAGAAAAATGTTTTATATGTGACAGATGTGGTTATTAAAGTGAAAAGTTTTTTATAGTGTTTTATATATGTGAAGAAAGTCTTATAATATTGCTGAAAGAGAAAATGTGCCAGTAACGTTAAAAAAAAAAAAAGAAAAAATTGCCTCCCATAAAGGGATGAGTAATAATGGTTTATAATTTTATATATGGATGCATTCTAAAAACTTGCATGTTTTTGAATTGTCTTTTGCTCTGTTCCAGCCCGAGGACGTGCTGTGGTTTACCAGGGGGGAATGTAGCGCCCCGAGGGCTCGGTTGCTACAGGGGTATTGCACCTCACCCAGAATTGTGATATTCCACTCCCAGGTAAGGATGGAGTGTGGATCAAGGCTCAGTTAGCCGCATGCACATACACACACTCACCCCATTTCCGGGGGACAGCTCGACGGTGCTCCCAGATGCGGGCACAACTGACCATGTCCCTGGCTGGAATGGGGAGGGGGGAAGAGAACCCTGTGGTGTAGGAGCAGAAAGGGGACGGTTTCTGGAGCATAGGAAGGAGCTCATTGGGTGCAGGTCACCTGAGCTCAGACACAGAGAAACAGATAAAAGGTGGGAGCCATCTTAAGAGTAGGGCAGTCAGGGAGTTCAGAGCAGAGTTCAGTTCAGTCAGAGCTGACAGGGAGCCGCGGCTCAGCCTGAGCTTAGCTCCACGAGGCAGGCCTAGAGAGAAGGCCGGGGCCAGAGAGGAGAAGAGAAGAAGGAGAAGGAAGGAAGGAGAAGAGACAGAGGAGTGGAAGGGCTCCAGAAACAAGAAGGAGCGCAGAACGGTCAGCAACCGTTGCATACCCCATTATACCGGGTGGAAGGGTCAGGCTGTGGAAAGGTACCGGATCCTTAATTTGGTGGAGGCGAATCTACCCTCAGCCAAGAACCGGAGGTTGTGACCATTTACTGGTGCGACCCCCCGCTAAACCTGCTAGGAAGGCACCATATAGGATAGCTGGAAGTGAAGGCCAATGCTTACCCAACACGGTCCGCAGTAGCCGGACAGAAGTCAGGACACTGGTGGGGCACGAGAGGCCAGAGAAAGGACAGAAGGGGGTCCTGTGCCATATGTTATGTTCTGCTACCAAAGCTAAGGAAAGAGAGGAGATCTGTCCCTACTATGAGACTCAGCTGAATCCCTACGATGTAACAGGGAACCTGATCCTGCGATCAGACCTGCTAAAGTCCTAATCTAGTCTGTACGAAGACCTATAGATGTGGGGAGGGAATCCCTACAAGTACTAAGGACTGGGAGGAATATGGGACACCTCCTAACAGAAATAGTAGCAGACAGACGAACAAACAAAATAGATAGAACATAGAGGTCCGTAGACCAAGCAAACTAACAGAGTTAGATACAGAGCACAGGCTAGCTAGAAAGTAGATATACAATGAAGTCCAGCAAAGCCAGAAGGGCGGAGCAGGACTAAATAGGCCAACAAGGTCATGTGACCAGCAAAGGAAAAAAAACCTAACAGGAAGGTTCTAACAGTACCCCCCCTTCTAAGAGGATCCTCCGGATCCCCTAGGACCAGGCTTATCAGGAAATCTCCTGTGAAATGCTCTGATAAGTCTGGACGCGGAAACATCATCTGACTTCACCCAAGAGTTATCCTCGGGTCCGAAACCTTTCCAGGCCACAAGATACTGCAAACTACCTCTATACCGTCTAGAGTCAAGGATGCGAGAAATTTCATATTCCCCGTCCTCCACCACCGGAGGAACAGAGGCAGAGGCGTCACCATCCGACACAACAGCTTTTTTTAACAGAGAGACATGAAAGACCGGATTAATTCTCCAGGAGGTAGGAACCTCCAACCTAACAGCAGATTGGTTGACAACCTGAAGCACCTTAAAGGGCCCTACAAACTTGGGACCCAATTTCTTAGAAGGAATCCTCAACCGCAGATTCCTAGAGGACAACCAAACCATGTCACCAACAGCGAACAAAACCTCCTGTCGTTTCCTATCAAAGTAGTCTTTAGATTTTCTGTTGGCCTCCTGAAGATTACCACGCACATCCGTCCAAACTCTTTCCAAATCACCGGAAAAATTCTCCTCCTCAGGCACGGCAGATCCCAACTTGGAGAACGACCCAAACGACGGATGTGTCCCAGAACAACAAAAAAAAGGCGAACAACCAGCAGAAGAAGATGTATGATTGTTCAGAGCAAATTCGGCAAGTGGCAGAAACTCAGACCACCCCTCTTGATTGTCTGCCACAAAACAACGCAAGAACTGCTCAACATCCTGGTTTTTCCTTTCTGTCTGGCCATTAGATTCAGGATGATATCCGGACGAAAACGACAAATGAATTCCCAACCTGTCACAAAAGGCACGCCAAAAACGAGCCACGAACTGAGGACCCCTATCAGAAACAATGTCAGTAGGAACGCCATGAAGTCTGACAATTTCCTTGACAAAGGCCTTAGCGAGAGTTTTAGCGCAGGGCAGTTTGACGAAGGGAACCAAGTGACACATCTTGCTAAAGCGGTCCACGACCACCCAGATGACAGTAAAACCCTCAGAGGGGGGAAGGTCAGTTATAAAGTCCATAGCCAAATGTGTCCAAGGAGCACTGGGGACCTCCAAAGGACAAAGCAACCCCGCAGCAGGAGTATGTGAGGACTTAGATCTAGCACATATAGTACATTGGCGCACCCACTTAATGACTTCCTTCTGCCATCCAGGCCACCAAAAACTGCGACCCACCAGTCTCTTGGTCTCAGAGATTCCGGGATGACCTGCCAACCGAGATTCGTGACACTCAACAAACAACTCTCTCCTAAAGGTCTCAGGCACAAACAACCTCCCATGAGGAGTGTTAGATGGGGCATTCTCCTGAGCTTTAAGAATCTCATCTTCCAAAACGGAGTCTAAAGCAGCTATCACAACACCTTCTTGTAAAATGTTTTCCTCTTTCTCAGCACCGACTATGGGAGAAAAACTGCGAGACAAGGCATCCGCCTTAACATTCTTAGTACCAGGGATGTAAGTAACGGAGAAATTAAACCGCGAGAAAAACAGTGCCCACGTAGCCTGACGGGCATTCAGGCGCTTGGCAGCATCAAGATATATCAGATTTTTATGATCCGTAAGAACCTGAACGGGAAATTCCGCACCTTCCAAGAAGTGGCGCCAGTGTTCAAATGCGAGTTTAATAGCCAATAATTCCCGATTACCAATATCGTAATTCAATTCAGTCTCCGAAAATTTTTTTTGAAAAAAAGGCACAGGGATGTAATCCATCCCCGTTATCCTGAGACAATACTGCGCCAACCCCCACAGAGGAAGCATCAACCTCAACCAAAAACGGCCTAGTAACATCAGGCTGCATAAGGATGGGAGCAGAGGTGAACCTCTCCTTGAGATACACAAAAGCTTCAATGGCCTCAGAAGACCACTGAACCGCATCAGCACCTTTCCTGGTGAGATCAGTCAGAGGTTTGACAATACTAGAAAAATTTTTTATGAACTTTCTATAGTAATTGGCGAAACCCAAAAACCTCTGTATCGATTTCAAACCAATAGGCCTAGGCCATTCCTGCACAGCCTGAACCTTAACTGGATCCATCTCAAAACCTTTGCTGGAGATAATGTAGCCCAAAAAACTAATTCTCTGTACAGCGAACTCACATTTCTCCAGCTTAGCAAAAAGCGAATTGTCCATTAATAACTGTAATACCTCACGCACGCTCCGCCAATGAGACTCCAGATCTGGCGAATAAATCAAAATGTCATCCAAATACACAACCACATTTTTACCGATCAAAGGTCTAAGGATGTCATTAATCAGATTCTGAAAAAATGCAGGAGCATTAGTGAGACCAAAAGGCATAACCAGATTCTCAAAATGACCCACAGGAGTGTTAAAAGCAGTCTTCCATTCATCACCCTCCTTCATGCGCAACAGATTGTATGCCCCCTTAAGGTCAATTTTAGAGAACCACTTGGCCCCCAATAACTGGTTAAACAGATCAGGAATCAATGGCAGTGGGTAAGGATTGCGTACCGTAATTTTGTTAATCTCACGAAAATCCAGACAAGGACGTAAACCGCCGTCCTTTTTTTTTACAAAAAAAAATCCAACCGCCACAGGAGACTTAGAGGGCCTAATGTGACCGGCGGCCAAGCTTGTCTGTATGTATTCCTCCAAAGCCTTCCTCTCAGGAATAGTAAGGTTAAATAAACGACTCTTAGGAAAAGTCGCTCCAGGGACAAATTCAATAGAACAATCATAGTCTCTATGGGGAGGCAAAACCTGCGACTCCTCCTCAGAAAAAACTCTCCAAAAATCCTGAATAGGAACAGGCAATTCTCCCCTATCCAAAGCTGCAATACGCCCGTTACAACACTTGTCATAACATTTATGGCTCCAGGATTTAATTTCACTGGTAGACCAATCCAGTACAGGATTGTGAAATTTTAACCAGGGCAATCCCAATATTACTGGAGAAGGCAAGTTATTCAACACTACCAAATCCAATTTCTCATGGTGAACACCATTAATAGTGAGAGGAAATTCACTGACCTTGAGAGTAATATTCTTCAAAGGGGAGCCATCCACAGAAACCACAGCAATGGGGGATGACAAAGGTTCAGGTTTTAAATTGAGTTTTTCCACGAATCCCCCATCAATTACATTCAGTGTAGACCCGCAATCAACAAACACCCGAAATTCCATTAATTTTTCCTGAGCAATCGTGGAAGCAGCTAAAAATATACCCTTGGAATTTAAACAGGCAATACGGGCGTGACTGACCTTTTTTTTTTCTTTCTTCATACGAAGCTCACAGCCTTTAATCAAATGACCAGATTTTCCGCAGTAGAAACACAAGCCTTGCGAAAAACGACGGTCTTTTTCTTGAGAGCGAGGTGCCACCGATCCAATCTCCATCGGTTCACCACTGTTAGTACACACATTATCATAACCAGAAACTGACATAGCAGAGGATTTGCTCTCATTAACCCTAGCACGCAGTCTTCTATCCACCCGTATAGCTAATTGCATAGCCTGTTGCAAATCTTCAGGTGTAGGATAAGCAATTAGCAGGTCTTTAACCCTTTCACTGAGCCCAGCAAGAAATAGACTTTTCAGAGCAGAATCGTTCCACCCTGTTTGAGTGGACCAACGACGAAAATGTGTACAATATTTTTCCACATTACCCGATCCTTGTTTTAGACGTCTCAACTCAGTCTCAGCTGATGCGACACGGTCAGGATCATCATATAATAGTCCCAAAGCAGAAAAAAAACTATCCACTGATCTGAAGCATGAATCACTAGGTTGCAAAGAAAAGGCCCACTCCTGAGGCTCTTTGCGCAAAAGTGACATTATGAACCCTACGCGCTGGGATTCATCCCCAGAGGACTTAGGTCTCAAACGAAAATACAATAAGCAAGCATTTTTAAATGAAAAAAATTCTCGGTGTTCACCAAAAAACAAATCCGGCAAACATACCTTAGGCTCCAAGAAATGTGCTCCAGGACAGTTACTCACGTGCTGACGGAGCTCGGCCACCTCCAGAGAGAGTCCCTGCAGGCGATGAGCCAAATCCTGAACCGACACCATGATGGAACAGAAAAATCTTTCCTTAGAGAATTTGCTGGCTGGACTTACTGTTATGTTCTGCTACCAAAGCTAAGGAAAGAGAGGAGATCTGTCCCTACTATGAGACTCAGCTGAATCCCTACGATGTAACAGGGAACCTGATCCTGCGATCAGACCTGCTAAAGTCCTAATCTAGTCTGTACGAAGACCTATAGATGTGGGGAGGGAATCCCTACAAGTACTAAGGACTGGGAGGAATATGGGACACCTCCTAACAGAAATAGTAGCAGACAGACGAACAAACAAAATAGATAGAACATAGAGGTCCGTAGACCAAGCAAACTAACAGAGTTAGATACAGAGCACAGGCTAGCTAGAAAGTAGATATACAATGAAGTCCAGCAAAGCCAGAAGGGCGGAGCAGGACTAAATAGGCCAACAAGGTCATGTGACCAGCAAAGGAAAAAAAACCTAACAGGAAGGTTCTAACACCATACTCCTGAATTGCCTGGGGGTTGACCGAGCTCCCCACCTGGTGGACGCAGCACGGCTCGGGCAGTCTTTGCTGACAGAAGTGACTTGGATAACAACTGTGAGTAAAAGACCCTGGACTGCATCATTGGACTCTGTGTGATTTCTGCTGCGCCTGCACCATCACCCCCAGCATCCACTTACACTGCCCTGAGGCTACACTCTTCCCGTGGGGAGTTATCTTACCCCTGTGCTGCACACCAACACCAGCCTCAGCGGTCTGCCCCGCAGCGGCGGTTATCCCTGACCGCAATCCACGGGTGGCGTAGTCGGACATTTAAAGCACTGATTGATAGACTGCCACAACTTGGTCTGACCACCCTGAGCCACGGGATCGGGTTGCCACTACTATCCCCAGCATCGTACAGAAAGCCCGGTTCCGGGTACCCCACGGCCCAGGGGGCGAGTCATTTGCATGGATTTATATAGTGTGACCTAGTTGTCAAGCACTTTCCAAGTGATGTTAAAATAGCCTGGAAAGCGCTAGTCAATCCGCATGCGGAAACGCATGTCAATAACGCTTCAAATCCGCTTGTATTTGGCAGGAAAAACGCATGCACAATCTGCATGCGTTTTTTCTGCCAGGGAGATGCAGGAATGCTGCAGAAATTTTCTGCTTCATTTCTGCATCGTGGGCACATAGCCTTAATGTAATTCTATAGCAGTATTTATTGGCACTGAGCTGAAGGGAAGAAGTTGGTGCTTTTCCTCTCACTCCTATATAAAAGTTACTGTCACTTTATGACTTGGGGTGGCTTTGTGCATTCAAATCTTATGAGGCTGGAAGGTGCATATTCAAAATACGGTGCTCACAGTATGTGCACAGTAGCTATACAATGCTAGGAGAATCTGTGGTAACAAAATATGACATAATTCATATCACAGGGGCACCAGAGTTGCCAACCAATCATTTTGCGCACAATTTTTTTAATCTTTTTTTTGATGGTGAAACTCATCCAAATTATTATTTGAGAAGGGGCAGCATGGTGGCTAAGTGGTTAGCACTGCAGTCTTGCAGCTCTGCGGTCTTGGGCTCAAATCCCACCTAAGACAACATCTGCAAGGAGTTTGTAAGTTCCTCCGTTTTCGAGGGTTTCCAATTTCTTTTCACACTTCAAAGACATACTGATAGGTGCTTTAGATTGTGAGCCCCAATGGGGACAGTGCCAATAATTTCTGTAAAGTGCTGTGGAATTAATGGGGCTATATAAGTAAAATAAATAAATAAATGAGTGGATCAATCCACGGAGCATTGAGGTTGAGTCAAATTTCCTTATATTTGCAGTTTCACACAAATTCAAACACTTTGCAATTTGATTTGAAGGACTTATAATCAGCAGGGTTCTCACTCTCTCTTCTGTTGTCATGCAAGGTGTGGGAAAGACTTAGCGCAACACAGAGGTAAGAGGGAAAGGGAGCCAAGACACTAGAGAAAGGGGGGAGTGGAAACCTCCTAGTCTGGTCTAGCATCACCCTGTCTCCCCTATCGTCCCTGTATTGGCCTTTAACCAATCGCCGCACGCGTGCCTCGTCCTGTCTTTCCCTGGTGTTAGACTCAGGCTAGGGAAGGGAGGAGATGAGCACTAGTCGATCTTCACTGAACTTTAAAGCCAAAAAGGAAGGACAAACAGGGAAAATTTCTTAGCTTTTAGACGACTTCAGACAAATGCACACACGTCCTCAAGCACCAGAGAGGAAACAGTACTGCTCTTGCTGAAGTCTCATAAGGATTAATGAATATCGCCGGTACCTCCCTCTGTACACAGCAGGTATTTATACACCCAGACCAGGGAGTTAATTAGCCAGAGAAAGGTAGCCACTACAGTCATGGCCAAAAGTTTTGAGAATGACACCAAAATTATATTTTCACATGATCTGCTGACCTCTGGTTTTTATTAGTGTTTGTCTGATGTTTATATCACATACAGAAATATAATTGCAATCATATTATGAGTACCAATAGGTTATATTGACAGAATGAGTTAATGCAGCAAGTCAAAATTTGCAATGTTGCCCCTTCTTCTTCAAGACCTCTGTAATTCTCCCTGGCATGCTCTCAATCAACTTTTGGACCAAATCCTGACTGATTGCAGTCCATTCTTGCATGATCAATGCTTGCATTTTGCCAGAATTTGTTGGTTTTTGTTTCTCCACCCGTCTCTTGATGATTGACCACAAGTTCTCAATGGGATTAAGATCTGGGGAGTTTCCAGGCCATGGACCCAAAATCTCTATGTTTTGTTCCATGAGCCATTTAGTTATCACCTTTGTTTTATGGCAAGGTGCTCCATCATGCTGGAAAAGGCATTGTTGGGCGCCAAACTGCTCTTGGACGGTTGGGAGAAGTTGCTCTTGGAGGACATTCTGGTTCCATTCTTTATTCATGGCTGTGTTTTTAGGCAAGACTGTGAGTGAGCCGATTCCCTTGGCTGAGAAGCAACCCCACACATGAATGGTTTCAGGATGCTTTACAGTTGGCATGAGACAAGACTGGTGGTAGCGCTCACCTCTTCTTCTCCGAATAAGCTGTTTTCCAGATGTCCCAAACAATCGAAAAGGGGATTCATCAGAGAAAATGACTTTGCCCCAGTCCTCAGCAGTCCACTCCCTGTACCTTTTGCAGAATATCAGTCGGTCCCTGATGTTTTTTCTGGAGAGAAGTGGCTTCTTTGCTGCCCTCCTTGAAACCAGCCCTTGCTCAAAGAGTCTCCGCCTCACAGTGCGTGCAGAAGCACTCACACCAGCCTGCTGCCATTCCTGAGCAAGCTCGGCACTGCTGGTAGTCCGATCCCGCAGCTGAAACAGTTTTAAGATACGGTCCTGGCGCTTGCTGGTCTTTCTTGGGCGCCCTGAAGCCTTTTTGACAACAATGGAAGCTCTCTCCTTGAAGTTCTTGATGATGCAATAGCTTGTTGACTGAGGTGCAATCTTTGTAGCTGCGATACTCTTCCCTGTTAGGCCATTTTTGTGCAGTGCAATGATGGCTGCACGTGTTTCTTTAGAGATAACCATGGTTAACTGAAGAGAAACAATGATACCAAGAACCAGCCCCCTTTTAAACTGTCCAGTGATGTCATTCTTACTTAATCATGACTGATTGATCCATTAACACAGGTGTGGGTGTTGATGAGGACAGGGCTGGCGATCAATCACTAAAACGATGTTAGCTGCTCCTTTTAAGGCAGGACTGCAATGATGTTGAAATGTGTTTTGGGGGTTAAAGTTCATTTTCTGGGCAAATATTGACTTTGCAAGTACAGTAATTGCTGTTAAGCTGATCACTCTTTGACATTCAGGAGTATATGCAAATTCCCATTACAAAAAATGAAGCAGTAAACTTTGGAAAAATTACTATTTGTCTCATTCTCAATACTTTTGGCCATGACTGTAGGTTCTAGAGACAGCGTCTAAGAAGATGTCTGTAATGCCAAACGTAGAGATCTCCTGCAACCAACTGCAGGGCGACTGTCTGTCACTTCAGACACACCCGTGATATCTGTAGTGTATAAGCTGTGAGGTGAAGTTCCTACAATGATTTTTTGGTAAAAAAAAAACATGCATCTTCTTAGGCTATGCTCACATGCAGCATTTTGCATCTTTTTTTATGCAAATTAAAAGCTGCTTTTTACAGCATCAGTAACAGCTATGAGATTTCAGAAATTTTTCCGACTGAATTTGATAACTGCAGCATTTTTTTAAATTGGCAGCATGTCAATTCTTTCAGCATCTTTGCAGCGTATTTTCACCCGTAGAAAGGAACAAGAAAGCGAAAATATGCTGCAAATATTGCAAGAGTGTTTTTTTCGCAGTGTTTTTGTGGTAAAGTAAAAAAAACTTTATTAAACATATACTATAGACAAAGCACACAATCCGCATACATAAAACGCTGCAGAAAAGCCACAACAATGGCATGAAAAACTTTGCAAAAATGCTGAAAAATTGGAGTTTTTAATGCAGCATTTTTATTGCCAAAAGAGCAGGTTTGGACTACAGAACAAAAAAAAAGTAGAGAGTGTTTAACCCCTTCATGACATGGCTAATTTCCATTTTTGTGTTTTTGTTTTTTCCTGACCTTCTTACCAGAACTATAGCTTTTAATTTTTCTGTCCACATACATATGAGGGCTTGTTTTTGTGGCATGAGTTGTAGTTTTGAATGACACCATTCATTTTAACAAGCTTTCCTGTATTGAGATACGCATAATTTATTAACCAGGAATCAAGTTTTGGGGGAAAATTTTGCAAAGCTGTGGAATTTGAATTTCAAAAGATCCGCTCATCTCTAATTATTATGATTATATCAATCATCATTTTACAGGACGCTGTGATTGCTGTTGTATTCAGACAGAGCTGTAGACATGTACCACTTATAATCCTAATGCTTCATTATAGTTTTACAATTTATACATGAAAAGGTTGACTGTCTGTGGCCCCATGTGAAACCATACAGGGTCTATGTGCATACCATTGGGCTCTAACTATATAAAAACAGGTTGCTACACTTTTAGCAGGAATAATCGGAATTAAACTCATTCCATATTCTAACATCGGTATTCCCTATTTTGATGAGGAATTTTACTTCACTTTTAATTTCCATAGTAGTATACAACAGCTGGATGCTTATGCTGGAGGGACTATCATTGGCAGAAAGCAGATGGTGTTGTGTTTGATATGTGAATACTTTCTCTCTAGATTGTGCTATTTGAATGCTGATTTTGCTAAATATGAAAATCAACAAGTTATGGCCTCAGACAATGTAAGAGCTCAGCACAACTTGTGAATAGACTGATATAAGGAATATTCCAGAGTTTTTCATCTCATGAATACAAGTAAGAAACTCAGTATACACAGTACAGACCAAAAGTTTGGACACACCTTCTCATTTAAAGATTTTTCTGTATTTTCATCACAATGAAAATTGTACATTCACACTGAAGGCATCAAAACTATGAATTAACACATGTGGAATTGACTCGCCCCCTGGGCTGTGGGGCACGCGGATCCGGGCGATAGGGGAACGATGGGGGTAGTAGTAGTGGCGGCCCGGTCCCGCGGCTCAGGGTGGTCAGGCCAATGGTAGTCTGCTACGTGCTTCAGATAATGTCCGACTACGCCACCCGTGGATTGCGGTTATTAGGAACCGCCGCTGCAAGCAGACCGCTGGGGCTGATGAGGTGTGCAGCTAGGGTAGTGTGACTCCCCACGGGAAGAGTGCGGCCCCAGGGCAGTGTAGTGGATGGTGGGAGTGATGGTGGTGAAGGTCCCAGTACCGGTAGTGCCGGAGGAGCGAAGGAGCACACGGACAACAAGTTACAGTCCAGGGTCTTTACTCACAGTTCGTTTGTTCCGGGTCACTTCCGTCTGTAGTGACCGCCCAAGCCGTGCTGCGTCCACCAGGTGAGGGGCTCGGTCAACTCCCAGGCAGTTCAGGAGCATGGCACAGGACCCCCTTTAATCCTTTCTCTGGCCTGCCTCACCAGTGACCCACTTTTGTCCAGCTGCTGCGGACTCGTGCGGTTAAACGTGGGCCCCGTCCTCCGCTGTCCTATATGGTGCCTTCCTAGCAGGTTTGATGAGGTGTCGCACCAATAGATTATCACGACGACCGGTCTTTGGCTGAGGGTAGTTTCTCCTCCACCAACTTGGGATCCGGTACCCTTAATCTGCCTGACCCTTCACCCTGGATTCTCGTGGGTTCTTAGGGTCCCTTCCACCTTCTTGTTCCTGAGCCCTTCTGTTTCTCTCTCTCTTTCTTTGTAGTTCCTTTCTGTTTCTGTTCCTTTCTGTTCCTTTCTCTTGGAGCTGAGATGAGCCAAAATCTCAGCTCCCCTTCACCTCCTCCTCGGCCTCTCACTAGGCCCTTCTGGAGTAGAGCTCCTACAGAGCCTCTACTCCCTGTCTTCTCCTCTCTGGACAGAACCTAGATCTAAGATGGTGCCCACCTTTTATACCTCCCTCTGACCATGAGCCCAGGTGACCAGCAACCAATGAGCTCCTTCCTACGCTCAGGAACCAACCCCTATCTGCCCCTACAGCACTGGGTGTTCCACCCCCCCTCCCCACTCCAGGCAGGGACATAGTCGGTCATGCCTGCACTTATGTCTAGTGGGAGCACCGTTGAGCTGTCCCTCGGAAATGTGGTGTGTGTGCTGTATGCAGCTAACTGAGCCCTGGTCCATACTCCATCCTTACCCGGGAGTGGAATATCACACCTCTGGACTGAGGTGCAATACCCCTGTAGCGGCCGAACCCTCGGGGCGCTACAGAATTATATACTTAACAAAAAAGTGTAAAACAACTGAAAATATGTCTTATATTCTAGGTTCTTCAAAGTAGCCACCTTTCGCTTTGATGACTGCTTTGCACACTCTTGGCATTCTCTTGATGAGCTTCAAGAGGTAGTCACCGGAAATGGTTTTCACTAAACAGGTGTGCCCTGTCAGGTTTAATAAGTGGGATTTGTTGCCCTATAAATCGGGTTGGGACCATCAGTTGTGTTGTGCAGAAGTATGGTGGATACACAGCTGATAGTCCTACTGAATAGACTGTTACAATTTGTATTATGGCAAGAAAAAAGCAGCTAAGTAAAGAAAAACGAGTGGCCATCATTACTTTAAGAAATGAAGGTCAGTCAGTCCGAAAAATTGGGAAAACTTTGAAAGTGTCCCCAAGTGCAGTTGCAAAAACCATCAAGCGCTACAAAGAAACTGGCTCACATGAGGACCGCCCCAGGAAAGGAAGACCAAGAGTCACCTCTCCTTCTGAGGATAAGTTTATCAGAGTCACCAGCCTCAGAAATCGCAGGTTAACAGCAGCTCACATTAGAGACCAGGTCAATGCCACACAGAGTTCTAACAGCAGACACATCTCTTCAACAACTGTTAAGAGGAGACTTGTGCAGCAGGCCTTCATGGTAAAATAGCTGCTAGGAAACCACTGCTAAGGACAGGCAACAAGCAGAAGAGACTTGTTTGGGCTAAATAACACAAGGAATGGACATTAGACTAGTGTTGAGCCACCCCCGTAGTGTTCGAGTTCGGTTCGGTTCGTCGAACACCCGTGTGTTCGCCGAACTGTTCGTCGAACTGTTCGTCGAACACCTTCGAACACCGTTAAAACCAATGGCAGGCAAACAAAAACACATAGAAACACATAGAAAACACCTTCAAAGGTGTCCAAAAGCTGACAAACTGCTCAGAGACACAACTAACACATGGAAAAGTGACAAGTACATATAGTCATGCGAAAAGAAAAGAGGTGGAGGAGTAAAAGGAGGGGGAGACACAGATATAGGCATGTCATGCCCTTCTAAAATCCAAAAAGTGAGAAGCCGAGACGGCCAGTCCGCTCCTGCCCGTGCCACCTCCGTGTCGCCGGGTTTGTGCCAGAGCCGCGGTGAACCCTGACGGCCAGCCCCCCTCTCCCAATACTGGTGCCTGTCCGCTGGTGGGTCGAGAGAGCCCCCCTGTGGTGGAGGCAGCTCTAAGCTTTTTAATTTAAATTGTCCCTCTAATTTGAATGAATACACTTTAAATCCATTTACAAGGATCTATTGGAGGGCAAGTCTCATGCCAGCAGCCGCGTAATTCCAGCTCTAGTAGCGTCCACTAAAGCTGCTGCAGTTAAAAAGCTTTTATAAGGATCGAGCTCGGCTGTCCACCGCAAGGCATCCTAGTGCCAGTCCCAGCCCCTATGCCTTGGGGTGCCTCCTGATGCCCTTCACTAAGTATCCCGTGGTCCCGAAGCATTTCCTTTGAAAAAATTAAGTGTCCAAACTACAGGTGGTGTAGCTTGCTTAACAGCCGGGATAATCCGCTGACTAGCAGACACTGCTACTAGGCACAAAGTATTTCCTGGGCTAGATGCAGTTAAAAATTTGTAAGTAGATACTCTCGTTGGATGCTGAGAAAGCATTCCATAGAGTCTCCTGGCACGCCATATATGATTCTCTTAAAAAGCTTGGGGTAGGGGTCTAGGGGACCCTTTTATAGCCAAAATCACGGCCCTGTATCACAATACGTCACCTAGGCTGAAGATAAATGGAACTGTAGCACCGAGGGCTCGGTTGCTACAGACGTATTGCACCTCACCCAGAGGTGTGATATCTCACTCTCAGATAAGGATGGAGTGTGGATCAGGACCCGACACCTGCATGCATTACACCACATTGCCGTGGGGCAGGGCGACCAATATGCCCCTGAGATGGGCACGACAGTCCCTGTCCCTGGCTGGAGTGGGGGGAGGGAACACTGAGGAAGGGGAACCCTGCAGTGCAGGAGCAGGGAGGAAGCAGTTCCTGGGTGCATTGAGAAGGGAGTATAAAAGGTGGGCACCATCTTAGTTCAGTGCAGAGAAGTCTGAGCAGAAGTGGCAGGGAGCAGGGGCTCTGCATGAGCTCTGCTCCGGAGGCGGGCCTAGTAACAGAGGCCCAGGCCTGCAAGAGGGAGAAGGAAGGAAGAGGAGCGGAGAAGGCTCCAGGAACGAGGAATGAAGGGATCCCAGGGGTGCGGACGGGCGAGTCGCCACCGCACGCCCGAATCCACCTGCGTGGAGGGGTCAGGCCAAAGGGGGAGACCGGTCCCCGAACTAGTGGAGGCAGGAAACGACCCTCAGCTAGAAACCGGAGGCTCTGACATTTTATGTGGCGCAGCCCCTTGCTCCACCCGCTAGGAAGGCACCACATAGGGTCAGGGAAACTGGCGCCAAGTTTACCAAGAGGAGGCCCGAGGCAGCCGGACAGAAGTGTTGGTAAGAAAGGCCAGACAAAGGACACACAAAGGGGGTCCTGTGAAGCGCTCCAAAGTTATCTGGGAGTTGTCTGAGCCCCTCACCTGGTGAGCACAGTACGACGTGGGCAGCCGTTACCTGCAGACGTGGTCTGGATAATAAGAACTGTGAGTAAAGGCCCTGAACTGCATCACTGACTCCGTGTCGTTACTGCTGCTGCCCTGCACCATCACCCCCATCCTCCGCATACACTGCCCTGAGGCTATACTCCTCCCGTGGGGAGTTATGCTACGCTCTGCTGCACCCACAACACCAGCCTTAGCGGTCTGCCCTGTAGCGGCGGTTCACTCTGACCGCAATCCACGGGTGGCGTAGTCGGACATTTAAACATCAAAACCGCATAAATAGTTCCGCCACTGGTTTGACCGCCCTGAGCCACGGAACCGGATCGCCGCCACGAAGACTACAACCACCAGCATCCACCAAAAAGTGTCCGGCTCCGGGTGTCCCAAGGCCCAGGGGGTGCGTCAGAACATTTTCATCACCTTTCACAATCACCAATGGGACAAGGCAGGGATGTCCTCTGTCCCCTCTCTTATACATCCTAGTGACGGAGCACCTGCTCTCATCAATTCGCCATAACCCCAATATTAGGTGGATTGAGGTGGGAGGCACCGAGTACAAGTGCTCTCTATTTGCTGATGATGTCCTAGTATATATCACTCAATCACATATATCCATCCCTGCTGTTATGGCTGAAATAGATCACTTTGTTACATGGTAAAATTTTAAAATCAATGCAGCGAAGTCTGAGGCCCTCGATGTCTCCCTCCCTAAATCCATATAGGATTCCATCCAGTCCAACTTTCCCTTTGCCTGGCCCTCACAGGGTATCAAATACTTAGGAATTCCTATTCATAGAGACCTCTCCCATCTATGTTATCTTAATTTTGGGCCCTTTATTGAACAATTCCATACAGACCACGGTTGGCAAGTTAGAACTGTAAGATTCACTACGTGAACCACTGGTGTTTTGTGGAAAAGCACATGTACACCGCGTTCCAAATTATTATGCAAAAAGTGTTTAGGAGTGATAAGGGAAGAATTTGTTTGTTTGTCAGTTAAACTCATTGATGGTGATGTGTGTCAGGCCTCTTTATATCACTGTAAGCAATTGCAGACACCTGTGCTAATTAGTTTGGCAGGTGTGTCCAATGAAAGGCAAGACTACTTAAGAAGGCTCTCTCACATTATTAAGCAGCCTACATTTTCTGCCAAAATGGGAAAGAAAAAGGATGTGTCGGCTGCTGAGAAGCAACAAATTGTGGAGTGTTTAGGTCAAGGCATGACTACAATCAACATTGTGCGATGATCAGGATGAAGTGTCTTGGCAATCAAGAAGTATGTAGCTGATTCACAGTACACACGTGTGCGTGCTGATAAGGGCAAATTGAGGACTCTTTCCTACAGGCAATTACGTCAGGTTGAAACAGCAGCGGCAAAAAAGCCTTGTCATAGCAGCAGACAAGTTTTTGAAGCTGCTTGTGCCTCCAACGTCCCCCGAACAACAAGATGCAGGGTCCTTCAGAGGTTTGCAGCTGTGCATATGCCATCCTGTCGACCTCCTCTATCCACTTCACACAAGCAGAAACGGCTCCAGTGGGCCAAACATTACATGAAGACTGATTTCAAAACTGTTTTGTTCACGGATGAGTGCCGTGCAGCGCTCGATGGTCCAGATGAATGGAGTGGAGGATGGCTGGTTGATGGACACCCCACGCAAACACGGCTGCAGCGCCAACAAGGAGGAGGTGGAGTAATGTTTTGGGCTGGAATCATGGGGAGAGAGATTGTCGGCCCCTTTAGGATCCCTGAAGGCGCTAAAGATGAACTCCATAATGTATGTGGATTTTCTCAAACAGCACTTCCTGCCATGGTTCAAGAAGAAGAACCGTGTATTTCACAGCAAGATCATTTTTCTGCATGATAATGCACCATCTCATGCTGCACATAAAACATCTGCATCTCTGGCTGATATGGGCATAAAAGGGGACAAACTTATGGTGTGACCCCCATGCTCCCCTGACCTCTACCCCATTCAGAACCTTTGGAGCATCATTAAAAGGAGTGTCTATGATGGCGGGAGGCAGTTCACATCTAAGCAACAGCTCTGGGAGGGTATTCTGTCCTCATGCAAAACAATTGAAGCAGAAACCATCCAAAACCTGACAAATTCAATGGACGAGAGAGTTCAGAAGCTCCTTTCGAACAAGGGGTCCTATGTGAAAATGTAACATCACCTAGAATAAAGTTTTGAGTTGAAAACTGTTTGATTTCAGTTTCTAACAACCTGCTAATGCTTATAATTTCAAAAATGACCATTTTTTTGGTCTTTATTAAAATGAAAAGGTTGATCGAAAAGTTTGGGGGATCTAAGAGTGTGGCAACCCAGTAGTCATGATTACTTCGAATTCTGACAATATGAGGGTCATGCTGCAGGTAGTGCAGCAAGAAGGCACTTATGTGTCTTGCGCATCTCGGAGCCCCAAAATTATTTTCCGGGCTAGATGCAGCTAAAAATTATTTTTAATTTTAAATCTGGTGAAGCTTATTATAGATGGCCTAATAGGATCAGTGCTGCACACTGCTACAAAGCCCAAATTATTTTCCAGTCAAGATACAGATAAACATGATTAGTAATTTGAAAGCTTAAAACGGTTGGTAGGGTGATTTTAACCAATCATCAAGCTTTTACTCTCCCCAGGATGACACAGGGGTAGAAAAGTCGTTTCGGATCCATGATTTGTTCATCTTTATGAACGTGAGTCTGTCTACATTATCAGTGGAGAGCCGCGTGCGCTTATCTGTCAGCACACCACCAGCAGCGCTGAACACACGTTCAGACAGAACGCTGGCTGCGGGGCATGACAAGATCTCCAAGGCGTAAGTGGCTAGCTCCGGCCATTTATCCCGATTGGAAGCCCAAAAAGAGCAAGGGTCCAGTGACACAGTCGTGGCTTCAATGTTTACTTGGAGATACTCCTGTACCATCGTCTCTAGGCGTTGACTATGTGTCAGACTTCTTGTCTCCTGTGGCCTTGCAAAGGATGGGCTAAAAAAGTGGTGAAATGATTCCGCAAAATTGATGTTACCAGCAGATACTGTGGTTCTGTTACGGTTTGAGTGCTGAACACTTGACGGTCCCACGGTTGGCAAGTTGGAACTGTGAGATTCACTACGTGCACCACTGGTATTTTGTGGAAAAGCACATGTAAGATTCTGCAACAGTCTCTGCTGATACTCCTGCATGCGTGCATCCCTTTCTATGGCAGGAATAATTTCTGCAAATTTACTTTTGTACCGGGGATCTAACAGTGTGGCAACCCAGTAGTCAGGATTATTTCTAATTCTCACAATTCGAGGGTCATGTTGCAGGTAGTGCAGCAAGAAGGCACTCATGTGTGTTGCGCATCCAGGAGCACCAAGTCCCTGTTGTGTTGGTGGCGAGGTAACAATCATGCTTCCTTCCTCTTTCCTCTCCCCCCAACCTCGCACAACAGAAATGTGATCAAGGTCTCCCTCATCTGATGAGTCTTCCATCAGTTCGTCCTCCACTTCTTCCTGGGCTCCTGCACCTTCCTCACTAGTTTGGCTGCTACCATGCGCCCTGGTAAAACCATCTCCCCCACCCTCACATGCCTGCCGCCTTGGTGCTGCCGACCGTCTGGACCTTGCAGATGTTAGCCCTTCCGCATACAACTCCTCCTCCTCTACTTCCTCCACCTCCTCTTGTGCCACCACCTGACTCCGAATTCTGTTTAACATGTGCTCCAGCATGTAAATCACCGGAATAGTCATGCTGATAATGGCATCGTCAGCACTAAACATCTTCGTCGCCATTTCAAAACTGTGCAGAAGGGTGCATAGGTTCCTGATCTGAGACCACTCCTCCAGCGTGATTTGCCCCACCTCTGAATCTCGTTGGCCCAGGCTATACGTCAGAACGTATTGCACCAGGGCTTGTCGGTGCTGCCACAGTCGCTGCAACATGTGCAGAGTTGAATTCCACCGGGTAGGCACATCGCATTTTAGCCGGTGAAGTGGCAGGCCCAACGACTTCTGTAGAGATGTAAGTCGCTGAGCTGCGGGATGCGAACGGCGGAAGTGAGCACACAGCGACCGTGCCCTCTGCAGAAGGCCATCTAGTCTGGGATAGTGGGCTAAAAATTGCTGGACAACCAGGTTCAACACGTGAGCCATACAAGGCACGTGTGTGACATTGCCCCGGCGAAGGGCCGCACCCAGGTTTGCAGCATTGTCGCACACGGCCTTCCCTGGTTTCAGGTCCAGTGGAGACAACCATTCATGAAATTGGTTCTCCAGAGCTGACCACAACTCCTCAGCTGTGTGACTCACATTTCCCAGACATTTCAATGTAAAAACCGCCTGATGACGTTGAGCCCTACTGCCAGCATAGTAAGGAGGTGTGCAGGATCCCTTCTGCGCAGTTAGAAAGCTTGTGGCATGACCAGACAGGCTTTGGGTGCAGGTGGAAGACCGAGAGGAGGTTGAGGAGGCAGAAGCAGTGGAGGAACTTTGACATAAAGAGGATTGACGCACAACTCGTGGGGACGGCAAGACTTGGACAGCAGCCCCTTGTCCTGCTGTCACCATAGTTACCCAGTGCCCAGTCAGCGACATGTAACGCCCCTGTCCATGCCTACTCGTCCAAGTGTCTGTGGTGAAATGCACCCTGTCACACACAGAGTTTCTCAAAGAAGCGGTGATGTTGTGTGCGACATGCTGGTGGAGCGCAGGCACACCTTTCTTTGAGAAGTAGTGCCGACTGGGCATCTGGTACTGGGGCACTGCGACGGACATAAGGTCTCGAAAATCCTCTGTGTCCACCAGGCGGAAAGGCAGCATTTCTGTAGCCAAGAGCTTGCAGATGGTGAAATTCAACCTCTTAGCTTTCTCATGGCTAGGAGGAAATGGTCTTTTACTTGTCCACATCTGAGGGACCGAGGGCTGGCTATTGTGCTTAGACGGGGTTGATAAGGGTGTCCCCGGCAAACTGCCGGTCTGTGAGGAAGATGCAGGCGGACATGTTAGGTTGCCTTGATCCAAAGGTGGTGCTATCGATGTCGGACAGCGCTCAACACCAGCTGGTGTTACCACCTCCAAAGAAAATGATGACCTGCCAATCACGCTGGCTGTTGCGGGTAAAGAGGTGGCAGGTCTGCGCCCCAAAACAGGTGTGACTGCTGTCCCCCCAGTCACAGAGGATGAAGAGGCCGCGGATGCACAAGATATGGCAGACGGTGATTGGCCCGGCCGGCTAGGCCGCATTGTAGCACACTGAGCTTCCCACTGCAACTTATGCTTCATGTCCATGTGCCGGTTCATGCATGAAGTACTCAAACTATGTATTTTTTGGCCTCTACTTAGCTTTTGCTGACAAATGTTACAGATAACACGAGTTGGGTCATCTTTATCGATCTGAAAAAATGCCCAGGCTATGCAAGGCTTAGCACCCATGCGACCTGAAGAGCCACCACGACTTGTGGTGAGAGGCAGAGTTGTGTTTGAGGATGCAGTTGTTGACGTGCTTCCAGTACTATGTCTCTGTCCAGGAAGGCGCAACCTGACCTCGTCGTCACTAGCATCTTCCTCCACCTCCTCTGCTGACCTCATCTCTTGGCTGACTGTGGGTTGACAGTAAGTGGGATCTCCGACCTCATCATCATCACCCTGTGCGTTATCACACCCGTCGTCCTCAGAGCCAACCTGTTCCTGCCCTGACAAAAAACTAAAGTTGTCGCTCCAATCAGGTATTTGAGTCTTATCATCGTCTTCCTCATTGTCTCCACCAACAGGAGTTACAGTTTGGGAATGAGGGTCTACATTATGGTCAGAACCTTCTGCGTCTGGTCCTGGATCCGACTCATAAAGATTCTGGGCATCAGTGCAGATCATTTCCTCGTCTGGATTCACAGAAGCGCTGGAGTCGACCTCTGATTCCCAGGCTATAGTATGAGTAAACAGCTCTGCAGACTCAACCATCTGTTCTACCTCATACTCAGACGGGCAGCTGGAGATTTGGGAGCTGTGAGGAAGCAAGTGCGATTTGGGTGACACCTTTGAGGACTGGAGTATTTGTGATGTTGAAGTTGATGTGGAGGAGAGCCCACTTAAAGGAGCACTTGATATCCATTGAAGCACCTGCTGTTTTTGTGCCTCATCTGGAATTTGTAGCGATTGGCGTGGCCGTAAGAAAGGGATCTTATCACATTGTCCGCTAAAAGAAGTAGACATTTTAGTTTGGCTGGAAGATGGTCTTTCTTCTGCACCTACCCCACGGACACAACCTTTTTTCCCCTTCCCAACACGCCTATTCCCCTTTCCACCAGCAGCAGGCCTTTTTCCACTCATTTTGGTGGTTAACTAATTCACAACTCTGGAGTTGTTTGCACAAAAAAACAATGGATGGTAACCGAGCAGAGCTGAGTGGCCAAACTGTGGTATTAGGCCAAAACTATTGGCTGGGCTAGATGCAGAAAAAAATTATTTTTAATTTGCAACCTGATGGAGGTCAGTATAGATGGACTAATAGACCAAGTCCCACACACTGCTAGAAGCCCAAATATTTTTTCAGAGCTAGATGCAGAAAAAAATTATTTTTAATTTGCAACCTGATGGAGGTCAGTATAGATGGACTAATAGACCAAGTCCCACACACCGCTAGAAGCCCAAATATTTTTTCAGAGCTAGATGCAGAAAAAAATTATTTTTAATTTGCAACCTGATGGAGGTCAGTATAGATGGACTAATAGACCAAGTCCCACACACTGCTAGAAGCCCAAATATTTTTTCAGAGCTAGATGCAGAAAAAAATTATTTTTAATTTGCAACCTGATGGAGGTCAGTATAGATGGACTAATAGACCAAGTCCCACACACTGCTAGAAGCCCAAATATTTTTTCAGAGCTAGATGCAGAAAAAAATTATTTTTAATTTGCAACCTGATGGAGGTCAGTATAGATGGACTAATAGAACAAGTCCCACACGCTGCTAGAAGCCCAAATATTTTTTCAGAGATAAATGAAGAAAAAAATTATTTTTAATTTGCAACCTGATGGAGGTCAGTATAGATGGACTAATAGACCAAGTCCCACACACTGCTAGAAGCCCAAATATTTTTTCAGAGCTAGATGCAGAAAAAAATTATTTTTAATTTGCAACCTGATGGAGGTCAGTATAGATGGACTAATAGACCAAGTCCCACACACCGCTAGAAGCCCAAATATTTTTTCAGAGCTAGATGCAGAAAAAAATTATATTCAATTTGCAACCTGCTGGAGGTCAGTATAGAAGGACTAATAGAACAAGTCCCACACACTACTAGAAGCCCAAATATTTTTTCAGAGCTAGATGCAGAAAAAAATTATATTCAGTTTGCAACCTGATGGAGGTCAGTATAGATGGACTAATAGAATGATGCTATGCCCAAAAGATTTTACTTCACTAGGTGCAGTAAAAAAATTGGTATTCTATACACAGGTGGTATATCTTGCAACACAGATAGGCTACTCCACTGACTAACACACTCTGCAATAGGCCAAAAAGGATTAGCTTTGCTAGATTCAGCCAAAAGATCTTCATTGTTCCTGCAGAGATCCATCCC
Organism: Phyllobates terribilis; assembly: GCF_046119375.1. Classification (NCBI taxonomy): domain Eukaryota; kingdom Metazoa; phylum Chordata; class Amphibia; order Anura; family Dendrobatidae; genus Phyllobates; species Phyllobates terribilis. Next base: position 866,093,187 of record NW_027362761.1, on the reverse strand, counting down.
CTGCCCCTCCCCCCGCCCCGCTGTACACTCAAACTGCGTATTAACATTAATTTTCATCATTACTGAGAAAAAATCCAGTTATGATTTTGGTGCACGAACAGTTATCGAACATAACCTCGAACAGCCGAATTTTTCTCAAATTGTTCGTGTTCGCCGACCGGCTCGAACACCGCCCAAAACAGCTCGAATTTGAGATTGGCGAACAGTTCGAGTAGAACAACGCTCATCTCTACATTAGACCAGTGGAAATCTGTGATTTGGTCTGATGAGTCCAAATTTGAGATCTTTGGTTCCAACCACCGTGTCTTTGTGCAACGCAGAAAAGGTGAACGGATGGACTCTACATGCCTGGTTCCCACCGTGAAGCATGGATGAAGAGGTGTGATGGTGTGGGGGTGCTTTGCTGGTGACACTGTTGGGGATTTATTCAAAATTGAAGGCATACTGAACCAGCATGGCTACCACAGCATCTTGCAGCGACATGCTATTCCATCCGGTTTGCGTTTAGTTGGACCGTCATTTATTTTTCAACAGGACAATGACCCCAAACACACCTCCAGGCTGTGTAAGGGCTATTTGACCAAGAAGGAGAGTGATGGGGTGCTATGCTAGATGACCTGGCCTCCACAGTCACCAGACCTGAACCCAATCAAGATGGTTTGGGATGAGCAGGACCGCAGAGTGAAGGCAAAAGGGCCAACAAGTGTTAAGCATCTCTGGGAACTCCTTCAAGATTGTTGGAAGACCATTTCCGGTGACTACCTCTTGAAGCTCATCAAGAGAATGCCAAGAGTGTGCAAAGCAGTCATCAAAGCAAAAGGTGGCTACTCTGAAGAACCTAGAATATAAGACATATTTTCAGTTGTTTCACACTTTTTTGTTAAGTATATTATTCCACATGTGTTAATTCATAGTTGTGATGCCTTCAGTGTGAATGTACAATTTTCATAGTCATGAAAATACAGAAAAATCTTTAAATGAGAAGGTGTGTCCAAACTTTTGGTTCGTACTGTACATACAGGTGCTTCTCACAAAATTAGAATATCAACACAAAAGTCATTATCTCAGTAAATTAGAATACTTTATAACAACAGCTTGAAAGATTATTTTAAAATCTGAAATGTTGGCCTACTGAAATGTATGTTCAGTAAGTGCACTCCATACTTGGTCGGGGCTCCTTTTGCATCAATTACTGCATCAATGCAGCGTGGCATGGAGGCGATCAGCCTGTGGCACTGCTGAGATGTTATGGAAACCCAGGTTGCTTTGATAGCAGCCTTCAGCTCGTCTGCATTGTTGGGTCTGGTGTCTCTCATCTTCCTCTTGACAATACCCCATAGATTCTCTATGGGGTTAAGGTCAGGCGAGTTTGCTGGCCAATCAAGCACCGTGATACTGTTGTTTTTAAACCAAGTATTGGTACTTTTGGCAGTGTGAACAGGTGCCAAGTCCTGCTGGAGAATGAAATTTCCATCTCCAAAAAGCTTGTCGGCAGAGGGAAGCGTGACATGCTCTAAAATTTCCTGGTAGACGGCTGCGCTGACTTTGGTCTTGATAAAACACAGTGGACCTACACCAGCAGATGATATGGCTCCCCAAACCATCACTGGCTGGTTGTGGAAACTTCACACTAGACCTCAAGCAGCTTGGATTGTGGGCCTCTCCACTCTTCCTCCAGACTCTGGGACCTTGATTTCGAAATGAAATGCAAAATTTACTTTCATCTGAGAACAACACCTTGAACTACTGAGCAACAGTCTTTTTCTTCTTGACCCAGGTAAGTGTGAAGCCCAGCTGTGCTTGGTATCACAAATCCTAGAAGGGTGTATTGAAGGATTCCTCCACAAGAGGCCCCCATAACCATTCAGACATCTCCACCTTCCACCTCAGACCTCCAGAGGGAGCTCCTTAGGGAGATATAAAAGGGAAGGTGGAGTCAGGCAGCAGTCAGTCTTGAGACTACAGTCTGTGTGAGCAGTTAGTCTATTCTGGTATAGCAGTGAGTCCAGTACAGCCTGAGAGGAGTTACCTCAGAGGACAAAAGCCTGTTCAGCTCCTGCAATTGCTATCCTGCAGTGGAGCTTATCCAGATCGAGACTCGGTGCAGCTCAGTGAGGTGAGCTTTAGGTGTGCCGGCGCCATAAGATCGGTGAATCGCGGCATGCTGCCGTTAGTGTGAGTAGCCTATTGAGGGTCCGAGTAGGCCGAAGGCGAAGGAGTAGAGAGTTAGTTCATAGGGGGCACAGGAGCTTAACTAGCTCACCCCGAAGAAGTAGTTACCGGACACCGGGTCCGAAGCTTGCCGGGATCTCCTCGACCCAGTAAGATAAACTGGAATCCCTGGAGAACTACAGGTCCCAGGATCGCAAAAGTGCTGATACGTACCAAAGCCAGGAGACACATAGGCCCCGTAGGTCGGGAGCGTGCACTCCAAGAGAAGGCCCTACCACAAGGTCAGCCAGCGCAGGACAGAGACAAAGTTAGGCCTAGGTCCAGGCAGGTCAGAAACTTATTACGCAGCAGCAAGAACCAGGAGGCCCAAAACCTGCTCATTGGGGAGGATCCGGACATACACCCTTCACCCTACAGTGCTCCGGGGAGTGCCTGAAATTCCACCAGTAAAAGGTACTGAAGTGACTTTTGTGTCCGTCCCTGTTCTTGCTCCGACTCGGCTGAGTCGCCTTGTCCTGCATCCCCGTTCTTATACTGCCCTGAGGCCCAGCTCCACCTGTGGGGAGCCATACTATCTAGCTGCCTTATCACCGGCCTCAGTGGACTGCGCAGCGCTGGTGAATATCATCAGAAACCATAGGTGGTGTCACGAACATTTTTATAAACTTAACATCTATCAACGCCTTTTTAAAGAGAGACCCCAGAGTACGGGCCCGGGAGCCGACCACCGCGACCTCCTTAAGGCTAAAGGCCCGGGTAACCGAGTCATCCCCCATCCCCTGGGCTTGTCATCTCTCCTGGCGTCACGAACAGGATTGCGTGCCCGCTGCAACGACGAAGTGTTTTGCCCGTTGCCACCGGGTACTGTGCGCCTTTATTCTAAACTGTGTACGTAAAGTTGTGGTGAAGATAGCCGCCATTGTTGGGCCGTTGAGCAAGAAGAAGGGCGTAACTGCGGGAAAATAAGAGGCGTACCTGCAAAAGAGCGCAAAGTCCCGGACACACCCCACGCCTCGACGTCAAAGCAGGAAGCGCCAGGTCCTGAAAGGAGCATCGCTGAACGCTCTGACGTAGGACGCAAGCAACGCAAGGTCCTGAAGACAACCGTCACCTGCGGAGCTGCGGCCTACCGGAAGAAAAAACAGAAGGTAGGCCACGGTTAACTAGGGGGGCGCTAAGATGTCCGTCGAACAGCAGAACGCCGACCTACCAGTCAACGTCCCTGAAGTTCAGCCCGCGCCCGATAATGGGCAGGCCGAAGCCGCCGCTCCACCAGCAGCACCTGTAACACCTGTTATTCCTATGACTTTACCGTACATTCCTGGAGCCAAGTGGCTCCCCCAGTACAACGGCAAACCAGATACCCTGTCTGGATTCAAACGGAAGATATGTGGTATTTTGGACATGTACTCTATGACCGGCAAACAAAGAGCTGCCGTTGTATTAGGACAACTGACCGGTGCTGCGGAACGTGAAGTGGAAACATGGTCAGCCGCACACCAGGAGTCAGTGTCCGCAATATTCCAAAAATTACAGACTGTATTTGAGGACCTTACTGAGGCGGACCTCCGGATGAGGTTCTACAGCTGCTCCCAACAACCAGAGGACAATGTTCGGGACTACGCCTGGCGTCTCCAAGGGGCCCTGCGGGCTCTGAACCAGGTTAGTCCGACCAGCTTTGAGAATGAGAACCGAATGCTGAAGGAACAGTTTGTCCGGGGACTGAGGACTCCAGAGGAGAGCAGGACTGTGCGTTGGTGGTCCCTGGATCATCCGGATGCCACCTTTGACAATCTTAAGGACATGGCTATAAAAGGACTGCAGCCCCTGGAAACAAATGCCATCCAACGTTACCAGGGTGGGACTACTCCAGTGCCTGCTACACCCACCTTTTCCCCAGTGGCTGCTGAAGCTAAGGTTCCAGCAACATCCCCTGAAGAACTGGACAGTCTGCGCTCTGAGGTGCGTCAGTTGAGCAAAACCCTGACCACCGTGCTGAGTGCCCTGCAGCTGCGGACAGAGCCCGAGGAAGGAGGGAAGATCCTGCTAGCCGACAGCCCTGAGGATGTCCCCTGGATGCGGAGGAGGAGGAGGCCAACACCACCCTCGCCGAGGACCAGTGACCAACGCCGTCCACCAAGGGAACCAATCTGCTACCGATGCCGTAAGACCGGACACATCGCTCAGAATTGTCCTTTAAACGGGAAAACCCTGGGTCCGAGGGCCAGCACCCAGGAGTAGACTCACCTGGCCCATCAGACTGGTACAACAGGTTCGTCGGAGGAAGACCTTTCCTGTCCATTGTGTTGGACGGGATACCGACGCATGCCCTGCTGGACACAGGATCTCAGGTAACCATCATGCCTGAAGTCCTCTACAAGAGGTACTGGTCCATGGACGATCTGCGTCCGCCAGCTCCAAATTTGTCTGTATATGCCTCAAATGGACTCCCCCTTAACCTACTCGGGGTTAAGAATGTGACTGTAAAAGTGGGGAGAGTGGAGCTGAAGGACCAGGGACTAATTGTAGTAGAGACCAATCCTGATGACACTAATCCGTATATGGTACTTGGCACTAACATTGTTGGTAACTGTTTGGGAGAGGTAATGTTCTTACTCCAGCAGATTGCTGACACTGCCAAACCAGGACAGAGGAGGGCGCTACAGAAGGAGATCCGCGTCCTGATGTATCAACAGCAAGTGAGGTTGACAGATGGTGAAATCGGTAACGTGAGGGTAACAGACCCCATACCCATTGTCATCCCCCCAACGAGTGAAATGCTCATCTGGTGTAGAGCTGCCATAGGTCTTAGAGGACGGAGCTACCAGGCGGTAGTAGAACCCCTTTGCTCCGAGCATAGACCCACGCTCTTAACCGCCAGGGGAGTGGTAGATGTAAGTAATGGGAGGGTGCCCGTCCGTCTTCTCAACTTAGGGGAAGGTGAGGTCAAACTGCCACGTTATGCCACTGTTGCCAAATTACATGCTGTCAATAACAACTGCATCCATGAGGCGGAGTCCTTAACCTCACCAGATGAAGTAGAGGATAATGACCCTGCAACCCAGGTGGAGGATTGGTGTCAGCAGCTCCATGTTGGGACAGACACCACTCCTGCCCATCAAAAACAAGGTGTACACCGGGTGGTACAAGAATATTCGCAGGTGTTCAGTAAACATCCAGTAGACTTCGGGAGGATTAAGGGGGTTCAACATCATATCCCCACAGGCAACCATTCCCCAATTAAGGAACGTTATCGGCCTATACCCCCAGCTCACTACCAGAAGGCAAAAGAAATGCTGCATGACATGAGGAAGGCGGGAGTGATTAGGGATAGTTGTAGTCCCTGGGCTTCTCCCCTAGTGCTGGTTAGGAAAAAGGACGAGAGCATGAGAATGTGTGTAGATTACCGTCAAGTAAATCGCATTACACATAAAGATGCATACCCTTTACCACGCATAGAGGAGTCCCTAGCTGCCTTAAAGTCTGCAAATTACTTTTACACCCTTGAACTCACTAGTGGGTACTGGCAAGTCGCTGTGGCTGAGGAGGATCGAGAGAAGACGGCCTTCACCACCCCGATGGGACTCTGCGAGTTCAACAGCATGCCGTTTGGACTCTGCAATGCCCCCGGAACGTTCCAGAGATTGATGGAGTGCTGCCTGGGACAACGCAACTTCGAGACTGTGTTACTTTACCTGGATGACGTAATTGTGTACTCCAGAACGTACGAGGACCACTTGAAACACCTGGCAGAGGTATTTGAGTCACTGTCCCGGTACGGGATGAAGTTGAAGCCCTCAAAGTGCCATCTGCTCAAGAAGAAGGTACAGTACCTGGGACACATTGTCAGTCCGGAAGGCGTAGCACCAGACCCGGAGAAAGTCACAGCCATCCAGAAGTGGCCGGAGCCGAAGAACCTCAAGGAGGTGCGTCAGTTCTTGGGACTAGTAGGATACTACCGGAGGTTCGTAAAGGACTACACCAAAAAGGCAGCTCCTCTGCAAGACCTCCTGGTAGGGCAGTCCCCCAAAGGCAAAAACCCTCCATTCCACTGGGGTAAAGAACAGGCTGAATCATTTCAAGAAATGAAGGAGATCCTGACAGGTGACGAAATCCTAGCCTACCCTGACTACAGCCAACCATTCCTGCTGTATACAGATGCCAGCAACGAAGGTCTGGGAGATGTCTTGAGTCAGAAGCAGAATTGGCAAGAGAAAGTCATCGCATATGCAAGCAGGAAGCTACGTCCGACTGAGAGGAACCCAGAGAACTATAGCAGTTTTAAGTTGGAGTTCCTGGCCTTGGTCTGGGCCATCACTGAACGGTTCAAGCACTATCTGGCTTCCAGCAAGTTCACTGCCTTTACTGATAACAACCCCTTGACCCATCTTGAAACAGCTAAGTTGGGGGCTCTGGAACAACGATGGATGGCTCGGCTGTCAAACTACCAATTTACAATTAAATACCGGGCGGGCCGCAAGAACGCCAACGCTGATGCCCTGTCTAGGATGCCTCACCAGTCAGACACAGAAGAAGAAGTGGATGACCTGGAAGAGATAGAGCTACCTGCCTTTCACCAGAGTGGGATGATCCATGAGCAACGAGCCTCCAGGAAGCCGCGTGAAAAGACGTTAAACCCCCTTCCTCACCACAGCTGGAAAGAGACCCAGGACAGTGACCCGGTTGTCAGCCGCATCAAACAGCTGATAACCCAAGAAGGTGCCTCCCTGGAGAAAGATGCGTCTCTGCAAGCAAAGCAGCTGTGGAACGAGAGGAGCCGGCTGTTTATTTACCGTGAGAAGCTGTGCCGGAGGTACGTTAATCCAAGAACCCATGAGATGGTATGGCAGATAGTGGTCCCGAAGACAGACATCCAGATGGTATTGGAAGCTTACCACGATCAGGCGGGGCACTTTGGCTGGAAAAAGCTAGAGACCCTGCTGAAATGTAGATTCTACTGGGTAGGAATGCGCAGCTCCATTGAAAGGTGATGCTGGGACTGTGGACCCTGCAGACTAAGAAGGAAAGACTTCAGCAGCCAGAAGGCACCCCTGCAGCCCATCAAGACGACTCGACCTCTGGAGATCGTGGCCCTGGACCATGTCAAGCTCTCGCCCAGCAGGTCAGGGTACTCCTATGCTCTGACCATGGTAGATCACTACTCACGTTTCCTGGTGGTCGCCCCCGTCAAAGACTTGACGGCAGAGACAGCAGCAAAAACGTTCCAAGCGTATTTCTGCAGACCCCATGCTACCCTGAGCAGGTGCTGACTGACCAGGGCCCGGCCTTTGAGGCTGAGTTGTTCAAGGAGTTCTGCCATCTCTACGGGTGTAAGAAGATAAGAACTACACCTTACCACCCACAAACAAACGGTCTCTGCGAAAAGATGAACAACATCATCATCGACCTGCTAAAGACCATACCACTTGAGGAGAGAAACCAGTAGTCAGACCTACTACCAGACCTAGTGGATCTGTACAATCATATACCAGTCAGTTCCACCAATTGCACTCCGGCATATCTCATGCGGGCAAGGCCAGGAAAGCTGCCCATGGATTTGGAGCTTGGTGTTGTTGAACCTGAGGCTGATATGACCACTGAGGACTGGGACACCACCAGACAAGAGCAGTACAGAAGGGTACAAGCTTGTGTCAAGGACAGTCTTACTCGGGTGAGAGAAAAGCAGGAAATGCACTACAACAAAAACGCACCCGCAGAACCTTTCACACCTGGTGAAACAGTACTAAAAAGGAAAAGACGCAACCACAAACTCGACGACCAGTGGGAAAAAGACCCCTACACTGTGTTACCATCAAGGTTTGACAACAAAAAGACCTGTCGTGATGGAGGAAAAACATCTGCTACAGTGTCCAGGGACCACTTAAAGTTGTGTCCAGAATTACTGAAACCTCGTGAAGAAGTGTCTCTCACAATCCAGGAAGAACCTGAAGAAGCGGTGATACACACTGACCTTGGAGACTTCCCAGCTGATTGGCCTCAGATAGGAGGTGCAGTAATCATTCCAGTACTCCAATTCTATGAACAACCAGAAAACCCTCCACAGCAAGTTGTACCTGTAAGTGCTGCAGAAGAGCCAGCTCAAGAAGTATCCCCGGATGAAGGATCCCCGGCAGGAGCAGAGCAAGAGGGCCCAGCCAATGGTAGACTTGCCAGTCCAAGAGAGAGGTTAAGGCAGTTTTACAACATGGTTACACGTAGAACTGATAGAGTTACTGAGGATACAGATACTGACACTCCACCAACCACAGCACTACGTAGATCAGTACGCAGCACAAGAGGTAAACCTCCTGCTAGGTACACACAATAGATGATCAAAATTGCTGAAAGTGTAGATAGTTACCCCTGGGGTATTGTATATTAAATTGTAATGTACTGCATAATTGTGTATTTTCCATGCAAGTGTACATTATTTTGTGTTTTGCTTATTTTTGAACAGTTGAAGTGATATGGACACTTTGCCTATTTACTTCTTTATTTATCAAATAACTTCATGGATGAGGACTGTGTGCAGCCCAAAAACTGCTTTTGTATATAATTCCGCTCCCTGGAGTGCCCTTTAGGTGACCTCAGAAGGAAAACCTGTCTGGAGTGGCACGTGTGGAGGTCCAACTCGGGATCTTCATGCCCTGCAGCCACCCCAGGGCCTACGTAGAGGGTTTAGGACAGGTCCCTCAAAACCTTGTGAGATGGACATCCTTCTTGGGAACCTCACCACAAGAGACTTGGATTCTTAGGACACTCTGTATTTGTTTAATTGTTTTATTATGCAACATTAAAGATTCGTTCCTCCCATAAAGGGAAGATTGTTTTAGTATTGCTTATATTTCCTATTGTTACTGTTTTTATAAAATGTGCTTCATCCCGGGAGTGCTGAGTTTAACTAGGGGGGAATGTGAAGCCCAGCTGTGCTTGGTATCACAAATCCTAGAAGGGTGTATTGAAGGATTCCTCCACAAGAGGCCCCCATAACCATTCACACATCTCCACCTTCCACCTCAGACCTCCAGAGGGAGCTCCTTAGGGAGATATAAAAGGGAAGGTGGAGCCAGGCAGCAGTCAGTCTTGAGACTACAGTCTGTGTGAGCAGTTAGTCTATTCTGGTATAGCAGTGAGTCCAGTACAGCCTGAGAGGAGTTACCTCAGAGGACAAAAGCCTGTTCAGCTCCTGCAATTGCTATCCTGCAGTGGAGCTTATCCAGATCGAGACTCGGTGCAGCTCAGTGAGGTGAGCTTTAGGTGTGCCGGCGCCATAAGATCGGTGAATCGCGGCACGCTGCCGTTAGTGTGAGTAGCCTATTGAGGGTCCGAGTAGGCCGAAGGCGAAGGAGTAGAGAGTTAGTTCATAGGGGGCAGAGGAGCTTAACTAGCTCACCCCGAAGAAGTAGTTACCGGACACCGGGTCCGAAGCTTGCCGGGATCTCCACGACCCAGTAAGATAAACCGGAATCCCTGGAGAACTACAGGTCCCAGGATTGCAAAAGTGCTGATACGTACCAGAGCCAGGAGACACATAGGCCCCGTAGGTTGGGAGCGTGCACTCCAAGAGAAGGCCCTACCACAAGGTCAGCCAGCGCAGGACAGAGACAAAGTTAGGCCTAGGTCCAGGCAGGTCAGAAACTTATTACGCAGCAGCAAGAACCAGGAGGCCCAAAACCTGCTCATTGGGGAGGATCCGGACATACACCCTTCACCCTACAGTGCTCCGGGGTGTGCCTGAAATTCCACCAGTAAAAGGTACTGAAGTGACTTTTGTGTCCGTCCCTGTTCTTGCTCCGACTCGGCTGAGTCTCCTTGTCCTGCATCCCCGTTCTTATACTGCCCTGAGGCCCAGCTCCACCTGTGGGGAGCCATACCATCTAGCTGCCTTATCACCGGCCTCAGTGGACTGCGCTGGGCTGGTGAATATCATCAGAAACCATAGGTGGCGTCACGAACATTTTTATAAACTTAACATCTATCAACGCCTTCTTAAAGAGAGACCCCAGAGTACGGGCCCAGGAGCCGACCACCGCGACCTCCTTAAGGTTAAAGGCCCGGGTAACCGAGTCATCCCCCTTCCCCTGGGCTTGTCATAAGACACTTCAGGGGTTGTCTATTGGTCATGAGTGGCTTGACACAAGGAATGCGACACTTGTAGCCGATGTCTTGGATATGTCTGTGTGTGGTGGCTCTTGATGCAATGACTCCAGCAGACAGAATAAAGGACCTTTTTAAAAGTATAGGAAGCCTTTGCAGGTGTTTTTTGTTAATTATTCTACTGTAATTTACTGAGATAATGACTTTTGTGTTTTCATTGGCCGTAAGCCATGATCATCAACATTGACAGAAATAAACACTTGAAATAGATCACTCTGTTTGTAATGACTCTATATAATATATGAGTTTTACTTTTTGGATTGAAGAACTGAAATAAATTAACTTTTTGATGATATTCTAAAAGGGGCTTTCCCCTTTCTGAAAACTTTATCCAATATTCTTGATTAATTATTATAAAAAAAAAACTGTGCTTTACATGTATGCACAAGGCCGCTGAGTTCAATGATTACTTCCTAAAACTAGTGGCAATTTGTGGTTGCCTTAATAATAATTCCATCACTTGTGTAATACTAAGGAAATCTTGAAAAGATGATCTTTTGGGGGCCAAAAGGACTGGAAACACTGGTCTACATGATGTCATCACTTCAGCCAAACAACAGGGGCTAGAGCACCATCAGAGACATAGCAGTGCACCCAGGGAGGATACAGTGATGAGCAAAAGGGTAACAATGTTCTGAACTTTTGACTTTCAGGCTCCATATCTCACCATCCACTGCTGCTTTCAAATTGAGACTACCATTATTTTATAGACAATCATCTTGGCTATCTCATACATAAATTTGACTTGCAACTATGTAGCATATGATTAGTTATGCAGATTCTTGCAATGTCACTGCATCATTACTGTTTTACTCCTAAAAATCTAAATTAAAATTTTTGTTATTTTGTTGGTATTTCGTAAATCCACCTTTGGCTTTCAACACTGCCCGAATCCTTCTGGGCATGCTCTCGATCAGATTTAAACAAGTCTCGACCGACATTTGATCCCAGGTCTCTTTTAAATGTTCCCAAAGATGGTGCATACTGGTCGACTCACTTGGGTATGTATGCCATTTTTTCTTCAACTCAACTCACAAGTGTTCAATTCGGTTGAGGTCTGGGCACTGTGGGGGCCAATCCAGCACCTCTACTTCATTGTCATTGAGCCATTTCTTCGCCAATCTCGATGTATGCTTTGGGTCGTTGTCCTGCTGGAACATTATGTCGTCCTTTTCTTATCCATAGTACTCGAGTGTACAAAGTAATTTGTCTGGTAGGATACTCATATACAGCTCAGCATTGAGACCACCATAGATCCTGATCAAGTATCCAACGCCTTTGGCTGTGATACAACCCCATATCATCAGGTTTCCTTAATTTCTCCATCTGTTAGCCCCTTTTTCCCTTGTTTCTTCCAGACCCATTTGTACCCATCAGAGCCTAGTCTATTAGCTTTTGTCTCATTGCTCTAAATCACCCATTTCCAATCTTCTACGGTTTACTTTTTGTATTTTTTTGCAAACTCGAGCCGACGCTTCTTATGATGAAATTGAAGTTGAGGCTTCTTCGCCTTTTTTTGAGTCACCATTCAAGATTTGTGTAACATTGCGTTGCACGGTGCTTTCATGGATGTTTGTGATCTCACTATTACGAAGCATATGAGTCACCTCCACTACTGTGTTTACCGCACCAGAACTAATAGACCTTGTGATGAGCCAACTTGTTGACTATAATATTTTGCCTGAACGTCCACCTCTTGGCTTTTGAATGGATGGACAGACTTCATTTCGTATTCTGCTAACCATCATGGCACTCGCATGATACAGTTTGGCAATTTTCTTGGCCAAGAGACAGCTATTGATGAGCTGGATGATGCTGTTTCTTTTTTCTTGGGAAATCTTCTTGGATGCTCCTTGATTCAAAACAGTGACCTTTTCCTTAGGACTCCATCTAATAAAACACTGAGCTATTAGAGAATGTGAGAACAGGTTGTATTTTGTAGTATAAAGGAAGAAAAAGATTTTTACACCATCAGGAGCAAAACAGTAACAATGCAATGACATGACAAGAATCTGCATAACTAATCATATGCTAAATCATTGTACGTCAAATTTATGTATGAGATAGTCAAGATGAAGGTCTATAATATGATGGTAGTCTTACGTTAAAAGCAGTAGTGGATGGCGAGATATAGAGCCTGAAAGTCAAAAGTTCAAAACATTGTTAGCCTTTTGCTCTTCACTGTAAGTAAAGCGTAGTTTGTATTTTCTTTTTATACTATAAATTTTACATGTGGGAATAAAGTTTTCTGAAGAGAAACAATTCTATTAAACTTATACAGACCAAACTGAATAATAACAATTGCCAACTATGGAAGTTTAAAGTTGAAATGTTACTCATGGGAGGTTAATACTATAAATTATTAATCAGGAATTGGACAAGAAAAACAGATGGGCAAAGGCCACCATTAGCTTATTTGTGGAGGACGACCAACAGATTCACATAAGACTGGATCACCTTATGGATAACACTTTTAAAGTCATGTGAAAAGCTGCATGTGAGATGTAGTCTAAACAACAAGTTACATCTGCTAAAGAAACTGTACAAAATCAGCGTCAGCAAAGAAAAGTATATGCAGAAGCACATGAATGCAATGTTGGGAGTGATTACACAACTGGGGTCATTGGATATATAAAAAGGATATAAAAAATACATATTTCAGACATATTGCTGATAATGAAATACACTGATTGTTTCATTAGAGATAAGGCAGAGACCGACCTGACATTATAATCTGTAAAGATCAGGCTAGTAGATAAATAGCAAAAAGAAAGTAAATTAGGCAGGACTCCATAGTGACAGTGGAATTGCTTTTAAAGCAATGAATATAAGGACACACACGAAGAAAACTAAAGCTTGTTTTAGATGTCAAAAACAGAATGCTTAAAGAAGCACTCCCATTTAAAAAATTTATGGGCTAAACCTATGCGTATGTATGTGTAGCCACTCCGTTTCTTTTCTGAGTAGCGTGACTGAATTTCCAACTCAACAGATCACCCAAAGCTCTCATTGTAGGCTAGGAATCGCTTTTAAGGTAGGTACCAAAATCACTGTTAATAAGGCAGAAGTCAATAAGGCGGAACCTGAGTCCACAAATGCATAGGTACTGTAACTATAACTCCGGATTTGGTAACAAATACACTTGTAAGAAAAAAAACAGTACAGGGTGGGCCATTTATATGGATACACCTAAATAAAATGGGAATGGTTGGTGATATCAACTTCCTGTTTGTGGCACATTAGTATATTGGAGGGGGAAAACTTTTCCAGATGGGTGGTGACCATGGCGGCCATTTTGAAGATGGCCATTTTGGATCCAACTTTATTTTTTTCAATGGGAAGAGGGTCATGTGACATCAAACTTATTAAGAATTTCATAAGATAAACAATGGTGTGCTCGGTTTTAAAGTAACTTTATTCTTTCATGAGTTATTCACAAGTTTCTCTTTGTTTACAGCCATTGACATGTCGCAGAGGTTAACACGTGAGGAGTGGATAGAAATTGTGCTGATGTTTGGTGAACGCAGTACCCAGGTCATTGCAGCAGATTTCAATGCAAGACACCCTACGAGACCACCCATCTCCCATACTACAGTTAGCAAACTGCTTTCAAATTTCGTGAAACAGGTTCAGTGATGGATTTGCCAAAATGTGGACGCAAGAAAACTGTCACTAATGAAGAAACATCAGTGGCTGTCCTAGCTTCATTCAGCAAGAGCCCACAGCGTAGTACTCGCCGCATGTCACTAGAGAGTGGCATCAGTCGAACATCCCTTCGGCGGATATTATCTACTCACAAATGGCACCCTTACAAAATCCAGCTGCTGCACCATCTCAATGAGGATGACCCAGATCGGCGCACTGAATTTGAAGAATGGGCAAAACAAAAATTGGAACAGGACCCTCAGTTTACACAGAACATTATGTTCAGTGATGAGGCAAACATTTTTGTGAATGGTGAAGTTAACAAACAAAACCACCACTATTGGTCTGACACTAACCCACAGTGGATAGATCCCTCCAAGACTGTTGGAACACAAAAATTGATGGTATGGTGTGGTATATGGGGTACAAAGATAGTGGGGCCATTCTTTATCAATGGAAACCTTAATGCCACTGGATATCTGAAATTGCTACATGATGATGTGTTGCCCTCTTTATGCACTGAAGATGGCACGTTCCCTGAGTTTTTCCAACAAGATGGTGCACCACAACATTATGGTTGTCAGGTTCGAGCATTCCTACATGAACAGTTTCCTGGATAGTGGATTAGTCGTCATGGGCCAGTTGAATGGCCACCAAGGTCTCCCGATCTGACCCTCTTAGACTTTTATCTTTGGGGTCATCTGAAGGCAATTGTCTGTGCTGTGAAGATACGAGATGTGCAGCATCTGAAACAATGGATACTGGAAGCCTGTGCTAGCATTTCCTCTGCGGTGTTGCTATCAGTGTGTCAAGAGTGGGAGAAGAAGGTTGCATTGACAAAAGGTGGCTACTTTGAATAACCTATAATATGAGACATATTTTCAGTTGTTTCACACTTTTTTGTTACGTATATAATTCCTCATGTGTTAATTCATAGTTTTGATGCCTTCAGTGTGAATGTACAATTTTCATAGTCAAGAAAATACAGAAAAATCTTTAAATGAGAAGGTGTGTCCAAACTTTTGGTCTGTACTGTATATCTAAAAAAATAATAGATTATAAGATGTAACTATTATATAATAATAGAATATGTGTCAAGTTCAACCTTTCTCCACCAATTATACATTTTGTCACTAAATTATCTACAATCAATTCAGTTCATAGTTACGTTACTTGATTACCGCTACATATTGTAGATATATTTTATAATACTGTCTATACAGAATCTATTTTTCATAAATCTCATTAAAACCTAGCACCCACCTACACAAATTAAGTTGTTGTAAGGCCCCCACATTTAGACCTAGCTGTGCTTTATCTATTCATTATCTGCAGAACATATAACTTTTTCAGTTAGGCTATGTGCCCACGATGCAGAAATGAAGCAGAATACATGCAGAATACATGCGGATTCACATGCGTACCCACATGCGTTAACGCATGTGTTTCCGCATGCGGACTGACAAGCGCTTTCCAGGCGATAGCATCACTTGGAAAGTGCTTGACAACTAGGTCACACTATATAAATCCATGCAAAAGGCATGGATTTATATAGTGTGACCGTAAAAATAAAAAAATAAAGCTATACTTACCCCCTATCCCCTGCCGCGTGTGCTGTCGCGCTCGTCCTGGCTTCTTCCGGGTTGCCGGCATCTCGCGAGACAGCCTGCGGTCACATGACCGCGACGTCATCTCGGGTCCTGGAAGGAGAAGCGCTGCAGGGGCCGCCGGACAGGTGAATATAAACTTTATTTATTATTTTATTCTTTTTTTCACAGGTACAATGGTACCCAGGTCTGGATGAGAGTCTTCTCTCCTTCAGAACTGGGTACCATCCGCACATAGAGACGCATAAAATCCGCTTGTACAAATGTACAGACACGGATTCTATGCGTCTCAATGCAAGTCAATGGCTGCGCTTCCGCAAAATTAATGAACATGCTGCGGATTTATGAGCGCTGCAGAAACGCTGCGGAAAAGTCCGCAGCATGTGCATTGACATTGCGGAATGCCATTGGGGACCATGGGGTGCGGATTACCATGCGTTTTTGATGCGTTTTCGCTGCGGAAGTTCCGCAGCGGAAACGCATGAAAAACGCATCGTGGGCACGCAGCCTTATTATAGCATCTTCCTGCTGGGCGTTTTACAAGTTTACTTGTTAATTGGATATATCAGTGTCCAGCTTATTGAAACATGTTTCAAATTATTTACATACCCAGAAAAGTGAAAATACTTATTCTAAACAGAAAAAAGTCATGATCTTATCAAAGTTTGCCAGATAAGGAGCTGAAATATTTTATGTGTCTCCACAGACACACACACCCCAACAGGTCAACCAATGTATGAAGTAGTTATTGTTGTATTTGGCAATTTGGGCCTATAAAATAGGGGTGCACTCACACCGCCATATTTTCCATCCTCGTGTTATTCGACAAAACATCGGATTGTTCTGATTTTTTTAAAAAAAAAACATCGGATTCCACTCGGACCACTGTTATTCTATGGGGATGCGCACATGTCAGATTTTTTTCCTCGGACCAAGCCAGTCAAAGAAAAGAATTACGACATGTCTAAGTTTGATCTTATTATAGGATCGCACTTGGTCATGCAAGTCATTGAAATCATTGGAGTGCACTTGGTCATGCAAGTCAATAAGTGCATGGAAATCATCGGAGTGCACTCAGATGACATCTGAGTGCAGTCAAACTTACACACACTGACATGTGGCACCCGTGTCTGTAGCACCACAAAATGCCTGCATGTGTAATATAATTTTATATGTATTGCCAGCTATGGTGGGGGCTGATTTCTCTGCTGTTATAATTGCATCCACACATTGTACCCGATCCCTTACTGCAGGACTGTGCACTTCTGTCTAAACCAGGAAGTGTGCACAATTCCTGACAGGGGAGGAGGTGCTTCTGAAGTTTAGTTTGCTTCAGTGGAGCAGTGAAATGTGAGGATGATGGAGCATCATGGAGATGCAGGGGAAAGCAGGGTGCTCCCTGCAAGTTCAAGCTCCACAAGGCAGGGTATTAGTCCCTAGAGCACAGAGACTTCCAGAGTCAGTGCTAAACTGAGAGACTGCTTGGTCTTTATAACTATCAGAAGAGTGCTGTTGTCCAGGAGCTCAGCAGCCGCATAGAATCAAGAACACTGTTACAAGAGAAAGTAAGTGTTTTTCCAGAGGATTCAAGTTACCTACTCGCTGGAAGGCATCACGGATCCAGTAACTGTTCACCTTGGACCCCTGGAGATCCAAGGAATCATTTATCAGAGATATGTTTAGAAGCAGGAAGGCTTCACAACCTCACAGCAGAGAAACTGGGCTCTCACTGTGCAGGTCTGACCAAAACCCTCTATGTGAATTGTATTGAATCTTCTGGAACTGTTTGCAGAACTTCAGTAAAAGGTACAAACTGGTTATTACCCTGTCTGATGCTGATTATTCTCTGCTGTGCCGTTCCTGCTTCAACTCCCCTGGGAGCCAGCCCTGGTTGGGAAGGGTTAATCATCTGGCACTGCGCATCACCACCTAACTCCCAGGGGCCTTCATCAGTGCCTGGCCATACCAGGCCGAACATCCCAACTGGTGTCACAAACCTTTTTATTATTTTATTATTAACCCTCACAATTAACAAAGACTGTCACGCGCCCCTGGTTGCACCAGACTATCACTCGGACCGCCGTGCACCAGTACAGTGACCGCAGCAGCCGGCCGGGGGCATCACAGACACAGTTGAGAAGATGGAGAAATCTTTTTCTCCATCTTCTCCTCATCTGACAGAATCGGATCACACTATGCTCACACCCTGATCAGAGTTTGGTCAGAGTGACATTTGCATTATCGATCCTATTCTCTCGAATGAGAGAATCTACGGTCGTGTGCACCTTCTCTAAGGGGAATTTATTAAAGGCCATGCATCCGAACTGAGGAAGAAAAAGTCAAGTTTTGATACACACATCATTTACTCAAAAATGTGTGACTTTTTATCATTTCAACTGCTCTTGTCATTTTTTTTTTTTAAAAAATGACCTGGACTTTGGGAAAGCGGAAGGGCCTCTTTATGCCTAACCAATTTAATGCAAAAATTGGCGCAATTAATAGCTGCGTACAATTGACTTCCTGGCATAATGACATCGGCCTCTTTTTAAACAGACACAGTTTACTTCAGCACACTTTAGATTAAAAATGGCACATGAAACACCAGTGTTAATAAAACCCTCTAACTTTAAACCTGACAGAAGACAGAAAGGGAGATGTTGCCATGAGCTAAGCTTTACGTTGGCTGAAAGTTCTTACTTCAAGATAAAACTTGAGCCTCATGGTTTCTAGTATTCTTTGTAAAGGCATATAGCCTCCTAACAAATGAATACTTCATATCCTCTATATTTCACCATAATATAAAGATATGAAGCAAAGTTTCATATTATTATTAATTATGGATTAATGGCACATCTACTTAAATGTTTTCTATATATTTATACACCTGGCTGGTTTCATTATCCAATAGTTTTTTTTTAGCTTTTTTGCTATTATATGCTATTTTATAGGAGTTATAAATCTCACCTTTTCTTTGAATCTAAATCTGTCAAACGTTTAGATACAGGACCCTAAACCCCAAGTTCTAAACTTGCGATGCTTGCACCTTGTGGCAAAGGAATAAGAATGTGTTCAAAAACCGATGAAAGACTTTGGCTTAGGAGCAATGCACTAAAGCGTAACACACCAGAGAGGACTTTATGACAATCACTGAAGGTATCAAAAGGAAAAATAAGGAAAAAAACTTTAATGGTCAAACTATAAGCTCTAGAAACAGAAGATATTGTAAACAATCATTCATTTTTGCCATCATCAGTATCAATATTCTTTTGTTGCTATTTGTGTAGGATTTATTGTTATGGTGTTTTTTCAGTCTTCATATTCATTAATATACCAAGGGCTACAGCTCTCATATTTTTCGTTGTTGCTTTATGAAAATGTAAAAGAAATCTCGAACATTTGAAAGGCAGCATTGAAGAACATAATGAAGCACTCAGCTTTATTCATACACATATTCCATTTGTGTCCAGCCATCCATCTTGTATTAACTACTTTTTCAATAAAGGCTGTCAGTTAACATTGTGTTCAATGCATTTTCATCCACAGTCCCAGCTGCAATATATTTCTCTTTTGTAGTCATTTGTGAAGCTTTATTTTCTGGCCATTGTGAACAGGTGGTGAAGAAAACATAACAGACTAGTTTTAAAAGAATGGTACAAAAATGTAGAAGGAAAGAACAGTGATTGATGATATAAAATCTTAAATAATAACATCGGTAGCTCGTTACCCAATTGACATTTTACTTAAACTTTCTGCACACCTCTGATGACATGCTCTAAAAAGTCAGTGGCAAATACAATTTTTCAGTTATCAAATTAGCAAAATGACTTGGATATTTTATGAATAGGATCTACAGCCTGTCCACTGCAGAAAATGGAGGTGCTGTCCTTGCTCAAATAGCATGATAACTTTGCCTACTTTGCAATCAGTAGTAATATTGTACTAACTGTTTTTTTGCATTCTTGATTGCTTGCATAATAGACTGCAGCACTACATTACAGGATACTGTCAATACATTTACATTTCTATAGGATTAAATTCCGAACTTTGAATTGGCCATCCCAAAACATTACTTTTATTCTATTCTTTTTTAAACATTCTTTTATATATCGACTTGTGTGTTTTGAGTCATTGTCTTGCTGCTTGACCCATGTTCTCTTGAGAGTCAGCTCTTGGACAGAAGTCCTGACATGTTCCTTTAAAATTTGCTGATAAAAGTCAAAAGTCCTTATTCCATCAATATTGGTAAGCCATCCTGACCATAGATGTAGCAAAAGAGGACCGAACCATGAAACTACGACTGCCATTGTTTCACAGATGGTATAAGGATTTTATGCTGCGATGCAGTATTTTTCTTTCTCCAGACATAACGCATTTACACGAAAAAAATTAATTGTCTATTCCATCCACAAAACATTATTTCAATAGACTTATGACTTGTCCAGGTGATCTTCAAGAAATTACAAGCGGTCAGTCGTTTTCTTTTCGGAGAGCAGTGGCCTTTTTCTTGCAATCCTAGTATGCACACCATTGTTGTTCAAAGTATACCTGATCAGTGACACACATAGAAATCAAATAGAAATCTGCACCCCGCCAAAAAATGATATTCAGCGGAGTAGGCAGAGTCATACCTCCCAACTTTTAATCAGAAAGAGGGACACATATTTCAGCAGGTTCCAATTAATTATGCCAATACTGAAGCCCTTTAGTGCTCTCACCCACTAATATACCCCTATAATGGCCCTTATAGAGTATAATGCCCTCAAAAATGCTACCCATACTGTATGATAACCCCACAATGAATTCCCCCCACAATTTCCCACAACTGCCCCCTTATACACAGAGTATGAAGAAATCACAGTGTGTTACGGATCCGGGTGGTGGAACCTCTGTGCTGCGGTGCAAGGAGGGACCAGAGGGGCGTAACTAGGTATCAACTCGGACTGACCAAGGTTGCACGGCGTCTCAATCGACTCAGTGAACCAGGGAAGGACCGAGCAGAGGGACCAGGTGCTACTCTGGAACAGTCCTTGTATGAGAGTGTGTGACACGTCAGTCGTCCTCCCTGGGTTCTTGGGGTACTCGGAGCCGGGTCAGTGTAGGGGTCGAGGGGGGGATGCAGTCGTGGCCTAGACCCGTTCCGTGCCCAGGGCTGTCACATTAAAAATAATGGGCTTTCAAGTAAGAGTGGTATTTCGACTAAGCCACCTGCGGTTTCCGGTGATGGACACCAGCGCTGCTACAGTCCACTGAGGCTGGTGTTACAGGCAGCTAAGATGGGACAGCTCCTCGCAGGCGGAACAGGCCTCAGGGCAGTGTGAGAAGGAATGGTGGGTGCAGTGCCACGCAGGAAATAACAGGCTAAGGCGGTATGTGAAGTCATCCAGATCTTTACTCACTTTCAGATGAACTTTCAGCCGCAAAGCTTCTCTCTGCTACACATGGCATTGGTGTACTGCGGCCACCGGGAAGGGGGTCCAGCACTTCCCAGGTAGATCTGGAGCACCTGTCGAGACCCCTCTGGTGTGTGTTCCTCTCCTTGGTAAGTTCTCCCACTATGTCTTCTCCTGACTGTGTGTGGTACGAACGTGGTGTAAGGCCGGGTCCCACTGGATAAACACAGTTTAAGAGATACAAGTGGCATAAGCAGCTCCGTCCGTATCCCTTTGGGATCCACTAAGCCTCCGGGCTTTTCTGACTGAGACGTGAAGTAATAAAGTCAGATATCGGGGGCCCCTCTTGCAGCAGGAATCCCTCTGACTAGGCCAGAGTAAAGAATACAGGTGGCGACTCTGCTCCGTCTGTATCCCCCTGGGATCCTTTTGCCTGTGGAGCCTATCTCCTCTGCTCCCCTCCCAGGCCTTCTTAGGTCAGGACCCTGACCGGGTAGAGACAGTGATTAACTCTAACCCGCTCCTCGTCTCAAGGCCAGAGTACGAGGACCGTGTATCTTCAGTCAGCTGCAGACTTTTGCTGGACCCTGGCAGAAGACCACAATCAAAGACCTTGAACTTAAGATGGCCGTAGATTAAATATGAATGAATAAGTGTTTCCTAAAAGTGTGTCCTCCACCCTCACCCACTACATGGTTCCCCCTATCTTTGGTTCCCCCCATCTCCTCTATCCCGGGACGGGGAGGCACCCTGATGCATTTAGGCCCCCTTCAGGACAGGAGTGGTGTAGTGTTGAGTGGTGAAGTGGGGTCCTGAGAGATGCTCCATCCTTACTTGGAAGAGGAGATACCACACCTCGAACTGAGGTGCAGTACCCCTGTGGCGACTGAACCCTCAGGGGCACCACAAGAGCTGGTGACTCCCACGGGTCAGAAGGCAAGGACTGACTGGTATAGCAGATGAGCACGGCAGGCAGGCTGACGGGTGATCCGGGAAGATGGACTAGCAGACACCACGGGTAGCTGGCAGGAGCCTCCAGGTAGGCTGGCTGGTAGACACGGCAGGTAACTGGTACATTCTCCAGGTAGGCAGGCAAGCCTGGCCCATAGACAGTCTGGCGGGTTAGGACCGTAGTCAAACCGTCGGGCTGGAGAGTGTACTTGGCAGGCGGACACAGGTAGACAGGCTGGCGGACTGGACTGGTAGTCAGGCTGGCGGACTGGACTGGTAGTCAGACTGGCGGACTGGTAGTCAGGCTAGCAGCGGGACCTGAGGGCTGAAGCAGAGTTTAGAACACAGAGCTACAAACTGGAACGGGCACCTCCATTTTGGAGGAGGTGCCTTTTATATGAGAGGTCCTCCGGCCATTGGCCGGGGACTCCTTAGGATGGCGCACGGCCTCTTTAAGAGGGAGGGAGCGCGCGTCCTAAGCAGAGTGCTAGGGAAGCTGCGCGCGCCGGCAGCAGCAGCAGCAGGAGGGCCGGAGGACGCCGGAGCGCGGTGGTAAGGGGGACGGCGTCTCTGCCTGTCAGGGGGCAGAGACGCCGATGCTACAGTACCCCCCCCTTTACGCCCCCTCTTCTTTAGGTCCAAATTTTTTTTTTAAGAAGAAGTGGGGCGTGAATGTTCTCCCTGGGTTCTCAAGTTCTCTCCTCTGGGCCAAACCCCTTCCAATCCACCAGAAAAAAGGTTTTTCCTCTTACCCTCTTGGTGGCCATAATGTTCTCTACCTCATAGACGTCCTCAGTGGAGACCGGAGCTGGGGAGGTACCTGGATTGTCGGAAAAAGAATTAAGACCAACTGGTTTGAGGAGAGATACGTGGAAGGAGTTGGGAATCCGTAAGGTGCTCGGGAGTTTTAACTTGTAGGCCACTGGATTGATTTGCTTGAGGACTTCAAATGGACCGATGAACCGTGGACCCAACTTATAGGAGGGTATTTTGAGACGAACATGTTTGGAAGAGAGCCAAACCTTGTCTCCTGGAAGAAATTGAGGAGGATCCAGACGTCTCTTATCAGCATGTCTCTTCATCCGCTCGGAGAATTGAAGAAGTGCGGATCTAGTATCCTCCCAAATGGTGGAAAACTCGCTTACCAGAGACTCCGCGGCAGGATTGTTCACTGAAGCGGAGACGGTAAACGGAATCCAGGGGTGTTGACCGTAGACCACAAAGAACGGGGACTTGGAAGGAGATTCGCTCTCATGGTTATTATAGGAGATCTCGGCCCATGGTAGAAGCTCTACTCAATCGGTGTGGTGAGCGTTGACGAAGTGCCGGAGGAAGCTGGTAAGGATCTGGTTGATACGTTCCACTTGGCCATTGGACTGAGGATGATAAGCAGAGGAGAAATCCAGAGAGACATCCAGCAGCTTACACGTAGCTCTCCAGAAGCGCGAAGTGAACTGGATCCCTCGATCAGAAACAATGTGGAGGGGTAGGCCGTGGAGACGAAAGATGTGATGGAAGAAGTCCTTAGCCAGCACAGATGCAGACGGGAGACCAGGCAGAAGGATAAAGTGGGCCATTTTAGAAAAGCGGTCAGCGACCACCCAAATGACAGTACAACCGGCAGAAACAGGGAGATCAGTAATAAAGTCCATAGCAATGTGTACGGGAAGAGCCAGGAGACGGTCGGCTGGAAGACGTCTGGGAACCTTGTTGCGGGCACAGGATGAACAGGTCGAAACGAAGTCTACAACATCCTTGCGCCAGGAAGGCCACCAGTAGTGCCGGGTAATGAGCAGGAAGGTCCTCTGCTGGCCAGCATGGCCGGCTAGTTTAGATGAATGACACCAGTGAAGAACCTTCTTACGATCCGGAACCACTACAAATGTCTTACCGGGTGGGAGACGAGATAGGTCCAAGGGAGCCACATTCATCACTTTGGAGGGATCGATGACATGCATTGGCTCCTCCTCTTGATCGGAAGACAGGAAGGATGGGGACAAAGCGTTGGCTTTAACGTTCTTGTCCGCAGGGCAGTAATGTAGGGTAAAGTTGAAACGGGCGAAGAACAAAGACCACCGGGCCTGACGCGGATTGAGTCTTTGGGCATTTTGCAGATATGCCAGGTTTTTGTGGTCAGTATAGATGACCACCAGGTGCAGAGCCCCCTCTAGCAGGTTACGTCAGTCCTCCAGCGCCAATTTGATGGCTAGCAGTTCACGGTCTCCTATGGAATAGTTGCGCTCGGACGAGGAGAATAGCTTGGAGACGAAGCCGCAGGTTACCATTCTCCCGGACGGAGATTTCTGGGTGAGCACCGATCCGGCTCCGGAAGAGGAAGCATCAACCTCCAGAAAGAACTGTTTGTTGCAATCCGGACGGTGCAGCACCGGGGCAGAAGAGAAGGCTTGTTTTAAGGAGAGGAAGGCCTCCTCCGCTTTGGACGTCCGTTCCTTAGGATTAGCACCCTTATGGGTGAGCGCAGATATGGGTGCAGTCCGGGAAGAGAAATGCGGGATGAAGAGGCGGTAATAGTTAGCAAAGCCCAGGAATCGCTGAATCGCCTTCAACCCCTCCGGTCCGGGCCACTTTAAGACGGCAGAGACCTTCTCGGGGTCCATCCGTAGACCAGTCTTAGAGATAGTATAGCCCAGGAACGGAAGAGAGGTCTGCTCAAAGAGGCATTTCTCAAATTTTGCGTAGAGGTGATTCTGCCTGAGCCTAAGCAGGACCTGACGAACATCACTCCGGTGTGTGGGTAGATCCGGAGAGAAGACCAAAATGTCGTCCAGGTACGCCACCACGCATGAATATAAGAGGTCACAGAAGATGTCGTTAACTAGTTCTTGGAAGTCGGCTGGAGCATTACAGAGGCCGAAGGACATCACATGGTATTGATAGTGGCAGTCCCGGGTATTGAATGCTGTCTTCCACTCGTCTCCTTGGCGGATCCGGACCAAGTTATACACCCCACGAAGATCGAGCTTGGAGAAGATCTTCACGCCTTTAAGGCAGTCTAACAGCTCTGAGATGAGTGGCGGGGGGTATTTATTTTTGATAGTAATCTGGTTAAGTCCCCTATAATCGATACAGGGGCGTAGTGAGCCGTCTTTCTTTTTTACGAAGAAGAATCCAGCTCCAGCCGGGGAGGTAGATTTATGGATGAATCCCCTAGCCAGATTTTCTTCGATGTACTCCAACATGGTCCGGGTTTCGGCCAGCGACAAGGAGTAGATACGCCCACGGGGTAGAGTGGCACCGGGTACCAGGTCGATAGGGCAATCATATGGCCTACGAGGCCTTCTTGTCGAAGACATCTACATAGGACCAGTAAGGTACCGGTAGACCAGGTAAATTAGCCGGAGTAGACGGAGGTCGAACCGGGCGAACCGGAACCAGGCAGGTCTCATGGCAATCCTGAGTCCAACAGAGCACCTCACCGGATCGCCAATTCAGAACGGGTTCATGTCTCTGTAGCCAGGGTAGACCTAGCAAAAGGGAGTGAGAGAGTCCGGATAGCACATGGAAGGAGATCCTCTCCGAGTGCAGCATTCCCACCTGAAGGGTTACAGACTCTGTGACGAGCAAGATGGTCACCGGAAGGAGTCTTCCATCCATGGAAGCGACTGCCAATGGTTCAGCCAGAGGTTTGGTGGGAATTTGATACTTCTCTACAAGGGACTGAGAAATGAGATTTCCAGCGGCTCCAGAATCATGGTGGGCAGTTTCGAAGAAGCGGTTCTCTCCACAGGAAATAGAAACGGATAGAGTCAAGAATGGGGAGGATTTACTCTTGCCTAGGACGACCTCTCCGAGTGGTCCTAGACACTGGAGTTTCCCGGCTTCACCAGGCAGGAACGGATCAGATGCTCCTTACTACCACAGTAGAAACAGCTCCCCTTGGCATGGCGTGTTTCTTGGCGAGACTTGACCATCTTGGTCTAGTCGATCTGCATGGGTTCGGGTGAGCGTGCCCGGGGAGTTGCTGGTTGGGAGGCAGGTCTCTGGAAAACAGGAGCAAGACGAGGAAATCTTCTCTCCCGGGTAGTCTCCTTAGCTCGTTCCAGGAAACGGATGTCAATCCGGGTAGCTAGAGGCACCAGGTCATCCAGGGTGGCAGGAATGTCCCGGCCAGCTAGCTCGTCCTTGATCCGTCTGGAAAGACCCTCCCAGAAGGTGGACACCAGGGCCTCGTTGTTCCAGGCAAGCTCAGGTACAGGTCAGCAAGTGAAGGAGCCTGGGGGCCACCGGGTTCCATGGCCCGTGCAAACTGTTACGGTGATGAAACCTCTGTGCTGCGGCGCAAGGAGGGACTAGAAGGGCGTAACTAGGTATCAACTCGGATTGACCAAGGTCGCATGGCGGCTCAATCGACTACGTGAACCAGGGAAGGACCGAGCCGAGGGACCAGGCGCTACTCTGGACCAGTCCTTGTATGAGAGCAGGTGACTCCCACGGGTCAGAAGGCAGGGACTGACCGGTATAGCAGATGATCACGGCAGGCAGGCTGACGGGTGATCCAGGAAGACAGACTAGCAGACACTTCGGGTAGCTGGCAGGAGCCTCCAGGTAGGCTGGCTGGTAGGCACGGCAGGTAACTGGTACTTTCTCCAGGTAGGCAGGCAAGCCTGGCCCATAGACAGACTGGCGGGTTAGGACCGTAGGCAGACCGTCGGGCTGGAGAGTGTACTTGGCAGGCGGACACAGGTAGACAGGCTGGCGGACTGGACTGGTAGTCAGGCTGGCGGACTGGACTGGTAGTCAGGCTGGCGGACTGGACTGGTAGTCAGGCTAGCAGCGGGACCTGAGGGCTGAAGCAGAGTTTAGAACACAGAGCTACAACCTTGCACGGGCACCTCCATTTTGGAGGAGGTGCCTTTTATATGAGAGGTCCTCCGGCCATTGGCCAGGGACTCCTTAGGACAGCGAACGCGGCCCCTTTAACAGTGCTAGGGAAGCTGCGCGCGCCGGCAGCAGCAGCAGGAGGGCCGGAGGATGCCAGGCCCAGAGCAGGGCGGTAAGGGGGACAGCGTCTCTGCCTGTCAGGGGGCAGAGACACCTATGCTACACAGTGCCTCCTGCAAAGTATAATGCCCCCACAGTGAATTCCACATTATAATTCTTCCCAAACAACCCCAACCCAGTATAATACCTCCCACAGCATGATGCCACTAAAGTGCCTCCCGCACAGTATGATGTTGCCCACATGCAGTATGAGAGCCCCCACAGGCAGTATGAAGGTCCTCACAGCACCCATATAGAGCATGAGGGCTCCAACAGACAATATAATGTCCTCCACAGATCCGACAGGCAGTGGGAGGGCCCCTAAACACAGTATAATGTCACCCACAGCCCCAACATGCAGTATGAGGATCCCCTCAGCTCTTTACAGAATATAATGCCCACAGCTCCCCACACAGTATGAAGGCTTTGGGTGGGGGGCTGCTGGTGACATTTAAAAACAGCACTCCTCAAAATATTCTAAACTGATATCAGGAATTAAAGCAAAGTTCAATTAAAAAAATAAAACATTTAATGTTTTACACCTAAATATTGATTTAGCCTATTTTTTTTTCATTTCAAAAAGGGGAAATAGGAGAAAATGGAACCCATACTTTGTTACACAATTTTTCTGAAACAAGGTTATACCCCCGGACCTAGTCAAAAACTACTGTTTATGTACACATCATAGGGTGGAAGGAAGGAGCGCTATTTCATTCTTTGGAGTGCGATTTTGGCTGGAATAGATTGCAGATGTCATATCGCATTTGAAGAACCTCTGAGGTGCCAAGACAGCAGAAACACCCCATAAGCGACCTAAAATTTGAAACTAAAATTGTCAAGAAATTCTCTTAGGGCTGTGATGGGAATTTTTAACCCACACATCCATCACATAATTTTATAATGCTGGGTCATGAAACACATATTGTTTTAGACCCAAATTTTTTCTTGTTTTTACAAAGTGGGCCTCACAACTGATTGTTACAGCTGACACCCGGTGCTATGTGCTGGGAGCGGTCCCGCACCGCTCCCGGCACATTAATCTCCGCTATTCTGCGATCAAAGTCGATCGCAGCATTGCGGTGGCAAGGGGAGGTGATGGGGATACTCACCTCTGTCGTCATGACAAAATCCGGGTCACCAGACAGCAGGAAGATATTTTGATCATGCGCAGTACATGACCAAAATATCTTCTGCATCTGCAGCGCTGACAGTCTGTATAGCACAGGGATGGTTTTTGCGGTCCATTTTCTCCTCTTACCCTTCTGAAAATAAAAAAAATTGGGGCTAAAACATAATTTTTGTGGAAAAAGTTTGATTTTTTTATTTTCACGGCTCCATGTTATAAACTTCTGTAAAGGACTTGGGGGTTCAGGGTGCTCACCACACATCTAGATAAGTTCCCTGAGGGGTCTAGTTTCCAAAATGGTGTCACTTGTGGGGGATTTCCACTGTTTAGGCACATCAGCGGCACATCCGCTAATTATTCAAGCAAATTTTACATTCAAAAAGTCAAATGGCGCTCCTTCCCTTCCGAACCCTGCCGTGCGCCCAAACAATGGTTTTCCCCCACATATGGGGTATCTGCTTACTCAGGAGAAATTGCACAACAAACTGCATGGTGCAATCTCTCCTGTTACCCTTATGAAACTGCAAAATTGGGGGCAGAAAAACATTTTTGTGGGAAAAATGTGAAAATTTTATTTTTACGGCTCAATGTTATAATCTTCTGTGAAGCACCTGGGGGTTCAAGGTGCTCACCACACATCTAGATAAGTTTCCTGAGGGGTCTAGTTTCCAAGATGGTGTCATTTGTGGGGTGTTTCTACTGTTTAGGCACATCAGGGGATCCCTAAACGCAACATGGCGTCCGCTAATTATTCAAGAAAATTTTACATTCAAAAAGTCAAATGGCGCTCCTTCCCTTCCAAACCCTGCCGTGCGCCCAAACAGTGTTTTTTCCCCACATATGGGGTATCTGCGTGCTCAGGGGAAATTTCACAACAAATTTTGGGGTCCATTTTTTCCTGTTACCCCTGCAAAAATATAAAAAATTGGGTCTAAAGTAAAATTTTTGTGAAAAAAGTTAAATGTTCATTTTTTTTCTTCCACATTCCAAAAATTCCTGTGAAGCACCTGAAGGGTTAATAAACTTCTTGAATGTGGTTTTGAGCACCTTGAGAGGTGCAGTTTTTAGAATGGTGTCACTTTTGGGTATTTTCTTTCATAAAGACCCCTCAAAGTGACTTCAAATGTGACGTGGTCCCTAAAAAAATGGTTTTGTAAATTTTGTTGGAAAAATGAGAAATCGCTGGTCAACTTTTAACCCTTATAGCTCCCTAATAAAAAAAAATTTTGGTTACAAAATTTTGCTGATGTAAAGTAGACATGTGGGAAATGTTATTTATTAACTATTTTGTGTGACATATCTCTCTAATTTAAGGGTATAAAAATTCACATTTTGAAAATTGCAAAATTTTCCAAATTTTCGCCAAATTTCCCTTTTTTGCACAAATAAACGCAAGTGATATCGAAGAAATTTTACCACAATCATGAAGTAAAATATGTCCCGAAAAAACAATCTCAGAATCAGGGGGATCCGTTGAAGCGTTCCAGAGTAATTACCTCATAAAGTGACAGTGGTCAGAATTGTAAAAATTTGCCTGGTCATTAACGTGCAAACCACCGTGAGTTGTAAAGGGGTTAAACTACACCCTAAAAAAATAATTGGGGGATATTGTGAGCGTTTTAACCCCTTCACCACCTTGTGATTTTCCATTTTTGCATTTTCATTTTTTTGCTCCCCTAGAGCCATAACTTTTTTTATTTTTTCCATCAATATAGCCGTATGAGGGTTTGTTTTTTGTGGAATGAGTTGTACTTTTGAATGATACCATTGATTTTACCACATAGTGTACTGGAAAACGGGAAAAAAATTCCAAGTGTGGTAAAATAGCAAAAAAAGTGCAATTCCACAGTAGTTTTTTTTTATTTATTTACCATGTTTGCTATATTGTAAAAATGACCTGGCTATATGATTCTCCAGGTCAGTGTGAGTACGCAGATACCAAACATGTATGGGTTCTTTTTTATTTAAGTGATGAAAAAGAAATCCAAAGTTTGTAAGAAAAACAAATGATGCCATTTTCTGAGACCTGTAGCGTCTTTATTTTTCGTGATTTGGGGCTGGGTGGGGGCTTATTTTTTATGTGCCGAGCTGATGTTTTTATTGATATTATTTTGCAGTAGATACAATGTTTAGATCGCCTGTTATTGCATTTTATTTCAATGCTGCAGTGAGCAAAAAAAGTAATTCTGACATTTTGATTTTTTTTCTCATTACACAGTTTACCGATTGGATGAATCTACCTTATATTTTGATAGACCGGACATTTCTGAATGCAGCGATACACCAAATAGCTGTATTTTTTTTAATTGTTTTATTTTTAATGTGGCAAAAGGGGGGTGATTTGAACTTTTATGTTTTTTTAATTTGTTTATATTTTTTAAAACATTTTTTTTACTTTTTACTTGCTTCAATAGTCCCCTTTGAAGACCTGTAGCTGCGATCGTTTGATTGCCTGTGCTACACATAGCAGGGCTTCAGCCCTGCTATATATAGCATAAATCATGATCTCCTTTGAATGCCAGCCCCTGGGAGAGATTCACAATTAGAGGCACAGGTGGTCTTCAGCAGACCCCCGGCTGTCATGACAACCCATCTGGCCTGCAGGGTAGGGCACCGGCCACACCCCAACACACACGACTTCACACTTTAAACTGTATCGGCATCCTGAATGTTGATATAGTTGAAAGAAATGATGGAAGAGAGAAGCTGCCTGCTCCCTTCCCCATCTGTCACGACACTGTTTTTTGGTATCTCGAGGCTAGGGGCTCCTTCCCTATCCTTAAAGCTAGGGGTGCCCTAGCTATCCTTGCTCCCCGGATTACTTCTAATAGGGAAGACACTGTGGCCACATGCCTTGCTGAACTCCTAAATCACCCTTATCTATACCATCCCCCACCCAGGGAAGTGGGGAGTAGTAGTGTATAATAATACACAAACCAGACTAATAAGGGAAGACGTCCAGGGATAAACGAAAATACCAATCATACAAATATGCACTCACAAACAACAGAGTGAAACACTGGGAAGTAAAGGAAGGAAAAACCAAATAGGAGAGGATGAGGATATTCATACAGCTAAATCACCAAGCAACAGTATTCAGAAAAGCACTCCAAATGCCTCCTTAAAGGGAATCTGTCTCCTCCTGGGACTTATATGACTTATTAATATGGGCATACAGGTGATAGAAATGTAAACCTATTCCTACCTTTATGCCTCATACTGTATTAGAGGTTTTGTTCCTGTGAAATTTCATTATATTCTTTCATATCACTGAAGCCTTCCAGGCCTCGGGCCCATAAGAGATTCCCGCCTCCTGTTTTCATTATAATAGCTCCCCCCTGCATTATAATAGCTCCTCCCCTTCACATCACAGTGCCCTGTGACCTGCAGTTGTGGCAACAAAATCCCGCACCTGCGCACTGCACTCGTTATACAAGGTGCACTTCTTCCTCCCATCTATGGGCATTGTACTGCAGGGATCTTGTGAGCAGGCACCGGCGAGTCACTGTGACTTTTGCTCCAGTGACCTCCGGCAGCCACAACACTAAGGTTTTCTCGCCACTTCCTCCCTGCATAGTCATTGTTAGGAACAATGTGTATATATATATATATATATATATATATATATATATATATATATATATGTATTTATATAAAATGTACACATGTATACATATATGCACATGGTTCCTACCGATGACTATGCAGGGAGGAAGTGGGGAGAGAACCTTAGTGTTGCGCATGTCGGAGGTCACTGGAACGGAAGCCACAGTGACTCACCGGTGCCTGCTCACAAGATCCCTGCAGTACAATGCCCATAGACCGGAGGAAGAAGTGCGCCTTGTGTAAAGAGTACAGTGTGCAGGGCGGGATTTCGGTGCTGCAACTGCATGTCACAGGGCACTGTAGTGTGAAGGGGAGGGGGGAGCCAGTATAATGAATACAGGAGGCGGGGATCTCTTACAGGCCCGGGTCCTAGAAGGCATCAGTGACATGAAGGAATAAAATGAAATTTCACAGCAACAAGACCTCTAATATGGCATACAGGTAGGAATAGATTTACATTTCTATCACCTTTATGCCCATATTTGTAGGTCACATAAGTCCCAGGGAGTGACAGATTTCTTTTAAACAACCAACACCTCCAACTCCAGAACCAAGCAGTATGAAAATAACACTGGCAATCCCTGAGGCGAGCATATATAGCAGAGGGGAGTGGCCAACACTGAACAACTGAGACGATCAAAGCAGGAAGGCTCCGGGAGCTCTCAACTGAACAGATTAACTCCTGCACTGCTAGCAGAAACCTGAAGTGTTTAATATGATGGTGAAGTGCTTCTAATCAGTGCAGGAGTTCATGAAATCAGACACAGTGATCTTCTGGCCACTCTCTATTGCGGTAAACCCATGACGCCATCATTTTCCTTCACATCTGACATCTCAGCGCAGTGGGAACAATTAAAGCAATATTTAACTCCTTCTATGCCATAATACTGTATAAAGGACTATGCCATTATACTGTATGGAGGGCTATATTGGGCCCATTTTACTGTATCAAGGACTATGTGGAGCCATTATTCTGTATGGAGGACTATGTGGGGCCAATTATACTGTATGGAAGGCAATGTGGGGCCCATTATTGTCACTGGTGTGTCAGAGGTGACAGACAGTCGCCCTGCAGTTGGTGGCATTACAGACATCTTCTTAGAGGCCGTCTCTAGGACCCAGCGGCTACCTTCCTCTGGCTAATTAACTCCTTGGCCTGGGTGTATAAATACCTGCTGTGTATTAGAGGGAGGTGCCGGTGATATTCATTTACTCCTTGTGAAGGCTTTAGCAAGAGCAGTACTGTTTCCTCTCTGGTGCTTGAGGTCGTGTGCGCATTTGCCTGGAGTCATTTAAGGCTAAGCTATTTCGTCTGTTTGTCCTCCCTTGTTGTCTTTAGTGTTCAGTGGGGATCGAATAGTGCTCATATCCTCCCTTCCCTAGCCTGAGTCTTACGCCAGGGAAAGACAGGTCGAGGAATGCGTGCGGCGATTGGTGAAGAGCCAATATAGGGTAAATAGTTGAGACAAGGTGACACTAGACCAGACTAAGAGGTCTCCACTTCCCCCTTTCCCTAGAGTCTGGGCTCCCTTTCCCTCTTCCCTCTGTGTTGCACTAAGTCTTTCTCACACCTTGCGTGACAATTATATTGTATGAAGACAATGTGGGGCCCATAATACTACATGGAGGACTATGTGGGGCCTATTATTCTGTATGAAGGACTATGTGGGGCCATTATTCTGTATGGAGCACTATGTGGGGCCATTATTCTGTATGAAGGACTATGTGGGGCCATTATTCTGTAAGGAGGACTATGTGGGACCCATTATTCTATATGGATGGAGGACAATGTGGGGCGTTTTATTCTTTATGGAGGACTATGTGGGTCCCACTTATTCTGTATTGAGGCCCATTATACTGTACAGAGAACTATGTGGGGCCCATTATACTGTATGGCAATCGCAGTTGGTGCATCATACATGTTGGGGTCAACATACTTTGCTGGGGAGGTTGGGGCGGTACAGTAGGGTCATCATACCGTGTATGTGAAGGGTATCAAACTGTGTTTGGGGGACACTTTTGTTGACATCATACTTTATGGGGGAATGTAAGGGCAATCTAGGGGCTTCAATAGGAGGAAAATTACTTTACAAGGGCTGCAAAGTTGTGAAATATGTTCTTCTGTGAGCCCACTGAATATTAAGGTTTTTTGGGGGATGTGGGGCCCGATTAGAACTTCTGCTATTGGGCACCTTGATTTCTACTTATGCCCCTTCCAATGAGGAAATACTCAATGCTCCTGTCATGGGATCTGACTCTTAAGATCTCTTAATTAAAATGACCTTGTGGGACAACCCCTATAAGTTTGTTTCCACATGAAAAGGTTCATCATTATATTTGATGATAAGGAAAAACTTCCTCAATTGTAGACATATTTTTTAATAATTATCAAGGTTGGCCTGTGACTTTGTCCACACTTTTCATTTTGGCCCTCTGTGTATTTGAGTTTGATATCCCTGTATACTAAAGAAGGGTTATATTGTGAAACCTGATGACATCTCCACTTTAATTTCCACTTCACAAACATGTAGGGCTATGTGTTGAGAAACTACATAAATTCAATGTATACTGTATGGTCATTCTGACATTGCTGCAGTTTGTGCTGTGTGCATTGACTAACTGCATGCTTTGAAATGATCCTACATGTGACTTATATGGTATATTTCCGGTAAGTATTAAAAACAGCACCAAGAAGCATTATATTAACATCAGGAATAGACAACAAAGAGTTGTGGAGAATCACACAGTAAATGTTTATACTGTATGCCGTATATAAAGAACACATCCGAAGGACAACATAACCCAACAAGCAATGGTAAGAACTGAACAGGATCGGAAAATAGCATCAGCTCTAAGTGCAGTGATGAACTGTCATTTTCACAAAGACCTTGACAGTGGTAAACATAAATAATTAGTGATCTTGTCATTCCATTTATCTTACTTTAGTCGCAGCTATTACAAATCCCTAATTATGCAGTTTATCAAATTATAATGAAAACTCTCATTAGTACAGTTGCTATTTTTCTTTGCTGGCCACTACCTATACCTAAGGGAAGTCCCCAATGAGTGCCATGATTTCAGAGTCCTAAGTCTATGAAGTGGTTTTAGGATAAACATGAAGAGGTCATTAGATATCACAACTCGTTGCCATCCAGTGGCAATTCCTGGTCATTTAGTTGATGCTTCTACTGGTGTGGAGATTTATCAAACCAACTTGGCACATGACTAACACAAGTTGGACAATGTATTAAGTTGATTAAAATTATTTAGCATTTTTATGCTAATTTTGTCCAACTTGTTTTCGTTTGCAGCAGTTCGGGAAGTTTTTGTCATCTCATGAGTTGATATACTGTAGTCAAATCAAAACTTGTTAAATGTTACTTAATGTCTTTAACAAATTATATTATTCCATATTATAATATGTTGGTCAATAATACAAGTATAAACAATATCTGCAAGTATACTGAATCATGTAAAAGTGCTAACCCAGAGGTGCTATGCAGTATAAGCAAGGTCTAATTAATATGAATTCCAACTTTATAAAGCATATTTCTATAATTAATACATTGTCTTCTTTGATCCATGTGTTTAAGGCTGTGTCTTTCCATGTATATTTGTTTCACTGTATTAGATATCTCCTGCTGAGCCAAATATGTAGGATAAGTGCTAGTAAGAAACATTTTCAGTGACGTTTTTACAGTTGGCTCTTATTTTCCATGGTGACAAAAGTACTTCATTAGTCACTTATTTCCATGGGATGGAAGGTCGCATTATTTGTGTAACAGTTGAATGATTCAGCAAGATAAATTCAGAATACTAGTATGAAAGTATGAAAATGAATACCTTGGAGATGTAATTAATGCCCATTGGTTTGTATAATTCATAGGATTTAAAATATTTATATTCAGGAAATGGCAAAAATATTCACTAAACTTAAAATGGAACTATATCCCCATCACAACAAGTTTACAGGTGATAGAGTAGCTTTCCTTACATTACAGCCTTCTCCATCCACTCTGGTTTGCAACATGAGAGCACACTCGCACAGGATTTAGATGCAAGTACAAGGAGTTCTCTAGATTTATTGAGTTACACAAGTTTATATAGCAGAGATGGGGACTGCAGTGCTCAGACCAGCAGCCCCGTTTTGCCTTCTGCCAGGTCTTTAATATATCCTTACCTTACAAGCATGTGCGCACAGCAGTCACTCTGTGCACACTGCAGTGCATGCAAAGAAGGATTACGTCCTGATGCTGGCCAGCGTGCCATGATGTTTTTTTTTGCTCTGCTCTCCTCTCCCTCTGTTGAAGACAGCATTGTCTCCTGTGTGATGTATATGCTCAAGCCCTAGTGTCTCCTATGTGATGTATATGCTTCAGCCCCAGTGTCTCCTATGTGAAGTATATACACCAGCCCCTGGGTCTCTTATGCAATATACAGTTGTGCTCAAAAGTTTACATACCCGGGCAGAATTTTCCCTTTCTTGAACTTGTTTCAGAGAATATGAATGATAACAAAAACAATTTCTCTCCACTTTATTGTCAAACTACTGTGTTTTCTCTTTTTAAATCTTAATGACAACCAAAAACATCCAAATGACCCTGATCAAAAGTTCACATACCCTTGTGATTTTGGCCTGATAACATGCACAGAATTTGACACAAATGGGTTTGAATGGCTACTAAAGGTAACACCCTCACCTGTGACCTGTTTGCTTGTAATCAGTTTGTGTGTTTAAAAGCTGAGTGAGTTTCTGGGATCCAGACAGACTCTTGTATCTTTCATCCAGCCACTGTCATTTCTGGATTGTGAGTCATGGGGAAAGCAAAAGAATTGTCAACAGATATATGGGAAAAGTTAGTTGAACTGTATAGCACAAGAAAGGGATACAAAAAAAATCCAAGGAATTGATAATGCCAATCAGCAGCGTTCAAACTGTGATTAACAAATGGAAAATCAAGAGCTCTGTAAAAACCAAACCACAGTCAGGTAGACCAACAAAAATTTTGGCCACAACTTCCAGAAAATTGTTTGGGATGCAAAGAAAAACCCACAAATAACATCAGCTGAATTTCAGGACTCTCTAAAAACTAGCGGTGTGGCTGTTTCAAGATGCACAATAAGTAGGCACTTGAGGCTGCATGGTCGAGTTGCCAGAAGAAAGCCATTACTGCGCAAATGCCACAAAGTATCTCGCCTACAATACATCAAAAAAAAGAGACAAACCTCAAAACTTCTGGAACAAAGTAATTTGGAGTGATGAGACCAAAATGTAACTTTTTGGCCACAACCATAAACGTTATATTTGGAGAGAGGTCAACAAGGCCTATGATGAAAGGAACACCATTCCTACAGTAAAGCATGGCAGTGGATTGCTGATGTTTTGGGGATGTGTGAGCAACAAAGGCACAGGAAACTTGGTAAAACTTGAAGGAAAGATGAATGCAGCACGTTATCAGTAAATACTGGAGGCAAATTTGCACTCATCAGCCCAGAAGCTGCGCATGGGACGTACTTTGACGTTCCAATATGACAACGATCCAAAACACAAAGCCAAGTAGACCTGTCATTGGCTATAACAGAACAAAGTGAAGGTTCTGGTGTGACCATCTCAGTCTCCTGACCTCAATATCATTGAGCCACTCTGGGGAGATCTCAAGCACGCAGTTCATGCTAGACAGCCCAGGAATTTACAGGAACTGGAGGCTTTTTGCCAAGAAGAATGGGCAGCTTTACCATCTGAGAAATTAAAGAACCTCATCCACAACTACCACAAAAGACTTCAAGCTGTCATTGATGTTAGAGAGGACAATAAACGGTATTAAGAACTGGGGTATGTGAACTTTTGATCAGGGTCATTTGGATGTTTTTGGTTGCCATTAAGATTTAAAAAGAGAAAACACAGTAGTTTGACAATAAATGGCTTCACACAACCAATAACCACTAGTGGAGAAAAAGTTTTTTTGCTATCATTCAAATTCTCTGAAACAAGG
Organism: Phyllobates terribilis; assembly: GCF_046119375.1. NCBI lineage: Eukaryota > Metazoa > Chordata > Amphibia > Anura > Dendrobatidae > Phyllobates > Phyllobates terribilis. The sequence goes on along the minus strand of NW_027362761.1, from coordinate 866,055,539 downwards.
CCAAGAAAGGAACAATTCTGCCGGGGTATATAAACTTTTGAGTACAACTGTATGTGCTCCGCCCCCATTATCTCCTATATAATGTGTTAAGGGTCCGGATGGTGGAACCACTGTGCCGTGGTACAAGGAGGGACCGGAGTGGCATATCTAGGGGCATCACATGGACCGACCTTGGCTATAAGGTGGCTTAGTCGACTCCATGAACCAAGGAGGGACTGGGAAGGAGGACCTGGTGCTACTCCGAGACCGACCTCATGTGAGAGTAGGCGACTCCTATGGGACTGAGGGCAGGCCCCGACTGGTATGGCAGATAGGCAGGTAGATGAGCATGGCTGGTAGGCAGGTAGGTAGGCTGGCGGGCACGGCTGACAGACAGGCTGGCGGGCATGACTGACATACAGGCTGGCGGAAAAGGCTGACAGACAGGCTGGCGGGCAGCACTGGGACCTCAGGGTTGGAGAGAGCGTTAGCACACAAACTTCAACATTGCACAGGCACCTCCATTTTGGGGGAGGTGCCTTAAATAGGGGATGTCCTCCAGCCATTGGCTGGGTACATTTCAGGACGGTGTGCGTGGCCCCTTCAAGAAGCAAGGAGTGCACGCGTGCCCTAAGCACAGTCCCCGGGTATCTGTGCACGCTGCACGCACCCTGGGCAGGCCCAGTGTGGGAGACAGGAGTGGAAGCGGTGGACGCAGGACCAGGGCCGGGGTGGTAAGGGGATTGGCATCTCTGCCGGGCAGGAGGCAGAGACGCCGGCGCCACATAATGCTTATGCACCAGTTCCAGTGTCTCCTATATGATGTACTGTATATGCATCATCTTCAGTGTATCCTACATGATGTATATTCTCCAGTGCCAGTGTCTCCTATATAATGTATATTCACCAGCCCCAGTGTCTTCTATTTGATATATATGCACCAGCTCCAGAGTATCCTATGTGATGTATACAGCAGTCTCGGTTTTTTCTATGTGATATATATACACCAGTTTCTGTGTCTCCTATGTGATGTATTCAGAAGTCTCGGTGTCTCTTATATGATGTATATGCCGCATCCCCAGAGTCTCTTCTATGTGATGTATATGCACCAGTCCCAGTGTTTCCTATTGGATGTATATATAGCAGACTTGGTGTCTCCTGTGTGAAATATATGCTCCAGTCCCAGTGTTTCCTATGTGATTTACATACACCTGTTCCAGTGTCTCCTTTGTGATATATATACAGCAGTCCACTATGACCACTAAAAGCTATCTAACTAACTATCACTATATGAGTAGTCATAACCATGGATAGCTAAGCTACTGCAATGCCCTGCATGAGGTGAGTGGCATAGCAAATCTGAAGAACTATACTAAATTTCTAATGGGAGGTATTTGCTAATATTATTAATATTACTCCTACTACATATTGGGGTAGGATTTTGGAGATGGGAACACCCCTTTAATTTAGATTATTGCGGTTATTTGAACTTGAAATGACCATTCAAACCTAGTCTCCAGACATTTCCTCATTTGCTTCCTCACAGCCACCAAATCTTCAGGCTTTAATGAATGATACCCCTCCAGTCCTCCTGGATCTGGTATGGAAGAAAAAAATATGGTGATGAATTTGTGACAGTGTCTGTTTGACTTGTGCTCTAACATATACTGTAAGGTCCCCCATGAAGGTGCTGTAACTGTTTAGGGACACAACAATCCATCTTAACATGACTCCCAAAAAGAATCTGATAAGGAGGGAGTCTAGTGTTTCTATTGGGCATAGAGCTACTGGTAGACACATTTTCCACAGTTTCCTCTGTGTGCAATCGTCTTTTGAAACTAACTTTAACTTTAGTACATACTCATATGTACCTACCTTTGGAAATTGTATGAAATCACTTTGCAGTCACTGGAACTAGTGCAATGGTCTTAATCTTGCATAGGTTATAGGGGACACAGACAGTTTAGGAACAAACCCATGCATTAGCAGCTTGAGTAAACTCTCGTGTTAACCAATTTGATTTACCATACTCACCATGGCTTCTTTGGCATAATAAGTCAGATCATGCATCAAATGGGTCATTATAAGGTAGAAAGTCCTAGCACAACACAGCTCACAAATGTTGCCCCATTACTCTTCCATTCTTCTTTTTCTTTGTCTGAGGATTACTGTTGTAGCTTACCTAACTAGTCCACGAGTATGTCTTGCTGCGCATTACATATGTCATTCTCTGGTGGCACCTGCTTTAGCAGCAGTGTCCATCGGGGCATTACCCTGAGCTTCCCTTGACTTTTGGTTTATGTGCGCCCTGGCTTTAATGATAGCCCCTTGCTTAGGCAAAATCTTCTTAAAAGGGTTCTCTGAGAAATGTAATAGAATAAATTAATAAATAGAATAAATAATACATATTGAAATATGAAACATTTTTTCTAAATATCTTTATTTAGTAAAAAGGTATTCTTCATCTATTGAACTCTGTCAGGATTTTAAAGATGGCAACTTGTGCAGCTCATCCTAGATTTTAAAAGACACCCAATAGGATGGGCTGTGTAAAGAATGAGACAGACCATCTAAAATTGTCAGGCTGACTGAGATGAATGCTCATTTTCAGTCAGCTAAAGAAAGGTGTTTATCTTCTGCTTTAGTCCCCTCCTGCACAGTGTCCTGTCAGGTTGAATGAACAGATGAATGTGAGTACACCGATGCCTGACCTGGCGCTGCTCAGACCTCATGTCTGTCTGATCAGATGCTATTCAAACAGCCTGTGCTACTGCATGTCCTCTGAAATCTAGGATGGGTTGTGATTGATGGCAGGAGTCATCTTTATAATCCTGACAGAGTGCAATAGGTAAAGCATACATTTTTGCTAGATAAAGGTATTTAGAAAAATGTTTATTATTTAAATGTGTATTATGTATTTTATTTATGTAATTACTTTTCTAGGAGAACCCCTTTAATACTTTCAACATTGCACATAGTCTTTCCTATGAACTTAATGTAATCCCGCGCCAGTTTTCTGGAATGCACTACCTCAAAAGATCCGACTGATATCTAGCCCCCATGTCTTCAAACGTGCTTCATAAATGACGAGCCCCCTGGGCCGTGGGGTACTCGGTAGCCTGGCCGGTCGGTGCTGGGGGATGTCACAGTGGCAGTGACCTGGTCCATGACCCAGGGCGGTCAATAAAAGGAGAAAAGTAAAAGGGGAATGAAGTTTTTAGAGATAACGTTCGTGTTGCCACCTGTGGTATGCGGCTATATGGGGACACCATTTGTGCGGTCTAGTGCAGGTGATGGCGCATATAATGACTAGTCCACTGCTTAATGGCGGTTTCCTCTTATCTTTACTTGCGGTTGTTAAGCAGACCGGGGCACGGGTACTAGCTGGTAGTGGAGGTCCGGGCGGCCTGGGAGCAAGTTGGGGATCCACCTCGCCAGGTGAAGCTGTATGCCTTCCCTCTGTGCTAATCTCTTTGGCCCTGCTGCTTGAAGCTATTCTGCGGCCCTTGTCCCTGAGTAAAATGTCTTCTTCCTCACTCATATGGCAGGCAGCTCGTGTTAGAACCCTCCTGTTTGTTTTTTCATCTTGTGTTTTGCGGTCACGTGACCATCTGCCTTTATATTCCAGCTCCGCCCTTTTGGCTGTGCTGGACTCCAGTGTTTGACTGTTTCTCTAGCCAGGTGCTTCTGTGCCTTTCTCTGTCAGTTCGTTTTGTCCTTCTGGGACCTCTAGTACTTTTTTGTCTGTTTGTCTTTTTGTGTTCTGCAACAACTTCTCTGTTTAGGAGGAGTCCCATTTTTGTCCCAGTCCTTAGTTCTTTTAGGGACCCCTCCCCTTATGCTATAGGTCTTCGTTCAGACTAGCCGAGGACTAAGGCGGGTCTCTTCGCTAGGAACAGGTAGCCCGCTACATCATAGGGATTCAGCTTAGTTTTACTGTAGGGACAGTTTTCCCTTATCTTTCCTTAGTACTTGTTGCAGATCAAAACAGCTCGGGCCTTCCTTAAGTGTCGCTCCCACTTGGCGGTGCTGGGCCCTATGTGCTGCTGAGCCTCCAGGCATCTGGTGGGGTCAGGAGACCTGCAGTTATCTAAAATGTTCAAATTCGTGTGAATCAGTGAATTACAGGAAATTTAATTCTAACTCGATCCTCCTCAGATCGATCTGCTAATCTCTATCTGGGACCCATAACATTTTCATTTTTTGGGTGATGAATCTGTGTGAGAGCTTGCATTTTGCAGTGCAGATATTTTTGTTTATACCCTTTTGGAATAATTATGACATTTTGATCACTTATTTAATTTTTTTCCAGCATTACAGCGACCAAATGAATGATGTTTAGCAGTCATATTAATTAATTTCATGTTTTGAGAGATAGGACTTTTATGGATACAATGATACCAAATATATGTAATTTTTTTATACTTTTATTTTTAATGGTAAAAAGTGGGTAGATTGTAATATTTATGGTTCCTTTTATTTTTCTAATATTTTAAAACAATTTTTTTACTTTTTACTGTAATTGATTTCCTGATTTCCATGCAGATTTCTCTCTACCTCTCTGCCCCTATATGCTAATGGTACGTGACTCAGCTTTCTCATCCTGATTTCCATGCTGATTTCTTTGTTCCTCTCTGCCCCTATATACTAATGGTATGTTTTTCAAGTAACACCAGCTACCCCCATTTTCTTTCATGACCTTGTTTACTTAGCCTTTGACTATCCAGCATCTGTTTCAGGCTTAATCAACTGATCAAGATGAGCACAGACCACTCCTTTCTGGTTCACAGCTGAATGCTTTCTGTTACAAATATGTTGTAAACTAGGAGTCTGTTAGACTTTAGTCTGTGTCCATCACCTTAAATGTGTCAATTGTTTAAGTGTGGGAAATATGAATTAATCCTGAATTGAACCTGAAGTAAACTGAAGGTAACTGGATACTAAGTCACAGTAAACAATGTTTGTCTTTGTTTTCACTCTCACCCTCTTAATCCTTTACCTTTTCCAACCACCCCTAATCCCTACACCTAGTAATGAACTATTCATCTCTCCCTTCATCTTCCCCATTCATCTCACCTCCTCCTCAGAACTATTCCTCAACATTCAAACCTGTGTCTCCAAACACAGACAGCCAACCCATACCCTCTCCTGCTCCCACCTACTAACTACTACTACTAACACTTTCTCTGCTCCTCCTCACTGCCGGAGACATCTCTCCAAATCCTGGCCTTCCTCACCACATCCCTACAATCACTTCCACCTCCTAACCACAATCTATCTCATAATCCTTCCTACCTTATACCCATCCGCCCAGCCCCTGCTTCCCCAGTCCCTCCAACGGGAGCTCTATGGAACGCTCGCTCTGTCTGCAACAAAATTTCCTACATCCATAATCTATTCATCACTAACAAGCTTTCCTTCCTGGGCATCACTGAAACCTGGCTCACCCCCTCCGACACGGCCTCTCCTGCTGCACTTTCGCATGGTGGATTCCACCTTTCCCACACCCCCTGCCCCACCGGCAAGCATGGTGGAGGATTAGGTTTCCTCCTATCAGATAACTGCTCCTTCACCCATATTCCACTGCCGCCCTCCATTACTATTCCCTCTTTTGAGGTGCACTGTGTGCTCATCTACACCCCCTTCAGCATCCCGCTGGCTGTCATTTACGATCTCCCAGGATCAACCAACACCTACTTTGACCACTTCTCTACCTGGCTACTTCATTTCCTCTCCATTGACATTCCCACTATCCTCATGGGTGACTTCAACATCCCCATCGACACTTCCCTCTCAGCTGTCTCTAAGCTTCTATCCCTCACTTCCTTCTTCAGCCTTAATCAGTGGTCTTCCGCAGCCACCCACAAAGACAGCCACACACTGGACCTCATCTTCATCCGCCTCTGTTCCCTATCTAACCTCTCTAATTCACCTCTCCCTCTTTCTGACCACAACCTACTTACATTCTCTACCCTCTCCTCTCCAGGGCACCAATCCCCACTCCACAAACTTGCACACCCTTGCAGAAATCTTAAACACCTTGACCTACACTCACACTCTGAATCCCTTCTCACTCTTACAGACATTTGGTCCTTACATGATGCAGAAGTTGCTGCCACTTTATACAACACCACAACAGCTGCAGCTCTCAATTTGTTCCCCCCTCACACATACCAAAGCTCGAACAATCAACAGGCAACCCTGGCACACCAGCCTAACTAAAGAACTGTGACTGGCCTCCAGGGTTGCTGAGCGTAGATGGAAAAGGTCCCACTCCAATGAGCACTTCATCGCATTCAAACAGTCCCTCACTACCTTCAAGTCCACACTCACTGCAGCAAAACACACATACAGTACACACCAAAAGTTTGGACACACCTTCTCATTTAAAGATTTTTCTGTATTTTCATGACTATGAAAATTGTACATTCACACTGAAGGCATCAAAACTATGAATTAACACATGTGGAATTATATACTTAACAAAAAAGTGTGAAACAACTGAAAATATGTCTTATATTCTAGGTTCTTCAAAGTAGCCACCTTTTGCTTTGATGACTGCTTTGCACACTCTTGGCATTCTCTTGATTAGCTTCAAGTGGTAGTCACTGGAAATGGTTTTCCAACAATCTTGAAGGAGTTCCCAGGGATGCTTAGCACTTGTTGGCCCTTTTGCCTTCACTCTGCAGTCCAGCTCACTCCAAACCATCTCGATTGGGTTCAGGTCTGGTGACTGTGGAGGCCAGGTCATCTGGCATAGCACCCCTTCACTCTCCTTCTTGGTCAAATAGCCCTTACACAGCCTGGAGGTGTGTTTGGGGTGATTGTCCTGTTGAAAAATAAATGATGGTCCAACTAAACGCAAACCGGATGGAATAGCATGCCGCTGCAAGATGCTGTGGTAGCCATGCTGGTTCAGTATGCCTTCACTTTTGAATAAATCCCCAACAGTGTCACCAGTAAAGCACCCCCACACCATCACACCTCTTCCTCCATGCTTCACGGTGGGAACCAGGCATGTAGAGTCCATCCGTTCACCTTTTCTGTGACGCACAAAGATACGGTGGTTGGAACCAAAGATCTCAAATTTGGACTCATCTGACCAACGCACAGATTTCCACTGGTCTAATGTCCATTCCTTGTGTTCTTTAGCCCAAAAAAGTCTCTTCTGCTTGTTGCCTGTCCTTAGCAGTGGTTTCCTAGCAGGTATTTTACCATGAAGGCCTGCTGCACAAAGTCTCCTCTTAACAGCTGTTGAAGAGATGTGTCTGCTGTTAGAACTCTGTGTGGCATTGACCTGGTCTCTAATCTGAGCTGCTGTTAACCTGCGATTTCTGAGGCTGGTTGATGGTTTTTGCAACTGCACTTGGGGACACTTTCAAAGTTTTCCCAATTTTTCGGACTGACTGACCTTCATTTCTTAAAGTAATGATGGCCACTAGTTTTTCTTTACTTAGCTGCTTTTTCTTGCCATAATACAAATTCTAACAGTCTATTCATTAGGACTATCAGCTGGGTATCCACTAGACTTCTGCACAACACAACTGATGGTCCCAACCCCATTTATAAGGCAAGAAATCCCACTTATTAAACCTGACAGGGCACACCTGTGAAGTGAATACCATTTCCGGTGACTACCTGTTGAAGCTCATCAAGAGAATGCCAAGAGTGTGCAAAGCAGTCATCTAAGCAAAAGGTGGCTACTTTGAGGAACCTAGAATATAAGACATATTTTCAGTTGTTTCACACTTTTTTGTTAAGTATATAATTCCACATGTGTTAATTCATAGTTTTGATGCCTTCAGTGTGAATGTACAATTTTCATAGTCATGAAAATACAGAAAAATCTTTAAATGAGAAGGTGTGTCCAAACTTTTGGTCTGTACTGTACTTCTCATCTCTCATCTCCTCCCTGTCTCACAACCCTAAACAGCTATTCAACAACTTCAATTCTCTCCTCCGTTCCCCAGTGTGTCCTTCTTCTCCTCTTATTTCAGCCAAAGACTTTGCCTCATTCTTCAAGCAGAAGATTGACACCATCAGACAAAGCTTTTGCCTAAAGTCCCCACAGCCCCTCCCCACACTTATTCAATCCTCCTCCTCCATAACTACCTTCTCCACCATCACGGAAGATCAACTTTCCTTTTTACTCTCCAAATCACACCTCACCACCTGTGAACTTGACCCAATCCCATCCCACCTCATCCAAAACCTTACCACTATCTTCATCCCAACCCTAGACCACCTTTTCAACCTATCACTAACAACTGGTGTTTTCCCCTGATGCTTCAAACATGCCTCGATCACACCCATCCTTAAAAAGCCCTCCCTTGACCCATCCTCTCTGACTAGCTATCGCCCCATATCACTTCTCCCCTATGCCTCAAAACTACTGGAACAACATGTCCATTCTGAGCTGTCCTCCCACCTCTTCTCCTGCTCCCTCTTCGACCGCCTACAATTTGGTTTCCGACCACACCATTCTACTGAAACTTCACTGACTAAGGTCACCAACAACCTACTAACCGCCAAATCCAAGCGACACTACTCTGTCCTCCTTCTCCTGGACCTGTCATCTGCCTTTGACACAGTGGACCATTTCCTCTTACTCCAAACTCTCTCATTTCTCGGCATCACAGACTTGGCCCTATTCTGGAACTCCTCATACCTAACAGACCAGACATTCAGTGTTTCCCACTCACACAACACCTCCTCATCTCACCCCTTATCTGTCAGTGTCCCCAAAGGTTCTGTTCTAGGACCCCTACTCTTCTCCATCTACACCTTAGGCCTGGGACAGCTCATAGAGTCTCTTGGTTTTCATTATCACCTCTATGCCGACGACACACAGATCTACCTCTCTGGACCCGATATCTCCACCCTTATAACCAAAATCCCATAATGTCTGTCCACTATTTCATCCTTCTTCTCTGCTAGATTTCTAAAACTTAACATGGACAAAACAGAATTCATCATCTTTCCACTATCTCATTCAACCCCCCCAACTGTCCTATCTATCAACGTCAATGGCTGTCCACTCTCCCCAGTCCCTCAGGCTCGCTGCCTTGGGGTAACCCTGGACTCTGAACTCTCCGTCAAACCAAATATCCAACCCCTTTCCACTTCCTGCTGACTCCAACTTAAAAATATCACCTGGATCCGCACATTCCTCAACCATGAATCTGCAAAAACACTAGTGCATGCCCTCATCATCTTCCGCCTCAACCACTGCAACCTCCTGCTCTGTGGTCTCTCTTCCATCACTGTTGCACACTTCCAATCAATCCTAAACTCCGCTGCCCGGGTAATCCACCTGTCCCCCCGCTATTCCCCGGCCTGTCCTCTCTGTCAATTTCTTCACTGGCTCCCCATTGCCCAGAGACTGCAGTTCAAAACCCTAACCATGGCATACAAAGCCATTCACAACCTGTCTCCTCCATATATCTCTGACCTAGCCTTCCACTACATACCCGCACGCAACCTCCGATCCTCACAAGATATCCTTCTCTACTCCTCTCTTATCTCCTCCTCCCAAAATCGCATACAAGATTTCTCCTGTGCATCCCCTTACTCTGGAACTCTCTACCCCAACATATCAGACTCTCGCCGACCATGGAAACCTTCAAAAGGAACCTGAAGACCCACCTCTTCCGACACACCTACAACCTGCATTAACCATCGCTCCACCATACCGCTCCATGACCAGCCCTACCCTCACCTACTGTATCCTCACCCATCCCTTGTAGATTGTGAGCCCTCGTGGGCAGGGTCCTCGCTCCTCCTGTACCAGTCACCATAACGTTTTATTCAAGACTATTGTAATTGTTTTTGCTATGTTTACCCCTTTTTCACATGTAAAGCGCCATGGAATAAATGGCACTATAATAATAAATAATAATAATAATAATAAATGTTAGTCCATGCAGGGGACTTGAATCTGCGATCATTTGATCGCCAATGTTATATACATTAATATTTCCATATTGACGTACATAGCAAAAATCACAGTCATCTTTAAAGTCCAGCGACAGACTAGGTTTTAACAGAGCACTATGATGGCAGACACGGCGGTCTTCATCAGACCCCAGTCTATCATACCAACTCATCTGCACCCAGCGATCACATCACAGGGAAGCCGATGGGTGCATGGAATAGTTTGACAGTGGCTTAGCTTCATCTACGGCTGTTAGAGGTAAATTCTGATAATGTATAACAGCCAATATCTGCATATGGTGGAGGCTGACCCTCTGAGCCTGCTCCATACACCTGCCTCATACATGTACGGGGGATTTGTGAAAAAAGGTTGAAGAGGACCTGACACTAAATAAAACTGAATTAAATACCTCCCCTGATTCTGAATCTGTTGTTTCAGTTTTACCCTGTATTGCTCCATTGCAGAGATATTCAGATTTGTTGTTTTGGCAATGCAGTATGTGAAATCTCTACTTGTAGTCTAACTGGGTGTTTCTTCAGAGTTTTCTCTGGAGGTGTGCGCTTACACCCTTCCAGACTCTGCCAATCATAGCTTGGCAGTCAAAACGGAACATAAAAACAAAATGAGCAAATATCCTGCAGTAAATAAATAAATAGCAATAGTGCATGAAAATGACATAGGGTACTTAGTTAACATAATTTTGATCAAAAAACGTAAAAGACATCCCACCGCGTCAAGGCGACACTACACGTTGCATGTGTAGCGCCCTGAGGGTTCGGTTGCTACAGGAGTAGTGCACCTCAACCAGAGGTGTGATATTCCACTCCCAGGTAAGGATGGAGTGTGGACCAGGGCTCAGTTAGCTGCATGCACACACACACTCCCCATTTCCGGGGGACAGCTCGACGGTGCTCCCAGCTGCGGGCAAAACTGACCATGTCCCTGGCTGCAGTGGGGAGGGGGGAGAGAATCCAGTGGTGTAGGAGCAGAAGGGGACGGTTTCTGGAGCACAGGAAGGAGCTCATTGGGTGCAGGTCACCTGAGCTCAGACACAGAGAAGCAAATAAAAGGTGGGAGACATCTTAGTTCAGTTCAGTTCGTAGAAGAAAGAGAGAAGTAGTTCAGTCAGAGCTGACAGGGAGCCGTGGCTCAGTCTGAGCTCAGCTCCACGAGGCAGGCCTAGAGAGAAGGCCGGGGCCAGAGAGGAGAAGAGAAGAAGGAGAAGGAAGGAAGGAGAAGAGACAGAGGAGTGGAAGGGCTCCAGAAACAAGAAGGCAGAAGGGACCCTAAGAGTGCAGAACGGCCAGCAACCGTTGCATACCCCATTATATCGGGTGGACGGGTCAGGCTGTGGAAAGGTACCGGATCCCTAAGTTGGTGGAGGCGAATCTACCCTCAGCCAAGAACCGGAGGTTGTGACCATTTATTGGTGCGACCCCCCGCTAAACCTGCTAGGAAGGCACCATATAGGATAACGGGAAGTGAAGGCCAACGCTTACCCGACATGGTCCGCGGTAGAAGTCAGGACACTGGTGGGGCATGAGAGGCCAGAGAAAGGACAGAAAGGAGTCCGGTGCCATACTCCTGAATTGCCTGGGGGTTGGCCGAGCTCCTCACCTGGTGGACGCAGCACGGCTCGGGCAGTCCTTGCTGACAGAAGTGACTTGGATAACAACTGTGAGTAAAAGACCCTGGACTGCATCATTGGACTCTGTGTGATTTCTGCTGCACCGGCACCATCACCCCCAGCATCCACTTACACTGCCCTGAGGCTACACTCTTCCCGTGGGGAGTTATCCTACCCCTGTGCTGCACAGCAACACCAGCCTCAGCGGTCTGCCTCGCAGCGGCGGTTATCTCTGACCGCAATCACCGGGTGGCGTAGTCGGACATTCAAAACACTGATTGATAGACTGCCACAATTTGGTCTGACCACCCTGAGCCACGGGATCGGGTTGCCACTACTACCCACAGCATCGTACAGAAGCCCGGTCTCGAGTGCCCCGCGGCCCAGGGGGCGAGTCACATGCATATCAACTTATATTCCAGTTTATCTCTTTAGGTTTTTGATTATAGTTTGGCAGTGTCTAAGACTGTAAGACTGCTAGATCAGCTGCCAAGCTGTGACTGGCAGCATATGGGATGGAGTGTTGAAAGTGTATACTCCAAAGAAGACTCTAAACAAACACCCAGTTGAACTACAATACTAGATATACTGCACTCCAAAAGCAACGAATGTTAATGTCTCTGTAATGCAGTATTGCAATACAAAACAGAAAAATGGGGAGCTCAGGAATTTTTGCAAGATATTTATGATTATTTTTTTTGAACAAGTGGCAGGTCCTCTTTCACAGTTCATTTCTCTGGACACCAATCGCTCATAGCAGAACAAGTGCAATGCATACAAACTCCTTTCTACTGAGCTTGTAATCACGGTTTTGAAGTTGGCTACAATCACTAGAGTGTGCTGATACATCCTAATCCCAGCCAATTTCAATACAGTGCTTATAAGCAAGACAGCAGCGTTGGACGGTCTCCAAGGCAATGAGCTAGGAAAAAAGAATTAATATCTCGGCTGCAAATTTTAATAAAAAGTAAATTGCAAAAAAAAAAGCATTATCTGACAATATTAAAAAATAATAATATTTATTTTTATATAGCGCTAACATATTCCACAGTGCTTTACCTCTCAGACAATTTACAGACATTATGGGCACTGTTCCCATTGGGGATCACAATCTAAATTCCCCATCAGTATGTCTTTGGAGTGTGGGAGGAAACTGGAGAACACCCATGCAAACACAGGGAGAACATACAAACTCATTGAAGATGTTGTCCTTGGTGGGGTTTGAACGCAGGACCCCAGCGCTGCAAGGCTGCAGTGCTACCCACTGAGCCACCATGCTGCCAATAGCTAATTATGAAGATAGGAATAACCCCTGTAATAAAACCATTCTAAATTTACAGGTTGTTTTGGTCATTCTTACTACCATAAAAAAGTGATCAAAAAATTGTATGTGCCAAAAAATGGAACCAGTAAAATCTACATCTTGTCCCACAGAAAGCAAGTCTTTGTAAAGCGCTATTTATGGAAATGTAAGAAAAAGTTATGAGTATCAGAATATGGTGACAAAAAACAATTTTTTATATACAGTATATGTCTTTTCTTGTGCAAAACTAGCAAAACATAATGACCTAAATGCATGTGGTATTAGGATCATCCTAGAAGGGTGATGATGTAAATTTTACCAATTTGTGTTTAAAAAAATATGCAAAATATAGATTGGCTGTTTTTTTGCTAATTTTGCTACTCAAAAAGTGCAGTAAAAATGTCCTCATACATCTCCGCTGACAGAAAACTTTGAAAATGATGACTCTCAGGAAATAGTGAACCAAAATTTTTTTTTTTTCTAAGAGTGCATTTATTGTACAAATTAAATTAAAAAAAAATTGCCATTAGCATCCTGACCCACAGAATAGTTTTAACACTTTATTTGTGAGCCACAGTGAATTGCATAAAATTTTAAATGCAAAAAAAGTGGCAGAATTGCCGTTTTATATTCCTTCCAATTAAGAGTTAATCAAAGTTAGTTAACAATTGATAAGTAGCTCAAAATGATGCTTCTGACAAATAAAACTCGTGCTGGTAAAAACAAGCCCTTGAAGGTGGCCAAAAAAAAAAAAAAATTATAGCTTGTGAAAAAACACTAATAAAGAAATGAGAAAAGAAATAGTTTGTCATAAAGGCCAACACTAGCTGTGACATTAAGGGACTAATTAAACATAGATACATAAAGCACATTGAGTAAACATGCACAGTGAAGGGAGGAAAAGTAAGTGAACCTCAGCGCTCAAGACTTCTCTAATTGGCAAAAGGTGTTTCAATTAAAGAGATGATACTGGAAGAGTGTGTTTCACAGATGCTTTGTCCATTCAATAAAGTCACACAAATCCTGGTTAGTGGCAAATATGTTCTTCTCAAGAAACATTAATTAATGTGAACCTTGCCTTTGAGGCAAACAAGTTTCAGAAGAATCCAGAAGACCCGTTAAAGAGAAGCATGAAGCTGGATAAAACTACAAAAGCATTGTAAAAATAAAAAACAACCCACTGTTAGACTGTCTTCAAATAGAAAAAAAATCAGGACTGTTGCAACTCTCCCTAAGATTAGATTTTTGAGCAAATGAGGTTTGTGCCAAAATTTGTAAATTTTGTATTATATTTTTTTCTGTTATTGTAATATCCAGGCGAGTATCTGTCCCCTCTGTTTCCACAATGGTCACTAGGAGGCAACTCCGCACCTTTGTTGTGGGTGATGCAGGTTAGAGACACGGCAGTCCTATTTAATTCCTGGGTCTTTTGGTGCTGTTCAGTCAATGAGCTATGGGGTTAATTGCTGTCTCCTTTCTATAAACTTTGCGTGAGGCTCTTGATGCGCCCCCTGGGCCGTGGGGGTACCCGGAGCCGGGCCTTGTGGATGCGGGGGGTTGTAGTCACCGTGGCGGCGACCCGGTCCGTGACTCAGGGCGGTCAAACCAGTGGTAATCTATGTGTGCTAATATCAATGTCCGACTACGCCACCTGTGGATTGCGGTTATTGGTAACCGCTGCTGCGGAGCATTCCACTGAAGCTGCTGATATGTGCAGCAAGGTAGTATAACTCCCCACAGGAAGAGTGTAGCTTCAGGGCAGCTTGAGTGGATGATAGTGGTGATAGTGCAGGGTGTCGCGGTGCAAGAAGAATCACAGAGTCCAGATGATGCAGTCCCAGATCTTTTACTCACGATTAAGCAGTTCCAGTTACAGGGCCAGTGTAAGAGCCCACGGCGTCCTGTGCTCATGCAGTAAGGGGCTCGGTCGACCCTCAGGTATCTCTGGAGCATTTAGCAGGACCCTCTTCAGTGTGTCCTCTCTGGCCTCTCTCCTTGTACCTCACACCTAGCGGCACCTCTGTCCAGTGTCCTCGGCCTTGGCAGACAACGTGTGTTCCGTCCCCTGGCCCTATGTGGCTACCTTCCTGGTGGCTGGTGTGGGCGGCTTGCTGTACTTGAAGTGCTGCAGCCTCTGGTTCCCAGTTGAGCCCTGTAGTCTCTGCTGGTTGAGGGATCCGGTTCCCTTCTTCTGGCCTGACCCCCCTACCTACTGGCAGCGGCGGGCGTACGGGTGGCAGCTGCACGGCCCGTACCCTAGAGTCTCCTCTCTCCTCGTGCTTGGAGCCATCCTGCTCCCTCTCCTTTCCAGGCTCAGGCCTCCTGACTAGGCCCGCCTCTGGAGCAGAGCCCATACAGAGCCTCTGCTCCTGTCACCTCTCCTCACCACTACTCACTAACTAACCCCTGAACCAAAATGGTTCCTTACTTTTATACCTCCTACTCCAGTGCTCCCAGGATCTACGTCCTCCACCCATCCACTACCTAGTTCCCCTTCTCTAGGTGGTTCCTCCCCACTCCAGCCAGGGATCAGGGACAGTTGTGCTCTCCCATAGGAGCATGGTCGCCCTGTCCCCCGAAAATGTGGTGTAGTGGATGTAGTGTTAGGGTCCTGAGCCATACTCCTTCCTTACCTGAGAGTGAGATACCACACCAATGGATGAGATGCAATAACTCTGTGGCGACCGAACCCTCAGGGGCGCCACACTCTCTTTTTAAGGCTATGTGCCCACGATGCAGAAATGAAGCAGAAAATTTCTGCAGCATTTCTGCATCTCCCTGGCAGAAAAAACGCATGCAGATTGTGTATGCGTTTTTCCTGCAGAATACATGCGGATTCACATGCGTTTCCGCATGCAGATTGACAAGCGCTTTCCAGGCGATAGCATCACTTGGAAAGTGCTTGACAACTAGGTCACACTATATAAATCCATGCAAAAGGCATGGATTTATACAGTGTGAACCGTAAAAATTAAAACAAATAAAGATATACTCACCCCCGATGCCCGGCGTGGCTGCAGCGCTCGTTCCTGTCTGGTTCCCGGCTGCCGGCATATCGCGAGACAGAGCGGTGAAGGGCCTGCGGTCACATGACTGTGACGTCACCGCAGGTCCTCAAGCGATGCCGGCATTCAGAGAAAAGCCTTCGAAAAGGTGAGTATAAACTTTATTTATTATTTTATTCTTTTTTTCACAGGTACAATGGTACCCAGGTCTGGATGAGAGTCTCCTCTCCTCCAGAACTGGGTACCATCCGCACATAGAGACGCATAGAAGCCGCTTGTACAAATGTACAGTCGCGGTTTCTATGCAAGTCAATGGCGGGAGTTCCGCTGCGCTTCCGCAAAATTAAATGACATGCTGCGGATTTTTGTACGCAGCATAAACGCTGCGGAAAAATCCGCAGCATGTGCATAGAACATGCGGAATCCCCTTGGGGACCCTGGGGTGCGGATTACCTAGCGTTTCACAAGCGTTTCCACTGCGGAAATTCCGCAGCATAAACGCTTGAAAAACGCTACGTGGGCACCCAGCCTAAATCTCTGAACTTCTGCTTGTTGAATTACAGTTGTCTGACTGTGGCCTGTTTCCTGACCATTCTCTTGTCTTCTGCTTTTGTACCTTGACTGCCCCCCTGGTTCTGACCCGGCTATCTTGACTTTTCTTGCTGCTTCTCCGGCCAGTAGACCTTCTATATAAGTTATCCAGTGAACACCATTACCCCTGAATCCTGTGCAGGGGTAAAAGGACAACCTTTCACATCTGCCAGACAGAGTGGCTAGTGCCAAGTCTGTCCACGGTAACTTTTTGGAGCCTCCAGCCTCTGACAGATATTACAGGTATATGGCCAATAATAACTTAGTTCCAATGTATGGTTTATAATGAAATGATTAAACTGTAACTCCAAAAATAATATTATTATGCAGGATATGGGTCAAGAATCATTTTTCTTAATTTTGCTTAGTAGAGTCTAAGTATCAGTATGGGCCAACCCTCCTCCATGCCATGTGCTTTATATCTTGTATCTGTGAGCTAGGTGACAGAACATCCTGCTGTGTCTCCTGTTTCTGTCTCGTAGCCAGCGTTATACAATGTATTGTGATTCCACTGCTCTGACCCCTGTACTGGATAAGTGAGACTGGCAGACAAAGAAAGACATTCTGTCTCCTTGTGTATAAATATGAGCAGGATGTGGCGCATGCTGCTCATGTGAACAATTTCAAATGCATCTAGGGGATATTATAAGGATGGAATATGAATACTAGATATGAGCAAATATTTAGAATTTCTAATTTGTCAGCGTCTCTAAACGCTTCCAAAAAATTTGATTTGCGGTGAATCAATTTGCCACAAATCATAAATACTGCCCAGCATCTACTTGCCCTGAAGAGGCGTGTATGACCTCCTAGGACTGGGTTAAACCCTTTTCAATCTCTTTAACACAAATACTATCTTAGTAATGTCAATGTAACCTCCACAAACTGTACATGGCAAACAGATGGTCATCAGTAGGAAGGTCTCTTTCACACATCTATTTTTACAGTACACGTGGTATCCTTTTTTTACACTGATACCACATATACCTATTATAACCTATGGTGCTGTACACATGTCCGTGTTTTTACACAAGATGGAGACATGTCCGTTTTATTCTTACAGCAAAAATGACAAGGTCTATGGGTACATGAAAAACACGTACAGCACTCGGATTGCATCCGTGTGCCATCCGTGCGCTGTATGTATGCTGTCCGTGTTTAACATTGCAAAGTATAGGAGAAGCTTTGTAATTCGTTGCTTTCTTTATACATACCAGAAAAACACTGCTGACATACTGATGGTGAAAATGGACACACGGATGACACTCTGATGACACACTGATGACACCGGTACAGATTTTTCACATACGTGTTTTATACAGACGTGTAGAGGAGGCCTAACCAGAAGCCCGTTTAATCCGACACTGATTTAATAAAGATTTTCTGATTTTTAGGCTACGGTCACACATTCAGTATTTGGTCAGTTTTTACATCAGTATTTGTAAGCCATAACCAGGAATGGAACAATCAGAGAAAAAGTATAATAGAATCACGTCACCACTTCTGTATTTATCACCCACTCCTGGTTTTGGCTTACAAATACTGATGTAAAATACTGACCAAATACTGAGCTTGTGAATGTGGCTTTACTCTCTTCAGTGAGTAGGTAAACCATTCTGTACTGTCTATAAGTTCCCCGAGAATGACTGAAAGAACCTACTATAAAGGGCCTAATAAGAATTCACCTGCCTAGGCCTTTGGTCCAGGCCAAGCCTGTTTTGGATTATGTATTTTATAAATGATGAACACAGAGCACAGGTGACTGTCTATTCAGAAGCCACTCTCCACCTTACCATAGGTTCAATTATGATCTTTGACGACGTGATGTAATAAACAGCCTTTTATGTTCCCAATTCTTTGGAAGAGGTCCAGTCCTGTGTAGGTACCTATCTAAACTCATACCAGTCAACACGCAAAAAATCTTAAGTAAAAAAGCATAAAAAGGGCCTGCTATGAAGACAATATGGACACACTAGATGACTTTAGTTCATTTCATTTGATTACTTCGTCTCATTCGAACAAGAAGCTTAGGAAACTCGCAGAAGTACCACCTGAATTTTTGTAAGCTTTCAACACATCACTCTTTTCTTTCTCTTTTTGTAGGGAATCAGATTTCTCCATATACTTTAGAGAGGCAAGAATTAAAAGAAGTTTTGACGCGCCCCCAGGCCCGTGGGGTACTCGGCAGCGTATGCCGATAGGGGAGTATCACAGTGGCTGGCCCGGTCCGTGACCCAGGGCAGTCAGTGCAAAGGAGTTTACTTTTATATGGGGTTTTTGGGATTGTTCGTGACGCCACCTGTGGAATGCGGCTAAGGGGTGCCGCCGCTGCGGAGCAGTCCTCTGGAGCTGGTGTTACGGCAGCAGGGATGGTGTGGCTCTCCACAGGTAGAGCTAGCTCCAGGGCAGTGTAGGTAGTGTAAGTTGCGCTGGGCATTGTAGTGCCGTGAGGGAGAGATGGTGCAGATGAAAGAAGGGACGGAGGCAGTGCGGTGCAGTCATCCGAGTTTCTACTCACAGTTCTTATGACAGTTCCACTGGTGCACTGTACAGTTGTCGGCCTCCCACGTCGCGCTGCGTTCACCAGGCAGGGGTTCAGTTCTTCCTCAGGCAGGTTAGGCGTACCTGACAGAACCCCACTTTCTCGTGTTCCTAGCTAGACCGTCTTCACGCTGGGTCTTTCTCCCTCCTGCCCTGCGCTTCCCCACTCTGAATCCTGTTCGGGTGCTCTGAAGTCCCTCCTGTCCGTCGGAGTTCACAGACCTGCTTGACCCTCACGGGGATTAGAATGAGGCTTCGGCAACTGACTATATAAACCAGAAGCCTCCGGTTTCCCCAGCCGAGACTTGAAGTTACACGACTGGACCAGGGGCCGATCCCCTTTTTGCTGCCTACGATCCCTCTGTCTTCTGACAGATTCGGGGCACATGGGTGCCGTCCTGCACTCGCCGTACCCCCTAGGATCCTTTCAACAGAACGGAGCCTACTCCCTGCTCCCCTCCTGGGCCTGTTCTTCAGAACTGTCTACTCACTACTGAACCTCTCACTGATCTGCCACCTTAAGATGGCTTCCCTATTTATACTCCTACCAAAGTGCTCCCCCTAACTACTTCCTCCACCCACACCCACTACTGGTTCCCCCTACCTTTGGGTTCCCCCCACTCCAGCCAGGGTCAGGACTTAGCAGGAACATACATTGCGTCTTGCCCTTCCTGCTGGCCTGGAGCAGTGTAGTGTTGGATGCAGGTTTGGGGTTCTGGGCAGCACTCCCTCCTTACCTGAGAGAAGGAGACACCACACCTCTGGGTGAGGTGCAGTACCTCTGTGGCGACTGAACCCTCAGGGGCGCCACAGTTTCACCCCTGAACTATTTATATGCGTAACTCTTTCAAAGAAAAGTCCAGCATTACCTTTACATGGCCAATCCATTCCCCCTTACAAAAATTAGCATTTGAAGTGATATGCAGATAAGCCAGTAGTTTGAGAGCTTCTGTCACTCCAGCTCTTCTCCGCCAAAACCTCCTCCTCCTGCTTGACTGACAGCCTCTATGCTGTGTGACTTCAAGCAAAAAAGCCATCGGTTAAGTTGAAGTAGGCTGCACTGGGCAGGAAATAAAGATAGAGTGAAAGAGCCTTCATAACTATGGCCTAACTTGCATATTAATTTAAATGCTTCATGTGTGGCATCACACACTTATGTGTCTTGTTCAGTGGTTGTCGGGTTTCAGCCGACCCTATCTTGGTCATGTCTCTGAGCACTGAACACCTTGTACTTCTGGAATTTGACAGCACTGGTGACGCGCCCCCTGGGCCGTGGGGTACCCGGTGCCGGGCCCGGTAGATGCTGGGGGAATGCCACAGTGGCGGTGACCCGGTCCGTGACCCAGGGCGGTCAATCTAAAGGGGAATATGTATAGGGGATTATAGTTTATAAAGTTTGTGACGCCACCTGTGGAATGCGGCTAAAGGGAGCCGCCGCTGTGGAGCAGTCCTCTGAAGCTGATGTTACTGCAGCAGGGATGGTGTGGCTCTCCACAGGAAGAGCTAGCTTCAGGGCAGTGTAGATGTTGTTGTAGGTTGCGCTGGGCGTTGTAGTGCAGGGAGTGATGGCGCAGCAAGAAACGCAGAGACAAGGTGGTGCAGTCCTCTGGGTCTTTACTCACGGTTATTGCAGTCCAAGTTACAGACGTCAAAGCAACTTCCCGTGCCGTGCTGCGTTTACTCAGTGAGGGGCTCAGTCCACCCCCAGGTAACTCCGGAGTACATAGCAGGACCCCCTTCTGTGTCTTCTCTCTGGCTGTCTCCCTGAACCTCATACCAAGTGTCCCAGTCCAATATCTGCGGGCCTTGGCGGGCGACGTCTGTTCCGTCCCCTGGGTCCTATATAGCTACCTTCCTGGTGAGACTGGTATGGAATGTTGGCAGCCTCCAGTTTCTAGTTAAGATGTACAATCTTTTGCTAGTTGAGGGATCCTGTTCCCTGTATACAGCCTGACCCCTCCACCTCCCGGTAGATGCGGCCGTATGGGTGGCCTTCTGCACGGCCCGTACCCCTAGGGTCCCTTCTTCCATTCCTGGAGCCTCTCCGCTCCCTCTCCTCTCTTCCCTACTTCTCCTTTCAGACTTGGGCCTCACTGTCTAGGCCCACCTCTGGAGCAGAGCTCCTCCAGAGCCTCTGCTCCTGTCACTTTCCTCCTCTGACTGAACACTGCTCTCTAAGATGATTTCTCTTTTTATATCTTTCTTCTATGTGCTCCCCTTAACTACGTCCTCCACCCACACCCACTACATGGTTCCCCTTTACTAGGTTCCCCCCCACTCCAGCCAGGGACTGTGCTCTCCCATAGAAGCAATCTCGCCCTGCCCTCTGAAGTGTGGTGTAATGAATGCAGGTGTTAGGGTCTTGAGCTGTACTCCTTCCTTACCTGAGAGTGAGCTACCGCATCTCTGGGTGAGATGCAGTACCTCTGTGGTGACCGAACCCTCAGGGGCGCCACACACCCCCCTGGTAAATCACAGCACGTCCACGGGCTGGAACAGAGTAAAAGACAAAGCATTTTAAAGACATGCAAAATTTTAGATGCATCACATATAAGATTACCAACGTAACATTTCTTCCCTTTATGGGAGGCACATTTTCTTGAACGTTTCAGGTTACTATGCAAAACATTATAAAACTCTTTTCACTTGTATAAACATATCTTTCGCATATAAAACACTTTTCTCATAAACATTCTTCATATCAAACATTTATTAACAGGTTACAGCATGATCTGCAACCAGGTGTCCACTTTCTTTATTAAGGTGCAAACTTGAGTATGAGGGACCCGTCCGAAAACCCTCAACGTAGGGCCTGGGCGTGGCTGCAGGGCATAGATGATCCAGGTGTTGGACCAAGTCTTCGGCCACACCAAACGGGTTTTTGTTCTGAGGTCATTGTTGTACATTTATAAAACCAATAAGGGGCACTTTAAGAAGTGCAATTATATACAATGGAAAGTTTTTAGGGAGATCACCGTCCTCTACCCTTATGGCTCTATACCCTCGCGGGTAACTAAAGGCATACGTAAACAAGAATTTTATTTTTTTTTTTAATTGTAAACTTTTTCAAACTTACAGCATTCTTGCTTTACCCTTACGGGTAACTATATACAGTCCCTTACAACACATGTTCAATAGTGGGGTTCCAGCCGGGGGAACTCCTCATTTTTACCCACTGACCCAGCCGGGTGTTCAGCCTGGTACTGCGGGGGTACGTCCTTTCTTTCCTTTGCCACCTTGTGGACTTGGAGGGCATACCACCCGCGCTCTCCTTTGTGATGGGTGAAAGTGACATAGTCACCGGGATAGAGGTCTCGGCCGGGATGCCCCTGCTGGAGGTGGGGTTCTACGTCCCGCCGGTTGACGAAGACGTCTCGATCTGTCTGCGGCTCCCGGATAAAGCCCCACCTGGCATCCAAGTCAAATTTCACTATTATCCCCTCCAGACGGGGACTGGGTTCAGTGGACATTGCTTGGTGGGCCCGTGTCTTGGCCGCCATGTTTCTGGCCCCCATGCGCTCCCATCGCACCTGCCAGTCATACTGCTCCTTGTCCAGCTGCAGGAGCTCCCTCCTGCAGTACTCTTCTCACCGGAGGGCCTGGGCCTGAGTCTCCTGCGGGAACCCGATGAGGTCCCCCTCCCGGTTGTCCCATCGGAACTCCTCTCCCTCTGCGCAGGCAATCGGGGGAGCAGGTGTGAGAGCAAGGGGGGGTCTCTGCTGACCTTCATTCCTGGCGGACCAGTCAAAGGAGGGGGTCCCGTGTCCCCACTCGGATGCGGAAGTAGGCGGCTCTGGTAACGGGTCCAGGAGCAGGTCTTCCGAGCAGGCACCTGGGTAGTGCGAGGATTCCGCCAGGGGATCGAGGAGCGGATCGGCGAAGCTGGCCAGGTGGTATGGAGATTCCGCCAGGGGATCGAGGAGCGGATCGGCGGAGCTGGCCAGGTGGTATGGAGATTCCGACAGAGGATCGCGAAGCTGGTCGACGGACCAGGCCCCCGGGGTAGTAGCAACTTCCCATGCCATGCTGCGTTTACTTAGTGAGGGGCTCAGTCCACCCCCAGGTAACTCCGGAATACATAGCAGGACCCCCTTCTGTGTCTTCTCTCTGGCTGTCTCCCTGAACCTCATACCAAGTGTCCCAGTCCAGTATCTGCAGGCCTTGGTGGGCGACGTCTTTTCCATCCCCTGGGTCCTATATAGCTACCTTCCTGGTGAGACTGGTATGGAATGTTAGCTACAGGACGTGAAATACTGCAGCCTCCAGTTTCTAGTTACGATGTACAATCTTTTGCTAGTTGAGGGATCCGGTTCCCTGTATGCAGCCTGACCCCTCCACCTCCCGGTAGATGCGGCCGTATGGGTGGCCTTCCGCACGGCCCGTACCCCTAGGGTCCCTTCTTCCATTCCTTGAGCCTCTCCGCTCCCTCTCCTCTCTTCCCTACTTCTCCTTTCAGACTTGGGCCTCACTGTCTAGGCTCGCCTCTGGAGCAGACCTCCTCCAGAGCCTCTGCTCCTGTCACTTTCCTCCTCTAACTGAACACTGCTCTCTAAGATGGTTTCTCTTTTTATATCTTTCTTCTATGTGCTCCCCTTAACTACGTCCTCCACCCACACCCACTACATGGTTCCCCTTTACTAGGTTCCCCCCCACTCCAGCCAGGGACCAGGGACTGTGCTTTCCCGTAGGAGCAATCTCGCCCTGCCCTCTGAAGTGTGGTGTAATGAATGCAGGTGTTAGGGTCCTGAGCTGTACTCCTTCCTTACCTGAGAGTGAGATAGCACACCTCTAGGTGAGATGCAGTACCTCTGTGGCGACCGAACCCTCAGGGGCGCCACACTGGCACTGGAGAATAATGGGTTGTTAATCGCTTCACATTTGATTATTCTCTAACTTTGGCAGTTAATGTGTATCTCTTTTTCCCAACATGTTTTTTGTGACCCTGTTGACTATTTGCAACAAAACTTTTGGTTGTTCTGTGACCACGCCCCAATATATTAGCAATTTCAGAAGTGCTGCATCCTCTTTAAGGCTTAACATCTCTCCTTGTGATTAGTGTTGAGCCACCCCCGTAGTGTTCGAGTTCGGTTCGGTTTGTCGAACACCGGTATGTTCCCCGAACTGTTCGTCGAACTGTTCGTTGAACACCTTCGAACACCGTTAAAACCAATGGCAGGCAAACAAAAACACATAGAAACACATAGAAAACACATAGAAAACACTTCAAAGGTGTCCAAAAGCTGACAAACTGCTCAGAAGACACAACTAACACATGGAAAAGAGACAAGTACATATAGTCATGCGAAAAGAAAAGAGGTGGAGGAGTAAAAGGAGGGGGAGACACAGATATAGGCATGTCATGCCCTTCTAAAATCAAGAAAGGCTGGAGTAAAAATCTAAAATCAGCCTACCAACACCTAGACGTCGTGACAAGAAAATTAAAAAAATAAATATCTTTAGGTAGAATGGCGGTTCCATTCAGAACACTTTCCTTACATGACGTAGTGGTATCCCCGTTGTGAGTTGTGCCAAAAACGGAACCCAATACATTCGGACTAATCCACCATTTGTCATATCCAAGGGGCAGGTCCGTAAACGACAACATTGACGCGGAACCAAGTACAGTAATATATACTGTACATCCTTTGACAAGGCAATCAGGTGGATCAAGAAGTTGGGAAGGGTCACCCTAATGGCCAAAACAGACATTGATGCGGCGTTCCGGTTACTTACTATCTGTGCCTCCGAATAGTGTCCACCTATTGGGCTGCTTCTGGGAAGGAGCATGCCATATAGATCGCTGTTTGCCCATGGGGTGCTCCAGATCCTGCTCCCTATTTGAGGCGTTTAATTGCTTCCTCGAATGGGTTGTAATGGACGTTTCTAAGGGGGCACATATTATCCATTACCTCGACAACTTCTTATGCCTGGGCCCAAAAGATTTGCCACAGTGTGAATACACGCGGTAGTCCACCTGTGAGAAGGAGAGAGCTGGAGGGAGAGCGGACACCACAGAGCCGAGGGGTTAGATGGAGAATGGAAGAAGGAAAGAGGGCGAGGGAGGTAAGGGAGTACGGTGGAAGGCTGACCTGAGCTCCCTTACGTTCCTGCTGGGCGGGGAACAGCCCTGGGAAGAAAAGCCGATTGCGCATCCCTTTGAGGTTACGGGCGCGAGCGGGAAGAGGGACTACGCTGGAGTGTGAAGCCGACACGGCCAGTCCGTTCCTGCCCGTGCGACCTCCGTGTCGCCAGGTTTGTGCCAGAGCCGCGGTGGACCCTGACGGCCAGCCCCCCTCTCCCAATACTGGTGCCTGTCCGCTGGTGGGTCGAGCCCCCCCGCGGTGGGGGGGGGAGTAACATCTGCAGAAGAAAGACCATCTTCCAGCCAAACTAAGATGTGTACTTCTTTTCGTGGACAATGTGATATGATCCCTTTCTTACGGACACGCTCATCGCTACAAATTCCAGATGGGGCACAAAAACAGCAGGTGCTTCAAAGGATATCAAGTGCTCCTTCAAGTGGGCTCTCCTCCACCTCAACTTCAACATCACAAATACTCCAGTCCTCAGAGGTGTCACCCCAATCGCACTTGCTTCCTCACAGCTTCCAAGTCTCCAGCTGCCCGTCTGAGTATGGGGTAACACAGATGGTTGAGTCTGCACAGCTGTTTACTCATACTATAGCCTGGGAAACGGAGGTCTGCTCCAGAGCTTCTGTTAATCCAGACGAGGAAATGATCTGCACTGATGCCCAGAATCTTTATGAGATCCAGGACCAGATGAAGAAGGTTCTGAGCATAATGTAGACCCTCGTTCCTAAACTGTAACTCCTGTTGGTGGAGACAATGATGAAGACGATGATGAAACTCAAGTACCTGATTGGAGCGACAACTTGACTTTTCGGTCAGGGCAGGAAGAGGTTGGCTCTGAGGACGACGGTGTGAGAACACACAGGGTGATGATGACGAGGTTGGAGATCCCACTTACTTTCAACCCACAGTCAACCAGTCGATGAGGTCAGCAGAGGAGGTGGAGGAGGATGTGACTAGCCCAGGGGATGGGGATGACTCGGTACCCGGGCCTTTGCCTGGCCTTGGGGATGTCGCGGTGGTCGGCTCCCGGGCCCGTACCCTGGGGTCACTCTTTAAAACAGTGGATAAATGTTAATTTTATAAGAGTTCGTGACACCACCTGTGGTATCTGGTGAGAAGCACCAAGCGCTGCAGCAGTCCACTGAGGCCGGTGATAAGGCAGCTCGATGGTATAGCTCCCCACAGGTGGAGCTAGGCCTCAGAAAAGCATATGCAGGGGGAATGCATGACAGGCGAGACCCAGCTGGGTCAGAGCAAGAACGGGAACGGACACGGTAGTCACTTCAGTACCTTTTACTGGTGGAAATTCAGGCACATCCCGGAGCACTGTAGGGTGAAGGGTGCATATCAGGATCCTCCCCAATGAGTGGGTGTAGGGCCTCCTGTTTCTTGACTCTGCATAGTAAGTTTCTGACCTGCCTGGAGCTAGGCCTAACTTTGTCTTTGTCCTGCGCTGGCTGACCTTGTGGTAGGGCCTTGTCTTGGAGTTCACGCTTCCAGTATGCGGGGCCTAAGCGTCTCCTGGCTCTGTTACGTATCAGCACCTTAGCTATCCTGGGACTTGTAGTTCTCCAGGGATTCCGGTTATGCCTTACTGGGTCATAGAGATCCCGGTAAGCTCGGATCCGGTGTCCGGTAAATGCTTCGGAGTGAGCTGGTTAAGCTCCTCAGCCCCCTATGTACTAACTCTCCACTCGCCTTCGGCCTACTCGGGCCCTCACTAGGCTATACACACTAACGGCAACTTGCCGCGCTTCACCGATCTTATGGCGCCGGCACACCTTAAGCTCTAACTGGGCTCCCTGAATCTAGCTAACAGGAGCCTCGTGCTTCACTGCTGAACTATTAACTGAGTTCTCTAGACTAGACTGAGCTCCACTGCAGACTGACCTCTCTTAGGCTTCTCTACCGCAGGAACTCTTCAGAGGAACTGAACTGCCTAGCTCCACCTTCCCTATTTATATCTCTAACGGGCTCCCTCTGCTGGTCTGAGGTGGAAGGTGGAGATGTGTGAATGTTTATGGGGGCCTCTTGTGGAGGATTCCATCAATGTACTCTTCTAGGATCTGTGATACCAAGCGCAGCTGGGCGTCACTGATGTTATTGATGATGAGGTTAGGTTCCAGGACAGAGACGGAGTACTGGAAGCACGTCAACAACTGCATCCTCAACCACAACTCTGCCTCTGACCACAAGTCGTAGTGGCTCTTCAGGTCGCATAGGCTCTAAGCCTTGCATAGTCTGGGCATTTTTTTAGATCGATTAGGATGACCCAACTCGTGTTATCTGTAATATTTGTCACCCAAAGCTAAGTAAAGGCCAAAAAATCCATAGTTTGAGTACTTCATGCATGAACCGTCACATGGATATGAAGCATAAGTTGCAGTGGGAAGCTCACTGTGCTGCAATGCGGCCTAAAGGGCCGGGCCAACCACCGTCTGCCCCATCTTGTGCATCCGCGGCCTCTTCATTCTCTGTGACTGGGGGGACAGCAGTCACACATGTTTTTGGACGCAGACCTGCCACCTCTTTACCCACAACAGCCAGTGTGATTGGAAGGTCATCATTTCATTTGGAAGTGGAAACACCAGCTGGTGTTGAGCGCTCTCCGACATCGAGAGCACCACCTTTGGATCAAGGCAAACCTAATTTTTCCGCCTGCATCTTCCTCACAGACCGGCAGTTTGCCGGGTACAACCTACTCAATCCTGTCTAAGCACAACAGCCAACCCTCGGTCCCTCAGATGTGGACAAGTAAAAGACCATTTCCTCCTAGCCATGACAAAGCTAAGAGGTTGAATTTCACCATCTGCAAGCTCTTGGCTACAGAAATGCTGCCTTTCCGCCTGGTGGACACAGAGGATTTTCGAGACCTTATGTCCGTCGCAGTGCCCCAGTACCAGATGCCCAGTCGGCACTACTTCTCAAAGAAAGGTGTGCCTGCTGTACACCAGCATGTCGCACACAACATCACCGCTTCTTTGAGAAACTCTGCGTGTGACAGGGTGCATTTCACCACAGACACTTGGACGAGTAGGCATGGACAGGGGCGTTACCTGTCGCTGACTGGGCACTGGGTAACTATGGTGACAGCAGGATAAGGGGCTGCTGTCCAAGTCTTGCCATCCCCACGAGTTGTACGTCAATCCTCTTTATCTAGAAGTTCCTCCACTGCTTCTGTCTCCTCAACCTCCTCTCGCTCCTCCACCTGCACCCAAAGCCTGTCTGGTAATGCCACCCGCTTTCTAACTGCGCAGAAGGAATCCTGCACACCTCCTTACTACGCTGGCAACGGCATCAGGCGGTGTTTACTTTGAAATGTCTGGGAAATGTGAGTCACACAGCTGAGGAGTTGTGGTCAGCTCTGGAGATCCAGTTTCATGAATGGTTGTCTCCACTGGACCTGCAACCAGGGAAGGCCGTGTGCGACAATGCTGCAAACCTGGGTGCAATGTCACACACGTGCCTTGTATGGCTCACGTGTTGAACCTGGTTGTCCAGCAATTTTTAGCCCACTATCCCGGACTAGATGGCCTTCTGCAGAGGGCACGGTCGCTGTGTGCTCACTTCCGCCGTTCGCATCCCGCAGCTCAACGACTTACATCTCTACAGAAGTCGTTGGGCCTGCCAGTTCACCGGCTGAAATGCGATATGCCGACACGGTGGAATTCAACTCTGCACATGTTGCAGCGACTGTGGCAGCACCGACAAGCCCTGGTGCAATAAGTTCTGACGTATAGCCTGGGCCAACGAGATCCAGAGGTGGGGCAAATCACGCTGCAGGAGTGGTCTCAGGTCAGGGACCTATGAAGTTGACGCGCCCCCTGGGCCGTGGGGTACCTGGAGCCGGACCGGTAGACGCTGGGGGTTGTAGTCACTGTGGCGGTGACCCGGTCCATGACCCAGGGCGGTCAATCCAAGGGTAATTTGTATATATGGGTTTTATAATGTCCACCTGTGGAGTGCGGCCAAAGGGGCCGGCCGCCGCCGCGGAACAGTCCTCTGAAGCTGGTGGTTTTGCAGCAATGGTATTATTACTCCCCACAGGAAGAGTGTAGCTTCAGGGCACTGTGGGTGGATGATGGTGGTTGTAGTGCAGGGAGTCAGTAATGAACACAGAGTCCGTGTGATGCAGTCCCAAGATCTTTACTCACAGTTGTTGCAGTCCAGATTACAGGTACCAGAGCAATCTCCCCCATCGTGCTGTGCGTACTCAGTGAGGGGCTCAGTCCACCCCCAGATAGCTCCGGAGTACTTAGCAGGACCCCCTTCTGTGTGTCCTTCCTCTGGCCTTCTCCCTGCACCTCACACCCAGTGACACTTCTATCCGGTATCCTCGGGTCTTGGCGGGCGACGTGTGCTCCGTCCCCTGGGTCCTATGTGGCTACCTTCTTAGTGAGACTGGTGTGGACTTTGGCCTGCAGTACATGAAATGCTGCAGCCTCCGGTTTCTAGTTGAGCCTTGCTGTTTCGCCGCTAGTTGAGGGACTGGTTCCCCTTATCTTGTCTGACCCCTCTACCTCCTGGTAGCAGCGGGCGTACGGGTGGTCTTCTGCACAGCCCGTACCCCTAGGGTCCCTTCGGTTCCTGGAGCCTTTCTGCTCCCACTCCTCTCTCCTCTCCTTCAGTCCTGGGCCTCCCAGGCTAGGCCCGCCTCCGGAGCAGAGCTCATGCAGAGCCTCTGCTCCTGTCACTTCTCCTCCTCTGACTGGCTTGCTCTTCCTAAGATGGCTTCCTATTTATACTCTCCCTGTCATGTGCTCCCCTAAGCTGCTTTCTCCACCCACACCCACTACATAGGACCCTCCCGCCAGCTAGGGACCTGGGACTGTGCTCTCCCTTAGGAGCAATCTCGCCCTACCCCTACTGCGGGTATGTGTTGGATGCAGGTGTTAGGGTCCCGAGCCATACTCCTTCCTTACCTGAGGGTGAGATACCACATCTCTGGGTGAGATGCAGTATCTCTGTGGCGACTGAACCCTCAGGGGCGCCACACACCCTTCTGCACAGTTTTGAAATGGCGACGAAGATGTTTAGTGCTGACGATGCCATTATCAGCATGACTATTCCGGTGATTTACATGCTGGAGCACACGTTAAACAGAATTCAGAGTCAGGTGGTGGGACAAGAGGAGGTGGAGGAAGTAGAGGAGGAGTCGTATGCGGAAGGGATAACATCTCCAAGGTCCAGACGGTCGGCAGCACCAAGGTGGCAGGCATAGGAGGGTGGGGGAGAGGGATTAACCAGGGCGCATGGTAGCAGCCAAACTGTTGAGGAAGGTGCAGGAGCCGAGGAAGAAGTGGAGGATCAACTGGCGATGGGCATGTAAGACTCATCAGATGAGGGAGACCTTGATCACATTTCTGTTGTGTGAGGTTGGGGGGAGAGGGCAGAGGAAGGAAGCATGATTCTTACCTCGCTACCAACACAACAAGGACTTGGTCCTCCTGGATGCGCAAGACACATGAGTGCCTTCTTGCTGCACTACCTGCAACATGACCCTTGGATTGTCAGAATTCGAAGTAATCCCGACTACTGGGTTGCCACACTCTTAGATCCCTGGTACAAAAGTAAATTTGCCGAAATAATTCCTGCCATAGAAAGGGATTCACGCATGCAGGAGTATCAGCAGAGGCTGTTGCAGAATCTTACATGTGCTTTTCCACAAAACACCAGTGGTGCATGTAGTGAATCTCACAGTTCTAACTTGCAAACCGTGGGACTGTCGAGTCTTCATCACTCAAACCGTAACAGTAACACAGTATCTGCTGGTAACAGCAATTTTGTGGAATCGTTTCACCACTTTTTTAGACCATCCTTTGCAAGCCCACAGGAGACAAGAAGTCTGAGACATAGTCAACGCCTAGTGAGGATGTTACAGGAGTATCTCCAAGTGAACATCGAAGCCATGACTGTGTTACAGGACCCTTGCTCATTTTGGGATTCCAATCTGGAAAAATGTCCGGAGCTCGCCACTCACGCCTTTGAGATCTTGTCATGCCCTGCAGCCAGCGTTCTCTCTGAATGTGTGTTCAGCGCTGCTGGTGGTGTGCGGACAGATAAGCGCACGTGGCTGTCCACTGAGAATGTAGACAAACTCACGTTCATAAAGATGAACAAATCATGGATCGGCAAGGACTTTTCTATCACTGTGTCATCCTGGGGAGACTAAAAGCTTGAGGATTTGGTAAAATCACGTCACCAACCGTTGTAAGCAACTCTGGGGCAATTGATGCCACTTAAGTGGTGTCTGTGCCACAATTTTTGGAAAAAATGGAGACTCTTTTTGGAGTCCCCTTGCTGTGTTTTACGTGACGTTGGCATTGTCAATTCCAGGTGGGTTGGGTCGCTCCCCCCCCTTTTAACTGTAAGAAACTACATACACTATGGCTTGGGGTAACACAGATGGTTGAGTCTGAAGAGCTGTTTACTCAGAGGTCTGCTCCAAAGCTTCAGTGTCTGCTAGTCAGTGTAGAATTTTTAACTGCATCTAGCCTAGGCAATACTTTGGGCGTAGTAGCCCAGCTGCGAAGCAAGCTGCACCGCCTGTGTATCTAATAAGAATTTTTAAATGCATCTAGCCTAGGCAGACTGTGGGGACCCCCAACCAAACCCAGACGCTCAGCCCCCCTACCGCCCCCCTTTCCTTGACAATACAATAATGTAACTCTTACAACTGGATGGGTGAGGATCGGTCACAGCTTTATTAACTCTTTATACTCATTCCATTAGAAAGGCATATTATTTCTAAAATAATTCAGCTAGTTGCAGCATGCCCTGGGTCTCCACACCGGCAAGTTGGCCAACAAGTGTAACTCTCCAACATGTCCTTTCTATTTCCAGGCCACGGAGGATCCTGCGTACTCGTATGCAGGACTCTGACCCCCATCCATCACTCTTAAGGCTTGTTCCACTCCGTCCTGGAGTCCTGACAGGAATATGTCCAGTCCAATATCCATTAAGTGAACACCGTCGGGCCGCATGAGGCCTGCTTTATCTCCTTCCAGTTGTCGGTGTTGTATCACTACACCACGTCTGTCTCTTCTAAATTTTGCCATCCGAATATTTATTACCCGCCTTGTCCGTTCGATGGCCGTGATGTCTCGCGCACCTTGCCATACCGCTATCGGCACAATCTCTGGCCATACTATAGTTAGTTTTGTGAAAAATTCTCTGAAGCGCTCAGTGTCTAGTTTCATTATTGCCATTAGTTATGCGCTCTTGTGATGACCTAGGTCGTTTCCGCCGGCCTGTATAACTAAGTTGACCGGACATCTTGCCTCTCTCCCTACCTTGATTACCTCCATTAGTACCTGTGGCCATAGCAGGCCTCTAATACCTCTCCAGTTGAAATATGTGCTATGAAACTCTGATTTCCTCCCGCCTGGGCAGACTTTCGCCTTTTTTTCTGCCCAATATATGTACGAGTGGCCTATCACCCACACTGTTGGCTTAGCGTCACCTGTAAAAGAAACAAACCACGTTAGGATAACAAGTCCGGTCTTATGTATCTCGCCAAACACGTGGATCGCCATCTCCCTATCCTCTGAACTTCCATTTCTGACCGTCCTGCTCTTGCTGCTTCCGTGGCCGCGCCTATGCGGAATGAGTGTGTCCCATAATCTTTGGGGTGGTTCCCTGCCGATGTTATGCATTTATTAAATATAGCTTGGAACTGGTATCTTGATAATGGCATTCCATCAATGTGTGATAGGAAGAAATTACTTTGTGATCTGATGGTTATATATGTTTTTACTATTGTTACCCGACTCAGTGTACCGTTTGCTGGTTGTAGAAATACCCAAGTGCCCCTGCCCGCTGGAACCATTTTCGATTGGCGTATGCGTAGACGTATTGCATTATTGGCTATGACTACGTCCTGGTGTAATAAGCCTCCACTGGTGGAAATTTTGGATTGAGGGACTAATTCGCTTAAGCATAGCGCCCCGAAGAAGGCGATCGCAAATGCAGTAGACAGTAGTGTTTCTTCAAATTGTGAGTGTCATGTTAATGGTGTTAGGGATATGATGTGAGAAATCAGTTTTAGTGACACGGGACGGGACGTCTACACTCCTGACTTGACTGACCCCTTTTCCACCCTTTTATGGATTGTCTGATGATGAATCTCTTTGTCACATCTCCCAAATTCAGTAGTTGGAAGTGAAATGCTACTCCGGTCAGACACTGCTGCGCTGACGCCCCTGATATGCCCCTCATCATTAGCTGGTGGAGAAATTCTATGGTGACTTGTAATCTGGCTTGTTCACATTGGTCAACCCGTCTGCCTGCTACTAGTCATGTCCACTCTTCCCATGCCTTATCGTATGCTTGCCACGTCGATGGGGCAACTGACGCTCTGATTAATGGCATCAACTATTCGCCCCTAGATCCCATAGGGAGGGTGGGCAACTGTTGCCCGATGGGTGGGCGTTGGGGAGGAGCTCTGTGAAAATCTGCCAATTGAATAGTGATAAAGCGTTAGCAGCAGCTTTAGACCCCTCAGCATCGTGGCTAGCGCGGACCCATACATTGTGTTTTAGGCACAGGAATGCTAGCCGGCATAGTAGGCCTAGCACTGGGAGAGACGATGATGCCATCTTATTAATGCAGTGCGCTAGGCTGGTGTTTTTTGTTATGAAGCGTATATTTTTGTTAGCCAGGCGCGCGCCCCATATTTCTATTGCTACCACTATTGGGAAGAAAAATTATTTTCCGGGCTAGATGCAGCTAAAAATTATTATTAATTTCAAAGCTGGTGGAGCTTGGTATAGATGGCCTAATACAATGAGTACCATACACTGCTACTATGCCCAAAATTATTTTCCAGGCAAAATGCAGCTAAAAATTATTACTAATTTGAAAGCTGGTGGAGCTTAGTATAGATGGCCTAATAGAATGAGTACCACACACTGCTAATATGCCCAAAATTATTTTCCAGACAAGATGCAGCTAAAAATTATTTGTAATTTGCAAGCTGGTGGAGCTTAGTATAGATGGCCTAATAGAATGAGTACCACACACTGCTACTATGCCCAAAATTATTTTCCAGACAAGATGCAGCTAAAAATTATTTGTAATTTGCAAGCTGGTGGAGCTTAGTATAGATGGCCTAATAGAATGAGTCCCACACACTGCTACTATGCCCAAAATTATTTTCCAGACAAGATGCAGCTAAAAATTATTTGTCATTTGCAAGCTGGTGGAGCTTAGTATAGATGGCCTAATAGAATGAGTCCCACACACTGCTACAAGCCCAAAATTATTTTCCGAGCCAGATGCAGCTAAAAATTATTTGTAATTTGCAAGCTGGTGGAGCTTAGTATAGATGGCCTAATAGAATGAGTCCCATACACTGCTACAAGCCCAAAATTATTTTCCGAGCTAGATGTAGCTAAAAATTATTTGTAATTTGCAAGCTGGTGGAGCTTAGTATAGATGGCCTAATAGAATGAGTACCACACACTGCTACTATGCCCAAAATTATTTTCCAGACAAAATGCAGCTAAATATTATTTGTAATTTGCAAGCTGGTGGAGCTTAGTATAGATGGCCTAATAGAATGAGTACCACACACTGCTACTATGCCCAAAATTATTTTCCAGACAGGATGCAGCTAAAAATTATTTGTAATTTGCAAGCTGGTGGAGCTTAGTATAGATGGCCTAATAGAATGAGTCCCACACACTGCTACTATGCCCAAAATTATTTTCCAGACAAGATGCAGCTAAAAATTATTTGTCATTTGCAAGCTGGTGGAGCTTAGTATAGATGGCCTAATAGAATGAGTCCCACACACTGCTACAAGCCCAAAATTATTTTCCGAGCCAGATGCAGCTAAAAATTATTTGTAATTTGCAAGCTGGTGGAGCTTAGTATAGATAGCCTAATATAATGAGTACCACACACTGCTACTATGCCCAAAATTATTTTCCAGACAAGATGCAGCTAAAAATTATTTGTAATTTGCAAGCTGGTGGAGCTTAGTATAGATGGCCTAATAGAATGAGTCCCACACACTGCTACTATGCCCAAAATTATTTTCCAGACAAGATGCAGCTAAAAATTATTTGTAATTTGCAAGCTGGTGGAGCTTAGTATAGATGGCCTAATAGAATGAGTCCCATACACTGCTACAAGCCCAAAATTATTTTCCGAGCTAGATGTAGCTAAAAATTATTTGTAATTTGCAAGCTGGTGGAGCTTAGTATAGATGGCCTAATAGAATGAGTACCACACACTGCTACTATGCCCAAAATTATTTTCCAGACAAAATGCAGCTAAATATTATTTGTAATTTGCAAGCTGGTGGAGCTTAGTATAGATGGCCTAATAGAATGAGTCCCACACACTGCTACAAGCCCAAAATTATTTTCCGAGCTAGATGCAGCTAAAAATTATTTGTAATTTGCAAGCTGGTGGAGCTTAGTATAGATGGCCTAATAGAATGAGTCCCACACACTGCTACAAGCCCAAAATTATTTTCTGAGCTAGATGCAGCTAAAAATTATTTGTAATTTGCAAGCTGGTGGAGCTTAGCATAGATGGCCTAATAGAATGATGCTATGCCCAAAAGGTTTTACTTGGCTAGGTGCAGTAAAAAAAAATTGTATTCTATACACAGGTGGTGTAGCTTGCAACACAGATACGCTACTCCACTGACTAACACACACTGCAAGAGGCAAAAAGGATTTGCTTAGCTAGATTTAGCCAAATGCTGTGAGAAACACTTGCACAGCACTGGCACAGACCTGCCTGGCAAAAAGTCCTAGGAAATGCTGTAACCTAGTCCTCAAAAGGACTGCAATTACAACTAGTCCCTACTCCCAAGCTGTCTATTTAAGAGCACAGACCTGCCTGCTAAAAGTCGTAGGAAATGCTGGAACCTAGTCCTCAAAAGGGCTGCAATCACAACTATTCCCTACTCCCAAGCTATCTGTATATTTCAGAGAAAATTGTCTTGAAATTAACACTGAAAGTATAGCGCACACAGCAACAGTGGTGCCGTCTAACACGCAGCTGCAGCAGTGAGAAAATGGTGGCGACGGGGAAAATGGCTGGGTCTTATAGGGCAAGGACATGTGACATACTCAGCCAATAACACATGCCCTTGCTTGTGTGAAAAAAAGCAGTTCGCTCCGTGTGTGCGCTGCTGATAGGCTGACAGATTGCACCTCCCCACTGTAAATGCGGGAAAGAGAAAAAAAAACGGAGATC
The DNA here is from genome assembly GCF_046119375.1 of Phyllobates terribilis. Taxonomy (NCBI): domain Eukaryota; kingdom Metazoa; phylum Chordata; class Amphibia; order Anura; family Dendrobatidae; genus Phyllobates; species Phyllobates terribilis. Next base: position 866,019,253 of record NW_027362761.1, on the reverse strand, counting down.
TTCATTATTTATGCAGAGATCCATCCCCTGCCCCTCCCCCCGCCCCGCTGTACACTCAAACTGCGTATTAACATTAATTATCAGCATCACTGTGAAAAAAGCCAGTTATGATTTTGGTGCACGAACAGTTATCGAACATAACCTCGAACAGCCGAATTTTTTTCAAATCGTTCGTGTTCGCCGAACGGCTCGAACACCGCCCAAAACAGCTCGAATTTGAGATTGGCCTTTAGAATCACTAGTACCAATAGGTGACGCTAGAGTTTAAGTCCTCTTTCTCTCTGAAGAGGCAATTTGCATATTTAATTTCCCAGAGGAGCATTGCATGACATAAGTCTCCTTACACTAGCATGTCAAGCATGTCATTCTCCAACAAGGAAAGAAGTAACCCCTTAGAACCAAGTCAGAGTCCTTTCACACAGCCAAATCAGATTTTTTTCTTTAAACTAGGGAAGGACAACCCCCTCAAACACGTACCTGCAAATAGAGACTCTGATATGGCTTTTATCCTAACTCATGCGGCAATGCTCGTTAATGGCTTTTTTTTAACAAGCTTTTCAAAAATAATCCCTATTTTGAGATTTGCAAGAGATTTTCTGCTTGGGAAATGAAGAAACAATGGCTTTTTTAACAAGCCATCCAAAATGTATCCCTTTTTTTGGGAACATCAAGATTTTTGGTGTTTTGAATGTGAAGAAGCAATGATTTCTAAACGCTGTGAAGAAATTATTCCTTTTTGGGAGCAGTTTCACCTTTATTTACCCTGTACCTGGTAGGGTTCCCAGCAGCAGTACAGTACAGCTATAGAACATAATGGAGAAGCAGAAGATTCGTGTAGCTGTTTTTCAGCATACCCCAGAGTATAGAATATTATGGGGCAGGTAAGGGCATGTCCTGCTGTGTAGAGCCAACACACGTGGCCCTGGCAGCAGCAGCAATAGCATGGTATATTTATAAAATGATGCACCGCTTGGAAATGCTAATCTAATCACTGGCATCAGCCATAGGTAAATAATCAGCACTGTATTATTCACTGACTACTATACTCATCAGTGCTGCAAGTTGAACAACATGCTGACTAGAGTATATGCCAAATGTTTTAAACCTTTTTCTTGCTATCTCTTTTGTGGAGTTGTGAGGTATGACATGCTCTCTCTACCTTAAATAGTCCTAAAATGGCTGCTGCTTTCCCTGCTTGGATTTTATACAGGTTCTGATAGTCACTACTGATTGGCTGCACTATAACATGTGATGTGATAGCAGCAAGGCATTATGGGGAAGCATGTACAGCTGCACAGAGGTCATGTCAGCCTTCTGTGGCTAATGTAATCTTCTGCAACATGTAAAATTAAAACAGGTATTTTTTGGCGATTCGTGCAAATCGTATTATTAATTGTTAGAATTTGTTAGGACAAGTAAATTCCCTAAATTTCAGGACAATTTTGAATCATAATAGATCAATTTGCTCATCTCCACTCCTTAGCCACTGGACAGATACATAAATGCTATTTTCTTCTTGCCTCTGCTGTTCCAAAACTTTCTATAATGGGTAAACAGATGGTCACCAAGAGAGGGAACTCCATTAATAAACTGAATGCATTCCACATACGCACAAAGTAGTACTACAGGTCCCAACAAGTGCTCTGACATAACAGAAATGCCAAAAGTAAAACTTAGATGAGTGCTGCTACTGCCTCGGCTACTTATTGGAGCCATAATGCTGGCACAGTCGGGAGAAAGTTGTGTCTGCACGGATCATCAGAGGGGTGTGATCTGTCATGTGGGCCACAGGCGTTCGCTTGGCAACACCTTTGCAGAGCAGGTATCTTGGTAATAAACCCATTTGGGCTCCGTTTCAGAAGCTGTAAAGAAAAAATCCTCTATTTTGCTTTAATAGTGAGAGTCTAAAGCCTGGCAATCCAATACTCATTAATTTTGTTCATGTTCACATGAAAACCATGCCAAACCATGTTTGCCAGCATGACAGAGAGCCTTGTTTAATGACCACCCTGCTGCAATCGACAGTTAGTCATCATGGCCAGCATCATCTTCATCATCATTACCACTCTTACTGCCTGCCTCGACCCTTACCTGCATCAAGTCTATGACTCCTCTGTATCCACCAGCTGATGATTGCCCTCCTGTTTGTCTTTAAATCCTACAGCATGTGACATGGTGCTTGAGGGTCCCCAACAGAGTCAAAGCAATGCTGAAAAGATTCAAATTGGTGTTCTTCCTCTTGCATGCCAGTGAGTGTTTTTTCCTGGATAATTACTGCAATTGAAGCCATGATTTCATAGCTCCAGTGAAAAAATATGCATCCCTCATTAGTTGCAAATGTCAGAAATCAAAGTAAACTAATCTCCAGTCTGACTGCTGCATGATGAACCCTGCCATCACTTTACACTGTTTGTACAAATTCTGCAACATATACAGTGGGTTGTGATGTCGCAAACCAGGTGGCACTCCTGCCGCTCTTTTTTTTTGCAAAGCAAGGAGGGCGTGTTTTGCCATATAAATGCGAGTTTAGTTGGCAAAGCAGCGGATCATTTGGAGCGTAGGCTTGTTTCTTCAACACACAATCAGAGATGGATATTTGGCATTGTGAAGGAGAAGGAGGAGGAGGCATACTCGAAGTACGACTTGCAGTAGAGGAAGAGGACAATGGTGATGATGATTATGACACCGACCAGGTACTGCTGAAGAGTGTGGGTTGCTGACAAAAAAATGAACATCATGACAAGAGGGAGGAGGACAACTCGAGGCTTGCTCTAATTGCGGGCTGGCTTGTCTTTGTCAAATGAGCAAATGATGTCACTTCATGTGTTGGTAAAGAGCCATAATTACTAGTCTATCCGAGCCAGGACATCCATAGCTTATTTTCCTCTTGCATGTAGTATTCAGGAGTGATATTCCCCATGATTGCCTGAGCTAGACCATATGACGTGAACTAATTTCTGCAGGGCATTATGGGGAAGCCTACACAGCTACATTTGACACCATTAGCATGCTCTCCAGCAGTGTATGATATCACGCTTGACATTTTTTTTTTTTTGATGATTCTTGCTAATCAAAGTGCAAAGTGTTCGAATTCACATGAAACCACAAATTTCACTTAATTCAACTTGAATTTGATCTTCCAAGGATTGATCTGCTCATCTCTAGCGTTCTTATCCAAGCCAACTGGGATTCCGGAATTCAGAGACTCCACATAGAGCAAACATTGTCTATCATTCCACTGAATTCATATTCAAGGCTGTTGTGCCGCTGATAAGCAATTGCCATTTGTGTGTGCTAGGAGAATACAATTGACAGAATAATAGTTTCTCCTTGCTGCCATACAAGATGCGGCAGATGCATACTAATGAATTAATACTTTTCAGTCACGGAAATATTTAAAAAAAAGGCAAAGCAAAATGAAACCTCAGGGGCTTCAGTTATTTATTAAAATTTTGCTTTGCGAAGGCATTGAAAATAATATTGTTCCCTTCTACATTTTTAAGCTGAATATAGTTTGTAGATGTTTAAAAGGTTATTTTCTTAGAGCCATAAACAGACAACTGATCTCACTGTTGCATCCTGCAGGGTTTTCATTGCATAAATCTAGATAATTACATTATGAGTCCAAATGAGACGTTATATGGTGGATGATATGGTTATACTTTTTTTTACAGTGCAAACTGCAGTTTTCTAACAGAAGCCACTTTGCTTATAGGGAATGCATCACCAGGTTTTTGCTATCTCATCTGAGAGCAGCATGATGTAGGGGCAGAAACATTGATTACAACAATGTATCATTTTCTGAGCTGCTTGCTGTCATTTTGATAAAAATCTGTTTTATCTGCTGCAGATCCACCAGATCTCAGAATGCTGAACTCTGTATAACTCCACCCACACCCCTGATTCACAGGTTTTTTTACACTGTACATAGGCAGAAAGTTGCCAATCAGTGGTGGAGGCGTGGTTCAACTATGTCATCAGGTTTACTATTCCTAATCTTTTGCTGATAGAACAGTAATTTTTATTAAAACCACACCGAGCAGCCCAGTAAGTGACACATCGCTAGAATCAGAGTCTGTGTCTCTGCATCATCCTGCACTCAGGTTAGGTGGCAAACCTGATGACAAATTCACTTAAAAAGCAGCTGTCTAAGTTAAATATATAAATAATCGTATAAATAACTATAATTGAAATTAATATTAATTTGGCAGCTGTAGGTTGCAGTTGTATATGATGGGGCCACACGGTGTTATTTTTTGTTATTCATAGCTCACATATACAGTACATTTCATTTCTGAAGAGATCAGGGCAAGAAGGGGTTAACCGAGGAATAATACAGGCTCCTGGTTTTTAAAGGTAGGAAACTATAGATCATAGAATCTTTTGAAATTGGAATTTGCCGTCTTTGCTGCATTTTCCACAAAAGATCAATTCACTGTAAATATTTTACAATACTGCAAAGCCCCTAATTGCTTTTGAGCTCTTTAATACAAACACAGCCTTATTAACCCTTTAGTAAGCAAATTTTTCAAAATCTGACATGTGTCACTTTATGTGGCAATAACTATGGAATGTTTCAATATATCCCAGTAATTTTGACACTGTTTTTCACGACACATTATACGTTATGTTAATGGTAAATTTAGGTCAATATGTTTTGTGTTTATTTATAAAAAAAAATCTGAAATTTCGCAAAAATTTTTTAAGAGTAGCAATTTTCAAACTATGAATGAATATCCTGTAAAATCCAGATAGTCATACCTCACAAAACAGGTAATAAATAACATTTACTTCATGTCTGCTTTACATCAGCATCTTTTGCGAATTTTAATTTTTTCAATGAAATTTACAAAACTTATTGATTTAGGGACCTAATCAGTTTTTAAGTGACTTTGAGGGTCCCATATATTGGAAAACCCCTCAAAAGTGATACCAGTTTATAAACAGTAGTTTTGAGCAAATTTGTTCGGCATTTCAAATTCGGGTTCGTGTTCGGAGTTCCGGTTTGTTCGGGCCAAAGAATCGGCTCCGCTCATGAACATCCCTGATTTGCCACGCTGTCACGCTGATAACATGAAATGAACAAAAACCCTTCTGTAAATAAATAAAAAGCAAGTTCATTTAAATAAAATAGGGTTCTTAGTAACACTGGTTTTGATCAAAAATAGTACATAAGCCATCCCACCGCGACAAGGTGAACCCGTTCGGGACGGTCCTACACTGTCTAATATTGAAAACCTTAGCATGTGTCAAAGTTGACCTCAATGTGTGAATAAGGGCAGACAAAGGACTGAGTCCAAACTGTGAACACCAGCCTTTTCTCCTCTCCCCCGCACACCCTCCGGGGTCTCAGTCCGATGCCGCACCCTGATATGTCCCGTTTATAAGAATAAAGGACGGATTTTTTCAGAACACTTGGTGAGTGCTACCTTTATCTCTGCTCTATTTTTGAAGTTTTATGTTTTTAGACTTTATTTTTTTTCTCCTCCCCACCACCCACCACCACCTCTTTCGCCCCTTTTTTCTTTTAGATAATGTATTGGAATTCTATAGTTTGGTAATTCTGCTTGATTTGCCAGTATCGGTTATTTGTCTGTTGCTCTGATATGGGAACGTTGGAAAATATGACTTGTGTGTCCGTATTTTGTGCTTAATAAAATCTGTATGACATAGTTTTGCAAAGTGCTGTGGCTACTTCACTTACTGTTTGGATACAATGTGAGTGTAAAGTATTTTTATTAAAAAAAAAGTATTCTAGAAGTGATACTTTTATTGACCAACCAGAAAAATTATATTTGCAAGCTTTCAGAGCACAGAGGCTCCTTCATAAGGCAGGTTTAAAAATGAATGACTGAGACAAGAGCCCAACATTTAAGAGATGCAACAACAGGACATTTGTGTATGGGAAAAATGGGGTGATGCCTCCTAAAGATAAACCTAAAGATGGCTCCACCATCTCTCCATTTATAACAAAAACCTTATTTTGATTACCTTGGCTTATTTTTATTGTACAATATAATGTGAGTGAAATTATGTTCTGATGAGCTATAACTGGATATGGGGGAATTTTATTGTGAAAACACTAGACCTGCCTATATATTTTGCCTGACCATTGTGATAAAGGATATGTTTAAGGACAATTAGCATGAACAACACCACAGGCTGATCAGCTCGGATTGTTAGGGCATCACATTTGTCGACCTTTCGTTCATCGCCCAATGGACTGTGAAGGGAGTAAACCATGTGGAAATTCTTACAAGGGTTTGCTCACACTAGCGCATAAAAAGGAGAGTGGGACGATTTTTTTCTCACTTGTGCCATCCATATGCAATCAGTTTTTTTACTCAGTAGCTATTAATCGTTTTCAAGACCATTTACTGTTTCCTATGCTACAGAATTGTAATGTATCCGTAAAAATCGGATGCCATACTGATGGTCCATTTGGCATGTGATTTTTTTCTCGCTTTGTACCGATTTTGGAGTGAAATGGCAGCAAGCTGCAGATTTTTTTTCTCATGCCATATACAGCTGAGAAAAAATATGCAGATCTGCACACTGCCTCATTGAATAACATCCGAGTGCAATCCGATTTTTTATCCCACATACATGTACCCAATGTGGTTTTAATATTGACTCTGGTCTCACAGGTCTGCAACCAAAAAACTGCATTGTATTTTTCAAGTGTTTCTGAGAGATTTTTGCATGCTCAATACATGAAAAATACTAAATAATATTCCATCACATCAGGTTTCTGGCAAAAGTTGTGTTTTGGGTGTACAGCTATTCAATTTGTAATGAAACAAAAAACTTTTTGTGAGCTATTCCAGCTTTGAAAACTTCTTATTGAAAAATGATTTCTAAAATGAAGATGAGTACAAAAGAAAAAGGAGGGAAGTGAGGGGGAAAGAAGAAGGGAATGGGAAGGAAATAGGGACAGTGATAGGGATAGTGTGGGGGAGGGGGATTTGGATTACATCACAGAGTCAATCATGTTCTGTAGTATTCTATTTAATTCTTGGTAGTATGTGGTGGGGGTGAAGTTGTGGTGGGAGTGCGAGAGACAACCAGGCTGAACAAGCCCTGATGTGTCCACTTCAGTAACTCCATCAACTAGTTGGGTATTCGAGCGTGCGAGTACAGTACAATACAATTCAATTCTGTTAGTGTTCAAACGTTACTGTCACAGGGATACCGTTACAGAGAGGGGCCAGAAGATCACGGCATCTGGCATGCAAACCCTTGCACTGATTAGGACTGCTTCACCTTCCTATTAGCGGTTCAAGCTTTTCTTGCACTGTTATTACAAGGGTTAATCAGTTCTGTTTATCTCCTGGAGCTTTCCATCCTCAATTGTATTGGGTGGGTGCGGAGGGGGGTCAGAAACCAGTCAGTATCTGCTGTGACCAAAATTTGCAAAACTTCTCCTTCACATAGAGTTGATCAAGTTATTGATTGTGGTCTTTGAAATGTTGGTCTACTCCTCTTCAATGGCTTTTTTGATTTTTTGGTGCATTATTTCCACACAGATTTGTTGCGGAAAATATGCAACATTTTACAGTACAAGCAAAGTGAATTGACCCTTTTAACATGATATAATTCCCCCATATAATAATGTCTCCTTCCTATAATAATGTACCTTATACTGGGCTCCTTCCTGGTATAATTTCTTCCAGCCTGAACCCCTTCCTGATATAATATCTACCATCCTGGCTCTTTCCTGTATTAATGTTTTCCATCCTTGGCCCCTTTCTTTAATATTGCCCCCATCCTTTGCCCTTCCTGGTATAATATCCCCCGTCCTGGATCCCTTCTTGATACAATGCACCTCATCCTGAGCTCCTTCCTGGTATGATGTTTCACATCCTGGGCCCCTTCCTGGTATAATGTCTGCCATCCTGGGCACCTTCCAGTAGTAATGTCCCCCATCTTGGGCTCATCTCTAGAGGACAGAGAATCAGCAATTTATGATATATAAAACATGGCACAACATATAAAAATATGCCACACTTTCAAAATAATAATTCACTATATCAACCATATAGATCTGTAAACCACTGGATGAATACAGCTTAATTTCTATTCACAATATACCTTTAGTATAGTATATTCATTGTTTAGTGTCCGAATAAAAAGTAGGAAACATATTTATCAGAAAATAAAATATTAAGTACAGTCAAATTAAATTCTGTTTATATAAGACGATCCAATAAACTTGTGCAAATTGCCATAATCTTGAGCATCAAGTTAATGATCAGTATAAAAAAAGAAACAAGATATTTTTAAGTAAATAAAATATAATTGTTGTGACTGTTGCTCTAAATTTTGATATATTTACATGTATTTACTTCCAATAGCTGGCACTAGAGTTCAAGTCCTCTGCCTCTCTGAAGAAGCAATTTACATATTTAATTCACCAGAGGAGCATTGCATGACCAATAAGTCTCCTTACAGGCATTTCACTCTCGATAAGGAGAGACCTTACCCCTTAGATTTAGATTTATACAAACTTTCAAGTGGAGCAACTTTCCATCTTGACAGGTGGTGCACTTCATTAAAGGGAATCTGTCAGGACAATTTTTTACCTGCTTCAGGCTTATACGTTATTCCTTAGCCCTACATGAAATGACTTGGCCAAGGCAGAGATGCTTGTTAGGGACTTTGTAAGCTTTTCTGAGTTACATTTTCCATAGACATAAACAGTTTTAACAAGAATGTATACCAAATAAATTCTACTGAGACTTACTAACAGTAACAGTGGCATTTTACTTGTAAATTGCACCAAATTCATTAAAAGGTACACAGCTTAATCAGTGTCATAGGATGTTGATATTATTTATTTATTTATTTTACTCACTTATATAGCGCCATTAATTCCACAGCGCTTTACAGACATTATGGGCTCTGTCCCCACTGGGGCTCACAATCTACATTGCCTATCAGTATGTCTTTGGAGTGTGGGAGGAAACCGGAGAACCTGGAGGAAACCCACGCAAAAACAGGGAGAACATACAAACTCCTTGCAGATGTTGTCCCTGATGGGATTATGCATGAATTTAAGCTTTTATCTTTATTATCCAACTTCAAAATAAATATATACAAACTCAATGTGATCAACCTCAGTCCCACAACTCATCTCTGTATTTCCAATCAAGTTGAGAGACAAATCCTTTAGATATCTGATGATTCAGCTGACGCCGTTGGAGTTGGAGCCCAGCTGTGTATGCCAGGTAGATCTCTGTAGCTGAGTGAATGGTACAGAAGCTGTGATCACCATGACACACATATCCATCATGGAGCAGTAAGTGACGGACTCATGAGGGACATTTATGTCATATATTGTTAAAGGGTTAATGTTCTTAAAATGGACATTTTATCCAAGGTCCTCTATACATTTCAAAAAGTCACCTTCCTAGTCTCTAAAATATTTCTCTCAAAATCAAAATCTATAGTGACTATGTTGGTTTGAGGGTAGCTCTAAATGATGTCTCACCTACACATTTTTGACAAAAGAATGGGAGTGTGAACTTTTTAACTTTGCTCTTTATCATCTAGCAACCATCATTGCCTGCATAGTAGATGGCAGCTTTAGTTCCTTCTCTACATTATGCGCCAATCTGAAGTCTGACTTCACTTTCACATAATCCTTGATTTACTCCAGGAACAGCCGTATCCAAATTTCTTGACTTTTTACTTTCAAATTTGCCGTATCATAACTTTTCAGTTGGTCCAAAACAACCCACAGCATTCCACCTTATAGATCATAACAGGGTGTATTTTGGCTCATGTTTAACCAACTTCATAGCTTTTACATTGCCTTATCATCGACCTCATCACTGACAATTAATTTAACTCCCTTTGAACAATTGTGCTTTTATACCTCTGAGGCTGGGTTCACAAGGCTGATGATCATGCAAATGACACTTGGCTCAAACTCTGTCAGACTCATCTGAGGGTGATCGGATTCTCTCACATGAGAGGTGCGGAGAAAACTGAGCGCTTAATTTCTCCAACTTCTCCATTGTCTCTGTGCGCGCACATTGGACTGCAATCGGATGGTTCGGTAACCGCCTTTCCCCTGACTGCAGTTTATTTAAAATCAAAACATACTTTGCTCTACTCACTGTCATGGTTCCATCCCTCACTGTGTCTGGGATGCAGTTACTGACAGCTCAGCTGTCAAATTTTGTACAGGGGCATCAGTACTGTGATTGACAGCTCGACCATCCAATCTGGTACAGGGGCGTGCAATAGCTGTCAGTGTGGTGATTGACAGCTCGGCTGTCCAACCTGAGACTGGGAGGCACTGGCTATCTTCAGGTGTTCATTATCCCAGTTGAATGCCTGGCTACTTAACTGAGCTGTTTCCCCCAGATCTCTGCCAGATGTACATTCAGCTAGTGTGTGTGGTTTGTTCTCTGTGCCTTGAGTTCTGTTTATTGATCTTCTGTTGCCTGACCTTGGACCTTGTTCTAACCATCCGTCAGTTTAACCCCTTCTGCTCTGATCTGCTTTCCTCCTGGTATTCTGATCTACGGAATCTTACTTAACTACGCCTTTGCCTCTTCCCTCTGTTTATGACGTACCCTCCTGGCTTTGACTTCGGACTCCTTGACTATCCCGTCTCACAGCCTGGCCGTGAAAAGTGACTCAGCGTCACACTCACCTTCCCTGGGTTCAGATCTCAGTGTCTGCCAGTGCTCCCAGTATACAAGGGTTTTCTAAAACTGGAAAACCACTTTGATGAAAATCTTGCTGGTGCCCATATATCTCTTACATTCTTTGCACTAGAAATCAAATCTAAGACAGCCATTGGCTGACGTAAATATGTGTTATGATTTTTTTCAATTTGTATGATAAATTATAGTAAATTTGTCGGGGCTGGCTGACCATGCTCCTTGAACTAAACTTCACCCACTCTTTAATAAAGTGCCCTAAGTTTTCAAATAAGGGGGAAAAAAAGTCACAAATTATTGCACAATTATTGTGTCCTCTAAATTCTGCAAATCTGTAAAACTGGTGGAGTAATGGCAAATTCCCCCCTTAATGAATTATCTCTGTGGAGTACTGATAGAACATAGTGTCTAGATTGACACATTTTTCTTTGATTCTACATGGGAATGAAAATTAGGAACATTCTTGTAAAAGGACAAGAATATCTTATAAAATCTTGAGATATTCTGAATATCTTGTTAATCACAAGATAGCTTGTCAGGTACAGGTCTGCAGTACACTTGCATTGAATTTTTCATGACGTGACTCACCTGTGTTGTAGATGTGGAGACTCAAGGAGCCATGCTATACATTGTATGATCATGCCCACAAATTTGTCATTTATGGAATGCTGCTATCCAACTTTATAATTTGCTATTTTCAACTCTATAATCAACTTTTCTGAATTAAAGAGAATCTGTCACCAAATTTGATCTATCTAAACTGTGTGTGTAAAGACTGCTTAAAACATTGATACCTTCTGCGCAGATGCCATTACCAGTGTTCTCCAGCGCGCACGTCTCATTAGGCTGGGAACACTGGAAATGGCACCTGCACAGGTACTTGATGCCTATGCCCATAGTAGGGTGAAAAACTGCAGGGGAAAGAATAGAACAGTAATGCGCATGCGCAAGATGTCAACTCTGGCGGCCAATGGCACATGGACAGAGTAACTCTGATGGGAGGCGAGATATATGGAGATGAAGTGCAGAGGCAGAGTTATCTTCCAGGCAACGTCCTGCCCATAGCCTGGAAAATGTAATTTACATTAACGGATAAAAGATGACTTATCAGCAACAAGAGAGAGAGGACCCCGCTAATCATAAGAGCTTACACTCTACAGGAGAGAGAGTAGACCCCACTGATCATAAGAGCTTACACTCTACAAGAGAGATATTAACCCCATTGATCATAAGATCCTACACTCTATAATAGAGAGTGAGTGAACTCTGTTGATCATAAAAGCTTACACTTTAAGGCTACGTTCACATGTTCAGTGTAATGCACACGCCCGGGCTGAGTGGCGTGTGCGTGTATATGTAGTGATTCCACTGGACCGTGCCGGAGAGTGAATGCCTAGAGGGGCATAACTAAGTATCCACCCGATCCGACCAGGGTCGCACGACGGCATACGACGCCAGTGCACCAAGGAGGAACCGAGCAGAGGGACCAGGTGCTACTCCAGGACAGACCCCGAACACGGCTGTTGACCCACACAGGGGAATACAGGAACAGGCAGCTTAGGCTGGCACACAGACTGCTGGGTATAGGCAGACACGGCTGGTATGCAGACTGGTGGATGCTGGTAAGCACGACTGGTATGCAGGCAGGGAGGTACTGGCAGGTACGACAGGTTGGAGCACCGAGTGGATAGGACCCAGTACAGACTGGGACTCAGGAACAGAACCGCAGATGCGGTGGACAAACAGCAGAGTGAGGCCGCCCAGAGCGGCGAGCAAGAGCAGAACAAGACGAGACCGCCTGGAGCGGTGAGCGAGAGAAGAGCAGGACTAGGCCACCAGGAGCGGTGAGCGAGAGAGGAGCAGGACGAGACTGCCGAAGCAGCGAGCAAAGGGTCAGAGCAGAGCGAGACTGCCGGAGCAGCGAGCAAAGGGTCAGAGCAGAGCGAGACTGCCGGAGCAGCGAGCAAAGGGTCAGAGCAGAGCGAGACTGCCGGAGCAGCGAGCAAAGGGTCAGAGCAGAGCGAGACGGCCGGAGCAGCGAGCAAAGGGTCAGAGCAGAGAGAGACTGCCGGAGCAGCGAGCAAAGGGTCAGAGCAGAGCGAGACTGCCGGAGCAGCGAGCAAAGGGTCAGAGCAGAGCGAGACTGCTGGAGCAGCGAGCAAAGGGTCAGAGCAGTGAAGTAGCGAGTGGACTCTAAACTCACAAACGGGAGTACAGGGACAACGAGTAGGAGTTAGGGATCAGATTCTGCAGGAAAAGGGAAGGTACGGACATAGAGAAAAACAGGTAACAGGCTAGGAGAGTATTCAGACAAGAACAGACACAGCAGCAAGATACTGGAGCGGGTCTAGGTATGCGGCCCCTAGAAGGCGGAACGAAAAGGCTAGGAGCGTGTTCAGACAGGAACAGGCAAGATACAGGAACGGGTCTAGGTATGCTGCCCCTAGAAGGCAGAAAGAACAGGCTAGGAGCGTGTTCACACTGGCCTGGAAATACAGCCTCCAGGATAGGCAGAAGACAACAGGCTAGAAGATAGTTCAGACAGGACATAGTTCAGACACGGGAACTGATACCGCAAGGCAGGAAGCATAGACAGGACCTGGCACATCAGTGACAGGAAGCCAACTGACAGAACACAATGCTCAGGCATGGATTCCAGGGAGGAGCTGGGTTAAATACCAGGTGACAGACAGCAATAGGCTGAGGACGCACAAGGGGTGTGCCTGCAGCAGCTACAAGAAGCAGGAAGTGATCGGGCGCCGCCCTTAAGCAGCAGAAACAGAGGCAAGCAGACAGCATGGAGGGAAGCCAGGCTAGCAGACTGGACTGGAGATCAAGTGCGCACTCTTGCACAGTGGGAGATGGACCACTATGCAAGGACGCCGCCAGGTATGTTACATTCAGTATTTGGTCAGTATTTTACATCAGTAGTTGTAAGTCAAAAACATGAGTGGGTGAAAAATGCAGAAGTGGTGACGTGTTTATATTATATTTTTCATCTGATTTTTCCATTCCTGATCTTGACTTACAAATACTGATGTAAAATACTGACCAAATACTGAACGTGTGAATATGGCCTACAGGAGTGAGAAGACCCCACTGACCATAACAGCTTACAGTCTACAAAAGAGAGAGACTTACCCAGTGAATTTGAAGATGTAAAACAAATCTGCCGTACAAACTGTGCTTCACTGGGAACCGCTAATCTCTGGTAGTCCAGGTACTGACCACCACTGTACAAGGCATAATAATCCGTAAGATGTCAAAGCTGCATGGTATTATGGGGAGGCTCCTGCGTCAATGCAAATGAGGTTAGCTCGCTCTCTGATGCTTCAGCAGTGTGGGAAATGGTGTCAGTAATGTTTTATTGATTTTTTTTGTGAACCACAAATCGAATGTCAAAATGTTCAGATTCACGTAAAATGGCAAATTTAAGGAAATTCGACTCGAACTCGATCCTCCGTGGATCGATCCGATCATCTTTAGTGTATACCTGTTGATAAATTTGATGTATCTTGAGCTGTTAATGAAAAAACAAAAATTTTAATTTTTGCACAGATTTTGTGCACTTTTCTGCCATTTAACATACTAAATTTGGTGGAAAGTTGTTAGCTATGACCATCTGCTAAACCTCACAAGCTGTGGCATGCACCTTAATGCACAAAATGTTTATGCCACATAAATGTTATTTCAATAATAAGAAATTCCCCCAAATCTATTCTAAACTTGTAATATGGCAATGCGTAGCTAAATACTGCAAAATAAGATTCAGTTTATATGTAGATTTGAATTAATTTTGTGAAAAACCCATTTTTGAAGTCTCATCTCACTTGTTTCCGCTATCCTGATTGCAGTGAGCAAGGCTATGCCTGAAATGAAAAGTTTCATCTGGGTAATGCGCTTGTGATGAATATTTTTAGTTGCAATTTTTTTTTCGACTATTAGAAACATTTGCATACATTATAAGATGTGATGTTCCCATTACATTTCATTTAATTTAGATTATATAAAGTTTCAAAGGCACAGAATGGACAGTCAAGCGCAAAAAAAGTCATTAGGTGTTTCATCTTAGCTGCAGGGTTTGAGTTATCTATGGCCTGATATACACTAATGGAATGATAAATTAAAGTGTTTGGTATTAGCAGCTATGAACAGCTATTAGAAGCCTAAATAATGAATGAACGCATTACCTTAACGTGATGCTGACATATCGTTAACGTGCTACGTTGAACATGCCATAGCTAGAAGGATGGTGCTAACATGATTTCACAGCAGGCCTGTAATGATTATGGTGTTATTTTACATAGCATTAAGCTTAAAGGCATACAGTCTAGTAATGTTTTACATCATATGTAGCACAAAGAGGCTATGTACCAAGAAATCTTATGAAGCAATCAAAAAGTACTCTTTAAAGGAGCTAACCAGGACTTTAAAAGAAGACATGTAGATGCTAACAGAGACAACTACCTGTCTGTTGTACCCGACGCCGGTCATTGACCGCCCCTGCCAGAGATTCAGCTACCCCCTGTCATCAGAGCAGCAGTTTGTCTTCCTGTTGACAGGATACGATTATTGGTGTCATGCTGATTGACAGCTGCTCTCTGCTGCCTAATTGGGGGAAGCCTGCTGTCAATCAGCATGACACCAGTAGTCCCACCCTGCCAACAGGAAGAGAAACTGCAGCTCTAAAGACGTGGAGCAGCCGAATCTCTTTCAAGAGCGGTCAATGACCGGTGCCGGGTACAACAGGCAGGTAGTTGCATTTGTTAGCATCTAGATGTCTTTTTTTTAAAGTCCTGGATATCCCCTTTAACTCTTTCCTGCCAATGCCAGCTTTCACCTTCTCTATCAGGCCAAATTTTACAAATCTGACGGGTCACTTAAAGTAGTAATAACTGTGGAATGCTTCCACATATCCTAGTGATTCTGAGATTGTTTATGTGACACATTGTACTTAACGTTTGTGCTAAATTTGGATTTAGGTTTAAATTTAGGTTGATATGATTTGCATTTATTTATGAAAATCTGAAATATGAAAATACTTATGGCAGGGCCTAACCGGGAGGTCATTCTTTGAACTCCGGGTGCCATGACAAGCAACGGAACTCCACAATCTACTAGCGAGGATGCCGGTGTGGTGAGAGAGGGAGCCCTCTTCCAATCCTGAGAATGCTACGATTGCTTTTGATTGAGGCATTTAAAGGATTAAATTTCACAGTGAAATGAACTTATTGGAAAAATTCAGCAAATCTTATTTCAAAAGATCCAGTCATCTCTTCTCTCACCATTTTAATAAAATGTGGATGGGTCTCAATGGGAGGGCAGACAGGATTAACAGATATAAACAATCAAACCTACAGTGCCTTGAAAAAGTATTCATACCCCATGACATTTTCCACATTTTTTCATGTTACACCCACAAGGGATGTTTTATTATTGGGATTTCATGTGATATACCAACACATAGTAACAAGTATTTGTGAAGTGTAAAGGAAATGATACATGGCTTTCTAATTATTTTATAAATAAATCTGAAAATTGTGATATGCAGTGCATATCAATGAACATCATGAATCCACCCAGCCCTGGGCCACTGCTGCAACATTTGTTACTACTGAACAGAAAATGAACTTCCCAGACTGCTTTTCTCATGACCGGTAAAACATTTTTATCTTTAAAGAGAATTATAGATATACTGTAGACTCTGTCCATAATAATTGAGTTCCGAGAGTCAGCATTTGAGACTCTGTGCTGCAAGGGGCTCTCCATGTGTGGACCATTTTCCCTACCTCCAGACTTCACCTAACTCTCCTCAATTGACTCATTCTTTGAGACCATGGGACTCTTGTATGATGACTTTGACCTTGTAGCATTTGCAAAAAGCAAATTCAGCCTTAAGCTAGGGCGATGTTCTGATTGAAGAGTACTGTGCTGAGTTTTAGCGCTGGGCCAAAGACTCTACATGGAACAACCATGCCCTTCGTCATCACTTACATATCAGACTTTCTGAAAAAATTAAAGACTCGCTGGTATATAGATTTCTACACCTGATTCGCTGGACGCAGCAGCAGATTGTGGTAACACGGTCTCATCAACTGCAGAGGGTAAGGCAACAATAGATAGGGCTTTTTTTCTATTGTGTCTAGTCTACCTGTCCAGGATGACTTCTGTCGGAAATTCCAGTGCTTTGGTGGGGCCTGGGATACACAACTAGGCACACAGGTATTTTCCAATGATTCTACAAATTGTTTCTTCTTGTTTATATTATCTAGAAAAATCTGTGTGGCTAAAGGCCTTTATTCATTGTGGTTCTGTGACGCCCAGCTGCGCTTGGTATCACAGATCCTAGAAGAGTGCATTGATGGATTCCTCCACAAGAGGCCCCCATAAACATTCACACATCTCCACCTTCCACCTCAGACCAGCAGAGGGAGCCCGTTAGGGATATAAATAGGGAAGGTGGAGCCAGGCAGAGTAGTTCCTCTGGAGAGTTCAGCAAGTACAGGTCTGAATGCAGAGTTGAGCTCAGTTGAGTTGTAGCTCAGAATAGTGAGCTTTAGGTGTGTCGGCGCCATAAGATCGGTGAAGCGCGGCAAGCTGCCGTTAGTATATAGCCTAGTGAGGGCCCGAGTAGGCCGAAGGCGAGTGGAGAGTTAGTATATAGGGGGCAGAGGAGCTTAACTAGCTCACCCCAAAGCATTACCGGACACCGGGCCCGAGCTTACCGGGATCTCTATGTCCCAGTAAGGCATAACCGGAATCCCTGGAGAACTACAAGTCTCAGGATCGCTAAAGTGCTGATACATAACAGAGTCGGGAGACACATAGGCCCCGCAAGCTGAGGAGCGTGTACTCCAAGAAAAGGCCCTACCACAAGGTCAGCCAGCGCAGGACAGAGACCAAGTTAGGCCTAGCTCCAGGCAGGTCAGAAACTTACTACGCAGAGGCAAGAAACAGGAGGCCCTACACCCGCTCATTGGGGAGGATCCTGATATGCACCCTTCACCTTACAGTGCTCCGGGATGTGCCTGAATTTCCACCAGTAAAGGTACTGAAGTGACTACCGTGTCCGTCCCTGTTCTTGCCCTGACCCGGCTGGGTCTCGCCTGTCCTGCATCCCCTTTTCCGTACGCTGCCCTTAGGCCCAGCTCCACCTGTGGGGAGCTATACCATCGAGCTGCCTTATCATCGGCCTCAGTGGACTGCGCAGTGCTGGTGATTCTCACCAGAAGCCACAGGTGGCGTCACGAACTGTTATAAAACAAAGAAACTTATTATCCCCTTTTTAAAGAGTGACCCCAGGGTATGGGCCCGGGAGCCGACCACCGCGACATCCCCAAGGCCAGGCAAAGACCCGGGTACCGAGTCATCCCCATCCCCTGGGCTAGTCATCTCTCCTGGCGTCACGAACAGGATACGCGTGCCCGCTGCAATGACGGAGTGTTATGCCCGTTGCCACGGGGTACTGTGCGCCTTTATTGAAGTGAACTGTATATTCAACTGTTGTGAAGATTGCCACCATTGTTGGTCCGCCGAGCGAGAAGAAGGGCGTAACCGTGGGAAACTGAGGGGCGTACCTGTAAAAGAGCGCGAAGCCCCGGACACGCCCCACGCCTCGACGTCAAACCAGGAAGCGCCAGGTCCTGGAAGGAGCGTCGCTGAACGCTCTGACGTAGGACGCAAGCAACGCAAGGTCCTGAAGACGACCGTCACCTGCGGAGCTGCGGCCTTCCGGAAGAAAAGAATAGAAGGTAGGCCACGGTTTGCTAGGGGGCGCCAGGATGTCTGAGGAACAGCAAAACGCCGGAGCGCAGGTAGTAGGGCCCTGATGTCCAACCCGCGCCCGACGCCGGGCAGGCCGAGGCGGCCGCTCCACCAGCAGCGTCTGTAACTCCTGTTATTCCCATTACACTACCGTACCTTCCTGGAGCAAAGTGGCTCCCCCATTACAACGGCAAACCAGATACCCTGTCTGGATTCAAACGGAAGATATGTGGTATCTTGGACATGTACTCTATGACAGGCAAACAAAGAGCCGCCGTTGTATTAGGACAACTGACCGATGCTGCGGAGCGAGAAGTGGAAAAATGGTCGGCCGCAGACCAGGAGTAAGTGTCCGCAATATTTAAAAAACTACAGTCTGTCTTTGAGGACCTTACTGAGGCGGACCACCGGAAGAGGTTCTACAACTGTTCTCAACTGCCGGAGGACAATGTTCGGGACTACGCCTGGCGTCTACATTGGGCCCTGCGGGCTCTGAAACAGGTTAGTCTGACCAGCATCGAAAATGAAAACAAAATGCTGAAGGAACAGTTTGTCTGGGGACTGAGGTCTCCAGAGGAGAGCAGGACAGTACGTTGGTGGTCCTTGGATCATCCAGATGCCACCTTTGACAATCTTAAGGATATGGCTATAAAAGGACTGCAGCCCCTGGAAACAAATGCCATCCAATGTCACCAGGGTGGGGCTACCCCAGTGCCTGCTACACCCACCTTTTCCCCAGTGGCCGCTGAAGCCAAGGTTCCAGCAACGTCCCCTAGAGAGCTGGACAATCTGCTCTCTGAAGTGCGCCAGTTGAGAAAAACCCTGACCACTGTGCTGAGTGCTCTGCAGCTGTGGACGGAGCCCGAGGAAGGAGGGAAAATCCTGTTAGCCGATAGCCCTGAGGATGTACCCTGGATGCGAAGGAGGAGGAGGCCAACACCACCCTCTACGAGGACCAGTGACCAGCGCCGTCCACAGAAGGACCCTGCCTGCTACCGCTGCCGCAAGACCGGACACACCGCCCAGAATTGTCCTTTAAACGAGAAAACCCTGGGGCCGAGGGCCGACACCCAGGGGTAAACTCACCAGGCCCATCAGACTGGTACAACAGGTTCGTCGGAGAAAGACCTTTCCTGTCCATTGTGTTGTGCACGCAGGATCTCAGGTAACCATCATGCCTGGCGTCCTCTACAAGAGGTTCTGGTCCATGGACGACCTATGTCCGCCAGCTCCAAATCTTTCTGTTTATGCCTCCAACGGACTCCCCCTTAACCTAATCAGGGTTAAGAATGTGACTGTAAAGGTGGGGAGAGTGGAGCTGAAGAACCAGGGGCTAATTGTAGTAGAGACTAATCCTGATGACACCAATCCGCATATGGTACTTGGCACTAACATTGTTGGTAACTGTTTGGAAGAAGTTGTGTTCTTGCTCCAACAGATAGCTGACACTGCCAGACCAAGACAGAGGAGGGCACTGCAGAAGGAGATCCGAGTCCTGATGTACCAACAGCAAGTAAGGTTAACAGACGCTGAAATCGATAATGTGCGGGTGACGGACCCCATACCCATGGTCATTCCACCAATGAGTGAAATGCTCATCTGGTGTAGAGCTGCTATAGGTCTTAGAGGACAGAGCTACCAGGCGGTAGTAGAACCCCTTTGCTCTGAGCACAGACCCACGCTCTTAACCGCCAGAGGAGTGGTAGATGTACGCAATGGGAGGGTGCCCGTCCGTCTTCTCAATTGTGGGGAAGACGAGGTCAGAATGCCACGTTATGCCACTGTTGCCAAATTACATGCTGTAAATAACAACTGCATTCACAAGGCGGAGTCCTTAACCTCACCAGACGAAGTGGAGGATAATGACCCTGCAGCCCAGGTGGAGGATTGGTGTCAACAGCTCCATGTTGGGACAGACACCACTCTTGCCCATCAGAAACAGGGTGTACACTGGGTGGTTCAAGAATACGCGCAGGTGTTCAGTAAAAATCCACTTGACTTCGGGAGGATTAAGGGGGTTCAACACCATATCCCCACAGGCGACCATCCCCCAATCAAAGAACGTTACAGGCCTATACCACCAGCTCACTACCAGAAGGCTAAGGAGATGCTGCACGACATGAGGAAGGCGGGGGTGGTAAGGGATAGTTGTAGTCCCTGGGCAGTTCCCCTAGTGCTAGTTAGGAAAAAGGACGGGAGCATGAGAATGTGTGTAGATTACCGACAAGTAAATCGCAATACACATAAAGATGCATATCCTTTACCACGCATAGAGGAGTCCCACTCCCTAGCTGCCTTAAAGTCTGCAAATTACTTTTCCACACTTGACCACACTAGTGGGTACTGGCAAGTAGCTGTGACTGAAGAGGATCGGGAGAAGACGGCCTTCACTACCCCGATGGGACTCTGCGAGTTCAATAGTATGCCGTTTGGACTCTGCAATGCACCCGGAACGTTCCAGAGACTGATGGAGTGCTGCCTGGGACACCGCAACTTCGAGACTGTGTTACTATATCTAATTAGAAAAATAGCCCAAATACTATAAATTGAGCGTAGGCAAGGGAAAATAATCCCCCCTAACACCCTCAAATACCGACTCCAAGGCAACATTTTTTTACTAAGAGAAAAACAGAGTCATCATGGTTTTTTGGAAAGAGACACATATTTTATTAACAATCAGTTAAGACAAATCTTATAATCAGAAAAACAAAAGAAAATTGATAAAGAACAAGTGAAAAGGCAAGGTGGACAATGAATTATCCACATAAGCCCAAACGGACCTGCCCCAATATTAGATGCTATAATCAGAAGTAAGCACAACTCTTGTAGCTAAAAATAAGAGGGGATTTCTCCACGAGAAAATGGAAAACCCGCTGCACCTAGAATTTCCAACCAATACGATTAAAATAGCATAAATGATGGACCAATAATTTATCTCAATGGAATAACAAGATTGAGGGACTGTCATTAAATTTAAACGCCTAGTGGCGCCCTATAGTATAATGAAAAACAGGCATCAAAGACAGACCCATCAATTAAGGTGCAGCGTGCATATTAATGTAAACTGTAGAGTTGGACAAATAGAAAAGCATCTCCACATATTTCCTCCCATCCCCCAAACGCCCACTCCTACAAAATAAAAGGAGGGGAGAGTGACCTCTTAGACATTTCAACATAAAGTGCCATAAAGGGCATGACACTCAAATAAACAATGGGGGAGATGTTACTCTTACCAGGGGTGGTGGTGGTGGTGGGCAGTCAAATGGGCTTTGGGACAAATAGTACGTCCCCCGACGCGCGTTTCGCGGCGATTACGGCCGCTTTCTCAAGGGGCAGTGCAGATAGAGAGGAACAAGCACCCTTTTTAAATCATTAGTGCCGGTCACGTGAGTGATCACGTGACCGGTCACATGTGTGATGGGGGCATGCACTGGTGCCCTAGCGACGCGACACCGGCGCATGCGCCTGCCGTAACCCGCGCCAGGCCACGCCCCCAAGCCGTCAAGACATCATCGCGCACGCGCGGGCACGCCGCTCATAGAGCGGAGGTGCCCGACCGTGCGCGGACGTCATAATGACAGCCGGAGGCGCGCCCACCAGCAGGGAGGCCGGCGCATGCGCACCACGTCCCAGGGCAGCAGTGCATACAACAAAGTAAATGTACACAAGAACCAAGGAAGGCAAGGCAGGAATTAAACAGGAAATTTCCTATCATGACACCATATCCATGACAATTTATCCATCAGGCCCTTTTCTTTGTCTTTTTCCATATTTCTGTCATCCCATCCTTAATTTCTATGGAGCATCTGCATCACATAATTATATTGAAATAAATGAAGATTGATCCGATAGGGTGCTAAGAGAGGAGTTATATGGTTATCTAAAAGAAAACTGAGAAATGTATACAGTTAAAAACACAAAATTGATTTAAAACCAAACAAAAAAAGAAAAACATGAAGACAGATATAACCCCAGACAAACATATATATCCCTCGAACACAGTGAGGGTAACAGGGAGAGGGTAAATTGTATGAATTAAAATCAACCAGAAAAGACCAACATCACAAAAAGGAGGAAAAAGAGAGGGACTCATTAAGTCCACGGGGCGACAATGTCCCAAGTGTTACTATCCACTTAGCTTCAACCTGCACCAAAATCTTTTTGACATTGCCGCCCCGTGAACCCAAATGTATCACGTCTATCCCCCGCACTTGGAAACAGCGAGGGTCGCAATTATGGACAGCCCTAAAATGCCTAGGAATACTTTTAAGTTCGCTAACATCGGTCGCTGTCCTGGCCGCACCAATGTCGCGCACGTGCTCACGCACACGTATTCTCAGTTCTCTGGAAGTAAGGCCAATATAGATTAGGGGGCAATCACATGTGGCATAATAGATGACATTACTAGTGCCACATGAAATATAGTGTCTTATTTTAAAGAGTCTGTTGCCATCTGAGGACGTAAACGTGTTGCAGCGCGCGACATTGGTGCAGGCAAGACAACGACCGCAGGGAAAGGTTCCAAGGGTCGGTCCACGAGAGCCAAAGGGATTTGGTTGTGTCGGAACATAGTGGCTCGACACTAAAAAATCTTTAAGATTCTTGGCCCGTCTCGGTGTCATAAGGGGACGATCCCCAAGAATTGGTCCCAGGGAGGGGTCGGTTGCCAAAATGTCCCAATGCTTGGTCATAATCCTCCTCATATTCTCCCACTCATGGTTATAATTCGAAATATACCGAATTTTTGCCTGTCCGGTCTCCGATCCTCTAATAACGTTGGAATATAATAAATTGTTGCGTGGGGTTCGTCTAGCCCTGTCATATCCATGCTTGATACATCTGTTACTGTAACCTCGTTGTTTGAATCTGAGCCTCAAATCCACGGCCTGATGCTCAAATCTAAGGTCAGAGGAGCAGATCCGCCTCGCCCTCAGGAATTGCCCGACGGGGACGGCCCTTATAGTGGTAGGGTGGTGAGCTGTATCAGCGTGTATTAGGGCATTAACTGACGTAGATTTTCTAAAAATGTCGGTCTGGAGGCACCTCCCACCATCAACCTCCAGCTCGACATCCAGAAAATCAATTTTAGTAGTATGAAATCTATATGTCAGTTTAATGCCCCATGTATTCTGGTTCAATTGGACCATAAATTCATCGAGCTCCTGCACCGTCCCTCGCCAAAAAAACAAAATATCATCAATATAGCGGAGCCAGCATAAAATTTGGTCCGTGGCCCCCGCGCCCTCATCGCCAAAAACTTGTCTTTCCCATGCCCCTAAAAAAAGGTTAGCATACGAGGGCGCGCAGGCCGCCCCCATCGCTGTGCCCCGCCTTTGCAGATATACTGCATCTTTAAACAAAAAATAATTATGGGTCAGGACAAATTGCAAGAGCTCGATGATTAACCCACACAAAGGGCCGCCCAGGTCGGACGCCCCGAGGAAGAGACGGACCGACTCCAGACCAATGGTATGCTCAATGCAGGTGTACAGACTTTCAACATCTGCTGTAACAAGCAAAACCCCACTGTCCAAAAGGACACCATCGACCCGCGTAAGGACGTCCGCCGTGTCTCTGATGTACGAAGGAAGCGTCTCAACAATTGGCTTCAAATAAAAGTCAATAAATCTGCATATGGGTTCACATAGACCACCCAGACCTGACACGATCGGACGTCCCGGCGGGTCGACGGGGTCCTTATGGATCTTGGGTAAAAGGTAAAGGGTCGGTGTTTTTGGAAACCGGACAGTCAGGGCCTCCACCGTTTTCTTATCTACAATCCCACCCTCACAGGCATTGGCTAAGATCAACTGGAGTGCCGCGGAGAAGGAGGTTGTGGGGTTATAACAAAGTTTAGAATAGGTGTTAGCATCCTTAAGTTGACGGAATGCTTCTTTCTCATATTTCTTGCAAGGCCAAATCACAATATTTCCCCCTTTGTCCGCTGCCTTGATTACAATGTCACTATAGGACTGCAGAGTGCTGATTGCTTTCCGTTGAGATGCTGTAAGATTGTCAAATCTCCTAGAGGTAGACAGCCTTCCAAAGTCCTCAGATACAAGCCTCGAGAAAATTTCCACGGCCGGACACAAGGACAAAGGGGGAAAGCGTGTAGATTTAGGCCTTGCACATGGGGGTAACCCACCTCGTTGGAGAGATCCTTGTTCCTGCAATAAATCCTCCAAATTTGAAATTGCCTCCTGCTCCGCAGAACTCCAGGATTCACAAGGTGCCATGCTCTTCGAGTGTAATTTATGGAGGATGAGTTTGCGTGTAAAAAGGTGAAGGTCCTTTAAAGCTGTAAAATAATTAAAACCATTAGTGGGAGAGAAGGACAACCCCCTGCTTAGAACCTCCAACTGCTCTGCAGAGAGAACATGGGAGGACAAATTGACAACCTGTAACTCCCCCCGGGACCCACTCACCCGTTGTTGCGATGAGCCTTTGTTTTTGCTAGTCTGTCGGGTCTGGACCCTTCTAGAGTTCTGTCCCAGAGCGCCCGGGTTATCCAAAAATTGCGTTTTTTCGTGAGGGTCCTCCACAGACGTGGTGGATGACATAGACGTTGATCTTGATCTTGAAAAAGAGCCTTTTCACTTGTTCTTTATCAATTTTCTTTTGTTTTTCTGATTATAAGATTTGTCTTAACTGATTGTTAATAAAATATGTGTCTCTTTCCAAAAAACCATGATGACTCTGTTTTTCTCTTAGTAAAAAAATGTGTTACTATATCTGTATGACGTAATAGTGTACTCCAAAGCGTACGAGGACCACTTGAAAGACCTGGCAGAGGTATTTGAGTCACTGTCCCGGTACGGGATGAAATTGAAGCCCTCAAAGTGCCACCTGCTCAAGAGAAAGGTACAGTACCTGGGGCACATTGTCAGTCCGGAAGGGGTAGCACCAGACCCGGAGAAAGTCACTGCCATCCAGAAGTGGCCGGAGCCAAAGAACCTCAAGGAGGTGCGTCAGTTCCTGGGACTAGTAGGATACTATCGGAGGTTTGTAAAAGACTGCACCAAGAAAGCAGCTCCTCTGCAAGACCTCCTGGTAGGGCAGTCCCCCAAAGGCAGAAATCCCCCATTCCACTGGGGTAAGGAGCAAGCCGAGTTGTTTCAGGAGATGAAGGAGATCCTGACAGGCGATGAGATTCTAGCCTACCCTGACTACAGCCAACCGTTCCTGCTGTATACTGATGCCAGCAACGAAGGGCTGGGCGCTGTTCTAAGTCAGAAGCAGAATGGCCAAGAGAAGGTAATCGCATACGCAAGCAGGAAGCTCCACCTGACTGAGAGGAACCCAGAGAACTATAGCAGCTTTAGGTTGGAGTTCCTGGCCTTGGTCTGGGCCATCACTGAAAGGTTTAAGCACTACCTGGCTTCCAGTAAGTTCACTGCCTTCACTGATAACAACCCCTTGACCCATCTTGAAACAGCTAAGCTAGGAGCACTGGAACAACGATGGATGGCTCGGCTGTCAAACTACCAATTTACAATTAAATACCGGGCGGGCCGCAAGAACGCCAACGCCGATGCCCTGTCCAGGATGCCTCACCAGTCAGACACAGAAGAAGAAGTGGATGACCTGGAAGAGATTGAACTACCTGCCTTTCACTGGAATGGGAGGATCCACGAGCAACGAGCCTCCAGGAGGCAGCGTGGAATGATGTTAAATCCCCTGCCTCACCACAGTTGGAAAGAGACCCAGGACAGTGTCCCGGTTGTCAGCCATATCAAGGAGCTGATAACCCAAGAAGATGCCTCCCTGGAAAAAGATGCGTCTCTGCAAGCAAAGCAGCTGTGGAGCGAGAGAAGCCGGCTGTTTATCTACCGTGAGAAGCTGTGCCGGAGGTACGTTAATCCAAAAACCCATGAGATGGTATGGCAGATAGCGGTCCCCAAGACAGACATCCAAATGGTGTTGGAAGCCTACCACGATCAGGCAGGGCACTTTGGCTGGAAAAAGCTAGAGACCCTGCTGAAGTGTCGATTCTACTGGGTAGGAATGCGCAGCTCCATTGAGAGGTGGTGCCAAGACTGTGGACCCTGTAGCCTCAGAAGAAAAGACTACAGCAGCCAGAAGGCACCCCTGCAACCCATCAAGACGACTCGACCCCTGGAGATCATGGCCCTGGACCATGTCGAGTTGTCCCCCAGCAGGTCAGGGTACTCTTATGCTCACTACTCACGTTTCCTGGTGGTCGCCCCTGTCAAAGACCTGACGGCAGAGACAGCAGCAAAGACGTTCCAAGCGTATTTCTGTAGACCCCATGGTTATCCTGAGCAAGTGCTGACGGACGAAGGCCCGGCCTTTGAGGCTGAGTTGTTCAAGGAGTTCTGCCATCTCTATGGGTGTAAAACGATAAGAACTACACCGTACCACCCACAAACAAACGGTCTCTGTGAGAACATGAACAATGTGAGAAGATGAACAACATCATCATCGACCTGCTAAAGACCATACCACTTGAGGAGAGAAACCAGTGCCCAGACCTACTACCTGATCTAGTAGATCTGCATAATCATATACCAGTAAGTTCTACCAATTGCACTCCGGCATACCTCATGCGGGCAAGGCCAGGAAAGCTGCCCATGGATCTGGAGCTTGGTGTTGTTGAGCCTGAAGCTGATATGACCACTGAGGACTGGGATACAACCAGACAAGAGCAGTACAGGAGGGTACAAGCCTGTGTCGAGGACAGTCTCACTTGGGTGAGAGAAAGGCAGGAGGCGCACTACAACAAAAATGCGCCCACAGAACCCTTCACACCTGGTGAAGTAGTATTGAAAAGGAAAAGACGAAACCACAAACTTGATGATCAGTGGGAAAAAGAACCCTACACTGTATTGAATTCAAGATTTAATAATAAGAAGACCTGCATAATCAGTAGAGATGGAGGAAGGACGTCTACAACAGTGTCCAGGGACCACCTAAAGTTGTGTCCAAACCTACTAAAACCTCAAGAAGAAGTGCCTCTCACCAAACCGGAGGAGCCTAAAGAAGACGTGATCCACACTGATTTAGGAGATTTCCCGGCAGATTGGCCTCAACTAGGAGGAGCTGTAGTCATCCCTGTAATCACCTTCTACCCACAGCAAGAAGAACCTATAAGTGCTGCAGAAGAGCCTGCTCAAGCAGAATCCCCGGAAGAAGGATCCCCGGTTGGAACAGAGCAAGAAGGCCCAGCCAATGGTATGCTTGCTAGTCCAGTAGAGAGGTCAATACAGTTATGTAGCCCCTCCACACCTAGTACTGATACATTGGGAGGTAGTGCACCTACTAGTACATCACGCATCCCGGTACTACGTAGATCAACACGTAGCACGAGAGGTAAACCCCCTGTCAGGTACACTCAGTAAATAGTCAAATTTCTGAAAATGTAGATAGTTACCCCTGGGGTATTGTGTATTAAATTGTAATGTACTGTATTATTGTGTACTTTCTTATACGTATGTCTTTATTAATTTGTGCTTTGCCTTGCAAATAGACAATTCAAGTGACATGGACACTTTACCTTATTAATTCCTTTATTGTTTGCATAAAGAACTTCGTAGCCGAGGACTGTGTGCAGCCCAAAAACTGCCTTTTGTATATAATTGCGCTCCTTGGAGTGCCCCTTTAGGTGACCTCAGAAGGAAAACCTGTCTGGAGTGGCTCTCTTGGAGGTCCAACTCAGGATCTTCATGCCCTGCAGCCACCCCAGGGCCTGCGTTGAGGGTTTGGGACAGGTCCCTCAAACCACCAAGTACTCTACCCTGTGAGATGGACATCCTATCTGGGAACCTCACCACAAGAGACTTGAACTCTGAGGACGCTTTGTATTTGTTAATATTGCTATGCAACGTTTAAGAAATTCGCCTCCCATAAAGGGAAGATTGTTATTGCATTGCTAATGTTTACTATTGTTGTTTAAAATGTACTTCAGCACGGGAGTGCTGAGCTTTGCTAGGGGGGAATGTGACGCCCAGCTGCGCTTGGTATCACAGATCCTAGAAGAGTGCATTGACATTCACACATCTCCACCTTCCACCTCAGACCAGCAGAGGGAGCCCGTTAGGGATATAAATAGGGAAGGTGGAGCCAGGCAGAGTAGTTCCTCTGGAGAGTTCAGCAAGTACAGGTCTGAATGCAGAGTTGAGCTCAGTTGAGTTGTAGCTCAGAATAGTGAGCTTTAGGTGTGCCGGCGCCATAAGATCGGTGAAGCGCGGCAAGCTGCCGTTAGTGTGTATAGCCTAGTGAGGACCCGAGTAGGCCGAAGGCGATTGGAGAGTTAGTATATAGGGGGCAGAGGAGCTTAACTAGCTCACCCCAAAGCATTACCGGACACCGGGTCCGAGCTTACCGGGATCTCTATGACCCAGTAAGGCATAACCGGAATTCCTGAAGAACTACAAGTCTCAGGATCGCTAAAGTGCTGATACGTAACAGAACCGGGAGACACATAGGCCCCGCAAGCTGAGGAGCATGTACTCCAAGAAAAGGCCCTACCACAAGGTCAGCCAGCGCAGGACAGAGACCAAGTTAGGCCTAGCTCCAGGCAGGTCAGAAACTTACTACGCAGAGGCAAGAAACAGGAGGCCCTACACCCGCTCATTGGGGAGGATCCTGATATGCACCCTTCATCCTACAGTGCTCCGGGATGTGCCTGAATTTCCACCAGTAAAGGTACTGAAGTGACTACCGTGTCCGTCCCTGTTCTTGCCCTGACCCGGCTGGGTCTCGCCTGTTCTGCATCCCCTTTTCCGTACGCTGCCCTGAGGCCTAGCTCCACCTGTGGGGAGCTATACCATCGAGCTGCCTTATCATCGGCCTCAGTGGACTGCGCAGTGCTGGTGATTCTCACCAGAAGCCACAGGTGGCGTCACGAACTGTTATAAAACTAAGAAACTTATTATCCCCTTTTTAAAGAGTGACCCCAGGGTACGGGCCCGGGAGACGACCACCACGACATCCCCAAGGCCAGGCAAAGGCCCGGGTACCGAGTCATCCCCATCCCCTGGGCTAGTCAGTTCCACTGCAAATTTTATTGATACCAAAGCAGTTAGAGATTGATTTACTATGGCTAAAAAAGTTTTCCTATGAAAGTTATAAGATACCTCTCACCCAAGTTGTAGTGATGTACAGTACAGACCAAAAGTTTGGACACACCTTCTAATTTAAAGATTTTTCTGTATTTTCATGACTATGAAAATTGTACATTCACACTGAAGGCATCAAAACTATGAATTAACACATGTGGAATTATATACTTAACATAAAAGTGTGAAACAACTGAAAATATGTGTTATATTCTAGGTTCTTCAAAGTAGCCACCTTTTGCTTTGATGACTGCTTTGCACACTCAGAATGCCATCCCAGCATGGGAGAATTCTCCTGATTGTTTAAAAGCCGGCGGGCGGTAAAAAGCCGGCGGGCCGTAAAAAGCCGCCGGATTTTAAACAATCACACAGCCCCATACTGCTTCCCCGCAGCCTCCCACCCCGATCCTCCGCTCCCCCCATCCTGATCGTAAGTTAGGACCGGGCGGGGAGCGCAGCATCAGGGAGCGGGAAGAGAAGGACCCGGGCGGGAAGTCGGCTGTGAAGAGACTTCACCGCGGCTTTCCCGTTCTGTGCTGCGCTTTCCCGCCGGTTATTTCAAATGAACAGCTGAGGTATCAGGTGATGCTGAGCAGCTGTTCATTTGAAGTAGCCGCGGTGCCCTCAGAGGGTTCATGTGAGTTCATGCTTGACTGCATGAACTCACATGAACTTTCCCACGGCCGCACAGGTCAGCCTCACCTCCCAGACCATCAGACCCATCATGATTGGTGTGTGCGCGGTGTCTGTGCGATGTCTGCGGGTGTGTGCGGTGTCTGCGCGATGTGTGCACGGTGTCTGTGCGATGTGTGCGGGTGTGCGCAGTGTGTGCGTGCAGGCAGACATAGGCCGATGTGACACTACTACTCCCATCGGCCTATGTCTGTCCCCCGTCCACTCGTGCCAGCAGGATCCGCTTGATGGGAGCAGTAGTTCCCATCAGCCTGATCCTGCTATTTAAACTGCCCCATGTGTTATTTTTGCCCCTATACGTGTTTTTTAGGCCCCCATATATATATTTTTTTTGTCCCCAATAAATTTTAAATACATTTCATTGGTGGCCAGTGGTTGCCTAAAATAAATTCGTTCATACATTACCTGTCCCTGCCGATCGCCACCTAAAATAAAGTAAAAAATAAAAAACTACACCTATACTCACCTAGACACCTAATTCCCCGAAGCCATCGATCTCCTGTAATAAAATATAAAATAATAAACCACAACCTTATCCTTACCACTCCGTAGTAGTCCACGAATGTCCCACGATGATCTCCAGTTTAGAGCAGCCACATAGAATGTGACCGCTCTGAACTGCTGCCGCCGCTAGAATGACCGCGTAAGCAGGTTCGCCGGAGTTCAGGCAGCGCTGGTGCGGTGGCTCACTGGGTAATAAACGGGTTAGGGCCAACTTTGTATTATCCGCTGGCCCTAAGCCCGAAATTCATGGGGTCACGCCAATATTAGACATGACCGCCATGAATTTCTAGTAAAGTATTTAAAAAAAACACAACACCCAGAATAAAGTGATTTAATTGAAATAAACACACAATACTTTATTGTTCTAAATTAAACTCTACTTACCGTCACGCCCATTCCAGCTGAAGCCAACGATCTCCTGCAATAAAAGTAAAATAATAAAGCAACATTATCCTTACCTTTCGATGGTTCCCAGGACAGCTCCAGCTCTGCTACATCGAGATGACAGGCTGGATCGCATCCAAAAGCTGCCATCCAGCCTGTCATCCCGCAGACACTGAGAAGCGCAGGCATGCTTGCGCTCCTCAGTGTCAGGCTGTGACGGAATCCCAATGAGCCGAGTCTCTCACGCTCACTGCTCTCCCACGCTGTCAGTGACGTGCATGAGGTGAGCTGAGTTCATTGTCGGCTCATCTGGATGCCGTCACAGCCGGACACTGCAGAGCGCAAGCATGCCTGCGCTTCTCAGTGTCTGCGGGATGACAGGCTGGATGGCAGCTTTCGACTGCGATCCAGCCTGTCATCTCGATGTAGCAGAGCTGGAGCTGTCCTGGGAACCATCGAAAGGTAAGGATGATGTAGCTTTATTATTTTTCTTTATTGCAGGAGATCGTTGGCTTCAGCTGGAATGGGCGTGATGGTAAGTATGGTTTAATTTAGAGCAATAAAGAATGGTGTGTTTATTTCAATTAAAGGACTTTATTCTGGGTGTTTGTGTTTTTTTGTAACTTTGACTATGGGGTTAGTAATCAACCCCAACCCTATTACCCCACTGCCACCGCTACAGGGCAGTGGGAAGAGCGAGGCTAAGTGCCAGAATTGGCGCATCCTATGGATGTGCCATTTCTGGGGCGGCTGACGGCTGGTGTTTCTAGCCTGGGAGGGGGCCAATATTCATGGCACCCTTCCTGGGCTATTAATATCAGCCCCCAGCTGTCTGCCTAGCCTTTGCTAGCTATTAAAATAGGGGGGACCCCACGTCATTTTTTTGGGGGGGTCCCCCATTTTAATAGCTAGTAAAGGCTAGGTATTCAGCTGGGGGCTGATATTAGTAGCCTGGGAAGCTCCGTGGGTATTACCCTCTTCCCAGGCTTCAAACATCTGCCCCAGCTGTCTGCTTAACCTCCGCTAGAGACTAAAATTACGGGGAACCCCCCGCCAATTTTTTTTTTAATAAATCCTTTATTTTAGCACTAAATGACAAGTACAGTAATCAACACTATCACTGTACTTCTTATATATGTGACTGACATGTTTCTATGTATCTAATCTATGTGTGATGCTCTCTCTTTCTGTTATAAATTGTCGGGTACCGCTGCTGAATTGCCGGCCGGCTTTTTTAAAGAGATGGTGCATGAAAACACTAATACTTTTTTAAATAAATCCTTTACACTAGATGACAAGTACAGTAAGCAACACTGTCACTGTACTTCATATATATGTGACTGACATGTTTCTATCTATCTAATCTATGTGTGAAGCTCTATTCTTTCTGTTCTAAATTGTCGGGCACTGGTGTGAAGATTGCCACCATTGTTGGTCCGCCGAGCGAGAAGAAGGGCGTAACCGTGGGAAACTGAGGGGCGTACCTGTAAAAGAGCGCGAAGCCCCGGACACGCCCCACGCCTCGACGTCAAACCAGGAAGCGCCAGGTCCTGGAAGGAGCGTCGCTGAACGCTCTGACGTAGGACGCAAGCAATGCAAGGTCCTGAAGACGACCGTCACCTGCGGAGCTGCGGCCTTCCGGAAGAAAAGAATAGAAGGTAGGCCACGGTTTGCTAGGGGGGCGCCAGGATGTCTGAGGAACAGCAAAACGCCGGAGCGCAGGTAGTAGGGCCCTGATGTCCAACCCGCGCCCGACGCCGGGCAGGCCGAGGCGGCCGCTCCACCAGCAGCGTCTGTAACTCCTGTTATTCCCATTACACTACCGTACCTTCCTGGAGCAAAGTGGCTCCCCCATTACAACGGCAAACCAGATACCCTGTCTGGATTCAAACGGAAGATATGTGGTATCTTGGACATGTACTCTATGACAGGCAAACAAAGAGCCGTCGTTGTATTAGGACAACTGACCGATGCTGCGGAGCGAGAAGTGGAAAAATGGTCGGCCGCAGACCAGGAGTAAGTGTCCGCAATATTTAAAAAACTACAGTCTGTCTTTGAGGATCTTACTGAGGCGGACCACCGGAAGAGGTTCTACAACTGTTCTCAACTGCCGGAGGACAATGTTCGGGACTACGCCTGGCGTCTACATTGGGCCCTGCGGGCTCTGAAACAGGTTAGTCTGACCAGCATCGAAAATGAAAACAAAATGCTGAAGGAACAGTTTGTCTGGGGACTGAGGTCTCCAGAGGAGAGCAGGACAGTACGTTGGTGGTCCTTGGATCATCCAGATGCCACCTTTGACAATCTTAAGGATATGGCTATAAAAGGACTGCAGCCCCTGGAAACAAATGCCATCCAATGTCACCAGGGTGGGGCTACCCCAGTGCCTGCTACACCCACCTTTTCCCCAGTGGCCGCTGAAGCCAAGGTTCCAGCAACGTCCCCTAGAGAGCTGGACAATCTGCTCTCTGAAGTGCGCCAGTTGAGAAAAACCCTGACCACTGTGCTGAGTGCTCTGCAGCTGTGGACGGAGCCCGAGGAAGGAGTGAAAATCCTGTTAGCCGATAGCCCTGAGGATGTACCCTGGATGCGAAGGAGGAGGAGGCCAACACCACCCTCTACGAGGACCAGTGACCAGCGCCGTCCACAGAAGGACCCTGCCTGCTACCGCTGCCGCAAGACCGGACACACCGCCCAGAATTGTCCTTTAAACGAGAAAACCCTGGGGCCGAGGGCCGACACCCAGGGGTAAACTCACCAGGCCCATCAGACTGGTACAACAGGTTCGTCGGAGAAAGACCTTTCCTGTCCATTGTGTTGTGCACGCAGGATCTCAGGTAACCATCATGCCTGGCGTCCTCTACAAGAGGTTCTGGTCCATGGACGACCTATGTCCGCCAGCTCCAAATCTTTCTGTTTATGCCTCCAACGGACTCCCCCTTAACCTAATCAGGGTTAAGAATGTGACTGTAAAGGTGGGGAGAGTGGAGCTGAAGAACCAGGGGCTAATTGTAGTAGAGACTAATCCTGATGACACCAATCCGCATATGGTACTTGGCACTAACATTGTTGGTAACTGTTTGGGAGAAGTTGTGTTCTTGCTCCAACAGATAGCTGACACTGCCAGACCAAGACAGAGGAGGGCACTGCAGAAGGAGATCCGAGTCCTGATGTACCAACAGCAAGTAAGGTTAACAGACGCTGAAATCGATAATGAGCGGGTGACGGACCCCATACCCATGGTCATTCCACCAATGAGTGAAATGCTCATCTGGTGTAGAGCTGCTATAGGTCTTAGAGGACAGAGCTACCAGGCGGTAGTAGAACCCCTTTGCTCTGAGCACAGACCCACGCTCTTAACCGCCAGAGGAGTGGTAGATGTACGCAATGGGAGGGTGCCCGTCCGTCTTCTCAATTGTGGGGAAGACGAGGTCAGAATGCCACGTTATGCCACTGTTGCCAAATTACATGCTGTATATAACAACTGCATTCACAAGGCGGAGTCCTTAACCTCACCAGACGAAGTGGAGGATAATGACCCTGCAGCCCAGGTGGAGGATTGGTGTCAACAGCTCCATGTTGGGACAGACACCACTCTTGCCCATCAGAAACAGGGTGTACACTGGGTGGTTCAAGAATACGCGCAGGTGTTCAGTAAAAATCCACTTGACTTCGGGAGGATTAAGGGGGTTCAACACCATATCCCCACAGGCGACCATCCCCCAATCAAAGAACGTTACAGGCCTATACCACCAGCTCACTACCAGAAGGCTAAGGAGATGCTGCACGACATGAGGAAGGCGGGGGTGGTAAGGGATAGTTGTAGTCCCTGGGCAGTTCCCCTAGTGCTAGTTAGGAAAAAGGACGGGAGCATGAGAATGTGTGTAGATTACCGACAAGTAAATCGCAATACACATAAAGATGCATATCCTTTACCACGCATAGAGGAGTCCCACTCCCTAGCTGCCTTAAAGTCTGCAAATTACTTTTCCACACTTGACCACACTAGTGGGTACTGGCAAGTAGCTGTGACTGAAGAGGATCGGGAGAAGACGGCCTTCACTACCCCGATGGGACTCTGCGAGTTCAATAGTATGCCGTTTGGACTCTGCAATGCACCCGGAACGTTCCAGAGACTGATGGAGTGCTGCCTGGGACACCGCAACTTCGAGACTGTGTTACTATATCTGTATGACGTAATAGTGTACTCCAAAGCGTACGAGGACCACTTGAAAGACCTGGCAGAGGTATTTGAGTCACTGTCCCGGTACGGGATGAAATTGAAGCCCTCAAAGTGCCACCTGCTCAAGAGAAAGGTACAGTACCTGGGGCACATTGTCAGTCCGGAAGGGGTAGCACCAGACCCGGAGAAAGTCACTGCCATCCAGAAGTGGCCGGAGCCAAAGAACCTCAAGGAGGTGCGTCAGTTCCTGGGACTAGTAGGATACTACCGGAGGTTTGTAAAAGACTGCACCAAGAAAGCAGCTCCTCTGCAAGACCTCCTGGTAGGGCAGTCCCCCAAAGGCAGAAATCCCCCATTCCACTGGGGTAAGGAGCAAGCCGAGTCGTTTCAGGAGATGAAGGAGATCCTGACAGGCGATGAGATTCTAGCCTACCCTGACTACAGCCAACCGTTCCTGCTGTATACTGATGCCAGCAACGAAGGGCTGGGCGCTGTTCTAAGTCAGAAGCAGAATGGCCAAGAGAAGGTAATCGCATACGCAAGCAGGAAGCTCCGCCTGACTGAGAGGAACCCAGAGAACTATAGCAGCTTTAGGTTGGAGTTCCTGGCCTTGGTCTGGGCCATCACTGAAAGGTTTAAGCACTACCTGGCTTCCAGTAAGTTCACTGCCTTCACTGATAACAACCCCTTGACCCATCTTGAAACAGCTAAGCTAGGAGCACTGGAACAACGATGGATGGCTCGGCTGTCAAACTACCAATTTACAATTAAATACCGGGCGGGCCGCAAGAACGCCAACGCCGATGCCCTGTCCAGGATGCCTCACCAGTCAGACACAGAAGAAGAAGTGGATGACCTGGAAGAGATTGAACTACCTGCCTTTCACTGGAATGGGAGGATCCACGAGCAACGAGCCTCCAGGAGGCAGCGTGGAATGATGTTAAATCCCCTGCCTCACCACAGTTGGAAAGAGACCCAGGACAGTGTCCCGGTTGTCAGCCATATCAAGGAGCTGATAACCCAAGAAGATGCCTCCCTGGAAAAAGATGCATCTCTGCAAGCAAAGCAGCTGTGGAGCGAGAGAAGCCGGCTGTTTATCTACCGTGAGAAGCTGTGCCGGAGGTACGTTAATCCAAAAACCCATGAGATGGTATGGCAGATAGCGGTCCCCAAGACAGACATCCAAATGGTGTTGGAAGCCTACCACGATCAGGCAGGGCACTTTGGCTGGAAAAAGCTAGAGATCCTGCTGAAGTGTCGATTCTACTGGGTAGGAATGCGCAGCTCCATTGAGAGGTGGTGCCAAGACTGTGGACCCTGTAGCCTCAGAAGAAAAGACTACAGCAGCCAGAAGGCACCCCTGCAACCCATCAAGACGACTCGACCCCTGGAGATCATGGCCCTGGACCATGTCGAGTTGTCCCCCAGCAGGTCAGGGTACTCTTATGCTCACTACTCACGTTTCCTGGTGGTCGCCCCTGTCAAAGACCTGACGGCAGAGACAGCAGCAAAGACGTTCCAAGCGTATTTCTGTAGACCCCATGGTTATCCTGAGCAAGTGCTGACGGACGAAGGCCCGGCCTTTGAGGCTGAGTTGTTCAAGGAGTTCTGCCATCTCTATGGGTGTAAAACGATAAGAACTACACCGTACCACCCACAAACAAACGGTCTCTGTGAGAACATGAACAATGTGAGAAGATGAACAACATCATCATCGACCTGCTAAAGACCATACCACTTGAGGAGAGAAACCAGTGCCCAGACCTACTACCTGATCTAGTAGATCTGCATAATCATATACCAGTAAGTTCTACCAATTGCACTCCGGCATACCTCATGCGGGCAAGGCCAGGAAAGCTGCCCATGGATCTGGAGCTTGGTGTTGTTGAGCCTGAAGCTGATATGACCACTGAGGACTGGGATACAACCAGACAAGAGCAGTACAGGAGGGTACAAGCCTGTGTCGAGGACAGTCTCACTTGGGTGAGAGAAAGGCAGGAGGCGCACTACAACAAAAATGCGCCCACAGAACCCTTCACACCTGGTGAAGTAGTATTGAAAAGGAAAAGACGAAACCACAAACTTGATGATCAGTGGGAAAAAGAACCCTACACTGTATTGAATTCAAGATTTAATAATAAGAAGACCTGCATAATCAGTAGAGATGGAGGAAGGACGTCTACAACAGTGTCCAGGGACCACCTAAAGTTGTGTCCAAACCTACTAAAACCTCAAGAAGAAGTGCCTCTCACCAAACCGGAGGAGCCTAAAGAAGACGTGATCCACACTGATTTAGGAGATTTCCCGGCAGATTGGCCTCAACTAGGAGGAGCTGTAGTCATCCCTGTAATCACCTTCTACCCACAGCAAGAAGAACCTATAAGTGCTGCAGAAGAGCCTGCTCAAGCAGAATCCCCGGAAGAAGGATCCCCGGTTGGAACAGAGCAAGAAGGCCCAGCCAATGGTATGCTTGCTAGTCCAGTAGAGAGGTCAATACAGTTATGTAGCCCCTCCACACCTAGTACTGACACATTGGGAGGTAGTGCACCTACTAGTACATCACGCATCCCGGTACTACGTAGATCAACACGTAGCACGAGAGGTAAACCCCCTGTCAGGTACACTCAGTAAATAGTCAAATTTCTGAAAATGTAGATAGTTACCCCTGGGGTATTGTGTATTAAATTGTAATGTACTGTATTATTGTGTACTTTCTTATACGTATGTCTTTATTAATTTGTGCTTTGCCTTGCAAATAGACAATTCAAGTGACATGGACACTTTACCTTATTAATTCCTTTATTGTTTGCATAAAGAACTTCGTGGCCGAGGACTGTGTGCAGCCCAAAAACTGCCTTTTGTATATAATTGCGCTCCTTGGAGTGCCCCTTTAGGTGACCTCAGAAGGAAAACCTGTCTGGAGTGGCTCTCTTGGAGGTCCAACTCAGGATCTTCATGCCCTGCAGCCACCCCAGGGCCTGCGTTGAGGGTTTGGGACAGGTCCCTCAAACCACCAAGTACTCTACCCTGTGAGATGGACATCCTATCTGGGAACCTCACCACAAGAGACTTGAACTCTGAGGACGCTTTGTATTTGTTAATATTGCTATGCAACGTTTAAGAAATTCGCCTCCCATAAAGGGAAGATTGTTATTGCATTGCTAATGTTTACTATTGTTGTTTAAAATGTACTTCAGCACGGGAGTGCTGAGCTTTGCTAGGGGGGAATGTGACGCCCAGCTGCGCTTGGTATCACAGATCCTAGAAGAGTGCATTGACATTCACACATCTCCACCTTCCACCTCAGACCAGCAGAGGGAGCCCGTTAGGGATATAAATAGGGAAGGTGGAGCCAGGCAGAGTAGTTCCTCTGGAGAGTTCAGCAAGTACAGGTCTGAATGCAGAGTTGAGCTCAGTTGAGTTGTAGCTCAGAATAGTGAGCTTTAGGTGTGCCGGCGCCATAAGATCGGTGAAGCGCGGCAAGCTGCCGTTAGTGTGTATAGCCTAGTGAGGACCCGAGTAGGCCGAAGGCGATTGGAGAGTTAGTATATAGGGGGCAGAGGAGCTTAACTAGCTCACCCCAAAGCATTACCGGACACCGGGTCCGAGCTTACCGGGATCTCTATGACCCAGTAAGGCATAACCGGAATTCCTGAAGAACTACAAGTCTCAGGATCGCTAAAGTGCTGATACGTAACAGAGCCGGGAGACACATAGGCCCCGCAAGCTGAGGAGCATGTACTCCAAGAAAAGGCCCTACCACAAGGTCAGCCAGCGCAGGACAGAGACCAAGTTAGGCCTAGCTCCAGGCAGGTCAGAAACTTACTACGCAGAGGCAAGAAACAGGAGGCCCTACACCCGCTCATTGGGGAGGATCCTGATATGCACCCTTCATCCTACAGTGCTCCGGGATGTGCCTGAATTTCCACCAGTAAAGGTACTGAAGTGACTACCGTGTCCGTCCCTGTTCTTGCCCTGACCCGGCTGGGTCTCGCCTGTTCTGCATCCCCTTTTCCGTACGCTGCCCTGAGGCCTAGCTCCACCTGTGGGGAGCTATATCATCGAGCTGCCTTATCATCGGCCTCAGTGGACTGCGCAGTGCTGGTGATTCTCACCAGAAGCCACAGGTGGCGTCACGAACTGTTATAAAACTAAGAAACTTATTATCCCCTTTTTAAAGAGTGACCCCAGGGTACGGGCCCGGGAGACGACCACCACGACATCCCCAAGGCCAGGCAAAGGCCCGGGTACCGAGTCATCCCCATCCCCTGGGCTAGTCAGTTCCACTGCAAATTTTATTGATACCAAAGCAGTTAGAGATTGATTTACTATGGCTAAAAAAGTTTTCCTATGAAAGTTATAAGATACCTCTCACCCAAGTTGTAGTGATGTACAGTACAGACCAAAAGTTTGGACACACCTTCTCATTTAAAGATTTTTCT
Source organism: Phyllobates terribilis (assembly GCF_046119375.1). Taxonomy (NCBI): domain Eukaryota; kingdom Metazoa; phylum Chordata; class Amphibia; order Anura; family Dendrobatidae; genus Phyllobates; species Phyllobates terribilis. Next base: position 865,979,532 of record NW_027362761.1, on the reverse strand, counting down.
GTATTTTCATGACTATGAAAATTGTACATTCACACTGAAGGCATCAAAACTATGAATTAACACATGTGGAATTATATACTTAACATAAAAGTGTGAAACAACTGAAAATATGTGTTATATTCTAGGTTCTTCAAAGTAGCCACCTTTTGCTTTGATGACTGCTTTGCACACTCAGAATGCCATCCCAGCATGGGAGAATTCTCCTGATTGTTTAAAAGCCGGCGGGCGGTAAAAAGCCGGCGGGCCGTAAAAAGCCGCCGGATTTTAAACAATCACACAGCCCCATACTGCTTCCCCGCAGCCTCCCACCCCGATCCTCCGCTCCCCCCATCCTGATCGTAAGTTAGGACCGGGCGGGGAGCGCAGCATCAGGGAGCGGGGAGAGAAGGACCCGGGCGGGAAGTCGGCTGTGAAGAGACTTCACCGCGGCTTTCCCGTTCTGTGCTGCGCTTTCCCGCCGGTTATTTCAAATGAACAGCTGAGGTATCAGGTGATGCTGAGCAGCTGTTCATTTGAAGTAGCCGCGGTGCCCTCAGAGGGTTCATGTGAGTTCATGCTTGACTGCATGAACTCACATGAACTTTCCCACGGCTGCACAGGTCAGCCTCACCTCCCAGACCATCAGACCCATCATGATTGGTGTGTGCGCGGTGTCTGTGCGATGTCTGCGGGTGTGTGCGGTGTCTGCGCGATGTGTGCACGGTGTCTGTGCGATGTGTGCGGGTGTGCGCAGTGTGTGCGTGCAGGCAGACATAGGCCGATGTGACACTACTACTCCCATCGGCCTATGTCTGTCCCCCGTCCACTCGTGCCAGCAGGATCCGCTTGATGGGAGCAGTAGTTCCCATCAGCCTGATCCTGCTATTTAAACTGCCCCATGTGTTATTTTTGCCCCTATACGTGTTTTTTAGGCCCCCATATATATATTTTTTTTGTCCCCAATAAATTTTAAATACATTTCATTGGTGGCCAGTGGTTGCCTAAAATAAATTCGTTCATACATTACCTGTCCCTGCCGATCGCCACCTAAAATAAAGTAAAAAATAAAAAACTACACCTATACTCACCTAGACACCTAATTCCCCGAAGCCATCGATCTCCTGTAATAAAATATAAAATAATAAACCACAACCTTATCCTTACCACTCCGTAGTAGTCCACGAATGTCCCACGATGATCTCCAGTTTAGAGCAGCCACATAGAATGTGACCGCTCTGAACTGCTGCCGCCGCTAGAATGACCGCGTAAGCGGGTTCGCCGGAGTTCAGGCAGCGCTGGTGCGGTGGCTCACTGGGTAATAAACGGGTTAGGGTCAACTTTGTATTATCCGCTGGCCCTAAGCCCGAAATTCATGGGGTCACGCCAATATTAGACATGACCGCCATGAATTTCTAGTAAAGTATTTAAAAAAAACACAAACACCCAGAATAAAGTCCTTTAATTGAAATAAACACACCATTCTTTATTGCTCTAAATTAAACCATACTTACCATCACGCCCATTCCAGCTGAAGCCAACGATCTCCTGCAATAAAAGTAAAATAATAAAGCAACATTATCCTTACCTTTCGATGGTTCCCAGGACAGCTCCAGCTCTGCTACATTATGGTTTAATTTAGAGCAATAAAGAATGGTGTGTTTATTTCAATTAAAGGACTTTATTCTGGGTGTTTGTGTTTTTTTGTAACTTTGACTATGGGGTTAGTAATCAACCCCAACCCTATTACCCCACTGCCACCGCTACAGGGCAGTGGGAAGAGCGAGGCTAAGTGCCAGAATTGGCGCATCCTATGGATGTGCCATTTCTGGGGCGGCTGACGGCTGGTGTTTCTAGCCTGGGAGGGGGCCAATATTCATGGCACCCTTCCTGGGCTATTAATATCAGCCCCCAGCTGTCTGCCTAGCCTTTGCTAGCTATTAAAATAGGGGGGACCCCACGTCATTTTTTTGGGGGGGTCCCCCATTTTAATAGCTAGTAAAGGCTAGGTATTCAGCTGGGGGCTGATATTAGTAGCCTGGGAAGCTCCGTGGGTATTACCCTCTTCCCAGGCTTCAAACATCTGCCCCAGCTGTCTGCTTAACCTCCGCTAGAGACTAAAATTACGGGGAACCCCCCGCCAATTTTTTTTTTAATAAATCCTTTATTTTAGCACTAAATGACAAGTACAGTAATCAACACTATCACTGTACTTCTTATATATGTGACTGACATGTTTCTATGTATCTAATCTATGTGTGATGCTCTCTCTTTCTGTTATAAATTGTCGGGTACCGCTGCTGAATTGCCGGCCGGCTTTTTTAAAGAGATGGTGCATGAAAACACTAATATTTTTTTAAATAAATCCTTTACACTAGATGACAAGTACAGTAAGCAACACTGTCACTGTACTTCATATATATGTGACTGACATGTTTCTATCTATCTAATCTATGTGTGAAGCTCTATTCTTTCTGTTCTAAATTGTCGGGCACTGGTGTATGCTGCTGATGAATTGCCGGCTTTTCATGTTTCACTGTGAGCACTGTTCCCATCGATTTGCGCAACCACCTCCCCCAATACATTCTACATTATTGTTAGTTGTTTTCCTTCATGTAGAATTAACCTACAAGGAAAGAAAGGGTTTATTTTCATTCCGATATTTGTGTCCTATTGACTTGCATTGGTTTCCGGTATCGGAATCGGCGATATCCGATACTTTTTGGGTATCGGCCCGATCCAATCCGATCCGATATTTCCTGATATCGGCAGGTATCGCTCAACACTACTTATAAGTTAAAAGCGGAATGAGTAGAAGACAGCATTTAATACACCTCACTATTAATAACTGTAAATGTCCCTCAGGCTAAGTAACACCCCAGCTGTTTTTTGAAATTTTGTAAATGACATTCAGTGATATAATGGATAAACATGTGGTTGTCTATTTAGATGATATCTTTGTTTATTCATCAGATTATGAGTCAAACATCTGACTTGTATTCACTGTTCTCCAAAGTCTTAGAGACAATTTTTGTTGGCTAAACTTTAACAATGTGTCCGCCAAAGGTTTTGACATACACCCTTCTAAGGTTCAAGCTATTAACGATTGAGTTCAACACAATTCTCTGAATGCTATACAGTGCTTTCTTGGCTTCGATAATTATTATTGTAAATTTATTAAAACATTTTCAAAAATAGCCAAACCTTTGATCGATTTAACTAACCAAAAGGCTGATGTTGTTAACTGGAAGACTGGACGACTTTTACTGAGTTAAAAGAACGTTTCACATTTGACCGTGTATTGATTCAGCCTGATCTAGAGCTTCCTTTTATTGTGAACCATCTTTCACTCAATTTGAGCATTCCTTTCACAAACATTTTCATCTGCCGAGAGGAATTATGACATCAGTAATTTTGGGCATTCAAGTGGACCTTCGAGGAACTGTGCCTCTTTCTCAAAGGTGCCAAACATTAAGTCACAGTGATCACTGACCACAGAAATCTTACTCAGTGGTTAGCATTGTTGCTTTGCAGCGCTGGGGTCCTGGGTTCAAATTCCACCAAAGACAATATCTGCAAGGAGCTTGTATGTTCTCCCCATGTTTGCGTGGGTTTCCTCTGTGTGCTTCGGTTTCCTCTCACATGCACCATTGGGGACAGCGATGATAATGTTTGTAAAGTGCTGTGGAAATAATGATGGCACTATACAAGCAAAGCAAAATAAATAATAATAATACTTATGTAGAATCAGCCAAAATACTAAACCCTATTCATGCTCGATGGCCTTTATTCTTTTACAGTAGGTTTGATTTTTTTATAACATTTAGACCTGGTGCTAAAAACTGTAAAGCTGATGCAGTTTTCCACAGTTTCTGTCCTTCTCAAGCTGAGGACTCTGAACACGTCCCCTTTTAGCCAAGGGTATAGTAGTGTCTTCTGTTTCCATTTATCTAGTTGGGAAGATCCGTAGGTGTCAAGCGCTAGCCCTTGACATTACTCCTACTCAGAAACTGTTTTTGCCATGGTTCAATGTTCACAAGTCACCCTGGGATTAACAATACTATACAATTTACCAACATTTTTTGGTGGCCAAACATTGTGAGAGATTGTAGGGAATGTCATTGCTTGTGAAACCGATGCCAGAGCTAAATCACTCCAAATCCATCCGGCTAAACATCTCCAGTCTCTACCTGCTCCTAGAATTCCTCGGACCCATCTCTCCATGGACTTCTTTACTAGCCTGCTGCACTTCGAAGGAAAGACTATAAAATGGGTGGTAGACAGGTTCAGTAAATATTTCTTCTTCTGTCTGAGTTGCCTAACTATTAAACCTTAAGAAAATTGTTCATAAAACATATTGTGCGTTTACATGGACTTCCAGAAAATGTAGTTTTGGAACCTGGTACGCAGTTTATTTCTGAAGCGTGTTTTGTAATAAGATCAATGTAGAAATGTTCTTTTTATCTGCTTACCATCTAGAGATAAATGGTCAGTTTCAACGTACCAACTAAGCACTCAAGCAATTTCTTCCATGTCACGTTTTTAGCCATCAGTCCAACTGGGTGGATTACCTGCCTTTAGTCAAGTTCGCCATAAACAATCAGTATCAAGAATCTATTAATCTGTTAAGATGGACACGCCTGAGGTCAGTAAATCTGTAGACAACCTAAAGTTATCTGGTCTGAAATCAGAGAAAATCTGGGAAAGGCACAGGGCAGACAGACCAATAAAACAGCTTTACTTCAGCAAAACTACTGCCAGTGTTTTCTTGAAGCGACTTCCCCTCAAAAACCTGGCGGGTGTGCTGGTGTCAAAAGACACTCAAGTAGTTTTCAAGAGTGAATGATCAGTGAATGGATATAAGAAGTGACTGGTAAATGGGCAAAGATGCATTTTTCTCTAATAGATTTATTACAGTTTCTTTTCTTTGCTTGTACAGTACTTCTGATTCATGAAAAATCATTACAACTGTGGCTGCTGTAAAGCAAATATCTGGTTGTTGATAACAGAACTCCTGCAGCCTAGATGAGATTGCTGCTCACATAACCAAGTACAGTAAATAGAATAAAAAGCAATATAATAATGCAAAAAATAAACTGTCAAATTCTTTCAATCATCTGGGCAGCGTCTCTGCTCAATTCAGGCATTTCTTACTATTAGCATCTGCATGGAGACAGTGTAAAAGACTCTCCAAAGACTGTTTTGCCTCCCCGATCACTGTATGACTGTACTGTGTATACTGAACAGTGCTTACATGCTGTTGGGTCTAGGCTAACCCAGTCAGGAGACTGCATTTACCCTTTATCTACAGCTAATATGGTTGACCTAGTTACAGGGAAAATCAGCATAAAAACATTTTTAATTTGGAAATATTCCCAGAGGTTTTTTATGATTCTATGAAGGAAATAATGAAAGAAAAATAAATGAAAGCCACTGCAAATAGTACATATCCCCTATATAAAAATGCCCAAATACATTTTCTCACAAAGGAGCTGAAGATAGAGTGGCAGTAGGTGCAAGTTTCTCCAGCCTGTTAGATATCAGAGGGTGAATGGCAGCACATTGGATCAGTGGTTAGCACTGAAGCCTTGCAGCGCTGGGATCCTGGGTTAAAATCCCAGCAAGGACAACATCTGCAAGGACTCTGTTTGTTCTCCCCGTGTTTGCGTGTGTTTCCTCCTCAGTAAAAAAGCAGCCATAGAGTGTCCGGGAACCTTCCCACACACTTTTCTTAGCCAGGACTGCTTCTCGGCATGGTTGGACGGTTCCACCAGAGAATCCTCTGGTGTGCCTTGGCTTCTACCTCAGGAGAGTTCATGATAGCGCTAGCTTTGCAGCTGCTATGGGGCTCTTGAGCGGGTGAGAAAGGTTAGCCCTCAGAATCAAATCCTCTGGTGGGCACAATGTTTTTCAATCTGAAACAGCTTCTCAGTGGGAGCTGTATTTCACCACAGCCATATTCTTTAGCTCCGTGAAAGGACTGGCATAGAGGGAAACCGTATCTACCCGGCTGTCATTTCTCTGTCACCAGGTTCCACCCATTGTCACACACGACCATGCCTGGCTGTATGTTCAGCAGTGAGAGCCACAGATCAGGCTGCTGTGTTACAGCTTTCAACAACTCTGCAGCGCTGGGCGGTTTCTCAATTAAGCATGTTATCTTCAGCACAGTCTGTTGCTGCTTGGCCAAGGCAGTGCTGCAGTGCTGTCAGATTGTGACTGATGTGGTCATTTCGTAGATGGATGAGGAGGTGCATGAGCTGAACAATGTGATTATGACTCGCCCCCTGGGCCGTGGGGCACTCGGATCCGGGCAGTAGGGGAACGATGGGAGTAGTAGTGGCAACCCGGTTCCGTGGCTCAGGGTGGTCAGGCCAGTGGTAGTCCGTTATGTGCTGTTAACAATGTCCGACTACGCCACCCGTGGATTTGCGGTCATTAGGAACCGCCGCTGCAAGGCAGACCGCTGGGGCTGATGATGTATGCAGCTGGGATGGTGTGACTCCCCACGGGAAGAGTGCGGCCCCAGGGCAGTGTAGTGGATGGTGGGAGTGATGGTAGTGAGAGTCCCAGTGCTGATAGTGCTGGAGGAGCAAGGAGCACGCAGACAACAGGTTGCAGTCCAGGGTCTTTACTAGAACAGGTAAATTGACCCACAAACAGTCCCAGCTAGGAGGGGACCTGGATGTCTGAGAGCAACGGGGAAATTGGCCCTGGTTAGGGTGAGGGTGTAGGCCTACCGTGCTTTCTGCGCTCCTTCTGGCTATCTCCTCGTTATAGGGTAACAGCCCACGTTTCCAATCTTTCCGTGTATTCTCGCCTGTATGGCCTGCGACGTGGGTTCCTTTCTGCTCCCAGCCTTGTACGGCTTTACTGGTCCCTTCGGTTGTAGCAGGGCCTCCAGGCTTCCTAGGCCAAGGAATATACAGTCCCTTGCAGACTGGTACTCTGCTGGGGGATGTAGAATCCTCCCAGCCTCAGACACCAAAGTCTGGTAAAGTAAGTCTTTTATCTGCCAAGACAGGCTCTCTTCATCTCTTGTCTCTGGCTTGTGGCTCTCCTACTGCCACACTTCCTCTTAGGTGCAATACAACTGTCTGTCCCTGCTCTGCTCTGGGACAAGTCTCAGTACTGAGACAGGCCTTCAAGTTCCCCCTAACCCTGCCCCCAGTACCAGCTTTTATAGGGGCAACCAGCTCCCCCTACTGGCCTGAGACAGGAGGCACTGCATGCTAATGTTCCCCTGACTAGAGAACCTCCCCCTTGCTCTCAGACACAGCTTTAATACATTTTGTGGCATCCAGGCCAGGGTGACACAATTACATTTAAGGTTAAATTTGTTATGAACTGCTACCAACACTAAGGAAAGAAAGGAAAACTGTCCCTACAATAGGACTAAGCTGATTCCCTACGATGCAGCGGGAGACCTGTTCCTTGTGAACAGACCCGCCTAAGTCCTTGGCTAGTCTGAACGCAGACCTATAGATATAAGGGAGGGGTCCCTACAAGAACTAAGGACTGGGACATAGTTGGACACCTCCTAGCAGAAATTGTAGCAGAGCAAAGACAAACAAACAAACAGAAGTACTAGTAGTCAAAAGACCAAGCAAGCTACAGAGTAAGGTACAAGGCACCTGGCTAGCTTAAGAGTAAATGTAACACTGAAGTCCAGCAAGGCCAGGAGGGCGGAGCTGGATTATATAGGCAAAAAGTCATGTGACCAGCAAAAATAGAAAAAACTAACAGGAGGGTTCTAACAGTACCCCCTCTTCTATGAGGATCCTCCGGATCCTCCAGGCCCAGGTCTATCAGGAAACCTCCTATGAAACGCTCCGATAAGTCTAGGAGCAGAGACATCATCCGCCCTTACCCAGGAGTTATCCTCGGGACCGAAACCTTTCCAAGCGACGAGATACTGCAATCTCCCTCTATGCCATCTAGAATTAAGAATGCGAGAAATTTCATATTCACCGTCTTCCTCCACCGGAGGAACAGAGACAGTGGCGTCCCTATCAGAAACATCAGCTTTTTTCAATAAGGAAACATGAAACACCGAATTAATCTTCCAGGAGGTAGGAACCTCCAACCTAACAGCAGATTGGTTAACTACATGAAGCACCTTAAACGGACCTACAAACTTCGGGCCCAATTTCTTAGAAGGAATCCTAGATTCCTAGAGGACAACCAAACCATGTCACCAACAGTAAACAAACCTCTTGACGTTTCCTGTCAAAGTACCTCTTGGATTTTTTGTTAGCCTCTTGAAGGTTACGACGTACATCAGTCCAAACTCTCTCCAAATCACCGGAAAAATTCTCCTCCTCCGGCACAGTCGATACCAATTTGGAGAATGACCCAAACGACGGATGTCTCCCAGTACAACAAAAAAAAGGAGAACACCCAGCAGAAGAGGATGTATGGTTGTTAAGAGCAAATTCAGCCAGTGGCAGAAACTCAGACCACCCCTCTTGATTGTCAGCCACAAAACAACGAAAAAACTGTTCAACATCCTGGTTCTTTCTTTCTGTCTGTCCATTAGACTCAGGATGATAACCAGACGAAAATGACAAATGGACTCCCAACCTGTCACAAAAGGCACGCCAAAAACGAGCCACGAACTGAGGTCCCCTATTGGAAACAATGTCGGTAGGAACGCCATGGAGCCTGACAATTTCTTTAACAAAAGCCTTAGCGAGTGTCCTGGCGCAGGGCAGTTTGATGAAGGGAACCAAGTGACACATCTTGCTAAAACGGTCCACGACCACCCAAATAACAGTGAAACCCTCAGAGGCAGGAAGGTCAGTAATAAAATCCATAGCTAGATGCGTCCAAGGAGCACTAGGAACCTCCAGAGGGCAAAGCAACCCCGCAGCAGGAGCATGTGAAGACTTAGATCTAGCACACACAGTACATTGATGCACCCACTTAATGACTTCCTTCTGCCACTCAGGCCACCAAAAACTGCGACCTACAAGTCTCTTAGTCTCCGAAATTCCTGGATGACCTGCCAACCGAGACTCATGACACTCCACAAACAAATCTCTCCTAAAGTTCCTATGCACAAACAACCTCCCATGGGGAGTGTTAGATGGGGCATCCTCCTGGGCTTTCAGAATCCCATCTTCCAAAACGGAGTTCAATGCTGCTATCACAACACCTTCCTGTAAAATGCTCTCCTCCTCCTTGGTACCAACCATGGGAGAAAAACTGCGAGATAAAGCATCAGCTTTTACATTCTTGGTACCTGGGATGTAAGTAACAGAAAAATTAAACCGCGAAAAAAAAAAAGTGCCCACCTAGCTTGACGGGCATTCAAGCGCTTGGCAGCATCAAGATAGATCAGATTGTTATGATCAGTAAAAACCTGAATGGGAAATTTAGCACCTTCCAAGAGATGACGCCAATGTTCATATGCGAGTTTAATCGCCAGCAATTCCCGATTACCGACATCGTAATTAAGTTCGGTCTCAGAAAATTTTTTGGAAAAAAAAGCACAGGGATGTACTCCATCCTTGTTTTCCTGAGATAAAACAGCACCGACCCCCACCGAAGAAGCATCAACCTCGACCAAAAAAGGTTTGGTCTCATCAGGCTGCATAAGGATGGGGGCAGAACTGAACCTCTCCTTGAGATACACAAAAGCTTCAATGGCCTCAGTAGTCCACTGAACCGTATTCGCACCTTTCCTGGTGAGATCGGTAAGCGGCTTAACAATTATAGAAAAATTCTTAATGAATTTTCTGTAATAATTGGCGAAACCCAAAAATCTCTGTATTGGTTTCAAACCAATAGGCCTAGGCCATTCCTGCACCGCCTGAACCTTCACCGGGTCCATCTCAAAGCCCTCGCTGGAGATAATGTAGCCCAAAAAACGAATTCTCTGCACAGCGAACTCACATTTCTCCAGCTTAGCAAAAAGTGAATTGTCACTTATCAACTGCAATACCTCACGTACGCTCTGCCAATGAGACTCCAGATCCGGCACAAAAATCAAAATGTCATCCAAATACACCACCACATTCTTACGGATCAACAGTCTTAGGATGTCATTAATAAGGTTCTGAAAAAATGCTGGTGCGTTGGTAAGACCAAAGGGCATAACCAGATTCTCAAAATGACCCACTGGAGTGTTAAAAGCAGTTTTCCACTCATCACCTTCCTTCATACGTAACAAATTGTATGCCCCCCGGAGATCAATCTTAGAGAACCACTTGGCCCCCACCAACTGGTTGAACAAGTCAGGAATTAATGGCAGTGGGTAGGAATTGCGTACTGTAATTTTATTAATTTCGCGAAAGTCCAGACATGGACGTAAACCGCCGTCCTTTTTTTTAACAAAGAAAAATCCAACAGCCACAGGTGACTTAGAAGGTCTAATGTGACCGGCGGCCAAGCTTGTCTGTATGTATTCCTCCAAGGCCTTTCTCAGGGATAGTAAGATTAAACAAGCGACTCTTGGGAAGAGTTGCTCCAGGGACAAACTCAATAGTACAATCATAGTCCCTATGAGGAGGCAAAACTTGCGACTCCTCCTCAGAAAAAACTTTCCAAAAATCCTGAATAGGTACAGGTAATTCCCTTCTTTCCACAGCAGCAATGCGACCGTTACAACATCTATCATAACACTTAGGACTCCAAGACTTAATTTCATTGGTAGACCAGTCCAGTACAGGATTGTGCAATTTTAACCAAGGTAACCGCAAAACCACTGGAGCAGGCAAATTATTTAATACCGCCAAATCCAAATTCTCTTGGTGGATACCATTAATGGTGAGGGGAAATTCAAAAACCTTGTGAGCAATACCTTTCAAGGGAGAGCCATCAACAGCAACCACAGAAATAGGAGATGACAAAAGTTTGGATTCTAATTTAAACTTTTCCAAAAAACCCTCATCAATCACATTGAGTGTAGAACCACAATCCACAAATACCCGAAATTGAATCAACTCCTCCTGGAATGAGGTGCTTCCAGAAAGAAATACTCCTTTTGAGTTTAAACACGCTATGCGGGCATAACTGACCTCTTTTTTTTTTCTTTGTTCAAACGAAGCACACAGTTCTTAATAAAGTGGTCAGATTTACCGCAATAAAAACATAATCCTTTAGCAAACCTGCGGTATTTTTCCTGAGAGTGGGGTGACATCGCCCCAATCTCCATCGGTTCTCCACCCTCCGAACAGACCCTCTGAATACTAGGAGCTACCATAGCAGTAAATTTCTCTCCATTACTCCTAGCACACAGTCTCCTGTCCACAAGTATGGCTAATTGCATTGCCTCCTGCAAGGTTCCAGGTTTTGGGAAGGCAATCAGCAGATCCTTAACCCTTTCACCTAGACCATCAAGAAACAAACATTTTAATGCTGCGTCATTCCATTCTACTTCAGTCGACCATCTTCTGAAGTATGTACAATAATTTTCCACATCACCTGATCCCTGCTTCAAACGTCTTAATTCAGTTTCAGCAGATGAGACTCGATCAGGATCATCATACAACAACCCCATAGCAGAAAAAAAATCTTCCACAGATCTAAAACACGGATCATTAGGTTGTAGAGAAAAGGCCCATCCCTGTGGTTCTTTGCGCAAAAGTGACATTATAAGCCCAATGCGCTGTGATTCATTCCCCGAGGATCTGGGTCTTAAACGAAAATATAATAAACAAGCGTTTTTAAAGGGAAAAAAATCTTGCCATTTACCATAAAAAAAATCTGGAAGTCTTACCTTCGGTTAGACAAAATGCACTCCAGGACAGCTACTCACGTGTTGCTGGAGCTCGGCCACCTCCAAAGACAGTCCCTGCAGGCGTTGAGCCAACTCCTGAACCGACACCATGCTGAAATCTGGATTTTTTCTTTCCTTAGAGTGTATTATTTTTGGGCTGGACTTACTGTTATGAACTGCTACCAGTGTGACACCCCAGGGGTCTGGTTGCCACAGTGATAGAGATATTACGTCTGAGAGCAGGTGGGAGGTCTCTTGGTCAGGGATCCTATGCATGCCACACCTCCTGCCCAGTCCTGGGAGGGGAAGAACTTCCCCTATATAAAACTGGGGCTGAGGCAGGGTTAGTTAGTTAAGAAGAGGAGCAGCTATAGGAAAGAGAGATCAGGAGCTCAGTGGGAGCAGTGCTACAAGGAATCAGGGGCTGGCAGCTGAAGAGCTCGCCCTGATTGAAGAGTTACCACCGGACCCGGAGTCCGAGGCTGTGGGGACTAATCCTTACCCAGCAGCAGAAACCGACCGGCAGGGGATTTCAGGTCCTCTGGCCAAGAAACCCGAAGGCACGGTCACACGCGTGGGACCAGCACCGCCGTCGTGGAGCGGAAGCCACTAGAAGGCCCCGAGTCACCGGCCATACGGGTGAGCACCACACGGTACACTCAGGGACGTGGGCTACTTTTACCCGCCTCTAGCAAGGTAGCCAGAAGAGTACAATTAGTTGGGGAGGCCTACAACTCCGCCTGGCCAGGGGAAATCCCATCTGCTCAAAGACTGACCAGGCCCCGATCGCTAGCCAGTACTCCGGGAGGGTCTATCTTTATCACCAGTAAAGACCCTGAACTACACCGCATTGTCTCTGAGTGGTTCCTGCTACCCCCATCATCCACGTCGGCTGCCCTGAGGCCATACCCCTCCCGTTGGGGGTTATACCATCTACGCTGCACAATCGTACCACCGGCCTCAGCGGTCTGCCCTGCAGCGGCAGCTCCATAGCTGCATTCAACAGGTGGCGTAGTCGTCCAACATCTACTGCTACTACTCAGCCACACAGTTTGACTCCCTGGGCACGGACCGGGTCACCGCCACGAGACTACTACCCTCAACAGGCCCGGCTCCGGGTAGTCCCCACGTGCGCAACGCGACACCAAGTAGGCCCAGGGGCGCGTCAACTTTTGGCGTAGTCGGCAGGATTTCGTGCCCGCAACCACCGGGTACTGCGTGCCTGAAAAAGACTGTTCAAACTTACCAGTGGTGAAGATTCCCGCCATCCGTTGAGGTTTCCCGCCATCCGGCGCCATCTTCTACCTTCTTCCCGCCATCCGCGAAGTTTTCCCGCCATCCGGCACCATCTTCTGCCTTCTTCCCGCCATCCGTGGAGTTTTCCCGCCGTTGGACGCCATCTTGAAGACGCCGCGCGGGAAGAAGAGGGGCGTGGACTCCGAAAGCGCGCGAAAACTGAAGCCCCGCCTCACGTCCGGACGTTGCGTAACGTCCTGGAAGGAGCCCAGCAGACGCCGACGTCACAGGAGCGCGACGGAAGGTCCTCGACCCTGACGATCCACTGCGGAGCCGCGGCCTACGGAAGAGGATCATCGCAAGGTAGGCCACGGTCCACTAGGGGGGAGGAGGATGTCGGATACGGAGGAGAGCTTCACTGCCTCAACCCCCGCCAGCGCCACCGCTGCTGCAGTCATGCCTTTCACCATGCCCTATATCCCGGGAGCAGCCTGGCTACCCCAGTACTCAGGGGAGTCACATACCCTGAATGACTTTAAAGAAAAGCTGGATAGCCTCTTCCAGGTGTACCCCCTCACAGAAGAGCAAAAAGTGAGCATCCTGGTGGCCCAACTAACCGGGGCAGCCCAAAGGGAGGTAAAGTCCTGGCCACCTGGGAGGAGGACTGTCGCAGGGATACTAACCCGGCTGAGGGACACCTTTGATACCCGCACCTCAGCCGAGATTAAGCTTAGATTCTATGGGTGCAAACAGCGAGCACATGAGAATATAAGGGACTATGCACTAAACCTACAAGAGGCCCTGAGAGCCATTAAGCAGACCGACCCTGACGGCGTGGGAAACGAGGACAGGCTGTTGACTGAACAATTTATAGAGGGACTATATTGCAATGCCCACCGAACCCAGTTGCGGGCAATGGCCTTACAGGATCCTCATCTGGACTTTGCACAGTTCAAGGACAGAGCCATCCGGGTGCTCCGAGAATCGGCACCGGGTGGCGTTGTGACCCACAGGCGCCCTACTACCACTTACCACCAGGAGGCGGCGCCCTTGTCGGCAGGGCCTGTGGGGGCTGATGCGCAGGCTTTGAACAATGACCCGGCTCCAGACCTGCACCATCAGGTCCAAGAGCTAGCTAAAAGCGTTGCTGCGCTAACCCGAACTGTGCAGTCTTTACAGGTTTCCACTCCAGGGAAGATCCAGCTGGCATCCGGACCGGAGGACATCCCATGGCGTCGACCAAGGAGGACCCCACCGGCCAGAGGAAGACCCAGCGACCGGTACAACGAGGACGGACAACCTATCTGCCGCCGCTGCAATCAACCCGGACATATGGCAAGGTACTGTCCTTTAAACTGGCACAACCTGGGGTAGAGGGCCAACCCCCAGGAAAAAGATCACCAGGCCCATCGAACTGGCGCGACAAATATGTGGGAGGACGTCCAGTCTTGCCTGTGGTACTGGATGGCATCCCTATGAGTGCCCTACTGGACACCGGGTTACAGGTCACCACCATCCCGTACGTGCTCTTCAAGCAGTACTGGAATGACTCGGATATCACCCGCTATCCAGACGACGACCTGAGTATCATCGCCAGTAATGGTCAGCCCGTGCCACAGATCGGATTTAAAGAAATGACCATTAAAATCGGTAGAGTCGAACTGGCAGCACAGGGACTGATCATTGTAGACATTGACAAGCACGAGAGTCACCCAAAGATAACTCTAGGAACTAATGTGATTGAAAATTGTCTTGCAGAGGTGATTTTCATTTTACAGCAGGTTGCCAAGAACGCCAGCTCCGGCCAGCAGCGAGTGCTCCAGAAAGAGATCCGGGCACTGATGCGACGGCAACAGGTGGAACTCTCCGGTGGTGAGATTGGTAGCGTAAGAATGTGTGACCCTTTCCCTATTGCCATGCCCCCGAAAAGTGAAATGATGATTTGGTGCCGGGCAGCTATTGGTCTGAGAGGTAGAGATTACCAGGCCATGGTAGAACCAGTCTACTCAGACAGTAGGCCCACCATTTTGACAGCACGGGGGGTAGTTGATGTACGCCATGGGAGGGTGCCCGTTCGTATAATAAATATCGGGAAAAGGGAAGTATACCTGCCCCGGTATGCTACGCTAGCCAAATTATATACTATCAACCAAAATTCTATACAGTCTGTGGAACCCTTGCCTCCATCTCACCCGGAGGAAGGTAACGGCTCTACGAAAATAATGGAGGATTGGTGTCAGCAACTACATTTGGGTACTGACTCCACTCCCTCCCACCAGAAACAGGGAGTCTACCGGGTGGTTCGAGAGTACGAGAGAGTGTTTAGTAAACACCCGTTAGACTTCGGGCGAGTCAAGGGGGTAGAACACCACATCCCCACGGGAGACCATCCTCCCATAAAAGAGAGGTATCGACCCGTACCCCCTGCACACTACCAACACGCCAAGGGGATGCTTAGAGACATGAAGGAGGCTGGGGTAATCAGGGATAGCTGTAGCCCCTGGGCAGCTCCACTAGTCTTGGTCAAAAAGAAAGACAACACCATGAGAATGTGTGTAGATTACCGGAAAATTAACCGTATCACACACAAAGATGCGTACCCCTTACCAAGAATAGAGGAGTCTTTGGCTGCTTTAAAATCTGCTAACTTCTTCTCCACCTTGGATCTCACTAGCGGGTACTGGCAGGTTCCTGTAGCAGAGGCGGACCGGGAGAAGACCGCATTCACCACCCCGATGGGACTTAGCGAGTTTACCTGCATGCCGTTCGGACTCTGCAACGCACCAGGAACCTTCCAGCGATTGATGGAATGCTGTCTGGGACACCGAAACTTTGAGACGGTCCTGTTATACCTGGACGATGTCATCGTCTATTCCAAGACCTACGAGGACCACCTGAAACACCTGGCGGAAGTGTTCGAAGCTCTGGCAAGTTACGGCCTAAAGGTGAAACCCTCCAAGTGTCACCTCCTGAAGCCAAAGGTGCAGTACCTGGGACACGTGGTGAGTGCTGACGGAGTGGCTCCCGACCCTGATAAGATCACCGCAATTAAGGAATGGCCAAGCCCCTCCAGCGTAAAGGAAGTGAGGCAGTTCCTCGGGTTGGTAGGCTACTACCGAAGGTTCATTCCCGGTTTCACCAAAAAGGCAGCTCCTATGCAGGACCTCCTGATAGGCCAGTCCAGGAAGGCCAAGAACCAGAAGCCACCCTTCAGATGGGAGAAGCTGGAAGAAGAGTCCTTCCGCCAGCTGAAGATGGCCCTCACGGGGGATGAAATCCTGGCGTACCCTGATTATAGCCAGCCCTTTATCCTCTACACCGACGCCAGTAACATCGGGCTAGGAGCCGTACTGTCCCAGATCCAGCAGGGGAAGGAACGGGTAATTGCTTACGCCAGCCGAAAACTGCGACCCACCGAAAGAAACCCTGAGAATTACAGCTCATTTAAGCTAGAGTTCCTGGCAGTGGTGTGGGCAGTCACCGAACGCTTTAAGCACTACCTCGCTGCTTCCCGGTTCACCGTGTACACGGATAACAACCCGTTGACACACCTGGACACTGCAAGACTCGGTGTCCTAGAGCAGAGATGGATGGCCCGCTTGTCCAACTATGAGTTTACAATCAAATACCGGGCAGGACGCTCCAATACCAACACGAACGCCCTGTCCAGGATGCCGAACCTACCGGACGTAGGGGAAGATTCAGAGGAACTGGAAGAAGTTGAACTCCCCGCGTTCCACCGTCATGGGACTATCCAGTATTCCCACCGTGTGAGGAGTAAGCAATCCGCTACGTTCAACCCCTTACCTCATTACAACTGGGCGGAGACGCAAGACAGTGACCCTGCCGTCTGACTGGTAAAGGAGATGCTGACTCGGCCAGATGCACGCCTTGACCCAGACGCTCCGGAGGAAGCCAAGCAACTGTGGGCTGAGAAGAGTCGACTGTTCCTTTACAAGGGGAAGTTGTGCCGCAGAATGGTTAACTCCCGGACGCATGAACTAATCTGGCAAGTAGTGGTGCCAAGAAGAGACGCAGCTATGGTGATGGAGGCATACCACGACGGAGCTGGGCACTTCGGATGGAAGAAGCTGGAGTTCCTGCTGCGCGGGCAGTTCCATTGGGTAGGCATGAGAGGAACCATCGAGAGGTGGTGCAGAGACTGTGGCCCATGCAACCTAAGAAGGAGGGACCGTGCCAGCCAGAAGACTCCCCTGCAGTCCATCATCACCAGACAGCCGTTGGAACTGGTAGCCTTGGATCATGTAAAACTGACCCCAAGCAGAAGTGGCTACGTCTACGCGTTAACCATCGTGGATCACTACTCCCGGTTCTTGGTTGTCGTCCCCGTCAAGGACTTAACGGCTCAAACAGCAGCTAGAGCCTTCCAGCCGCACTTCTGCCGTCCGCATGGATACCCGGAGCAGGTGCTGACGGACCAGGGGCCTGCCTTTGAAGCGGAAGTCTTCCAGGAGTTCTGCAGCCTGTATGGCTGCCGGAAGATTAGAACAACACCCTATCACCCGCAAACTAATGGACTTTGTGAGAAAATGAACCAGGTGGTGATAGATCTTCTGAAAACATTGCCCCTGGAAGAACGTAGTCTGTGGCCTGAAAAGCTGCCCGACCTGGTGGACCTATACAACCACATCCCTCTAGGTTCCACCAACTGTACCCCGGCTTACCTAATGAGGGCAAGACCTGGTAAGCTTCCTGTTGATCTGGAGATGGGAGTCCTGACACCCGAGGACACTTCACCAGAAGCAGACTGGGACACAGAGAGGCAGCAGCAGTACCGGAAAGTACAGGAGAGCGTGGAGTGAAGTCTCTGTCAAGCTAGGGAAAGACAAGAGAAAACTTACAACCAGTATGCTCCCGCTGTTCCCCTGGTGCCCGGAGAGCAGGTCTTGAAGAGGAAAAGACGGCTCCACAAGTTGGACGACCAGTGGGAGAAGGACCCGTACACCGTACTGCCCTCAAGCCACGACAACCCAAAGATCTGTACAATCAGTAAAGACGGAGGGGAAACCACAGCCATTGTATCCCGGGATCACCTGAAGAAGTGTCCCGAACAGCTACGGAACCCTGAAGAGGAACAAGAAGACCCTCGACCCGTAGAGGAAAGGGAAGATATGATTAGTACTGTGCTCGGAGACTTCCCTCGGTCTTGGACTCAAGTCAATGGTGCTGTTGTGGCACCCGTCCTCACGTTCCTCCAACCAGCATCCCAAGTGCCTACGGAGACACAGGTAGAGCTGGAAGAACAGCCGGTCCAGGAGGCAGAAGACCCCACGCAAGCAGACCAGGAGAATCAACCCTCTGCTTATAGTGAGCCTGCCATACCCCTAGTGAGCCAAAGAGTCCGTAGACGGCTGCCCAGTTTACTCTTGACAGCTCCTATACCCTGTAGCTCAGGACCAGTCAGCCAGCTCCGTAGGTCCACTAGGGTCACTAGAGGCCAGTTGCCCATACTGTGGAGGATCTAAATGTTCGAGCTATTTTATTAATGTTTACCTGTTTGTTGTTGCTTGTATATAATTATGTGTTTCTAGTTATTCATAGGAGTCTTTGGTGGATTTACCGGGAATCCTTTTTGTATATAGTTGGAGCGTAACCCAGGACGGACTAAAAGACTGTTAAGGACTCGGGGCAGGACAGACCCCTACCTGGTTACGGCTCCCGGTCTCTTGGTGAAATGGACACCTTTGTTTTCTTCAAAGACTGCACCCGGTTGTGGACATGCCATGACCATCCTAATGTGTTTTTCTTTATTGTACTGGTTCTGTTTTTACTTGTTATGTTTTACAAAAATATGTTTAGTCCCGGAGTACTAAATTTCACTAGGGGGGAATGTGACACCCCAGGGGTCTGGTTGCCACAGTGATAGAGATATTACGTCTGAGAGCAGGTGGGAGGTCTCTTGGTCAGGAATCCTATGCATGCCACACCTCCTGCCCAGTCCTGGGAGGGGAAGAACTTCCCCTATATAAAACTGGGGCTGAGGCAGGGTTAGTTAGTTAAGAAGAGGAGCAGCTATAGGAAAGAGAGATCAGGAGCTCAGTGGGAGCAGTGCTACAAGGAATCAGGGGCTGGCAGCTGAAGAGCTCGCCCTGATTGAAGAGTTACCACCGGACCCGGAGTCCGAGGCTGTGGGGACTAATCCTTACCCAGCAGCAGAAACCGACCGGCCAGGGATTTCAGGTCCTCTGGCCAAGAAACCCGAAGGCACGGTCACACGCGTGGGACCAGCACCGCCGTCGTGGAGCGGAAGCCACTAGAAGGCCCCGAGTCACCGGCCATATGGGTGAGCACCACACGGTACACTCAGGGATGTGGGCTACTTTTACCCGCCTCTAGCAAGGTAGCCAGAAGAGTACAATTAGTTGGGGAGGCCTACAACTCCGCCTGGCCAGGGGAAATCCCATCTGCTCAAAGACTGACCAGGCCCCGATCGCTAGCCAGTACTCCGGGAGGGTCTATCTTTATCACCAGTAAAGACCCTGAACTACACCGCATCGTCTCTGAGTGGTTCCTGCTACCCCCATCATCCACGTCGGCTGCCCTGAGGCCATACCCCTCCCGTTGGGGGTTATACCATCTACGCTGCACAATCGTACCACCGGCCTCAGCGGTCTGCCCTGCAGCGGCAGCTCCATAGCTGCATTCAACGGGTGGCGTAGTCGTCCAACATCTACTGCTACTACTCAGCCACACAGTTTGACTCCCTGGGCACGGACCGGGTCACCACCACGAGACTACTACCCTCAACAGGCCCGGCTCCGGGTAGTCCCCACGTGCGCAATGCGACACCAAGTAGGCCCAGGGGCGCGTCACCAGCACTAAGGAAAGAAAGGAAAACTGTCCCTACAATAGGACTAAGCTGATTACCTACGATGCAGCGGGGGACGTGTTCCTTGTGAACAGACCCGCCTAAGTCCTCGGCTAGTCTGAACGCAGACCTATAGATATAAGGAAGGGGTCCCTACAAGAACTAAGGACTGGGATATAGTTGGACACCTCCTAGCAGAAATTGTAGCAGAGCAAAGACAAACAAACAAACAGAAGTACTAGTGGTCAAAAGACCAAGCAAACTACAGAGTAAGGTACAAGGCACCTGGCTAGCTTAAGAGTAAATGTAACACTGAAGTCCAGCAAGGCCAGGAGGGCGGAGCTGGATTATATAGGCAAAAAGTCATGTGACCAGCAAAAATAGAAAAAACTAACAGGAGGGTTCTAACAAAATTGGTGACGCTGTTTTTTATACTAAAGAAAGATCCTATTGTTTTGTTTACGTTATTTTTTAAGACAAATGCATTCACCGGGGAAATGTCATTTTAACATTTTACAACCTTATCTGGCAATGTGGTGTGTGACACATCATCAGAAACATCTTTTTTATTTATGATGGAGGGACTCTGAAAGTCATGAAGCCTATTTTTACAGGGACATCAGACGGCCCTTACTATTCTTAAAAGGCCAGCAGTCGGCCCTAGCTATTTTTAGAGAGCCATCAGCCAGCTATGCATTGTTCTTCCCATTATTAACAAGTGGGTCTCCTATACTGTTATTGCATATCCAGTGACTGCAAGGGCTGCCAAAAATTTGGATGCAACCCAATACCCCTTTGAAGAGACATAGAGGAGGGTCTCAGTTAAAAAAAATTTCCATTATAAAAGACAGGTCTCCTATAGTGGTAATGCCCATGCTGTGACTGCAAGGGCTGCCAAAATTTGGGAAAAACCCTACTAAGAGTTTAATGACACATAGAGCAGGGCCACAGTAACAAAGTACGACATGTTCCCATTAGAAAGGAGAGGGTCTGCTATATAGTTATAGGGTATGCAGTGAGTCCAACGGCTGACCCATTTTAGGAAAAACCCCACTAAGAATTTAAAGACACATGGAGCAGGGCCACAGTAACAAGGTACGACATGTTCCCATTAGAAGGAGAGGGTCTGCTATACAGTTATAGGATATGCAGTGAGTCCAACGGCTGACCAATTTTAGGAAAAACCCCTCTAAGAATTTATAGACATACGGAGCAGGGCCACAGTAACAAGGTACGATATGTTCCCATTAGAAAGGAGAGTCTGCTATACAGTTATAGGGTATGCAATGAGTCCAACGGCTGACCAATTTTAGGAAAAACCCCACTAAGAATTTAAAGGCACATGGAGCAGGGCCACAGTAACAAGGTACGACATGTTCCCATTAGAAAGGAGAGTCTGCTATACAGTTATAGGGTATGCAATGAGTCCAACGGCTGACCAATTTTAGGAAAAAACCCTCTAAGAATTTAAAGACATACGGAGCAGGGCCACAGTAACAAGGTACGATATGTTCCCATTAGAAAGGAGAGGGTCTGCTATACAGTTATAGGATATGCAGTGAGCCCAACGGCTGACCAATTTTAGGAAAAACCCCACTAAGAATTTAAAGACACACGGAGCAGGGCCACAGTAACAAGGTACGACATGTTCCCATTAGAAAGGAGAGAGTCTGCTATATAGTTATAGGGTATGCAGTGAGTCCAACGGCTGACCAATTTTAGGAAAAACCCCACTAAGAATTTAAAGACACACGGAGCAGGGCCACAGTAACAAGGTACGACATGTTCCCATTAGAAAGGAGATGGTCTGTTATACAGTTATAGGGTATGCAGTGAGTCCAACGGCTGACCAATTTTCGGAAAAACCCCACTGGAGACTTCTAAGGTGGCCAGCAATGAGTCCAGACCTGAATCCCATAGAACACCTGTGGAGAGATCTCAAAATGGCAGTTTGGAGAAGGCACCCTTCAAATATCAGGGACCTGGAGCAGTTTGCCAAAGAAGAATGGTCTACAATTCCAGCAGAACATTGTAAGAAACTCATTGATGGTTACCGGAAGCGGTTGTTCGCAGTTATTTTGGCTAAAGGTTGTGCAACCAAGTATTAGGCTGAGGGTGCCAATACTTTTGTCTGGCCCATTTTTGGAGTTTTGTGTGAAATGATCAATGATTTGATTTTTGCTTCATTCTCTTTTGTGTTTTTTCCTTACAAGCAAATTAAATGAAGATAATAATACCAAAGAATTTGTGATTGCAATCATTTTCAGGAAGAAACTGAGTATTATCTGACAGAATTTCAGGGGTGGCAATACTTTCGGCCACCACTGTGGAAAAGTGAACAGCTCTTCAGAGTGTCCAAGTGTGGGATCAGTTTTCTCTGGGTACTCGGCATGGTGGGAGGAAGGAGGATCAGGGTGAGGAATATGCGGTCCAGACTCACGGCTACTGAGACTTGACCGTGTGGAAGACAGGGTGGTGGTAGTGGTGGCTAAGTGACTGGAAGCATTATCCGCTATCCAACCAACAACCTTTTGACACTGCTCTGGTTTCAATAGTGGTGTGCTGCGGTCCCCTAGAAATTGGGACAGGAAGGTCAGGCGAGAAGATGTGGGTGTTTGTTGTGGCACAATTTCGGCTTGCCCACGGCCTTGTCCTCGGCCTCTGCATGCACCATTATAATCACGTCCAGTTCCTCATCCCTTGCCACGTGCCTTGCCCATTTTAAATGGAGGAGACTATCTTCCACGCTCACTACAAATGACTGAGTTTGGAGCGAACTTATATGTGATCCGTGTGATAAAGAAAACAGAGTTTTA
Organism: Phyllobates terribilis; assembly: GCF_046119375.1. Classification (NCBI taxonomy): domain Eukaryota; kingdom Metazoa; phylum Chordata; class Amphibia; order Anura; family Dendrobatidae; genus Phyllobates; species Phyllobates terribilis. The sequence continues at coordinate 865,956,953 of NW_027362761.1, read as the reverse complement.
AATACCTGGTCTGTAGGTAAGTAGTTTGAACAGCAAACTGCGGTGAATGGTTTCAATGACACACTAAAGGAAATCTTTAATGGAGGCCAGAAATGGCAGTATTTTCTGACAACGTAAATGTGATCCGTTTGACAGAGAAAACACAGTTTTAAATAGCTGGATTTCTAGCGCTCTAATATGGAAAGGACCTGGCTGTTTTCTGCAGTGCCAACAAGCAAATGGCGCAGAAAAAATGGTGTTCTCTGGATTGCTTTTTGCGCAAATAATGAGGAAAAGTATTCCTGGCCCCTGAGACCTGGGCCTTTGTATAGAAATATCTAACAGCAGCAGAAGGCAAAAATGGAATGGAGTCTCTTATGCTATATGCACTGCAGTCTGCTATATACACTGCCTGTGTGGCACCCCAGGGGTCTGGTTTCCACAGTAACAGCAATGTTATGTCTGAGAGCAGGTGGGAGGTCTCTTGGTCAGGGATCCTATGCATGCCACACCTCCTGCCCAGTCCTGGGAGGGGAAGAACTTCCCCTATATAAACCTAGGGCTGAGGCAGGGTTAGGGTGTAGAGAAGAAGTAGAGACAGAGAAGAGAAGCAGATATAGGAAAGGAACATCAGGAGCTCTGTGGGAGCAGTGCTATAAGGAGTCAGGGGCTGGCAGCTGCAGAGCTCGCCCTGACTGAGAAGCTATCAGTCCGAGGCTGTGGGGACTAATCTTTACCCAGCAGCAGAAACCGCCCGGCAGGGGATTTCAGGTCCTCTGGCCAAGAAACCCGAAGGCACGGTCACACGCGTGGGACCAGCACCGCCGTCGTGGAGCGGACGCCACTAGAAGGCCCCGAGTCACCGGCCATACGGGTGAGCACCACACGGTACACTCAGGGACGTGGGCTACTTATACCCGCCTCTAGCAAGGTAGCCAGAAGAGTACAGTCAGTTTGGGAGGCCTACAACTCCGCCTGGCCAGGGGAGATCCCATCTGCTCAAGGACTGACCAGGCCCCGATCGCTAGCCAGTACTCCGGGAGGGTCTATCTTTATCACCAGTAAAGACCCTGAACTAAACCGCATCGTCTCTGAGTGATTCCTGCTCCCCCATCATCCACGTCGGCTGCCCTGAGGCCATACCCCTCCCGTTGGGGGTGATACTATCACGCTGCACAATCCTACCACCGGCCTCAGCGGTCTGCCCTGAAGCGGCAGCTCCTTCGCTGCATTCAACGGGTGGCGTAGTCGTCCAACACCTACCGCTAATACAACGCCACTTAGTCTGACTCCCTGGGCACGTACCGGGTCACCGCCACGAGACTACAACCCTCAACAGATCCGGCTCCGGGTAAGCTCCTGCATGCGCAACGCTGTGCGACACAGGTCCAGGGGTGCGTCAACTTTTGGCGTAGTCGGCATGATCACGTGCCCGCAACCACCGGGTACTGCGTGCCTGAAAAAGACTGTTCAAACTTACCAGTGGTGAAGATTCCCGCCATCCATGGAGGTTTCCCGCCATCCGGCGCCATCTTCTACCTTCTTCCCGCCATCCGCGAAGTTTTCCCGCCATCCGCCGCCATCTTCTGCCTTCTTCCCGCCATCCGTGGAGTTTTCCCGCCGTTGGACACCATCTTGAAGACGCCGCGTGGGAAGAAGAGGGGCGTGGACTCCGAAAGCGCGTGAGAACTGAAGCCCCGCCTCACGTCCGGACGTTGCGTAAGGTCCTGGAAGGAGCCCAGCAGACGCCGACGTCACAGGAGCGCGACGGAAGGTCCTCAACCCTGACGATCCACTGCGGAGCCGCGGCCTACGGAAGAGGATCATCGCAAGGTAGGCCACGGTCCACTAGGGGGGAGGAAGATGTCGGATACGGAGGAGAGCTTCACTGCCTCAACCCCCGCCAGCGCCACTGCTGCTGCAGTCATGCCTTTCACCATGCCCTATATCCCGGGAGCGGCCTGGCTACCCCAGTACTCAGGGGAGTCCCATACCCTGCATGACTTTAGAGAAAAGCTGGATAGCCTCTTCCAGGTGTATCCCCTCACAGAAGAGCAAAAAGTGAGCATCCTGGTGGCCCAATTAACCAGGGCAGCCCAAAGGGAGGTAAAGTCCTGGCCACCTGGGGGGAGGACTGTTGCAGGGATACTAACCCGGCTGAGGGACACCTTTGATACCCGCACCTCAGCCGAGATCAAGCTTAGATTCTACGGGTGCAAGCAGCGAGCACACGAGAGTATAAGGGACTATGCCCTGAACCTACAAGAGGCCCTGAGAGCCATTAAGCAGACCGACCCTGACGGCGTGGGAGACAAGGACAGGCTGTTGACTGAACAATTTATAGAGGGTTTATATTGCAATGCCCACCGAACCCAGTTGCGGGCAATGGCCTTACAGGACCCTCATCTGGGATTTGCACAGTTCAAGGACAGAGCCATCCGGGTGCTCCGAGAACCGGCACCAGGTGGCGTTGTGACCCACAGACGCCCCACTTACCACCAGGAGGCGGCGCCCTTGTCGGCAGGGCCTGTGGGAGCTGATGCGCAGGCTTTGAACAATGACCCGGCTCCAGACCTGCACCATCAGGTCCAAGAGCTAGCTAAAAGCGTTGCCGCGCTAACCCGAACTGTGCAGTCTTTACAGGTTTCCACTCCAGGGAAGATCCAGCTGGCATCCGGACCGGAGGACATCCCGTGGCGTCGACTAAGGAGGACCCCACCGGCCAGAGGAAGACCCAGCGACCGATACAACGAGGACGGACAACCCATCTGCCGCCGCTGCAATCAACCCGGACATATGGCAAGGTACTGTCCTTTAAACTGGCACAACCTGGGGTAGAGGGCCAAACCCCAGGAAAAAGATCATCAGGCCCATCGAACTGGCGCGACAAATATGTGGGAGGACGTCCAGTCTTGCCTGTGGTACTGGATGGCATCCCTATGAGTGCCCTACTGGATACCGGGTCACAGGTTACCACTATCCCGTACGTGCTCTTCAAGCAGTACTGGAATGACTCGGATATCACCCGCTACCCTGACGACGATTTGAGTATCATCGCCAGCAATGGTCAGCCCGTGCCACAGATTGGATTTAAAGAGGTGACCATTAAAATCGGTAGAGTTGAACTGGCGGCACAGGGACTGATCATTGTAGACATTGACAAGCACGAGAGTCACCCAAAGATAACTCTAGGAACTAATGTAATTGAAAATTGTCTTGCAGAGGTGATTTTCCTTTTACAGCAGGTTGCCAAGAACGCCAGCTCCGGCCAGCAGCGAGTGCTCCAGAAAGAGATCCGGGCACTGATGCGACGGCAACAGATAGAACTCTCCGGTGGTGAGATTGGTAGCGTAAGAATGTGTGACCCTTTCCCTATTGCCATGCCCCCAAAAAGTGAAATGATGATTTGGTGCCGGGCAGCTATTGGTCTGAGAGGTAGAGATTACCAGGCAATGGTAGAACCAGTTTACTCAGACAGTAGGCCCACCATTTTGACAGCACGGGGGGTGGTCAATGTACGCCATGGGAGGGTGCCCGTTCGCATAATAAATATCGGGAAGAGGGAAGTGTACCTGCCCCGGTATGCCACGCTAGCCAAATTGTATACCATCAATCAAAATTCCATACAGGCCGTAGAACCCTTGCCTCCATCTTCCCCGGAGGAAAGTAACGGCTCTAAGGAAACAATGGAGGACTGGTGTCAGCAACTACATTTGGGTACTGACTCCACTCCCTCACACCAGAGACAGGGAGTCTATCGGGTGGTTCAAGAGTACGAGAGAGTGTTTAGTAAACACCCGTTAGACTTCGGGCGAGTCAAGGGGGTAGAACACCACATCCCCACGGAAGACCATCTTCCCATAAAAGAGAGGTATCGACCCGTACCCCCTGCACACTACCAACACGCCAAGGGGATGCTTAGAGACATGAAGGAGGCTGGGGTGATCAGGGATAGCTGTAGCCCCTGGGCAGCTCCACTAGTCTTAGTCAAAAAGAAAGACAACACCATGAGGATGTGTGTAGATTACCGGAAAATCAACCGTATCACACACAAGGATGCGTACCCCTTACCAAGGATAGAGGAGTCTTTGGCTGCTTTAAGATCTGCTAACTTCTTCTCTACCTTGGATCTCACTAGCGGGTACTGGCAGGTTCCTGTAGCAGAGGCGGACCGGGAGAAGACCGCATTCACCACCCCGATGGGACTTAGCGAGTTTACCTGCATGCCGTTCGGACTCTGTAACGCACCAGGAACCTTTCAACGATTAATGGAGTGCTGTCTGGGCCACAAAAACTACGAGACGGTCCTGTTGTACCTGGACGATGTCATCGTATATTCCAAGACTTATGAGGACCACCTGAAACACCTGGCGGAAGTGTTCGAAGCTCTGGCAAACTACGGCCTAAAGGTAAAACCCTCCAAGTGTCACCTCCTAAAACCAAAGGTGCAGTACCTGGGACACGTGGTGAGCGCTGACGGAGTGGCTCCCGACCCTGATAAGATCGCCGCAATTAAGGAATGGCCAAGTCCCTCCAGTGTAAAGGAAGTGCGGCAGTTCCTCGGGTTGGTAGGCTATTACCGCAGATTCATCCCCGGTTTCACCAAAAAGGCAGCTCCTATGCAGGACCTCCTGATAGGCCAGTCCCGGAAGGCCAAGAACCAGAAGCCGCCCTTCAAATGGGAGAAGTTAGAAGAAGAGTCCTTCCGCCAGCTGAAGATGGCCCTCACGGGGGATGAAATCCTGGCGTACCCTGATTACAGCCAGCCCTTTATCCTCTACACCGACGCAAGTAACATCGGGCTAGGAGCCGTACTGTCCCAGATCCAGCAGGGGAAAGAACGAGTAATCGCTTACGCCAGTCGAAAACTGCGACCCACCGAAAGAAACCCTGAGAATTACAGCTCATTTAAGCTAGAGTTCCTGGCAGTGGTGTGGGCAGTCACCGAACGCTTTAAGCACTACCTCGCTTCTTCCCGGTTCACCGTGTACACGGATAACAACCCGTTGACACACCTGGACACGGCAAGACTCGGTGCCCTAGAGCAGAGATGGATGGCCCATCTGTCCAACTACGAGTTCACAATCAAATACCGGGCAGGACGCTCCAATACCAACGCGGACGCCCTGTCCAGGATGCCAAACCTACCGGACGTAGGAGAAGATCCAGAGGGACTGGAAGAAGTCGAACTCCCCGCGTTCCACCGTTATGGGACTATCCAGTATTCCCATCGGGTAAGGAGTAAGCAAGCCGCTACGTTTAACCCCTTGCCTCACTACAACTGGGAGGAAACGCAAGACAGTGACCCTGCCGTCCGACTGGTGAAGGAGATGCTGACTCGGCCAGAGGCTCGCCTTGACCCAGACGCTCCGGAGGAAGCCAAACAACTGTGGGCTGAGAAGAGTCGACTGTTCCTTTACAAGGGGAAGTTGTGCCGCAGAATGGTTAACTCCCGGACGCATGAACTAATCTGGCAAGTAGTGGTGCCACGAAGAGACGCAGCCATGGTGATGGAGGCATACCACGACGGGGCTGGACACTTCGGATGGAAGAAGCTGGAGTTCCTGCTGCGCGGGCGGTTCCACTGGGTAGGCATGAGGGGAACCATCGAGAGGTAGTGCAGAGACTGTGGCCCGTGCAACCTAAGAAGGAAGGACCGTGCCAGCCAGAAGACCCCCCTTCAGTCCATCGTCACCAAGCAGCCGTTGGAACTGGTAGCCTTGGATCATGTAAAACTGACCCCAAGCAGAAGTGGCTACGTCTACGCGTTAACCATTGTGGATCATTACTCCCGGTTCTTGGTTGTCGTCCCCGTTAAGGACTTAACAGCTCAAACAGCAGCTAGAGCCTTCCAGCAGCACTTCTGCCGTCCACACGGGTACCCGGACCAAGTGCTGACGGACCAGGGACCTGCCTTTGAAGCGGAGGTCTTCCAGGAATTCTGCAATCTGTATGGCTGCCGGAAGATAAGGACGACACCCTATCATCCGCAAACTAATGGACTTTGTGAGAAAATGAACCAGGTGGTAATGGATCTTCTGAAAACGTTGCCCCTGGAAGAACGCAGTCTGTGGCCTGAGAAGCTGCCCGACCTGGTGGACCTATACAACTACATCCCTGTAGGTTCCACCAACTGTACCCCGGCTTACCTAATGAGGGCAAGGCCTGCTAAGCTACCTGTTGACCTGGAGATGGGAGTCCTGACACCCGAGGACACTTCACCGGAAGCAGACTGGGACACAGAGAGGCAGCAGCAGTACCGGAAAGTACAGGAGAGCGTGGAGCGAAGTCTCTGTCTCGCTAGGGAAAGACAAGAGAAAACTTACAACCAGTATGCTCCCGCTGTTCCCCTGGTAACCGGAGAGCAGGTCTTGAAGAGGAAGAGACGGCTCCACAAGTTGGACGACCAGTGGGAGAAGGACCCGTACACCGTACTGCCCTCAAGCCACGACAACCCAAAGGTTTGTACCATCAGTAAAGACGGAGGGGAAACCACAGCCATTGTATCCCGAGATCACCTGAAGAAGTGTCCCGAACAGCTACGGAACCCAGAAGGAGAGCAAGAAGACCCTCGACCCGTAGAGGAAAGGGAAGATATGGTTAGTACTGTGCTCGGAGACTTCCCTCGGTCCTGGACTCAAGTCAATTGTGCAGTTGTGGTACCCGTCCTTACGTTCCTCCAACCAGCATCCCAAGTGCCTACGGAGCAACAGGTAGAGCTGGAAGAGCAGCCGGTCCAGGAGGCAGCAGACTCCACACACGCAGAACAGGAGGATCAACCCTCTGCTCATAGTGAGCCTGCCGTACCCCTAGTGAGCCAAACAGCCCGTAGACAGCTGCCCAGTTTACCCTTGACAGCTCCTACACCCTGTAGTTCAGGGCCAGACAGTCAGCTCCGTAGGTCCACTAGGGCCACTAGAGGCCAGTTACCCGCACGTTGGAGGATTTGAAGTGTTTAAATTGTTTTATTTGTGGTCACCTGTCTGTTACTTGTAAATAATTATGTGTTTCTAGTTATTTTTAGGAGTCCTTGGTGGAATTACCGGGAATCCTTGTACAATTGGTTGGAGCGTAACCTAGGAATGGACTAAAGACTGTTAAGGACACGGGGCAGGACAGACCCCTACCTGGTTACGTCTCCCTGTTTTGGTGAAATGGACACCTTGCTTTTCTTCAAAACTGCACCCGGTTGCGGACACGCCGTAACCATCTTTATGTGTTTTTCTTATTGTATTATTATTGTTTATACCTTGTTATGTTTTTCTAAAAATATGTTTAGTCCCGGAGTACTAAATTTCACTAGGGGGGAATGTGGCACCCCAGGGGTCTGGTTTCCACAGTAACAGCAATGTTATGTCTGAGAGCAGGTGGGAGGTCTCTTGGTCAGGGATCCTATGCATGCCACACCTCCTGCCCAGTCCTGGGAGGGGAAGAACTTCCCCTATATAAACCTAGGGCTGAGGCAGGGTTAGGGTGTAGAGAAGAAGTAGAGACAGAGAAGAGAAGCAGATATAGGAAAGGAACATCAGGAGCTCTGTGGGAGCAGTGCTATAAGGAGTCAGGGGCTGGCAGCTGCAGAGCTCGCCCTGACTGAGAAGCTATCACCGGACCCGGAGTCCGAGGCTGTGGGGACTAATCTTTACCCAGCAGCAGAAACCGCCCGGCAGGGGATTTCAGGTCCTCTGGCCAAGAAACCCGAAGGCACGGTCACACGCGTGGGACCAGCACCGCCGTCGTGGAGCGGACGCCACTAGAAGGCCCCGAGTCACCGGCCAAACGGGTGAGCACCACACGGTACACTCAGGGACGTGGGCTACTTATACCCGCCTCTAGCAAGGTAGCCAGAAGAGTACAGTCAGTTTGGGAGGCCTACAACTCCGCCTGGCCAGGGGAGATCCCATCTGCTCAAGGACTGACCAGGCCCCGATCGCTAGCCAGTACTCCGGGAGGGTCTATCTTTATCACCAGTAAAGACCCTGAACTACACCGCATCGTCTCTGAGTGATTCCTGCTCCCCCATCATCCACGTCGGCTGCCCTGAGGCCATACCCCTCCCGTTGGGGGTGATACTATCACGCTGCACAATCCTACCACCGGCCTCAGCGGTCTGCCCTGCAGCGGCAGCTCCTTCGCTGCATTCAACGGGTGGCGTAGTCGTCCAACACCTACCGCTAATACAACGCCACTTAGTCTGACTCCCTGGGCACGGACCGGGTCACCGCCACGAGACTACAACCCTCAACAGATCCGGCTCCGGGTAAGCTCCTGCATGCGCAACGCTGTGCGACACAGGTCCAGGGGTGCGTCACCTGCCTATACACCCTGCCTGCCTGATATCTCTGCAGATGGATTAGTCCTCAGAAGGACTGTTTGTTAAGATGGATATGTGTAATGTACGGTTTTTCTCCCTACACTACCTAATACACGATCAAATCTCTCCCTGACACAGCAGCAGCTCTCCCTACGCTGTCTGATCCGGAGTGACTGTGACGAGCATGGCGGCGCAAGGTCTGATATAGACCTGATGACGCTGTGCGGCCAGCCAATCACTGTAATGCCCACAACCAACATGGCTACGGCATTACAGTGCATGGTAGGCAATCCCTGCATGTTCATTGGCTCTCTAAAGAGCGCCAAACATGCAGGGAGGGGACCCGAGTTGCCGCCCGAGCAACCCGGAAATACTCGGCGAGCGCCGAGCATCTCGAGCAGTGAGATGCTCGGGCGAGCACCGAGCAGTAGCGAGCATGCTCGCTCATCACTAGTCGCAAGTTTTACCTCCTCATAGAGATTATGATTGCGCCATTGAGTTTATTCCGGGAGCTACTATTCTCAAGAGTTGCTTGTTTAATCTAACTATCCCTGAAAGAAAAGCCTTGGAGGAGTACATACAGACTAGCCTGGCTGCTGGTCACATTAGACATTCTAAGTCGCCTGTGGATGTTGGATTTTTCTTTGTTAAAAAAAAGGACTGGGGTTTGCGTCCGTGTCTGGATTTTCGTGAAATTAATAAGGTTACCATACGCAATTCCTACCCATTGCCATCAATTCCTGACTTGTTTAACCAGTTAGTGGGGGCCAAGTGGTTCTCTAAGATTGATCTCCGGGGGCATACAATTTGTTACGAGTGAAGGAGGGTGTTGAGTGGAAAACTACACTCCGGTAGGTCATTTTGAGAATCTGGTGATGCCTTTCGGTCTTACCAATGCACCTGCATTTTTTCAGAACCTTATTAATGACATCTTGAGACCTTTGATTGGTAACAATGTGGTTGTGTATTTGGATGACATTTTGATTTTTTAGTCAGATCTGGAGTCCCATTGGCAGAGTGTACGTGAAGTTTTGCAGTTATTGAGTGATAATTAACTCTTTGCTAAGCTGGAGAAATGAGTTCGCTGTGCAGAAAATTAGTTTTTTGGGCTACATTGTCTCCAGTGAGGACTTTGAGATGGACCCGGTGAAGGTTCAGGCTGTGCAGGAATGGCCTAGGCCTATTGGTTTGAAATCTATACAGAGATTTTTGGGTTTTGCCAATTATTACAGGAAATTCATTAAGAATTTTTCTGTAATTGTTAAGCCTCTAACCGATCTCACCAGGAAAGGTGCGAATACGGTCCAATGGACTGCTGAGGCCATTGAAGCGTTTAAGTATCTCAAAGAGAGGTTCAGTTCAGCCCCTATCCTTATGCAGCCTGACGAGACCAAGCCTTTTTTGGTCGAGGTCGATGCTTCATCGGTGGGGGTCGGAGCAGTTTTGTCTCAGGAGAACAAGAATGGAGTACATCCTTGTGCCTTCTTTTCGAAAAAATTTTCGGAAACCAAATTGAATTATGATGTTGGAAATCGAGAGTTGCTGGCTTTTAAACTCGCGTTTGAACATTGGCATCATTTTTTGGAGGGCGCTAGATTTACTATTCAGGTTTTCACAGATCATAAGAATTTGATCTATCTTGATGCTGCCAAGCGCTTGAATGCCGGTCAAGCTAGGTGGGAACTTTTTTTTTCTCGGTTTCATTTTTCTGTTACTTATATCCCTGGTACTAAGAATGTTAAAGCCGATGCTTTATCTCGCAGATTCTCTCCTGTGGTTGATGCCGAGGAGGAGGAGAACATTTTACAGAAAGGAGTTGTGGTGGCGGCATTGGACTCCGTTTTAGAGAATGGGCTTCTAAAAGCTCAAGATGATGCTCCATCTAACACTCCCCATGGGAGGTTGTTCGTGCCTAGAACCTTTAGGAGAGACTTGTTTGTGGAGTGTCATGAGTCTCGGTTGGCAGGTCATCCAGGAATTTCTGAGACTAAGAGACTTATCAGTCGCAGTTTTTGGTGGCCTGGATGGCAGAAAGAAGTCATCAAGTGGGTGCGTCAATGTACGGTGTGGGCTAGGTCAAAGCCAGGGCCGGCGTCAGCACCCGGCGCACCCGGGCAAATGCCGGGGCCCTGAGCAGGCAGAGGGGCCCACTGGCGGTCACGCACCCCGCCGGGCTATGGGCGGAGGAGAGCTGTGCCAGCGCCCGCCCTTCTCCATCGCTTGCTCAGGGCCCCGGCAGCCGGATACTTACCTCTCCCCGAGCCTCCGCAGATACGCTGTCTTGCTGCTCTGCGCTCTCTGTGACGTCTCAGGTCAGAGGGCGCGGTGACGTCTTTACACCGCGCCCTCCCCTGAGCCGTCACAGGCCGCGCAGAGCGGGAAGATACCGGCGAGTCGGCGACGCCGGAGTCTGAAGCTGAGCAGCCGCAGGCAGCAGGTGAGGAGGAGTGGGGTGAGTATTAGTTTGTTTTTTTGTATGGAGGCATGGGACATTATATGGGGGGGTGAGATCCTGCATGGGGCATTATAAAGAGAGGGGGGTGACATCCTGCATGGGGCATTATAGAGAGAGGGGGTGACATCCTGCATGGGGCCTTATAAAGAGGGGGGGTACATCCTGCATGGGGCCTTATAAAGAGAAGGGGTGACATCCTGCATGGGGCATTATAAAGAGAGGGGGGTGACATCCTGCATGGGGCATTATAAAGAGAGGGGGTGACATCCTGCATGGGGCATTATAAAGAGGGGGGGTGACATCCTGCATGGGGCACTATAAAGAGAGGGGGTGACATCCTGCATGGGGCATTATAAAGAGGGGGGGTGACATCCTGCATGGGGCATTATAAAGAGAGGGGGTGACATCCTGCATGGGGCATTATAAAGAGGGGGGTGACATCCTGCATGGGGCATTATAAAGAGAGGGGGTGACATCCTGCACGGGACATTATAAAGAGGGGGGTGACATCCTGCATGGGGCCTTATACAGTGGGGGGGTGACATCCTACATGGGGCCTTATAAAGAGGGGGGTTACATCCTGCATGGGGCCTTATAAAGAGGAGGGGTGACAGCCTGCACGGGGCATTATAAGGGGGGGGACAGCCTGCATGGGGCATTATAAGGGGTGGGAACAGCCTGCATAGTGCATTATGTGGGGGGAACTGCCTGCATGGAGCATTATAAGGGGGGCACAGCCTGCATGGAGCATTATATGGGGGCCAGTATCTTGTATGGAGCGTTATAATGGGACCAGTATCCTGTATGGAGCGTTATATGGGGGCCAGTATCCTGTATGGAGCTTTATAAGGGGACCAGTATCCTGTATGGAGCGTTATATGGGGGCCAGTATCCTGTATGGAGCTTTATAAGGGAACCAGTATCCTGTATGGAGCGTTATATGAGGGCCAGTATTCTGTATGGCGTGTTATATGGGGGCCAGTATTCTGTATGGAGCGTTATATGGGGGCCAGTATTCCGTATGGAGCCTTATATGGGGGCCAGTATTCCGTATGGAGCCTTATATGGGGGCCAGTATTCCGTATGGAGCCTTATATGGGGGCCAGTATTCCTTATGGAGCCTTATATGGGGGCCAGTATTGCGTATGGAGCCTTATATGGGGGCCAGTATCCTGTATGGAGCGTTATATGGGGACCAGTATTCTGTATGGAGCGTTATATGGGGGCCAGTATACTGTGTGGAGCGATTCGCCGGTTTCTGAGCTATTGTGGAATTTACAATAGATATCGCTCATGTAATGTAAGAAGTGAAATCTTTGTATTGTACTAAATATATATATATATATATATATATATATATTTTTTTTTTTTTCTCTGCGGTATCTGTGCATCATGAATCGTGGTATGTATTAAAGGGGCCAACTGAGACTCTTTCGCCTGGGGCCCAGAAAAACCTGGAGTCGGCCCTGGTCAAAGGCTTCACATACTCCTGCTGCGGGGTTGCTTTGTCCTCTCGAGGTCCCTAGTGTGCCTTGGACGCATCTCACAATGGATTTTATTACTGATCTGCCCGTGTCCGAGGGTTTAACTGCCATTTGGGTGGTCGTGGACCGTTTTAGTAAGATGTGTCATTTGGTTCCATTCATTAAGTTGCCCTGCGCCAAGACACTCGCTAAGGCATTTGTTAAGGAGATTGTCAAGCTCCATGGCATTCCCACGGATATTGTTTCTGATAGAGGACCTCAGTTTGTGGCTCGCTTTTGGCGTGCTTTTTGTGACAGGTTGGGAGTCATTTTCGTCTGGGCATAATCCTGACTCTAATGGACAGACTGAAAGAAAGAACCAGGATGTAGAACAGTTTTTGCGCTGTTTTGTGGCGGACAATCAAGAGCTGTGGTCTGAGTTTCTGCCTCTAACAGAATTTGCATTTAACAATCATACATCCTCCTCAGCTGGGTGTTCTCCTTTTTTTTGTTGTACTGGGAAAGGAGGAGAATTTTTCCGGTGATTTGGAGAGAGTTTCTACTAATGTACGTTGCAACCTTCAAGAGGCTAACAAGAAGTCCAAGAAGTATTTTGACAAGAAACGAAAGGAGGTTTTGTTTACTGTGGGTGACATGGTTTGGTTGTCCTCAAGGAACCTGCGGTTGGGGATTCCCTCTAAAAAACTGGGTCCTAAGTTTGTGGGTCCATTTAAAGTGCTTCAGGTTGTTAACCCGTCTGCAGTTAGGTTGGATGTTCCCACTTCCTGGAAGATTAATCCTGTGTTTCATGTTTCCTTGTTGAAAAAGGTGGATGTATCTGATAGGGATGCCACTGTCTCAGTTCCTCCTGTGGTGGAAGACGGCGAATATGAGAGTTCACGTATCAGGAATTCTAGATGGCATAGAGGGAGAGCACAGTATCTCGTCTCCTGGAAGGGTTTCGGTCTCAAAGATAACTCCTGGGTGAGGGCGGATGATGTCTCTGCTCCTAGGCTTGTTAGAGCTTTCCACAGGAGGTTTCCGGATAGGCCTTGGGGATCCGGAGGATCATCTTAAAAGAGGGGGTACTGTTAGAACCCTCCTGTTTGTTTTTTCCATCTTGTGTTTTGCGATCATGTGACCATCTGCCTTTATATTCCAGCTCCGCCTTTTTGGCTGTGCTGGACTTCAGTGTTGTTTGACTGTTTTGCTAGCCAGGTGCTTTGGTGCCTATCTCTCAGTTCGCTTGGTCCTTTGGAACCTCTAGTACTTTTTTGTCAGTTTGTCTTTTGTTTTCTGCAGCAACTTTCTCTGTTCAGGAGGTGTCCCTTTTTGTTCCAGTCCTTAGTTCTTTTAGGGATCCCTTCCCTTTACTCTATAGGTCTTCGTTCAGACTAGCCTAGGACTAAGGCGGGTCTGTTTACTAGGAACAGTAAGCCCGCTACATCATAGGGATTCAGCTTAGTCTTATTGTAGGGAAAGCTTTCCCCTTCTTTCCTTAGTTCTTGTTGCAGATCATAATAGTTTATATTTAGATCCACTAATATAAACATTTTTGTATATTTTCTGCAATTGAACCCATTTCATCTAATTCAGTATTGACTAATCAATGACAATTTTACGAGCATGATCCAGTTAAAGCCGTCAGCAGGATTGTGCTTAGTAAACCACATACACTGTCAGGTGGGCACCGTTACACTGAGTAAAGTGATACCTTTGTTGATGAAATCCGTTCAGCAGTTCTTTTATAATCTTTATTTTCATTTCTGACATAATGAGATGCTCGGGCTTTGGGGCAGGCCTTTGAGGAGGGGCTTATGTATTCATATTTCTGCCTTCTGACAGGTCACTGTGCTTTTAGTGACCTGCCTACTATATTAAATACTGCCTTTGTAATTTATGTGCCACACATGGAATTTACATGCACCAAAATGGCCCCCTCTGCCCACGCATGCGCAGTAGCATCTCTCAGTTGCCGAGAAATGATACTGCGCATGCGCAGGCGTCATTTTTCTGGAAGAAAAAGAATTTGCCTGCAGCAATATGGTGCCGCGTGCAGCACATGCGCAGTAGCATCTCTCGGCAACCGAGAGATGCTACTGTGCATGCGCAGGCGGCAGGGGCCATTTTGGTGCATGTAAATTTCATGTGTGTCACACAAATTACAAAGGCAGTATTTAAAATAGTAGGCAGGTCACTGAAAGCACAGTGACCTTTCAGAAGGCAGAAATATGAATACATAAGCCGAGTACCAGATAAAGCCCCTCACCAAAGGCCTGCACCAAAGCCCGAGCATCTCATTATGTCAGAAATGAAAATAAAGATCATAAAAGAACTGCTGGATGGATTTCATCAACAAAGTTATAATTTTACTCAGTGTAACAGTGCCCATCTAACAGTGTATGTGGTTTACTAAGCACAATCCTGCTGACAGGTACGATTTAAAAAATATTAAAAAGTAAACACTTTAGATAGACAAAAGTATAATAGCAGACATCGTAATCAGTGGGTTCAGGTTTTTCATTCAGTCCCATTGCAAATGGCAAATAAAATCCAGCTGCTACCCATGTAATGTCCCTTTAGAGAAGCAGATCACATAAAGTTACAGAGCAAGGTCCCTAAATGCAGAGGCTTATAGTGCAAAAAAAAAATCACAATTTTCTATCTGGCAATCTGATGGGCGAGTCTGGATTTGGTGAATGACAAGGGAGGGGGTTGTTGCATGCCTGACTGTATTGTGAAAATTATAAAGTTTGATGGAGATGGAATAACTGTAAAGTTTTCTGGAGAATCGTCATGTTTCAGAGAATGACCTAGGCCACTTGATTATAGGGAAAGGAAATTTTAATAGTTACGCCAAGACATTTTGCACAATTGTTTGCTTCAAAAATATGTGGGAATAGTTTGGGGAAGGCCCTTTTTCCTCCCAGTATGACTGTACCCAGTGCATAGAATTTGATGCTAAAGAAGCCGAATGGCTTAGAAAGAGCCCTGACCTCACCCCCACCCTCAACACCTTTGGAATGAGCTAGGAATTAGCTAGAATGGAGATTGTGAGACAGACCATTTCATCCAACATCAGTGTCTGACCTTGTAACATGGCACGGGAGGGTAGCTGTGGGCGAGGTACTTGTCACTTGCGCCCCGGCACATTAAATGAAGGTGGAGGTCCTAGCTGGGTGTGTGGACTTGCGCTGTGAGGGCAAAACACCTGTACAGACCACGCCACATGTAACTGATGTTTCTGGTTTGCCAGTACCAGATGTTTTACAGTTGAATGAGGGAGACCACCAATTAAAAATAAACTTTTTACTGAACAGGAACTTGGTAGGGAATATATACAGGAGATAGTGGGTACACAATCCACACAGTTTCAATTCCTTCCTCTTTACTTTCTTCACTTGTCCACTGCATTCACTGTTCCTCACTACTTCATCACAACTCAGCTCGACACTACAGTTCTGTTTAGCAAGAGTACTTTACTCAACCCACGGTCCGCATCTTCTTTCCCCTTCGGAGAGCTACAGTGACAGTATAGCAGGTACTTATCTTCTCTAATGCTGATGCTCTGGAACTCCCGCCCAGGCCACTTTGCTCGTCTCGCATACTCAGTCCTGTCTAGGCCCGTTTCCTCTTGGCGTTATAAACTCTGGGACTTACTGCTAGGCATCTTCTCCCAGGACCCATCTCCAGAAAATCACTCTGAATCTTGGTCAATTCTGCTCCAGATCTCGCTATCTCTTCCTTTTGGTCTCCTCTCACTTAGGGACACTCAAGAATGCGGCATTGCTCACACTGAACCTTAGGTCCTTTCTCTATGCACTACAGGCCTTATCTGCCTCACTAACAAGAAAATGTCACTTTCCCTTCAACTTATGCCCTCCCACTCTGGGCTAGTCCCAAATTTTCACTCTCACTATTCCTACTGTTAAACCACATACATTATCACCACCATTAATACAAAATTCACATTGTACATCACAGTTCACATTACACATTACAACAATTTACATATTCTTCAAGGGTTAATGTGGGCAATATGTCCATCTCCTTACAACCTCACAAATGCTCTGAAGGATAAAAGGGCAAAAAACTTTCATAGACATACTCCATGATATTGAAGAACGCCTTCTCAGAAGAGTAGGAGCTGTTTTAGTTATAAGATGGGGGTCCAAACCTATATTAATGTGTATGGATTTGGAGTGGGAAGATAAAAAAGCTCCTGTAGATATAATGTGTCCAAACACTTTTGTCCCTGTAGTGTATATGAGTATATAAAATGACATTATTCTTACCAAATTCTTTGATATTGAAAAGTGTATGGAGGGTAAGACCTTTAATCATATATTGCTGACATGATACAAGTCAGTAGATGAAGTTTTCTAGCTTTTGCTAGCTGAGGAAGCTCAGTAAAAGGTTAGAGCATACCATTTTTTTAGAATTAGGGAACTAAAAAGGTTAATTGCAATAATTGGTATATCATGATGATATTTTCAGTAAGGTACTGTTAATTATTCTTTCAAATTTTCATTTACAGTAGAGATTTGCATTGGCAGCTAAGAATTTAATCATCATTTTTATATTTCAAGCGCCATGTTCTATTTGTGTTTTCATTGCATCCTTCCAAGAGTCGTATATTTTTATAGTTGGATTGGTTTTTGCAGGACAGGTTATATTTTTAATTGGACCATTTAATTTATTATTTACTGTGCTGAAAAAAAAGGAAAAAAAAAATATTTTGTAGAGGGGATGAAAAACTAACAAATAGGCGGTTGATTTTTAGGTTTTGATTTTACGTCATTCACTCTGCAGTAAAAATGTGACTTTGACTTTATGCCGTCAGCTCAATATTCCATCATTCACTCTGTGTGTCTAAGCTCTGAGTCTTAGGGCAGTGGGCGCACTAAGTGCTGTGCAGAGCTTCAAGACACATACTGCACTGCAGAGATGGATGCAGCGGAGTAATGGGTAGAGGTGAGTAGCTTTCTTTTTTTTATTTATCCATGAGTATTTCTAAGAGGCTGTGTGTGGGAAATATACTGTGTGTAGGGGATATATTGCATATGGGGGGATATATTGTGGGGTCATCATACTGTAGGGGAGCTTTGGGGGCCATTATAAAATGTGGGTAGCTTTATGGCCATTAACTGTAAGTAGATGAACTGTGGAGGTGATCAATTTGAGTGTGAGGGTGCTGTGTTGGGCCAATCTATTTTATGGAGGGTTGCATGGAACTATTATACTTTGTGGAGAGCTGTGTAGGAGCCATTAAACTTTGTGGAGAGCTGTGTGGAGGCCATGATACTTTATGGAGGGCTGTGCATGGCCGTTATAAAGTATGGAGGGCTGTGTGAGACCATTATGCTATTTGGAGGTTCATGTAGAACTGTTATAATTTGTGGGGGCCTTTATATTATATGGGTGTCATTATATTGTGTATGAGCCATTATACTGTGTGGAGTTCTGTGGGGGCCATTATACTGTGTGGAGGAAGGTGTGGGGGCTATTATACTGTGTGCAGGGACAGCATTCTGTGTGGAGAGCTGTGTAGGGGCCATTATATTGGGAGTGGGAGGTTTTGGGGGCTATAATAATGTTAAGGGTAGTGTTGAGCCACCCCCGTAGTGTTCGGGTTCGGTTCGGTTCGTCGAACACCGGGATGTTCGAGGAACTGTTCGTCGAACTGTTCGTGGAACACCTTAGAACACCGTCGAACACCGTTAAAAACAATGGCAGGCAAACAAAAACACATAGAAACACATAGAAAACACCTTCAAAGGTGTCCAAAAGCTGACAAACTGCTCAGAAGACACTCTCTTTAAAAAAGCCGGCCGGCAAATTCAGCAGCGGCATACACCGGTACCCGACAATTTAGACAAGAAGGAATAGAGCATCACACATAGATTAGATAGATAGAAACATGTCAGTCACACATATAAGAAGCACAGTGACAGTGTTGGTTACTGTACTTGTCATTTAGTGTAAAGGATTTATTAAAAAAAATATTAGTGTTTTCATGCACCGTTTCTTTAAAAAAGCCGGCCGGCAATTCAGCAGCGGTACCCGACAATTTAGAACAGAAAGAATAGAGCTTCACACATAGATTAGATAGATAGAAACATGTCAGTCACATATATAATAAGTACAGTGACAATGTTGCTTACTGTACTTGTCATTTAGTGTAAAGGATTTATTTAAAAAAATAATAGTGTTTTCATGCACCGTCTCCTTAAAAAAGCCGGCCGGCAATTCAGCATCTGTACCCGACAATTTAGAACAGAAAGATAGAGCATCACACATAGATTAGATAGATAGAAACATGTCAGTCACATATATAATAAGTACAGTGACAGTGTTGGTTACTGTACTTGTCATTTAGTGTTAAAATAAAGGATTTATTAAAAAAAAAATTGGCGTGGGGTTCCCCGTAATTTTAGTCTCTAGCGGAGGTTAAGCAGACGGCTGGGGCAGATGTTTGAAGCCTGGGAAGGGGGTAATACCCATGGAGCTTCCCAGGCTACTAATATCAGGCCCCAGCTGAATACCTAGCCTTTACTAGCTATTAAAATGGGGGACCCCCCCAAAAAAATGATGTGGGGTCCCCCCTATTTTAATAGCTAGCAAAGGCTAGGCAGACAGCTGGGGGCTGATATTAATAGCTCAGGAAGGGTGCCATGAATATTGGCCCCCTCCCAGGCTAGAAACACCAGCTGTCAGCCGCCCCAGAAATGGCGCATCCACAGGATGCGCCAATTCTGGCACTTAGCCTCGCTCTTCCCACTGCCCTGTAGCGGTGGCAGTGGGGTAATAGGGTTGGGGTTGATGTCAGCTTATAATGCCAGCTGACATCAAGCCCAGGTTAGTAATGGAGAGGCGTCTATAAGACACCCCCATTACTAACCCCATAGTCAAAGTTAAAAAAAACACAAACACCCAGAATAAAATCCTTTAATTGAAATAAACACACAATTCTTTATTGTTCTAAATTAAACCATACTTACCGTCACGCCCATTCCAGCTGAAGCCAACGATCTCCTGCAATAAAAGAAAAATAATAAAGCAACATCATCCTTACCTTTCGATGGTTCCCAGGACAGCTCCAGCTCTGCTACATTCACATGACAGGCTGGACCGCAGCAGAACGCTGCCATCCAGCTTGCCATGCCGCAGACACTGAGAAGCGCAGGCATGCTTGCGCTCCTCAGTGTCAGGCTGTGACGGCATCCAGATGAGCCGACAATGAACTCAGCTCACCTCATGCACGTCACTGACAGCGTGGGAAAATTCTCCTGCACTCAGCGCTTCAGCGTGAGAATTTTTCCACGCTGTCAGTGACGTGCATGAGGTGAGTTCATGTCCAATAAACTCAGCTCACCTCATGCACGTCACTGACAGCGTGGGAAAATTCTCCTGCACTCAGCGCTTCAGCGTGAGAATTCTCCCACGCTGTCAGTGACGTGCATGAGGTGAGGTCATGTCCAATGAACTCAGCTCACCTCATGGACGTCACTGACAGCGTGGGAGAATTCTCACGCTGAAGCGCTGAGTGCAGGAGAATTTTCCCACGCTGTCAGTGACGTGCATGAGGTGAGCTGAGTTCATTGGACATGACCTCGGCTCATCTGGATGCCGTCACAGCGAGACACTGAGGAGCGCAAGCAAGTCTGCACTTCTCAGTGTCTGCGGGATGACAGGCTGGATGGCAGCGTTCTGCTGTGGTCCAGCCTGTCATCTCGGTGTAGCCGAGCTGAAGCTGTCTTGGGAACCATGGAAAGGTAAGGATGATGTTGGTTTATTATTTTTCTTTTATTGCAGGAGATCGTTGGCTTCAGCTGGAATGGGCGTGACGGTAAGTATGGTTTAATTTAGAACAATAAAGAATTGTGTGTTTATTTCAATTAAAGGACTTTATTCTGGGTGTTGTGTTTTTTTAAATACTTTACTAGAAATTCATGGCGGTCATGTCTAATATTGGTGTGACCCCATGAATTTCGGGCTTAGGGCCAGCTGATAATACCAAGCTGGCCCTAACCCCTTTATTACCCAGTGAGCCACCGCACCAGGGCCATGGATGAGTTGGGTACAGCGCCAGAAGATGGCGCTTCTATGAACGCGCCATTTTCCTTGGTGGCTGCGGACTGCAATTTGCAGCGGGGGCGGGCCCAGAAAGCTTGGGCCTCCCTGCGCTGCAGATTCCAGCCCCCAGCTGCCTAGTTGTACCTGGCTGGACACAAAAATAGGGCGAAGCCCCACGTATTTTTTTTTTAATTATTTCATGAAATTCATGAAATAATTAAGAATAAAAGGCCTTCCCTATATTGTTGTGTCCGGCCAGGTACAAATAGGCAGCTGGTGGTTGGGGGCAGCCCATTCCTGCCTGCTGTACCTGGCTGGACAAAAATATAGTGCGAAGCCCCACGTCAATTTTCTTTACATTATTTCATGAAATAATTAAGAAAAAAAGGGCTTCCCTATATTGTTGTGTCCGGCCAGGTACAAATAGGCAGCTGTTGGTTGGGGGCAGCCCGTTCCTGCCTGATGTACCTGGCTGGACCCAAATATAGTGCGAAGCCCAACGTCAATTTTTTTTTAATTATTTCATGAAATAATTAAAAAAAAGGGCTTCCCTATATTGTTGTGTCCGGCCAGGTACAAATAGGTAGCTGGTGGTTGGGGGCAGCCCGTTCCTGGAAATTCATGAAATAATTTAAAAAAAATTGACGTGGGGCTTCGCACTATATTTGTGCTGTATATATAGCTGTCTGCTTAACCTCCGCTAGAGCCTAAAATTATGGGGAACCTGACGCCAATTTATTTTTAAATAAATCCTTTATTTTAACACTAAATGACAAGTACAGTAATCAACACTGTCACTGTACTTCATATATATGTGACTGACATGTTTCTATCTATCTAATCTATGTGTGATTCTCTATTCCTTCTATTCTAAATTGTCGGGTACAGATGCTGAATTGCCGGCCGGCTTTTTTAAAGAGACGGTGCATGAAAACACTAATATTTTTTTTAATAAACCCTTTACACTAAATGACAAGTACAGTAATCAACACTGTCACTGTACTTCTTATATATGTGACTGACATGTTCCTATCTATCTAATCTATGTGTGATTCTCTATTCCTTCTATTCTAAATTGTCGGGTACCGCTGCTGAATTTGCCGGCCGGCTTTTTTAAAGAGACGGTGCATGAAAACACTAATATTTTTTTTAATAAACCCTTTACACTAAATGACAAGTACAGTAATCAACACTGTCACTGTACTTCTTATATATGTGACTGACATGTTTCTATCTAATCTATGTGTGAAGCTCTATTCTTTCGGTTCTAAATTGTCGGGTACCAGTGTATGCCGCTGCTGAATTGCCGGCTTTTCATGTTTCACTGTGAGCACTGTTCCCATCGATTTGGGCAATCACTGTAATGCCACAACCACCATGGCTGTGACATTACAGTGAGTGGCAGACAATCCCTGCATGATTGGTGCTCTAAATAGCGCCAGACATGCAGGACACGCTTTTGGTGCACGAACAGTTATCGAACATAACCTCGAACTGCCGAATTTTTTGCAAATCGTTCGGGTTCGTCGAACAACTCGAACACCGCCCAAAACAGCTCGAATTTGAGATTGGCGAACAGTTCTAGTCGAACACCGCTCATCTCTAGTTAAGGGGTCATTATAATGTGGAGGGCTGTGTGGAAGCCATTATACTTTGTGGAGGGCAGTGGGGCAATTATACGGTGTCTATTATTGTGCAGGGGCCATTATATTGTGTGGATGACTGTGTGGTGGCCATTATACTTTGTGGAGGGCTGTGGGGGGCATTATAATGTGTAAGGGTCATTATATTATGTGAGGCCTTTATATTGTGTGTGGGCTTTTATAGTGGATGAAGGGATGTGTGGGTGACATTATACTGTAAGGAGGGCTGTGTGGGAGCCATTATACTGTGTGAAGGCCTGTGAGGGCCTCATTCTATGTGGTGGGCTGTGGGGGCCATCATACTGTGCTGTGTGACTGTAGACTAAGGAGCTTCAATTGGGACAAAATTACTTTGTAAGTGCTGTAAGCGCGCAGGACAAAAGTGAGGTCTCAAAAAAGGCAATTGGTGCTGGATATAGGGTCTGATCTTTACTGCTCTAAGAAATACACATGAGAAGAGATTAATGAGAAAAACAACTTTTAAGATTAGCATAGATGGAAGAAAACTGAACTTTGAGGTTATTAAGCTTAGTGCCTTCCTTGAGGCCCTATTGTCGAAACTTGAAAATAGAAATCAAGGATTCTGGATATTCAGATTCTGGCATAGGTTTTTTTGACATTTGGTCTTCTGGGAGCTGACAAGGTTTTGATGACATCTTCAGAGAAATCTTATTCCAAGATGATTTTAATTCACTTTCCATGCTGTGAAATAGAGCATGCTCAGATTCATATTCAACCACTCATCTGGAAGCTACCAATATCTGCCTTATGAAAGAAGCAATGCAACAGAGAATAGTACCCTAATCAGTTTTCTAATATACTCTTATTACCTGCCCTGCTGCTGTAAACTCCTGTAAAACATGTAGTCTTGTGATTCTGGCTCTGCTACTTCCGGTCTGGAAACCGGAATCGGATTAACTGAATAGCGCATGTCATTGGTGGAGGCGGGGCTACCTCTGTGAGTGACAGCAGTCTGAGCACTCATGCTCAGATCAGACTTCACTCTCCTCCTTCTCTGCAGAGATCCTGCAGACGCTTCAGAGTGCAGTGCATTCAGCTGACAAGTGTTGTGATGTGTTGCTGATCATTAGAAAGGATATCACAGGGCTTCTCAGCTGAAGGAACGACACTTCAAAGCATCAGCCGAGTCATTCTGCACCACACATGACTGAGCTCAGATCAGACTTCACTGTCCTGTCTCTACATGGTTCCTGCCAAGGCTTTTAAGTGTAGTCCCTTCAGCTGAGAAGCCCTGTGATATGCTTTCTAATTATCAGCAGCACATTGTAGTGATTGTCAGCTGAAAGGATGGCACTCCAGAGCATAGGCAGGAACCAGGCAGAGGAGGAGCGTGAAATTTGATCTGAGCATGCATGCTCAGACTGCTGTCACTCACAGAGTGAGTGACCAATGACTTGCTCTGCTCAGTTCATTTGATTCCAGTTTCCAGATTAGGAGTATCAGAGACAGAATCTCAACATAAGACTAGATGACCCACATAGAGATGAGCTTACAGGAGCAGGTAATAGGAATATAGTAGGAAACTGATAGGACGAGTTAGGATATATGAAAGTGGTTGAAATTAGTGGCGGAAAATATCTTTCAAGAAGAAAAAACAGAACCCTATCTTTATTGAAAGGAAACTGTCTTGCAATTCGTGTAGCTGAAACCACAGGCAGCACAGAGCCATTATTGCTTTGGACAGGTTCCTTTTAAGAACCCTTAGGATATCTAAATTGGAAATCAAAAAGACTTTCAAGCTGAAATGGTAAAGAGCAAAAGTTTTGCTTAAATGGACAGACTATTGTGGCGCCCCTGCGGGTCCAGTTGCCACAGGGGTACTGCATCTCATCCAGAGGTGTGGTACCCCACTCTCAGGTAAGGAGGGAGCACTACCCAGGACCCAACCACTCACATCCAACACTACACCACTTCATAAGGGAAGGGCTAGATTTCTCCTAAGGGAGAGCACAGTCCCTGTCCCTGTCAGGAAGGTGGAACTAAGTAGAGGAGGTGGGTGGAGGAAGTAGTTTAGGGGAGCACAGAAAGTAGAGTATAAAAGGAAGGGTAGAAAGATCTAGAAGGGGGTTAGGGGTTCCAGTTCAGTGGAGAGTTCTCGCTGAGGGCCAGTCTCCTGTTCCAGTGCTTGGAGCAGAATCTCAGTCTAGTTCCAGAGGAGTTGAGAGGAGTAGGGCCCAGTCAGAGGGGCCCAGGAGGAGAGTGAGGAGAAAAGACCGGAGCAGTGAGGAGGGCTCCAGAGAGAGAGAGAGAAGGGATCCTAGGGGCACGGCGAGTGCGGGATGCCACACGTGCGCCTGAATTCACGCTGACGTGGAGGGATCAGGCCGCAGTAGGGGACCGGCCCCAGCCTAGTGGAGTACTTTAAGGCTCAGCTAGCAAACCGGAGGTTGTAGTATTTCATGTGCTGTAACCACAGTCCACGCACAATCGCCGAAAAGGTGGCCATATAGGATCAAGGGGACAGACCGGACATCGCCCGACAAGGCCCGCGGCCACTGGCTTGGGACACTGTGTGTGAGGCGCAGGGCAGGAGGGCGAGAGCCAGAGCAGAGAGACAACCTGGAGAGGTACACAGAAAGGGGTCCCGTTCAAGTGCACCCAAATTAACTGAGAGTTGGCTGGATCACTCCCCGTAGGACACAGGACGATGTGGGTGGTTATAATCTGGCCATTGTAACCTGGAGCAGCTTAACAACTGTGAGTAAAGCCTGAAGACTGCACCACACTGTGTCCTTAACTAATTACTGTGTCACCTGCCCTGCACTACACTGTCCCTGCCGACAACATCTACCTTATAGATTCATCTATGCTGCCCTGGAGCTTAGCTCTGCCCGTGGAGAGCTGAATCAACTCTGCTGCGTCACCATCAGCCCCAGTGGATCTGCCCCGCAGCGGCGGCCCCATATAGCCGTATACCACGAGTGGCTTCACGTATATGAAATATACGGTTTCATACCTATGGTGCTTTTTATTTAACCCAATTAAAGTGAAAAAAAACAACAACAGAATACTCAGGGGAGTAGCAGGAATAAAATTAGAGCAAAATCTGACTAGTTTTGACCTAGTGACATGTTTTCTCTGAAGCACCACTCCAGCGTTGTTGTTTATTCACTGCAACACTGGAGTGGTGCTACTAATGTAAGGTCCCTGAACTTAGTCTTATACTTATCAGCCGCCGTCTTTTTCAGTTCCCGGCGTTACTCCTGTCGGTCTGCAGCAGTTTGTGACCTGACAGGCTGCTCCAGTGTTTGCTGGGCAACCCGGAGGTCACTTTTTAATTCAATCTGGCTCTCAAAGACTTACACTGAGAGCTTGTGACCGTTACTTCTGACTTCCTTTGACAAGATGGCACTGGGAAGAGCTGAAGATGGAAGCTGGTGAGTATAATACTAGAGTCAGGGACATTACGTTAGTGGCACCACTTCAGTGCTAAGATTAAAAAAAAACTGCTGGAGCGGTGCTTTAAAATAACAGAGATCATTGTTTGAAGATCTGTAACTGAAAATCTCAACAGGGAGAAAATATAACTTGTCTGCTCAGAAGAAATATATCTCGAGTGTGTTCTTATGTGTGACCTTATATAGTGCCTGAACTGATTCTATTATGTTAATGTATTGCTAATTAATTGTCTCTTCTGCATGTATCTAAGGGAAATAACCTTTACACGGTGCTGCCTAAAGACATTCAGGAAATGATAAAATTAAATGGCGACACTCAAAATTACAGCTCTTCCCACAAAAAAAAAGCAATTAATCAGCTATTTTAGTGGAAAAAAAAATATGTTGCTTTGAAAGCAGAAATGAAAAATAGGTATAAAAGTAAAAATAAAGATTGGCGCAAGCTGAAGGTGTTAAACCAATTGTGTAAATGTAAGTTTTCCATTTAAATATTTTACTTCTTATGCTTAGCCCTTTAATTGGTAAGTGAGCATATAGCGATGTGTGATTTTAATTGACCAGATTACATTAAACAAGCCTGATTACCCCATGAACAACTAATATGCAGTAAGCCGTGTATGAGATAGAATGTGAGACACATCACCGTTATAACAGATCGGCTGTATCTTAAATAGATGAAATCTGTCCTATCAAAGAACAAGTACAAGATACAGATAATTAGCCAGAATCCCTGTTGCGTTAAGGTTTTTTATTTTATTTTTTTTGCACAATTCTAAGACTAAGACAAATCCTTTGAATGAGTGCCTATGTTTAATCCCCTTAGATGAGCTTACATTCTTGTAATTCATAAAGAGCATCGTGTAAAAATATCTATCCAATTTAAGTAAATTTGTTCGCACTCTGAAGATGAACTTTGAACAGTGCAAGCTGTCTACAAAGAGGAGTTAGCTGTGGTCAGACATTCCAATAAATTAGCAGTACATTATAATGATTATGAAAGCCCCAGCTATCTGACTCTTCTTCTTAGTGCTAATAAGCATAACTATGAGATATACTAAAGCTCTTTTAAGATGTGTTTGGGCTTAGTTATTAGTGATGAGCGAACATACTCGCCACTGCTTGGTACTCGCCTGAGCATCAGTATGCTCGACAAGCTCGGCGAGTATTTCCGGGTTGCTCGGGTGGGAACTCGAGTCCGCACCCTGCATGTTTGGCGCTCTTTAGAGATTCAATAAATATGCAGGGATTGCCTGCCATGCATTGTAATGCCGTAGCCATGTTGGTTGTGGGCATTACAGTGATTAGCTGGCCGCACAGCATCATCAGGTCTATATCAGCCGTGGCGCCGCTATGCTCGTCACAGTTACTCCGGAATCAGACAGCGTAGGGAGAGGTGCTGCTGAGTCAGGGAGAGATTTGCTTGTTTATAGTTGCATATTAGGGGAGTGGCCTAGGTCAAAAGTAGACGACATAAACGGTGATAATATTATATCAAAAAATATACTTTATTAAATAGAACATGATACAAAAAATAGGATACACAATATAAAAACACTCTTTACAGCCATCAAGAGTGGTGGCACATGGTATTTACATTTGTTGTGCTCTATGTAACGGGTCTGGGAGGCGGAACCTCTGAGCTACTATACAAGGGGGCGGTCCTTGTAAGGGAGCGGGTGGCGACCAGGCAGGCAGTCACAGCAGGTGACCGGGACAGTCTCTAGAAGAACGGGCAGGAGGTCACGGCAAGTGACCGGGGCAGTCTCTGGATGAACGGGCAGGTGGTCACGGCAAGTGACCGGGGCAGTCTCTGGGTGAACGGGCAGATGGTCACGGCAAGTGACCGGGGCAGTCTCTGGGTGAACGGGCAGATGGTCACGGCAAGTGACCGGGGCAGTCTCTGGGTAAAGGGTTGGTACGACCTGTGGCGGCTGATGGTAGACGTGAGCTCCCAGGTGAGCAGGCGAGAGTCTCTGGATAAACGGGTGGTCACAGCATGTGACGGCGGAGCCTCCAGGAAGACCAACAGACAGGCGGCAGATGAGCGCTCCCAGGTGAGCGGGCAGAAGTCTCTGGACAGGCGGGTGGTCACAGCACGTGACGGCAGAGCCTCCAGGTAGGCTAGCAGACAGGCAGCAGATGAGCGCTCCCAGGTGAGCGGGCAGGAGTCACTGGACAGGCAGGTGGTCACAGCACGTGACGGCAGAGCCTCCAGGTAGGCTAGCAGGCAGGTAGCAGATGTGCGCTCCCAGGTGAGCGGGCAAGCTGGTCCATAGACAGACTGACAAGAGTTGGAAGGCAGACCGTCGGACCTCAGGCAAGCAGGCAGGTAGTTGATGTGCGCTCCCAGGTGAGCGGGCAAGCTGGTCCTTAGACAGACTGACAGGAGTAGTAAGGCAGACCGTCGGACCTCAGGCTAGCAGGCAGGTAGCAGAATATCAGGCAGGAATAAGACAGCAAGCTGGCAGGAATCTGGCAGGTAACTGGCAACGGGACCTGAGGGCTGAAGCAGAGTAGTGAACAGTGCAACAACATTGCTCGGACACCTCCATTTTGGAGGAGGTGCCTTATATATGGTGAAGTCCTCCGGCCATTGGCCGGGGACTCCTTAGGACGGCGCGCGCGGCCCCTTTAAGAGGGAGGGAGAGCGCGCGCGCCCTAAGCACAGTGGCCGGGAAGGAGCGCGCGCTGCCAGCAGAGCGGGAGGAGGATGCCGGGCACGGAGCAGAGAGGTGAGGGGAACAGCGTCCCTGCCTAGCAGAGGGCAGGGACGCCGGCGCTACAGTACCCCCCCTTGAGGCCCCCCCTTTTTTAGGCCAGACAGAAATTTAGCAAGGATGAGCGGGGCATGGATGTTCTCCCGGGGCTCCCACGTTCTCTCCTCAGGACCAAACCCCTTCCAATCTACTAGAAAAAAGGTCTTTCCTCTTACCCTTTTGGTGGCAAGAATGTTCTCTACCTCAAACTCGTCCTCAGCAGAAACCGGAGCAGGAGGCGTACTTGTAGACTTGGAAAAAGAGTTAAGTACCACAGGTTTGAGGAGAGATACATGGAAGGAGTTAGGGATCCGTAAGTTGGCCGGGAGTTTCAATTTATAGGCCACCGGGTTGATCTGACTGATGACCTCCAGAGGACCGATGAACTGAGGCCCTAACTTGTAAGAAGGTATCTTGAGTCGGACATATTTAGATGAGAGCCAGACTTTATCTCCAGGACGAAATTGTGGAGGATCCAGGCGTTTTTTGTCAGCGTGTCTTTTCATCCGTTCGGACGACTGAAGGAGTGCGGATCGGGTACTCTCCCAAATGGAGGAAAATTTGCTAACGAGAGATTCCGCAGCCAGGTTGTCCACAGAGGTGGAGACAGGAAAAGGAATCCGAGGATGCTGACCGAAGACTACAAAAAACGGGGATTTGGAGGAGGATTCGCTCTCGTGATTGTTATAAGAGAACTCGGCCCATGGTAGGAGATCCACCCAGTCTGAATGATGGGCATTAACGAAGTGCCGGAGGTAACTGGTCAGGTTCTGATTGATCCGCTCCACTTGACCATTGGACTGTGGGTGGTAAGCGGAAGAGAAGTCCAGGGTGATGTCTAGCAGTTTACAAGTGGCTCTCCAGAAGCGTGAGGTGAACTGTACCCCACGATCCGACACGATGTGGAGGGGCAGGCCATGAAGACAAAAGATGTGACGAATAAAGTCTTTAGCTAGCTCGGGTGCAGACGGGAGGCCTGGCAGGGGAACGAAATGAGCCATCTTGGAGAAGCGGTCAGCGACCACCCAAATGACCGTACAACCGGCAGAGACTGGGAGGTCAGTTATAAAGTCCATTGCTATATGCTGCCAGGGGGCAGCAGGTACAGAAAGCGGAAGGAGGCGACCGGCTGGCAGATGTCTCGGAACCTTGTTGCGGGCGCAGGACACACAGGCAGAAACAAAGTCTATTACGTCCTTGTGCAGGGTAGGCCACCAGTAGTGCCGGGTAATAAGCTGGAGGGTCTTTTTCTGACCGGCGTGGCCAGCCAGTTTAGACGAGTGACCCCAGTGAAGGATCTTCTCCCGATCAGGTACTGATACGAACGTCTTTCCGGGAGGGAGACGATTTAGACTCACGGGAGCCACCTGCATTAGTCTGGCGGGATCGATGATGTGTTTCGGATCTTCCTCGAGATCAGACACCAGAAAGGATCGAGACAAGGCGTCCGCCTTGACGTTTTTGTCAGCCGGGCGAAAATGAAGAACAAAATCAAAGCGAGCAAAAAACAAGGACCACCGGGCTTGGCGCGGGTTAAGTCTCTGGGCATGCTGGAGGTAAGCCAAGTTCTTGTGGTCAGTGTAAATTATTACCGGGTGAAGAGCCCCCTCGAGCAGGTAACGCCACTCCTCCAATGCCAGTTTGATGGCCAATAACTCTCGTTCTCCTATGGAATAATTGCGCTCTGAGGAGGAGAAGAGTTTAGAGAAGAAGCCGCAAGTTACCATCCTCCCGGAAGATGATTTTTGAGTAAGTACCGCTCCGGCTCCAGAGGAGGAGGCGTCAACTTCCAGGAAGAACTGCTTGTTGCCGTCCGGGCGATGCAGCACCGGGGCGGAAGAGAAGGCCTGCTTTAAGGAAAGAAAGGCCTCCTCTGCTTCGGGCGGCCACTCTTTGGGATTAGTACCCTTACGGGTGAGCGCGGAAATTGGGGCAGTCCGGGAAGAGAAGTGCGGTATGAAGAGGCGGTAGTAGTTGGCGAAGCCCAGGAACCGCTGAATGGCCTTCAACCCCTCCGGTCGAGGCCATTTCTCGATGGCAGACAGTTTCTCTGGATCCATTCATAGGCCGGTCTGAGAAATAATGTAGCCCAAAAACGGAAGCGAGGTTTGCTCAAAGAGGCACTTCTCGTATTTAGCGAAGAGGTGATTCTGCCTGAGCCTGAGCAGGACCTGACGAACGTCCCTCCGGTGAGTCTGGAGATCCGGAGAGAAGACCAAGATGTCGTCCAGGTACACCACTACGCAGGAGTAGAGAAGGTCCCGGAAGATGTCATTGACCAACTCTTGAAAGACGGCAGGAGCGTTACAGAGACCAAAGGGCATTACCAGATATTCATAGTGGCTGTCCCGGGTGTTGAATACCGTCTTCCATTCATCCCCCTGACAGATACGAACCAGGTTGTACGCCCCACGGAGGTCCAGTTTGGTGAAGATTCTAGCCCCCCTCAGACGATCAAATAACTCCGGAATGAGCGGAAGGGGGTACTTATTCTTCACCGTGATCTGGTTAAGGCCTCTATAGTCTATACAGGGACGGAGAGAGCCGTCCTTCTTTTTGACGAAAAAGAAGCCTGCTCCCGCCGGGGAGGTAGATTTCCGGATGAATCCCCTGGCCAGATTCTCCTCAATATATTCGGACATCGACCGGGTCTCAGCAGCGGATAATGGATAAATACGCCCACGGGGAGGAGTAGTACCAGGTAACAGGTCGATAGGGCAGTCGTATGGTCTATGAGGGGGTAGTGTCTCTGCCTCCTTTTTATTAAAGACATCAGCATAAGACCAATAAGGAATCGGAAGTCCAGGTAGATTAGCTGGGGTAGGAGAAGGACGGACGGGATGGACGGGAACCAGACAGGTCTTATGGCAGTCTTGTCCCCAGCGAAGGACTTCTCCGGTCTGCCAGTCAAGCACGGGTGCATGTCTCTGGAGCCAAGGTAGACCTAGCAAGAGGGCGTGAGAGAGTCCAGGCAGAACATGAAAGGAGATACTCTCAGAATGCAGCATTCCCACCTGCAGAGTAATGGATTCGGTGATGAGTTGGATGGGGCGTGGTAAGAGACCCCCATCCACGGCAGCAACAGACAAGGGTACAGCCAGAGGTTTGGTGGGGATGCGGTATTTCTCTACCAGGGACTGTGAAATAAGATTCCCGGCTGCTCCAGAGTCAAGTTGGGCTAGTTCGAAATAACGGTTCTCCCCGCAGACGATTGAGACTGACAGCAGCAGAGATGGAGAGGATTTATTCTTGTCTAGGTCGACCTCTCTGAGCGAACCTAGACACAGGCGTTTCCCGACCTCTCCGGGCAGGCACGGATCCGGTGCTCCTTACTGCCACAGTAGAAGCAACTCCCCTCGGCACGGCGTAAGTCCTGACGGGTTTTGACCATCTTGGTCTGGTCGACCTGCATAGGCTCAGGAGAGTGTACCTGGGGAGAGACGGATTTCTGAAAAGTAGGAGCTAGACGTGGAAACCTCCTCTCACGGGTGACTTCTTTGGCACGCTCCTGGAACCGTAGGTCAATCCGGGTGGCAAGAGTTATTAGGTCATCGAGAGTGGTAGGAATGTCCCGACCGGCAAGTTCATCTTTAATACGGCCGGACAGACCCTCCCAGAAGACGGATACCAGAGCGTCGTTATCCCAGGCCAGCTCCGAGGCAAGGGTACGGAACCGTATGGCATATTGGCCCACGGTGAGACTTCCCTGACGGAGGCGTAGCAGTGATGATGCGGATGAGGTCTTCCGTCCGGGTTCGTCGAAGACTTTCCGGAAAGCCATGAGAAAGGCAGGCAAGTCGGACACCAGGGGGTCTCCTCTCTCCCATAGAGGATTTAGCCAGGCCAGGGCCTCCCCAGTGAGATGGGACATGATGAAGGCAATTTTGGCCCGGTCGGAGTTAAACTGGTGGGACAGGAGTTCAAAGTGCAGGGTGCACTGATTTATGAAGCTCCGAGCCTGGGCGGAGTCGCCTCCGAAGCGAGGAGGTGCAGAAAGCCGGGGTCCGGGGTAGGATACCATGGTATTAGTGGACAGCGGAGCTGCCGGATTGCGAGTCATGGCACTGGCGGAGTTTGCTGGCGGAGCAGTCAGAGTGTCCAGGCGAGAATTGACATTCCGCAGGTGACCCAGGATGGACTCCTGTTGGGACCTCTGACGGGACAGTTCATGACACAGGTCCGAGAGCGAGGGAGCTTGGGTGCCACCGGGTTCCATGGCCCGAGCAAACTGTAACGGGTCTGGGAGGCGGAACCTCTGAGCTACTATACAAGGGGGCGGTCCTTGTAAGGGAGCGGGTGGCGACCAGGCAGGCAGTCACAGCAGGTGACCGGGACAGTCTCTAGAAGAACGGGCAGGAGGTCACGGCAAGTGACCGGGGCAGTCTCTGGATGAACGGGCAGGTGGTCACGGCAAGTGACCGGGGCAGTCTCTGGGTGAACGGGCAGATGGTCACGGCAAGTGACCGGGGCAGTCTCTGGGTGAACGGGCAGATGGTCACGGCAAGTGACCGGGTCAGTCTCTGGGTAAAGGGTTGGTACGACCTGTGGCGGCTGATGGTAGACGTGAGCTCCCAGGTGAGCAGGCGAGAGTCTCTGGATAAACGGGTGGTCACAGCATGTGACGGCGGAGCCTCCAGGAAGACCAACAGACAGGCGGCAGATGAGCGCTCCCAGGTGAGCGGGCAGAAGTCTCTGGACAGGCGGGTGGTCACAGCACGTGACGTCAGAGCCTCCAGGTAGGCTAGCAGACAGGCAGCAGATGAGCGCTCCCAGGTGAGCGGGCAGGAGTCACTGGACAGGCAGGTGGTCACAGCACGTGACGGCAGAGCCTCCAGGTAGGCTAGCAGGCAGGTAGCAGATGTGCGCTCCCAGGTGAGCGGGCAAGCTGGTCCATAGACAGACTGGCAAGAGTTGGAAGGCAGACCGTCGGACCTCAGGCAAGCAGGCAGGTAGTTGATGTGCGCTCCCAGGTGAGCGGACAAGCTGGTCCTTAGACAGACTGACAGGAGTAGTAAGGCAGACCGTCGGACCTCAGGCTAGCAGGCAGGTAGCAGAATATCAGGCAGGAATAAGACAGCAAGCTGGCAGGAATCTGGCAGGTATCTGGCAGGTAACTGGCAACGGGACCTGAGGGCTGAAGCAGAGTAGTGAACAGTGCAACAACATTGCTCGGGCACCTCCATTTTGGAGGAGGTGCCTTATATATGGTGAAGTCCTCCGGCCATTGGCCGGGGACTCCTTAGGACAGCGCGCGCGGCCCCTTTAAGAGGGAGGGAGAGCGCGCACGCCCTAAGCACAGTGGCCGGGAAGGAGCGCGCGCTGCCAGAAGAGCGGGAGGAGGACGCTGGGCACGGAGCAGAGAGGTGAGGGGAACAGCGTCCCTGCCTAGCAGAGGGCAGGGACGCCGGCGCTACACTCTATACATATATAGGGAATTTGATGCAAAGGAGACTAAATCAAAGTGTGTCTCATATGTAGGCCGTCCCCAACGCGCGTTTCGGCGCTTTACCTTTCTCAAGGGGCAGTACCAATTGTCACACACCTGCTGCATCTATATACCACGGCCAATTACCTCTTAGTCTCTGCCTCCTTATACGTATCTACACCTCACATATACGTGGCCATAACAGCGCCACCCCGCCGCCAAATATACACATAAAACCGACGCATCATACGTCCCAGAAGAAGGGCGGGAATAACCGCAAACATATCCTCAGTAGGGCGGAAATAACACCCCTTACATGGTGAGGTTGGGCGGAACTTATGTCACACGCGTCATCATTAAGGGCGGAAGTGACGACACTCACACAACGAGGTTAGGCGGAACTTACATCACACGCATCATCATTTAGGGCGGAAATGCACCAAGGTACATTCCGCATGCCCATAGATGACTCAGAGGAGTCACCGTTACCAGGATACACGGCCGCGACAGCGTCCACGTCACTAAGATGCTAGAAGGCGCGTACACCAGGACCGTGACCCCACTGCGTACAGGCATGACCCTTTTCACCAGGGACTCACTATAAATCACATCAGAATCACACATAAATGAAGGGAACAGGAGATACTCTATCCAACAATGGGACTCCATTATCACAAAGTAGTGGTGTGTACACACATGTCTTTTTTCTCTCTTTTATTTATATATATAAAGGGGTACCCGAAGTAGGAAAATTGGCATAAGATCGCATTCCACATGGGACCAATGATGCGATGCGTATAAAATACCATGTACCGTGTTATATGCCCAATGGCCCATATATCTCCCCATGTTGTTTCTCTATAGTACCAAATACATTGAAAAATGTCATTACAATACATTAATCACATATAAATCTCAATCATTGTCATTATGGTAACAATATCATGGCATAATCAGTATATAGGTACAAAAATACCCCAAGGAAAACGACTGTTGAATGTCGAGTATTTTTCTCCACTGTATATAATACATTCCATAACAAATAAGTTAGAGGAGGAGGGAGGGAGGGGAGGAAGGGGGGGTTTTCTTTCACATACACAGGGAATGCCACAAAGCTCCACAAACTCCCATTCGTTTTTCATTATGGTATCCCATGGTGCGATATAGATATAAACTTCACATTGAATCAATGGGTGGATATATATTGCCATAACTATCCACAGCAGGTAAGCGACAAACAGACACATAAAAACCTAAAAATGAAAACAAAAATTAGACATGTAGACATAAAAAATACACGAAAAAGAGAAAAAAGGAAAAAAAGAGGAATTCTTATCAATTGAGTTGTTGGTCATACCGAGGACAGCAGATTAAAGGAATGGGGCGAAACTGATATTTTCAGTAAGTCCATATCCACCTAGACTCTAATCGAGCTAGCCGTTGAGAAATCAGACCGCCACGTATCCCTACCTCAAAAGTATCAATGCCCCGAACGCTCAATAAACTTGGGTTACTTTGATGATAGAGTTTAAAGTGTCGGGGAACGGTTTTCAGCGTGGATGCGTCCACGTGGTCCGCTGAGGCCACAATCCCCAACACGTGCTCCCGGACTCTAACTTTTAGTTGTCTAGTGGTTAGGCCTATATAGATTAAACCACAACGCATAGTAGATAACATTACACGTATGGCAAGATATAAATTGTTTAATATTATATATAACGGAGCCATCTGCATTGGAAAAACTGTTACAGCGATCAATGTTGGGACAGGCTACACAGCGCCCACAGGAACTACATCCATTACGCACAAGATGGTCACGCAAATTTTTGGCCCGACGAAATGTAAGGGCCGGTTTATCAGGAATATGTCTGGAGATGATAGGGTCGGCCTTAGGAACCGGCCAAGCTTTTGACAATGCTCTCCTCATTGCCGGAACTTGCGTGTGGAAATGGGTGATAAATCTCACAGTTTCATTATTGGTGTTCTCCTTTTTACCATATAAAAGATTATGTCTTGATGAGTGCTTAGCTCTGTGTAATGCCCTCTTCACCATCCTATGACTATAGCCTTGCTCATAAAAACGCTCCATAAGGTCACGAGCCTGTGCTTCAAATTCGTGATCAGTGGAGCACAATCGCCGTAGGCGCAAAAATTGTCCCACTGGCACTGATCGCACCATATGTCCAGAATGGGTAGAGGTAGCATGCAGTAATGTGTTTGTCGAGGTGGGTTTTCGGGAAATGTTAGTTTGTATAACACTGTCGTCATCCCTAGATAGGATGACATCAAGAAATTCAGCCTTGTCGGAGTCACACTGGTATGTAATATGAATATTCATATCATTAGCATTTAGATTCTTCATGAATACTTCCAATTGAGGTTGTGTCCCCTGCCAGATTAGCAAGATATCATCGATGTACCACGTCAATGAGAGGGCGCAGCACATTGACGTCTGCCAATCAGGCAAGCAGAGGTCCCTTTCCCACAGCCCCAGGAACAGATTGGCGTAGGACGGCGCAAAGGCTGCCCCCATGGCTTTTCCTTGGAGCTGCAGAAAAAAAGACCCCTTAAACAGAAAAAAATTATGCATCAGTGTGAACTCCAGCAATTCCAAAACCAACGATTGCATCTCTATGGACAAATCCGAACCTCCAAGGAAAAACCTGTTAGCCCTGATTCCATCCATATGCTTGATGTTGGTATACAGGGACTCAACGTCCGCTGTAACCTACATCGTATGCGACTCCAAATATAGTCCGTCAACCCTCCTCAACAAATCACCTGTGTCCTTTAAATAGGATGGCAAGCGTTCGACTGAGGGCTGGAGCTTTGAATCAATCCATCTACTGATGGGCTCCAAGAAGTTCCCCCTCCCCGATATAATGGGGCGCCCAGGAGGTTTACTAAGATTTTTGTGCAGCTTTGGAAGCAATTACATAGTAGGGATAGTTGGTTCCACTACTACCAAAGCTGTGGCCAATTCAGTATTGATAATTCCCTTACTTGTAGCCCGATGTAGTATCATACGTAGCTCTTCTCTATAGGCGGACAAGGGGTTAAATGTCTTTTGTAATATATTTTATTATTTAGCTGGTGAAAAGCCTCTCGCTCATACATTACTTTCGGCCAAAGAACCACATTTCCCCCCTTGTCCGCCAGTTTTAACACAACATCGGGAAGATTTTTTAAAACCTTTAATCTATCTCTCTCCTCTCCCGCAAGATTGTTCCCGAGAATGTATCTCGGGATTTTGTGAAACTCTCTCGCTACAATTTGCACAAATACATCTACATTAGTACATGAGGAGAGAGGGGGGAACTTCTTGGAGCCCTGTCGAATAGAGGAAGGGATCTTACCGCTCTCAGGAGTTTCAGGCTCCACAGCCAATTCCTCCAGCATCTTCAATGCCACTTGTTCTTCCTCTGTGGTGTTCTTTCAGTCATATTGTTGTTTATAGTTGGTATAGGTATTCCACAACATATATATATATATCCATCTGAACTAACAGTCCTTCTGAGGACTAATCCAGCTGCATATAATGAGTGCTAGGAAGGCAGGCAGTGTATGTGGCAGACTGCAGTGTATGATACATCACAAGAGGGTCCATTGAACGTCCTGTCTGCTGCTGCTGTAATAATTACAGATATTTGTAGACATAGCCCCAGATATCAGGGGCCAGGGCAAATTTTTTTTTAACTTAATCCTGGTTATTTGCTTAAAAAGCAATACATAGTACACCATTTTTCTGCTCCATTTGCTTGTTCTCACAGCAAAATAAAGCCAGATATGTTCCATATTTCAGGAATAAAAATACAGAAATTTGAACTGAACATGGAAAATATTGGCCTCCTTTTCCATTCTGTTGCAGTGTGTCGGTCAAGCTATTCACCCTAGGTGTCTGTGTAGAATAATATTAGTAAATTACAGGCCTGCAATTTAAAACTGTGGTTCTCTGTCAGACTATCACCTATAACAGTGTTGCAAAATCAGCCATTTCTTCCATTTTCATTTCATTGCAGTGTGTCGGTCAAGCTATTCACACTAGGTCTCTGTGTAGAATAATATTAGAAAATTACAGGCCTGCTATTTAAAATCGTGGTTCTCCGTCAGACATATCACCAATAAGAGTGTTCCAAAAACAGCCAATTCTTCCATTTTCATTTCGTTGCAGTGTGTCGGTCAAGCTATTCACACTAGGTGTCTGTGTAGAATAATATTAGTAAATTACAGACCTGCTATTTAAAACCGTGGTTCTCTGTCAGACATATCACCTATAATAGTTTTCTAAAATCAGCCATTTCTTCCATTTTCATTTCGTTACAGTGTGTCGGTCAAGCTATTCACACTAGGTGTCTGTGATGAATAGTATTAGTAAATTGCAGGCCTGCTATTTAAAACCGTAGTTCTCTGTCAGACATGTCATATATAACTGCGTTCCAAAATCAGCCATTTCTCATGAACGTGAAAAATATTGTCCTCCATTTAAATTGGGAAAGGTGAGTGGCAAGGGACGTGGAAGTGGATGTGATGGTGATGGTGAATGCAGAGGCTGAGGACGTGGCTGTGGGCAAGCTGAAATTATGCCACAACAAACAACCACATCTTGTCTCTCGACCTTCCTGTCCCAATTACTAGGGGACCACAGAACACCACTATTGAACACAGAACAGTATCAAAATGTTGTTGGCTGGATAGCAGATAATGCTTCCAGTCACCTTGTCACCACTACCACTACCACCCTGTCTTCCACACAGTCAAGTCTCAGTAGCCATGAGTCTCGACCGCATATTTCTTTCTCTGATCCTCCCACCATGCCAAGTGCCCGGAAACAACTGATCCCACATTTGGACACTCAGAAATGCTGTTCACTTTTCCATTTGTAGATTTGGGCCGATCGCACGGCCAGCTTCAAGCGAGTCAAGAGGAGAACCTGTGTAGCAATGCCCAAATATTGGAGCAGCCACGGTTACACGAAGGCAATGGTGGGAAAGTGCAATTAATGTCGCAAGAGGATGATGAGACAGAATTGCCAGAAAGTCAGGAGGAGGACCAGGGTGCGGTCCAGACACAAGACAGGAAAGCATTCCTCGTAATGCCAACACGACGGAAGTTGCCAGTACAATTGTTAGGTCTTCCCAAGTCTGGTTATTTTTTTAAAGATAACCCCAAAAGGCCATTTGCACCACCTGCCAGGCCAGCATCAGAAGGGAATACAAACAGCTTGCCCATGGCCACGTCCAGCAGGGAATACAAACAGCTTGCCCACAGCCATATCCTTCAGCTTGCCCACGGCCACGTCCGCTGCAGCATGTCCACATGGACATTACCTGTCAGATCTGCTCATATAGGTACTATACACATGATCAGTTTTTAAATACATCAGTTAGGGATTGCTCTGATGTGGGCTACCTTGACGTTGGTAGAGCGGCTTAGTATACATTTTTTGCAAAAAAACGTGTCAACCAAATACCGTGTTTTTTATCACATTTTTACTAGCCCTTGCCATTTACTGTTACTTTTTTACAACAGAGTATTTTTATATGTTTGTTTTACTGTGTCCTTATGTTTTTCAGCATCAGCAGGGCTAGCAAAACGAGCAGCCTGACCACCACCAGCATGATCAGTGACATGGCAGCAAAGCCCCTGACTAAGTGGGCCAAAACCCAGGGTCCAGCAACAGTGTCTGTGGGTGACACCACTGCTTGTTCCACTGTTGTGCGTGCACACCAATCCCCTGTCCATGGCGCATGCCAAGATGTCTCCCACCCTGCACCTGTCTTTGAACACTCTCAACTAGCAGCATCAGCAAGCACGTCCACGTCCTTGTCCCAGCGCAGCATTCACTTGTCCCTACCTCAGTCCTTGGAACACAAGCGCAAATACGCAGCCAACACCCCACAGGCCACACTGCTAAATTCACACATTTTGCGAATGCTTGCACTCAAAATGTTGCCTTTTAGGCTCGTGGAGACGGAAGATTTCAACAATGTGATGGCGTAGGCCATCCCTCGATACTCAGTCCCAGCCATCACTATTTCTCCCGGTGAGCACGTGTCCCACAATATTAGATGTGTCCTCAACAACGCAGTTACTGGGAAAGGGAAAGTCCACCTAACCACTGACACGTGGACAAGTGCTTGTGGGCAGGGGAGATACAGCTCGCTGATGGCACACTGGATTAATATAGTGGAAGCTGTGACCCAGTCGGACCTTGGGATGGAACATGTCCACCCGACACCGAGGACCCTGGGTCAATCAGGGCACATTCTACAGCTCCTGCACCTCCTCCTCTTCAGCCTCCATCTCCAAAATGACCACATCAGTTGCAAGTTGGAAGCACTGCAGCTCTGCCTTGGCCAAGCAGCAACAGGCTGTGCTGAAGCTAATATGCTTAGGTGACAAACCGCACAACGCTGAAGAGTTGTGGACAGCTCTGAAAGAGCAAGCAGATCTGTGGCTGACACCGCTGACCCTACAGGCAGGCATGGTCATGTGTGACAATGGCCGGAACCTGGTGGCGACTCTGAGACGAGGTGAGCTCACACACGTACCATGCCTGGCCCATGTGCTTAACCTCGTGGTTCAGCGGTTTTTCCAAACCTACCCGGATCTGCCAGATCTGCTTTTCAAAGTACGCCGCCTGTGTGCCCATTTTAGAAAATCAGTTACAGCTTCCGCTGCCCTTGACCTGCTTCAGAAGCGTTTGCAGCTTCCAGCTCACCGACTGATCTGCGATGTCCCCATGCGTTGGAACTCTACATTGCAGATGTTGGGAAGGATTTGTGAGTAGAAGAGAGCAGTTGTTGACTACCAGCATCAACAAGGCCGTCTGAATTCAGGTCAGACTCCACACATAAAACCTCAAGAGTGGACAGGAATGTCAGACATATGTACCATCCTCCAAAACTTTGAGGACTCCACCAAGATGGTGAGCGTCGATGACTCCATAATTAGCATTACCATCCCGCTTCTCTGTCTTCTGAAACACTCTCTGCTCACAATTAAGGAGGATGCATTGCAGGCGGAGCACGATGAGATGGAGCAAGGAACCATACAGGGTGATTCCACACAGCCCAGTCTCATCTCATCCCAACATGAATTGGGTGACAGTGAGGAAGAGGAGGAGGAGGAAGAACAGGAGCTAGTTTCATGCGCTATAGATGGTACTACTTGCACAACTGTCATACCATCTGTTCAGCGTGGATGGCCTGAGGGCAGGGATGAGGAAGAGGAGGAGGATGAGGAGGAGAGCATGGTCAGTCATTCTCTTGGTGAGGACACTGAAGTCTTGCCTCTTTGCAGTCTGGCACATATGGCTGAGGTTATGTTACGCTGCCTTTTCCGTGACCCTCGCGTTGTCCAAATTTTGAGTGACAGACATTATTGGTTGGTGACACTTCTAGACCCATGCTACAAGGAGAACTTTCTGTCTCTTATAGCCACGCAGGACAGGCCTAATAAAATGGGGCAGTATGAGAAGGCCATTGTCGAATTATTAAAAAAATTCCCATCTGAAAACGCTGGTGGCAGAGGTCACAGTTCATTGGACAACCAAGGACTACAGGCAAGAGAGACACAAATGCAATTCAGCAGAGGCATACTGTCAAATTTCTGGGACAGTTTTTTCAGACTCTTCCATCGCACAAGCTCTGATGCGCGGGGTACTCTCCCAAGGAGGAAAACGTTGTGGAAGGTGCTGAGGAAGTACCTTGCCGACTGTAGCAACGTCCTCCGTGATTCCTCTGTGCTTTATAATTATTGGGTATCCAAGCTGGACATGTGGCATGAACTGGCTCTCTACGCCTTGGAGGTCCTGGCCTGCCCTGTCGCTAGCCATTTTGTCAGTGAGGGGTTTTAGTGCCTGGTGGAATTATAACCAATAGCCTCATCGACCTGTCAACTGAAAATGCTGACAGGCTGACTCTTATAAAAATGAACAAGGGCTGCATTGGGCCAGACTTCTCAGCACCACCGAATGATAGCAGCATAACATAATCTCAAATACAGTGTCTTTTTTTGGGAGGTCTAACTCTATTCCCATGAACCTCTGCCTTCACACCCAGACATAGGTGTACACTTCCTGATTTTGTCTATTTGCTCTTGTCCTCCTCCTACTCCCCATCCTCATCCTCCACCACCATATCCCCACCATACTGTATGTACCATATGAACATATCTACATCTCTTGCAAGGGACAATGGAGTTCCTCCAAATTTTTGGCAGAAGTTGCTTCACTGCATGTGCAAATAGTATGGGAGACCCACTTCCTAATAATGGGAACATTGTTTTCAGGAGGCACTCCGATCTCTACGTCTGTTGCAAGGGGCATTGAAGTTCCTCCAAATTTTTGGAAGCCATTGCTTCACTGCATAGGCAAACAGTATGGGAGACCCACTTCATAATAATGGTAACATGATTTTCAGGAGGCCCTCCAACCTCTACGACTGTTGCAAGGGGCATTGAAGTGCCTCCAAATTTTTGACAGCCATTGCAGTCACTGCATAGGCAAACAGTATGGGAGATCCTCTCCTTTCTAATGGGAATATGTCGTTACTAAGGCCCACCTCTATGTGTCTTTAAATTGTTAGTGGGGTTTTTCCTAAATTGTGGCAGCCATTGGACTCACTGTTTACCCTATAACTGTATAGCAGACCCAATCCTTTCTAATGGGAACATGTCATTACTGTGGCTCAGCTCTATGTGTCTTTAAATTGTTAGTGAGATTTTTCCTAAACTTTTGAAGCCGTTGGACTCACTGCATACCCTATATCTGAATAGCAGACCCTCTCCTTTCTAATGGGAACATATCATACTCATTACTGTGGCCCAGCTGTATGTGTCTTTAAATTGTTAGTGGGGTTTTTCCAAAATTTTGGCAGCCGTTGGACTCACTGCATACCTTATAACTGAATAGCAGACCCTTCCCTTTCTAATGGGAACATGTCGCTACTGTGGCCCAGCTCTATGTGTCTTTAAATTCTAGTAGGGTTTTCCTAAATTTTGGCAGCCATTGGACTCACTGCATACCCTATAACTGAATAGCAGACCCTCTCCTTTCTAATGGGAACATGTCGTACTCATTACTGTGGCCCAGCTGTATGTGTCTTTAAATTGATAGTGAGGTTTTTCCTAAATTTTGGCAGCCGTTGGACTCACTGCATACTATACAACTGTAAAGCAGACCCTCTCCTTTCTAATGGGAACATGTTGTTACTGTGGCCCAGCTCTATGTGTCTTTAAATTGTTAGTCGGGTTTTTACTAAATTTTGTCAGGTGTTGGACTCATTGCATACCCTATAACAATATAGCAGACCCTCTCCCTTCTAATGTGAACATATCATACTCGTTACTGTGGCCCAGCTGTATGTGTCTTTAAATTGTTAGTGGGGTTTTTCCTAACTTTTGGCAGCCGTTGGACTCACTGCATACCTTATAACTGAATAGTAGACCCTCTCCTTTCTAATGGGAACATGTCGTACCCGTTACTGTTGCTCAGCTCTATGTGTCTTTAAAATGTTAGTGGGGTTTTTCCTAAATTTTGGCAACCATTGGAATCACTGCATACCTTATAACTAAATATCAGATCCTCTCATTTCTAATGGGAACATGTCGTTACTGTGGCCCAGCTCTATGTGTCTTTAAAATCTAGTAGGGTTTTTCCTAAATTTTGGCAGCCGTTGGACTCACTACATACCATATAACTGAATAGCAGACCCTCTCCTTTCTAATGGGAACATGTCATTACTGTGGCTCAGCTCTATGTGTCTTTAAATTGTTAGTGAGATTTTTCCTAAACTTTTGAAGCCGTTGGACTCACTGCATACCCTATATCTGAATAGCAGACCCTCTCCTTTCTAATGGGAACATATCATACTCATTAC
The DNA here is from genome assembly GCF_046119375.1 of Phyllobates terribilis. Taxonomy (NCBI): domain Eukaryota; kingdom Metazoa; phylum Chordata; class Amphibia; order Anura; family Dendrobatidae; genus Phyllobates; species Phyllobates terribilis. The sequence goes on along the minus strand of NW_027362761.1, from coordinate 865,913,545 downwards.
TGTGGCCCAGCTGTATGTGTCTTTAAATTGTTAGTGGGGTTTTTCCAAAATTTTGGCAGCCGTTGGACTCACTGCATACCTTATAACTGAATAGCAGACCCTTCCCTTTCTAATGGGAACATGTCGCTACTGTGGCCCAGCTCTATGTGTCTTTAAATTCTAGTAGGGTTTTCCTAAATTTTGGCAGCCATTGGACTCACTGCATACCCTATAACTGAATAGCAGACCCTCTCCTTTCTAATGGGAACATGTCGTACTCATTACTGTGGCCCAGCTGTATGTGTCTTTAAATTGATAGTGAGGTTTTTCCTAAATTTTGGCAGCCGTTGGACTCACTGCATACTATACAACTGTAAAGCAGACCCTCTCCTTTCTAATGGGAACATGTTGTTACTGTGGCCCAGCTCTATGTGTCTTTAAATTGTTAGTCGGGTTTTTACTAAATTTTGTCAGGTGTTGGACTCATTGCATACCCTATAACAATATAGCAGACCCTCTCCCTTCTAATGTGAACATATCATACTCGTTACTGTGGCCCAGCTGTATGTGTCTTTAAATTGTTAGTGGGGTTTTTCCTAACTTTTGGCAGCCGTTGGACTCACTGCATACCTTATAACTGAATAGTAGACCCTCTCCTTTCTAATGGGAACATGTCGTACCCGTTACTGTTGCTCAGCTCTATGTGTCTTTAAAATGTTAGTGGGGTTTTTCCTAAATTTTGGCAACCATTGGAATCACTGCATACCTTATAACTAAATATCAGATCCTCTCATTTCTAATGGGAACATGTCGTTACTGTGGCCCAGCTCTATGTGTCTTTAAAATCTAGTAGGGTTTTTCCTAAATTTTGGCAGCCGTTGGACTCACTACATACCATATAACTGAATAGCAGACCCTCTCCTTTCTAATGGGAACATGTTGTTACTGTGGCCCAGCTCTATGTGTCTTTAAATTGTTAGTGGGGTTTTTCCTAAATTTTGGCAGCCGTTGGACTTACTGCATACCCTATAACTGAATAGCATACCCTCTCCTTTCTAATGGGAACATGTTGTACTCATTACTGTGGCCCAGCTCTATGTGTCTTTAAATTGTTAGTGGGGTTTTTCCTAAATTTTGACAGCCGTTGGTCTCACTGCATACCCTATAACTGTATAGCAGACCCTCTCCTTTCTAATGGGAACATGTTGTTACTGTGGCCCAGCTCTATGTGTCTTTAAATTCTAGTAGGGTTTTTCCTAAATTTTGACAGCTGTTGGACTCACTGCATACCCTATAACTAAATAGCAGACCCTCTCCTTTCTAATGGGGACATGTTGTACTCATTACTGTGGCCCAGCTCTATGTGTCTTTAAATTGTTAGTGGGGTTTTTCCTAAATTTTGACAGCCGTTGGTCTCACTGCATACCCTATAACTGTATAGCAGAACCTCTCCTTTCTAATGGGAACATGTTGTTACTGTGGCCCAGCTCTATGTGTCTTTAAATTCCAGTAGGGTTTTTCCTAAATTTTGGCAGCCGTTGGACTCACTGCATACCCTACAACTGAATAACAGACCCTCTCCTTTCTAATGGGAACATGTCACACTCATTAATGTGGCCCAGCTCTATGTGTCTTTAAACTGTTAGTGGGGTTTTTCCTAAATTTTGGCAGCCGTTGGACTCAATGCATACCTTATAACTGAATAGCAGACCCTCTCCTTTCTAATGGGAACATGTCGTTATTGTGGCCCAGCTATATCTGTCTTTAAATTGTTAGTGGGTTTTTTCCTAAATTTTGGCAGCCGTTGGACTCAATGCATACCTTATAAGTGAATAGCAGACCCTCTCCTTTCTAATGGGAACATGTTGTACTCATTACTGTGGCTCAGATCTATGTGTCTTTAAATTGTTAGTGGGGTTTTTCCCAAATTTTGGCAGTCCTTGCAGTCATAGCATGGGCATTACCACTCCTTTATAATGGGAACATTTTTTTACTGAGACCCTCCTCTATATCTCTTCAAAGGGGTATTGGGTTGCATCCAAATTTTTGGCAGCCCTTGCAGTCACAGCATACACAATAACAGTATACGAGACCCACTCGTTAATAATGGGAACAACAAAGTGTGACATGCAGAAGTAGCGCTGTTGCTTTAAAAGCATCCAGCAACTAGAGGGGTTAACACAGTTACAGGTGACAGGCAGAGCCCCAGGGGGATTGTGGGGAGGTTGTTTACTGTCTGGCTGGAGTCAAAGAGAAAGGTGGTGTGTGTGTTCTGTATCTCACAGAAGGGCCCCTGCAAGTGAAAAGGATTCAAGTCAGGAGTGAAGCTAAGCACAGGTCAGGTAGAGTTCCTGAACTAGCAGTGCAGATTATTGCCAGGCCGAAAGATAAGGACTGGAATAAATGGTGTCACAGGGATCATCTCCCTCAGTAAACCCTCCCCCCTCCTCCATCTCACTGTGCTTTAAAGAAGGCTGTGTTCATTAATATGCCTTTGCATTAGAACTGTGCTGTCCTGTACTACTGGGAAGACTGTGAACTGCTGTGCTGCTAAGGAAACTGTACTGTTTGTCACTGGAGCCTGTTGCTAATAAGACTTAACTTGCACTGGCTGTGCGGCTTCTTATTAAATGCTACTGTTCTACCATTTATGAGGACTCTTGTCAAGTGTGTCTGGTCAGCAAGTGAAACAACATACGTGTCTGTGCCTGAGAGTCAATACCCCTGTGTGCCTAAGAGAAGCTGCAGCACATGGTCTATGGTTGCCCTGAGTAATGGTTCCCCCAGGATTTCAAAGAATTCATGTAACCTGTCTCGCACGTATCTGAAGCTAGTGACATGCATGTAACAAAAGCATAGCCGGCTGATGGCTCTCTAACACTAGCGAGGGCCGATTGCTGGCCTTTTAAGAATAGAAAGGGCTACCTGATGGCCCTATAAAAATAGGCTTTGTGACTTTTAGAGTCCCTCCATCATAAATGAAACAGGATATGTCTGATAATGTGTCACACACCACATGGCCAGATAAGGTTGCAAAATGTTAAAATTAAATTTCCTGGTGAATGCATTTGTCTTGGTTGAAAGCAATGCAAAAGTGCAAAAACGCATCAAAAACACTATGTGTGAACATAGCCCAAGTTGTGGAGGAGTATTTTTGTTTTTGGCTATTTATTTTGCCTTATATACAAGTCATTACCCTGGAAAGGATGTTCCTTAACATATTTCCCAGGAAAATCTTGAAGGAGTTCCCAGAGATGCTTAGCACTTGTTGGCCCTTTTGCCTTCACTCTGCGGTCCAGCTCACCCCAAATCATCTCGATTGGGTTCAGGTCTGGTGACTGTGGAGGCCAGGTCATCTGGCAAAGCACCCCATCACTCTCCTTCTTGGTCAAATAGCCCTTACACAGCCTGGAGGTGTGTTTGGGGTCATTGTCCTGTTGAAAAATAAATGATGGTCCAACTAAACGCAAACCAGATGGAATAGCATGCCGCTGCAAGATGCTGTGGTAGCCATGCTGGTTCAGTATGCCTTCAATTTTGAATAAATCCCCAACAGTGTCACCAGCAAAGCACCCCCACATCATCACACCTCCTCCTCCATGCTTCACGGTGGGAACCAGGCATGTAGAGTCCCTCCGTTCACCTTTTCTGCGTCGCACAAAGACACGGTGGTTGCATCCAAAGATCTCAAATTTGGACTCATCAGACCAAAGCACAGATTTCCACTGGTCTAATGTCCATTCCTTGTGTTCTTTAGCCCAAACAAGTCTCTTCTGCTTGTTGCCTGTCCTTAGCAGTGGTTTCCTAGCAGCTATTTTACCATGAAGGCCTGCTGCACAAAGTCTCCTCTTAACAGTTGTTGTAGAGATGTGTTTGCTGCTAGAACTCTGTGTGGCATTGACCTGGTCTCCAATCTGAGCTGCTGTTAACCTGCGATTTCTGAGGCTGGTGACTTGGATAAAATTATCCTCAGAAGCAGAGGTGACTCTTGGTCTTCCTTTCCTGGGGCGGTCCTCATGTGAGCCAGATTCTTTGTAGCGCTTGATGGTTTTTGCAACAGCACTTGGGGACACTTTCAAAATTTGCCCAATTTTTCGCACTGACTGACCTTCATTTCTTAAAGTAATGATGGCCACTCGTTTTTCTTTACTTAGCTGCTTTTTTCTTGGCATAATACAAATTCTAACAGTCTATTCAGTAGGACTATCAGCTGTGTATCCACCAGACTTCTGCACAACACAACTGATGGTCCCAACCCCATTTATAAGGCAAGAATTCCCACTTATTAAACCTGACAGGGCACACCTGTGAAGTAAAAACCATTTCCGGTGACTGCCTCTTGAAGCTCATCAAGAGAATGCCAAGAGTGTGCAAAGCAGTCATCAAAGCAAAAGTTGGCTACTTTGAAGAACCTAGAATATAAGACATATTTTCAGTTGTTTCACACTTTTTTGTTAAGTATATGATCCACATGTGTTAATTCATAGTTTTGATGCCTTCAGTATGAATGTACAATTTTCAAAGTCATGAAAATACAGAAAAATCTTTAAATGAGAAGGTGTGTCCAAACTTTTGGTCTGTACTGTACATATCTTCCGTTCTGGTATATATCTTCCCCATCCTAGTATATATGTCCCCCTGTCTGGTATGTACATTCCCCATCCTGGTAAATATGTTCCCCATCCTGGACTACATCCTGTTATATATGTTCCCCATCCTGGTATATACAGTACAGACCAAAAGTTTGGACACACCTTCTCATTTAAAGATTTTTCTGTATTTTCATGACTATGAAAATTGTACATTCACACTGAAGGCATCAAAACTATGAATTAACACATGTGGAATTATATACTTAACAAAAAAGTGTGAAACAACTGAAAATATGTTTTATATTCTAGGTTCTTCAAAGTAGCCACCTTTCGCTTTGATAACTGTTTTGCACACTCTTGGCATTCTCTTGATGAGCTTCAAGAGGTAGTCACCGGAAATGGTCTTCCAACAATCTTGAAGGAGTTCCCAGAGATGCTTAGCACTTGTTGGCCCTTTTGCCTTCACTATGCGGTCCACCTCACCCCAAACCATCTCGATTGGGTTCAGGTCTGGTGACTGTGGAGGCCAGGTCATCTGGCGTAGCACTCCATCACTCTCCCTCTTGGTCAAATAGCCCTTACACAGCCTGGAGGTGTGTTTGGGGTCATTGTCCTGTTGAAAAATAAATGATGGTCCAACGAAACGCAAACCGGATGGAATAGCATGCCGCTGCAAGATGCTGTGGTAGCCATGCTGGTTCAGTATGCCTTCAATTTTGAATAAATCCCCAACAGTGTCACCAGCAAAGCACCCCCACACCATCACACCTCCTCCTCCATGCTTCACGGTGGGAACCAGGCATGTAGAGTCCATCCGTTCACCTAATCTGCGTCGCACAAAGACACGGTGGTTGGAACCAAAGATCTCAAATTTGGACTCATCAGACCAAAGCACAGATTTCCACTGGTCTAATGTCCATTCCTTGTGTTCTTTAGCCCAAACCTGTCTCTTCTGCTTGTTGCCTGTCCTTAGCAGTGGTTTCCTAGCAGCTATTTTACCATGAAGGCCTGTTGCACAAAATCTCCTCTTAACAGTTGTTGAACAGATGTGTCTGCTGCTAGAACTCTGTGTGGCATTGACCTGGTCTCTAATCTGAGCTGCTGTTAACCAGCGATTTCTGAGGCTGGTGACTCAGATAAACTTATCCTCAGAAGCAGAGGTGACTCTTGGTCTTCTTTTCCTGGGGCAGTCCTCATGTGAGCAAGTTTCTTTGTAGCGCTTGATGGTTTTTGCAACTGCACTTGGGGACACTTTCAAAGTTTTCTCAATTTTGTGGACTGACTGACCTTCTTTTCTTAAAGTAATGATGGCCACTTGCTTTTCTTTACTTAGCTGCTTTTTTCTTGCCATAATACAAATTCTAAGTCTTTTCATTAGGACTATCAGCTGTGTATCCACCAGACTTCTGCACAACACAACTGATGGTCCCAACCCCATTTATAAGGCAAGAAATCCCACTTGTTAAACCTGACAGGGCACACCTGTGAAGTGAAAACCATTTCCGGTGACTACCTCTTGAAGCTGATCAAGAGAATGCCAAGAGTGTGCAAAGCAGTCATCAAAGCAAAAGTTGGCAACTTTGAAGAACCTAGAATATAAGACATATTTTCAGTTGTTTCACACTTTTTTGTTAAGTATATAATTCCACATGTGTTAATTCATAGTTTTGATGCCTTCAGTGTGAATGTACAATTTTCAAAGTCATGAAAATACAGAAAAATCTTTAAATGAGAAAATGTGTCCAAACTTTTGGTCTGTACTGTATATATATACCAGGATGGGGCCAGTATGAGGGACATATATACCAGGATGGGAACATATATACAAGGGTGGGCCCAGGGTGGGAGACATGCATACCAGGAAGAAGCCCAGGATGGAGGACATTACTACATAATGATAGAGGGGGGGGGGCAACTACTACTTATAGGATTTAGAATGATACAAGGGCCAATACATCTGGTCAAAATGTGGGTGCGGGGTTGAGGGGGTTCCTTGTCCAAATGTTGCACCTGGGCCCATTGGACTCTAGTAAAAGTTTGGGCACCCCTGATCAAAATCAGTTATTGTGAACAGTTAAGCAAGTTGAAGATGAAATGATCTCTAAAAGGCATATTGCTAAAGATGACATATTTCAGTTGTATTTTAGGCAAATAAATATATATATTGTCTTTTTTTTTCATTTTAAAAAATTACAATAAGGGAAATGGGCCTATGCAAAAGTTTGGGCATCCTTGGAGATTTGTGTGCTTTGATAATTTTGACCAAGATTTCTGATGGGGTGCACCTTACGAAGACTGGAAAACATGTATTTGGAAGTCGCCTTGCTACACTCATCAGAAGAGCTTTAAACTAGAACAATGTGGGAAGGGAAGCAAAAGGCCAGAAAAAGCCATACAGCTGACAAATACTATTGAGATCTCTGCTACTGGAAGTGGAAAGGAAGAACAAAGACAAAACAATTTAAATAATAAAAATATGGGAGGAAGAGAAACCAATCACAAACTAAAATGTTTTTATACAAATGCACAAAGCATGGGCAACAAACAAGGAGAATTGGAACTACTAATGCAGGAAAAGGAATATGATGTCATTGGAATCACTGAAACTTGGTGGGACGATACACATGATTGGAATAAAAGGCTAAAAGGATACAACTTATTTGCAAGAAACAGACTTGATAAACGAGGAGGAAGTGTTGCATTGTATGTTAGAAAAGCGTATATCTGCACAGAGATGGAAGCTTCAGAGACTGGGAGTTCTGTGGAAACTGTTTGGGTAAGAATACAAGGAGAGAACAACGGAAAGGACACCATTGTAGGCATTTACTACAGGCCACCTGGGCAAGCTGAAGATATGGATGAACTCTTTATGTATCAAATGACCAAGTTCTCCAAAAAATATGACGTAGTGGTCATGGGAAATTTCAACTATCCAGACATTTGTTGGGAATCTCTCTCAAGTAAAACTAACAGGTCAAGCAAATTCTTATCCTCTCTTGCTGACAACTTTATCTTCCAAAAGGTAGGGGAGAAAACAAGGGGATCTGCTACTTTGGATCTAATCCTTATAAACAGGGAGGAAATGGTTGAGGAGGTAAAGGTGGCTGGGACCCTAGGAGGCAGCGATCATGCTATTATAGAATTTTGGATAACTAGAGGAGGAAGACATGTGAAGACTCAAACTTCAAGGTTAGATTTTAGAAAGGCAGATTTTAAGAGACTCAGAAAGAGAATAGGAGGGATCCAATGGCTGGATGTCCTTAAGGACAAAAATGTCCAGGAAGGATGGGAAATTTTTAAAAATGAGATTCTCAAAGCACAATCGTTAACAATCCCGAAAAGTAGGAAGAATGGGAAGCATTTAAGGAAACCAGGATGGATGAACACAGAACTTAAACACATGCTATAAAGAAAGAAAGAAATGTTTATTAAATGGAAAGAGGGAGGCATATCTAAAGAAGATTATAATGCAGTCTGCAGATCCTGCAGGGCACGTATCAGGTTAGCTAAAGCTGACAATGAATTAAGGCTTGCAAGAGATGTCAAAAGCAATAAAAAAGGATTTTGGGGGTATGTCAAAAGTAAAAGAAAAGTCAAAGATGCTATAGGATTTTTACAGGATGAAAATGGAGAAATGGTAAGAGAGGATGTTGAGAAGGCCGAACTTTTTAATTCCTATTTTGCATCTGTTTTCTCTCAGAAAGAAAATGTAACATCAACTGATCTTCACTGTCCTTTTAAAGGAATAGAGGAATCCAAGTTATCTGTAAACAGAAAGATTGTGAGGGAATATTTAGCTAACATAAATGAGTTCAAGTCACCAGGTCCAGATGAATTACACCCCAGAGTACTGAAGGAGATCGTAGAAGAAATTTTAGAACCACTCTCCATAATCTTTGAAAATTCTTGGAGAACAGGAGAAGTCCCAGAAGACTGGAGAAGAGCAAATGTTGTTCCTATCTTCAAAAAGGGGAAGAAGGTGGACCCAGGGAACTATAGGCCGGTGAGTCTGACTTCTATACCAGGAAAGATCTTTGAACAAATTATTAAACAACATGTATGTAAGTACATGGATAAGAATGAAGTGATTAACCAGAGTCAGCATGGGTTTGTAACTAACAAGTCATGTCAGACTAGCTTAATTTCCTTCTATGACAGAATCACTGACTGGGTGGATCAGGGAAATGCTGTAGATATAGTATATCTTGACTTCAGCAAAGCATTTGACAAAGTATCTCACACCATCCTTATTGAAAAAATGACCAAGTATGCAATGGACCAGGCAACTGTTAGGTGGATTCATAACTGGCTTAGTGATCGGACTCAAAGGGTGGTTGTAAATGGCTTCACATCCAGCTGGATGAATGTCTCAAGTGGGGTACCACAGGGCTCCGTCCTGGGACCTGTATTGTTCAACATCTTTATCAATGATTTAGATGAAGGAATTGAGGGTAAACTGATTAAATTTGCTGACGACACAAAGCTAGGAGGGATAGCTAATACTAGAGAAGAGAGAGAGAGGATTCAAAAAGACCTAAATAAACTGGAGCAGTGGGCAGCAACCAACAGAATGTTTTTTAACAGGGAAAAATGCAAAGTACTACATCTGGGCAATAAAAATGAAAAAAGCATATACAGAATGGGAGGAATAGAGCTAAGCAACAGTACATGTGAAAAAGACTTAGGTATACTAATAGATCATAGACTGAACATGAGTCAACAGTGTGATGCAGCAGCAAAAAAGGCAAATACAATTCTGGGATGTATTAACAGAAGCATACAGTCTAGATCACGTGAAGTCATTATCGGTCTTTACTCCTCTTTGGTCAGACCTCATCTGGAATACTGTTTACAGTTTTGGGCACCACATTTTAAAAAAGACATAGACAAACTGGAGCAAGTTCAGAGAAGAGCGACCAGAATGGTGACTGGTCTGCAAACCATGTCCTATGAGGAACGGTTGCAGGATTTGGGAATGTTTAGCTTGCAAAAAAGAAGACTGAGAGGAGACTTAATAGCTGTCTACAAATATGTCAAGGGCTGTCACATTGTAGAAGGATCATCTTTATTCTCATTTGCACAAGGAAAGACTAGAAGCAATGGGATGAAACTAAATGGGAGGAGACACAGATTAGATATTAGAAAAAACTTTTTGACAGTTAGGGTGATTAATGAGTGGAACAGGCTGCCACGAGAGGTGGTGAGTTCCCCTTCAATGGACGTCTTCAAACAGAGGCTGGACAGACATCTGTCTGAGATGATCTAGTGAATCCTGCTTTGAGCAGGGGGTTGGACCAGATGACCCAGGAGGTCCCTTCCAACTCTACCATTCTATGATTCTATGATTCTATGATTCTATGACCTTAATTAGCCTGTTAGGGTTATGGCTTGTTCACTACCATTGTTAGGAAATGCCAGGTGATGAAAATTTCCCAGCTTTATAAAAACCAAGCCTCCTCTAACTTTATGCCAAAAAAACAGCAGCCATGGGTTATTCTAAGCAGCTGCCTAGCACTCTGAAAATGAAAATGGTGGAGGCCCATAAAGCAGGAGAAGGCTAAAAGAAGATAGCAAAGTGTTTTCAAGTTGCCCTTTCCTCAGTTTGAAATGTAATTAAGAAATGGCAGTTAACAGGAACAGTGAAGGTCAAGATAAGGTCTGGAAGACCAAGCAAAATTTCAGTGAGAGCTGTTCGTACGATTGCTAGAGAGGCAAATCAGAACCCCCGCTTAACCTCAAAAGACCTACAGAAAGATTTAGCAGACCCTAGCTTTGTGGTTCATTGTTCTACTGTTCAGAGACACCTGCACAAATATGACCTTCATGGAAGAGTCATCAGAAGAAAACCTCTCCTGCAGCCTCACCATAAAATTCAGCATCAGAAGTATGCAAAAGAACATCTAAACAAGCCTGATACATTTTGGAAACAAGTTCTGTTGACCGAAAAGGTTAAAATAGAAGTCTTTGGCCACAATGATCAAAGGTATGTGTGGAGAAAAAAGGCCACCAAATTTCAGGAAAATAACATCTCGCCAACTATTAAGCATGGGGGTGGATCAATCATGCTTTGGGGTTGTGTTGCAGCCGATGGTACAGGGGACATTTCACGGGTAGAGGGAGCAATGGATTCAATGAAATTTCAACAAATTCTTGATGCAAACATAACACCATCTGTAAAAAAGCTGAAGCTGAAAAGAGGATGGCTTCTACAAATGGTTAATGATCCTAAACAAACATCAAAATCCACAATAGGCTACCTCAAAAGGTGCAAGCTGAAGGTTTTACAATGGCCCTCACAGTCCCCTCTTCTGAACATCAATGAAAATCTGTGGCTAGACCTCAAAATAGCAGTGCATGCAAGATGACTGTAGCATCGGCGTCTCTGCCCCATTCTAGGCAGAGACGCCGTCCCTCTCACCTCCCCGCTCCTGGCGCGGCGTCCTCCAGCGCTTCTCTCCCCGCTGCTTCCGGCACGCGCTCCTTCCCCGGCAGTGTGCTTAGGGCGCGCGCGCGCTCCCCCTCTCTTAAAGGGAGCGCGCGCGCCGTCCTAAGGAGTCCCCGGCCAATTGCCGGAGGACCTCCCATATAAAAGGCACCTCCTCCAAAATGGAGGTGCCCGAGCAATGTTGTAGCACTGTTCACTACTCTGCTTCAGCCCTCAGGTCCCGTTGCCAGTTACCTGCCAGATACCTGCCAGATTCCTGCCAGTCTGCTGTCTAATTCCTGCCTGATATCCTGCTACCTGCCTGCTAGCCTGAGGTCCGACGGTCTGCCCTCCAACTTCTGTCAGTCTGTCTAAGGACCAGCTTGCCCGCTCACCTGGGAGCGCACATCTTCTACCTGCCTGCTTGCCTGAGGTCCGACGGTCTGCCTTCCAACTCCTGTCAATCTGTCTAAGTACCAGCTTGCCCGCTCACCTGGGAGCGCTCATCTGCTGCCTGTCTGCTAGCCTACCAGGAGGCTCTGCCGTCACGTGCTGTGACCACCCGCCTGTCCAGAGACTCCTGCCCGCTCACCTGGGAGCGCTCATCTGCTACCTGTCTGTTGGTCTTCCTGGAGGCTCCGCCGTCACATGCTGTGACCACCCGTTTATCCAGAGACTCTCGCCTGCTCACCTGGGAGCTCACGTCTATCATCTGCCGCCACAGGTCGTACCAATCCTTTACCCAGAGACTGCCCCGGTCACTTGCCGTGACCTCCTGCCCGTTCATCCAGAGACTGCCCCGGTCACTTGCCGTGACCTCCTGCCCGTTCATCCAGAGACTGCCCCGGTCACTTGCCGTGACCTCCTGCCCGTTCATCCAGAGACTGCCCCGGTCACTTGCCGTGACCTCCTGTCCGTTCATTCAGAGACTGTCCCAGTCACCTGCTGTGACTGCCTGCCCGTCTACCCTGGTCGCCACCCGCTCCCTTACAAGGACCGCCCCCTTGTATAGTAGCTCAGAGGTTCCGCCTCCCAGACCCGTTACAATGACCAAGGAATCTCACAGAACTGGAAGGATTTTCCAAGGAAGAATGGATGAAAATCCCTCAAACAAGAATTGAAAGACTCTTGTCTTGCTACAAAAAGCTTTTACAAGCTGTGATACTTTCAAAAGGGGGTGCTACTAGGTACTAACCATGCAGGATGCCCAAACTTTTGCATTGGTCCATTTTCATTTTTTCGTCATTTTTAAAATGTAAAATATTAAAAAATATATTTTTTGCCTAAAATACAAAGGAAATCTGTTATCTTTAACTTCAGGCCTTTTAGAGATCATTTCATCTTCAACTTGCTTAACTGTTCACAATAACACTAACTTTGACCAGGGGTGCCCAAACTTTTACATGCCACTGTACTGAGCAGCAATTTATGTTAGCTAAACTGAGGTAATTTAAAGGGGTTATTCACTACTTGTCAATCAGCATGTTTTCTCCCAGTATTTTTACTCCACTCTGGTGCTGAAGCCGTTCCAGCGGTGTTGGCACTCGCTATCCCGGGGATTGGGTGACATCATGTCACAAGATCCCTGTGTCCAATTAGTACTGGCTTCACTCTCCCGCCTTTAGACGCAGCTCTCACTTCCTCTTGATGTTTGATTTGTCCAATGGCGTGGAGAATGAAGCCTGTGCTGTTTAGGTGCAGGGATTACATGACATAACAATGTGACACGATCCCCAGGAGAGCGACTGCCGACACCGCTGGAACGGCTCCAGCACCAGAGGTGAATATAAGTGTTGTTATTCTAAGGGGGGGCAAATATGCTGATTGTGAATGGGTTGTGGACATCCCCTTTAATCTAATATACATTCTGTGGCTCTGGTTTGAGAAGAAAGCAGATATTTTTTTCTAATCTTTTACACTTGTCAGTATACTGGTGATCAACCTCTCTGTATAAGTGGTGTGTAAGGGTTTTATTTTAGACTATTGCAACAATGTAGTTTGCGAAAAATATTTTTTTTACAACACGCACACTTTGTGAGGTAGACAGTTGTGTTTATATATCTGGATTATGAAGATTTTTCTTTTGGCTTTACAACAAAAAATATGGCTTACATGACTCAATGCATCAAGCCCACTTTCTGTCACACACATGCCTTGGTTTCAGCATTTTCATTTAGTAGCAAACTTTTCACTGAGGGGTTTAAAACACTGCCCTCCTTGTTTGCATTGTGTGAATAATAAAAGAAGGCTGTTATTAAGGTGCTGTTACTGCAGCATATCACAGATCAATCAATTTTTAGTCACATTGAGGGACTATGGAAGTACAGCACTTCTCTTATTACTTGAAACTTTTCATTATTATTCTCAGACTACCACTCTCATTTCATGATGACCTACAAATTTGAGAAAATACAAATTTCAGAAAATACCACTCAAAATAAATCCTCCTATCCGGTCATCTGTAATCATTAATATATTAAAACCCTGAAATAGTATCTAATGTGTTCATGTTTAGCCATGAACTGTGATAATAACAAAGCATTTTATTTAAAAAAATTCATTAAAATTGAATGTGATTCAAAAATGAACTCAAGTCATACTTCTGTAAAGATGCAGAAGTCTGTAGGCAGTTGGTCAAAGGTAAATCATGAAACTAATGTAAACTATGAATGTAAAGAGTAAGATACAATTTCATTACTGACTGTAATATAATTTCATATCAACATATAAAACCTACAGAAAAATGGTGGCTAGCCAGAGGGCCAGTGTAAGCAAGTTAAAAAAAAAGGGAGAGGGTGGGGCAGCAAAAAAACAGCATCTGAACACAAAACCTACAAGGAATGACTGTGCTTGAATAGAGATAATAACTATATTGAAACAAAATGCAGACAAAAAGTCCATAAAATGACAGGTATATAGTAATGGGTGATAACATAATTGGAAAACTGTTCCACATAAGATATAAGGTATAAATAATGATGGATATGCAGTGAAGAACAGAACTTGTTTTAATGAAATGGATCCCTGTGACTCACTGTGGATTACAGTTGAACCATAAATGATATTGCACCAGTGGTAAGGAAAGTATTAAAAGTTAGTAGGTGACGCAGAGTCAGCCTAATTTGAAAGTAGATTGCCTGTGATAGTAAAGGTAAGTATTAGTGATCAGCGAACATGCTCGTCACTGCTCGGTACTTGCCCAAGCATCTCACTGCTCGAGATGCTCGGCGAGTATTTCCGGGTTGCTCAGATTTGAGCTCGGGTCCCCCCCCAGCATGTTTGGCGCTCTTTAGAGAACCAATGAACATGCAGGGATTGCCTGCCACTGTAACATCCCTGGCGGCGTGCTTGCATGGCTTGCCACCTCCCACCATGCAAGACCACAATCTTACCTATCAGACCAGGCTGCACACTTTGCTCCAGTACCTGCTGTTTGTATGTCTCTTGTCTGCTGGTTTAGGGCGGCGGCGCTGTTACTTCCTGATTCTTAAAACTACAGTGTGTGCAGTCCTAATGCGTCCCCAGCCTATTGCTGTGAGTCACTGGATACTTAAACCCCCTCCACCCAGTAGGAGGTGCCTGAGCAAGACTTTCATTCAGTTTGCTCTGTGCAACTGAGTTGCCAGGTCCTGTCCTGTATCTTGTCTGTTTCCGCCCCTGGGGGCTGTATACCCAGGCCTGCTACCTGTATCTGTGACTTCTGGTCTGTCTCCGCCACCCTGGGGGCTGAGTTTCCAGGCTCGTTTCTTTATCTAATTCCTGGTTCAGTTTCTGTCTGAACTGTGTTCTAGCCTGTTACCTGTTTGTCTCTATGCCCGAACCTTCCCTTTTCCTGCAGTGTCTGAACCTGCACCTAACTCCAACTCGTTGTCTCTGAACTTCTGTTTGTGAGTTTTGTGTACACTCGTTACTTCATTGTAAGTACCTTGTGTGTATCTGGTTCTGCTTGTTCACCACACCTGTGGTTTTGCTCTGCTCTACTTGTCTACCGCATCTGCGGGTTTTGCTCTGCTCTGCTTCTCTACCGCATCTGCGGGTTTTGCTCTGCTCTGCTTGTCTACCACATCTGCGGGTTTTCCTCTGCTCTGCTTGTCTACCGCACCTGCGAGTTTTGCTCTGCTCTGCTTGTCTACCGCACCTGCGGGTTTTGCTCTGCTCTGCTTGTCTACCGCACCTGTGGGTTTTGCTCTGCTCTGCTTGTCTACCGCATCTGCGGGTTTTGCTCTGCTCTGCTTGTCTACCGCATCTGCGGGTTTTGCTCTGCTCTGCTTGTCTACCACATCTGCGGGTTTTCCTCTGCTCTGCTTGTCTACCGCACCTGCGAGTTTTGCTCTGCTCTGCTTGTCTACCGCACCTGCGGGTTTTGCTCTGCTCTGCTTGTCTACCACACCTGTGGGTTTTGCTCTGCTCTGCTTGTCTACCGCATCTGCGGGTTTTGCTCTGCTCTGCTTGTCTACTGCACCTGCGGGTCCGTTCCTGTGTCCCAGTCTGTACTGGTCCCTATCCTGTCTGCGTTCCTACCTGCCAGTACCCGCCTGTCTGCATGCCAGTCGTGCCTGCCAGTGCCCACCTGTCTGCATGTCAGCCCTGCTTGCCAGTGCCCACCTGTCATCATACCAGCCGTGCCTGCCAATACCCACCTGTCTGCAAACCAGCCGTGCCTGCCAGTATCCACCTGTCTGTATGCCAGCCTAACCTGCCTGTTCCTGCATTCCCCGGTGTGGGTCAACAGCTGTGACCGGGGTCTGACCTGGAGTAGCACCTGGTCCCTCTGCTCGGTTCCTCTCTGGTTCATGGAGTCGACTGAGCCGCCGTGTGACCTTGGTCGGACCGAGTTGATACTTAGTTATGCCCCTCCAGGCACTCCCCGGTTCATGGTCCAGTGGGATCACTAATCATGCTCACGCCAGTCAGTCTGGGCATGTGCGTAACAGCCACTCACTGCAATGCTGCAGCCATGTTGGTTGTGGCATTACAGTGATTGGCTGGCCGCACAGCATCATCAGGTGTATATAAGACCGGGCACCGCCATGCTCGTCACCGTCTACCCCAGAATCAGGCAGAGTAGGGAGAGGTGCTGCTGCGTCAGGGAGAGATTTGAATGTTTATAGTTAGTATAGGTATTCCACAACATATATATATAATATCTATCTGAACTAACAGTCCTTCTGAGGACTAATCCAGCTGCATATAATCCATGCTAGGCAGGCAAGCAGTGTATGTTGCAGACTGCAGTGCATGATACAGAACAAGAGGGTCCATTGAACGTCCTGTTAGTATAGGTATTCCACAACATATATCTATATCTATCTGAACTAACAGTCCTTCTGAGGACTAATCCAGCTGCATATAATCAGTGCTGGGCAGGAAGTGTATTTGGCAGACTGCAGTGTATGATACAGCACAAGAGGGTCCATTGAACGTCCTGTCTGCTGCTGCTGTAATAATTACAGATATTTCTAGACATAGAAAGGCAATTTTTTTTATCTTAATCCTGGTTATTTGCTTAAAAAACAATCCAGAGTACACCATTTTTCTGCTCTATTTGCTTGTTGGCACTGCAGAATACAGCCAGATCCTTTCCATATTACAGCGATAAAAATCCAGAAATTTGTAGTGAAAATGGAAAATATTGGCCGCCATTTAAATTTTGTTGCACTGTGTCAGTGAAGTTATTGACATGAGGTCGCTGTGAAAAATAGTAACCTACAGGCCAGCGATTTAAAACTGTGGTTTTCCATCACACGTATCACATACAGTATATGTGTGCTCCAAATTCAGCCATTTCTGGCCTTCATTTAAATTTTGTTGCAGTGTGTCAGTGAAGTTATTGACACGAGGTCGCTGTGATAAATAGCAATCTATAGGCCAGCTATTTAAAACTGGTTTTCCATCACACGTATCACATATACAGTAAGTGTGCTCCAAATTCAGCCATTTGTAGTGAATGTGTAAAATATTGTCCTCCATTTAAATGGGCAAGGCGCATGGCAAGGGACGGGGAAGTGGACGTGATGGTGATGGTGCGGGGACCACAGAACACCACTATTGATCACAGAGCAGTGTGAAAAGGTTATTGGTTGGATAGCAGATAATGCTTCCAGTCCAGCTAGCCACCACCACCTTGTCTTCCACACGGTCAAGTCTCAGTAGCTGTGAATCTGGACTGCATATTCCTCACCCTGATCCTCCTTCCTCCCACCATGCCGAGTTCCCGGAGAAAACTGATCCCACACTTGGACAATCATAAGAGCTGTTCACTTTTCCATTTATAGATTCGGGCCTCTTGCCCGGTCCATTTGAAGTGGGGCAAGAGGAGATCGCATGTAGCGATGCCCAAAAATTTGAGCAGCCACAGTCACACGAAGGCGATGGTGGGAAAGTGTCACAAAAGGTGGATGATGAGACACATTTGCCAGAAAGTCAGGAGGAGGACCAGGGTGCGGAAGTGGAAGATGAGGTGGTGGACGATGAAGTCACTGACCCAACTTGGCAAGGTGACATGCAGAGCGAGGATAGCAGCACACAGGGGGAGGGAGGCGTAGCACTACAACAGGCAAGAACAAGCAGTGTGATGGCCACAGACAGAAGGCGGGCAACCATTCCCCGTAACATCAACACGACGGAAGTTGCCAGTACAACTTCCCGAGTCTGGTTGTTTTTTAAAGACTCTGCCAATAACTCCAAAAAGGCCATTTGCACCACCTGCCAGGACAGCATCAGCATGGGTAGCAAAACTAGCAGACTGACCAAAACCAGCATGATCAGGTATGAACATGGAAGCAAAACACCCGACTAAGTGGGCTGAACCCCTGGGTGACACCACTGCATGTTCTGCTGTTGTGTGTGCACGTCAATCCCCTGTCCATGGCGCATGCCAAGATGCCTCCCGCCCTGCACCTGTCGTTGAACATTCTCAACTAGCACCATCAGCAAGCACGTCCACTTCCTTGTCCCAGCGCAGCATTCAGTTGTCCTTACCCCAGTCCTTGGAATGCAAGCGCAAATACGCAGCTAATGCCCCAAAGGCCACACTACAAAATTCACACATTTCGCAAATGCTTGTGTGGCACCCTAGGGGTCTGGTTGCCACAGTGGTAGTAATACCATGTCTGGGAGCAAAACAGGAGTTTCCTGGCTAGGAACACATTACCTGCAACACCTCCTGCCCCAGACCAGAAAGGGGAGGATCCTGCCCTATATAACTGGATCTGGAGGCGGGGTTAGTCTAAGTCTAGTGTCAGGAGTCAGATAGGACACAAAAGAGTAAAGAGCCAGGGACTGGAGCTGGAGTTAGCTCGTCCTGGCCAGTATACACAGAGGACCGGACACCGGAGTCCGAGGCTGTGGGACCCTTCAGGCCCAGCAGCAGATACCGCAGGGCAGGGGATTGCAGGTCTCCTGGCCCAACAGAAGCCCGGAGGCTCAGCCACATGAAAGGACCCGTACCGCCACAGAGGAGCGAGGAATCCACAAGGTCCGAGTCGCCAGCTATACGGGTGAGTGCAGCACGTTACACTCAGGGACGTGGGCTACAACACGACTATAAGCGGGATAACCAAAGAATTTAGTCAGAACGGCAGGCCTACAACTTCACCTGGCCAGGAGGACTCTAGGATTGTTCCCAGACTGACCAGGCCCTCATCACTAACCGGTACTCCCGTTGGGGCCCATATAATCGCCAACAGTAAAGACCCTGGGACTGCACTGCAAAGACTCCGTGTTCTCATTACTGATATTTTGCACTACTACCACCATCATCCATACTCGCTGCCCTGAAGCTCCACTCTTCCTGTGGGGAGTTACATCACCTTGCTGCACATACCACCAGCTTCAGCGGACTGCTCCGCAGCGGCGGTTCCCAATAACCGCATTCCACAGGTGGCATAGTCGGATTATACATAAACTACCCTGGTTTGACCGCCCTGGGACACAGACCGGGTCGCTGCCATGGTGACTACAACCCCCAGCATCTACAGGCCCGGCTCCGGGTACCCCACGGCCCAGGGGGCGCATCACTTGCACTCGAAATGTTGCCTTTTAGGCTCATGGAGATGGAAGCTTTCCGCAACCTGATGGCGCTGGCCGTCCCTTGGTACTCAGTCCCCAGCCGCCACTATTTCTCCTGGTGTGCCGTCCCCGCATTACATAAACACATGTCCCACAACATTAGCCGCGCCCTCAACAATGCAGTTACCGGTAAAGTCCACCTAACCACGGACACGTAGACAAGTGCTTGTGAGCAGGGATGGTACATCTCGCTGATGGCACATTGGGTTAACATAGTTGAAGCCGGGACCCAGTCAGACCTTAGGACGGAACACGTCCTCCCAACGCCGAGGACTATGGGTCCTAGGTCAATCAGGGTTGCCCCCACATTCTACAGCTCCTGCACCACATCCTCCTCCTCTTCAGCCTCCATTTCCGAAATTACCACATCAGTCACAAGCTGGAAGCACTGCAGCACTGCCTCAGCCAAGCGGCACCAGGTTGTGCTGAAGCTAATATGCTTAGGTGACAAACCGCACAATGCTGAAGAGTTGTGGACAGCTCTGAAAAAGCAGGCAGATCTGTGGCTGACACCGCTGAATCTACAGCCAGGCAAGGTCGTGTGTGACAATAGCCAGAAACTGGTGGCGGCTCTGAGGCGAGGCGAGCTCACACATGTACCATGCCTGGCCCATGTGCTTAACCTTGTGGTTCAGCGGTTTCTCAAAACCTACCCGAATCTGCCGGATCTGTTTGTCAAAGTACACAGCCTGTGTGCCCATTTTAGAAAGTCAGCTACAGCTTCCACCACCCTTGCCATGCTTTAGCTGCATTTGCAGCTTCTGGCTCATCGACTGGTGTGTGATGTCCCCACGCGTTGGAACTCCACATTGCAGATGTTGGGATGGATTTGTGAGCAGAAGAGGGCAGTTGGTGAGTACCAGCATCAACAAGGCCGTCGGTATTCAGGTCAGACTCCACATATAAGACCTCTGTACCATCCTCCAAAACTTTGAGGACTCCACCAAGATGGGGAGATGCGATGACGCCATAATTAGCGTCACCATCCCGCTTTTCTGTCTTCTGAAATGCTCTCTGCTCTCAATTAAAGAGGATGCATTGCAGGCAGAGCACGATGAGATGGAGCAAGGAACCATACAGGGTGATTACACACAGCCCAGCTTCATCTCATCCCAATGTGGTTGAGGAGGAGGAAAAACAGGAGCTAGTTTCCTGCGCTATAGACGGTACTACCTGCACAACTGTCATACCGTCTGTTCAGCGTGGATGGCCTGAGGACAGGGAGGAGGAGGAAGAGGAGGAGGATGAGGAGAGCATGGTCAGTCATCCTCTTGATGAGGACACGGAAGTCTTGCCTCTTTGCAGTCTGCACACATGGCTGAGTTTATGTTACATTGCCTTTCCCGTGACCCTCACGTTATCCAAATTTTGGGTGACAGTAATTACTTGTTGGTGATGCTTCTAGACCCACGCTACAGGGAGAATTTTGTCTCTTATTCCCTTGCAGGACAGGCCTAATAAAATGGTGCAGTACGAGAATACCCTTGTTGCCGAATTATTAAAAAAATTCCCATCTGAAAACGCTGGCGGTAGAGGTCACAGTTCGTTGGACAATCAAGGAGTACAGGTGAGAGAGCTACAAATGCAATCCAGCAGAGGCAGGCGAACACTGTCAAAGTTCTGGGACAGTTTTCTCAGATGTTCCAATTGCACAGGCCCTGAGGCGCAGGGTACTCTCACAAGGAGTGCAAAGATGCTGAGGGAGTACCTTGCCGACCATACCAACATCCTCCGCGATTCCTCTCTGCCTTATATGTATTGGGTATCTAAGCTGGACACGTGGCATGAACTGGCCCTCTATGCCTTGGAGGTCCTGGCCTGCCCTGCTGCTAGCGTTTTGTCAGAGCGGGTTTTTAGTGCCGCCGGTGGAATTATAATCGATAGGCGCATCCGCCTGTCAACTGAAAATGCTGACAGGCTGACTCTTATAAAAATGAACAAGGGCTGGATTGGGCCAGACTTCTCAACAGCACCGAATGATGGAAGCGTAACATAAACTCAAATACAATGTCTTTTTTTGGGAGGTCTAACTCTATTCCCATGCACCCATGGGTATACACTTCCTGATTTTGTCTATTTGCTCTTGTTCTCCTCCTTCTCCACATCCTCATCCTCCACCACCATATCACCACCATATGTACCATATCAACATATCTACGTCTCTTGCAAGGGGCATTGGAGCTCCTGTAAATGTTTGGCAGCCGTTGCTTCAGTGCATAGGCAAATAGTATGGGAGACCCACTTCCTAATAATGGGAGCATTTTTTGCAAGAGGCCCTCTGACCTCTACGTCTCTTGCAAGGGGTATTGGAGTTCCTCCAAATTTTTGGCAGCCGTTGCACACTGCATGGGCAAACAGTATGGGAGAAACAATGCCTAATAATGGGAGCATTTTTTGCAGGAGGCCCTCCGACCTTTATGTCTCTTGCAAGGGGCATTGGAGTGCCTCCAAATTTTTGGCAGCCATTACTTCACTGCATAGGCAAACAGTATGGGAGACACACTTCCCGATAATGGGAGCATTTTTTGCAGGAGGCCCTCTGACCTCCACGTCTCTTGCAAGGGGCATTGGAGTTCCTCAAAATTTTTGGCAGCTCTTGCTTCTATGCATAGGCAAACAGTATGGGAGACCCACTTCTTAATAATGGGAGCGTTTTTTGCAGGAGGCCCTCCGACCTCTACATCTCTTGCAAGGGGCATTGGAGTGCCTCCAATTTTTTTGGCAGCCATTGCTTCACTGCATAGGCAAACAGTATGGGAGACACACTTCCTACTAATGGGAACATTTTTTTCAGGAGGCCCTCCGACCTTTACGTCTCTTGCAAGGGGCATTGGAGTTCCTCCAAAGTTTTGGCAGCCATTGATTCACTACATAGACAAACAGTATGGGAGACACACTTCCTAATAATGGGAGCATTTTTTGCAGGAGGCCCTCTGACCTCTGCGTCTCTTGCAAGGGGCATTGGATTTCCTCCAAAGTTTTGGCAGCTATTGCAGTCACTGCATACGCAATAACAGTATAGGAAACCCACTCGTTAATAATGGGAACAACAAAGCATAACTTACATTGAGCTTGTTACTCGGAGAGGCACTTGAGCATTCCAATTTGCTCGACTCGAACAACGAGTACCTGAGCATTTTAGTGCTTGCTTAATACTAGTAAGTATCTATAAGTCCGAAGTCAATAAATCCTACTAGAAATCACCATAATACTTATCAATGTAGCTCAATAGTTGCAGGTGAAACATAAAGTAGTCATAACTAGTGATCAGTGATCCGGGATCCAAAATATTGGCATCTAGAGTAGTGATGAGAGCCACTGCTCGATATTCGATCAAGCATTGGGGTGCTTGGGCAAACTCATTACTGGGCCGAGTATCACGTGGTGCTTGAGAACATGCTCGCGAGTCCCTGCCCCGCATGCTTTGTGGCTGTTTTTCAGCCACTTCAGCCACTAAACATGCGGGGATTGTCTGCCAATCACGGTAATGCCAAAGCCATGTTGACTAGTGGCATTACTATGATTGGCCCGCCGCATCACGATTGGGTCTATATAAGAGCTGTTGATGCGATGCTCGCCACACTGTACCCCAAAAATAGAGTAGGGAGAGTCCCTGGAGAAGAGAAAGTTTGCATTAGAGGCATCTGGGTAGGGTTTATATTATCTTACAGTCCTTGCTGCTGAAACCTATAACCAAAAGTAATTTTCAGGGCTACATCTATCCTATTCCTATTAATAGCGCTTTTAGCTGCATTTAGTGTAGGGGTAGCTGCTGGAGGAGGGATAGTTTTTGATTATGGGCATATAGGCAGGGTTTATTGCATTATGGTCCTTCTTTTGGTATACTGCTGTTGTAACCTAACTGCATTGGTCAAGGTATGGGTGATGTTATGGGACATGTGTTGGTGTAAGGTGGGGACGGCGGCAAACTTGGAAAAATAGTGGTGGCTGGTGACCAAGTACCGTGGGACGGCCGCCGCCATGAGGATGCGAAAAGTCTCAGTGTCCACACTCCTAAACGGCAACATTTCCAGGGCAAGCACTCAGGATATGCAAGCATGTAGCATCCTGTATACTTTTTTCCTCAATCTCTACCTGGTCAATATACAAAGCTTCCTCTTTAATTGTGAGCAGTGAGCGTTTGAGTACACACAGAAGCGGGATGGTTACGCTGATTATGGTGTCATCGCCACTCACCATCTTGGTTGATTCCTCAAAGTTTTGTAGACCCTCACAGATGTCAGACATCCATGCCCATTTTTCGGTTCTTATGTGCGAAGGCTGACCAGAATATCGACAGGAATGTCATAGCTGGAATTCAACTACTGCTCTCTGCTTCTCACAAAGCCTTGTAAAGTACATGTGTAATGTGGAGTTCCAGTGCGTGGTCACATCACGCACCAGTCGGTGAGCTGGCACTTGCAAGTGTTGCTGCAAAACTGCCAGACTGGTGGCAGCTGTTGCTGACTTGTGGAAATGGGCGCATATATGGTGTACCTCCACAATTAGCTCAGGCAAATCTGGGTAGCAGCACGTCCATTTCCTCATCCCTTACCGCACACCTTGTGCATTTTAAATTGGATATTTCATACAGGTCAAATTTGTGGTTAAAAAACACACATCATCCCTTTGTTGGGAAATCTGAATTTACCATCAATTCCCTGGAGACAAACCAAATCCTATGTATCTGCAAATCATCACTGTGATGGCGAAAAAAGTAGTACTGCAGATCGATGGCAAATATATTGCAAAAGATAGAAAAGCATTAACAAGAGCTGCTATACAACACATAAAACTTAAATAATAACAGTCACTCGTCTGGAGGGCAAATAGTGTCCTTTCACCTTTTGGGTTGGCACAACTCTGGTCCCACGGTTGGGATATCGGGTCTCCATCCCCACTCCCCCAACAATAGTCCTCTGGAAAGGACACAATTCGTGAGGGACAAAGTCCGGGGTAGATGGGGAAAAGTCCATAGGGGGATTGGGGCAAACTCCATGGCTGGTTGGGCAAAGTCCATGGCGAAGGGTGTAGAACCCTCTTGCGGCTCAAAGTCTGTAAATCCAGCAGACAAATAATAAACAAGGGGAAGGGGCAAACCAAACCTTGGTACATCTGTGGCCAACAACAAGAGTCCCAGATTCAAAGCCACTCAGGGTACAACTGGCACAACAAGGAGCATCAGGTATCCAACACAAGAGATGCATTTGGGCCTTTCATTCATTAGATACGTGCGGTTTTATTCTGATTGTCCACCCAGTTGAGCCAAATCTGAGGCTCACAGGCCGCAACCACTGCTCCCTCCTTAAGTTGATTGCATGGGCAACCTGGGCTCAGATGAGGGCAAGCTGTCCGACTAACAGATACCCACAGATTGTTTCCGACCATGCAATAGTTGTCATCTTTAATGTAGCCTGTGCCTTCCCGCATCAGTCACATCTTCCTATGAAAAGGCTTGATCCTGCCAACTTCGCCACACTATCATGCGGTCCTCGTTCTAATTTTTCAGAGGGTCATCATACGATCCTCGCTTACAATTTTTAGAGGGTCATCATGCGGCCCTTGCTCAAAATTTTTAAAGGGTCATCATGTGGTCCTTACTCCAAATTTTTAGATTGTCATCAGTCAGCCCTTGCTCTTAATTTTTCCAGTGTGTATATCATGCCCTTCTTCATCATTTTTTCAGGATGTGTATGAGGACTACCTCTACAATTCTTTTACATACTGTATATATGTATACCCCCCAGGGATAATTGTTTTCCGCCTTTGGACTTAATGCATGGGATTTGCCAGTCTAGGAGTCAAACTCCTTAAAAATGGGAAAAATGTTTTCTGAGGCCCACCTTTACGTCTCTTCCAGGAGAAATTGCAGTCCCTCCTTCTAATTTTGGGCAGCCCTTGCACTTTGTGCATAGGCTTTATGAGTCTAGGCGTCCCACTACCTAACAATTTTAACAGAATGTGTATGAAGCCCATCTTTATGTATAATACAGGGTGTATCGGAGTCCCTTTTCCTTCTAATTTTTGGAAGTTCTTAATAAGGAAAAGAAAATATGTAACCCTGAAAGAATATTGTTTTTAGGTTGCAGCAGCAGTACTTAGTGCATAGGCTTTACCAGTCTAGGAGTCCCACTCCTTACAAATGGTAAAAAAATCATAAATTTCATGCACACGATTCCTTTTGTTTTTCCTGACTGAAATGGAAAACTGCTGCATTTTTGAAAGTCAATTTTTTCAGCATTTTCGCAGCGTTTTTTCACCATTGAAAGCAATGAGAAAGTGCAAAACCGCAACATAAACATTATGTGTGAACAAAGCCTTAGTCATGGAGGAGGAGGGGTTTTATTCTCTCTCTTTTTAATTTTGCCTTATATGCAAGTCATTTTACAGGGAAGAATGTTTTCTAACATTTTTTCCTGTAAAATCCATTTATCTTCGGTTTGGTATATTTTATTGTCAGTCCATAAAAGTGGCATAGTACTCTGACAACATTGTTTCCAGCAGCAACCTGGGAGTCAGAGATGTGTCCAGGCATCTTCTCCATGCTGTTCCCATTCCATTTGAGTGCTGTTTCCATCCATTTCAGTGATTTTCCTGCATCCCCTGTCCTTTTGTTAGGGTCTTCTGGAAAAATGCTCCAGATACCCATTGACTTCCATTATACTTGTTACTCGAATCAAGCCCATCCGAGCATCTGACCTGCTTCGATTCGAGTACCGCGCATTCGAGCATTTTAGTGCTTGCTAATCCCTAGTCCTAATATACAGAGGCAAACAATTGTCATCAGCTCATAGTAAGTACATCGTACACAATAGGTATTACCTTAAACGCCCATCACGAATTTCACAGAGGCTTCTTCCATGGAGCGATATAAGTAAATTAATATCGCCCCATGGAAGAAGCCTCAGTGAAACACACGTTGGGCGTTTAAGGTTATACTTATACTTAGGTTGTACTCCCTTTGCCACCATCAGAAAACGGTTGGTTGATTATAAGGCATCAGGATATGTATCGGTTTGTCTAAATAGTAAATGTATGTAGATTCATATGATATGAGTTGTGAAGATTCAGACGTGATCTTACTATTGGAGAGTTAAAATATTTATACATAGCTCGGATGGACACAGGTGATTTTCACTGCATGTTTTCTGGTGTATTTTGCACTGTAACAATACTGTGCCCAGATATTAGCTTTAATTTAAAATACCAAATGCACTACAAAATATTCACATTTGTGATATTTTCTTGGCTTTTTCTTAACTGTTTTCCTGGTTGGCAGCATTTTATTTTCAATGCAGCATGCTCTAGATGTGGTAGTTTTTTCATGCCTGTGGAGTTGGTAAGTCAACCCCCTGACTCCAACTCCTCTACTTTTCCATACTCTGACTCTAACTCTGTAGTAATGCATATGAGTATTGTATTAAAATGGTAATGTCGCAATTCTCATAATTGTTTATTTAATATTTAAGATTTTTATTTCCCAGCCAGAGTTTGTCATTTTTTTAGGAAACACCTGTTTTAATAAATGCTTTCTATCATAAGCTTCAAAATGGGACTCAAAAATGCATGAAAAATAATTTTGTAAAAAAAAAGTCTGAATAAAAATAAAAAAAGTAAAAATTATGCATCACGAAATGCATGAAATATATGATGTTTTGTTACAAGCCGAATAAACGGTAAGCTGCACCTTTTTAATTTATGTAAACGATTATATCGCAGGAGTGTCAATAATAATTGCTTTTAAGTAACTTGCAATGCAGATTTTTACTCTGAACAGCACAAGAAGTACATGGACATGAGTAACGCACAGGACAGATCATCATTGGTCCATGCTGGAATTTGGAGACAGAATGTGCAATGCAAGTAATCAAGAAAATTAATTATTCTGCACAATATTCATTTCTCTATAGAATTGTAGTACACTTTAAGGATTCTTATCCATATTATCCACTCTTATATACATAAGTTCACCAAGTGAATGTGCTCATCTTCTGTCAAATTAAATGAGAAATAAATTGGGAGCGAAGGCCAATTCATTATTTGACAAAGCATGAAGAACAAATTTGATTTCTAAGTCAATGTTTGATCTTTCCCTTCTATATAACCTTTCCATGGTTCATTCTGTAGAATATAGAAAATATAAACATATTTCGGAATAGTGCAAATTTGTTGAATAATATTTTACATATTTATAAGACGGACAAGATCTAACTTGTTTCAATCTCAACTAAGTTTTTAAGTAAAATTATGGCCCAACATCATAAGAGAAATCAATCTAAATTACATTTTTAACAACCTCCAAAAGATTATTACTCTTGTTTGCAATGTATTTCATTTTTTTCTGAACATGTGGAGACACATAAATATACAGAGGACACAATTTCTCACACGCTGAATAATTGTAAAGCAGTCTTTCCTGCAAATTCATGTATGGCATCTCAATAGATTACACCAAAAATGTATGGGCTCTGATTATTGAAACAAACAGTAAGCAAAGGAAGGGGTTCAGCAGTGTCCACCCTTAGATCTCCTGCACTGTCATAAAATGTTAAAAGATTGTTTTTTATTTATGCCGTCAAACTGTTTTAAATATCGGATTTTTTTTTGGCAATTTGTAGTTCTGCAAAAATCTTGTGACTTTTGTCATTTTTACTCAAATCCTGGGCAGGTTTGAAATATTAAGCTGCTTGGAAAGAAAGATAATAAATAGAACTGCTATATGTCAATGTAAGGGATACAATTACAATAGTTAGGTTTTAATCTGACCTTGTGTCTCCTTACAATTAGGAGGGAATTATATTTTATCCTCCTGCTATTAGAGTTCTGTCTCCTGATGAGTCACAAGATCAAGAAGTGACGAAACGCGTCAAGCCTTGAGATGTTATTGAGTGGTCTACTTATCGAATGATTAATGGAGGCTTAATGTTTGGTGGATTTTGGGTGGTTTTATCTGTAAGTGTCTCAGATTTTGATCTGGAGAGACATTCATTATTTTATAATAAATTGTTCATATCTTGGCAATTCAAATGAGCTAGCATCTCAGGGAATGTAACACAGTAGTGCATTAATTATATTTGTTATGTAAATAATTAGCCTTTTAATAATTTTTAAAGTTACATTTTATGGGATAAATCCCTTATTTAATGAATCTTTAATTTCAGGGATTTGATATGTCACGCTTTAATATCAGTGAATTATAATCTGTGAAGAAAACAGAATAAGTCCATATTCACATGTTCAGTATTTGGTCAGTATTTTACATCAGAATTTGTAAGCCAAAACCAGGAGTGTGTGAAAAATGCAGAAGTGGTGACGTGTTTCTATTATATTTTTTCACTGATTGCTCCACTCCTGATTTTGGCTTGCATATACTGATGTAACATACGACCAAATAGTGAACATGTAAATATGGCCTAATGCAGAAATTCAGTTATTAGGGAGAGAGAACAAAAGAGAGCGGAGAGCAGAGAAAGTGTGCGTGTCACAAAATGCTGAGTTTTTGCACACCTGTTATATTACTCTAATTTGACAAACATGTACACAATACTTATACTGCCGCCTTTTGGTGCAGTTGTCTGTTATTCAGACCCTTTGGGAAGGGTCTGGGTGGAATTGTGTTAGTAAAAGCTATTAGTTAAATTTAATGTTCATACCAATAGCCAATACTGTTGCTGCTGTTTTTTACTATTTTTTCTTTTTTTGTGTGTTCTTGTCCAGTCATTTTTGAAAAAGGGAAATAATTGTGTTAAAAAAAATATACAAAAGATAATTTTAAAAAAATTAGACATTTAGCTGTGTGATTTTCTACTTCACAAAGTGTGCTTGTCACAGACTATTGTTTTTTAAGCACTGGTTTTATTAGTTAAATTTGACATCCAAACATGCTACACCATTACTGGGCATGTTGCATGTTGCCGCTGCTGTTTTATGGACATTTATCTGGCATTTCTTTCTCAGTCCTTTTTGGCAACGGGGAGATTGTAGTTAAAAAGAGTGATAATAGTTAATTTCAGCGTAGTAAAAAATGTGTGGTGAAAGAAAAAGTGTCAATAGGAATGATAATGATGGGTAATATCCAGTGGGGAAAATAAGTATTCGATACACTGCCGATTTTGCAACTTTCCTCACCTACAAAGAATGGAGAGGTCTGTAATTTTTATCGTAAGTACACTTCAACTGTGAGAGACAGAATCTAAAAATAAAAAACAGAAAATCACAATGTATGACTTTTAAATAATTAAGTTGCATTTAATTGCATGAAATAAGTATTTCATCACCTACCAACCAGCAAGAATTCTGTCTCTCATAGATTTGTTAGTTTTTTTTCAAGAAGTTCTCCTACTCTGCACTCATTACCTATATTAATTGCACCTGTTTGAACTCGTTACCTGTATAAAATACACCTGTCCACACAATCAATCATACTCCAACCTCTCCACCATAGCCAAGACCAAAGAGCTGTCTAAGGACACCAGGGACAAAATTGTAGACCTGCTCAAGGCTGGGATGGGTTACAGGACAATAGGCAAGCAGCTTGGTGAGAAGGCAACAACTGTTGGCACAATTATTAGAAAATGGAAGAAACACAAGATGACTATCAATCTTCCTCAGTCTGGGGCTCCATGCAAGATCTCACCTCGTGGGGTAAGGATGATTCTGAGAAAGGTCAGGAATCAGTCCAGAACTACATGAGAGGACCTGGTCAATGACCCGAAGAAAGCTGGGACCACAATCTCAAACAATACCACTAGTAACACACTACTCTGTCATGGATTAAAATCCTGTAAGGCATGCCCCCTGATCACGCCAGCACATGTCCAGGCCTGTTTGAAGTTTGCTAATGAACTTTCGGTATCAACTCCACTCGCAGTGTTTGGAGGAAGGAGAAGTATAAGTACAACCCCAAGAACACCGTCTCAACCGTGAAGCATGGTGGGGGGGAAACATCATACTTTGGGGATGCTTTTCTGCTAAGGGGACAGAATGACTGCACCGTATTGAAGGGAGGATAAATGGGGTCATGTATCGTGAGAGTTTGGACTTCCCTCAGTAAAAGCATTGAAGATGGGACATGGCTGAGTCTTCCAGCATGACAATGACCTAAAACACACAGCCAGGGCAACTTAGAAGAAGTGGCTCCATAAGAAGCATTTCAAGGTCCTGGAGTGGCCTAGCCAGTCTCCAGACCTGAAGCCAGTAGAAAATCTTTGGAGAGAGCTGAAACTGAATGTTGCCCAGTGACAGCCCCGAAACCTGAAAGATCTGGAGAAGATCTGTATGGACGAGTGGGCCAAAATCCCTGCTGCAGTGTGGGCAAACTTGGTCAAGAACTACAGGAAACGTCTGACCTATGTGATTGCAAACAAAGGTTTCTGTACCAAATATTAAGTTCTGTTTTTCTATTGCATCAAAATACATATTTCATGCAATAAAATGCTAATTAATTATGTAAAAATCATACAATGTGATTTTTGGGATTTTTATTTAAGATTCTTCCTCTCACAGTTGAAGTGTACCTATGATAAAAATTACAGACCTCTCCATTCTTTGTAGGTGGGAAAACTTGCAAAATCGGCAGTGTATCAAATACTTATTTTCACCACTCTAAAAGAAGAGCATCTGGAAATAATAATGTGGGTGTAAGTGAAAAAAGGAGCACATTCCTTAATTACATATCCATAATAGGCAGGCTGCAATGCATCCATGGTCTAGAGACAACCCAGAATCTAAATAAAAAAGCAGACCGCAGCACACCAATTTCATCAAGGGTGTTTTATTCACCAGGCATGCAACATTTATTTTTTGTGCTTAAATAAGAATGTGGAAGCAAGCACCGCTACCAATGCAACTTGCACCAGTAGTCTGGGCAGTAATACTACCAAATGCAAGTCACAATTGTCCTCCTTTGCCTCTGGAGAGGAAGGAAAGGACATTTAAGAATATATGGCACATGCCTCCTCTAAGTAACATCAAGATGATGATACCTCTGACACTGACGCCGTTAATTTGAGTCAGTGTTATACACGTTTTTCTCCCTTCAGAGGCATAACATTTAATATTTTCAATTGTGGATTTTCAATTCCGTCAATGAAAACTTTGTTTTTTGTGCCCACTAATCCCCTATGTGATTCAAACACTGAGCACTGTTGGTTGCACTGGCTGCCACATTGGTAGGGACATTGGCAGCTAAGCGAGAGGTAGTGCTCTTATTTAGAGCAAGTCTAGCAAAGGTAACTAGGAGGGGACTAAAAGCTCAGGACACTTTCCACACTGATACAACTATCAATGAAACAGGGATCATGATGATGATTGGATGATGATTGTGTGGCAGACAGGACCTAGGAACTAGATTGGGGTCAACAAAGACATGATGCTTTCAGATGAGGCTGGTAGTGTCAAAAAGAGTGGAGCTGACATCCAGCCAAATGAACTTCTGGAGGCAGATCTGCTTCTTCTGTGGTCAGCTCGGGACCAAGTGATCCTGATGTTGGTGAAGGAAGCTCAACAGTGCCTTAAAGCTCTGTTTGTGTTTTGTGGTGAGTATAATGTGAGGGCATCTTGGGTGTTTGGTCCTCCAGCAATGTTCAAAGAATTCTATCTATTGCAGTGTGCAGGATCTTCAGTAGAAAAATAAGCCATGGACGTCATGGCACAAAGCGACTAGGAACTATGGCTGTCAGCACATTAATTGTATCACTAGCTCATGTGCAAAAAGCACACTAGCTAGCAATATAAGCAAGGCTCAAGCTGTCCTATATCTGTTTGTGATGATCTTTCTGGTAGCCAGGCAGCATCCTTAAGTGGTGCCTGGTCATTGTCATCATCATCATCATAATCCTCATCTACTGATTTTGTTTTTCCTTTTCATTTACCATATGTGTCCCCATGAAACAGGTGTCCCAACTATTTTTGTGGAAATGCCACTCTCACGTGTCCAAGTTCATCACAATTGCTGCAAAACGATGTGGAATGTACCGCTTTGCAAAATTATGTAATACATTCAGCCTCGTTCGAAAATAGATACAGAACATTTTGGTCATAAAGAGGATAATAGGAAAGACTTTCTTTCTTGTGGATTGGAAGGGGTTGGTCCTGAGGAGAGGTCTTGGGAGCCCAGGGAGAACATTCATGCCCCTCGTCTTCTAGAAAAATTTCTTGCGGGCCTAAAGAAGAGTGGGTGTAAAGGGGGGGCACTGTAACAACGGCATCTTTGCCTCCTGCCGGGCAGAGACGCCGATCCCCTCACCGCCGCGTTCCGGGTCCGGCATCCTCTGGCTCTCCTCCTGCATCTGCCCGGGGTGCGCGCACTGCGAGCAGGTCCCCGGGCACTATGCTTAGGGCACGCGTGTGTGCGCTCCTCCTTTCTTAAAGGGGCCTTGCGCGCCGTCCTAAAGAGTCCCCGGCCAATGGCAGGAGGACTTCCCCTATATAAGGCACCTCCTCCAAAATGGAGGTGTCTGTGCAAGGTTGTTGTTTGTGTGCTAACACTCTCCTCAGTCTTCAGGTTCCAGTGCCTGCCAGCCGATCTATCAGCCATGCCCACCAACCTGTCTATCAGCCGTGCCCGCCTGCCTCTCTATCAGCCGTGCCCGCCTGCCTGTCTACCTGCCGTGCCCGCCTGCTTGCCTACCCTTATCACCTGCCTGTCTACCAGCCACGCTCATCTGCTGTGCCTGTCGGCTTCAGCCATCAGTCCTGTGGGAGTCGCCTGCTCTCACACAAGGTCAGTCCCAGAGTGGCACCTGGTTCTCCTTCCAGGTCCCTCCTTGGTTCACGGAGTCGACTAAGCCGCCATGTGACAAGGGTTGGTCGGGGTAGGCACTTAGTTACATTCCTCTGGTCCCTCCTTGCATCATAGATAAGACAGACATTGACACAGGAATGGATGGTCTACTCTTCATCAATTTCTAGCTGGTTGTTTATACAATGCAGGGTCTGGCATGGGCCATAGGCCTAATCAGGTGAATTCTTGGTAGGCCCATGAGCAGGAAGTGTTAGTCATTCTCCTAAAGATATAGGCAGCAAGAGAACAGTCTACCTAGGAGGGATAATATTTGGGCCATGTTTTTAATTAAAACAAAACACATGAAAAGACTGTCCGTTCACTGTGGTATTAGATGGGTTGTTGGTTACTACCAATTACCATCCATATATGATGAGGTCATTCTGACATGTATATGGCCGTGCTTGTGTTAAAAGAGCTTGAAAGCGGATAAAGACAGTCCTAGGAAACCTCACAGTGTTACACATGTCTTTTCAGGGAAATTGGAAGCATTGCAGTATTTGCATTTCAAATTTATTTGCTACAAATCACATTTACAAAAAATGTCAAATTCAAATTTCAAACGATTCGCTAACCAAACTCTATCCAACAAAAAGAAATTGGTAAAGAAAATAAATATCTTCTATTTATGTGGGCTAGTGCAACAAGAAAGAGTGTTTTATACTATTGAGCTCTCCTACAGTTTGTCTGACATTGGTTCAATGAACAGTTAATTATCCGTTCTGGATTAATGCAATGTTATAAAAAGAAAAACTGACAAAGCACTATATTTTGTCACTTGGCAATTATTTATTGGTTCTTTATCAATACAAACATATCTTACATTAAACAACTGTTTCATATATAATGAACGGTATTAATCTGAATTACTTTGTGGTCATATACCTATTAGACTGGGGCTACATGGCGACAAGTGTTATAGGACAGCAATTCTTAGACAAGGCATGCGACCAAAAATATCTCTGCAACTTGGTGTTTGGTGACTATTTTAGATCAGTGAATTTGCTGTAAAAAAAAGACCAAATCGCGAATAAATCACATGCAAGTCTTAGTTGTATCTGATTTGAATTAAAGTCTACTCACATGCGACTTGCGACCAGTGAAACAAAAACAAACACATTTGCAAACATTTGTGATTCGGTATCACAGTTGCAGAAGGAGACACCACAATTTAAGCACAAAATGTTTTATTTCCTAAACCTACATCTAAATGTATGCATAAAGTAGTGGACATGCATGAATATACTTGCTGATCACCATCTTTCTGGTTTGCAACTTTTCCATCTTTCTGGTTTCCCAGGTTTAATGTCCAAATGCCTTCAGCCTATCTGTCAAACGGAAAACGCATCATAACCAACAGAATATTTAACAACACTCTTGCAGTATCAAACTATTTAAGCTATCTAGATAGTTTATACTATCTAAAAAAATTCTTTTTTGGGGGGGGTAGATTCATACATTGCTGTTGTGTAGTGATGGGGGAGTATGCTCGGCCCTACTCGGCACTCGATCAAGCATCCTGGTGCTTGAAAAGCTCAGTTTTTGATCAAGTATCCGGGTAATCGAAAGCTATGCTCAAATCCCCGCCCTGCATGTTTCGTGGCTGTTTTTCAGCTAATAAACATGCAGGGATTCCCTGGCAATTACAGTAACGGGTCTGTATTGTCATCGGGTCATGTTCAGTGCATTGTATCTGGAAATACAGGTGCATCTCACTAAATTAGAATATCATCAAAAAGTTAATTTATTTCAGTTCTTTAATACAAAACGTGAAACTCATATATTACATAGAGTCATTACAAACAGAGTGATCTATTTCAAGTGTTTATTTCTGTTAATGTTGATGATTATGGCTTACAGCCAATGAAAACACAAAAGTCATTATCTCAGTAAATTAGAATACTTTATAACAACAGCTTGAAAAACATTTTTAAAATCCGAAATGTTGGCCTACTGAAATGTAAAGCCGTAATCATCAACATTAACAGAAATAAACACTTGAAATATATCACTCTGTTTGTAATGACTCTATATAATATGAGTTTCACTTTTTGTACTGAAGAACTGAAATAAAGTAAATTTTTGATGATATTCTAATTTAGTGAGATGCACCTGTAGTGTTAGACTGTGTGCCCACAATTCCGCTGCAGAAATGCTTAAAAAACTCTTGGTAGAAGGTCTGCCATGTTCCCCAATGATAATCTGCTGCGGATTATCTTTGTGGAAAAATACGCAGCACTACCAATTATTTTGCGGAAGCGCTGCATTTTCACTGCCATTGACTTGCATTGGAACGTATGGAATCCTCATCACTGCATCTGTACATGTGGAATCCATGCATTTCAATGTGCAGATGGTACCCGGGTCTGGAGAAGAGGAGACTCTCCTCCAGACCCGGGTACCAAAGAACCTGTAAAAAAAAGAATAAAATAAAAAATAAATATTATACTTGCCTTCTAATGACCCCAGGTGTGCTTGTCTTGGCTTGCCGGCAGATCGCAGTGGACTCAAGGACATGTCATGACGTTATTTAGTCATGTGACGGGTCACGCGACCACTGATGTCGGCAGGTCCTTTAGTATACCGCGAGCTGTCGGCAAGCCGAGACGCATCGAATAAAGACTCCGGGGGCCATCAGAAGTATAATATTTATTTTTTATTTTTACTATTCTTTTATGGTCACACGGTTTTAATGGATTTATATAGTGTGACCAAGTTCTCAAGCACTTTCCAAGTGATGCTAAAATCGCTTGGAAAACGCTTGACAACCCGCATGCGGAAATGCATGTGAAGAACGCTTCACTTCCGCTTGTCCCTGGCAGGAAAAACGCATGTACACTCCGCATGTACAATCCGCATGTACAATCCGCATGCGTTTTTTCTGCCAGGGAGATGCAGAAACGCTCAGGAAAAAATCTGTAGCATTTCCGCATCGTGGGCACATAGTCTAAGGAGAGTTTCTGCTGTGGAAGGGACAGTGTGTTATATAGTGTTCCAGTACCTGCTGGTGAAACATTAAACCAACAGTCCATTTCAGGGCAAATTCAAATAAATTCTATTCTATAATGCTGCTTTTAGCTGCAATTAGGGTAAGATTAGCTGCTGGAATAAGAATAGTGTATTAGAGGCACTTAGGGCAGGATTGATTGCGTTACAGTCCTTGGTGCTGCTACATTAAACCAAAAATCCTTTCTAGGGCTAATTCAAATAGATTCTATTCTCTAATAATACTGCTCTTATCTGTAATTCATGTCGGATTAGCTGGCAGAATA
This sequence comes from Phyllobates terribilis, assembly GCF_046119375.1. Taxonomy (NCBI): domain Eukaryota; kingdom Metazoa; phylum Chordata; class Amphibia; order Anura; family Dendrobatidae; genus Phyllobates; species Phyllobates terribilis. The sequence continues at coordinate 865,877,425 of NW_027362761.1, read as the reverse complement.
GGGATAGTGTATTAGAGGCATTTAGGCAGAGTTGATTGTGTTACAGTCCTTGGTGCTGCCACGTACAAGCAAAAGTCCTTTCAGGGACAATTTAAATAGATTCTATTCTCTAATAATACTGCTATTATCTGCAATTCGTGTGGGGTTAGCTGGCGGAGTAGGGATAGCGTATTAGAGACATTTAGGCAGGGTTGTTTGCATTCCAGTCCTTGGTGCTGAGACGTACAAGCAAAAATCCCTTCAGGGACAATTTAAATAGATTCTCTAATAATACTGCTCTTATCTGTAATTCTTGTAGGGATAGCGTATTAGAGACATTTAGGTAGGGTTGATCACGTTACAGTCCTTGGTGCTGCCACGTACAATCAAAATTCCTTTCAGGGACAATTTAAATAAATTCTATTTTCTAATAATACAGCTCTTAGCTGCGGAGATAATTTAAAATGCATAAGTTGTGCGGTAAGGGGCGAGGAAGTGGACATGCTGCTGATGGTGCATGCAGAGGCCGTGGTTCCGTTGAAACTGTGCCTGCTTCAGGAGCACAACAAAATGCTCATCAATGAGACCGGGATTCCTGTCCCACTTTTCAGAGGGGACACCACTGTTGAAACCAGAGCAGTGCAAGGAGGTTGTGGGTTGGATGGCAGATAATGCTTTCAGTCTGTTTCCCAACACCACCCTCTCTTCCACACGGTCCTGTCTCACTAGCCAAGAGTCTGCACCACATAATCCTGATCCTCCTTCCTCTCACCATGGCGTGTCCCAGAAGACAAAGGATCCCAGAGTACTACACTCCAAGAAGCTCATTCTCTTCTTAAGGATACTTTTGCTCTCTCACCGAGCACGTTTCAAGAGGGACATGAGAAGATTGTGTGCGTTGATGCCCAAATGTTTAAGCAGCCACAGTCATAAGAAGATGATGAATGGCAATTAATGTCTCAAGAGGTGGATCATGATGAGACACAGTTGCCAACAAGTCGTGTTAAGACAACAAGTCTGGAGGAGGACCAGTGTGAGGAAGTGAAATATGAGGTGGTAGATGATGAAATCACTGACCCAACCTGGCAAGGTGGCATGCAAAGCGAGTACAGCAGTGCAGAGGGGAAGGGATCCACAGCACTGCAACAGGCAGGAAAAGATAGTGGGGCTGACAGAGGGAGAAGGCGGTCAACTGTTCCCCACAACATCCACACGTGGCCATATTCTAGGCCAATGGTTAGGTATTCCTCAGTTTGGCTCTTTTTTGCAGAGAGTGCAGAAGACAAGAAAATGGTGCACCCATTTCTGCAAGTCACCTCCAGCTGCTGCCGGTCTATCAGTGCTGTAGCAGCTCTTGCAACTGCCATCTCACCGATTGGTTTGCAACCTGCCCACGAGCATGAATTCAACATTACATACTGTATGTTGGCAAGGCTTTGGGAGCAGCATAGGGCAGTAGTTGAATACCAGCTACAACATGCCCGTCGGTATTCCGCTCAGTAAATGACACATATGACAAAGAAAATAACAAATGTGACAAATATGACAAATAACTCAGAAAATGACACATAACAAATGATGAGTGGCCATGAATGTTTGACATATGTGCGGTTCTCCAAAACTTCGAGGAATCAACAAATATGGTGAGCAATGATGACAACATAATCAGTGTAACCATCCCGCTTCTGTGTCTACTGAAACGCTCACTGTTCACAATTAAAGAGGAAGTTTGGCATGTGCACTAGGTGGTGATGGAGGAAGAAAGTAGGCAGTGTAATACTACCTAGCCCTGCCTCATGTCATCTTCTCAGCCGCCGGGGGCATAATAATTGATGGGCACATCCACCTGAAAATCCTGACAGGCTGACTTATCAAAATGAACAAGGTCTGGATTGGCCCAGATTTCTCAACCCCACCGGATAACAGCAGCGGAACATAAAGTCAAATAAAATGTTCATTTTTTCTGGTGTATTTACATGCCCCTTTCCCACCCAAACAAGGGTATCCAATTCTTGTTTTGTAATTTTTAGTGTCCTCCTCCGGCTCCTCTACCATATCTACTGGGTCATGATCCGACCCTCACCTCTAATTTTTCAAGGGTGTGTATGATGCCCTATTATATAATTTTTTGAGGCCTACAGTACAGACCAAAAGTTTGGACACACCTTCTCATTTAAAGATTTTTCTGTATTTTCATGACTATGAAAATTGTACATTCACACTGAAGGCATCAAAACTATGAATTAACACATGTGGAATTATATACTTAACAAAAAATTGTGAAACAACTGAAAATATGTCTTATATTCTAGGTTCTTGAAAGTAGCCACCTTTTGCTTTGATGACTGCTTTGCACACTATTGGCATTCTCTTGATGAGCTTCAAGAGGTAGTCACGGGAAATGGTTTTCACTTCACAGGTGTGCCCTGTCAGGTTTAATAAGTGGGATTTATTGCCTTATAAATAGGGTTGGGGCCATCAGTTGTGTTGTGCAGAAGCCTGGTGGATACACAGCTGATAGTCCTACTGAATAGACTGTTAGAATTTGTATTATGGCAAGAAAAAAGCAGCTAAGTAAAGAAAAACGAGTGGCCATCATTACTTTAAGAAATGAAGGTCAGTCAGTGCGAAAAATTGGGAAAACTTTGAAAGTGTCCCCAAGTGCAGTTGCAAAAACCATCACGCGCTACAAAGAAACTGGCTCACATGAGGACCGCCCCAGGAAAGGAAGACCAAGAGTCACCTCTGCTTTTGAGGATAAGTTTATCCGAGTCACCAGCCTCAGAAATCGCAGGTTAACAGCAGCTGAGATTAGAGACCAGGTCAATGCCACAAAGAGTTCTAGCAGCAGACACATCTCTACAACAACTGTTAAGAGGAGACTTTGTGCAGCAGGCCTTCATGGTAAAATAGCTGCTAGGAAACCACTGCTAAGGACAGGCAACAAGCAGAAGAGACTTGTTTGGGCTAAAGAACACAAGGAATGGACATTAGACCAGTGGAAATCTGTGCTTTGGTCTGATGAGTCCAAATTTGAGATCCTTGGTTCCAACCACCATGTCTTTGTGCGACGCAGAAAAGGTGAACAGATGGACTCTACATGCCTGGTTCCCACCGTGAAGCATGGAGGAGGAGGTGTGATGGTGTGGGAATGCTTTGCTGGTGACACTGTTGGGGATTTATTCAAAATTGAAGGCATACTGAACCAGCATGGCTACCACAGCATCTTGCAACGGCATGCTATTCCATCTGGTTTGCGTTTAGTTGGACCATCATTTATTTTTCAACAGGACAATGACCCCAAACACACCTCTAGGCTGTGTAAGGGCTATTTGACCAAAAATGAGAGTGATGGGGTGCTACGTCAGATGACCTGGCCACCGCAGTCACCAGACCTGAACCCAATCGAGATGGTTTGGGGTGAGCTGGACCGCAGAGTGAAGGCAAAAGGGCCAACAAGTGCTAAGCATCTCTGGGAACTCCTTCAAGATTGTTGGAAGACCATTTCCAGTGACTACCTGTTGAAGCTCATCAAGAGAATGCCAAGAGTGTGAAAAGAAGTCATCAAAGCAAAAGGTGGCTACTTTGAAGAACCTAGAATATAAGACATATTTTCAGTTGTTTCACACTTTTTTGTTAAGTATATATTTCCACATGTGTTAATTCATAGTTTTGATGCCTTCAGCGTGAATGTACAATTTTCATAGTCATGAAAATACAGAAAAATCTTTAAATGAGAAGGTGTGTCCAAACTTTTGGTCTGTACTGTATATCTAAAATCCTCTTACATATATATGTATATATTTATATATATATATATATATATATATATAATATATATATGTATACCTCCAGGGATAAATGATTTTCAGTCCTTGCACATAGTGCATTGGCTTTACCATTCTAAGAGTCCCACTCCTTCCAAATGGTAAACAAAGTTTGATGAGCCGTCCTCTACGTTTTTTGCAAGGTGGATCGAAGTGTCTCTTTCTAATTTTTGGCAGCCCTCGCACATAGTGCATACGCTATACTATTCTTGGAGTCCCACTCCTTCCAAATGGTAAAAAAATGTTTTCTGTGGCCCTTCTCTGCGTGTCTTCCAAGGTGTATTGCAGTCCATCCTCATAATTTTTGGCATCCCTTGCACTTAGTTTATAGGCTATATGAATCTATAAGTCACACTACCTAACAATTTTAACAGAATGTGTAGGAGGCCCTCCTTTTTGTGTAATACAGGGTGTATTGGAGTCGCTTTTTCCTTGTAATTTTTGGCAATTACTGCAAATTTCACTGTATATTAAAGGATTAAACATGCTTGCATCGGCTGCATGTCTTGCGGCTATTAGACAGCTGCAACACACACAGCGATTACTTGTTTGTCAGGCAATCTGCATGTGTTGTGGCTATCAAACAACTGCAAATCGGTTTTCTGAGCATGCCAAAGATACTCCATTAGGACAGCATGTCCGGATAACCCCTTATCCAAGCACATCACTATTCTTTATATAAGGGTGGTACACCCATTCCTGGGAGTTACCATGTTAGTTCTTTCTGCAAAAATGGCCCTAGCAGAGGTCACCGGATTTTCCCACTAGACCACAAGTCCTTCTAACAAAGTCTATCAGGGAGTGTTGAGCCTCTTGTGCCCAACTGGCCCCCACCCCACATACTGTCCAAACCCAGGCCGACCCTGTACCATACGTTATTGCTCACTCGTGTGTCCTTGTGTAACCGCAGGCATCCTCCTCTGGTCGATATCTCCTCACAGGTCTTCAATGTTTATCCATCGGCGGGGTCTCCTAGGCCTGAGGCAGAGAGAGCTGGGTCCTGACTCTCGGCGGCCGAGACCTAGCCTCTGGAACTTGACCAGAGCGGGGCGAAGGCTCCGGTCTTGGCCGGCGCAGTCTAGACCCTAGGTCTTGACCGGTGAAGATCTGGTCTCTGGGTCTTGACCGGCATAATCGGGTCTCTGGGTCTTTTCTGATGGTGACCAGCACCCTGCTGGCGCATGCTTTCCACTGCGGCCTATCACACTGGCTTCAGCGTAGTCTCTGGTCCACGTCTTTCTTGGGGCCAAATCCTCTGTGATTTGGCGTGCAGTGCTTTTATATCCAGGAACTCTGTCATGCAAGGCACCTGACCAGGTCCGGCACAAGAACTCGCACCCGCTGCAATTCTTCTGCTGCAAATTGGTTCCACCTTTTTTCGACCCGCCAGCAGATGGCACTCTTTACTCACTAAATGGCAGACATAATGGGACATAATCATTAGGTTTAACATGGAGAAGGACCTGGGCGTCTTGGTTAATAGCAAATTAAATTGGAGTGCCCAGTGTCAGGCAGCAGCTGCGAAGGCAAATAGAGTCATGGCATGCATCAGAAGAGGAATAGGGGCATATGATGAGAACATTGTTCTTCCTCTGTATAAAGCGCTGGTAAGGCCGCACTTAGAATATTGTGCACAGTTCTGGGCTCCGGTGCTCAGGAAAGACATATTGGAGCTAGAGAGGGTACAAAGGAGAGCGACTAAGGTAATAAAGGGAATGGAGGGACTAGAATACCCAGAGAGGTTGTCAAAATTAGGCCTATTTACGTTGGAAAAGAGAAGGCTTAGGGGAGACCTCATAAACATGTATAAATACATCAGGGGGCAGTACAGAGATCTCTCCCATGACCTGTTTATACCAAGGATGGTGACAAAGACGAGGGGGCACACTATGCGTCTGGAGGAAAGGAGGTTCCTGCACCAGCATAGAAGGGGATTCTTTACGGTCAGAGCCGTGAGGACTCTGGAACTCTCTGGGAGAGGAAGTGGTGATGTCCAACTCACTTAATGAGTTCAAGAGAGGCCTGGACGCCTTTCTTGAGAACAATAAAATTACATCTTATGCTTAGTATTAGTTAATTAATCCAGGGATTTAATCTGACTGCCAGATTGGAGTCGGGAAGTGAATTTTTCCTCAATGATGTAAATTGGCCTATACCGCATGGGGTTTTTTTTTGCCTTCCCCTGGATCAACGCTGCGGAATAGCTGCAGTGCACAAGAAATAGGCTGAGCTCGATGGACGCTTGTCTTTTTTCGGCCTTATAAACTATGAATTATAAACTATGAGTATCATCAGAGCTAATATTATAAAATTGGCGGTTACTGCAAGTCCAATATCCACCAATTGATATGTGTACCTAATTACTACACACCACATGCTAGCAAAATTGTGAGCCTTTTCTCTCAAGTCCCGATTTCTTTAATTGCTAAGGGAAAAGAAATATATATAAGCTCTCTCTAATATTCTAATATAATGTATGATGAGCGTTCTAGTGTCATGTTGGATAATGCATATTCTAATAACATATCGGATGAGCAACACTTTAATATCACATAAAATTATCAATATTCTAATGTCATATCGAATGACCAATATTCTAATATCATATTGAATGATCTATGTTCTGATGTCATATTGGATGATTAATATTCTAATGTCATATTAAATTACCAATATTCTAATATCAAATTATCAACATGTCACAAGAAACCCGAGAAATTATAATGTCACGAGAAACCCACAGCTTGTAAAATGCCGGAGGTAACAGACTTAAACAGAACTGAGCTTGTGGGACTAGTGAGTGGTCCCAAGCAATAGATCCAGGGCACTAGTAGTGGAAGAAATAGGATGTGGAGCAGCAGAGCAGGTAGAGCGACTTGCTGATCAGGACTGTGGTGACTGTCCAAGGAAACCATGTGTGTGAAAATGATTTACACGGTGAAGTAAATGTCCATAAGACTTTGTGCCCGCTATCCCTTGTACATAACTTTTACCAAGTTACCGTTCAGTAAAAACTGTGTTATATAACGGGAGTCTTCTTTTTTGAACTCTAAAACCTATGGTCCTGGCTGGCCAAAACCATTGGCTAAAGGTGGCCTGCATAGGCACAAGACATTCACAGCACCAACACCCAGACAGGACCCACTCTTTCATGTACAGTGCCAGGGAGTCACAGAAGATGAGAGCCTCACCCACGGCTACCACCTGGTACCATGCTACAGCATCCATAGTTGCTATTTTTTGTTATTATCATCCTAATTTTTATGGAAAATAAGTATAGTATGGCCATTGAGTGGTGTGAATTTCCCCAACAGACCCTGGCCCAGGCCTGGAAATATAAAACACTGTTTTAGTGTTATATTTAAAACTTTACCGGGTCAGAGAGGGCAATCAAACCAGGAGTCGAACCTTGGTTCTACATTAGTCATGATCTGGAAAGGTAATGAAAGCAACATACAAAGTTAATATAGCAGATAGGGCAGGGGCCCTCAATTTGGGTGTCACTATGTTCATTATTTATAAATTACATAGTCCAACTAGTATGACCTGGACCACAGTCTTAGGCAGGTGGATTCTGTAAGAGAATGGTAAGTCCTAATATTCTGAACAGCCATGTTGTGGCTAGCAGCCATCTTGGACAATCTCTAGCCAACTAACTTTGCTAAAAGAGCTGAGGCTCTCCCCAGAATAGAGGTATAAAATTACCTCAGTGCCATTAGTAAGTATGGATGCAGAGAGACTAAATAGAACAGCTGCAGGGCACTGTGATAGTTAATAAGTGGTATTATAATGCAGGTGCCGCAATGCAACGCATAGAGACACAAGGCAGGGACAGTCGGAGATGATTATAAACAGTTTATGTACATATAAACCAGGTATTTTAAACAAGGGGATAACAACAAGGGTATTAAACGGTAATTTTAAATATTAGCAAAATACGAAGTCTCTCAAAGTAATGTGGTGCACCCAGTCAGGGGAGTCACCACCACGTCAGTTCTTTATCTCTGTATATGGCTCTAGCGGGGGTCACCGCTTATTCCCGCTAGGCCGCAAGTCTTTTCCGGACAAAATCAATTAAAGCAAGTTTAGCTTCTTCCGCCCCAACTGTTCCCCTCCCAACCTGAGTACCTAAACCCAACTGGCCCCGGTACCGTGAGTGAACAGAAGAATTGACGGCCCTGTTCACGTATGCAGCTCTTCTGCTTTCACTGGCGTGACTTTACTGGCTCAGCAGTCTCTCAACTCCTCTCTTCCTGGCCGTTGGAGGCAGTCTCTCAAGTCGAGGATAGGGGGTCCAGACTAGAGATGAGCGGTGTTCGACTAGAACTGTTCGCCAATCTCAAATTCGAGCTGTTTTGGGCGGTGTTCGAGTTGTTCGATGAACCCGAACGATTTGCAAAAAATTCGGCTGTTCGAGGTTATGTTCGATAACTGTTCGTGCACCAAAAGCGTGTCCTGCATGTCTGGCGCTATTTAGAGCACCAATCATGCAGGGATTGTCTGCCACTCACTGTAATGCCACAGCCATGGTGGTTGTGGCATTACAGTGATTGCCCAAATCGATGGGAACAGTGCCAACAGTGAAACATGAAAAGCCGGCAATTCAGCAGCGGCATACACCTGTACCCGACAATTTAGAACCGAAAGAATAGAGAATCACACATAGATTAGATAGATATAAACATGTCAGCCACATATATACGAAGTACAGTGAAAGTGCTGCTTACTGTACTTGTCATTTAGCGTAAAGGATTTATCAAAAAAAATAATAGTGTTTTCATGCACCGTCTCTTTAAAAAAGCCGGCCGGCAATTCAGCAGCGGTACCCGACAATTTATAACAGACAGAATAGAGCTTCACACATAGATTAGATAGATAGAAACATGTCAGCCACATATATACGAAGTACAGTGACAGTGCTGCTTACTGTACTTGTCATTTAGCGTAAAGGATTTATCAAAAAAAATAATAGTGTTTTCATGCACCGTCTCTTTAAAAAAGCCGGCCGGCAATTCAGCAGCGGTACCCGACAATTTATAACAGACAGAATAGAGCTTCACACATAGATTAGATAGATAGAAACATGTCAGTCACATATATATGAAGTACAGTGATAGTGTTGGTTACTGTACTTGTCATTTAGTATTAAAATAAAGGATTTATTATTAAAAAAATTGGCGTGGGGTTCCCCTTAATTTTAGGCTCTAGCGGAGGTTAAGCAGACGGCTGGGGCAGATGTTTGAAGCCTGGGAAGGGGGTAATACCCACGGAGCTTCCCAGGCTACTAATATCAGCCCCCAGCTGAATACATAGCCTTTACTAGCTATTAAAATGGGGGACCCCCCAAAAAAAATGACGTGGGGTCCCCCCTAATTTAATAGCTAGCAAAGGCTAGGCAGACAGCTGGGGGCTGATATTAATAGCCCAGGAAGGGAGCCATGAATATTGGCCCCCTCCCAGGCTAGAAACACCAGCCGTCAGCCGCCCCAGAAATGGCGCATTCATAGGATGCGCCAATTCTGGCACTTAGCCTCGCTCTTCCACGCTGCCCTGGTGCGGTGGCAGGGGGTAATAGGGTTGGGGTTGATGTCAGCTTATAATGCCAGCTGACATCAAGCCCAGGTTAGTAATGGAGAGGCGTCTATAAGACACCCCCATTACTAACCCCATAGTCAAAGTTAAAAAAAACACAAACACCCAGAATAAAGTCCTTTAATTGAAATAAAGACACAATCCTTTATTGTTCTAAATTAAACCATACTTACCGTCACGCCCATTCCAGCTGAAGCCAACGATCTCCTGCAATAAAAGAAAAATAATAAAGCAACCTCATCCTTACCTTTCCATGGTTCCCACGACAGCTTCAGCTCTGCTACATCGAGATGACAGGCTGGACCGCAGCAGAATGCTGCCATCCAGCCTCTCATCCCGCAGACACTGAGAAGCGCAGGCATGCTTGCGCTCCTCACTGTCTTGCTGTGACGACATCCAGATGAGCCGAGTTCATGTCCAATGAACTCGGCTCACCTCATGCACGTCACTGACAGCGTGGGAAAATTCTCACGCTGAAGCGGTGAGTGCAGGAGAATTCTCCCACGTTGTCAGTGACGTGAATAAGGTGAGCTCATGTCCAATGAACTCAGCTCACCTCCTGCACGTCACTGACAGCGTGGGAAAATTCTCCTGCAATCAGCGCTTCAGCGTGAGAATTTTCCCACGCTGTCAGTGACGTGCATGAGGTGAGCCGAGTTCATTGGACATGAACTCGGCTCATCTGGATGTCGTCACAGAGAGACGCTGAGCAGCGCAAGCAAGCCTGCGCTTCTCAGTGTCTGCGGGATGACAGGCTGGATGGCAGCGTTCTGCTGCGGTCCAGCCTGTCATCTCGATGTAGCAGAGCTGAAGCTGTCGTGGGAACCATGGAAAGGTAAGGATGAGGTTGCTTTATTATTTTTCTTTTATTGCAGGAGATCGTTGGCTTCAGCTGGAATGGGCGTGATGGTAAGTATGGTTTAATTTAGAACAATAAAGGATTGTGTCTTTATTTCAATTAAAGGACTTTATTCTGGGTGTTTGTGTTTTTTTTAACTTTGACTATGGGGTTAGTAATGGGGGTGTCTTATAGACGCCTCTCCATTACTAACCTGGGCTTGATGTCAGCTGGCATTATAAGCTGACATCAACACCAACCCTATTACCCCCTGCCACCGCACCAGGGCAGCGTGGAAGAGCGAGGCTAAGTGCCAGAATTGGCGCATCCTATGAATGCGCCATTTCTGGGGCGGCTGACGGCTGGTGTTTCTAGCCTGGGAGGGGGCCAATATTCATGGCTCCCTTCCTGGGCTATTAATATCAGCCCCCAGCTGTCTGCCTAGCCTTTGCTAGCTATTAAATTAGGGGGGACCCCACGTCATTTTTTTGGGGGGGTCCCCCATTTTAATAGCTAGTAAAGGCTATGTATTCAGCTGGGGGCTGATATTAGTAGCCTGGGAAGCTCCGTGGGTATTACCCCCTTCCCAGGCTTCAAACATCTGCCCCAGCCGTCTGCTTAACCTCCGCTAGAGCCTAAAATTAAGGGGAACCCCACGCCAATTTTTTTAATAATAAATCCTTTATTTTAATACTAAATGACAAGTACAGTAACCAACACTATCACTGTACTTCATATATATGTGACTGACATGTTTCTATCTATCTAATCTATGTGTGATGCTCTATCTTTCTGTTCTAAATTGTCGGGTACCGCTGCTGAATTGCCGGCCGGCTTTTTTAAAGAGACAGTGCATGAAAACACTATTATTTTTTTAAATAAATCCTTTACACTAAATGACAAGTACAGTAAGCAACACTATCACTGTACTTATTATATATGTGACTGACATGTTTCTATCTATCTAATCTATGTGTGAAGCTCTATTCTTTCTGTTCTAAATTGTCGGGTACAGATGCTGAATTGCCGGCCGGCTTTTTTAAAGAGACGGTGCATGAAAACACTAATATTTTTTTTAATAAATCCTTTACACTAAATGACAAGTGCAGTAACCAACACTGTCACTGTGCTTCTTATATGTGTGACTGACATGTTTCTATCTATCTAATCTATGTGTGATGCTCTATTCCTTCTTGTCTAAATTGTCGGGTACCGTTGTATGCCGCTGCTGAATTTGCCGGCCGGCTTTTTTAAAGAGAGTGTCTTCTGAGCAGTTTGTCAGCTTTTGGACACCTTTGCAGGTGTTTTCTATGTGTTTCTATGTGTTTTTGTTTGCCTGCCATTGGTTTTAACGGTGTTCGACGGTGTTCTAAGGTGTTCGACGAACAGTTCGACGAACAGTTCCTCGAACATCCCGGTGTTCGACGAACCGAACCGAACCCGAACACTACGGGGGTGGCTCAACACTAGTCCAGACCTCGTCTGTCGGCGGGCGATGTCGGGTTCCGTGAACTCACTCAGCACAGCAAGCAGGTTCCGACTCTCCTCAGTAGGTACTTCACTCGGGTCACATCTGTGAGGGATCCGGAGCTCATCCACCGGCGCCCGGCTGTGGCACCTCGCAGGCCTCCGGCTTAGGCCTGCCACGCGGGGATTCTCAGCATGCAGGGAGCACGTCTGCTCCTCTCTGCTGCTTGGCGCCAAAAACTCCTCAGGCTTGGCGCGCTGGCCTCTTATCTCCAGGAACTCCTTCCTGGAAGTCACCTGACCGGGTACAGCGTCTAAATCTGCTCTCCCTTCAACTTCTCTTATATATCTTGGTTCCGCTTGACTGTGTCTGGCCAGCAGATGGCAGTCTCTCTCCATCTTTGAAGCATCATGTAAGAGTTCTCTTAAAGGCTCTCTCGCCTCTACTACATTCCTCCCTCCTTTTTGTTTGCCAGTCCTCGGGCAAGTGGATTTCTTGCAGGATTGACATCTCTTTCTAGGCAATGCAAGCTCAGACAGGAGTTGGGCACACTCCTGCGTTTTCTGTTGGATCTGAGACCAGATAAACTCTTCTTGAGCATACCGGTTAGGAGGAATTCCAGCATTAGCCCGCTCAGTTCTGCGGGGCTCCTCCTGCGGAGGTGACTTCGGGATATCCGATGAATCAACCTCTGGGGATTGCAAGTCACTTCTTGATTCATTCTGGGTCCCACTCGGGGTTGGCATCGACGGTTCTGACGGGCCCAACTGCATTGTGGCCCATCCTTCTTCATCCCCAAAGGTTCCTATATGCGGCACTTCAGCCAATTTGTTTGACGGCCCAACTTCGTTACAGGCCTCTGCTTCAGAAGAGCAAGGTCGCAGCATATTACGGTGCAACACCCTGGGTGTCGCGGCGTCATCCCCTTCGGGCCTGACCTCGTAGACTGGGTTGTCGGGGTGAATCTTCTTCACCACCCGATATGGTATCGCCACCCAACGATGGTCCAGTTTACTTCCAAATCGTTTGGCCCTGACCAGCACACGGTCTCCTGGCTGGAGTGATCCACCTGAGGTCGGGGGCCGATCTGCATGCTCTACTTCCTGAAACTTCTGAGCGACCAATCTTCTCACCGTATGAAGCCGGCGCTTGTGCTCTCGAATCCAGGTACTCGGGCTACTGCTCGGGCCAGAGTCTTCTGAGTCTAGCTCTAGTTCAGTAATTTCTCATCCACTCCTTCCAAACAGCAACATGTAAGGGGTGTAGCCAGTAGTCGCATGAACTCGATTATTATACACCCACACCAGCTCGGACACAAATTCGGGCCACTTCATCTTTTTGTCCGCTTCCAGCATTCGCAACATTTGCAACAGGGTTCGGTTGAAGCGCTCACATGCGCCGTTCCCTTGAGGATGGTAAGGCGTTGTTCGGGATCGGTCGATCCCATAGATACGGTATAGTTCATCCATCACTCGTCCTTGGAAGCAGGCCCCTTGGTCAGAATGTATTCGCTTCGGACACCCATAAATCCGGATGAAATCTTGACAGATGGCCTTAGCTGCGGCTACTGCTGTCTGGTCTTTGGTAGGCGTCACTACTGCGAACTTGGTAAAGTGATCAGTCATTACCAAACAGTGTCCATAACCATTGTATGAAGTTACAATCATCAGATAGTCAATCATCAGGACTTCCAAGGGTGCAGAAGTTCGGATGGCCTGAATGGGAGCCCTTTGTTCCGGGGGTTTGTTCAACTCAAACTGGAGACATGTTCGGTAGACCCCTTCAACTTCTTGCCACAGTTGAGGCCAATACACCAGCCGTTGCAACCACCGAAAGGTCTTCTCCACACTGAAGTGGGCACCTCTTCTATGAACTTCCTGGGCTAGCTGCGTTACCAGCGCCTCTGGAACTACTACCTGCCAGGTAACATCAAACTCTCGAGGTAGCTGGATTCTTCAGCATAGCAAGCCATCCTTCAGGAAGAGCCTCTCCCACTGGCCTAGGATTTGTAGGGTAGTTGGAAGGGAGGCGGCCCTGGCCTCCTGGTCGGGGCTTTGACCAAGGGCGACCCATTCTCTCAGCTTTGCCAGCTCTGGGTCGGATTGTTGCAGATGTATCCACTCGTCTCTTGAGCGGCCCAGGATTTGAGTGGGCCTCGGCTCCTCTCTGGTCTCCTGGGCGTCGACCACAGCAGTGGCAAACTGGCTGAAATCCGGTATCTCGTCACCTTCTAGCTCCTCATCTCTATCCCTCTTCGGGCCCGTCTGAGTAACCCGGGACAGGGCATCTGCATGAGTGTTCAGAGCCTTGGACCGATAGGCGATCTTATACTGGTATTTGAACATCCTTGCGACCCACCGCTGCTCTAGCACGCCCAGCTTGGCATTCTCCAAGTGGGCCAAAGGGTTGTTATCTGTCCGCATTTGCACTTCTGACCCCGACAAGTACTCAGCAAATTTTTCGTTCATGTCCCACACCAGTGCCAGTAGCTCCAGCTTGAACGAACTGTAGTAGTCCGGATTCTTCTCCGTACCGCGGAGCGACCTGCTGGCATACGCAATCACCCGCTCTTTTCCTCCTTGCACTTGAGCCAGCTCTGCTCCCAGTCAATGCAAGCTTCCATCAGTGTACAACACGAAAGACTGCAAAAAGTCAGCGTAGGCCGGAATTGGGGCATCCTTTAGTGCCATTTTCAATGCTCGGAATGCCTCTTCTTGTCGTGGGCCCCACTGAATGGGCTGCCGCTTGGCTCCCCCAGCCATTCCTTTCATTTCCATTCATTGAGCGGGATCGCAATCTTAGCGAAGTCTTTAGTGAATCTGCGGTAGTATCCAGCGGGCCCCAGGAATGCCCTCAGTTCTCTTAGATTGGCGGGTGTGGGCCACTTCTGCATGGCAGCTACTTTCTCCGCAGTGGGGTGCACTCCCTCACTGGACACAATGTGCCCCAGATATTCAATTTCCCGCTTGAAGAGACGACACTTACAAGGCTTAATCTTCAGGCCGTGCCTCCGAAGCCATTCTAACACTTGCTCCAGTCAGCGGAGATGATCTTCAAACGTAGCGGAATAGATAATGATATCGTCCAGATATATTAAAGTGGCTTCAAAGTTCCCGGCGCATTTGTTAGCCCGAACGGCATCCGATTGAACTCAAACAGGCCCATAGGGAGAACAAAAGCTGTCTTCGGACGATCCTTCTCAGCTACTGGGACCTGCCAATAGCCACTGGCCAGGTCGAGGGAAGAGAAGAACTTGGCGCTTCCTAGCGCAGATAGAGACTCTTCAATTCAGGGGGAGTGGATAGGAGTCCCGTACTGTACAGGCATTCAGCTTCCGATAGTCTACACAGAATCTCAGGGTACCATCCTTCTTCCGGACCAGCACGATAGGAGCCGCCTAAGGACTCTGACTTTCGCGGATCACGCCGTTCCGCAACATGTGGGCCAACAGCTCTTTCACCTCCTGGTACATTTGAGGCGGGATCTGCCGATATCTCTCTCGAATGGGAGCAGTATTTCCGGTGGGTATTTCGTGCTGAATGTCCCGAGTACACCCGAAATCGTCTTCATGTTGTGAAAACACTCCCTGATATCGCTGTAGAAGTTGTTCGATCTGCCTTACTTGTCCAGCAGAAAACTCAGTAAGATTAGCCTCCATTTTCTCCAAGAGGTGGCGCCCAGCCAACGGTTCTCTTCCATTCTCTTGGCTGTTGAGGGACACCTCCACGGTCCATGGATCTCCTTCCACAGGTGCCAGCCCTATAGCGTCAGCTCTGGTAAGGGCCTCTGGCATTATACAGACTCGCGCCACCTCTTGTCGGGGCAACAACTGTAAACTCGTGCCACTTAGATTGATGCAACGCACGGGCACTCGACCCTGTTGCACGGTGGCCAGGGTCCGAGCAACCAGGAGTCCTGAGGGTGCTTCCTCTCCCTCCATTGGTTCAATTTGAATGTCCACGCCCTCTAAGGACACATGTGCCAGCACCGGTAAAGTGAGTACAGTCTGTCCCACTGGCAGTGTCATTGTGGCTTCGGGTGGTATCGATACCTTACCAAGGTACTGAGAGGTAGCGGGCAATTTTTGAATTTGACTGACCCGCATGAGATGCTGGAATACTCTCTTGTTAGCTGGGTAACGAGTGGCGCGGGTCCAGTTGTTTTTGTTACAGCCCTCGGCCAGGAACTGTCCGACCTCCTTCAGTACATTCATGCCCAGGGTTACAATGGGCCCATCGCCTTCGGGCCCTGTGGTCAGTACTATCCCCTTCCGACCGAGGTCCTTTCCACATGCCTGCTGGACAGACATCCATACTACTCCCGCTACTGGGATAGGTAGTTGATTAGCAGCCACCAGCTTGACAGTGGGTTCCTGCCAGGAACGAGCAACTTCAGGAAAGTGGCTTTGGAAATACGCCTCAGGCATAGTGGTCACCTGAGACCCAGTGTACATTAGGTAGCGGATCCGCTGCCCATTAAATTCAGCCCAGATAATGGGCCGCTCAGAGACAATGTCTTCAGAGCTCCCTCTTCCACTCTCTGAAGCTTGAGACCCCACGGTATGCTCCACAACCGTGGGGCATCTTAGTTTAACGGCGGCCCCCGCCTCCTCCTTTCTCGGTTTGGACAGTCTTTGGAGATATGCCCCCTACCACCGCAGGTCCAACACTCTGGTCCTCGTTCTACCGATAGGTTGGGTACATGACTTGTTGGGGCCTGGAAGGAACGTCTTTCTCGCTCTGGTCTCCGCCCACGTGGGGCAGTAGGATGCATCGGCAAGGAGGCAGCAGGGGCCTTTCTAATAGTGTTCAGCTCACCCCGAATATCTCGAATTTCCTGATGTATCTCCCGTACCCAATCAGGCTCCTTGTTGGTGAATCCAGGGGTAATTGCCTCATGACTTCTAACTGTGGCTTTGAGAACAGGAACTTCTTTCTCCAGGACTCTAGCTTCAGCCCCTACCTCCAGGAAGCCCAGATCAGGGCTCAAACGCAGCCGCTCCTTCAAGATCTGCCTCAGGGAAGGGTCTTTCAAGCCAGCAATCAGTTGGTCACGCAACACTTCATCCAATGGTCCCAGTCCTCGGTTCCCATCTCGAGCCTTCTTAGTGATATGGGCCGTCACTTCCTGTAATGCATTAACATACTGATTTATGGTCTCATTTTCCCCTTGGACCCGCTGAAACAACCGTAGGCGCAAGTGTCCCAGATCTGTGGTGTCACCGTGCATGTCCTCTAGGATTTTTATCACTTTGTCCACGGTGTCGAGGTCCCCAGGTGGGCGGTACATCACAGTTTGCCGGGCCTCCCCATCAAGGGTTAGGAGGGCCAGTTCCGCCTGGGCTGGGGGATCGAGGGGATACATACGTAGCATACTTCTCAGTCTTTCTACCCAGTCCCACAGTGATATGCCATCCCCCGTGAATTTGGGAAGATGATTGAGCATAGCCCCCAGGGGTATATGGTTTCGGCCAGATCAAGCCCCAGACTGATCTGCCATCTCTGCGTCTGAATGTTGCATCCTGCCGACTACGGCAAATGTAATGCAGGTGTCGGAATGCAACGCACAGAGACACAAGGCAGGGACAGTCGGAGATGATTATAAAACAGATGATTATAAACAGTTTATGGACTTATAAAACAGGTATTTTAAACAAGGGGATAACAACAAGGGTATTAAACGATAATTTGAAATATTAGCAAAATACGAAGTCTCTCAAAGTAATGTGGTGCACCCAGTCAGGGGAGTCACCACGTCAGTTCTTTATCTCTGTATATGGCTCTAGCGGGGGTGTCCGGTTATTCCCGCTAGGCCGCAAGTCTTTTCCAGACAAAATCAATTAAAGCAAGTTTAGCTTCTTCCGCCTCAACTGTTCCCCTCCCAACCTGAGTACCTAAACCCAACTGGCCCCGGTACCGTGAGTGAACAGAAGAAGTGACGGCCCTGTTCACGTATGCAGCTCTTCTGCTTTCACTGGCGTGACTTTCCTGGCTCAGCAGTCTCTCAACTCCTCTCTTCCTGGAAGTTGGAGGCAGTCTCTCAAGCCGGGAGGGGGGTCCAGACCTCGTCTGTCGGTGGGCGATGCCGGGTTCCGTGAACTCACTCAGCACAGCAAGCAGGTTCTGACTCTCCTCAGTAGGTACAGCACTTGGGTCACATCTGTGAGGGATCCGGAGCTCATCCACCGGCGCCCGGCTGTGGCACCTCGCAGGCCTCCGGCTTAGGCCTGCCACGCGGGGATTCTCAGCATGCAGGGAGCACGTCTGCTCCTCTCTGCTGCTTGGCGCCAAAAACTCCTCAGGCTTGGCGCGCTGGCCTCTTATCTCCAGGAACTCCTTCCTGGAAGTCACCTGACCGGGTACAGCGTCTAAATCTGCTCTCCCTTCAACTTCTCTTATATATCTTGGCTCCGCTTGACTGTGTCTGGCCAGCAGATGGCAGTCTCTCTCCATCTTTGAAGCATCATGTAACAGTTCTCTTAAAGACTCTCTCTCATTATTATATGGTAGTGAATAGTATATATGTTGAATTAAGATATAAATCAGAATCAGGAGCTGTCAGTGTATGAAGAGTTATGTTAGTAGGCTAAAAGCAGTGATATGAGTAACAACATTAGCTAAGACGAACAGGGAGATTAATGGGTATTAATGTAGTTTGGGGAAATGTTCATTAATGTTGTCATACTGTGGCATTGTATGCTTTGTTCTAAAATGCACGTATTCCTCCGCACTATGAGATTATCATGTGTACACTCTTTTCCGCAGTCTGTAGTCTTCTTTTGTCTAAACCATGTATAAAAAGCCCCTGATACAGTTGTCTGGGGCCAGCCCACCGCCAAGCTACACCACCACCACACCAAGGCCAGACCACAGCAAGACCACCGGCAGATATCCCAGCGTTGCTTTGCTTATCTCGACACCTGCACGTTTATGCGTGATTTGCCCGTCTGCCTACTGTGGACTGTTCTGTCGCGTATTTCTGAATAAACTTCAATCTCCACTTCAAGAGGAGAATAGTCTACAATATCTTCTCGGCTATTCTAGCTCTCAGTAAGGACTTTCTTACAGATTCCACTAGTAGGCACCTTCGCAAGTCAATTGTTGTCCTGGACTAACAAGTAGTGTTGAGCCACCCCCGTAGTGTTCGAGTTCGGTTCGGTTCGTCGAACACCCGTGTGTTCGCCGAACTGTTCGTCGAACTGTTCGTCGAACACCTTCGAACACCGTTAAAACCAATGGCAGGCAAACAAAAACACATAGAAACACATAGAAAACACCTTCAAAGGTGTCCAAAAGCTGACAAACTGCTCAGAAGACACAACTAACACATGGAAAAGTGACAAGTACATATAGTCATGCGAAAAGAAAAGAGGTGGAGGAGTAAAAGGAGGGGGAGACACAGATATAGGCATGTCATGCCCTTCTAAAATCCAAAAAGTGATAAGCCGAGACGGCCAGTCCGCTCCTGCCCGTGCCACCTCCGTGTCGCCGGGTTTGTGCCAGAGCCGCGGTGAACCCTGACGGCCAGCCCCCCTCTCCCAATACTGGTGCCTGTCCGCTGGTGGGTCGAGAGAGCCCCCCTGTGGTGGAGGCAGCTCTAAGCTTTTTAATTTAAATTGTCCCTCTAATTTGAATGAATACACTTTAAATCCATTTACAAGGATCTATTGGAGGGCAAGTCTCATGCCAGCAGCCGCGTAATTCCAGCTCCAGTAGCGTCCACTAAAGCTGCTGCAGTTAAAAAGCTTTTATAAGGATCGAGCTCGGCTGTCCACCGCAAGGCATCCTAGTGCCAGTCCCAGCCCCTATGCCTTGGGGTGCCTCCTGATGCTCTTCACTGAGTATCCCGTGGTCCCGAAGCATTTCCTTTGAAAAAATTAAGTGTCCAAACTACAGGTGGTGTAGCTTGCTTAACAGCCGGGATAATCCGCTGACTAGCAGACACTGCTACTAGGCACAAAGTATTTCCTGGGCTAGATGCAGTTAAAAATTTGTAAGTAGATACTCTCGTTGGATGCTGAGAAAGCATTCCATAGAGTCTCCTGGCACGCCATATATGATTCTCTTAAAAAGCTTGGGGTAGGGGTCTAGGGGACCCTTTTATAGCCAAAATCACGGCCCTGTATCACAATACGTCACCTAGGCTGTATATAAATGGAACTGTAGCACCGAGGGCTCGGTTGCTACAGACGTATTGCACCTCACCCAGAGGTGTGATATCTCACTCTCAGATAAGGATGGAGTGTGGATCAGGACCCGACACCTGCATGCATTACACCACATTGCCGTGGGGCAGGGCGACCAATATGCCCCTGAGATGGGCACGACAGTCCCTGTCCCTGGCTGGAGTGGGGGGAGGGAACACTGAGGAAGGGGAACCCTGCAGTGCAGGAGCGGGGAGGAAGCAGTTCCTGGGTGCATTGAGAAGGGAGTATAAAAGGTGGGCACCATCTTAGTTCAGTGCAGAGAAGTCTGAGCAGAAGTGGCAGGGAGCAGGGGCTCTGCATGAGCTCTGCTCCGGAGGCGGGCCTAGTAACAGAGGCCCAGGCCTGCAAGAGGGAGAAGGAAGGAAGAGGAGCGGAGAAGGCTCCAGGAACGAGGAATGAAGGGATCCCAGGGGTGCGGACGGGCGAGTCGCCACCGCACGCCCGAATCCACCTGCGTGGAGGGGTCAGGCCAAAGGGGGAGACCGGTCCCCGAACTAGTGGAGGCAGGAAACGACCCTCAGCTAGAAACCGGAGGCTCTGACATTTTATGTGGCGCAGCCCCTTGCTCCACCCGCTAGGAAGGCACCACATAGGGTCAGGGAAACTGGCGCCAAGTTTACCAAGAGGAGGCCCGAGGCAGCCGGACAGAAGTGTTGGTAAGAAAGGCCAGACAAAGGACACACAAAGGGGGTCCTGTGAAGCGCTCCAAAGTTATCTGGGAGTTGTCTGAGCCCCTCACCTGGTGAGCACAGTACGACGTGGGCAGCCGTTACCTGCAGACGTGGTCTGGATAATAAGAACTGTGAGTAAAGGCCCTGAACTGCATCACTGACTCCGTGTCGTTACTGCTGCTGCCCTGCACCATTACCCCCATCCTCCGCATACACTGCCCTGAGGCTATACTCCTCCCGTGGGGAGTTATGCTACGCTCTGCTGCACCCACAACACCAGCCTTAGCGGTCTGCCCTGTAGCGGCGGTTCACTCTGACCGCAATCCACGGGTGGCGTAGTCGGACATTTAAACATCAAAACCACATAAATAGTTCCGCCACTGGTTTGACCGCCCTGAGCCACGGAACCGGATCGCCGCCACGAAGACTACAACCACCAGCATCCACCAAAAAGGGTCCGGCTCCGGGTGTCCCAAGGCCCAGGGGGTGCGTCAGAACATTTTCATCACCTTTCACAATCACCAATGGGACAAGGCAGGGATGTCCTCTGTCCCCTCTCTTATACATCCTAGTGACGGAGCACCTGCTCTCATCAATTCGCCATAACCCCAATATTAGGTGGATTGAGGTGGGAGGCACCGAGTACAAGTGCTCTCTATTTGCTGATGATGTCCTAGTATATATCACTCAATCACATATATCCATCCCTGCTGTTATGGCTGAAATAGATCACTTTGTTACATGGTAAAATTTTAAAATCAATGCAGCGAAGTCTGAGGCCCTCGATGTCTCCCTCCCTAAATCCATATAGGATTCCATCCAGTCCAACTTTCCCTTTGCCTGGCCCTCACAGGGTAACAAATACTTAGGAATTCCTATTCATAGAGACCTCTCCCATCTATGTTATCTTAATTTTGGGCCCTTTATTGAACAATTCCATACAGACCACGGTTGGCAAGTTAGAACTGTAAGATTCACTACGTGAACCACTGGTGTTTTGTGGAAAAGCACATGTACACCGCGTTCCAAATTATTATGCAAAAAGTGTTTAGGAGTGATAAGGGAAGAATTTGTTTGTTTGTCAGTTAAACTCATTGATGGTGATGTGTGTCAGGGTTCTTTATATCACTGTAAGCAATTGCAGACACCTGTGCTAATTAGTTTGGCAGGTGTGTCCAATGAAAGGCAAGACTACTTAAGAAGGCTCTCTCACATTATTAAGCAGCCTACATTTTCTGCCAAAATGGGAAAGAAAAAGGATGTGTCGGCTGCTGAGAAGCAACAAATTGTGGAGTGTTTAGGTCAAGGCATGACTACAATCAACATTGTGCGATGATCAGGATGAAGTGTCTTGGCAATCAAGAAGTATGTAGCTGATTCACAGTACACACGTGTGCGTGC
This sequence comes from Phyllobates terribilis, assembly GCF_046119375.1. Taxonomy (NCBI): domain Eukaryota; kingdom Metazoa; phylum Chordata; class Amphibia; order Anura; family Dendrobatidae; genus Phyllobates; species Phyllobates terribilis. Next base: position 865,855,443 of record NW_027362761.1, on the reverse strand, counting down.
TGATAAGGGCAAATTGAGGACTCTTTCCTACAGGCAATTACGTCAGGTTGAAAGAGCAGCGGCAAAAAAGCCTTGTCATAGCAGCAGACAAGTTTTTGAAGCTGCTTGTGCCTCCAACGTCCCCCGAACAACAAGATGCAGGGTCCTTCAGAGGTTTGCAGCTGTGCATACGCCATCCTGTCGACCTCCTCTATCCACTTCACACAAGCAGAAACGGCTCCAGTGGGCCAAACATTACATGAAGACTGATTTCAAAACTGTTTTGTTCACGGATGAGTGCCGTGCAGCGCTCGATGGTCCAGATGAATGGAGTGGAGGATGGCTGGTTGATGGACACCCCACGCAAACACGGCTACAGCGCCAACAAGGAGGAGGTGGAGTAATGTTTTGGGCTGGAATCATGGGGAGAGAGATTGTCGGCCCCTTTAGGATCCCTGAAGGCGCTAAAGATGAACTCCATAATGTATGTGGATTTTCTCAAACAGCACTTCCTGCCATGGTTCAAGAAGAAGAACCGTGTATTTCACAGCAAGATCATTTTTCTGCATGATAATGCACCATCTCATGCTGCACATAAAACATCTGCATCTCTGGCTGATATGGGCATAAAAGGGGACAAACTTATGGTGTGACCCCCATGCTCCCCTGACCTCTACCCCATTCAGAACCTTTGGAGCATCATTAAAAGGAGTGTCTATGATGGCGGGAGGCAGATCACATCTAAGCAACAGCTCTGGGAGGGTATTCTGTCCTCATGCAAAACAATTGAAGCAGAAACCATCCAAAACCTGACAAATTCAATGGACGAGAGAGTTCAGAAGCTCCTTTCGAACAAGGGGTCCTATGTGAAAATGTAACATCACCTAGAATAAAGTTTTGAGTTGAAAACTGTTTGATTTCAGTTTCTAACAACCTGCTAATGCTTATAATTTCAAAAATGACCATTTTTTTGGTCTTTATTAAAATGAAAAGGTTGATCGAAAAGTTTGGGGGATCTAAGAGTGTGGCAACCCAGTAGTCATGATTACTTCGAATTCTGACAATATGAGGGTCATGCTGCAGGTAGTGCAGCAAGAAGGCACTTATGTGTCTTGCGCATCTCGGAGCCCCAAAATTATTTTCCGGGCTAGATGCAGCTAAAAATTATTTTTAATTTTAAATCTGGTGAAGCTTATTATAGATGGCCTAATAGGATCAGTGCTGCACACTGCTACAAAGCCCAAATTATTTTCCAGTCAAGATACAGATAAACATGATTAGTAATTTGAAAGCTTAAAACGGTTGGTAGGGTGATTTTAACCAATCATCAAGCTTTTACTCTCCCCAGGATGACACAGGGGTAGAAAAGTCGTTTCGGATCCATGATTTGTTCATCTTTATGAACGTGAGTCTGTCTACATTATCAGTGGAGAGCCGCGTGCGCTTATCTGTCAGCACACCACCAGCAGCGCTGAACACACGTTCAGACAGAACGCTGGCTGCGGGGCATGACAAGATCTCCAAGGCGTAAGTGGCTAGCTCCGGCCATTTATCCAGATTGGAAGCCCAAAAAGAGCAAGGGTCCAGTGACACAGTCGTGGCTTCAATGTTTACTTGGAGATACTCCTGTACCATCGTCTCTAGGCGTTGACTATGTGTCAGACTTCTTGTCTCCTGTGGCCTTGCAAAGGATGGGCTAAAAAAGTGGTGAAATGATTCCGCAAAATTGATGTTACCAGCAGATACTGTGGTTCTGTTACGGTTTGAGTGCTGAACACTTGACGGTCCCACGGTTGGCAAGTTGGAACTGTGAGATTCACTACGTACACCACTGGTATTTTGTGGAAAAGCACATGTAAGATTCTGCAACAGTCTCTGCTGATACTCCTGCATGCGTGCATCCCTTTCTATGGCAGGAATAATTTCTGCAAATTTACTTTTGTACCGGGGATCTAACAGTGTGGCAACCCAGTAGTCAGGATTATTTCTAATTCTCACAATTCGAGGGTCATGTTGCAGGTAGTGCAGCAAGAAGGCACTCATGTGTGTTGCGCATCCAGGAGCACCAAGTCCCTGTTGTGTTGGTGGCGAGGTAACAATCATGCTTCCTTCCTCTGTCCTCTCCCCCCAACCTCGCACAACAGAAATGTGATCAAGGTCTCCCTCATCTGATGAGTCTTCCATCAGTTCGTCCTCCACTTCTTCCTGGGCTCCTGCACCTTCCTCACTAGTTTGGCTGCTACCATGCGCCCTGGTAAAATCATCTCCCCCACCCTCACATGCCTGCCGCCTTGGTGCTGCCGACCGTCTGGACCTTGCAGATGTTAGCCCTTCCGCATACAACTCCTCCTCCTCTACTTCCTCCACTTCCTCTTGTGCCACCACCTGACTCCGAATTCTGTTTAACATGTGCTCCAGCATGTAAATCACCGGAATAGTCATGCTGATAATGGCATCGTCAGCACTAAACATCTTCGTCGCCATTTCAAAACTGTGCAGAAGGGTGCATAGGTCCCTGATCTGAGACCACTCCTCCAGCGTGATTTGCCCCACCTCTGAATCTCGTTGGCCCAGGCTATACGTCAGAACGTATTGCACCAGGGCTTGTCGGTGCTGCCACAGTCGCTGCAACATGTGCAGAGTTGAATTCCACCGGGTAGGCACATCGCATTTTAGCCGGTGAAGTGGCAGGCCCAACGACTTCTGTAGAGATGTAAGTCGCTGAGCTGCGGGATGCGAACGGCGGAAGTGAGCACACAGCGACCGTGCCCTCTGCAGAAGGCCATCTAGTCTGGGATAGTGGGCTAAAAATTGCTGGACAGGTTCAACACGTGAGCCATACAAGGCACGTGTGTGACATTGCCCCGGCGAAGGGCCGCACCCAGGTTTGCAGCATTGTCGCACACGGCCTTCCCTGGTTTCAGGTCCAGTGGAGACAACCATTCATGAAATTGGTTCTCCAGAGCTGACCACAACTCCTCAGCTGTGTGACTCACATTTCCCAGACATTTCAATGTAAAAACCGCCTGATGACGTTGAGCCCTACTGCCAGCATAGTAAGGAGGTGTGCAGGATCCCTTCTGCGCAGTTAGAAAGCTTGTGGCATGACCAGACAGGCTTTGGGTGCAGGTGGAAGACCGAGAGGAGGTTGAGGAGGCAGAAGCAGTGGAGGAACTTTGACATAAAGAGGATTGACGCACAACTCGTGGGGACGGCAAGACTTGGACAGCAGCCCCTTGTCCTGCTGTCACCATAGTTACCCAGTGCCCAGTCAGCGACATGTAACGCCCCTGTCCATGCCTACTCGTCCAAGTGTCTGTGGTGAAATGCACCCTGTCACACACAGAGTTTCTCAAAGAAGCGGTGATGTTGTGTGCGACATGCTGGTGGAGCGCAGGCACACCTTTCTTTGAGAAGTAGTGCCGACTGGGCATCTGGTACTGGGGCACTGCGACGGACATAAGGTCTCGAAAATCCTCTGTGTCCACCAGGCGGAAAGGCAGCATTTCTGTAGCCAAGAGCTTGCAGATGGTGAAATTCAACCTCTTAGCTTTCTCATGGCTAGGAGGAAATGGTCTTTTACTTGTCCACATCTGAGGGACCGAGGGCTGGCTATTGTGCTTAGACGGGGTTGACAAACTGCCGGTCTGTGAGGAAGATGCAGGCGGACATGTTAGGTTGCCTTGATCCAAAGGTGGTGCTATCGATGTCGGACAGCGCTCAAGACCAGCTGGTGTTACCACCTCCAAAGAAAATGATGACCTGCCAATCACGCTGGCTGTTGCGGGTAAAGAGGTGGCAGGTCTGCGCCCCAAAACAGGTGTGACTGCTGTCCCCCCAGTCACAGAGGATGAAGAGGCCGCGGATGCACAAGATATGGCAGACGGTGGTTGGCCCGGCCGGCTAGGCCACATTGTAGCACACTGAGCTTCCCACTGCAACTTATGCTTCATGTCCATGTGCCGGTTCATGCATGAAGTACTCAAACTATGTATTTTTTGGCCTCTACTTAGCTTTTGCTGACAAATGTTACAGATAACACGAGTTGGGTCATCTTTATCGATCTGAAAAAATGCCCAGGCTATGCAAGGCTTAGCACCCATGCGACCTGAAGAGCCACCACGACTTGTGGTGAGAGGCAGAGATGTGTTTGAGGATGCAGTTGTTGACGTGCTTCCAGTACTACGTCTCTGTCCAGGAAGGCGCAACCTGACCTCGTCGTCACTAGCATCTTCCTCCACCTCCTCTGCTGACCTCATCTCTTGGCTGACTGTGGGTTGACAGTAAGTGGGATCTCCGACCTCATCATCATCACCCTGTGCGTTATCACACCCGTCGTCCTCAGAGCCAACCTGTTCCTGCCCTGACAAAAAACTAAAGTTGTCGCTCCAATCAGGTATTTGAGTCTTATCATCGTCTTCCTCATTGTCTCCACCAACAGGAGTTACAGTTTGGGAATGAGGGTCTACATTATGGTCAGAACCTTCTGCGTCTGGTCCTGGATCCGACTCATAAAGATTCTGGGCATCAGTGCAGATCATTTCCTCGTCTGGATTCACAGAAGCGCTGGAGTCGACCTCTGATTCCCAAGCTATAGTATGAGTAAACAGCTCTGCAGACTCAACCATCTGTTCTACCTCATACTCAGACGGGCAGCTGGAGATTTGGGAGCTGTGAGGAAGCAAGTGCGATTTGGGTGACACCTTTGAGGACTGGAGTATTTGTGATGTTGAAGTTGATGTGGAGGAGAGCCCACTTAAAGGAGCACTTGATATCCGTTGAAGCACCTGCTGTTTTTGTGCCTCATCTGGAATTTGTAGCGATTGGCGTGGCCGTAAGAAAGGGATCTTATCACATTGTCCGCTAAAAGAAGTAGACATTTTAGTTTGGCTGGAAGATGGTCTTTCTTCTGCACCTACCCCACGGACACAACCTTTTTTCTCCTTCCCAACACGCCTATTCCCCTTTCCACCAGCAGCAGGCCTTTTTCCACTCATTTTGGTGGTTAACTAATTCACAACTCTGGAGTTGTTTGCACAAAAAAACAATGGATGGTAACCGAGCAGAGCTGAGTGGCCAAACTGTGGTATTAGGCCAAAACTATTGGCTGGGTTAGATGCAGAAAAAAATTATTTTTAATTTGCAACCTGATGGAGGTCAGTATAGATGGACTAATAGACCAAGTCCCACACACCGCTAGAAGCCCAAATATTTTTTCAGAGCTAGATGCAGAAAAAAATTATATTCAATTTGCAACCTGCTGGAGGTCAGTATAGAAGGACTAATAGAACAAGTCCCACACACTGCTAGAAGCCCAAATATTTTTTCAGAGCTAAATGAAGAAAAAAAATATTTTTAATTTGCAACCTGATGGAGGTCAGTATAGATGGACTAATAGACCAAGTCCCACACACTGCTAGAAGCCCAAATATTTTTTCAGAGCTAGATGCAGAAAAAAATTATTTTTAATTTGCAACCTGATGGAGGTCAGTATAGATGGACTAATAGACCAAGTCCCACACACCGCTAGAAGCCCAAATATTTTTTCAGAGCTAGATGTAGAAAATTTTTTTATTCAATTTGCAACCTGATGGAGGTCAGTATAGATGGACTAATAGACCAAGTCCCACACACTGCTAGAAGCCCAAATATTTTTTCAGAGCTAGATGCAGAAAAAAATTATTTTTAATTTGCAACCTGATGGAGGTCAGTATAGATGGACTAATAGACCAAGTCCCACACACTGCTAGAAGCCCAAATATTTTTTCAGAGCTAGATGCAGAAAAAAAATATTTTTAATTTGCAACCTGATGGAGGTCAGTATAGATGGACTAATAGAATGATGCTATGCCCAAAAGATTTTACTTCACTAGGTGCAGTAAAAAAATTGGTATTCTATACACAGGTGGTATATCTTGCAACACAGATAGGCTACTCCACTGACTAACACACTCTGCAATAGGCCAAAAAGGATTAGCTTTGCTAGATTCAGCCAAAAGATCTTCATTGTTCCTGCAGAGATCCATCCCCTGCCCCTCCCCCCGCCCCGCTGTACACTCAAACTGCGTATTAACATTAATTTTCATCATTACTGAGAAAAAATCCAGTTATGATTTTGGTGCACGAACAGTTATCGAACATAACCTCGAACAGCCGAATTTTTCTCAAATTGTTCGTGTTCGCCGACCGGCTCGAACACCGCCCAAAACAGCTCGAATTTGAGATTGGCGAACAGTTCGAGTAGAACAACGCTCATCTCTACTAACAAGCAGCAACAGATCAGTCTGAATGAACACAAAAAAGGGTTGGACCACTTTTTAATTTTAAAAAAGTTTGTTACTTTGTTATCACAGATAGCCTGGTTATCGATAGCCATATGGATGTTGAGTACACTCATTTTGAATTACTAAAGCAGTGTTTGCAGTACAGAGCTTGAAAGTAGTCGGATATAGTACAGTAGACCTCAGAGTGTCATACATGTCTTTTCAGGAAGCTTTACAATATTTTCGATTCACCCTAAATCTACGGTATATTTTTTGAAAAATGTAGTGAAGCTGGTGAATTAAAATTTTATAACATTCGCTCATCTCTAATTATCTCTTCCAAATAGGTGAAAAATGCATGAAGTGGTAAAATCCCTTTGATGCATAACTTCTATTCAGAATACTTTTAAGAATAAGCTGTCATTTGTGTGTTCATGAGCAACAGAACTATTTATTGCCATTATACAGTATAACTTGCATTTTTCACCAGTATTCCCCTCTGCAGACTTTGACTCTAACTTCCAGTTGTCTCTAAGCTAGTGGGTGGTGACTAGCTGCCATAATGTCTCCCATACACTGCACACAGAGTAATGGATTCCTACTCCTTTCCAGTGTAGCATACATCAGAAGCAGCTGGAGCATAAAGAGTATTGTACAGTAACAGTGAGCTGTCTACCTGTGAATTCAGCACTGAAGTGAGGTAAAACAGTTGCTTGAAGCTTTGGCTCTATCTGTGTTGAATGTATCTAACACCTCCTCCTCCATCGCCTCTCCTCTTTCTATAAAGTAAAATACTCTCCATAATCTGACACTGCAGTGAAATGACAGTTCATTTTCCTATGGTCAAGATAAATTTGAGCTATTTTTTTACAGTTGATCGTAAGTTGAAGGGGTTGTCCACTACTATAACAACCCTTTCTTAAACTACATGTTCGTCCCCGATAAAATAAAATAAAAAATCATAGTCAACTCCCATGCCGGCTCCATCTCACTGGTGTCGGCACTTGTGGTCCCGGGGCTGTGATGTGGTAGAATGACACGTGATGCTTGGCGCCCAATCAGTGCTGGCATCATTGTTCCCAACTGAACATGAAGAGGAAGCCAAGGCTACTGCTGATCCCGGAATTCCTTTTCATGTTCAGTTTGTCCAAAGGTGGGGACAGTGATGCCAGCGCTGATTGGGCACCGGGCATCACGTGTCATCCACCTCATCGCAGCCTCGGGCGCACTAGTGCCGACACCGCTGAAACTAAGGTGGCACGGGAGGTGAGTATAGGTTTTTTTTATTTTATTGGGGCCCAACATTTCGCTCAAGAAGGGGTTGACCTAGTAGTGGACAATACCTTTGAGGAGGTGATGTAAAGGGAAAGAAGTGTCTCATAAGTGGTAAAAGTAGATTTCTTTGAAACATTACAAACTTTCTTGTATCTGCCTGTATTATGGATTTATGCAAAGTTTATTGAAACAACTCTGAATATTTAAACTTGTTTTTGTTATTTTCTTTTGCCTTGCTTGGTTACATCTTGGAGCCCTTTGATTGTGAAAAGTCAAAGTCAAACTTTCCCTGTTTTTCCTTCCAAAATTTTAGGTGCCATTTAAAATAATTGTACCTGTGCTGTTTTTCTTTGAGGAGTACTTTAAAGAAACATTGAAAAAAAGTATACTAAAAATGGCAAATCTCTCAAGTTCTAAGCAGAATGAATAAAAGACAGCATGTTAGATGATTAGCTGCTTTTTCTATACAGAATGTACCTGTTTCAGAATAACAGCAGATAATTGCACAATCACCTGACTCCAGAATATAAAAGATGTACCCCAGCAGTTGGTTTTATAAAATAGCTAGAGGCATTTTTGAGAATAAATGTATAAAATAATTAATTACTAGAACACCAAAACATGAAGCAGTTTGTTTCCCTATGTCTATACTTTGCTTTGTATAAACATCTTGGGAAAAATAGCTGTCCAACCGCTGGAAGCTACCCTCAGCGGTCTTTAATTTTCAAAGTGCCATACTTTTTATTTCAGTTATTATTGTTTGAAATAACTCGCTAACTTTCATCAAAATAATGATTTCCCATTTCAATGTCCTTTTTCAATATTTGCCAATACGACACCTCTTATATACTTGTTCCAACAATTAAATCTATTTTTTACTCAATAAACGTATATTCTTATTTCTGAAAAAAAAAACTAAAGAACAATTTATCTATAATCTTTACACCTGATGAAGGCTAGTCAGACGAAAAGCATTGTGTTTATGTTTTATTAAGTTTTTTTAATTTGTCATATTTTATCTAGCAACCCTTTGCTAGGTTTTTACAATTAAAAATCTCAATCCATCTATACCTCTGAATCCTCAATGCATCTGAGTGGAAGTGCCTTATAGCCTGGTCTTCTGTTTCTCTGTTCTACCCCCCATGTTGGAACCATTCCCAGGAATTGTTCACGGCAACCACGGTGGCAGCAAACCACCATCAGGGATCCATATTGGAGACACATTCTTTTCAGAGTTGTGCCTGCTTACCCAACTCCATGAGGTGAGCTTACTCGCTCACACCCTACTTTGATGTTACACTTTTAATATTACTCTTAGATAGCTCCCGTTTTTCCTCACTTTCTTCCCAGGAATTTTTATTATATATGATCTTTTGAAATTTATACAGTATAATGATTATTACAGCATACAGTATTAATTACATAAAAAATATTGAAACTTTAGTGGATGTACAATTTATTTCTGCCTTATGTTCCTATAATGTCTGTATAGTGCTGTGGAATTAATGGCATTAAATAAGTGAGTAAAATAAATTAATTATGTTGGCCTTTCCGAGGTCACATTGTATTTTTAGATCTAAACCTATCACTCGTGTCACCAGTCAAATATAGTAGTTTCAGTTAAAGGACATTGGGGATTTGTAAATTTGATACAATCTGTAAAGCATGATTACTATTCTCTAAACTGAAAGCGCACTTGATATCAGCAGGGGGCAGGTGATCAGACATAGCTTGGTGCTATGGTAACAATGCTTTATCTGATAAAAGAAATGCACTGCTCAAAAATAAAGGGAACACTTAAACAACAGAATATAACTCCAAGTAAATCAAACTTCTGTGAAATCAAACTGTCCACTTAGGAAGGAACACTGATTGACAATCAATTTCACATGCTGTTGTGCAAATGGAATAGACAATAGATGGAAATGATTATCAATTATCAAGACACCCTCAATAAAGGAGTGGTTCTGCATGTGGGGACCACAGACCACATCTCAGTACCAATGCTTTCTGGCTGATGTTTTGGTCACTTTTGAATGTTGGTTGTGCTTTCACACTCGTGGTAGCTTGAGACGGATTCTACAACCCATAGAAGTTGCTCAGGTAGTGCAGCTCATCCAGGATGGCACATCAATGTGAGCTGTGGCAAGAAGGTTTTCTGTGTCTGTCAGCGTAGTGTCCAGAGGCTGGAGGCGCCTCCAGGAGACAGGCCAGTACACCAGGAGACGTGGAGGGGGCTGTAGGAGGGCAACAACCCAGCAGCAGGACCGCTACCTCCGCCTTTGTGCAAGGAGGAACAGGAGGAGCACTGCCAGAGCCCTGCAAAATGACCTCCAGCAGGCCACAAATGTGCATGTGTCTGCACAAACGGTTAGAAAACGACTTCATGAGGGTGATATGAGGGCCCGACGTCCACAGATGGGGGTTGTGCTCACAGCCCAACACCGTGCAGGATGCTTTGCATTTGCCACAGAACACCAGGATTGGCAAAGTCACCACTGGCACCCTGTGCTCTTCACAGATGAAAGCAGGTTCACACTGAGCACATGTGACAGACGTGACAGAGTCTGGAGACGCCGTGGAGAACGATCTGCTGCCTGCAACATCCTTCAGCATGACCAGTTTGGCAGTGGGTCAGTAATGGGGTGGGTGGCATTTCTTTGGAGGGCCGCACAGCCCTCCATGTGCTCACCAGAGGTAGCCTGACTGTCATTAGGTACCGAGATGAGATCCTCAGACCCCTTGTGAGACCATATGCTGGTGCGGTTGGCCCTAGGTTCCTCCTAAGGCAGGACAATACCAGACCTCATGTGGCTGGAGTGTGACAGCAGTTCCTGCAAGGTGAAGGCATTGAAGCTATGGACTGGCCCACCAATTCCACAGACCTGAATCCAATTGAGCACATCTGGAACATCATGTCTCGCTCCATCCACCGTCACGTTGCACCACAGACTGTCCAGGAGTTGGCGGATGCTTTAGTCCAGGTCTGGGAGGAGATACCATAGGAGACCATCCGCAACCTCATCAGGAGCATGCCCAGGCATTGTAGGGAGGTCATACAGGCACGTGGAGGCCACACAGAATACTGAGGCTCATTTTGACTTGTTTTAAGGACATTACATCAAAGTTGGATCAGTCTTTAGTGTGTTTTTCCACTTTAATTTTGAGGGTGACTCCAAATCCAGGCCTCCATTGGTTAATAAAATTGATTTCCATTGATGATTTTTGTGTGATTTTGTTGCCAGCACATTCAACTTTTTACAGAACAAAGTATTCAATGAGAATATTTCATTCATTCAGATCTAGGATGTGTTATTTGGGTGTTCCCTTTATTTTTTTGAGCAGTGTATTTTGATTAGACATTGTTGCCTGAGAAAGAGAAATAAAAAAAATAATAGCCAACTCCAAAAAATCTTGATTTTTTTTTTAACATAATAGGGGTTTTCCAGTTTCAGAATATTTTTGGCCCTTCCTAATCTGATTGGATGGGGGAACCAATGCACAGCACCCGTCAATCATCTGTTTGAAAAGGAAGAAAAGTTGCAGCTCCTTCTGATCTATTTTACTGCATTCTGTCTAGATAGTAGTTTAGCATAGATTACATCTAAGTGTATAAAGCACAGTATAATGGACACTTAAGGAGATAATGGATTGCACATATAACCGTCAGTTCACCTCGATTGAAACTGGATTTCATCTACATTTTAGTTACTTTCTCATTGAGCAATGACTCTGTACCACCTGGTAATATTTCTACAATTATTAGATGTTGAAGATTATCTAATCTTTTAAAATTTGAATTCGCCAAATTTGCCAAATATCTCCCAAAAATTTGATTTACGACAAATCGATTCTCGCAAATACTGCAAAGCATACAATTGCTCCGAAAAGTCGTGTATAATACTCCTAGGTTTGCTATGACTGAATTCAACCCCTTTCAAGCTCTTTAATATTAACACAGCTTTAGTAAAGTCAAAGTGACCTTAACATACAGTACAGACCAAAAGTTTGGACACACCTTCTCATTTAAAGATTTTTCTGTATTTTCATGACTATGACTACCTCTTGAAGCTCATCAAGAGAATGCCAAGAGTGTGCAAAGCAGTCATCAAAGCAAAAGGTGGCTACTTTGAAGATCCTAGAATATAAGACATGTTTTCAGTTGTTTCACACTTTTTTGTTAAGTATATAATTCCACATGTGTTAATTCATAGTTTTGATGCCTTCAGTGTGAATGTACAATTTTCATAGTCATGAAAATACAGAAAAATCTTTAAATGAGAAGGTGTGTCCAAACTTTTGGTCTGTACTGTATATGTCTATGGGAAAACAGATGGTAACTGGTGGTAACCAACAGCCTGTTTCATTACACACTGCACTGACAGATTTTTGTAATGCTTTTTAAAATGCAGAGATGATCAAAAAATAAATGACTGTATTTTTCGGACCATAACTCACAATTTTTTTCTCTCAAATTTGGGAGGAGAATGGGGGGTGCGTCTTATGGTCCGAACGTAGCTTACCGAGAGTTGTGGTGGTGGTGGAGCTGGATCGCAGGAAGCAAGGTCCCACCCTCAAAAACCCTGCGGCAGTAGCAGAAGCGGTGAGATGCTGTGGGGCCAGTGTCGACGGTCAGGCAGAGCGGTGTGAATTGCTTTTCCGGCAGCCACGGCTATCTTCCTGAAATCGTGATCTACAGGATAATGACTGCCCGAGCGCATATGCAGATTGGGATCTCGGCAGCCATTTCCCTGAGGCCCACGGCTTCAGGAAGATAGCTGCCAAGATCCCAGTCTGTTTGGTAAATACAGCTGTCTTTTTTCTCAATTTTTTTTTAATTTTATGTTCTTTTCAGTGAGTTGCTTTTTAAGGACCAGCAACAACAGTTTTTTTTTGGGGGGGAAATGAAGAAGCAATAGCTTTTAACAGGCCTTCCAAAAGTATCCCTTTTTTTGAGCAGCAACAGTTTTGCTTTTCGGAAAGTAAAGAAGTAATGGCTTTTTACAAGCTATTCAAAAATTATCCCTTTTTGGGGATCACAAACAGTATGTCTGCCAATACACCAGCATTTGAGAACGCAGTCTGCCATTATCGCCAGCACCACCGAAGGCCATGTTGGGCCACTTTCTGCACCCCGCTGCCATAGTTGGTCATCATACCCAATGTTGTCATTGTCAACATCATCAATTTTGCACTGACTGCCAACCTTTGCATGTGCCATAGTTTAACTAAATGTTCCCATCAACATTCGTCTCCTTCTGCTCCTCCTCTTTCTTCACAACCTGCAGCATGTCACATTGTCCTTGAGGGTCCTCAACATCTCCAAAGTAGCATTGAACATGTAGAAGATGCTGTTTTTTCTCAGTTCCTTGTTGCATCATTGTGTTTTTTTCAAGATAAATATAAGGGGAATGACATTCTTGATTTCACAGTTGTCACTACTGACATTTGTAGCCTCTTCAAAGGGCCTCAGTAGGAGACTTGCATTTTTCATCAGCTGCTGATGGCAGCTTTCATAAAATCCCAGGCTCTAGTTTATCTTCTGCATGATATACAGTAATTAGCTATCAAATTACACAGCTTGTCAAGATGCTTTAACATATGCAGCGCTGAATTCCAACACATTGCATGGGAACCTCCTCTACTTGAAAAAGGATATTAATACCCAAATCTTGCAGAGCATCCGCATTCTTCTGCTATAGACTCTTCTGGAAAGGGCCTTAAAAGTGAGGCTTGTGTTACTCACCTGTCCTCACTGCAGCTCCTGGTCTCACTCCCTTCTACTTTGGCCACATCCTTTTGCAGTAGTCCTCATGAGTGAACTCATCATCAATTTAAAGCCGGCTTTGAAAAAGGTCCTGTCCATGGGTATTAAAGTGAAACTATCATGTCTCGAAACTTGAAGATGTAGGGTTTATCTGCAGATTAATAGCATTACAAAGCTGTGCAGTTACATTGCTAAAATCACAGCTACAAGGAGAAAATTAACTTATTTCCTTCCAGTCACATAATGGTGCCGCGGGCAGGAGCGGCGCTGATAAAAGATGAAGACCGCAGTGGGTAAGTATAAGACTAGGGTCAGGGACCTTAGATTAGTAGCACGACTCCAGCGCTGAAAAAAATGCTGGAGTAGTGCTTTCATTTTAAATCCGAACCTCCTAGAGGAAGGGAATATTCTTTGTCCCTTTCAGAACCAGAAACCCTGCCAGCATGGAAAGTGACTTCATCTGAAAATCAACGTCAAAGGCTAGAGTGAGGTTCTTCTTGGTTACAAAGAAAGACAGCTCCTTCAAACCCTGCATTGATTACCAGGGTTTGAAAAAGATCACAGTGAAGGATTACTACCTATGGTCCCAATTATCAGAACTCTTTTACAGGCTCATGGAAGTCAACAATTTAAGAAAGTTAAGACAGTAGTGGAGCTGTGACAAAGTCATTGGCAAAGTATTAGTTGTTATCTTAAGTGCTGAGAGGGATTAATCGGCCATGTTTAGAGCTAGATTGAGTGAACAGCTGTAGAGTGGGTGGAAGGCTGTTCACCATATCTCCATCCCAGGGTGGAATCCAGAGGATAAATACACATCCTTCTGGCTCATTCAGTGTTTGGTGTCTCTGGAGACGAGATCTCCATAGTTGTATTCATGTCAAAGTCAGCTAAACCTTGTGTTTGTTTTATTGCAACACGGACTGTGTCATTTGTTATGTTTTGTTTTTCCCATTAGGCCATAACGGCCATGTTTATTTTGCTAACTCTGCATTGGTTTATGCAGTACCTCAATAAACCAGTGGAAGATTTAAAGAGACAGCGTTGCTGTGTCTACCTCTATGTGCAGCCGAGTGAGCCAAGTGAGCCGATCGACCACAGAACCTAAAATTTAATTTGTATCAAGAAGTTTATTGAATGGAAGACAGCATTTAACACCTGTGGCATTCATTATAAATATTTTACCATGTGTAATGTAAATGTGCAAATGTAAATGTGCAATGCTCCAGCCATGTTACAGCACTTTGTAAATGTGGTTTTCTGTGACGTCCTGAACCAGTATATTTTCGCATGTCTGGATGACATCTTCTTTTGTTATTTATAAAGATTTGGACTTTTAATGCCAGCCTGCTCATTCTGTTTTACATAACTTTGGCAACATCATCTGTATGCAAAACTGGAAAATACCCATTTAAACATCAAAAGTTGCAGTTTCTAGGACATATTTCCTATAAGGGCTTGTAAATGGATCCTAAAAAGGTTTCAGCTATTCTGGATTGTCTACAACTTTTGGTCTTTAAAGCTCTTCAAAAATGCTTTGGCTTTACTAATTTTTACCTGCAGTTCATCAATAACTATTCCCAAATAGTTTCTCCTTATATGACCCTCAATCGGAAGGACAAAAATTCTCAGAACTGGCTGGACTTTGCAATTTAATTCTTCAGTTTTCACAAGTTTTGTTTCTGTTGTGCCTTGGTTCGCCATCATCCTGATATCAACAAACAGTAGGCTAAATTCACACGATGCGGTTTTAATGCGTTTCCGCAACGTTTTTTCTGCCGCGGAAACGCATTAAAACCGCTTGGTAAGAGGTCTGCCATGTACAGCAATGATAATCCGCATGTGCTGTGCATATGATGCGGAAATTTCCGCTGCAGATTATCATTGCAGCACAAACCGCAGCACAACCAATTTCTCATGACCGATCAGCTGATTCTGAGCGTGGGAAGATTCACAAGAATTTTCCTACGCTCTCTAGTTCACCGGGGCTCATCAGCTGATCTTCAGCTGATGAACCCCAGTGACCTCTTCTGCAGCACTGTATACTGATAGGGGTGATTTTACACCCCTGTCAGTATACAGGGATGTATTCTACAGCTGTCACATCAGTGATTGCTGATGTCACAGCTGTAGATATGATCCGGATCGTAGTGGGACCTTGGCGTTACGTGGATTACGTCGTTGACGGCGGACATGTGAGGAATATGGTTGTTTGTTTGTTTTTTTACATTTTTTCAGGAGATCGAGGGCTTCACGGAGGAGGGTAATAAAAAAAATTGTAGAACCGTGTCTGTTTTATTTCATTAAAATACTTTATTCTGGCTGTGTCTTTTATTGAAAATGCGCCGACCATTTTACTACGTGGCTAGTAATGGGGGCGTCTTATAGACACCCTCCATTACTAACCTGGGCTTCACGTCAGTCGCCATTACAAGGCTGAAGTGAACTCCAACCCCAATTACCCCCTGGCACCGCTACAGGGCAGCGTGGAAGAGTGAGGCTAAGTGCCATATTTGGTGCATCTTATGGATGCGCCATTTCTGGGACTGCTGAGGGGTGATATTAATAGCCGCGGAGGGGGCTAGTATTCATGGCCCCTTCCCTGGCTATTAATATCAGCCTGCAGCTGTCTAGTTTAGCCTTTACTGGGGACCCCACGTCAATTTTTTTCTGGGGTTCCCCTGTAATCTAGCCAGTAAAGGCTAAACAAACAGCTGTGGGCTGATATTAATAGCCAGGGAACATTGTTGGCTAATGGTCCCTTCCGTGGCTACTAATATCAGCCCCCAGCGGTCGGCTTTCCCTCTGCTGGTTATAAAAATGACGTGGGAGCCAGCAGAATTTACCGCATTCTATACATTCTAGTGGTCAAATTTCTGTTGCGGAGACTAGTGACTCCACAAGAGAAATTGACATGCTGCGGTCCTGAAACATGTACCGCATGTCAGTGTCCACAGGTGATTCGCAGCCTCTGATGCACGCATAGTGGACATGGGATTTCTAGAGATCCCATCCACTATGCTGTAACATCTGGATGCTGCGGGTTTTACGCTGTATATACACTCTGCATCAACCCTGCAGCGGCTCCTGACCATGGCCACATACCCAAACTCACCCGCAGCGTATCAATTTCTGTAACGACACGCTAGTCTCCACTGCAGATTTTGACCAATTGAAGTGTCATTATATGCGGTGGATTCACATGTAACGACAACAAAAGTGCGTCATTAGAACTCTGCGTTATGGATGCAACATAAATACGGTGTCCAAAGCGCTGCTGAGTGCTGATCGGGGGATGTAGCAGCTAACGAATCAGCTGTGAGATGTTAATTATGGCCATGGAAATGTTTGCCTAATGGCACCTTCCCAGGCTAAGAAAAAACAGCTCACAATAGTCGCATAAATTACGTGAATAGAAATGCTAATGAAGATTGGGTGAATGGGACTAGCTGACACCCAGCTCTTTTGTTTGGTGATGTCAAGGTGTCAATCAGACCTTTTCATGACCAAACATAGTAAAAAAACAGACAGACACAGTGTAAACACTTTATTTGAAATACAACAGACCCATTCTTTAATCATTTAAATGAACCAATATACTCACCCCAGCTATTATGTTAATCCAAGTGCTTAAGCAATGTCCCACCAACTTTATTTAGCTCCAAAAATCATTCATTGATGATCAAAAACGCTACAAAAAACGCAAGTAAAAACGCGTAAAAAAGCATGTAAATCCGCATGTGTTTTTTTCTTCCAGGGAGAGACAAAAACTCTCAAGAAATTTCTGCTTCACATCTGCATCGTGGGCACATACCCTTATACTAGAAGCTTTGCAAAAAGTCCTCACTTGATTACTTTAAATGTTTGCTTTGTAATCCTAGAAGAGCACCAGCTTCTCAGTGGTTTCTAAGTCAGTTTTAACAAACATAGAATGTCAGCCCAGCATATTCATAAAATCCCCAGTTTGTTGCAATTACTTCTATATACAGTTCAATATAAAAAGTCTACACAAATCAGTTAAAATGCCAATTTCAGGACTTTTTCTACCTTTAATGTCACCCATTATCTGTAAAAATTAATTGAGAAACAAACCAAAATCATTTTGATGGAGAAAATAAAAATAACAAAACTAAAATAACGTGGTTGCATAAGTGTGAACACCCACTTATAAGTGGAGATGTGTTGTGTTCAGAATTAGCCAATCACATTTCAACTCATGGTAAATTACACAGACACCATCATTTACAGTGATTCGGATGCACCACATATAAAGTTTAGCTGGTTTAGAGGGATTTTCCTGACATTTTCTTAGTTCCATGTTACAGCAATAGCCATGGTCACAGTGACATTACCTAGAACTGCATGTTCCTCATCAGGGCTGGCTCCAGGTTTTTGTGGGCCCCGGATGAAAGAGTCTCAGTGGGCCCCTTTAACACATACCACCATTCATGACGCACAGATACGGCAGAGAAATATAGCTGTCCCCTCATCCTTCACATATGAAAACATGCATGCGCACACACACACATGCACACACAGTACGCAGACATGCACACGGTACGCAGACATGCATACATACACACAATACGCAGACATGCACTCACACACGGTACACAGACATGCGCACACACAGAACGCAGACATGCACACACACATGGTACGCAGACATGCACACACACAGTACGCAGACATGCACACATACACACAGTACGCAGACATGCTCGCACACACGGTACACAGACATGCACGCACACATGGTATGCAGACATGCACGCACACAGTACACAGACATGCACACACAGTATGCAGACATGCATACAAACACACAGTATGCAGACATGCAAACACACACACATTAGAAATATTTTTAATATGGGGATTGTGTCCAGTCCAGCAGCTCCTCAGACATGTGGCAGTACAGGGTTCACCGGCATGTCACAGACATGGCCCTGCACCATCAAGGGGACACACTCGCTGTCGGGGCCCAGGCCGCTTCCCTGGCACCTGTGCAGGACTGCTGGCGCTGCTTGATTGCCGTCACTTCACCAGGCATGGCCGAACACAGTGTGCTGTGCGGCCATGTCTGGTAGTAATGACGCGGCAGGGGCGACACATAAGCACAATTAAAGTTGCAGTGTCGCACCTGCCGTGTCATTACTGCCAGACACAGCCACACTGCGCAAAGTGCGTGGCCATGTCTGGTGAAGTGCTGGCAATCAAGCAGAGGTGGCCGTCCTGAACAGGTGCCGGGGAAGCAGCCCAGGCCCGGCACTTGCCCAGGTATGCCGGGTGCTGACGCCAGCCCTATTCCTCATATATCAATGACAATATAAGAAAAAAAATAGTCCGGGAGGCTGCCAAGAGGCCTACAGTAACATTAAAGGAGCTGCAGGAAATTCTGTCATGTACTGGTTGTTTACTGCATATGACAACAATCTCACATATTCTCCCATAAGCCCAAGCTACTGGAAGTGTTTGTAATGAAACACTACTCTGCAGCACTGCCCCTCTCCCTCACACAGACAGCCAGATATGAGAGAAGAAAGGTGTTAATCCCGCTCATGCTCCAGTTTATGTCATCACTCAATGTGAGGAGAGCAAACAGATTGTCAATACATGTCAACACTCAGCCTGTTCTAAGCTATTTGTGGGGGATTATTCTTCTTTCTCCAATGTGTTGCTGCCTTCTTATGATTGATTAGTGTCATACACGGGGAAGAAGTACACGCCTCTAGTGAAATCTGTCAGGTAATGACCATTTGGATTTAAAAAAAATTAACTGTTTAGGTGCCAAATACTTTGATCATCCTGCCTTGCCTCCTTAACAGCCCTACCCATTTGGGCAAAGCTACTTGTAACTGGTATGAAAAGGGCAAAAGTCTTGCGCAAATTTGCATTGCTCAAAAATTTTGCAACTTTTCAGAGTGTTTTATGCCAGTTTCCTGGCAAAAACACTTTGCTGAATCACCTCCTTTGTGTCTTTGTAACTGTCCCTCTCCTTTTTTTTAATGGAGCTCAGTGCCTTCATTTTTTTCGGCATAAGTTCCAATAGCTGATCTATGTTCAGTGATACAATCATTTATGGAACTTATAGTCTTGCCCATGTAAACCATGCCACAGTGATATTTACTTTTTTACTCTTAATAATTGTGGTGAGCAATATTTTCTATACTTTGAGAATTTGCCTCTACCCAATTTAGATCAGCTGTTCACATTGATGTGTTTTGCATTTGACAGAAATTGCAAGTTTTCTTTCATGCTGTTGTTCAGTGGATCGCCATCACAGTGGTTTTTGCAGGAATGTGTATCATCAATAGATTATTCCATTGAAGCTTCACCATAGACTGATTTGATTTGGAACACCACTTACTGGTGTGTTCAACGTATGATGTTAGTTTGATCATTAGACATAGTTAAATAGTGGGTTACGCTTTTTATATTTCTCTATGATTAAGAGTCGGATTGACTTTAAATGTATCACAAAAAAACGGCATGTCTATCCAAAATTTTAAATGACGTCTTAATAAAAAATTTTGGATTTTTTTTAACTTGGTGCTGGATGCAAAACTTAATTGCCATGACTCTGTGAAGTACTGTTTGAAGCCTCACAGCCTTGATCTGTGCACCAGAGTATAGAATGCCTGCAGACTAAAGCAAGTGATATACAAACATCAAACAGAAGTGAGCTGTATCATACATTTTTTCTATACGACTATGGATGAATTATCTCAAATCATGCCTTGCAGAATCTTTATTAGCAATTAGGGATGAGCGGACGAGTGAATGTTAGAGTTTATCGGCATCGGTCAAACTGTAGTCCAAAGTTTAGTTCAAGTATCCGAATTTGACACGAACTTGACCCCAAACCTGAACCCAATAGAAGTTAATGGTGACCCAAACTTTGGTGCTGTAAAATGGTCATAGTAAAGGCTAGGGGGCTGCAAAAAGAAGCAAAATGGGGGTAAGAGCAGGACAATTGCCCTACAAACAAATATGGATAGGGAAATGACTTAAAATAACAGAATACAAAAAATAAAAAAATAATAATATTGAACCAGGAGGCGGAGGAGGTGGGTGTGGCTCTGTAGGTGAAAGAGGCGGAGGAGGAGGTAGTAAACACTGTTTTTGTGGGGGGGGGGGTTTGGGGGTACCATGAAAACAGGCTCTGTGGGGGCACTCTGCATAAAGGTAGTGTAATAATCTGCTGGCTACTTTCTGTATACAGGTCATGTAATACTCTGCATTTTTGGGGGGTGCAAAAAATGAGGAGAGCATCAAATAGGGGATGTGGCCATGTTGCTGCTGGTGGTGGTGTATCTGCTGCAGGGAGAGGACATAGTCGATCTGTGCCTGCTACGTGCCCAAATGAAACACCTTACTCTGGTGCACGCAGGCATGGGAGGGATAGTGCAAACGGTAAGCGGGCCCCCACAACACATCCCTATTGATGATGATGAAACACAGGTGCCAACTGCTGCGGCTTTCTGCTGTGTGCAGAAGGCAGGGATGGGGACTGGATGGACCATCATTAGGGGGATTATTGTTTATTTATTTTTAGAGCACCATTGATTCCATGGTGCTGTACATGAGGAGGGGTTACATGCAAACACAAATAGAAATTACAATGAACAAGCTAATAGTGACAGAAAGGGGGAGAGGTCCCTATCTTACATTCTACAGGATAATGGGGAACGAGACAGTAGGTTCAGGGTTTGCCGCAGCTCTCATGTTGGTGAGACTGCAGTGGTGGTGAGATGGCAGCGGGGTCATTGTAGGCTGTAAGATGTTCTGAAGAGATGGGTTTTCAAGTTCTGATTGAAAGCTCCGAATGTAGGGGATAATGGAACATACTGGGGCACAGAATTCCAGAAGATGAGGGATACTCAGGAGAAGTCTTGCAGGCGATTGGAGGAGGAACACCTCTGAGATGTCTTTTTTCTAAGCTAAACAAGCCCAAATTTTCCAACCTCTCATCATATGCAAGGACTTCCATCCCTTGTAATAGTCCACCTTTGAACTGACTCTAACTTCTGAATATCCTTTTTAAAATATGTAGCCCAAAACTGGATCCCATATTCTAGATGTGGCCTCACAAGTGATTTCTAAAGGGGTAACAATACGTTGGGATCACGGGAACCATAGTACGTGGTTCAAAGCCGCCACTACTTTTCCAGGCGGGCCATTCATGCCCTGCACAAACATGTTGCGGACAAAATCGGGTGTGCACTGCGCAATGCCATCAGTGTCAAGGTCCCCATAACCACTAATACGTGGACCAGTAAGCATGGGCAGGGATGTTATATCTCCTTAACTGCCCACTGTGTGTGGTTGGTGCCGCTGAACCTCAAGTCCGGCCTGGAGATGTGTGATAACGGGAAAAATCTTGTAGCAGTTCTGGGCCTAGCCGGTTTGATTTACATCCCTTGCCTGGTGCATGTGCAGAATTTGTTGGTGCAGAGCTTCCTGCCGTCTGTTCGCACTTTTGGAGCTTTCACCCTGCTGCTGCTCACCTGTCTACGCTGCAGCATCACTTTTGCCTTCATGCATCACTTTTGCCTTCATATGCAACATACTCCACCTTGCATATTCTAGAGAGACTGTGCGAGCAGCAGCAGGCAATAATGGAGTTTCAGCTGCAGCACACATGAGAGAGTCGCTCTGCGGAACAACACCACTTCCCCACCAACGAGTGGGCCTCCATGCAGGACGTGTGTGCTGTGTTGCACTGCTTCGAGTACTCCACCAACATGGCCAGCACTGTTGATGGCTTCATCAGCTTTACTATCCCACTTCTATGCCTGCTTGAAAAACACTTCAAGCGATGATGGATGAGGTAGTGGCACAGAAGGAAAAGGAGGAGGAACAGGGACCATTCACACCATTATCAGGCCAGTCATCCACATATGGCTCGGGGACTGGGTTCCTATACCATCAGCGGCCAGGTACGCAACTGTCCAGCCAGGGGACATATTTGGAGTATGAGGAGGAGAAACAGTGTTCACAGCAGGGTGGCACTCAAAACACCTCATGGGCATCACTGGAGCACTGCTGGGGGGATACATAGGACAGAGACGATACACCTCCCATCGATGACAGCTTGTCGTTGCCTCTGAGAAGCCTGGAACACATGAGCAAATACATGCTGCTGCGCCTGCACAGCAATCGCTGAGTTGCAGGAATTGTTACCAGTGCTGATTACTGGTTGGCCACCCTGCTGGACCCCCGATACAAGGACAACATGCCATCCTTCTTCCATCACTTCTAGCGTTATTTGGAAATGAGGGAATACAAATGCATGCTGGTAGACGCACTACTGACGACATTCCCACCTGACAGTGGGGGCTCAGTGGCAGAGGAGGAAGTAACCAACACAACTGGGGCACCGGTACTACCTTGGAAGGGTTAGCATGGCCAAAATGTGGAAAACCTTTCACAGCTCGCTATAAGATCCAGATCCACCATCTGATACGGTCCGTATTAGTGGAAGACAGCATTTCAACAACATGATAGAAGAGTATGTGTCCACACGTCTCCACATACTGAGTGATGGGTCGTCCCATTCAACTTCTTGGTCTCCAAATTGGACACATGACACATGACCTGAGCTTGCCCTTTATGCCTTGGAGGAGCTGGCCTGCCCTGCGGCAAGTGTACTGTCTGAACATGTGTTTAGCACGGCAGGGAGTGTGATCACTGACAGGTGCATCTGCCTGTCCACAGTCAATGTGGTCAAGCTCACATTCATTAAAATGAACCAGACGTGGATCCCACAGGATTTGTTTGTATATTTGGTTAAATAAAGGAATATACTAGATGCACCCAGCCATTGTTACACTTCACCGCAGTTTGTTCGTTCTATTTGCCATTCCCAATATTTTGGGGCTTCCCCAAATAAAATAAAAAAATGGCTGCTTTGCAGAGTACCCCCACAGACGCTGTTTTCAGAGTACCCCCAACAAGTCTGTTTTGCAGAGTACACCCACGCAGGCTGTTTTGCAGAGTACACCCACAGAGGCTTTTTTGCAGAGTACCAGAGTTACATCATGGAGATCATTCATGGCACAGGAGCCGTGCCCAGCCTGGTCACCACCAGGAGCATGATCAATATTGATTGCAGCATTTAGGAGGCTAGCAGAGGGGCGCTCCCTGTCCCTTCTGATTGCCCCCCCTACTACGTGAGGGCCCAATGATAGTCATGGCCCCCAGAGGTCACATGACGACCTCCTAGTCTGGCAGCCACGGTGGCCTGCTAGACCATACTAGATCATTATATAAAGGTTTCCTTTTACAAATTGAGGGTTATCTAATGGGGGCAAAATTCTCATCTCCATATGGCCTAGTGGGATAAGTATCATCTATATGCAACCAGTAACCTGTACCTGAATAACATCAAGTAGTATGGTTGCTTTATAGACAACCTTTTCAATATGGCACCAGTAAAGGTTTGTTTTAAAAAAGCAAACTGGGTTTTACCCACTTATCCTGGGTCCGGCGCTGATTCTCCACCACTGCTGCGGTGACGTCATATCTGCAGCCAATATGTGAACTTAGCAGCCTTGAGCAGCTCGTGCCATCTACATAGGCAGAAATGTTGCGCTCAACGATCGGTTGCAGTGCTGTCGATGTGACATTAGTGCTGAAAACAATAACATACACTGGGAGAAGTGTTGGAGATACAGTGCTGGACCTGGGGAGGGTGACCAGAAGAACAGTTTGTTTTCTTTAGGCAAAGTGTGCCTCAGAACAGGGGTTAATGTAAAAACAAGGAAGGATAAATATTCCAGCTCAAGGGCATACAATCTTCATTGTTCTGATGAAAATAATACAGAGGCCCTCTGCATCATTTTCATCCAAATAAGGAAGGTTGTTTGCCCATTGAGCTGGAATATTTATCTTTCCTTGCTGATATTACCGTGCTATGGCAGAGCTGTCATTCGTGCTCCGGACAGCACAGGAATTATTAACGGTGAGCTGCAGTTTCTTTTTCTATTACTTAATGTAAAAACCCCTTTAAATGACAAAAATCGAAATTTGAGCTTTACACTAAACGGTAATTTTTTGGACATAAAATCATATGGTTGTTAAAGTTATGGGTTATAAAGAAAACTGTTTAGCGGAAATAATATTTTGCACACTGACAGTTCCTATCCAAATTGCATAATAAAAAAATCTACCAATTGGTGTATTCAATCAAGTGAAACGTGCCTGCACAGAAAACGCATCACTTGAATGTGAATGCCAAATTATTACAAATAGACTCACACAAGGCAGCTATAGTACAAAAAAAATCTTAATAGAACAAAACACTTTGTAGATTCAAAAACTTGCAATTATTTACTTCTGAATTTAAACCAACCATTGGAGCATGCAAATGTTGTTTTTTCTACTTCACATAGCACAGACTATGAGGTCATTGTTCAGTTATAATAATGATATCGTCCCATTTTATATCAATGCAGAACCGACTCAGATGTTAAAGAATGGTATAAAATGTGGAGAGAAACAAGGTGTCTCCATTGGTAACATAGTTTCACAATCTTTCCATACTTAAATACTCAAACTACCTGGTTAACTACAAAATATTTTTCCCCCTCACCACGGGTAGTTCAGACATGTGGGGCACTTCACGGATTGACTCCATGTGGGCTCCTGGTTGAACAAATACAGTGCCTACAAGTAGTATTCAACCCCCTGCAGATTTAGCTGGTTTGATAAGATGCAAATAAGTTAGAGCCTTCAAACTGCAAACGAGAGTAGGTTTTATGAACAGAAGCATAAATCTTACAAACCAAAAAGTTATGTTGCTCAGTTGAATTTTATTAAATTTTAAACATAAAAGTGTGGGTCAATTATTATACAACCCCTATGTTTAATATTTTGTGGAATAACCCTTGTTTGCAATTACAGCTAATAATCGTCTTTTATAAGACCTGATCAGGCCGGCACAGGTCTGTGGAGTTATCTTGGCCCACTCCTCCATGCAGATCTTCTCCAAGTTATCTAGGTTCTTTGGGTGTCTCATGTGGACTTTATTCTTGAGCTCCTTCCACAAGTTTTCAATTGGGTTAAGGTCAGGAGACTGACTAGGCCACTCCAACACCTTGACTTTTTCCCTCTTGAACCAGGCCTTGGTTTTCTTGGCTGTGTGCTTTGGGTCGTTGTCTTGTTGGAAGATGAAATTACACCCATCTTAAGATCCTTGATGGAGGAGCGGAGGTTCTTGGCCAAAATCTCCAGGTAGGCCGTGCTATCCATCTTCCCATGGATGCGGACCAGATGGCCAGGCCCCTTGGCTGAGAAACAGCCCCACAGCATGATGCTGCCACCACCATGCTTGACTGTAGGGATGGTATTCTTGGGGTCGTATGCAGTGCCATCCAGTCTCCAAACGTCACGTGTGTGGTTGGCACCAAAGATCTCGATCTTGGTCTCATCAGACCATAGAACCTTGAACCAGTCTGTCTCAGAGTCCTCCAAGTGATCATGAGCAAACTGTAGACGAGCCTTGACATGACGCTTTGAAAGTAAAGGTACTATACAGGCTCGTCTGGAACGGAGACCATTACGGTGGAGTACGTTACTTATGGTATTGACTGAAACCAATGTCCCCACTGCCATGAGATCTTCCCGGAGCTCCTTCCTTGTTGTCCTTGGGTTAGCCTTGACTCTTCGGACAAGCCTGGCCTCGGCACGGGAGGACACTTTCAAAGGCTGTCCAGGCCGTGGAAGGCTAACAGTAGTTCCATAAGCCTTCCACTTACGGATGATGCTCCCAACAGTGGAGACAGGTAGGCCCAACTCCTTGGAAAGGGTTTTGTACCCCTTGCCAGCCTTGTGACCCTCCACGATCTTGTCTCTGATGGCCTTGGAATGCTCCTGTAATGCACACGCCCGGGCTGAGCGGCGTGTGCGTGTGATTCCACTGGACCGTGCCGGAGAGTGAATGCCTGGAGGGGCGTAACTAGGTATTCACCCGATCCGACCAGGGTCGCACGACGGCATACGACGCCAGTGCACCAAGGAGGAACCGAGCAGAGGGACCAGGTGCTACTCCAAGACAGACCCCGGACACGGCTGTTGACCCACACAGGGGAATACAGGAACAGACTGGTTAGGCTGGCACACAGACTGGTGGGAATAGGCAGGCACGACTGGTATGCAGGCAGGCGGGTATGCAGGCAGGGGGGTACAGGCAAGCACGGCTAGAGTGCAGACAGGAAGGCACTAGCAGGTAGGAACACAGGCGGGATAGGACCCAGTACACACTGGGACTCTGGAACAGAACCACAGATGTGGCGGACGAACACAGCAGAGTGAGGCCGCCCAGAGAGGTGAGCGAGAGCAGGGCAGGACGAGACCGCCTGGAGCGGTGAGCAAGAGCAGAGCAGGAAGAGACCGCCTGGAGCGGTGAGCAAGAGCAGAGCAGGACGAGACCGCCTGGAGCGGTGAGCAAGAGCAGAGCAGGACGAGACCGCCTGGAGCGGTGAGCAAGAGCAGAGCAGGACGAGACCGCCTGGAGCGGTGAGCAAGAGCAGATCAGGACGAGACCGCCTGGAGCGGTGAGCCAGAGCAGAGCAGGACGAGACCGCCAGGAGCGGTGAGCAAAGGGTCAGAGCTGAGCGAGACTGCCGGAGCAGTGAGCAAGGAGTCAGAGCAGGACGAAGCCGCCTGGAGCAGTGAGCAAGGAGTCAGAGCAAGACTGCCGGAGCAGTGAGCAAAAGGATAAGAGCGGAGCGAGACTGCCGGAGCAGTGAGCAAGGAGTCAGAGCAGGACGGACAGGGCTCTGTACACACGGAACAGACAGGAAGGGAAAGGCAGAGCCAGACACCCACAGGGCACCCGCAGTGAAGCAGCGAGTGGACCACAAACTCTCAAACGGGAGTACAGAGACAACAAGCAGGAGTTAGGTACGAGTTCAGACTCTGCAGAAAAAGGAAAGGAACGGACATAGAGGCAAAACAGGTAAAGGATAGGAGAGAGTTCAGACTGGAACTGAGTGTACGGAAGAGACCGACACTGCAGCGGGATACAGGAGCGGTTCTGGGAATATGGCCCCCAGAGAGGCGGGACGAACAGGCAAGGAGCGTGTTCAGACAGGACAGACAAGATACAGGAGCGGGTCTAGGTAATCGGCCCCTAGAAGGCGGAAGGAACAGGCTAGGAGCGTGTTCAGACAGGACAGACAAGATACAGGAGCGGGTCTAGGTAATCGGCCCCTTGAAGGCGGGGGGAACAGGCTAGGAGCGTGTTCAGACAGGACAGACAAGATACAGGAGCGGGTCTAGGTAATCGGCCCCTAGAAGGCAGGAGGAACAGGCTAGGAGCGTGTTCAGACAGGACAGACAAGATACAGGAGCGGGTCTAGGTAATCGGCCCCTAGAAGGCGGGAGGAACAGGCTAGGAGCGTGTTCAGACAGGCCTGGAAATACAGCCTCCAGGACAGGCAGACAAGAGAAACACAGAACGGGACTTGGCACCTTCAGAGTGCAAGCACACACTGAATGAAGCACAATGCTCAGGCAGGGATTGATTGGAGCAGCTGGGTTATATACCAGGTGACAGACAGCAATAGGCTGAGGACGCACAAGGGGTGTGACCCACAGCAGGTACAAAAAGCGGGAAGTGATCGGGCG
This sequence comes from Phyllobates terribilis, assembly GCF_046119375.1. Lineage (NCBI taxonomy): Eukaryota > Metazoa > Chordata > Amphibia > Anura > Dendrobatidae > Phyllobates > Phyllobates terribilis. The sequence continues at coordinate 865,827,528 of NW_027362761.1, read as the reverse complement.
CCGCCCTTAAGCAGCAGAAACAGACACAAACAGACAGCATGGAGGGAAGCCAGAGAGACATTCTGGACCGGAGATCAAGTGCGCGCTCTTGCACAGTGGGAGATGGACCACCATGCAAGGGCGCCGCCAGGTATGTTACAGTACCCCCCCCTTACGCCCCCTCTTCTTCAGGCCTGAGAGAATCTTCCGCAGGGAATTCGAGGGCCAATCCTTCACTTCAAGGAGATCACTCCCACTGTCCACAGGAAAAACTGGTCTCATCTGGTTAGCTAGGATGCTACCTCCTATCCAGCCATCCTCAGCAACAGACGAAACGGGTGGAGTACCAGGAACAGTACACAAGGAAGTCTCTCTCCACATATTTTCAGGTGGCACCCCAGAGGGTACAGGAGACAACTGGAAGTCCTCCACCGGGTTGGAGGGGAGCAGAGACTTGGGGGTAAACTCTGCTTCGAGGTACATCTTGTCAAGCTCATAGGAAGAAATAGACGGGTTATCAGGTACAGGATGAGGAAAAGTCACTGTCTCTTTGTTATCTGGTGGTACCCCGGAGGAGTCAGGAAACAACTGGAGGTCCACTGCCGGGTCAGAAGAGTGCAGAGGCTCAGGGAAAAGATCTGCTTCAGAGTACACTAGGTCGGACTCACTGGACGAAGCAGGCGAGGTATCGGGTACCGAGTATTGGAAAGTCTCTGTCCATTCACCACCAGGTGGCACCCCGAAGGGTTCTGGAGACAACTGGAGGTCCTCCGCCTGGTCAGAGGGGTGTAGAGACTCATGGGTAACCTCTGCTTCAGAGTACACTAGGTCGGATTCACTGGACGAAGCAAGCGAGGTATCAGATCCAGGATATAGGAAAGTCTCTGTCCATTCACCACCAGGTGGCACCCCGAAGGGTTTTGGAGACAACTGGAGGTCCTCCGCCTGGTCGGAGGGGTGTAGAGACTCGGGAGTAACCTCTGCTTCGGAGTACACTAGGTGGGACTCACTGCACGAAGCGAGCAAGGTATCAGGTACAGAGTATAGGAGCGTCTCTGTCCTTTCGCTACCAGGTAGCACCCCGAAGGGCTCAGGAGACAACTGGAGGTCCTCCACCTGGTCGGAGGGGTGTAGAGACTCGGGAGTAACCTCTGCTTCGGAGAACACTAGGTTGGACTCACTGGACGAAGCGAGCGAGGTATCAGGTACAGAGTATAGGAGCGTCTCTGTCCTTTCGCTACCAGGTAGCACCCCGAAGGGTTCTGGAGACAACTGGAGGTCCTCCGCCTGGTCGGAGGGGTGTAGAGACTCGGGGGTAACTACCACTTTGGGGTACCCATTGTCAGGCTCACAAGACAGAGCGGACAAAGTATCGAGTACCGGGTGTAGAGAAGTCTCTCTCCATTTGTCATCGAGTGGTATCCCGGAGGATTCAGGAGGCAACAGAGGGTCCTCCGCCAAGTAGTAGAGGTGCACAGACTCGGAGGTAATCACAGCTTCGGAGCATCCTTGGACATGCACACTGGTTAAAGTGGGTGAAGCATCTGATGCCGGGTGCAGGAAGTTCTCCTGTGTGGAGTCTGGATGGGCAGTAGTCTCTTCGGGCAGGAGGACTAGTGCGCTACCCACACACATTACCCGTCGGGGCTGCTCCGGGATATTGGGAAGTGAAGCTTCAGCAGGGGCTTCAGGGTTAGGGTCCTCGAAGACCATACGAAAGGCCACCAGGAAGGCCTGCAGGTCAAGGACGACAGGATCCCATGCTACCCATAGGGGGGTGACCCATTTCAAGGCATCACCCGCTAGGTAGTCAATCATAAAGGCCACTTTAGCCCAATCAGAAGGAAAATAGAGAGGGTAGGCCTTGAAGTGTAGCATGTATTGCTCCACAAATGCACGACTTTGTTTTGGATCCCCAAAGTACCGTGGCGGATCCGCAGGAACGAGTGCAGAAAGATCCATCTGGACGGGTGCTTACTTCGCCTGGAACTCAGCTAAAGAAAAAAGTTTTTTATTTATTTATTTTTAATGCACGTATTCACTGGAAAACGTCTCAGAGAGCGAAGGCAGTGGGGCTCAACGGGAACCATGGCCTGAGCATGCTGTAATGCACACGCCCGGGCTGAGCGGCGTGTGCGTGTGATTCCACTGGACCGTGCCGGAGAGTGAATGCCTGGAGGGGCGTAACTAGGTATTCACCCGATCCGACCAGGGTCGCACGACGGCATACGACGCCAGTGCACCAAGGAGGAACCGAGCAGAGGGACCAGGTGCTACTCCAGGACAGACCCCGGACACGGCTGTTGACCCACACAGGGGAATACAGGAACAGACTGGTTAGGCTGGCACACAGACTGGTGGGAATAGGCAGGCACGACTGGTATGCAGGCAGGCGGGTATGCAGGTAGGGGGGTACAGGCAAGCACGGCTAGATTGCAGACAGGAAGGCACTAGCAGGTAGGAACACAGGCGGGATAGGACCCAGTACACACTGGGACTCTGGAACAGAACCACAGATGTGGCGGACGAACACAGCAGAGTGAGGCCGCCCAGAGAGGTGAGCGAGAGCAGGGCAGGACGAGACTGCCTGGAGCAGTGAGCAAGAGCAGAGCAGGACGAGCCCGCCTAGAGTGGTGAGCGAGACCGCCTGGAGCGGTGAGCAAGAGCAGAGCAGGACGAGACCGCCTGGAGCGGTGAGCAAGAGCAGAGCAGGACGAGACCGCCTGGAGCGGTGAGCAAGAGCAGAGCAGGACGAGACCGCCTGGAGCGGTGAGCAAGAGCAGAGCAGGACGAGACCGCCTGGAGCGGTGAGCAAGAGCAGAGCAGGACGAGACCGCCTGGAGCGGTGAGCAAAGGGTCAGAGCTGAGCGAGACTGCCGGAGCAGTGAGCAAGGAGTCAGAGCAGGACGAGGCCGCCTGGAGCAGTGAGCAAGGAGTCAGAGCAAGACTGCCGGAGCAGTGAGCAAAAGGATAAGAGCGGAGCGAGACTGCCGGAGCAGTGAGCAAGGAGTCAGAGCAGGACGGACAGGGCTCTGTACACACGGAACAGACAGGAAGGGAAAGGCAGAGCCAGACACCCACAGGGCACCCGCAGTGAAGCAGCGAGTGGACCACAAACTCTCAAACGGGAGTACAGAGACAACAAGCAGGAGTTAGGTACGAGTTCAGACTCTGCAGAAAAAGGAAAGGAACGGACATAGAGGCAAAACAGGTAAAGGATAGGAGAGAGTTCAGACTGGAACTGAGTGTACGGAAGAGACCGACACTGCAGCGGGATACAGGAGCGGGTCTGGGAATACGGCCCCCAGAGAGGCGGGACGAACAGGCAAGGAGCGTGTTCAGACAGGACAGACAAGATACAGGAGCGGGTCTAGGTAATCGGCCCCTAGAAGGCGGAAGGAACAGGCTAGGAGCGTGTTCAGACAGGACAGACAAGATACAGGAGCGGGTCTAGGTAACCGGCCCCTAGAAGCCGGGGGGAACAGGCTAGGAGCGTGTTCAGACAGGACAGACAAGATACAGGAGCGGGTCTAGGTAATCGGCCCCTAGAAGGCAGGAGGAACAGGCTAGGAGCGTGTTCAGACAGGACAGACAAGATACAGGAGCGGGTCTAGGTAATCGGCCCCTAGAAGGCGGGAGGAACAGGCTAGGAGCGTGTTCAGACAGGCCTGGAAATACAGCCTCCAGGACAGGCAGACAAGAGAAACACAGAACGGGACCTGGCACCTTCAGAGTGCAAGCACACACTGAATGAAGCACAATGCTCAGGCAGGGATTGATTGGAGCAGCTGGGTTATATACCAGGTGACAGACAGCAATAGGCTGAGGACGCACAAGGGGTGTGACCCACAGCAAGTACAAAAAGCAGGAAGTGATCGGGCGCCGCCCTTAAGCAGCAGAAACAGACACAAACAGACAGCATGGAGGGAAGCCAGAGAGACATTCTGGACCGGAGACCAAGTGCGCGCTCTTGCACAGTGGGAGATGGACCACCATGCAAGGGCGCCGCCAGGTATGTTACAGCTCCTTTGTCTTTCCCATGTTGACCATGTCTGAGTGCTGTTCACAAGTTTGGGGAGGGTCTTAAATAGTCAGAAAAGGCTGGCAAAAGAGATCTTTAATCCACACATGTGAAGCTCACTATTCTTGGTGCCTGAACTACTTCTTAATACTTTAGGGGGACCAAACAGAATTCTTGTGGTTTGAGGGGTTGAATAATAAATGACACTCTGAATTAACTTTTAACGTTTTTAAAAAAATAAAAAAAAATAAAAAAAAAATTTGCTGCAGTGCATTTCCCACTTCCAGGCTGATCTACAGTACAAATGTCACAATGCCAAGTTAATTCCGCATGTGTCAACCAGCTAAATCTGCAGGGGGTTGAATACTACTTGTAGGCACTGTACATATGATGTAGCAGTGAGATCCAGCATCTGCATGGGAATATTAGCACTAAAACTTCACACTTATTGAAATATTTAAAGGGAACCTCTCAATTGATTCATGTTGCCCAAACAAGGAGAAGCATAAATCAAAGCCCGATTGCACAACTACAGAATGATATTTCTTTTTGCTTAAACATTGGGATGTCTCAGAGAATATATGCTAGTTGGGGACAAAACTCATCCAGCTCCACCATTGGTTCCTCAAAAATAACATTGTAAAGAGTTAAATATGCTTGCTGTGGACTTTCTCCATATACTGCGCCAGAGAAGCTTTATTTTAAAAAGAAACAAACTGTATTTTACTCACTTTCCCTGGGTCCAGCGCTGAGTCTCCACCACTGCTCTTGTTGTCTGCAGCGGTGATGTCATGTCGAGAGCACTGCAGCCAATAAGTGTACTCTGCGGCCTTTAGAGGTTCATGCCATCTGCTTAGGCAGAGCCGAAGAGCATTATGCATCAATTCATATCATTATGATCATTATGCATCAAAAACAGAGAGTGGTGGTCATGGGGATTCCCTGTTAAGAGGAACAGAGGCCGCTATCTGCAGACCAGACATAACCTCAAGAGAAATGTGCTGTCTTCCTGGAGCAAAAATTAAAGGTGTGTCTGACAGGATATCAAAACTCTTCAGACCTACAGATCACTACCCATTCCTGCTAATACATGTGGGGACAAATGACACCGCAAGAAAGGACCTGGAAACCATCTGCAGTGACTTTGAAGACTTAGGCAAGAAAGTGAAAGAATTGGGAGCGCAGGTGGTCTTCTCATCCATCCTCCCAGTGGATGGCCATGGAACAATGAGGTGGAATAAGATTCTACAGGTGAACAACTGGCTACGTCGATGGTGCCGTCAACAAGGATTTGGATTTCTGGATCACGGAATGAATTACCTATACGATGGACTACTTGCTAGAGATGGGGTGCACCTTACGAAGACTGGAAAACATGTATTTGGAAGTCGCCTTGCTACACTCATCAGGAGAGCTTTAAACTAGAACAATGTGGGAAGGGAAGCAAAAGGCCAGAAAAAGCCATACAGCTGACAAATACTATTGAGATCTCTGCTACTGGAAGTGGAAAGGAAGAACAAAGACAAAACAATTTAAATAATAAAAATATGGGAGGAAGAGAAACCAATCACAAACTAAAATGTTTTTATACAAATGCACAAAGCATGGGCAACAAACAAGGAGAATTGGAACTACTAATGCAGGAAAAGAAATATGATGTCATTGGAATCACTGAAACTTGGTGGGACGATACACATGATTGGAATTAAAGGCTAAAAGGATACAACTTATTTGCAAGAAACAGAATTGATAAACGAGGAGGAGGTGTCGCATTGTATGTTAGAAAAGCGTATATCTGCACAGAGATTGAAGCTTCAGAGACTGGGAGTTCTGTGGAAACTGTTTGGGTAAGAATACAAGGAGAGAACAACGGAAAGGACACCATTGTAGGCATTTACTACAGGCCACCTGGGCAAGCTGAAGATATGGATGAACTCTTTATGTATCAAATGACCAAGTTCTCCAAAAAATATGACGTAGTGGTCATGGGAGATTTCAACTATCCAGACATTTGTTGGGAATCTTTCTCAAGTAAAACTAACAGGTCAAGCAAATTCTTATCCTCTATTGCTGACAACTTTATCTTCCAAAAGGTAGGGGAGAAAACAAGGGGATCTGCTACTTTGGATCTAATCCTTATAAACAGGGAGTAAATGGTTGAGGAGGTAAAGGTGGCTGGGACCCTAGGAGGCAGCGATCATGCTATTATAGAATTTTGGATAACTAGAGGAGGAAGACATGTGAAGACTCAAACTTCAAGGTTAGATTTTAGAAAGGCAGATTTTAAGAGACTCAGAAAGAGAATAGGAGGGATCCAATGGCTGGATGTCCTTAAGGACAAAAATGTCCAGGAAGGATGGGAAATTTTTAAAAATGAGATTCTCAAAGCACAATCGTTAACAATCCCGAAAAGTAGGAAGAATGGGAAGCATTTAAGGAAACCAGGATGGATGAACACAGAACTTAAACACATGCTAAAAAGAAAGAAAGAAATGTTTATTAAATGGAAAGAGGGAGGCATATCTAAAGAAGATTATAATGCAGTCTGCAGATCCTGCAGGGCACGTATCAGGTTAGCTAAAGCTGACAATGAATTAAGGCTTGCAAGAGATGTCAAAAGCAATAAAAAAGGATTTTGGGGGTATGTCAAAAGTAAAAGAAAAGTCAAAGATGCTATAGGATTTTTACAGGATGAAAATGGAGAAATGGTAAGAGAGGATGTTGAGAAGGCCGAACTTTTTAATTCCTATTTTGCATCTGTTTTCTCTCAGAAAGAAAATGTAACATCAACTGATCTTCACTGTCCTTTTAAAGGAATAGAAGAATCCAAGTTATCTGTAAACAGAAAGATTGTGAAGGAATATTTAGCTAACATAAATGAGTTCAAGTCTCCAGGTCCAGATGAATTACACCCCAGAGTACTGAAGGAGATCGTAGAAGAAGTTTTAGAACCACTCTCCATAATCTTTGAAAATTCTTGGAGAACAGGAGAAGTCCCAGAAGACTAGAGAAGAGCAAATGTTGTTCCTATCTTCAAAAAGGGGAAGAAGGTGGACCCAGGGAACTATCGGCCGGTGAGTCTGACTTCTATACCAGGAAAGATCTTTGAACAAATTATTAAACAACATGTATGTAAGTACCTGGATAAGAATGAAGTGATTAACCAGAGTCAGCATGGGTTTGTAACTAACAAGTCATGTCAGACTAACTTAATTTCCTTCTATGACAGAATCACTGACTGGGTGGATCAGGGAAATGCTGTAGATATAGTATATCTTGACTTTAGCAAAGCATTTGACAAAGTATCTCACACCATCCTTATTGAAAAAATGACCAAGTATGCAATGGACCAGGCAACTGTTAGGTGGATTCATAACTGGCTTAGTGATCGGACTCAAAGGGTGGTTGTAAATGGCTTCACATCCAGCTGGATGAATGTCTCAAGTGGGGTACCACAGGGCTCTGTCCTGGGACCTGTATTGTTCAACATCTTCATCAATGATTTAGATGAAGGAATTGAGGCTAAACTGATTAAATTTGCCGATGACACAAAGCTAGGAGGGATAGCTAATACTAGAGAAGAGAGAGAGAGGATTCAAAAAGACCTAAATAAACTGGAGCAGTGGGCAGCAACCAACAGAATGTTTTTTAACAGGGAAAAATGCAAAGTACTACATCTGGGCAATAAAAATGAAAAAAGCATATACAGAATGGGAGGAATAGAGCTAAGCAACAGTACATGTGAAAAAGACTTAGGTATACTAATAGATCATAGACTGAACATGAGTCAACAGTGTGATGCAGCAGCAAAAAAGGCAAATACAATTCTGGGATGTATTAACAGAAGCATACAGTCTAGATCACGTGAAGTCATTATCGGTCTTTACTCCTCTTTGGTCAGACCTCATCTGGAATACTGTGTACAGTTTTGGGCACCACATTTTAAAAAAGACATCGACAAACTGGAGCAAGTTCAGAGAAGAGCGACCAGAATGGTGACTGGTCTGCAAACCATGTCCTATGAGGAACGGTTGCAGGATTTGGGAATGTTTAGCTTGCAAAAAAGAAGACTGAGAGGAGACTTAATAGCTGTCTACAAATATGTCAAGGGCTGTCACATTGTAGAAGGATCATCTTTATTCTCATTTTCACAAGGAAAGACTAGAAGCAATGGGATGAAACTAAATGGGAGGAGACACAGATTAGATATTAGAAAAAACTTTTTGACAGTTAGGGTGATTAATGAGTGGAACAGGCTGCCACGAGAGGTGGTGAGTTCCCCTTCAATGGACGTCTTCAAACAGAGGCTGGACAGACATCTGTCTGAGATGATTTAGTGAATCCTGCTTTGAGCAGGGGGTTGGACCAGATGACCCAGGAGGTCCCTTCCAACTCTACCATTCTATGATTCTATGATAATTCCAAGGATACACCTTGTCATGATTAAGAACCCCAAGCAGGTCCGAAATGCACACACCTGCAATTTCTTATTTAGATTTTTTTTTGCGTTTTTCAATATTGCAACATGTGAAGTTTTAGCTGTACTATTCAGGTCAGGGGCCTGCCGATGCCAGCAGAAACTTCATCTGGATGTGCGTCCTCGGAAGCACATCCAGGTGAAGAGTATTGCACCGCACAAATCCATCAAGTCCGTGCGTGGCAATACACGCTGCTGGCCAATCAGAGGTGAGCAGCTGACGTCAGTGTGCACATGACCGGGGGCACATGGCAATGGAGGGAAGGTGAGTATTTATTTATTTTTAAATCAGTGGCAAAACTACTTACATGTATGATTATGGGCTGTGCATTATACTACTATGTGTGACTATGGGCTGTGCATTATACTACTATGTATGACTATTTGCTGTGTATTATATTACTATGTATGACTATGGGCCATGCATTATTGTTTATGGATTACTTTGTTATGGATGACTATGGACTGTGCATTTTAATTTATGGATTACTATGGGCTGTGCATTATAGTTTGTGGATGACTATGGGCTGTGCATTACAGTTAATTGGTGACTATGGTCGGTGCATTATAGTTTATGGATGACTAGGGGCTTTTGTCAGGACGTGAACCCAGCAGCTCTTATGCACCAGACGGCAGCTCTTCCCTCTGAGCTACTCAGCTCGCTGGTTAGTTCTTTGCCAACTCAGATACCAGGACCTGTGTGGTTCCTGAGTGGCTCCACCCTGTGTTGTTCCCGATTGGCTTCATCCTGTCATTTTCTGATTGAACACCCTATATAAACTTGGCCTGGCACCTCCTTCCTTGCGAGATTATTGAGCTCCCAGCCTTTAGTCAAGCTCTCCTTTCACCTGCTGCCTCATCCAAGACAGCTGTGCATTATAGTTTATGGATGACTATGAACTGTACAATATAGTTCATGGATGACTAGGAGCTGTGCATTATATTACATGTATGACTATTGACTGTGCATTAAACTAAATGTATGACTATGGGCTGTGCATTAAACTACATGCATGACTATGGACTGTGCATTAAACTACATGTATGATTATGGACTGTGCATTATATTACATGTATGACTATGAGGTTCAATATACTACATGTATGACTATGGGCTGTGCATTATAGTTTATGGATGACTATGGGCTGTGCATTATACTACATGTATGACTATGGGCTGCACATCTATAATATAATCGTAGATGCGTCCCTCTGTCCAAAGCCTCTATAGACTGCACATGGGTGACGCACCTGCACAGTCTGGCTTCCGACAGAAGAAGGAGTGTATGGTACTGGAGATCGCGGTATGCGTAGGCACTGAATGCATACCTCGATCTCCAGCGCCATACTTATGCCATGCATACCAGGATGAGGAATGCGGTACCATGCATACCAGGATAGGGATGATGGGGTGCCATGCATACCAGGATGAGGGATGGGGTACCATACATACCAGGATGAGGGATGGGGTACCATGCATACCAGAATTGGGTGGTGAGGGGGTGCCATGCATACCAGGATAGGGATGAGGGGGTGCCATGCATACCAGGATGAAGGATGGGTTACCATGCATACCAGGATAGGGATGAGGAGGTACCATGCAAACCAGGATTGGTGATGAGCGGTACCATGCATACCAGGATAGGGATCAGGGGTACCATACATACCAGGGTGAGGGATGGGGTACCATACATACCAGGATGAGGGATGGGGTACCATGCATACCAGGATAGGGATGAGGGGGTACCATGCATACCAGGATGAGGGATGGGGTACCATGCATACCAGGATGAGGGATGGGGTACCATGCATACCAGGATAGGGATGAGGGGGTGCCATGCATACCAGGATGAGGAATGCAGTACCATGCATACCAGGATAGGGATGATGGGATGCCATGCATACCAGGATGAGGGATGGGGTACCATCCATACCAGGATGAGGGATGGGGTACCATCCATACCAGGATTGGGGGGTGAGGGGGTGCCATGCATACCAGGATAGGGATGAGGGGGTGCCATGCATACCAGGATGAAGGATGGGTTACCATGCATACCAGGATAGAGATGAGGAGGTACCATGCAAACCAGGATTGGTGATGAGCGGTACCATGCATACCAGGATAGGGATCAGGGGTACCATACATACCAGGGTGAGGGATAGGGTACCATGCATACCAGGATGAGGGATGGGGTACCATGCATACCAGGATAGGGATGAGGGGGTACCATGTATACCAGGATGAGGGATGGGGTACCATGCATACCAGGACACAGATAAGGGGGTACAATGCATACCAGGATGAGGGATGAGGTACCATGCATGCCAGGATTTTTGCGCAATGAACCACAGGGGTGGACCTTTTCTCTCCAACCTAATGATCCATGTTTAAGGTCTGTAAAAGATTTTTTTTCTGCTATGGGGCTATTATATGACGATCCTGATAAAATCTCATCTGCTGAGGCAGAACTCAGGCGTTTGAATCAGGAGTCAGGTGATGTTGAAAATTATTGCACACACTTCAGGAGATGAGCTTCAGAAGTCAAATGGAATAATCCTGCGCTGAAATGTTTATTTCTTGCTGGTCTGAATGAAAGGGTTAAGGATCTGCTAATTGCATTGCCCGCACCTGAGACTCTGCAGGATGCCATGCAGTTAGCTGTTCGTGTGGACAGGAGACTGAGGTCCAGGGTGAATGAGGTAAAGACTCCTGTGATGTCAGGTCCTAGTCCCCAGAAAATCTGTTCTGAATGGGGAGCACCGATGGAGGTTGGGGCGATGTCACTCCGCTCTCAGGAAAGAGACCGGAGGTTCGCTGAGGGATTGTGTCTTTATTGTAGTAAAGCTGACCATTTGATTAAGTATTGTGAGCTTCGTTTAAGTAAAGAAAAAAAAAAGTCAGTAACACCCATATAGCTTGTTTACGCTCTGCAGGAGTATTTCTTTCTGGGAGTACTACTTTGCAGGAAAATTTGATTGAATTTCAGGTATTTGTGGATTGTGGTTCAACACTTAATGTGATTGATAAAGGGTTTTTGGAAAACCTTAAATTGAAATCCAAACCTTTGTCATCACCTATTTCTGTGATTGCAATTGATAACACTCCCTTGAAATGTATTACTCACAAGGTTGCTGCATTTCCCCTCATTATCAATGGAGTTCACCAAGAAATTTTGGACTTGGTTGTATTAGACAATTTACCCTCTCCGGTCCTTTTAGGTTTGCCTTGGTTAAAACTGCACAATCCTTTATTGGACTGGTTTACTAATGTGATGAAGTCTTCGAGTCCGAAGTGCTATGATAAATGTTGTAATGGTCGCATTGCGGCTGTGGAAAAAAGGGAATTACCCGTACCTATTTAATATTTTTGGAGGGTTTTTTCAGAGGAGGAGTCACAAGTTTTGCCTCCTAATAAGGATTATGATTGCGCCACTGAGTTTGTTCCTGGAGCTACTCTTCCCAAGAGTCGCTTGTTTAATCTGACTATTCCTGAAAGAAATGCCTTGGAGGAGTACAAACAGACTAGCCTGGCTGCTGGTCACATTAGACCTTCTAAGTCGCCTGTGGCAGTTGGATTTTTCTTTGTTAAAAAAAAAGGACGGGGGTTTTCATCCATGTCTGGATTTTCGTGAAATTAATAAGATTATCGTACGCAATTCCTACCCATTGCCGTTAATTCCTGACTTATTTAACCAGTTGGTGGGGGCCAAGTGGTTCTCTAAAATTGATCTCCGGGGGGCATACAATTTGTTACGAGTGAAGGAGTTTGATGAATGGAAAACTGCTTTTAACACTCCGGTAGGTCATTGTGAGAATCTGGTGATGCCTTTGGGTCTTACCAATGCACCTGCATTTTTTTCAGACCCTTATTAATGACATACTGAGACCTTTGATTGGTAAGAATGTGGTTGTGTATTTGGATGACATTTTGATTTATTCACCAGATTTAGAGTCCCATTGGCAGAGAGAGTACGTGAAGTTTTGCAGTTATTGAGTGATAATTCACTCTTTGCTAAGCTGGAGTAATGTGAGTTCGCTGTGCAGAAAATTAGTTTTTTGGGCTACATTGTCTCCAGCGAGGGCTTTGAGATGGACCCTGTGAAGGTTCAGGCTGTGCAGGAATGGCCTAGGCCTATTGGTTTGAAATCAATACAGAGTTTTTGGGGGTTTGCCAATTATTACAGGAAATTCATTAAGAATTTTTCTGTAATTGTTAAGCCTCTGACTGATCTCACCAGGAAAGGTGCGAATACGGTCCAGTGGACTCCTGAGGCCATTGAAGCATTTGAGTATCTCAAAGAGAGGTTCAGTTCTGCCCCTATCCTTATGCAGCCTGATGAGACCAAGCCTTTTTTGGTCGAGGTCGATGCTTCATCGGTGGGGGTCGGAGCAGTTTTGTCTCAGGAGAAAAAGGATGGAGTACATCCTTGTGCCTTCTTTTCGAAAAAAATTTCAGAAACCGAACTGAATTATGATGTTGGAAATCGGGAGTTGCTGGCTATTAAACTCGCGTTTGAACATTGGCGTCATTTTTTGGAAGGCGCTAGATTTCCTATTCAGGTTTGCACAGATCATAAGAATTTGATCTATCTGGATGCTGCCAAGCACTTGAATGCCTGTCAAAGCTAGGTGGGCACTTTATTTTCTTGGTTTCATTTTTCTGTTACCTATATCCCTGGTGCTAAGAATGTTAAAGCCGATGCTTTATCTCGCAGCTTCTATCCTACGGTCGGTGCCGAGGAGAAGGAGAGTATTTTACAGAAAGGAGTTGTGGTGGCGGCATTGGACTCCATTTTAGAGATTGGGATTCTGAAAGCTCAAGATGATGCTCCATCTAACACTCCCCATGGGAGGTTGTTCGTGCCTAGCACCTTTAGGAGAGATTTGTTTGTGGAGTGTCATGAGTCTCGGTTGGAAGGTCATCCAGGAATTTCTCAGTTTTTGGTGGCCTGGATGGCAGAAGGAAGTCATCAAGTGGGTGCGTCAATGTACGGTGTGTGCTAGGTCAAAGGCTTCACATACTCCTGCTGCGGGGTTGCTTTGCCCTCTGGTGGTTCCTAGTGCGCCTTGGACGCATCTCACAATGAATTTTATTACTGATCTTCCTGTGTCCGAGGGTTTTACTGTCATCTGGGTGGTCGTGGACCGTTTTAGTAAGATGTGTCATTTGGTTCCATTCATTAAATTGCCCTGCGCCAAGACACTCGCTAAGGCATTTGTTAAGGAGATTGTCAAGCTCCATGGCGTTCCCACGGATATTGTTTCTGATAGAGGACCTCAGTTTGTGGCTCGCTTTTGGTGTGCTTTTTGTGACAGGTTGGGAGTCTATTTGTCATTTTCGTCTGGTTATCATCCTGAGTCTAATAGACAGACTGAAAGAAAGAACCAGGATGTTGAACAGTTTTTGCGTTTTTTGTGGCGGACAATCAAGAGGTGTGGTCGGAGTTTCTGCCTCTCGCAGAATTTGCTCTTAATAATCATACATCCTCCTCTGCTGGGTGTTCTCCTTTTTTTTGTTGTACTGGGAGACATCCGTCTTTTGGTTCGTTCTCCAAATTGGGGTCGGCGGTGCCGGAGGAGGAGAATTTTTCCGGTGATACGGAGAGAGTTTGGACTAATGTACGTTGCAACCTTCAAGAGGCTAACAATAAGTCCAAGAAGTATTTTGACAGGAAACATAAGGAGGCTTTGTTTACTGTGGGTGGCATGGTTTGGTTGTCCTCAAAGAACCTGCAGTTGAGGATTCCCTCTAAAAAACTGGGTCCTAAGTTTGTGGGTCCATTTAAAGTGCTTCAGGTTGTTAACCCGTCTGCTGTTAGGTTGGATGTCCCTACTTCCTGGAAGATTAATCCTGTGTTTCATGTTTCCTTTTTGAAAAAGGCTGATGCATCAGATAGGGAAGCCACTGTCACAGTTCCTTCTGTGGTGGAAGACGGCGAATAAGAAATTTCTCGTATCTTGAATTCTAGATGGCATAGAGGGAGATTACAGTATCTTGTCTCCTGGAAAGGTTTCAGTCCCGAAGACAACTTCTGGGTAAGGACGGATGATGTCTCTGCTCCTAGGCTTGTTAAAGCTTTCCACAAGAGGTTTCCGGATAGGCCTGGGCCTGGAGTATCCGGAGGATCCTCATAAAAGAGGGGGTACTGTTAGAACCCTCCTGTTAGTTTTTTCTATCTTGTGTTTTGCGGTCACGTGACCATCTGCCTTTATATTCCAGCTCCGCCCTTTTGGCTGTGCTGGACTTCAGTGTTTGACTGTTTCTCTAGCCAGGTGCTTTGGTGCCTTTCTCTGTCAGTTCGCTTGGTCCTTCTGGGACCTCTATTACCTTTTTGTCTGTTTGTCTTTTTGTGTTCTGCAACAACTTCTCTGTTTAGGAGGTGTCCCATTTTTGTCCCAGTCCTTAGTTCTTTTAGGGACCACTCCCCTTATGCTATAGGTCTTCATTCAGACTAGCCGAGGACTAAGGCGGGAATGTTCGCTAAGAACAGTCAGCCCGCTACATCGTAGGGATTCAGCTAACTCTTACTGTAGGGACAGCTTTCCCCTATCTTTCCTTGGTACTTGTGGCAGATCATAACACATACCAGGATTGGGGATGAGGGAGCCATGCATACCAGGATTGGGGATGAGGGGTTCCATGCATACCAGGATTGAGGATGAGGGAGCCATGCATACAAGGATTGGGGATGAGAGGTGCCATGCATACCGGTTTTGGGGATGAGGGGTGCCATGCATATGGGGATTGGGAATAAGGGGTGCCATTCATACAGGATTGGGGACGAGGGGTGCCATGCATACTGGGATTGGGGATGAGGGGTGCCATGTATACCGGGTTTGGGGATGAGGGGTGCCATGCATACTGGGATTGGGGATGAGGGGTGCCATGCATACCGGGATAGGGATGAGGGGTGCCATGCATACCGGGATAGGGATGAGGAGTGCCATGCATACCAGGATGGGGGTGAGGGGTGCCATGCTTACCGGGATGGGGATGAGGGGTGCCATGCATACCGGGATTGGGGATGAGGGGTGACATGCATACCGGCATAGGGATGAGGAGTGCCATGCATACCAGGATGGAGGTGAGGGGTGCCATGCATACCATGATGTGGGTGAGTGGCATTTCTTTGGAGGGCCGCACAGCCCTCCATGTGCTCGCCAGAGGTAGCCTGACTGCCATTAGGTACCGAGATGAGATCTTCAGACCCCTTGTGAGACCATAGGCTGGTGCGGTTGGCCATGGGTTCCTCCTAATGCAGGACAATGCCAGACCTCATGTGGATGGAGTGTGTCAGCAGTTGTTGCAAGATGAAGGCATTGAAGCTATGGACTAGTCCGCCCGTTCCTCAGACCTGAATCCGATTGAGCAAATCTTGGACATCATGTCTCGCTCCATTCACCAACGTCACGTTGCACCACAAACTGTCCAGGAGTTGGCAGACGCATTAATCCAGGTCTGCAAGGAGATCCCATAGGAGACCATCCGCAACCTCATCAGGAGCATGCCCAGGCGTTGTAGGGAAGTCATACAGGCACGTGAAGGCCACACACAATACAGAGCCTTATTTTGACTTGTTTTAAGGACATTACATTAAAGTTGGATCAGCCTGTAGTGTGTTTTTCCACTTTAATTTTGGGGGTGACTCCAAATCCAGACCTCCATTGGTTAATAAATTTGATTTCCATTGATGATTTTTGTGTGATTTTGTTGTCAGCACATTCAACTTTGTACAGAACAAAGTATTCAATGAGAATATTTCATTCATTCAGATCTAGGCTGTGTTATTTGAGTGTTCCTTTTACTTTTTTGAGCAGTGTATATACACACTCACGCACACTTTTATTTTATTCAGTTATTCAGGATGGAGAGAGCCCGATCTAAATCTTTCACCGGGGCCCATCAGACTCTAGTTGCGCCACTGCGGTAATGATTACCCATCTCTATATCGTAAACAGATACACTGGATGTTTTACCTTCAGGGTGTTCTAAAACTGTTGTGACACCTGATAACAATCTTTTGATCAGAAGTGAATTAAATGACACAATTCACACTCCACTACGTATAAAACATGACTAGTGTTGCAGTTTTTTAAAGATATAATGTGATAAATAAAAGTCCCCCTTAAATTACATTAAAAACGTTCTTCAGGACATATTGGTAAATTGCAACATGGAATGTCGCATTTATAGAAACCTTTTAGAGGTGGTCATATAGAGCAACTTTTATTGCCTTTTTTTAAAATATGGCACTCGATGTTGCAATTTTTGCCAAAATGTCCAGAAAATAAAGTTTTTCACGTCATTTAAGGGAGATTTTATTTATCACATTAAATCTATTATGAACTGCAACGCTACTCATGTTGTATACATAGTAGGCTTTTCATTTGTGCAATTTTTGGGTTATGTTAATTTTTGTTTATGGTATTTAGTCTTCAGATGTATAATATTGTGCCTCACTTCCGAGGATACACTCTTATTTAAGTATATTTGTTTGGTTATGCCTTGTCATGATTACGAACGCCAAAATGTGTGAAGTTTTAGCTCTACTGTTCCCATTCAGATGCTGGATCGTGCTGCCATGTCCTATACATGTTATTCCCTGTACTATTTTAATATTTAACATATGTAAATACGTTGATAAATCTAATAAAATGTCTCTGCATTACTAATAAAAATTATAAACTAAATCATTCATAAACTGTAATACAAAACATGCTAGAAACAATATATGGTTAGTACCATAAGAAAATTAAAAAAATGATTATCTGAATATATCTACGGTTCAAAACCATTAAAAAGGTTTTTAAATGGTCGTTCTTAGTATCCAGATACTTTTTGGAAACCTACTCAGGAGACTTATTAATATCCAAGTTGAGGGAGTTGAAAAAGTAAATATGACTTAAAAGAAGTGGGGACTGGCAAAGTATTTTATTAATAAGGGAAGCTTGATGGATATGTGATATGGAAACGCCTGCACTAGGGGTTTTAAACCTTAGAACTTAACGAATGTATTTATATTAGGTGCATATACTATAAACCTACATTATGATTTTTGCGTTTTCTTTACCTGATTATTTTCTCCTGTTTTCTCTGATCTTTTTACCACTCTTGCCACACACACTGGGACTCTGGAACAGAACCACAGATGTGGCGGACGAACACAGCAGAGTGAGGCCGCCCAGAGAGGTGAGCGAGAGCAGTGCAGGACGAGACCGCCTGGAGGGGTGAGCAAGAGCAGAGCAGGACGAGCCCGCCTAGAGTGGTGAGCGAGACCGCCTGAAGCGGTGAGCAAGAGCAGAGCAGGACGAGACCGCCTGGAGCGGTGAGCAAGAGCAGAGCAGGACGAGACCGCCTGGAGCGGTGAGCAAGAGCAGAGCAGGACGAGACCGCCTGGAGCGGTGAGCAAGAGCAGAGCAGGACGAGACCGCCTGGAGCGGTGAGCAAGAGCAGAGCAGGACGAGACTGCCTGGAGCGGTGAGCAAAGGGTCAGAGCTGAGCGAGACTGCCGGAGCAGTGAGCAAGGAGTCAGAGCAGGACGAGGCCGCCTGGAGCAGTGAGCAAGGAGTCAGAGCAAGACTGCCGGAGCAGTGAGCAAAAGGATAAGAGCGGAGCGAGACTGCCGGAGCAGTGAGCAAGGAGTCAGAGCAGGACGGACAGGGCTCTGTACACACGGAACAGACAGGAAGGGAAAGGCAGAGCCAGACACCCACAGGGCACCCGCAGTGAAGCAGCGAGTGGACCACAAACTCTCAAACGGGAGTACAGAGACAACAAGCAGGAGTTAGGTACGAGTTCAGACTCTGCAGAAAAAGGAAAGGAACGGACATAGAGGCAAAACAGGTAAAGGATAGGAGAGAGTTCAGACTGGAACTGAGTGTACGGAAGAGACCGACACTGCAGCGGGATACAGGAGCGGGTCTGGGAATACGGCCCCCAGAGAGGCGGGACGAACAGGCAAGCAGCGTGTTCAGACAGGACAGACAAGATACAGGAGCGGGTCTAGGTAATCGGCCCCTAGAAGGCGGAAGGAACAGGCTAGGAGCGTGTTCAGACAGGACAGACAAGATACAGGAGCGGGTCTAGGTAACCGGCCCCTAGAAGCCGGGGGGAACAGGCTAGGAGCGTGTTCAGACAGGACAGACAAGATACAGGAGCGGGTCTAGGTAATCGGCACCTAGAAGGCAGGAGGAACAGGCTAGGAGCGTGTTCAGACAGGACAGACAAGATACAGGAGCGGGTCTAGGTAATCGGCCCCTAGAAGGCGGGAGGAACAGGCTAGGAGCGTGTTCAGACAGGCCTGGAAATACAGCCTCCAGGACAGGCAGACAAGAGAAACACAGAACGGGACCTGGCACCTTCAGAGTGCAAGCACACACTGAATGAAGCACAATGCTCAGGCAGGGATTGATTGGAGCAGCTGGGTTATATACCAGGTGACAGACAGCAATAGGCTGAGGACGCACAAGGGGTGTGACCCACAGCAAGTACAAAAAGCAGGAAGTGATCGGGCGCCGCCCTTAAGCAGCAGAAACAGACACAAACAGACAGCATGGAGGGAAGCCAGAGAGACATTCTGGACCGGAGACCAAGTGCGCGCTCTTGCACAGTGGGAGATGGACCACCATGCAAGGGCGCCGCCAGGTATGTTACAGCTCCTTTGTCTTTCCCATGTTGACCATGTCTGAGTGCTGTTCACAAGTTTGGGGAGGGTCTTAAATAGTCAGAAAAGGCTGGCAAAAGAGATCTTTAATCCACACATGTGAAGCTCACTATTCTTGGTGCCTGAACTACTTCTTAATACTTTAGGGGGACCAAACAGAATTCTTGTGGTTTGAGGGGTTGAATAATAAATGACACTCTGAATTAACTTTTAACGTTTTTAAAAAAATAAAAAAAAATTAAAAAAAAATTTGCTGCAGTGCATTTCCCACTTCCAGGCTGATCTACAGTACAAATGTCACAATGCCAAGTTAATTCCGCATGTGTCAACCAGCTAAATCTGCAGGGGGTTGAATACTACTTGTAGGCACTGTACATATGATGTAGCAGTGAGATCCAGCATCTGCATGGGAATATTAGCACTAAAACTTCACACTTATTGAAATATTTAAAGGGAACCTCTCAATTGATTCATGTTGCCCAAACAAGGAGAAGCATAAATCAAAGCCCGATTGCACAACTACAGAATGATATTTCTTTTTGCTTAAACATTGGGATGTCTCAGAGAATATATGCTAGTTGGGGACAAAACTCATCCAGCTCCACCATTGGTTCCTCAAAAATAACATTGTAAAGAGTTAAATATGCTTGCTGTGGACTTTCTCCATATACTGCGCCAGAGAAGCTTTATTTTAAAAAGAAACAAACTGTATTTTACTCACTTTCCCTGGGTCCAGCGCTGAGTCTCCACCACTGCTCTTGTTGTCTGCAGCGGTGATGTCATGTCGAGAGCACTGCAGCCAATAAGTGTACTCTGCGGCCTTTAGAGGTTCATGCCATCTGCTTAGGCAGAGCCGAAGAGCATTATGCATCAATTCATATCATTATGATCATTATGCATCAAAAACAGAGAGTGGTGGTCATGGGGATTCCCTGTTAAGAGGAACAGAGGCCGCTATCTGCAGACCAGACATAACCTCAAGAGAAATGTGCTGTCTTCCTGGAGCAAAAATTAAAGGTGTGTCTGACAGGATATCAAAACTCTTCAGACCTACAGATCACTACCCATTCCTGCTAATACATGTGGGGACAAATGACACCGCAAGAAAGGACCTGGAAACCATCTGCAGTGACTTTGAAGACTTAGGCAAGAAAGTGAAAGAATTGGGAGCGCAGGTGGTCTTCTCATCCATCCTCCCAGTGGATGGCCATGGAACAATGAGGTGGAATAAGATTCTACAGGTGAACAACTGGCTACGTCGATGGTGCCGTCAACAAGGATTTGGATTTCTGGATCACGGAATGAATTACCTATACGATGGACTACTTGCTAGAGATGGGGTGCACCTTACGAAGACTGGAAAACATGTATTTGGAAGTCGCCTTGCTACACTCATCAGGAGAGCTTTAAACTAGAACAATGTGGGAAGGGAAGCAAAAGGCCAGAAAAAGCCATACAGCTGACAAATACTATTGAGATCTCTGCTACTGGAAGTGGAAAGGAAGAACAAAGACAAAACAATTTAAATAATAAAAATATGGGAGGAAGAGAAACCAATCACAAACTAAAATGTTTTTATACAAATGCACAAAGCATGGGCAACAAACAAGGAGAATTGGAACTACTAATGCAGGAAAAGAAATATGATGTCATTGGAATCACTGAAACTTGGTGGGACGATACACATGATTGGAATTAAAGGCTAAAAGGATACAACTTATTTGCAAGAAACAGAATTGATAAACGAGGAGGAGGTGTCGCATTGTATGTTAGAAAAGCGTATATCTGCACAGAGATTGAAGCTTCAGAGACTGGGAGTTCTGTGGAAACTGTTTGGGTAAGAATACAAGGAGAGAACAACGGAAAGGACACCATTGTAGGCATTTACTACAGGCCACCTGGGCAAGCTGAAGATATGGATGAACTCTTTATGTATCAAATGACCAAGTTCTCCAAAAAATATGACGTAGTGGTCATGGGAGATTTCAACTATCCAGACATTTGTTGGGAATCTTTCTCAAGTAAAACTAACAGGTCAAGCAAATTCTTATCCTCTATTGCTGACAACTTTATCTTCCAAAAGGTAGGGGAGAAAACAAGGGGATCTGCTACTTTGGATCTAATCCTTATAAACAGGGAGTAAATGGTTGAGGAGGTAAAGGTGGCTGGGACCCTAGGAGGCAGCGATCATGCTATTATAGAATTTTGGATAACTAGAGGAGGAAGACATGTGAAGACTCAAACTTCAAGGTTAGATTTTAGAAAGGCAGATTTTAAGAGACTCAGAAAGAGAATAGGAGGGATCCAATGGCTGGATGTCCTTAAGGACAAAAATGTCCAGGAAGGATGGGAAATTTTTAAAAATGAGATTCTCAAAGCACAATCGTTAACAATCCCGAAAAGTAGGAAGAATGGGAAGCATTTAAGGAAACCAGGATGGATGAACACAGAACTTAAACACATGCTAAAAAGAAAGAAAGAAATGTTTATTAAATGGAAAGAGGGAGGCATATCTAAAGAAGATTATAATGCAGTCTGCAGATCCTGTAGGGCACGTATCAGGTTAGCTAAAGCTGACAATGAATTAAGGCTTGCAAGAGATGTCAAAAGCAATAAAAAAGGATTTTGGGGGTATGTCAAAAGTAAAAGAAAAGTCAAAGATGCTATAGGATTTTTACAGGATGAAAATGGAGAAATGGTAAGAGAGGGTGTTGAGAAGGCCGAACTTTTTAATTCCTATTTTGCATCTGTTTTCTCTCAGAAAGAAAATGTAACATCAACTGATCTTCACTGTCCTTTTAAAGGAATAGAAGAATCCAAGTTATCTGTAAACAGAAAGATTGTGAAGGAATATTTAGCTAACATAAATGAGTTCAAGTCTCCAGGTCCAGATGAATTACACCCCAGAGTACTGAAGGAGATCGTAGAAGAAGTTTTAGAACCACTCTCCATAATCTTTGAAAATTCTTGGAGAACAGGAGAAGTCCCAGAAGACTAGAGAAGAGCAAATGTTGTTCCTATCTTCAAAAAGGGGAAGAAGGTGGACCCAGGGAACTATCGGCCGGTGAGTCTGACTTCTATACCAGGAAAGATCTTTGAACAAATTATTAAACAACATGTATGTAAGTACCTGGATAAGAATGAAGTGATTAACCAGAGTCAGCATGGGTTTGTAACTAACAAGTCATGTCAGACTAACTTAATTTCCTTCTATGACAGAATCACTGACTGGGTGGATCAGGGAAATGCTGTAGATATAGTATATCTTGACTTTAGCAAAGCATTTGACAAAGTATCTCACACCATCCTTATTGAAAAAATGACCAAGTATGCAATGGACCAGGCAACTGTTAGGTGGATTCATAACTGGCTTAGTGATCGGACTCAAAGGGTGGTTGTAAATGGCTTCACATCCAGCTGGATGAATGTCTCAAGTGGGGTACCACAGGGCTCTGTCCTGGGACCTGTATTGTTCAACATCTTCATCAATGATTTAGATGAAGGAATTGAGGCTAAACTGATTAAATTTGCCGATGACACAAAGCTAGGAGGGATAGCTAATACTAGAGAAGAGAGAGAGAGGATTCAAAAAGACCTAAATAAACTGGAGCAGTGGGCAGCAACCAACAGAATGTTTTTTAACAGGGAAAAATGCAAAGTACTACATCTGGGCAATAAAAATGAAAAAAGCATATACAGAATGGGAGGAATAGAGCTAAGCAACAGTACATGTGAAAAAGACTTAGGTATACTAATAGATCATAGACTGAACATGAGTCAACAGTGTGATGCAGCAGCAAAAAAGGCAAATACAATTCTGGGATGTATTAACAGAAGCATACAGTCTAGATCACGTGAAGTCATTATCGGTCTTTACTCCTCTTTGGTCAGACCTCATCTGGAATACTGTGTACAGTTTTGGGCACCACATTTTAAAAAAGACATCGACAAACTGGAGCAAGTTCAGAGAAGAGCGACCAGAATGGTGACTGGTCTGCAAACCATGTCCTATGAGGAACGGTTGCAGGATTTGGGAATGTTTAGCTTGCAAAAAAGAAGACTGAGAGGAGACTTAATAGCTGTCTACAAATATGTCAAGGGCTGTCACATTGTAGAAGGATCATCTTTATTCTCATTTTCACAAGGAAAGACTAGAAGCAATGGGATGAAACTAAATGGGAGGAGACACAGATTAGATATTAGAAAAAACTTTTTGACAGTTAGGGTGATTAATGAGTGGAACAGGCTGCCACGAGAGGTGGTGAGTTCCCCTTCAATGGACGTCTTCAAACAGAGGCTGGACAGACATCTGTCTGAGATGATTTAGTGAATCCTGCTTTGAGCAGGGGGTTGGACCAGATGACCCAGGAGGTCCCTTCCAACTCTACCATTCTATGATTCTATGATAATTCCAAGGATACACCTTGTCATGATTAAGAACCCCAAGCAGGTCCGAAATGCACACACCTGCAATTTCTTATTTAGATTTTTTTTTGCGTTTTTCAATATTGCAACATGTGAAGTTTTAGCTGTACTATTCAGGTCAGGGGCCTGCCGATGCCAGCAGAAACTTCATCTGGATGTGCGTCCTCGGAAGCACATCCAGGTGAAGAGTATTGCACCGCACAAATCCATCAAGTCCGTGCGTGGCAATACACGCTGCTGGCCAATCAGAGGTGAGCAGCTGACGTCAGTGTGCACATGACCGGGGGCACATGGCAATGGAGGGAAGGTGAGTATTTATTTATTTTTAAATCAGTGGCAAAACTACTTACATGTATGATTATGGGCTGTGCATTATACTACTATGTGTGACTATGGGCTGTGCATTATACTACTATGTATGACTATTTGCTGTGTATTATATTACTATGTATGACTATGGGCCATGCATTATTGTTTATGGATTACTTTGTTATGGATGACTATGGACTGTGCATTTTAATTTATGGATTACTATGGGCTGTGCATTATAGTTTGTGGATGACTATGGGCTGTGCATTACAGTTAATTGGTGACTATGGTCGGTGCATTATAGTTTATGGATGACTAGGGGCTTTTGTCAGGACGTGAACCCAGCAGCTCTTATGCACCAGACGGCAGCTCTTCCCTCTGAGCTACTCAGCTCGCTGGTTAGTTCTTTGCCAACTCAGATACCAGGACCTGTGTGGTTCCTGAGTGGCTCCACCCTGTGTTGTTCCCGATTGGCTTCATCCTGTCATTTTCTGATTGAACACCCTATATAAACTTGGCCTGGCACCTCCTTCCTTGCGAGATTATTGAGCTCCCAGCCTTTAGTCAAGCTCTCCTTTCACCTGCTGCCTCATCCAAGACAGCTGTGCATTATAGTTTATGGATGACTATGAACTGTACAATATAGTTCATGGATGACTAGGAGCTGTGCATTATATTACATGTATGACTATTGACTGTGCATTAAACTAAATGTATGACTATGGGCTGTGCATTAAACTACATGCATGACTATGGACTGTGCATTAAACTACATGTATGATTATGGACTGTGCATTATATTACATGTATGACTATGAGGTTCAATATACTACATGTATGACTATGGGCTGTGCATTATAGTTTATGGATGACTATGGGCTGTGCATTATACTACATGTATGACTATGGGCTGCACATCTATAATATAATCGTAGATGCGTCCCTCTGTCCAAAGCCTCTATAGACTGCACATGGGTGACGCACCTGCACAGTCTGGCTTCCGACAGAAGAAGGAGTGTATGGTACTGGAGATCGCGGTATGCGTAGGCACTGAATGCATACCTCGATCTCCAGCGCCATACTTATGCCATGCATACCAGGATGAGGAATGCGGTACCATGCATACCAGGATAGGGATGATGGGGTGCCATGCATACCAGGATGAGGGATGGGGTACCATACATACCAGGATGAGGGATGGGGTACCATGCATACCAGGATTGGGTGGTGAGGGGGTGCCATGCATACCAGGATAGGGATGAGGGGGTGCCATGCATACCAGGATGAAGGATGGGTTACCATGCATACCAGGATAGGGATGAGGAGGTACCATGCAAACCAGGATTGGTGATGAGCGGTACCATGCATACCAGGATAGGGATCAGGGGTACCATACATACCAGGGTGAGGGATGGGGTACCATACATACCAGGATGAGGGATGGGGTACCATGCATACCAGGATAGGGATGAGGGGGTACCATGCATACCAGGATGAGGGATGGGGTACCATGCATACCAGGATGAGGGATGGGGTACCATGCATACCAGGATAGGGATGAGGGGGTGCCATGCATACCAGGATGAGGAATGCAGTACCATGCATACCAGGATAGGGATGATGGGATGCCATGCATACCAGGATGAGGGATGGGTACCATCCATACCAGGATGAGGGATGGGGTACCATCCATACCAGGATTGGGGGGTGAGGGGGTGCCATGCATACCAGGATAGGGATGAGGGGGTGCCATGCATACCAGGATGAAGGATGGGTTACCATGCATACCAGGATAGAGATGAGGAGGTACCATGCAAACCAGGATTGGTGATGAGCGGTACCATGCATACCAGGATAGGGATCAGGGGTACCATACATACCAGGGTGAGGGATAGGGTACCATGCATACCAGGATGAGGGATGGGGTACCATGCATACCAGGATAGGGATGAGGGGGTACCATGTATACCAGGATGAGGGATGGGGTACCATGCATACCAGGACACAGATAAGGGGGTACAATGCATACCAGGATGAGGGATGAGGTACCATGCATGCCAGGATTTTTGCGCAATGAACCACAGGGGTGGACCTTTTCTCTCCAACCTAATGATCCATGTTTAAGGTCTGTAAAAGATTTTTTTTCTGCTATGGGGCTATTATATGACGATCCTGATAAAATCTCATCTGCTGAGGCAGAACTCAGGCGTTTGAATCAGGAGTCAGGTGATGTTGAAAATTATTGCACACACTTCAGGAGATGAGCTTCAGAAGTCAAATGGAATAATCCTGCGCTGAAATGTTTATTTCTTGCTGGTCTGAATGAAAGGGTTAAGGATCTGCTAATTGCATTGCCCGCACCTGAGACTCTGCAGGATGCCATGCGGTTAGCTGTTCGTGTGGACAGGAGACTGAGGTCCAGGGTGAATGAGGTAAAGACTCCTGTGATGTCAGGTCCTAGTCCCCAGAAAATCTGTTCTGAATGGGGAGCACCGATGGAGGTTGGGGCGATGTCACTCCGCTCTCAGGAAAGAGACCGGAGGTTCGCTGAGGGATTGTGTCTTTATTGTAGTAAAGCTGACCATTTGATTAAGTATTGTGAGCTTCGTTTAAGTAAAGAAAAAAAAAAGTCAGTAACACCCATATAGCTTGTTTACGCTCTGCAGGAGTATTTCTTTCTGGGAGTACTACTTTGCAGGAAAATTTGATTGAATTTCAGGTATTTGTGGATTGTGGTTCAACACTTAATGTGATTGATAAAGGGTTTTTGGAAAACCTTAAATTGAAATCCAAACCTTTGTCATCACCTATTTCTGTGATTGCAATTGATAACACTCCCTTGAAATGTATTACTCACAAGGTTGCTGCATTTCCCCTCATTATCAATGGAGTTCACCAAGAAATTTTGGACTTGGTTGTATTAGACAATTTACCCTCTCCGGTCCTTTTAGGTTTGCCTTGGTTAAAACTGCACAATCCTTTATTGGACTGGTTTACTAATGTGATTAAGTCTTCGAGTCCGAAGTGCTATGATAAATGTTGTAATGGTCGCATTGCGGCTGTGGAAAAAAGGGAATTACCCGTACCTATTTAACATTTTTGGAGGGTTTTTTCAGAGGAGGAGTCACAAGTTTTGCCTCCTAATAAGGATTATGATTGCGCCACTGAGTTTGTTCCTGGAGCTACTCTTCCCAAGAGTCGCTTGTTTAATCTGACTATTCCTGAAAGAAATGCCTTGGAGGAGTACAAACAGACTAGCCTGGCTGCTGGTCACATTAGACCTTCTAAGTCGCCTGTGGCAGTTGGATTTTTCTTTGTTAAAAAAAAAGGACGGGGGTTTTCATCCATGTCTGGATTTTCGTGAAATTAATAAGATTATCGTACGCAATTCCTACCCATTGCCGTTAATTCCTGACTTATTTAACCAGTTGGTGGGGGCCAAGTGGTTCTCTAAAATTGATCTCCGGGGGGCATACAATTTGTTACGAGTGAAGGAGTTTGATGAATGGAAAACTGCTTTTAACACTCCGGTAGGTCATTGTGAGAATCTGGTGATGCCTTTGGGTCTTACCAATGCACCTGCATTTTTTTCAGACCCTTATTAATGACATACTGAGACCTTTGATTGGTAAGAATGTGGTTGTGTATTTGGATGACATTTTGATTTATTCACCAGATTTAGAGTCCCATTGGCAGAGAGAGTATGTGAAGTTTTGCAGTTATTGAGTGATAATTCACTCTTTGCTAAGCTGGAGTAATGTGAGTTCGCTGTGCAGAAAATTAGTTTTTTGGGCTACATTGTCTCCAGCGAGGGCTTTGAGATGGACCCTGTGAAGGTTCAGGCTGTGCAGGAATGGCCTAGGCCTATTGGTTTGAAATCAATACAGAGTTTTTGGGGGTTTGCCAATTATTACAGGAAATTCATTAAGAATTTTTCTGTAATTGTTAAGCCTCTGACTGATCTCACCAGGAAAGGTGCGAATACGGTCCAGTGGACTCCTGAGGCCATTGAAGCATTTGAGTATCTCAAAGAGAGGTTCAGTTCTGCCCCTATCCTTATGCAGCCTGATGAGACCAAGCCTTTTTTGGTCGAGGTCGATGCTTCATCGGTGGGGGTCGGAGCAGTTTTGTCTCAGGAGAAAAAGGATGGAGTACATCCTTGTGCCTTCTTTTCGAAAAAAATTTCAGAAACCGAACTGAATTATGATGTTGGAAATCGGGAGTTGCTGGCTATTAAACTCGCGTTTGAACATTGGCGTCATTTTTTGGAAGGCGCTAGATTTCCTATTCAGGTTTGCACAGATCATAAGAATTTGATCTATCTGGATGCTGCCAAGCACTTGAATGCCTGTCAAAGCTAGGTGGGCACTTTATTTTCTTGGTTTCATTTTTCTGTTACCTATATCCCTGGTGCTAAGAATGTTAAAGCCGATGCTTTATCTCGCAGCTTCTATCCTACGGTCGGTGCCGAGGAGAAGGAGAGTATTTTACAGAAAGGAGTTGTGGTGGCGGCATTGGACTCCATTTTAGAGATTGGGATTCTGAAAGCTCAAGATGATGCTCCATCTAACACTCCCCATGGGAGGTTGTTCGTGCCTAGCACCTTTAGGAGAGATTTGTTTGTGGAGTGTCATGAGTCTCGGTTGGAAGGTCATCCAGGAATTTCTCAGTTTTTGGTGGCCTGGATGGCAGAAGGAAGTCATCAAGTGGGTGCGTCAATGTACGGTGTGTGCTAGGTCAAAGGCTTCACATACTCCTGCTGCGGGGTTGCTTTGCCCTCTGGTGGTTCCTAGTGCGCCTTGGACGCATCTCACAATGAATTTTATTACTGATCTTCCTGTATCCGAGGGTTTTACTGTCATCTGGGTGGTCGTGGACCGTTTTAGTAAGATGTGTCATTTGGTTCCATTCATTAAATTGCCCTGCGCCAAGACACTCGCTAAGGCATTTGTTAAGGAGATTGTCAAGCTCCATGGCGTTCCCACGGATATTGTTTCTGATAGAGGACCTCAGTTTGTGGCTCGCTTTTGGTGTGCTTTTTGTGACAGGTTGGGAGTCTATTTGTCATTTTCGTCTGGTTATCATCCTGAGTCTAATGGACAGACTGAAAGAAAGAACCAGGATGTTGAACAGTTTTTGCGTTTTTTGTGGCGGACAATCAAGAGGTGTGGTCGGAGTTTCTGCCTCTCGCAGAATTTGCTCTTAATAATCATACATCCTCCTCTGCTGGGTGTTCTCCTTTTTTTTGTTGTACTGGGAGACATCCGTCTTTTGGTTCGTTCTCCAAATTGGGGTCGGCGGTGCCGGAGGAGGAGAATTTTTCCGGTGATACGGAGAGAGTTTGGACTAATGTACGTTGCAACCTTCAAGAGGCTAACAATAAGTCCAAGAAGTATTTTGACAGGAAACATAAGGAGGCTTTGTTTACTGTGGGTGGCATGGTTTGGTTGTCCTCAAAGAACCTGCAGTTGAGGATTCCCTCTAAAAAACTGGGTCCTAAGTTTGTGGGTCCATTTAAAGTGCTTCAGGTTGTTAACCCGTCTGCTGTTAGGTTGGATGTCCCTACTTCCTGGAAGATTAATCCTGTGTTTCATGTTTCCTTTTTGAAAAAGGCTGATGCATCAGATAGGGAAGCCACTGTCACAGTTCCTTCTGTGGTGGAAGACGGCGAATAAGAAATTTCTCGTATCTTGAATTCTAGATGGCATAGAGGGAGATTACAGTATCTTGTCTCCTGGAAAGGTTTCAGTCCCGAAGACAACTTCTGGGTAAGGACGGATGATGTCTCTGCTCCTAGGCTTGTTAAAGCTTTCCACAAGAGGTTTCCGGATAGGCCTGGGCCTGGAGTATCCGGAGGATCCTCATAAAAGAGGGGGTACTGTTAGAACCCTCCTGTTAGTTTTTTCTATCTTGTGTTTTGCGGTCACGTGACCATCTGCCTTTATATTCCAGCTCCGCCCTTTTGGCTGTGCTGGACTTCAGTGTTTGACTGTTTCTCTAGCCAGGTGCTTTGGTGCCTTTCTCTGTCAGTTCGCTTGGTCCTTCTGGGACCTCTATTACCTTTTTGTCTGTTTGTCTTTTTGTGTTCTGCAACAACTTCTCTGTTTAGGAGGTGTCACATTTTTGTCCCAGTCCTTAGTTCTTTTAGGGACCCCTCCCCTTATGCTATAGGTCTTCATTCAGACTAGCCGAGGACTAAGGCGGGAATGTTCGCTAAGAACAGTCAGCCCGCTACATCGTAGGGATTCAGCTAACTCTTACTGTAGGGACAGCTTTCCCCTATCTTTCCTTGGTACTTGTGGCAGATCATAACACATACCAGGATTGGGGATGAGGGAGCCATGCATACCAGGATTGGGGATGAGGGGTTCCATGCATACCAGGATTGAGGATGAGGGAGCCATGCATACAAGGATTGGGGATGAGAGGTGCCATGCATACCGGTTTTGGGGATGAGGGGTGCCATGCATATGGGGATTGGGAATAAGGGGTGCCATTCATACAGGATTGGGGACGAGGGGTGCCATGCATACTGGGATTGGGGATGAGGGGTGCCATGTATACCGGGTTTGGGGATGAGGGGTGCCATGCATACTGGGATTGGGGATGAGGGGTGCCATGCATACCGGGATAGGGATGAGGGGTGCCATGCATACCGGGATAGGGATGAGGAGTGCCATGCATACCAGGATGGGGGTGAGGGGTGCCATGCTTACCGGGATGGGGATGAGGGGTGCCATGCATACCGGGATTGGGGATGAGGGGTGACATGCATACCGGCATAGGGATGAGGAGTGCCATGCATACCAGGATGGAGGTGAGGGGTGCCATGCATACCATGATGTGGGTGAGTGGCATTTCTTTGGAGGGCCGCACAGCCCTCCATGTGCTCGCCAGAGGTAGCCTGACTGCCATTAGGTACCGAGATGAGATCCTCAGACCCCTTGTGAGACCATAGGCTGGTGCGGTTGGCCATGGGTTCCTCCTAATGCAGGACAATGCCAGACCTCATGTGGATGGAGTGTGTCAGCAGTTCTTGCAAGATGAAGGCATTGAAGCTATGGACTAGTCCGCCCGTTCCTCAGACCTGAATCCGATTGAGCAAATCTTGGACATCATGTCTCGCTCCATTCACCAACGTCACGTTGCACCACAAACTGTCCAGGAGTTGGCAGACGCATTAATCCAGGTCTGCAAGGAGATCCCATAGGAGACTATCCGCAACCTCATCAGGAGCATGCCCAGGCGTTGTAGGGAAGTCATACAGGCACGTGAAGGCCACACACAATACAGAGCCTTATTTTGACTTGTTTTAAGGACATTTCATTAAAGTTGGATCAGCCTGTAGTGTGTTTTTCCACTTTAATTTTGGGGGTGACTCCAAATCCAGACCTCCATTGGTTAATAAATTTGATTTCCATTGATGATTTTTGTGTGATTTTGTTGTCAGCACATTCAACTTTGTACAGAACAAAGTATTCAATGAGAATATTTCATTCATTCAGATCTAGGCTGTGTTATTTGAGTGTTCCTTTTACTTTTTTGAGCAGTGTATATACACACTCACGCACACTTTTATTTTATTCAGTTATTCAGGATGGAGAGAGCCCGATCTAAATCTTTCACCGGGGCCCATCAGACTCTAGTTGCGCCACTGCGGTAATGATTACCCATCTCTATATCGTAAACAGATACACTGGATGTTTTACCTTCAGGGTGTTCTAAAACTGTTGTGACACCTGATAACAATCTTTTGATCAGAAGTGAATTAAATGACACAATTCACACTCCACTACGTATAAAACATGACTAGTGTTGCAGTTTTTTAAAGATGTAATGTGATAAATAAAAGTCCCCCTTAAATTACATTAAAAACGTTCTTCAGGACATATTGGTAAATTGCAACATGGAATGTCGCATTTATAGAAACCTTTTAGAGGTGGTCATATAGAGCAACTTTTATTGCCTTTTTTTAAAATATGGCACTCGATGTTGCAATTTTTGCCAAAATGTCCAGAAAATAAAGTTTTTCACGTCATTTAAGGGAGATTTTATTTATCACATTAAATCTATTATGAACTGCAACGCTACTCATGTTGTATACATAGTAGGCTTTTCATTTGTGCAATTTTTGGGTTATGTTAATTTTTGTTTATGGTATTTAGTCTTCAGATGTATAATATTGTGCCTCACTTCCGAGGATACACTCTTATTTAAGTATATTTGTTTGGTTATGCCTTGTCATGATTACGAACGCCAAAATGTGTGAAGTTTTAGCTCTACTGTTCCCATTCAGATGCTGGATCGTGCTGCCATGTCCTATACATGTTATTCCCTGTACTATTTTAATATTTAACATATGTAAATACGTTGATAAATCTAATAAAATGTCTCTGCATTACTAATAAAAATTATAAACTAAATCATTCATAAACTGTAATACAAAACATGCTAGAAACAATATATGGTTAGTACCATAAGAAAATTAAAAAAATGATTATCTGAATATATCTACGGTTCAAAACCATTAAAAAGGTTTTTAAATGGTCGTTCTTAGTATCCAGATACTTTTTGGAAACCTACTCAGGAGACTTATTAATATCCAAGTTGAGGGAGTTGAAAAAGTAAATATGACTTAAAAGAAGTGGGGACTGGCAAAGTATTTTATTAATAAGGGAAGCTTGATGGATATGTGATATGGAAACGCCTGCACTAGGGGTTTTAAACCTTAGAACTTAACGAATGTATTTATATTAGGTGCATATACTATAAACCTACATTATGATTTTTGCGTTTTCTTTACCTGATTATTTTCTCCTGTTTTCTCTGATCTTTTTACCAATCTTGCTTTTGTCGTGAGTAGTGTTGAGCGACACCTTCCGATATCGGGAAATATCGGATCGGATTGGATCGGACCGATACCCAAAAAGTATCAGATATCGCCGATTCCAATACCGGAAACCAATGCAAGTCAATGGGACAGAAATATTGGAATGAAAATAAACCCTTTCTTTCCTTGTAGGTTAATTCTACATGAAGGAAAAGAACTAAGAATAATGTAGAATGTATTGGGGGAGGTGGGGGAGACATTAAAGGCATAGAGGTTTAGCCCAATCAAATGGAATAGCAGGAATTAATATTTTTTTTAAGACATTCTGAGTTACGGAAATATTGACTATGTTAAGTATTTTTATATTTTGTCAGATATTTATGTTTCACTACTTCCATGCTCTTCACCTTCTTTTTTACTTCTCCCATACTTTCTCCTTCATCATCCTCAGCATCAGCATCTTTTTCATCAACTTCTTCTTCACCTTCTTCATCTTCTTCTTCTTCACCTTCTTCGTATTATTCTTTTTTTTTACATTCTTCATATTCTTCTTATTCAACTATTATTTTTCTTCATATTCTACTTCTTCATCTTCTTCATATTCTTCTTCTTCATCATATTCTTATTTGTGACAGGCATTCCTGTAGCTGCTATCTATAAAAGTTTGAACATTACACCTTTCATTCTGCCCGTCACAAAAGATTTACAACAGGATTTGTCCGCGTTCAGATTGGCCTGCAGCAGCAGGTCTTTTCCAGGGGCACCACGAGGAGGAACGGACTCACCCCCATACACTGCTTAGTCATCTTCTGCTTATAATTTAGATATTATCTTTTGCTCTGATTTTTAGTCTTATGCTTAATGTTCTTCCACTTTTTGTTCTGCAGCTTCTTGTACTTCTGCTTCTTGGTTTTCTGTCTCTTGTTCTTCTGTATCTTGGTGGTTGTCTTCTCTTCTTTGTCCTCTTGGTCAACTTCTTCAGGGTCATCTTCTTGCTCTTCTTCGGGGTGGTCTTCAGGGTCGTCATCTTCGGGGTCCTCGTCTTCAGGGTCGTCGTCTTCGGGGTCCTCGTCTTCGGGGTCCTCGTCTTCTTCGGGGTGGTCTTCAGGGTCCTCGTCTTCTTCAGGGTGGTCTTCAGGGTCCTCGTCTTCAGGGTCGTCGTCTTCAGGGTCCTCGTCTTCTTTGGGTTGGTCTTCAGGGTCCTCGTCAGGGAGATCCAGAGTGATTACCAAGAACCATTTCAAAAAGCTTGAACTTGGAAATGTAGCAGAAGGTGCAAGAAGGCTGAGGAACTACCGAGGACCAGCTGACGGTACTGGAACCCGGATGAGTAGCAGAAGGTACAAGAGCCAATGGAACTACCGAAGACCAGCTGACGGTACTGCAACTCGGTTACTAAGCAGGAGGTACCTGTGCCAGAAAGCACTACCAAGGACCAGCAGACGTTGGTGGAACTTGGATACCGAGAAGGAGGCACCTAAGCCAAAGGCACTGCCGAGAACCAGCTGACGGTACTGGAACCCGGATGGGTAGTAGAAGGTACAAGAGCAAATGGAACTACCGAGGACCAGCTGACGGTACTGGAACCCGGATGGGTAGCAGAAGGTACAAGAGCCAATGGAACTACCGAAGACCAGCTGACGATACTGGAACTCGGTTACTAAGCAGGAGGTACCTTTGCCAGAAAGCACTACCAAGGACCAGCAGACGTTGGTGGAACTTGGATACCGAGAAGGAGGCACCTAATCCAAAGGCACTGCCGAGAACCAGCTGACAGTACTGGAACCCGGATGGGTAGCAGAAGGTACCCATGTAGAAAAAAGTTTCAAGGCCGCGAGCCGGCCGCAGTTATCAAAACCCACAGTCCTACAGGGGGTGCTTGTCCTATTGGCACTATGGAACCAGCCTTCATTGCCAGATCCCGCAGCCCTCATAGGAGTCACCTAAACTGCAGGCACCATAGAGTCGGCTAACCCGACCGCAACACGACAGGACAACGCATTGGAGGCAAAGTGACGTTGACACTACCTGGAAACAGCTGGCGTGCTGGAACCAGGCTGGGCAGGAGGGAGTACCCATGCCAAAGACACTGCTGAGAACCAGCTGACGGTACTGGAACCTGGATGGGTAGTAGAAGGTACAAGAGCAAATGGAACTACCGAGGACCTGCTGACGGTACTGGAACCCGGATGGGTAGCAGAAGGTACAAGAGCCAATGGAACTACCGAAGACCAGCTGACGGTACTGGAACTCGGTTACTAAGCAGGAGGTACCTGTGCCAGAAAGCACTACCAAGGACCAGCAGACGTTGGTGGAACTTGGATACCGAAAAGGAGGCACCTAATCCAAAGGCACTGCCGAGAAACATCTGACGGTACTGGAACCCGGATGGGTAGCAGAAGGACAACGCATTGGAGGCAAAGTAACGTTGACACTACCCGGAAACAGCTGGCGTGCTGGAACCAGGCTGGGCAGGAGGGAGTACTCGTGCCAAAGACCACTGCTGGGAAACAGCTGGTGGTGCTGGAACCCAGGGAAAATACTAAAAACAGAGGGGAGCCAGAGGCGTAATTGGAGCAACTTTAAAATCTGTAGTAGTGTGAATGTGGACAAAGCAGGAGAATTAGCCGGACACACAGCTGGGGAACAGCTGACGTTACTGAACCCCAATAACACTGGAGCAAGCGTTGACTGTGCAGACGGCACTTTTGAGCAGCAACTAGCGGTATTGGAGCCCAGGGTAAATACTAAAATCAGAGGAGCCAGAGGTGTAACTGGAGCAAGTTTTAAATCAGTAGTACAGTGGATGTGGACAAAGCAGGAGAATTTGCCGGACACATAGCTGGGGAAGAGCTGACGTTACTGAACCCCAATAACACTGGAGCAAGCGTTGACTGTGCAGACGGCACTTCTGAGCAACAACTAGCGGTATTGGAGCCCAGGGATAATACTGAAAACAGAGGAGCCAGAGGTGTAATTGGAGCAACTTTAAAATCTGTAGTAGTGAGAATGTGGACAGAGCAGGAGAAATTGCCGTCCGCACAGCAGAGGAACAGCTGACGTTACTGAACCCCAATAACACGGCAGCAAGTGTTGACTGTGCAGACGGCACTTCCGAGCACCAACTGGCGGTGTTGGAGCTCAGGGATAATACTGAAAACAGAGGAGCCAGAGGTGTAATTGGAGCAACTTTAAAATCTGTAGTAGTGAGAATGTGGACAGAGCAGGAGAAATTGCCGTCTGCACAGCAGGGGAACAGCTGACGTTACTGAACCCCAATTACACGGCAGCAAGTGTTGACTGTGCAGACGGCACTTCCGAGCGCCAACTGGCGGTGTTGGAGCTCAGGGATAATACTGAAAACAGAGGAGCCAGAGGTGTAATTGGAGCAACTTTAAAATCTGTAGTAGTGAGAATGTGGACAGAGCAGGAGAAATTGCCGTCCGCACAGCAGGGGAACAGCTGACGTTACTGAACCCCAATAACACGGCAGCAAGTGTTGACTGTGCAGACGGCACTTCCGAGCGCCAACTGGCGGTGTTGGAGCTCAGGGATAATACTGAAAACAGAGGAGCCAGAGGTGTAATTGGAGCAACTTTAAAATCTGTAGTAGTGAGAATGTGGACAGAGCAGGAGAAATTGCCGTCCGCACAGCAGGGGAACAGCTGACGTTACTGAACCCCAATAACACGGCAGCAAGTGTTGACTGTGCAGACCGCACTTCCGAGTGCCAACTGGCGGTGTTGGAGCTCAGGGATAATACTGAAAACAGAGGAGCCAGAGGTGTAATTGGAGCAACTTTAAAATCTGTAGTAGTGAGAATGTGGACAGAGCAGGAGAAATTGCCGTCCGCACAGCAGGGGAACAGCTGACGTTACTGAACCCCAATAACACGGCAGCAAGTGTTGACTGTGCAGACGGCACTTCCAAGCGCCAACTGGCGGTGTTGGAGCTCAGGGATAATACTGAAAACAGAGGAGCCAGAGGTGTAATTGGAGCAACTTTAAAATCTGTAGTAGTGAGAATGTGGACAGAGCAGGAGAAATTGCCATCCGCACAGCAGGGGAACAGCTGACGTTACTGAACCCCAATAACACAGCAGCAAGTGTTGCCTGTGCAGACGGCACTTCCGAGCGCCAACTGGCGGTGTTGGAGCTCAGGGATTACAGTTCAGGTGGTAGAAACATGAACACAACAGGAGACCTGGATACTGTTGCCAACCAATTATTTATTCTGGAAGAGGACTGGCAAATTCATGAGAGATCCAGGCCTTGTTCATTTTGAGAAAAGTAAGCCGGTCAACGTCATCGGAGGATAGTCGCATGCGACGGTCTGTTAGTACACCATCTGCGGCACTAAAGACACGTTCCGATAATACACTAGCAGCAGGGCAAGCTACCACCTCCAATGCATACTGACTAAGCTCTGGCCATGTATCCAGCTTACAGACCCAAAACTTGAAGAGAGAAGAGCCGTCTGGGAGTACACTAAGAGGGCAAGACATGTAGTCTGTCACCATCTGACGGAAACGTTGCCTCCTGCTGACTGGAGCCGTCTGTGATGGTGTAGACATTTGTGGCGGCGGGGAAACAAAACTTTGCCACATTTCGGCCATACTGCCTTGTGCTGAGGCGCTGCTTGTGCTCCCTCTTTGTGCAGACCTTCTTCCACTTCCTCGACGCACTGAGCTGCTTTGTAAAGCACTAGCAGCACTGCTCTCGGTTGGAATGGAGAACATGATGGAATGCACCAGTGCGTCTTGGTACTCCCGCATTTTACGCTCCCGGTTCAATGGTGTTATGAGGTTTTGTAAGTTGTCCCGGTAGCGAGGATCTAGGAGGGTGGACACCCAATAATCAGCCGTGTTGAGAATGTGGGCGATGCGGCGGTCGTTTCTCAGGCAGTGCAGCATGAAATCAACCATGTGCTGCCGACTGCCAACTGGCCAAGAAACGCTTTCCCCTGCTTGAGGTGTGATCTCTGCCTGCTCTGCATCACCCCACCCTCGCTCTAGATACTGACTACTAGAGCATTGTGTACCTCCCTCCTCTGGACAGATGTCTTCCTCATCCATTGACTCCTCCTCATCCTCCTCACAAAGTGTCCCCTGCCTAGGCCTTTGTGAGGAACCACATTGCGCAGACTGTAGAGAAGCAGATGGCATTTGTGACTCCTCATCCTCCACCTCTTCCAATACCTCGTCCCTTAGTGCTTGCAGTGTTTTTTCAAGCAGTCAGATAAGGGGGATAGTCATGCTGACTAGTGCATCATCTGCACTCGCCATCCGCGTGGAATAATCGAAGGCACACAAAACGTGGCAAATGTTCTTCATAGAGGCCCACTCAGTGGTGGTGAAGTGTGAACGGCGCGCACTGCGATTTGTTTGCGCCTGCTGCAGCTGGTACTCCATTACTGCTGCCTGCTGTTCACACAACCTCTCCAACATATGTAACGTTGAATTCCACCTGGTGGGTAGGTCACATATGATGCGATGTTCCGGAAGACGTAATCGGCGCTGCAGAGCTGCAATGCGTGATCTTGCGTTGCTAGAACGCCGCAAGTGAGCGCACTCTATGCGGACCTTGTGAAGCAGTGCATCAAGATCCGGAGAGTACCTCAAAAAACTCTGCACGACCAAGTTGCGCACATGTGCCAGACATGGGATGTGAGTGAGGTTGCCTAGGCCCAGAGCTGCCACCAGATTTTGGCCATTGTCACACACTACCATGCCTGGCTGGAGATTCGCTGGCACAAACCACACGTCGCTCTGCTGCTTGATGGCATTCCAGAGCTCCTGCGCTGTGTGGCTTCGATTCCCCAAAGAAATTAATTTTAATATGGCCTGTTGACGTTTGGCCACGGCTGTGCTCATATCGGTAATCATAACAGGTAACCCGTTCACGGGTCGATGTGGAGATAGACCGTGACGGCTCCTGCAGCGCTGATTCAGAGGAGCTGGAGTATGAGGAGGAGTCAATGTGTACAGACTGGATTCCTCCAATCCTTGGAGTTGGCAGAACACGTACAACGCCACTCTCAAGATCTGTACCCGGCTCCACAACATTTACCCAATGGGCAGTGAGGGAAAGGTATCGTCCCTGTCCATGCTTACTGGTCCACGCATCGGTGGTCAGGTGGACCTTGCTACTGACGGCGTTTTGTAGCGCTTGTTTAATTTTTCCCTCCACATGATGTTGCAGGGCAGGGACGGCTTGCCTGCTGAAATAAAAGCGGCTGGGCACGTTGTATTGTGGGACTGCCAATGCCATAAAGTTACGGAAGGTGTCAGTCTCCACCAGCCTGAATGATAACATTTCAAGGGCCAGTAGTTTAGCAATGCCAGTGACTCGCCCCCTGGGCTGTGGGGCACTCGGATCCGGGCAACCCGGTTACGTGGCTCAGGGTGGTCAGACCAATGGTAGTCTGCTATGCACTATTGATAATGTCCGACTACGTCACCCGTGGATTGCGGTGATTAGGAACCGCCGCTGCATGCAGACCGCTGGGGCTGATGAGGTGTGCAGCTAGTGTAGTGTGACTCCCCACGGGAAGAGTGCGGCCCCAGGGCAGTATAATGGATGGTGGGAGTGATGGTGGTGAGAGTCCCAGTACCGGTAGTGCTGGAGAAGCGAAGGAGCACACAGACAACAGGTTGCAGTCCAGGGTCTTTACTAAAACAGGTAAACTGACCCATAAACAGTCCCGGCTAGGAGGGGACCTGGATGTCTGAGAACAATTGGGAGATTGGCCCTGGTCAGGGTGAGGGTGTAGGCCTACCGTGCTTTCTGCGCTCCTACTGGCTATCTCCTCCTTATTAGTGTTGAGCCACCCCCGTAGTGTTCGAGTTCGGTTCGGTTCGTCGAACACCCGTGTGTTCGCCGAACTGTTCGTCGAACTGTTCGTCGAACACCTTCGAACACCGTTAAAACCAATGGCAGGCAAACAAAAACACATAGAAACACATAGAAAACACTTTCAAAGGTGTCCAAAAGCTGACAAACTGCTCAGAAGACACAACTAACACATGGAAAAGTGACAAGTACATATAGTCATGCGAAAAGAAAAGAGGTGGAGGAGTAAAAGGAGGGGGAGACACAGATATAGGCATGTCATGCCCTTCTAAAATCCAAAAAGTGAGAAGCCGAGACGGCCAGTCCGCTCCTGCCCGTGCCACCTCCGTGTCGCCGGGTTTGTGCCAGAGCCGCGGTGAACCCTGACGGCCAGCCCCCCTCTCCCAATACTGGTGCCTGTCCGCTGGTGGGTCGAGAGAGCCCCCCTGTGGTGGAGGCAGCTCTAAGCTTTTTAATTTAAATTGTCCCTCTAATTTGAATGAATACACTTTAAATCCATTTACAAGGATCTATTGGAGGGCAAGTCTCATGCCAGCAGCCGCGTAATTCCAGCTCCAGTAGCGTCCACTAAAGCTGCTGCAGTTAAAAAGCTTTTATAAGGATCGAGCTCGGCTGTCCACCGCAAGGCATCCTAGTGCCAGTCCCAGCCCCTATGCCTTGGGGTGCCTCCTGATGCTCTTCACTAAGTATCCCGTGGTCCCGAAGCATTTCCTTTGAAAAAATTAAGTGTCCAAACTACAGGTGGTGTAGCTTGCTTAACAGCCGGGATAATCCGCTGACTAGCAGACACTGCTACTAGGCACAAAGTATTTCCTGGGCTAGATGCAGTTAAAAATTTGTAAGTAGATACTCTCGTTGGATGCTGAGAAAGCATTCCATAGAGTCTCCTGGCACGCCATATATGATTCTCTTAAAAAGCTTGGGGTAGGGGTCTAGGGGACCCTTTTATAGCCAAAATCACGGCCCTGTATCGCAATACGTCACCTAGGCTGAAGATAAATGGAACTGTAGCACCGAGGGCTCGGTTGCTACAGACGTATTGCACCTCACCCAGAGGTGTGATATCTCACTCTCAGATAAGGATGGAGTGTGGATCAGGAACCGACACCTGCATGCATTACACCACATTGCCGTGGGGCAGGGCGACCAATATGCCCCTGAGATGGGCACGACAGTCCCTGTCCCTGGCTGGAGTGGGGGGAGGGAACACTGAGGAAGGGGAACCCTGCAGTGCAGGAGCAGGGAGGAAGCAGTTCCTGGGTGCATTGAGAAGGGAGTATAAAAGGTGGGCACCATCTTAGTTCAGTGCAGAGAAGTCTGAGCAGAAGTGGCAGGGAGCAGGGGCTCTGCATGAGCTCTGCTCCGGAGGCGGGCCTAGTAACAGAGGCGCAGGCCTGCAAGAGGGAGAAGGAAGGAAGAGGAGCGGAGAAGGCTCCAGGAACGAGGAATGAAGGGATCCCAGGGGTGCGGACGGGCGAGTCGCCACCGCACGCCCGAATCCACCTGCGTGGAGGGGTCAGGCCAAAGGGGGAGACCGGTCCCCGAACTAGTGGAGGCAGGAAACGACCCTCAGCTAGAAACCGGAGGCT
Source organism: Phyllobates terribilis (assembly GCF_046119375.1). Classification (NCBI taxonomy): domain Eukaryota; kingdom Metazoa; phylum Chordata; class Amphibia; order Anura; family Dendrobatidae; genus Phyllobates; species Phyllobates terribilis. Next base: position 865,786,383 of record NW_027362761.1, on the reverse strand, counting down.
CTGACATTTTATGTGGCGCAGCCCCTTGCTCCACCCGCTAGGAAGGCACCACATAGGGTCAGGGAAACTGGCGCCAAGTTTACCAAGAGGAGGCCCGAGGCAGCCGGACAGAAGTGTTGGTAAGAAAGGCCAGACAAAGGACACACAAAGGGGGTCCTGTGAAGCGCTCCAAAGTTATCTGGGAGTTGTCTGAGCCCCTCACCTGGTGAGCACAGTACGACGTGGGCAGCCGTTACCTGCAGACGTGGTCTGGATAATAAGAACTGTGAGTAAAGGCCCTGAACTGCATCACTGACTCCGTGTCGTTACTGCTGCTGCCCTGCACCATCACCCCCATCCTCCGCATACACTGCCCTGAGGCTATACTCCTCCCGTGGGGAGTTATGCTACGCTCTGCTGCACCCACAACACCAGCCTTAGCGGTCTGCCCTGTAGCGGCGGTTCACTCTGACCGCAATCCACGGGTGGCGTAGTCGGACATTTAAACATCAAAACCACATAAATAGTTCCGCCACTGGTTTGACCGCCCTGAGCCACGGAACCGGATCGCCGCCACGAAGACTACAACCACCAGCATCCACCAAAAAGTGTCCGGCTCCAGTTGTCCCAAGGCCCAGGGGGTGCGTCAGAACATTTTCATCACCTTTCACAATCACCAATGGGACAAGGCAGGGATGTCCTCTGTCCCCTCTCTTATACATCCTAGTGACGGAGCACCTGCTCTCATCAATTCGCCATAACCCCAATATTAGGTGGATTGAGGTGGGAGGCACCGAGTACAAGTGCTCTCTATTTGCTGATGATGTCCTAGTATATATCACTCAATCACATATATCCATCCCTGCTGTTATGGCTGAAATAGATCACTTTGTTACATGGTAAAATTTTAAAATCAATGCAGCGAAGTCTGAGGCCCTCGATGTCTCCCTCCCTAAATCCATATAGGATTCCATCCAGTCCAACTTTCCCTTTGCCTGGCCCTCACAGGGTATCAAATACTTAGGAATTCCTATTCATAGAGACCTCTCCCATCTATGTTATCTTAATTTTGGGCCCTTTATTGAACAATTCCATACAGACCACGGTTGGCAAGTTAGAACTGTAAGATTCACTACGTGAACCACTGGTGTTTTGTGGAAACGCACATGTACACCGCGTTCCAAATTATTATGCAAAAAGTGTTTAGGAGTGATAAGGGAAGAATTTGTTTGTTTGTCAGTTAAACTCATTGATGGTGATGTGTGTCAGGGCTCTTTATATCACTGTAAGCAATTGCAGACACCTGTGCTAATTAGTTTGGCAGGTGTGTCCAATGAAAGGCAAGACTACTTAAGAAGGCTCTCTCACATTATTAAGCAGCCTACATTTTCTGCCAAAATGGGAAAGAAAAAGGATGTGTCGGCTGCTGAGAAGCAACAAATTGTGGAGTGTTTAGGTCAAGGCATGACTACAATCAACATTGTGCGATGATCAGGATGAAGTGTCTTGGCAATCAAGAAGTATGTAGCTGATTCACAGTACACACGTGTGCGTGCTGATAAGGGCAAATTGAGGACTCTTTCCTACAGGCAATTACGTCAGGTTGAAACAGCAGCGGCAAAAAAGCCTTGTCATAGCAGCAGACAAGTTTTTGAAGCTGCTTGTGCCTCCAACGTCCCCCGAACAACAAGATGCAGGGTCCTTCAGAGGTTTGCAGCTGTGCATATGCCATCCTGTCGACCTCCTCTATCCACTTCACACAAGCAGAAACGGCTCCAGTGGGCCAAACATTACATGAAGACTGATTTCAAAACTGTTTTGTTCACGGATGAGTGCCGTGCAGCGCTCGATGGTCCAGATGAATGGAGTGGAGGATGGCTGGTTGATGGACACCCCACGCAAACACGGCTACAGCGCCAACAAGGAGGAGGTGGAGTAATGTTTTGGGCTGGAATCATGGGGAGAGAGATTGTCGGCCCCTTTAGGATCCCTGAAGGCGCTAAAGATGAACTCCATAATGTATGTGGATTTTCTCAAACAGCACTTCCTGCCATGGTTCAAGAAGAAGAACCGTGTATTTCACAGCAAGATCATTTTTCTGCATGATAATGCACCATCTCATGCTGCACATAAAACATCTGCATCTCTGGCTGATATGGGCATAAAAGGGGACAAACTTATGGTGTGACCCCCATGCTCCCCTGACCTCTACCCCATTCAGAACCTTTGGAGCATCATTAAAAGGAGTGTCTATGATGGCGGGAGGCAGTTCACATCTAAGCAACAGCTCTGGGAGGGTATTCTGTCCTCATGCAAAACAATTGAAGCAGAAACCATCCAAAACCTGACAAATTCAATGGACGAGAGAGTTCAGAAGCTCCTTTCGAACAAGGGGTCCTATGTGAAAATGTAACATCACCTAGAATAAAGTTTTGAGTTGAAAACTGTTTGATTTCAGTTTCTAACAACCTGCTAATGCTTATAATTTCAAAAATGACCATTTTTTTGGTCTTTATTAAAATGAAAAGGTTGATCGAAAAGTTTGGGGGATCTAAGAGTGTGGCAACCCAGTAGTCATGATTACTTCGAATTCTGACAATATGAGGGTCATGCTGCAGGTAGTGCAGCAAGAAGGCACTTATGTGTCTTGCGCATCTCGGAGCCCCAAAATTATTTTCCGGGCTAGATGCAGCTAAAAATTATTTTTAATTTTAAATCTGGTGAAGCTTATTATAGATGGCCTAATAGGATCAGTGCTGCACACTGCTACAAAGCTCAAATTATTTTCCAGTCAAGATACAGATAAACATGATTAGTAATTTGAAAGCTTAAAACGGTTGGTAGGGTGATTTTAACCAATCATCAAGCTTTTACTCTCCCCAGAATGACACAGGGGTAGAAAAGTCGTTTCGGATCCATGATTTGTTCATCTTTATGAACGTGAGTCTGTCTACATTATCAGTGGAGAGCCGCGTGCGCTTATCTGTCAGCACACCACCAGCAGCGCTGAACACACGTTCAAACAGAACGCTGGCTGCGGGGCATGACAAGATCTCCAAGGCGTAAGTGGCTAGCTCCGGCCATTTATCCAGATTGGAAGCCCAAAAAGAGCAAGGGTTCAGTGACACAGTCGTGGCTTCAATGTTTACTTGGAGATACTCCTGTACCATCGTCTCTAGGCGTTGACTATGTGTCAGACTTCTTGTCTCCTGTGGCCTTGCAAAGGATGGGCTAAAAAAGTGGTGAAATGATTCCGCAAAATTGATGTTACCAGCAGATACTGTGGTTCTGTTACGGTTTGAGTGCTGAACACTTGACGGTCCCACGGTTGGCAAGTTGGAACTGTGAGATTCACTACGTGCACCACTGGTATTTTGTGGAAAAGCACATGTAAGATTCTGCAACAGTCTCTGCTGATACTCCTGCATGCGTGCATCCCTTTCTATGGCAGGAATAATTTCTGCAAATTTACTTTTGTACCGGGGATCTAACAGTGTGGCAACCCAGTAGTCAGGATTATTTCTAATTCTCACAATTCGAGGGTCATGTTGCAGGTAGTGCAGCAAGAAGGCACTCATGTGTGTTGCGCATCCAGGAGCACCAAGTCCCTGTTGTGTTGGTGGCGAGGTAACAATCATGCTTCCTTCCTCTGTCCTCTCCCCCCAACCTCGCACAACAGAAATGTGATCAAGGTCTCCCTCATCTGATGAGTCTTCCATCAGTTTGTCCTCCACTTCTTCCTGGGCTCCTGCACCTTCCTCACTAGTTTGGCTGCTACCATGCGCCCTGGTAAAACCATCTCCCCCACCCTCACATGCCTGCCGCCTTGGTGCTGCCGACCGTCTGGACCTTGCAGATGTTAGCCCTTCCGCATACAACTCCTCCTCCTCTACTTCCTCCACCTCCTCTTGTGCCACCACCTGACTCCGAATTCTGTTTAACATGTGCTCCAGCATGTAAATCACCGGAATAGTCATGCTGATAATGGCATCGTCAGCACTAAACATCTTCGTCGCCATTTCAAAACTGTGCAGAAGGGTGCATAGGTTCCTGATCTGAGACCACTCCTCCAGCGTGATTTGCCCCACCTCTGAATCTCGTTGGCCCAGGCTAAACGTCAGAACGTATTGCACCAGGGCTTGTCGGTGCTGCCACAGTCGCTGCAACATGTGCAGAGTTGAATTCCACCGGGTAGGCACATCGCATTTTAGCCGGTGAAGTGGCAGGCCCAACGACTTCTGTAGAGATGTAAGTCGCTGAGCTGCGGGATGCGAACGGCGGAAGTGAGCACACAGCGACCGTGCCCTCTGCAGAAGGCCATCTAGTCTGGGATAGTGGGCTAAAAATTGCTGGACAACCAGGTTCAACACGTGAGCCATACAAGGCACGTGTGTGACATTGCCCCGGCGAAGGGCCGCACCCAGGTTTGCAGCATTGTCGCACACGGCCTTCCCTGGTTTCAGGTCCAGTGGAGACAACCATTCATGAAATTGGTTCTCCAGAGCTGACCACAACTCCTCAGCTGTGTGACTCACATTTCCCAGACATTTCAATGTAAAAACCGCCTGATGACGTTGAGCCCTACTGCCAGCATAGTAAGGAGGTGTGCAGGATCCCTTCTGCGCAGTTAGAAAGCTTGTGGCATGACCAGACAGGCTTTGGGTGCAGGTGGAAGACCGAGAGGAGGTTGAGGAGGCAGAAGCAGTGGAGGAACTTTGACATAAAGAGGATTGACGCACAACTCGTGGGGACGGCAAGACTTGGACAGCAGCCCCTTGTCCTGCTGTCACCATAGTTACCCAGTGCCCAGTCAGCGACATGTAACGCCCCTGTCCATGCCTACTCGTCCAAGTGTCTGTGGTGAAATGCACCCTGTCACACACAGAGTTTCTCAAAGAAGCGGTGATGTTGTGTGCGACATGCTGGTGGAGCGCAGGCACACCTTTCTTTGAGAAGTAGTACCGACTGGGCATCTGGTACTGGGGCACTGCGACGGACATAAGGTCTCGAAAATCCTCTGTGTCCACCAGGCGGAAAGGCAGCATTTCTGTAGCCAAGAGCTTGCAGATGGTGAAATTCAACCTCTTAGCTTTCTCATGGCTAGGAGGAAATGGTCTTTTACTTGTCCACATCTGAGGGACCGAGGGCTGGCTATTGTGCTTAGACGGGGTTGATAAGGGTGTCCCCGGCAAACTGCCGGTCTGTGAGGAAGATGCAGGCGGACATGTTAGGTTGCCTTGATCCAAAGGTGGTGCTATCGATGTCGGACAGCGCTCAACACCAGCTGGTGTTACCACCTCCAAAGAAAATGATGACCTGCCAATCACGCTGGCTGTTGCGGGTAAAGAGGTGGCAGGTCTGCGCCCCAAAACAGGTGTGACTGCTGTCCCCCCAGTCACAGAGGATGAAGAGGCCGCGGATGCACAAGATATGGCAGACGGTGATCGGCCCGGCCGGCTAGGCCGCATTGTAGCACACTGAGCTTCCCACTGCAACTTATGCTTCATGTCCATGTGCCGGTTCATGCATGAAGTACTCAAACTATGTATTTTTTTGGCCTCTACTTAGCTTTTGCTGACAAATGTTACAGATAACACGAGTTGGGTCATCTTTATCGATCTGAAAAAATGCCCAGGCTATGCAAGGCTTAGCACCCATGCGACCTGAAGAGCCACCACGACTTGTGGTGAGAGGCAGAGTTGTGTTTGAGGATGCAGTTGTTGACGTGCTTCCAGTACTACGTCTCTGTCCAGGAAGGCGCAACCTGACCTCATCGTCACTAGCATCTTCCTCCACCTCCTCTGCTGACCTCATCTCTTGGCTGACTGTGGGTTGACAGTAAGTGGGATCTCCGACCTCATCATCATCACCCTGTGCGTTATCACACCCGTCGTCCTCAGAGCCAACCTGTTCCTGCCCTGACAAAAAACTAAAGTTGTCGCTCCAATCAGGTATTTGAGTCTTATCATCGTCTTCCTCATTGTCTCCACCAACAGGAGTTACAGTTTGGGAATGAGGGTCTACATTATGGTCAGAACCTTCTGCGTCTGGTCCTGGATCCGACTCATAAAGATTCTGGGCATCAGTGCAGATCATTTCCTCGTCTGGATTCACAGAAGCGCTGGAGTCGACTTCTGATTCCCAGGCTATAGTATGAGTAAACAGCTCTGCAGACTCAACCATCTGTTCTACCTCATACTCAGACGGGCAGCTGGAGATTTGGGAGCTGTGAGGAAGCAAGTGCGATTTGGGTGACACCTTTGAGGACTGGAGTATTTGTGATGTTGAAGTTGATGTGGAGGAGAGCCCACTTAAAGGAGCACTTGATATCCGTTGAAGCACCTGCTGTTTTTGTGCCTCATCTGGAATTTGTAGCGATTGGCGTGGCCGTAAGAAAGGGATCTTATCACATTGTCCGCTAAAAGAAGTAGACATTTTAGTTTGGCTGGAAGATGGTCTTTCTTCTGCACCTACCCCACGGACACAACCTTTTTTCCCCTTCCCAACACGCCTATTCCCCTTTCCACCAGCAGCAGGCCTTTTTCCACTCATTTTGGTGGTTAACTAATTCACAACTCTGGAGTTGTTTGCACAAAAAAACAATGGATGGTAACCGAGCAGAGCTGAGTGGCCAAACTGTGGTATTAGGCCAAAACTATTGGCTGGGCTAGATGCAGAAAAAAATTATTTTTAATTTGCAACCTGATGGAGGTCAGTATAGATGGACTAATAGAACAAGTCCCACACGCTGCTAGAAGCCCAAATATTTTTTCAGAGATAAATGAAGAAAAAAATTATTTTTAATTTGCAACCTGATGGAGGTCAGTATAGATGGACTAATAGACCAAGTCCCACACACTGCTAGAAGCCCAAATATTTTTTCAGAGCTAGATGCAGAAAAAAATTATTTTTAATTTGCAACCTGATGGAGGTCAGTATAGATGGACTAATAGACCAAGTCCCACACACTGCTAGAAGCCCAAATATTTTTTCAGAGCTAGATGCAGAAAAAAATTATTTTTAATTTGCAACCTGATGGAGGTCAGTATAGATGGACTAATAGAACAAGTCCCACACGCTGCTAGAAGCCCAAATATTTTTTCAGAGATAAATGAAGAAAAAAATTATTTTTAATTTGCAACCTGATGGAGGTCAGTATATATGGACTAATAGAACAAGTCCCACACGCTGCTAGAAGCCCAAATATTTTTTCAGAGATAAATGAAGAAAAAAATTATTTTTAATTTGCAACCTGATGGAGGTCAGTATAGATGGACTAATAGACCAAGTCCCACACACTGCTAGAAGCCCAAATATTTTTTCAGAGCTAGATGCAGAAAAAAATTATTTTTAATTTGCAACCTGATGGAGGTCAGTATAGATGGACTAATAGACCAAGTCCCACACACCGCTAGAAGCCCAAATATTTTTTCAGAGCTAGATGCAGAAAATTTTTTTATTCAATTTGCAACCTGATGGAGGTCAGTATAGATGGACTAATAGACCAAGTCCCACACACTGCTAGAAGCCCAAATATTTTTTCAGAGCTAGATGCAGAAAATTTTTTTATTCAATTTGCAACCTGATGGAGGTCAGTATAGATGGACTAATAGACCAAGTCCCACACACTGCTAGAAGCCCAAATATTTTTTCAGAGCTAGATGCAGAAAAAAATTATTTTTAATTTGCAACCTGATGGAGGTCAGTATAGATGGACTAATAGACCAAGTCCCACACACTGCTAGAAGCCCAAATATTTTTTCAGAGCTACATGCAGAAAAAAATTATTTTTAATTTGCAACCTGATGGAGGTCAGTATAGATGGACTAATAGAACAAGTCCCACACGCTGCTAGAAGCCCAAATATTTTTTCAGAGATAAATGAAGAAAAAAATTATTTTTAATTTGCAACCTGATGGAGGTCAGTATAGATGGACTAATAGACCAAGTCCCACACACTGCTAGAAGCCCAAATATTTTTTCAGAGCTAGATGCAGAAAAAAATTATTTTTAATTTGCAACCTGATGGAGGTCAGTATAGATGGACTAATAGACCAAGTCCCACACACTGCTAGAAGCCCAAATATTTTTTCAGAGCTAGATGCAGAAAAAAATTATTTTTAATTTGCAACCTGATGGAGGTCAGTATAGATGGACTAATAGAACAAGTCCCACACGCTGCTAGAAGCCCAAATATTTTTTCAGAGATAAATGAAGAAAAAAATTATTTTTAATTTGCAACCTGATGGAGGTCAGTATAGATGGACTAATAGAACAAGTCCCACACGCTGCTAGAAGCCCAAATATTTTTTCAGAGATAAATGAAGAAAAAAATTATTTTTAATTTGCAACCTGATGGAGGTCAGTATAGATGGACTAATAGACCAAGTCCCACACACTGCTAGAAGCCCAAATATTTTTTCAGAGCTAGATGCAGAAAAAAATTATTTTTAATTTGCAACCTGATGGAGGTCAGTATAGATGGACTAATAGACCAAGTCCCACACACCGCTAGAAGCCCAAATATTTTTTCAGAGCTAGATGCAGAAAATTTTTTTATTCAATTTGCAACCTGATGGAGGTCAGTATAGATGGACTAATAGACCAAGTCCCACACACTGCTAGAAGCCCAAATATTTTTTCAGAGCTAGATGCAGAAAAAAATTATTTTTAATTTGCAACCTGATGGAGGTCAGTATAGATGGACTAATAGAACAAGTCCCACACGCTGCTAGAAGCCCAAATATTTTTTCAGAGATAAATGAAGAAAAAAATTATTTTTAATTTGCAACCTGATGGAGGTCAGTATAGATGGACTAATAGACCAAGTCCCACACACTGCTAGAAGCCCAAATATTTTTTCAGAGCTAGATGCAGAAAAAAATTATTTTTAATTTGCAACCTGATGGAGGTCAGTATAGATGGACTAATAGACCAAGTCCCACACACTGCTAGAAGCCCAAATATTTTTTCAGAGCTAGATGCAGAAAAAAAATTATTTTTAATTTGCAACCTGATGGAGGTCAGTATAGATGGACTAATAGACCAAGTCCCACACACCGCTAGAAGCCCAAATATTTTTTCAGAGCTAGATGCAGAAAATTTTTTTATTCAATTTGCAACCTGATGGAGGTCAGTATAGATGGACTAATAGACCAAGTCCCACACACTGCTAGAAGCCCAAATATTTTTTCAGAGCTAGATGCAGAAAAAAATTATTTTTAATTTGCAACCTGATGGAGGTCAGTATAGATGGACTAATAGAACAAGTCCCACACGCTGCTAGAAGCCCAAATATTTTTTCAGAGATAAATGAAGAAAAAAATTATTTTTAATTTGCAACCTGATGGAGGTCAGTATAGATGGACTAATAGACCAAGTCCCACACACTGCTAGAAGCCCAAATATTTTTTCAGAGCTAGATGCAGAAAAAAATTATTTTTAATTTGCAACCTGATGGAGGTCAGTATAGATGGACTAATAGACCAAGTCCCACACACTGCTAGAAGCCCAAATATTTTTTCAGAGCTAGATGCAGAAAAAAATTATTTTTAATTTGCAACCTGATGGAGGTCAGTATAGATGGACTAATAGACCAAGTCCCACACACCGCTAGAAGCCCAAATATTTTTTCAGAGCTAGATGCAGAAATTTTTTTTATTCAATTTGCAACCTGATGGAGGTCAGTATAGATGGACTAATAGACCAAGTCCCACACACTGCTAGAAGCCCAAATATTTTTTCAGAGCTAGATGCAGAAAAAAATTATTTTTAATTTGCAACCTGATGGAGGTCAGTATAGATGGACTAATAGAACAAGTCCCACACGCTGCTAGAAGCCCAAATATTTTTTCAGAGATAAATGAAGAAAAAAATTATTTTTAATTTGCAACCTGATGGAGGTCAGTATAGATGGACTAATAGACCAAGTCCCACACACTGCTAGAAGCCCAAATATTTTTTCAGAGCTAGATGCAGAAAAAAATTATTTTTAATTTGCAACCTGATGGAGGTCAGTATAGATGGACTAATAGACCAAGTCCCACACACCGCTAGAAGCCCAAATATTTTTTCAGAGCTAGATGCAGAAAAAAATTATATTCAGTTTGCAACCTGATGGAGGTCAGTATAGATGGACTAATAGAATGATGCTATGCCCAAAAGATTTTACTTCACTAGGTGCAGTAAAAAAATTGGTATTCTATACACAGGTGGTATATCTTGCAACACAGATAGGCTACTCCACTGACTAACACACTCTGCAATAGGTCAAAAAGGATTAGCTTTGCTAGATTCAGCCAAATGCTGTGAAAAAAACTTGCACAGCACTGGCACAGACCTGCCTGGCAAAAACTGATAGGAACTGATGTAACCTAGTCCTGAAAAGGACTCCAATTACAATTAGTCTTTACTCCCACAACCTATCTATTTAAGAGCACAGACCTGCCTGATAAAAGTCGTAGGAAATGCTGTAACCTAGTCCTTAAAAGGACTGCAATCACAACTATTCCCTACTCCCAAGCTATCTGTATATTTGTGCGAAAATTGGCTTGAAATTAACAAGGTATAGCGCACACAGCAACAGCGGTGCCGTCTAACACGCAGCTGCAGCAGTGAGAAAATGGTGGCGACGGGGAAAATGGCTTGGTCTTATAGGGCAAGGACATGTGACATACACTGCCAATCACACATGCCCTTGCTTGTGTGAAAAAAAGCACTTCGCTCCGTGTGTGCGCTGCTGATAGGCTGACAGATTGCACCTCCCCACTGCAAATGCGGGAAAGAGAAAAAAAAATGGAGATCTTCATTGTTCCTGCAGAGATCCATCCCCTGCCCCTCCCCCCGCCCCGCTGTACACTCAAACTGCGTATTAACATTAATTTTCATCATTACTGAGAAAAAATCCAGTTATGATTTTGGTGCACGAACAGTTATCGAACATAACCTCGAACAGCCGAATTTTTCTCAAATTGTTCGTGTTCGCCGACCGGCTCGAACACCGCCCAAAACAGCTCGAATTTGAGATTGGCGAACAGTTCGAGTAGAACAACGCTCATCTCTACTCCTTATAGGGTAACAGCCCATGTTTCCGAGCTCTCCGTGTACTCTTGCCTGTATAGCCTGCAACGTGGGTTCCTTTCTGCTCCCGGCCTGGTATGGCTTTCCTGGTCTCTTCTGTTGTGGCAGGGCCTTCAGGCTTCTTAGGCCAAGGAATATACAGTCCCCTGCGGACTGGTTATCTGCTGGAGAATGTGGAATCCTCCCAGCCTCAGACACCAAAGTCTGGTAAATTAAGTCCTTTATCTGCCAAGACAGGCTCACTTCGCCTCTTGTCTCTGGCTTGTGGCTCTCCTCCTGCCACACTTCCTCTTAGGTGCAATACAACTTTCTGTCCCTGCTCTGCTCCGGGGCACGTCTCAGTGCTGAGACAGGTCATCCAGTTCTCCCTAACCCTGACCCCAGTACCAGCTTTTATAGTGGCAGCCTGCTCCCCCTGCTGGCCTGAGACAGGAGGTACTGCATGCTAATGTTCCCCTGACTAGAGAACCTCCCCCTTGCTCTCAGACACAGCTTTATTAGATTTTGTGGCATCCAGGCCAGGGTGACACATTCCCCCCTAGTAGAATTTAGTACTCCGGGACTAAACAGTAAACAAAGACAATATGCATGACCATAAAGCATTAACAGACAGACGACGCACAGATTGAGTTCTTAAGGTCACAGTGTGGCCTGTGACCGGGTGTCCATATCACCAATACAACGGGGAGCCTTAACCAGGTGGGGGTCTGTCCTACCCCAAGTCCTTTTACAGTCTTAGTTCATTCCTTGGTTAGGCTCCGAACGCAGTCCATACAAGGTCCCGGTTATAAAAAGTTCATAACCTTTGAGTCCTTACGGTAACTGCAAGAAACTGAAACACAGAATTATCAAACAGGCATGTAACTTTGCAAACATTTCAACATTTGGCAACAAGGTTATTTGCATCCTATATTCTCCAGCGAGCGGGTATCTGCCCCTTTGTGCTCCTGGTTGATCTCCTTAACCCACTGTCTGGTGGTGGACCGACTTGGCTTTCCCCACTAGCGTTAGGGGTACAGCTACCAGCTGGGTGTACAGGTAGGGCAGGCAGCTGTCTGCGGGTCCTTTGGCTTACCGTAGGCATGGCAGGCTCATTGTCAGCAGAGGGTTGACTCTCCTGGGCTGCTGGTTCAGGCTCTTTTGCCTCTGGAACTGCTTGCTACTCTTCACCTTCCGGCTCTGGTGTTGGTTGTTGCTGTGCCGGTTGCAGGAAATGCAGGACGGGTACCACTATGGCATCGTTTATGCGAGTCCAGGACTGAGGGAACTCCCCGAGAACGGTGCTGATCATTTCTTCCTTGTCCTCTGCAGGTTCAAGGTCACTTTGATCCTCTTCTGCACTACGGAGTTGCTCGGGGCACCTTTTGAGGTGGTCTCTGGAGACGGTACTAGTGGTTTCTCCTCCGTCCTTGGTGATCACGCACACCTTCGGGTTGTCATGGTTAGACTGCAGTAAGGTGTAGGGTTCCCTTTACCACTGGTCGTCCAACTTGTGAAGCCTTCTCTTTCGCTTCAGGACCTGCTCACCAGGTTCTAGGGGACCAGCAGGGGCGTGTTGGTTGAAGAGTTTTTCTTGCCTCTCTCTCACCTGGGCCTGGCTCTTCTCCACTCTCTCCTGTACCTTCTTGTACTGCAGTTGCCTTTCCGTATCCCAGTCCGCATCCGGGGAGGTGTCCTCAGGCGTTAGGACTCCCATCTCCAGGTCTACGGGCTGCTTACCTGGTCTGGCTCGCATCAGGTAAGCCAGGGTGCAGTTGTTAGCATTCACCGGGATATGATTGTATAAGTCTATCAGGTCCGGCAGTTTTTCTGGCCACAGGCTGCGTTCCTCCAGGGGCAACGTCTTCAGGAGATCAATGACTATATTGTTCATTTTCTCACACATACCGTTGGTTTGTGGATGGTAAGGCGTTGTCCGAATCTTCTTACAGCCATAGAGGTTGCAGAACTCCTGGAAGATTTCAGCCTCGAACGCTGGACCCTGGTCTGTCAGGACCTGTTCCGGATACCCGTGTGGACGGCAGAAGTATTGCTGGAAGGCTCTGGCCGCTGTTTGGGCTGTCAAGTCCTTTACCGAGACCACCACTAGAAAACGGGAATAGTGGTCCACGATTGTCAGGGCATAGATGTATCCTGACTGGCTGGGAGCCAATTTGACATGGTCCAGAGCTACCAGCTCAAGAGGCTGCGTGGTGACGATGGGCCTCAAGGGTGTCTTCTGGCTGGCACGGTCCTTCCTCCTTAGGTGACAAGGGCCACAGTCTCTGCACCATTTTTCTACAGCTCCTCTCATGCCGACCCAAAAGAACCTTCCTCTTAGCAGGAACTCCAGGTCAGCTCGTGCGTCCGGTGGTTGACAATCCTTCTGCACAACTTGCCTTCGTACAGGAACAGCTTGCTCTTCTCTTTCCATAGCTGCTTGGCTTCCTCTGGAGCATCCGGATCTATGCGGGCATCTTCCTGGGTCAGCAGATCTTTCACCAGGCGGATGGCAGGGTCACTATCTTGGGTCTCGGCCCAGCTGTGGTGAGGTAGGGGATTTATCATCACGGTTGTTAGATCCTCCTCCTTCACGCGGTGGGAGTATTGAGCGGTTCCATACCGGTGAAACGCGAGGAGTTCTACCTCCTCCAGCTCTTCTGGGTCTTCGTCACCTTCAGGTAAGTGAGGCATTCTTGATAGGGCGTCAGCGTTGGCATTGGTTTTGCCCGCCCGGTACTTGATCACGAAGTCATAGTTGGAGAGACGGGCCATCCACCGCTGTTCCAGGGCACCCAGTCTTGCATTGTCCAGGTGTGTCAACGGGTTGTTGTCCGTGTACACGATGAACTTTGCGGAGGCCAGGTAATGCTTGAAGCGTTCCGTCATGGCCCACACCACCGCCAAGAATTCTAGCTTAAAGGAGCTGTAATTCTCCGGGTTCCTCTGGGTGGGCCTCAGCTTCCGGCTGGCGTATGCGATCACCCGTTCTCTGCCCTGTTGATTTTGGGACAGTACGGCTCCCAGTCCCACATTACTGGCGTCTGTGTGGAGAATGAAAGGCTGGCCATAATCAGGGTAGGCCAGGATCTCATCCCCCGTGAGGGCCATCTTTAGCTGGCGGAAGGACTCCTCTTCCGGTTTATCCCACTTGAAGGGTGGCTTTTGACTTCTGGACTTAGACTGTCCGATCAGGAGGTCCTGCATAGGAGCTGCCATCTTAGTGAACCCAGGGATGAACCTTCGGTAGTAGCCTACCAACCTGAGAAACTGTCTCACCTCTTTGATGTTCGAGGGGCTTGGCCAGCTCTTGATTGCCGTGACCTTGTCAGGGTCGGGGGCCACTCCTTCCACGCTTACCACGTGCCCTAGGTACTGGACCTTTGGTTTCAACAGGTGACACTTAGATGGTTTCACTTTCAGGCCATAGCCTGCCAGGGCTTCGAACACCTCGGCCAGGTGCTTTAGGTGGTCCTCGTAGGTCTTCGAATAGACGATCACGTCGTCCAGATAAAGGAGGACCGTCTCGAAGTTTCGGTGCCCTAGACAGCATTCCATTAGCCGCTGGAAGGGCCCTGGTTTGTTGCAGAGCCCGAAAGGCATACAGTTGAATTAGCTCAGTCCCGGGGTGGTGAAGGCGGTCTTCTCTGCCACAGGAACCTGCCAGTACCCGCTAGTAAGGTCCAAAGTAGAAAAGAAGTTAGCTGATTTTAGTGCGGCTAAAGACTCCGCTATTCTAGGCAGCGGATATGCGTCTTTGTGGGTGATACGGTTGATTTGTCCACGCACATTCTCATGGTGCTGTCCTTCTTTTTCACCAGAACCAAGGGGGCTGCCCAGGGGCTACAGCTATCTCTAATGACCCCAGCTTCTTTCATTTCTCTTAGCATGCCCTTTGCGTTCTGATAATGTGCAGGGGGTACAGGTCGGTGTCTTTCTTTTATCGGTGGGTGGCTCCCTGTGGGGATGTGGTGTTCTATCCCTTTTACGCTGCCGAAATTTAGCGGGTGCTTACTAAAGACTCTCTCGTACTCCTGTACCACCCGGTAGACTCCTTGTTTTTGGTGCAGGGGAGTGGAGTCAGCACCCACGTGGAGTTTCTGGCACCAGTCCTCCTTTTGTATCTGGGAGCCATTACCCTCCACCTGTGGAGATGGAGGCAAGGGTTCCACGGCCCTGATAGCTTTGTGTTCGACAACAAACAGTTTGGCGAGTGTAGCGTACCTGGGTAAGTGTACCTCCCTCTCCTCAATGTTGAGAATGCGAACGGGCACCCTCCCATGACGGACATCAACCACCCCTCGAGCTGTCAAAATGGTGGGCCTGCTGTCCGAGTACACGGGTTCTACCATGGCTTGGTAGTCTCTACCTCTCAACCCGATTGCAGTCCGACACCAGATCATCATTTCACTTTTGGGAGGCATGGAAATGGGGAATGGGTCACTCAGTCTTACGCTACAAATCTCACCACCAGACAGTTCTACCTGCTGCCGTCTCATCAGGGCTTTTATCTCCTTGTTGAGGACTCTCTGTTGGCTGGAACTAGCATTCACCGCCTCCTGTTGTAGAATTACAATTACCTCTGAAAGACAATTTTCAATCACGTTAGTACCCACAGTTATTTTAGGGTGACTTTCACGACGGTCAATGTCCACAATAATCACTCCCTGTTCTGGTAGTTCAACTTTACCAATTTTAATGGTTATCTCCTTGAACCCCATCTGCGGCACGGGTAAGCCATTACTGGCGATGATGCTCAAGTTACTGTCTGGATACCGTGTGATATCAGCATCAGTCTAATACAGCTGCCCACAAGGGATTGTGGTTACTTGCGACCCAGTATCCAGCAAGGCGCTCATGGGGATACCGTCCAGCACCACGGGTAAGACCGGGCGCCCCCCCAACGTACTTATCACACCAATTATAAGGGCCTGTTGATTTTATGCCTGGGGGTTGGCCCTCTGCCCCAGGTTGGACCCGTTTAAATTACAGTAAGATAAGATAAGATATACTTTATTTATCCCGGAGGAAATTGCGGTATCACAGCAGCAGAACACAGATCTCGAACATGACACATATGATAACATAACATTTGGAATGCTTTAGACATTGCTTTTCAGACATTTGTTAAACACCCCCATAGCTGTTGGAACAAACGATCTCCTGTATTTTTCCTTTTTACACCTTAGTTGTATTAGGCGATTGCTGAATGTGCTCTTCTGTTTCACAAACAGTTCATAAAGCGGGTGTGTGTTGTTGCCCATTATAGCTCTGCACTTCTTCTTAATCCTATCCTCTACCACCTCTTCAAAAGTCCCAAGCTGTAGGCCCACCGTCGCGCTAGCCTTCTTTATAAGTTTGTTGAGCTTGTTGGCGTCAGCAACACGCACACTGTTACCCCAGCAAATTATTGCCGCAAAGGTGGCACTAGCCACAATGGATTGGTAGAACACCTCAAGCATTTTGCCACACACATTAAAAGACCTTAACTTCCTTAGGAAGTACAATCTACTCATCCCCTTCTTGTAGACCTTCTCCATGTGGCACTTCCAGTCTAGCTTGCTATCCAGGTAAACCCCCAAATATTTGAAACTGTCCACCATCTCCACATCCTGACCGTCAATGGTAACAGGTAGGCATACCTTCTTGCACCTTCCATAGCTCATCACCAACTCCCTGGTTTTCTTAACATTTAGTTCTAGATGGTTAGCCTGGCACCATACTACAAAGTCCGCAACCACCCTTCTATATTCCTCTTCATCCTGGTCCTTCCCAATACCGCCAACTATCACAGAGTCATCCGAGTACTTCTGGAGGTGACAACGGTCTGATTTATACTGAAAGTCAGCTGTGTACAATGTAAAGAGGAATGGCGACAGCACTGTTCCCTGCGGGGCTCCGACACTGCTCAGTACACTATCTGATGTAGCCGTCCCCCACCTAACAAACTGTGGCCTATCCGACAGGTAGTCAATTATCCAATTCACAAGTCCCTCATCCACCACCATTTTAATCAACTTTCCACGCAGTAAGAGTGGCTGTAATGTGTTGAACGCACTAGAGAAATCAAAGAACAAAGCACGCACTGTGGTTCCATCATTGTCCAAAAAGGAATGTACTGTTTATAGCAGAGACGCTACAGCATCGTCCACCCCCAGTCCCTGCCGGTACGCAAACTGAAGAGCATCAGTATGCGCCATCACCCACGGACACAAGTGAGCAAGTACTATTCTCTCAAAGGACTTCATCGCATGCGATGTTAAGGCCACCGGTCTATAGTCCCTCGGGGAAGCCGGGAAGGTAGTCTTGGGAACCGGCACCAGGCAGGAAGTCTTCCATAGCACTGGTACTCTCTTTGATTGTAAGCTCTGGTTAAAGAGATGCTGGAAGACAGTACACAACTCATTTGCACACACTCTGAGGACACGTGGACTGAGACCGTCAGGCCCTGCTGCTTTGCCAATGGCCAGCTTACTAAACTGGTCCCTCACGTCATTTTTGGAGACCGAGAAATGATCTATTTCACCCCCTGTTAATTTAGCTAGTTGTTCCCCGGCCTCCTCCCCCTTCCCTGCTGCTACCGCACCTTTATTGCTGAATCTATTGAAGAACTCATTCATTTCATTAGCCATTCTAAGTCCACCACCCCCCTGCTCCGACCTTGCCTTAAACCCAGTCACTAGCTTCATTCCAGCCCACACCTCTCTGGAGCTTTTTTGTGCAAATTGATTTTCTAATTTAACTCTGAATGCCTCACGGGCAATCTTAATTTTCCCCTTTAGGTCTCGCTGTATAATTTTCAATGCGTCCTTGTCCTTCCTTTTAAAAGCCAGTTTTTTCATGTTTAGTAAATGTTTCAACTCTTTTGTGATCCATGGCTTATTGTTTGCATAACACCGAATCTCTTGAACAGGTACTACAATGTCCATACAGAAGTTGATGTAATCAGTAACTCTGCCAGTAATCTCATTAACATCACAATTCTCTTTCATGGTACACAACACCTCCCAGTCTGTACAATCAAAGCAGTCTTGTAACGCCTCCTCTGCTGCTGGACACCACTTCCTTATCTTTTTAATTGTCACTGGTTGTTTGCGGACGTCTGGTTGGTAAGCAGGAGACAATAGTATGAGGTTGTGGTCAGATTTCCCCAGGGGGGGTAATGCAGCCGATGAATAAGCATTCTTAACATTAGCAAAGAGGAGATCCAGTGTGTTGTTGTCCCGTGTAGGACATTTGACATATTGATAGAACTTTGGTATTGCAGATGAGATCTTTACTCGATTGAAATCCCCAGAAATTACAGTTAGAGAGTTTGGGTGTTTAGTCTGAAGCCGGGCCATCACCCCTGACAACACATCCCCAGCAGCCTCTGGGTTCGCACATGGTGGTATATACATCACAACTACAATAACAAGAGTGAATTCTCTAGGCAGATAGTAAGGCCTGAGGCCCACTGCTAACAGTTCAATATTTGGACAGCAATGTTTCTCCTTAACAGTTACATGCCCCTGATTGCACCAACTGTTGTTAATGTAGAGTATCACTCCTCCACCTTTTTTCTTGCCGCATCTAACTCTCTCTCTATCAGCCCGAACCATTTGAAACCCTGGTACCGAGACACATGAATCTGGGACCTCCTCATGCAGCCAGGTTTCTGTAAAGCACATGAGACTGCATTCCCTAAACTCCTTCTGGGTCTTACTCAGAGCCAGCAGTTCATCTGACTTATTTCCCAGCGATCGTACGTTACCCATGATAATGGATGGGACAACTGGTTTAAACCTTCTCCTCCAGGACTTGATCTTCTTGCCTGCTCTGCAGCCTCTGAAAGGTCTCCTTATTTCCCGTGGAACATTCAGTATTGCCACTGCTGGAGAAGACTTTATCCTGCGCAGTTCCAGAAGACGATCCCTAGAATACACTGCTCGTTTAGCAACAGACCTAGGGTCCACCATCCCGTCATTGTTTCCACCCGTCACACCAGTCCTCTCCATGGCAAATCATATGCAGTGACCTCCACCGCTCACATATGGCTGTATCCCTGTCACAGGCTGTGGGTAGCAGCATGCATCCTTCAGTAGCATTAGCTGAGATGGTCCGTATTGCGTGCCCCAGAGTGTCTGTACCTGCAGGAGACTTGTAAGTGGTGGAAGAAGATCCAGGTGCAGATCTCGTGCTGTGTGCCCAGCAGCAGTTGATAGTGTGGGAAGTGTTGTATCTTCCATCCCCAATAGACGAGTATACAGGAACGTTGCAATCCAGAGAAGGTAATAAAATAATAAAATAAAATAACTGTAACAAAACTGTAACTGAAATAAAGTAGAAGCTTCTGCTGCTGCAATGGGCTGCCAGTAGTCCGGCGCCGTATTGTCTCCACAATCTAGCAGAGAGGCAGACAGGCATGTCCACACCCTCCGGAGTCAGAAAGTGAAAAGACCTGGAAATGTGTCCGGGCTGGTTGCATTGACGGCAAATGGGCTGTCCATCCTCTGCGTAGTGGTCTGTGGGCCTCCCTCAGAACGACGGGATCCTCCTCTGTCGAAGCCACGGGACATCCTCCGGACTTGAAGCCAGCTCAATGGGTCTTGACGGGTCCACTTGCAACGCCTGGACGGTCCTGGTCAACGCCGCGACGCTCCTGGTCAGCTCCTGGACTTGGTGGTGCAGGTCTTTCGACGGGGCTTGGTTCAGGGCCTGTGCATCAGCCCCCACGGGGTCCATAGAGGAGGGCGCCGCCTCCTGGTGGTAGGTGAGAGCAGGGCGCCGGGGGTTTATAGCGCCACTGGTTGCAGATTCACGGAGCACCCTTATGGCCCTGTCCTTAAATTGGGCAAAGGTCAGGTCGGGGTTCTGAAAGAACATGAGGCGCAGTTGGGCCCTGTGGGCGCTAGACAGCAGACCTTCTATGAATTGTTCTGTTAGCAGCTTATCCGTTTCCTGCACACTGCCAGGGTCAGTTTGTTGAATAGCCCTCAAGGCTTCCTGCAGATTTAGGGCATAGTCTCTGATGCTGTCCTGTGCCCGCTGCTTACATCCATAGAACCTCATTTTAATCTCAGCGGAGGTACGTGTGTCAAAGGTACCCCGCAGCTGGGCCAGAATACCCTTCACAGTCCTTTTCTCCTCAGTGGGCCATGATTTTACCTCCCTTTGGGCTGCGCCAGTTAACTGCCCTGTTAGTATGCTGACCTTCTGTTCCTCTGTCAGGGGGTAGACTTGGAACAAACTGTACAGCCTTTCCTTAAAGTCAGTTAGGGCATGGGGCTCCCCTGAGTACTTGGGCAGCCTGGCCGCTCCAGGGATGTAGGGCAGGGAAAAGGGCATCACCGCTGCTGCAGCTGCGTTGGTGGTGGTGGGCGGCTCTGTGTCTGACATCTTCCTCCCCCCTAGTTAAGCGTAGCCTACCTTCCGACGATCCTCTTCTGTAGGCCACGGCTCCGCTGCTGCTGCTCTGGACGAGGACCTTGCGTTGCATCCTGATGACGTCAGCGTCGCTCTCTCTACCTTCCAGGACCTTGCGCAGCGTCGGTGCGTGGGGCAGAGCTTCGGATCTCGCACGGTTTGGACGTCCACGCCCCTCTTCTTCCCGCGCGGCGTCCTGAAGATGGCGTCCGATGGCGGGAAAACGGCTGAAGATGGCGGGAACCGACGGAAGATGGCGGGAGACGGCTGGAAATGGCGGGAAACGGCTCCGGATGGCGGGAAACCTCTTTTCAGGTAAGTGCAAAGTCTTTTCTAGGCACGCAATACCCGTTTGTGGCAGGTTGGTTACAATCCTGCCGACTACGCCAAAGCTGACTCGCCCCCTGGGCCGTGGGGCACTCGGATCCGGGCAGTAGGGAAACGATGGGGGTAGTAGTGGCAACCCGGTTCCGTGGCTCAGGGTGGTCAGACCAATGGTAGTCTGCTATGCACTATTGATAATGTCCGACTACACCACCCGTGGATTGCGGTGATTAGGAACCGCCGCTGCATGCAGACCGCTGGGGCTGATGAGGTGTGCAGATAGTGTAGTGTGACTCCCCACGGGAAGAGTGCGGCCCCAGGGCAGTATAATGGATGGTGGGAGTGATGGTGGTGAGAGTCCCAGTACCGGTAGTGCTGGAGTCGCAAAGGAGCACACAGACAACAGGTTGCAGTCCAGGGTCTTTACTAAAACAGGGAAACTGACCCATAAACAGTCCCGGCTAGGAGGGGACCTGGATGTCTGAGAGCAATTGGGAGATTGGCCCTGGTCAGGGTGAGGGTGTAGGCCTACCGTGCTTTCTGCGCTCCTTCTGGCTATCTCCTCCTTATAGGGTAACAGCCCACGTTTCCGAGCTCTCCGTGTACTCTCGCCTGTATAGCCTGCAACGTGGGTTCCTTTCTGCTCCCGGCCTGGTACGGCTTTCCTGGTCCCTTCTGTTGTGGCAGGGCCTTCAGGCTTCTTAGGCCAAGGAATATACAGTCACCTGCGGACTGGTTATCTGCTGGAGAATGTGGAATCCTCCCAGCCTCAGACACCAAAGTCTGGTAAATTAAGTCCTTTATCTGCCAAGACAGGCTCACTTCGCCTCTTGTCTCTGGCTTGTGGCTGTCCTCCTGCCACACTTCCTCTTAGGTGCAATACAACTTTCTGTCCCTGCTCTGCTCCGGGACACGTCTCAGTGCTGAGACAGGTCATCCAGTTCTCCCTAACCCTGCCCCCAGTACCAGCTTTTATAGGGGCAGCCTGCTCTCCCTACTGGCCTGCATGCTAATGTTCCCCTGACTAGAGAACCTCCCCCTTGCTCTCAAACACAGCTTTATTAGATTTTGTGGCATCCAGGCCAGGGTGACACACCAGCATTTAGAGCCTGTGCTCGGGGGTGGTTTGCCGAGTATGGGCGGCTTTTCTCCCATGCCTGTGCTAACAATGGCTGTAGACTGGCCTGGGAGTGTGCGGATGACTGGGAAAGTGGTGCTGTGGGTGGAATTACACTGTGTCTCTGTACAACAGTGCGAGAGATTCTTCCATGGCGATCCTGTGAGGAAGCCGAACCAGCTGTGTGTGAGCTGGAGGAAGAGGCTACAACACGAGCTGAAGAGGTGATAGGTGGCGTTGTAGGTTGGCCTAGGTCTTCAGTGTGTTTTTGTAACTCCACCACGTGCTTGGTCCGCACATGTTTCCACATATTTGTGGTATTGAGGTTGCTGACACTTTTCCCTCTTTTCACCTTCTGAATACACAGCTTGCATTTGACAAAGCAAATGTCATCTGCAACTCTGTCACAAAAGGACCAGGCACTGCAAGTTTTGGGAGCGCCCGCTTTGGATTTTGGAAGAGCCATGCTCCTAATGGGTGCCGAAATGGAGGCTACAGGCAACCAAGTCTGCCCCCTCCCTTTCCCTCCTTTTTGGGCTGTTCGGGGAATCTCTTCCTCAGAGCTGCTCCCACCACCTTCCTGTCCCTCACGCCATGATGGGTCAAGGACCTCATCATCTACACCACCCTCTTCAAACAACTGCTTCTCCTGGGTAGTCTCGACAGCACAGTACACACCAGAAAGTGGCACCTGAGTCTCATCATCAGATGCGTACTGAGGTGTGCTGCTGACCATAGGCACTGGCCAACCCGCCTCTTCAGATTCAGAGAGACAAAATGGTTGCGCATCACTGCATACTACCTCTTCTTCAAATTCTCGAATTCTGCTTGGCTGGCCCCATCTTTCCAAGCCAAGAGATTCAGAGAACAGAAGTAGAGATGGCTCCTGTCCAGGGCTCTCTGACTGCCTGGGCAATTTGGCAGGTGGTGAAGAGACAGATGGGTGCTCTTCAGTGCTCAGGACCTGAGAGGATCTGGAACTAATTGAAGTCGATGCGTTAGCTGCCATCCATCCGACAACGGCTTCAATTTGGTCCTCCCGCAGCAGTGGTTTACGGCTAGCTCCTACAAAGCTGCACATAAAGGACTGTTCCCTGGTAAAGCTGGGGGATGCTGAGTCACTGGTGCTCGCAACAGGCACAGAATCCCCACGTCCTCTCCCTGCAGGCACAGAATCCTCACGTCCTCTCCCTGCAGAAACTCCATGCCCACGACCACGACCACATGCCTTACTCCCTGCCTTCTTCATCTTGGTAGACTGATAAAGATAGGCAGAAAAGTACTAAGGGCTTAGTGTGCTTATTCCTGAACAGCTGCTAACAGGTATAAGAAACACTAATTTTTTAAAGTGTGGACTAGACTTTAATATGAGCTAATGTGGCCTACACAACTGTAAAGTGGAGTGTTTGGTGAACTTTATTTAGGTTTTTTTTGTCACAAAAAGACACTGGATGTGCCCAAAGATGTAATACCGATAGTATCACAAACTTTTTGTAGCTATTACAATGTAGGAAGGTAACCTACAATGCAATAGATGGGGCTACAAAAAATAGGCTAATACTAATCTGGCTGGGGCTGCAGGGCACAATGCTGCAGAAAGGCTCCTCTAACTACTCCTATATAGTGTGTTTGGAACCAATTTAGCTGAATACGGATGGAACCACCACACTAATAGGAGAAATCAGGAAAAATTATGAATTGGCAAAAAACGACAATGTATGAGGCAGTGACACACACTGAGTGCACTACAACCAGACGTGGCTGAAGCACACACTACAGGGTGAGCTGCACTCACACACACAGACCTTGCAGACAGCGGTGAACAGTGCAGATGCAGAGCACTGTGCACTAGCGCTGCAAGACAAAAAAAATTTCTCTATCTACTCCTATATAGTGTGTTTGGAACCAATTTAGCTGAATACGGATGGAACCACCACACTAATAGGAGATATCAGGAAAAATTATGAATTGGCAAAAAAGGACAATGTATGAGGCAGTGACACACACTGAGTGCACTACAACAAGACGTGGCTGAAGTACACACTACAGGGTGAGCTGCACTCACACACACAGACCTTGCAGACAGCGGTGAACAGTACAGATGCAGAGCACTGTGCACTATCGCTGCAAGACAAAAAAAATTTCTCTATCTACTCCTATATAGTGTGTTTGGAACCAATTTAGCTGAATACGGATGGAACCACCACACTAATAGGAGATATCAGGAAAAATTATGAATTGGCAAAAAAGGACAATGTATGAGGCAGTGACACACACTGAGTGCACTACAACCAGACGTGGCTGAAGCACACACTACAGGGTGAGCTGCACTCACACACACAGACTTTGCAGACAGCGGTGAACAGCACAGAGAACTGTGCACTAGCGCTGCAAGGCACAGCGATTTATAAAGTAGCTTGGGTAAAGCAGAATAGAGCAAATAGGTAGCTAAAACTGTCCCTCAGAACAACAGCGTCCTATCCCTAACTGAATTCACAGGAGAGTGAGCTCAAAATGGCGGCGGTGGCTTTTATAGTGCATCATGACATCATTTCAGCAGCCAATCACAGCCATGCCATTAGTTAAGATGCCTACATGCCTAACAGGATGTGCCCACACTTCTTAGGATCCTCATTGGCTGAATAAAATGAAACTGGCTCATTGCATTATGGGAACTTCCGATTCCGGTATACGATATTGCAAAAGTATCGGAATTAAGTATCGGAATTCCGATACCGCGAATATCGGCCGATACCCGATATTTCAGTATCGGAATGCTCAACACTAGTCGTGAGTGGTATAAAATCACTCAACTGTTATTTGGTATTAGGCTACCAAAACCCTAAAAGTTCAAAATGCGACATCTGAAACATATTCTTTTTATTTTGTTTCTCACTTTTTCGACAATAATGTTTTTCTATATAGGATTTCACACATTTAAATAAAGATGTGCTTCTTCTGGATAAAGTACTCTTTTCTTCAATGCGTCAGGCTGCCATAGCAACCCTTTGCTCACCTCAGATGCCATGTCTCCAGGTGTTATAGGCTGGCTCAGGTGACAAATTTCCGCCTGAGTATTCATGAAGTTGGGGTTCACATCAATACTTAGGACTGCTTCCCTGCGACTGCTTTGCATCAACCACCTTACAAATTCGACTCCACCTTGACTCAACACTGCTATAACCTTGTCTCATCACCAGAGCTTAGTTTGTCACAGAGTCCAGACAGAAGTGACAACTCTTCTACACTGCTGTGCCAGTTTTGCCTGTACCCTGATTAACTGAGTCAACTTATACCACTGTACTAATTCCAGCTCTGTCACTAATTTCACTCTGTTCCACTGCTGCATTAGCTCCACATTGGATTCTGCTGAAAACTTACCTCAACTATATAACAGCATATATGTGGCGCCCCTGAGGGTTCAGTCGCCACAGAGGTACTGCACCTCACTCAGAGGTGTGGTGTCTCCCTTCTCTCAGGTAAGGCGGGAGTGCTGCACGGAACTCCAAAACACTTGCATCCAACACTACACTGCTCCAGGCCGGCAGGAAGGGCAAGATGCAATGTGTTTTCTGATGAGCCCTGTCCCTGGCTGGAGTGGGGGGAACCAAAGGTAGGGGGAACCAGTAGTGGGTGTGGGTGGAGGAAGTAGTTAGAGGAAGCACTTGTAGAAGGAGATATAAATAGGGAAGCCATCTTAGAGAGTGTGTTCAGTCAAAGGAGGAGAGTGAGAGGAGCAGAGCCTCTGCAGGAGCTCTGCTCCAGAGGCGGGCCTAGCCGGTGAGGCCCAAGTCTGAAGCGTTCTGAGTTAGGGTCAGTTCTAGGGAGCTGTTCAGAAGAACAGCTCGGGACAGTTCAGAGGAACAGTCCAGGAGCAGAGCCTCATTATTAGATCTGCTCCACCAGTAGGGCCAGGTCAGAAGGCCCCGGAGGGGAGCAGGGAGTAGGCTCCGTTCTACAGAAAGGATCCCAGAGGGTACGGCGCGTGCAGGACGGCACCCGTACGCCCTGCATCTGTCAGAAGACAGAGGGATCGCTGCGGCATTCTAATCCCCAGGAGGGTCAAGTAGGTCCCGGAACCGACGTACAGGAAGGACTCCAGAGCACCCGAGCGGGATTGAGAGTGGGTAGCGCAGAGCAGGAGGGAGAAGGGCCAGAGTAAAGACGGTCAAGATAGGAACACGAGAAAGTGGGGTTCTGCCAGGTATTCCCAAGTTGCCTGAGGAAGGATTGAACCTCTGCCCGGTGAATGCAGCGCGACGCGGGAGGCCTTTACCTGTATAGTGCACCTGTGAAGTGTCTAAAGAACTGTGAGTAAAATCTTGGATGACTGCACTGCACTGCCTCTGTCCATTCTTCATCGGCACTATCGTTCCCCCTGCACTACAGCGCCCAGCGCGACCCACTCTTTCTACTACACTGCCCTGTGGCCTGCTCCACCTGTGGGGAGCCGTTCCATCTCAAGCTGCCCTGACATCTGCCTCAGAGGACTGTTGCAGCGCTGGTGATCTTCACCAGGTACCACAGGTGGCGTCACGAACATTCCCAAAATCCCATATATTCATATTCCCCTTTTTGAGTGACCGCCCTGGGCCACGGACCGGGTCAGCCACCGTGATATCCCCCGGCAACCAGAGGCCCGGCTGCCGAGTACCCCACGGCCCTGGGGGTGCGTCATATACCTTACTACCTTCTGAGTTACAACTCTGCTTCAAAAGGTTCCTGTTACTGTCCAGTCACAACAGCCTCTATTATTCCATCTGTATCATCCTGCAGCACCAATGTCATCTGCCCATGTTGCGTAACAGCTTTTCAATCAGACCCAGAGCTTTGCAGATTTAGATTACCGTGTAAGATATTAATCAGGAGTGCGTAATCTAGTGAGGCTGGTACTTCGAGTTGGAGTCATAGCAGTTGAGCTTAGCCCAACTGCTTTGTCGTGTTTTCTTTTTTCTTTAGTTGTCGAGTTTATATACATTTCTTATCCAATTATGTGTATCATGTGTGGATTTAGGATGGCTCGGAATTCTTTCCCATGAGGCTTTGAGGAAGAATGCAGTTAGCGTTCGAAACCCGTCGCCATGTTGCCTCCTCCTCCCTGTTTGCTTTGCTGAACTTTTGGATTTTTAAAGATGTTGAAATAAAAGTTTGAATTTTCACAATACTTATCCGAAACTGGATCTCCTTCTCTTCACTAATCATCTTGGCTATCTCATATATAAATTTGACTTGCAATTATTTTGTATGTGATTAGTTGTGTAGATTCTGGTAATGTCAGTGCATTGTTACTGTTTTGCTCCTGATATAGAAGGGTTAATGTTCTTCCTCTCTGCTATATATGTTAGATCCCTCCTGTTAAATTTTTCTATCTTGTGTTTTGCGGTCGCGTTACCATCTGCCTATATATTCCAGCTCCGCCCTTCTGGCTTTGCTGGACTTCAGAGTTGTTTGACTGTTTTGCTAGCCTGGTGCTTCGGTGCCTATCTCTGTCAGTTTGCTTGGTCCTCTTGGACCTCTAGTACTTTTTGTCAGTTTGTCTTTTGTGTTCTACAACAATTTCTGTTTAGGAGGTGTTCCATTTCTGTCCCAGTCCTTACTTCTTTTAGGGACCCCTCCCTTAATTCTATAGGTCTTCGTTCAGACTAGCCGAGGAGGAAGGCGGGTCTGTTCACTAGGAACAGGCAGCCTGCTACATCGTAGGGATTCAGCTTACTGTAGGGACAGCTTTCCCCTATCTTTCCTTAGTTCTTGTTGCAGAACATAACAATATATTTCTCTAAACTCTAGATTTCTATTTAGAGTTATCCAGCCTCATAGTCTCCGCATTCAAGGATTTTATGCTTTTTATCTCATATGCAACATTCTGTTAATTCCTGCTAAAACCATTCAGCTTAGTCTTACTGTAGGGACAGCTTTCCCCTATCTTTCCTTAGTACTTGTTGCAGATCATAACAGTAAGCCCAGCCCAAAAAAACTAAAAGGAAAGAAATTCGGAGATCAGTATGGTTTCCGTCCAGGAGTTGGCTCAACGCCTGCAGGGATTGTCTCTGGAGGTGGCCGAGCTTCAGCAACACGTGAGTAGCTGTCCTGGAGCGCATTTTGTGGAACCAAAGGTAGAACTGCCTGATGTTTTTTATGGTAAACAGCAAGATTTTTTTTCCTTTAAAAATGCTTGTTTGTTATATTTTCGTTTGAGACCAAGATCCTCTGGGAATGAATCACAGCGCATTGGTTTTATTATGTCACTTTTGCGCAAAGAACCACAAGGTTGGGCCTTTTCTCTCCAACCTAATGATCCGTGTTTAAGTTCTGTTGAAGAATTTTTTCTGCTATGGGGCTATCATATGACGATCCTGATCGAATCTCATCTGCTGAATCAGAACTTAGACGTTTGAATCAGGGGTCTGATGATGTTGAAAATTATTGCACACACTTCAGGAGATGGGCTTCAGAAGTTAAGTGGAATGATTCGGCGCTGAGATGTTTATTTCTTGCTGGTCTGAGTGAAAGGGTTAAGGATTTGCTAATTGCATTCCCTGCACCTGAGACTCTGCAGGAAGCTATGCAGTTAGCTGTTCGTATAGACAGGAGACTGAGCTGCAGGCTCAATGAGGTTAAGACTCCTCTAATGTCAGGTCCTAGTCCCCAGAAAATCTGCTCTGACGGTGGGGAACCGATGAAGGTTGGGAGGATGTCTCTCCGCTCTCAGGAAAAAGACCGGAGATTCGCCGAAGGATTGTGTCTTTATTGTGGTAAAGGTGACCATTTGAATAAGTATTGTGAGCGTCGTTTAAGTAAAGAAAGAAAAAATGTCAGTTACGCCCATATAGCTTGTTTACGCTCTGCAGGAGTATTTCTTTCTGGGAGTACTACTCTGCAGGGAGATTTGATTGAATTTCAGGTATTTGTGGATTGTGGTTCAACACTTAATGTGATTAATAAAGGGATTTTGTAAAACATTAAATTGAAATCCAAACCTTAGTCATCACCTATTTCTGTGGTTGCAATTAATAACACTCCTTTGAAATGTATTACTCACAAGACTGATACATTTCCTCTCACTATCAATGGAGTTCACCAATAAATTTTGGACTTGGTTGTTTTTGATAATTTACCCTCTCCAGTTGTTCTAGGATTGCCTTGGTTAAAACTGCACAATCCTTTATTGGACTGGTCTACTAATGGGATTAAGTCTTGGAGTCCGAAGTGCTATGATAAATGTTGTAATGGTCGCATTGCGGCTGTGGAAAAAGGGGAATTACCTGTACCTATTCAAGATTTTTGGAGGGTTTTTTTGGAGGAGGAGTCGCAAGTTTTACCTCCTCATAGGGATTATGATTGCGCCATTGAGTTTGTTCCGGGTGCTACTCTTCCCAAAAGTCGCTTGTTTAATCTGACTATCCCTGAAAGAAAGGCCTTGGAGGAGTACATACAGACTAGCTTGGCTGCTGGTCACATTAGACCTTCTAAGTCGCCTGTGGCAGTTAGATTCTTCTTTGTTAAAAAAAAGGATGGCGGTTTACGTCCATGTCTGGATTTTCGTGAAATTAATAAGATTACCGTACGCAATTCCTACCCATTACCCTTAATTCCTGACTTGTTTAACCAATTAGTGGGAGACAAGTGGTTCTCAAAAATTGATCTCCGGGGGGCATACAGTTTATGTGTGAAGGAGGGTGATGAATGGAAAACTGCTTTTAACACTCCGGTAGGTCATTGTGAGAATCTGGTGATGCCTTTTGGCCTTACCAATGCACCTGCATTTTTTCAGAACCTTATTAATGACATCCTGAGACCTCTTATTGGTAAGAATGTGGTTGTGTATTTGGATGACATTTTGATTTATTCACCAGATCTGGAGTCCCATTGGCAGAGTGTACGTGAAGTTTTGCAGTTATTGGGTGATAATTCACTCTTTGCTAAGCTGGAGAAATGTGAGTTCGCTGTGCAGAAAATTAGTTTTTTGGGCTACATTGTCTCCAGCGAGGGCTTTGAGATGGACCCTGTGAAGGTTCAGGCTGTGCAGGAATGGCCTAGGCCTATTGGTTTGAAATCTATACAGAGATTTTTGGATTTTGCCAATTATTACAGGAAATTCATTAAGAATTTTTCTGTAATTGTTAAACCTCCAAACGATCTCACCAGGAAAGGTGCGAATACGGCCCAGTGGACAACTGAGGCCATTGAAGCGTTTGAGTATCTCAAAGAGAGGTTCAGTTCTGCCCCTATTCTTATGCAGCCTGATGAGACCAAGTCTTTTTTGGTCGAGGTCAATGCTTCATCGGTGGGGGTCGGAGCAGTTTTGTCTCAGGAGAACAAGGGTGGAGCACATCCTTGTGCCTTCTTTTCGAAAAAATTTTCGGAAACCGAACTGAATTATGATGTTGGAAATCAGGAGTTGCTGGCTATTAAACTCGCGTTTGAACACTGGCGTCATTTTTTGGAAGGCGCTAGATTTCCTATTCAGGTTTTCACAGATCATAAGAATTTGATCTATCTGGATGCTGCCAAGCGCTTGAATGACCGTCAAGCTAGGTGGGCACTTTTTTTTCCTCGGTTTCATTTTTCTGTTACCTATATCCCTGGTACTAAGAATGTTAAAGCCGATGCTTTATCTCGCAGCTTCTCTCCTACGGTTGGTGCTGAGGAGGAGGAGAGCATGTTACAGAAAGGAGTTGTGGTGGCGGCTTTGGACTCCGTTTTGGAGAATGGGATTCTGAAAGCTCAAGATGATGCTCCATCTAACACTCCCCATGGGAGGTTGTTCGTGCCTAGAGCCTTTAGGAGAGATTTGTTTGCGGAGTGTCATGAGTCTCAGTTGGCAGGTCATCCAGGAATTTCGGAGACTAAGAGACTGATCAGTCGCAGTTTTTGGTGGCCTGGATGGCAGAAGGAAGTCATCAAGTGGGTGCGTCAGTGTACTGTGTGCGCTAGGTCAAAGGCTTTGACATACTCCTGCTGCGGGGTTGCTTTGCCCTCTGGAGGTTACTAGTGCGCCTTGGACGCATCTCACTATGGATTTTATTACTGATCTTCCTGTGTCCGAGGGTTTTACTGTCAGCTGGTTGGTCGTGGACCGCTTTAGTAAGATGTGTCATTTGGTTCCATTCATTAAGTTGCCCTGCTCCAAGACACTCGCTAAGGCGTTTGTTAAGGAGATTGTCAAGCTCCATGGCGTTCCCACGGATATTGTTTCTGATAGAGGACCTCAGTTTGTGGCTCACTTTTGGCGTGCTTTTTGTGACAGGTTGGGAGTCCATTTGTCATTTTCGTCTGGTTATCATCCTGAGTCTAATGGACAGACTGAAAGAAAGAACCAGGATGTTGAGCAGTTTTTGCGTTGTTTTGTGGCGGACAATCAAGAGGTGTGGTCGAAGTTTCTGCCTCTTGCAGAATTTGCTCTTAACAATCATACATCCTCCTCTGATGGGTGTTCTCCTTTTTTTTGTTGTACTGGGAGACATCCGTCTTTTGGTTCGTTCTCCAAATTGGGGTCGGCGGTGCCGGAGGAGGAGAATTTTTCCGGTGATTTGGAGAGAGTTTGGACTAATGTATGTTGTAACCTTCAAGAGGCTAACAATATGTCCAAGAAGTATTTTGACAGGAAACGTAAAGAGGTTTTGTTTACTGTGTGTGACATGGTTTGGTTGTCCTCGAAGAACCTGCGGTTGAGAATTCCCTCTAAAAAACTGGGTCCTAAGTTTGTGGGTCCATTTAAAGTGCTTCAGGTTGTTAACCCGTCTGCTGTTAGGTTGGATGTCCCTACTTCCTGGAAGATTAATCCTGCGTTTCATGTTTCCTTGTTGAAAAAGGCTGACGTATCTGATAGGGACGTCACTGTCACAGTTCCTCCTGTGGTGGAAGACAGCGAATATGAAATTTCTCGTATCTTGAATTCTAGATGGCATAGAGGGAGATTACAGTATCTTGTCTCCTGGAAGGGTTTCGGTCCCGAAGACAACTCCTGGGTAAGGACGGATGATGTCTCTGCTCCTAGGCTTGTTAAAGCTTTCCACAGGAGGTTTCTGGATAGGCCTTGGCCTGGAGGATCTGGAGGATCATCATAAAAGAGGGGGTACTGTTAGAACCCTCCTGTTAGTTTTTTCTATCTTGTGTTTTGCGGTCACGTTACCATCTGCCTATATATTCCAGCTCCGCCCTTCTGGACTGCAGTGTTGTTTGACTGTTTTGCTAGCCTGGCGCTTCGGTGCCTATCTCTGTCAGTTTGCTTGGTCCTCTTGGACCTCTAGTACTTTTTGTCAGTTTGTCTTTTGTGTTCTACAACAATTTCTGTTTAGGAGGTGTCCCATTTCTGTCCCAGTCCTTACTTCTTTTAGGGACCCCTCCCTTAATTCTATAGGTCTTCGTTCAGACTAGCCGAGGAGGAAGGCGGGTCTGTTCACTAGGAACAGGCAGCCCGCTACATCGTAGGGATTCAGCTTACTGTAGGGACAGCTCTCCCCTATCTTTCCTTAGTTCTTGTTGCAGAACATAACAATATATTTCTCTAAACTCTAGATTTCTATTTAGAGTTATCCAGCCTCATAGTCTCCGCATTCAAGGATTTTATGCTTTTTATCTCATATGCAACATTCTGTTAATTCCTGCTAAAACCATATTATGGGGACAGGGTGAATAAAGTAATCATGACCTGGACAAAGGGGGGGGGACTACGCAGGCTGCATTGTGTTGCATTGCTTGTAAATGGTATAAGAGATAGTATTCTTGTGTGAATAAACAGAAACTTGTTACGGGTTTGGCTGGTGGAACCTCTGAGCCGAGGTGCAAGGAGGGACCCAGAGGGGCGTGACTAAGTATCAACCCGAACCGACCCTGGTCGGACGGCAGCAAACGACTCCGTGACCAGGGAGGATCCGGGCAGAGGGACCAGGTGCTACTCTGGGGACGACCTTGTAAGAGAGCAGGTGGCTCCCACGGGTCAGATAGCTGGGACTGACCGGTATAACGGATGGACGCGGCAAGCAGGCAGAAGTCTCTGGTTAACTGACAGGTGGTCACGGTACGTGACAGCAGAGCGAGTAGTAGTCTCTAGGTTTACCAGGCAGGTGGTCACAGCAAGTGACGGCAGAGTCTCCAGGCAGGCTGGCAGGAAACAGGCGGGTGCTCCCAGTTGAGCGGGCAGACAGACAAGGCAGGTAACAAGCAGGTAACAGGTGGGCGCTCCCAGGTGAGCGGACTGACAGCCAAGGCAGGTAACAGGCAGGTAACAGGTGGGCGCTCCCAGGTGAGCGGGCTGACGGACACAGCAAGTAACAGGCGGGTGCTCCCAGGTGAGCGGACTGACAGCCACGGCAGGTAACAGGCAGGTAACAGGTGAGCGCTCCAGGTGAGCAGGCTGGCAGGCTCGGCAGGTAACGGGCAGATAATAGGCTGGCAGGCAGGACAAGGAGTCAGGCTAGCAGCGGGACCTGATGGCTGAAGCAGAGATAAGAAACTGTGCAACAACTTTGCTCGGACACCTCCATTTTGGAGGAGGTGCCTTATATATGGGAGGTCCTCCGGCAATTGGCCGGGGACTCCTTAGGACGGTGCGCGCAGTCCCTTTAAGAAAGGGAGAGCGCGCGAGCCCTAAGCACAGTGCCGGGGATGGAGCGCGCTTCGGCAGCAGTGGGGAGAGAAGCACTGGAGGACGCCGCGCCAGGAGCGGGAAGGTGAGAGGGACGGCGTCTCTGCCTAGTAAGGGGCAGAGACGCCGATGCTACAAAACTGATTTTCTCACGATCTGTGCTGCAGTCATTTCTCCAAGCGTAATATTGGAGGGCCTAATCTTTTAATTCGGCCTCACTGGTGATCCGGCATATCTGACTTTGGGTCAGAATCAAAATCAGCTACAACAATCCTGAAAATCTAAATTAAAATTTTTATTATTTTGGTAGTATTTTGTAAATCCACCTTTGGCTTTAAACACTGCCTAAACCCTTCTGAGCATGCTCTCAATCAGATTCAAGCATGTGCCGACTGAAATCTGATCCCAGGTCTCTTCTGCACATTCCCAAAGTCGGTGCATATCAGTCGAATCTCTTGGGTATGTATACATCTTTTTCTTCAACTCTACCCACAAGTGTTCGATTGGGTTGAGGATTGAGGACTATGGAGGCCAATCCAACACCTCTACTTCATTGTCATTGAACCATTTCTTCACCAATCTCGATGTAAGCTTTGGGTCGTTGTCCTGCTGGAACACTATGTCGGCCTCATCATACCCATAGTATGAAGTATTTCTTCTTGTAGGGTACTCACATATTCAGTGGGTACGGAAAGTATTCAGACCCCTTTAATTTTTTCACTCTTTGTTTCATTACAGCCATTTGGTAAATTTTTTTCTCATTAAAGTACACTCTGCACCCTATCTTGACTGAAAAAAACAGAAATGTAGAAATTTTTGCAAATTTATTAAAAAAGAAAAACTGAAATATCACATGGTCATAAGTATTCAGACCCTTTGCTCAGTATTGAGTAGAAGCACCCTTTCGAGCTAGTACAACCATGAGTCTTCTTGGGAATGATGCAACAAGTTTTTCGCACCTGGATTTGGGGATCCTTTGCCATTCTTCCTTGCTGATCCTCTCCAGTTCCATTGTCGGGGTCGTAACGACAATCCACTCGTCCTCTAGTCACTCCAAATTAAGGCTATGAGCATGGGTCAACTATTCAAAGAATGAGTCAGACAACGAGCTGGTTCAAACTCAGATCACGCTCAGAAGGCTACTGGCAAGCCACGATCTCAGCAATGTTCTTTCTTTATTTCCGCATGCACAAACCTAAATACACTACATAATGGGGAGGGAAAAGGGATTGTCCGGGGCGGGGTAAGCCATAAATGTCTAGTATCCGGCCACTCCTGATTGGTCCACGTCTCCTTAACTCAGTCTCTGGGCAGATATTGCAACCGTCAGTTGATGATCCGGTTTAATTTCTCTGAAATAGGTGTTGGTTGATACTGGCGCCATCTTAGCATAAGTTTCGATCTAAGTAACACGTAGCAAGGAAAGCTTATTGTTATAAGACACAAAATGGTGGTTAGTACATAAGCAAAAAGCGTATAAAAGTTACAAAAATATATTCTTGACCCTGACATTCCCCCCTAAACACTAAGCTTTCCCTTGCTTCGGGGCCTTTGAGACTGTCCATGTGTGGGGAGAGGGGAGGTGGATTTCTTCACCCAATCATCTTAGAGACTGCCCCCTTATGGAGCGCCCCCAGACAATCGAGCCCTATCCTGGGCGACACATGGAGTTCTCCCAACTGTCCCTAGACTATATCTCTCAGTTGAACTTTGTCATAGGGGGTCTGGTCAGCTTTGTTCAAAGGAGTGTATTTTTCCATATCTTCCTTGCTGGTATCATCATACAACAGAGATGTGGTTTCTTGATTCAGAAAGGTCCCGGAGGTTGGGACAGCATTGGTTATAGCTTTCCTGTACAAGGGGATTACACAGCACAGGGCCACCAGCCCCAATACTAGCAGACCTCCTATCACTAGACAAGCTTGTTGGAGGAATCCCTTGAGCCTTCCCAACCATCCTGAGAAGAAAGAGGTATCTACCCCCGCATTCGCCTTTACTTCTTCTGCCAGACTTGTTATCCTTCGAAGAGCTACCACGGTTTTTCCATTCACTCCTGAGTTCTGAGGAATATATGTGCAACATTCCTCCCCTATCATTCCACATACTCCACCTTTCTCAGCAAGAATCATATCTATTGCTAATCTATTTTGAAGAGTCATTCTTGTATTAGGCCCTAGTTCCTCAACTATGCCCTGGAAGGCATCTCTGCTGTAATTCATAAATCTCTGCTCAGTGTAATAGACATAATTTATCCAATCTACATTTCTATTTATTTGTATTGTTGGAATGAGAGAAAGAAAACCCGCCACCACTTGATTCTGGGCCTTGTATTCGTCTGGGGCCCCCCTCGGGACCCCTATAGAATCTATATAGACCTTAGGGTCCTCAGCATAAACCGAAGTGTAATTGCTCTAAACTTCTTTTCCGTCGGGACTCCTTGGGGATTGTGTCTGTGGGATCCCAGGGCAGAATTCTAAACTGCATGGCTAATTTTACTAGGGTACACTGTCCGGTCCAGGTGGTCGGAAGCCTGGATCTGAGTCGTCCGTCCCCACAGAGCCAATGAACATCATATATATATCTGGAATGATTGCTTAACAGATCAGTGTTTACAGTCTCGTTAGTCTGGCAGAAGCCGTCTTCAAAGATTCCTAGAGAAGGACCGGTAGAGTTATCAGGGGAATAACAAGTGTAGTTATCTTTGGTTATTATTATATCACCCGGGGTTCGAATTTTAGCCTTGGAGCTAACCAGGGGAATATATTCAGGACAGGAGCTACCATTTAGTTTTTTCAGCAATCCCAATAAACAGAGGGTGCTATTATAGTCAGCAGGGAAAGCATGGGTGTACAGATGAGTATTAGCGGCTGCACAAGCTACACAGCCTTCAGATATATTTTGGGCTCGGACGTTATACCGTACCCATTCTAACCATAGATTCTTTCGGGGATTCACTTGAGTCTCCATGGAAAAAACATCCTCCCATTTGAGTCTCGGGATTGGGATTACTTCTGTCAAAATTCTTTGTAACGCATCCCCTCCTATGGGCTGACCTGTAAGGGGGGGGGGGCCTGCGTGGGTTTTGTTTTTATATCTTTTAACTCTATTATTCCTTGTTTGGGATTTATGAAGCTATTGTAACAGCTTAAAACATATTTTCCTAAATCTCCCGACTGGGGGTTCTCCAAATTCAAATATAAGGGGAAACACTTCTTATCCCATGAGCATTTTGGCCTGTGCTGTGGTTGCTCCTTGTTTATAAACCCCGTGCTTAAAGTCATTAGAGTCAATAGAGACCTTCCATCTCTATCCTTCCTGTTTATAGCTTCCTTTGGTTTGTATCCCCAGTCCGTGTCTCCCGTGTTCCATCCCACATCCGACCAATAGTAGCAGTTTTCATTTCCCGGACGGGTCACACAGAGATAGAATGTTCCTTGGGCATAGGCATCATACGAGTACCAGGTCATTCCAGCACAATTTACTATATCACAATAGTCAAATTGATAAGTCTGGATCTTTGCTCCAGTATTCACCCAGAAGGTGGTGGCCGCCCAGCTCGGGACGGGCAGTAGGCACATGGAAAGGATATGAAAAAAGGTGACCATCTTCTATGGGCTCGTTCTATCTCGCTTGCAATGGGAAGCGTGGATCCAAGTGCCCTTTCCTTCGAGTTTCAGAGCCGTCGGGGTGGTGAGAAGCACAGTGTACGGTCCCTCAAACCGCGGCTGGAGGCAGTCTTTCCGGACAAACTTCTTCACATACACCAGATCGCCTGGGATGAAATCATGTACTGCATCACCTGTAGATTCTGGGAGAGAAGCAGATACTGTAGAGCGGGTGTTAGTCAATTCTCTAGACAAGGCAATCACAAATTTTACCACTCTATCATTTGTTTCGGACAATTCTTGGGGCCTAATCTCTCCTATCTTGGGCGGGGCCCCAAACAAAATTTCATAAGGAGTCAGCCCATGTTTGGCTTGAGGGGTGTGTCTGACATGATACAATACTACAGGGAGTAGGTCAGGCCAGGGGAGGGGATGGTCTTGAGTCATTTTCAGAAGCTGAGTCTTGAGTGTGGAGTTCATTCTTTCCACTTTGCCTGAACTGGCAGGATGGTATGGAGTGTGGAGGCCCAAATCTGTTCCCAACATATTCCAAAGTTCCTTGTAAATGTTAGCTGTGAAAGCTGGTCCTTGATCCGACTCTATGACTTGGGGAACTCCAAATCTGCAGGCAATTTCAGTGATCAGTTTCTTATCTGTGATTTTGGCAGTCATGTTGACAACCGGGTAGGCCTCGGGCCAGGCTGAAAACATATCCACAGCTACCAAGACATATTCATATTTTCCTGCTTTAGGCATCTGAATATGATCAACTTGTATTCTCTGCCAGGGGTAGTCTGGTTTTGCCAGATGTTGGAAAGGGATCCGTCCAATAGCGGTTGGGTTGCAGGTAGCGCATACAGAGCAGGATTTTGAGTACGCAGTCACAGTGGAAGAAATTCCGGGTGCAAAATACAGTTTCTTAATACATGCCAAGGCCTGATTCTTTCCTCTGTGCGTAGACCCATGAGCCCATGCTGCCACAGCTGAGTACATGCGCCTAGGCAAGCAAGGTTTCCCATCCACTTGGTAAAGAGTTGAGTTGACCTTTGAATCTTTGCGACTTGCCAGCACGGCTCCCGCCGCCTTCCATTGCTTGACTTCCTCAGTGGGGGTCCTTTTCTGCTCTTCACACAGTTTTTCTTCGGCATCCTGACCCTCCTGGATTCCATTCATGTCTCCGCTGGACTTGTATGATCTTCTGCCGGCTGTTCTTTGGCCCTTGCTCTAGTGAGCGCCACCGCTATGATTTGCAGGGTTTCCCCCATCTCTTCTTCCCTTTCTTGCCACTTTGATGACACATTCTCCATGGCTGCAGTCTTGGCTGCTTGGTCAGCTAGATGGTTACCCCTGGCTTCCCTGGAATCCAGTCTTCCATGAGCCTTGACCTTGATAACAGCAATCTGAGTGGGTAGTTACAGGGCCTTCATTAGGGCCTTAATCCATGAGGCATGTTTCACTGGTGTACCCGCAGCTGTAATGAATCCTCTAGACTTCCACAAGAGTCCAAAATCATTGCAAATTCCATGTCCATACCTGGAATCGGTATATATGTTTGCCGTTGTTCCGGCTGCCAGATGGCAGGCCTCTGTGAGAGCTACAAGTTCAGCTTCTTGTGCAGACATGTATGGTGGTAGAGCTTCAGCTTTGAGGACTGTTAAGTCCGTTGTAACAGCATATCCCGTGTGGAACTTGCCTTGAGGGTCTGCAAAACGGGATCCATCAGTCCATAGGTGCAAGGCGGGGTGTGAGAGCGGATGTGCCACCATATTCTCCGGAACAGAAGTCTCTTCTTGCAAAATTTTTATACAATCATGAGGTTCCATCAATGGACCTTCACCCTCTTCACCTTCCCCCCTAGAAAGTGGAAGCAAAGTGGCAGGGTTGATAGTCAGACATCTGGTAAACATTATATTAGAGGGCAACAATAGGGAACACTGCAGCCGCAGGTGCCGTTGGTTGGTTAGATGCCTCGGAGATGTCTGTTGAAGAACAGCAGAGAGATCATGGCCAGCTTGTATAACTAGATCGTGTCCAAGGACGATATCAGCCGACTTGTCAAGGAGAATGTGAGCAGCATGGACCGCCTTAAGGCACGTGGGGGCAGTTCGGGCGACAGGGTCCAGGCGGGCTGAGTAGTAGCCCAGAGGCCGATACTTATGATCATAGCGTTGTGCTAAGACTCCAGAGGCATGACCTTCAGATTCAGAGACAAAGAGATGAAATGACTGAGTATAGTCTGGTAAGCCCAAGGCCGGGGCAGAGACAACAGCCTGTTTAAGGCGGTCAAAACATAGTCTGCGTTAGTGAGAGACTCGTGGTTCTTCAGCATGAAGCCAGACTGAGCCTTCATCCTTGAGACAATCGTACAGGGGTTGCATGAGCTTTGAGGCATCAGGGATCCATTGTCTGCAGTAAGTGATGAGGCCAAGGAAAGTCTGCATAGCAGAGTAGGTGGTTGGGAAAGTAATATCCATGATGGCTTGTTTTCTTTCCTCAGTCAGATGTCTAGCTCCTTGTGAGATACAATGTCCGAGGAAAATGACTTTGGGCAGACACCATTGGACTTTGCCTTTCGAGACTTTACAGTTAGCTGAGTGAAGAAACCAGAGAAGGGATGCTGACATCTCTGGCAAATTTTCTTCAGTGCCGCAGAGTAAAAGATCATCCACATACTGTAGAAGAGTGACCTGAGGGTTCTCTTGAACCCATGGCTCCAGAATAGACTTCATAGAATGAGTGAATTGGTTAGGAGAGTTCTGGGCTCCTTGTGGAGTCCTGGTCCATGTAAGCTGTGCTCCTTGAAAGGTGAAGGCAAAAAGAAACCACGAATCTTCATGCAATGGTATACTGAAGAAGGCGTTGGCCAGATCTAACACCGTAAACAAGGTGGCCATTGGAGGCACCTGAGACAAGAGGGTGTTTGGGTTGGGTACCACCGGAGTTTCTAAAATGGTAGCTGCATTGACGGCTCTGAGATCCTGAACCAACCGGTATCTTGGAGGCTCTCCCGGAGCGGTTTTCTTTTTTACAGGAAAGAGGGGTGTATTGCATGGAGGTACACATCTGACAAGAACTCCTGATTCCAGGAGAGAGGTGATTTGAGTACCCAAGCTTTGTTCCTGTGCCGCCTTGAGGGGGTATTGTGGCAACCGTGGGTACTTGTGTCCAGGTTTGAGGCGTACTCGGACAGGGGGAACCTGCAGGAGGCCAACATCCTCTGGCCCGCTGGACCACAGAGAGTGAGGGAACTGTGAGGTATCAAGAAGAGTGTGAGGTTGTATAGTCATCATCATGAGAGGGAAGGCTTTGAGAACACAACGGTCCTCAGTCCCTTGTTCAGAATGAGGGTCCTGTAAAAGGAGCTCCATACCATGGTTCCCAAAAGTAATAGTCGCCTTCATCCGTTCTAGGAGGTTGGCCCCCACCAAATTGACAGGGCAAGTTTCGGAGACCAAGAATCTTGTGAGTACTCCGGTGAACGGTCCTGCAGACACAGGGACTGTGAGTGGAGAGGAAATATGTTGGCCTTCCACCCCAACACAGGTGAGGGTATCTGATGATAGGGATACAGAAGGAGGGAGCTGTGTGGAGGAAATGACAGATGTGGCCGCCCCAGTGTCCACCAGGAACTTCAATGGTTGATGGTCCACCTGTAAGGTGACGGTCCCACAGGCGGCAGCGGGGTGTGTAGAAGGGAAAGTGGACACTGGTTGACCGGGCCGTCATTGGCGTGGGTGAGATGGTTCACGGGAAGGTCCATTATTGCGTGAACCGTCACGGAACGAGCGGTCATGGTACTGTCCGCGGGTTGGACAGTCTCTGAGAATATGGTCAGGGCTACCACATTCCCAACACAGCATGCATCCTCCAGAATCACGAGATTGTCTTCTGTCTCTAGGTGGTCCCCTGTCATTTCTTCTGTCTTGTTTTCTATATGTGGGAGGAGTATCATCACCTGTGCCTTTAACCATTATCCACTTGATTCCATGTTGATTGCCAGGGGGTGGGTAGCTGTCTTGAGCTTGATATACCATGGCAGGAGCGGCCTTCTTTGGCTTAATATCCTTTTCCATCTTTAGCATTGCTTTTTGGAAAGCTTTAACAATGTCCACCGCGTCGTTGAAAGAAGAAGAACGAATCTCGGGGCGCACCCTCAGGACTTCATCTTTGAGGGTATCTTGTAGGCCATCTATGAGGGACTGAACCAACAGGGCGGCCTGTGTTTTCACATGAGGACTATATCCTAAGTCCTCAAAGTGCATGTTGAGTCTTGCGGCATATCTTTCCACAGATTCATTCGGATCTTGTTGAATATCCTGCACTGACCCAGCCTGATCCAACAAGCGATCTTGAGCCCAGGCCTTCAACTGTTTCATATATTCTAGGCCAAACTCGTAAGTACTAAGGGAGCCTGCCTTGGTGGAATCCATGGCCTTTTCGATGGTAGGCAAGAAATATTCCTT
This sequence comes from Phyllobates terribilis, assembly GCF_046119375.1. Lineage (NCBI taxonomy): Eukaryota > Metazoa > Chordata > Amphibia > Anura > Dendrobatidae > Phyllobates > Phyllobates terribilis. The sequence continues at coordinate 865,744,845 of NW_027362761.1, read as the reverse complement.
GGCTTTCACAGATGTGATACCTGCCAAATCAGCCCAGGTTGCACCATAAATGGCTCTGGTTGTGTCCAAGCGTCTAGCATACTGCATGGGAGATTTATCGGGATCGGGAAGCTTTGAAACAAGAGCGTCCACTTGTATCGGGGTGAAGGGCTGATATTTGATCATCCCTAAAGGTCCAGGAACTTGTTGAGGACTGGGCGGTGTCGCATGTTCTTTGGTGGTGTCCGGGGTGGTCGCTAGGGAGGATTCTTCAGGCAACAGAACCGCATTAGGTATCGGCGTCAGGGAGGAGGTTGCCACTAGTAGCTTAAGGGCCAAGGGCATGGCGGCATGAACTGCTGGACTACGGACACAGACGATGCGTATTGAGTCCAATCCATGGGGGAGGGTTTCCATGCCCTCCTTGAGAGCTAACACATGTTCCTCCATACAGGGGCCGAGTGGGTAACCGAAAACTCCGGAAGATATAAGTGGTATCGCTAAAGTGCGTCTGGGCATATCCTGATGACTTAATTTTCCTGCATGGATGAGTACTGAACGGATGATAGACGCGAGAGCGGAACGTGACTCTTCGGGGTTCTGGGGGTCATAAATAGGACCCACTGCATGTATGATGACATCAGCGGGCAGTCTACCCTCACGGGTGACTAAGGTCTGGCCTTTTGAAAGCTCTCCGTTTTCGGCTAGGTAAGCCTGACATTCTGCAGCAAGAGTGGAACCGGCAGCAAGAGCAATTTTGCGAGCCAATCCTCCAGCATGGCTCATGTGGGAGTTGGCAGGGTTGACTATGGCCCCCACCCGAAATGTAAGGATATCACCGTAGCCTATTGACAGAGTGACAGGGCGTCCTGTCGGGTCTACAAGATTTCGAGAGTGGCAGGAATCCCAGCTTTCCGAGAGGCTGGGAGCCGGTGACCTTTCCACAGCCGATTGGAGCAAGGGCCGGAGTCTGGATAATAAATGTGGGGTAGAGGATGCTACGGGAGACGTATGGGGTGGGGGGGGGGGTGCTGGGGGATCTTGAGCCCAGCCCTCGTCCGGTTCCGCATCGTCCTGGGTAGCAGTATGTTGTCGGAGGGAAAGCAGTCGGGCCTGGAATTCTGGGGAATTGAGGAGGATATCCCCAGGGTTGTGGGTGACCCCCATAGGAAACAGGGGGAGTGTCTCGGCATTGCGGGTTGGGGCAGAGGGTACGGTGCTCGTTTCAGGTAATGTGAATGGGTGTCCCGGGACCGTGGCCTTTTCCACCCGTGTCGGCGGCTGGTAGTAGGTGCCGGACGGATTTAGTAGCGGATATAGGCCTGACTGGGAGCTTCTGGGTCTCCCACAACAAGTAAAAGGTGTAGTAAGATGGCCGTTGGAGGGAGGAGTTGGAGTGGGAGTGGGATTGTTCTTGGGGGCAGGCGGGGCATTATGCCATGGGCGGCCCGCCCCACAGACACAGCAGAACTCCGCCCAGGGCGGGTTTTGCTCTCCGTACACACGACACGTCCACCCCTCCGGTGATTTGGTGTCGGCGCCATTATAGGGCGGTGGCTGAGGGCTCGGTACAGTGACGGGCATCAAAGGTGCAACGGCCATTTTGGGGGCACATAACAAATCACATTCTGCAACTTTCATATATCCGAATAATGACTCGGCATTCTCTGTTCCCCCTGCACCATCTACTTCTTTCCAGCCCTCAACCTTTAAATCACTTGCTACTCTAAGATGTGCCTGAGCCTGGTGCAGGAGCCCTTCATCACTCAACTTCCCCTTTTTCTGTGTAACGCATTCTTTCCACACTGAAGGCTGAAGCCTGCCCGTACTGGGTAGACTTATCATTTTATACAGACTCCTAACATTTTTAACAGCCTTCTTGCCTTCCCGTGACTCTACTAACTGGATGACTCCCACTGCACCATCCGGCAACTTGTGAGGTCTTTCAGATTTGAACATACGCAACATTTTCCTATAGAATGCAATGATCTGTCGCGACTCAGATCACTGGTGCAGCCGACAGGTCGCCACCCGTCAGTGTAGAGTACTCCTCAATACACTGATAAGACAGAGAGACCCCTCATCTATCCTTTTCCCTAACCTTGAATGGCGACTTTATAGTACGACTCACCACGGCACCCTGACTCTGACAGCAGAATACCTCCTTATGAGGTTTCTCTGTGGTAGACGAAGAGCACTCCTCAATTCGTCACAGATTCTTTCTCCCTTCACACTTCAATTTAGGAATGATTTGAAATTCCGACTATCAGTCACGGAAGACAACTATCTAAAAAGAGTTCAGTGACCGGAGGAGGAGGAAGTGGTGTTCACACGAGCACGCGCAGGCATGCGACGTCACTCGGTCTCACAGTTGCTGGTTCGGGACGTGGCGCGGGACACCTGAGGTCTCACCACTCGACCGGTCACCCACCCAGATCCAAACCGACAACCCCACAGGACCCGCTGCGGCTGACACACAGGCAAGTGAAACATATAAAATATATATATATCTCAACTTACCGCGTTCAATGGAGGTTGATCAGGCCTCAAATTCAGCCACCACGGTCACCACCAGGGAAGTCAGCGATGTGGGTCCGGGAGGGCGGCGGACCGCTAGCCACGCCCCACGTTGGGCGCCAAATGTCGGGGTCGTAACGACAATCCACTCGTCCTCTAGTCACTCCAAATTAAGGCTATGAGCATGGGTCAACTATTCAAAGAATGAGTCAGACAACGAGCTGGTTCAAACTCAGAGCACGCTCAGAAGGCTACTGGCAAGCCACGATCTCAGCAATGTTCTTTCTTTATTTCCGCATGCACAAACCTAAATACACTACATAATGGGGAGGGAAAAGGGATTGTCCGGGGCGGGGTAAGCCATAAATGTCTAGTATCCGGCCACTCCTGATTGGTCCACGTCTCCTTAACTCAGTCTCTGGGCAGATATTTCAACCGTCAGTTGATGATCCGGTTTCATTTCTCTGAAATAGGTGTTGGTTGATACTGGCGCCATCTTAGCATAAGTTTCGATCTAAGTAACACGTAGCAAGGAAAGCTTATTGTTATAAGACACAAAATGGTGGTTAGTACATAAGCAAAAAGCGTATAAAAGTTACAAAAATATATTCTTGACCCTGACACCATCAGGTTGGATGGTGAACATTGGTGGACAGCCATTTTCTGGTCTCTCTAGAGATCTGGCTGGGCGAATCAAGAATAGTCTCAGAGTTGTTCTGAAGCCACTGCTTTGTTATTTTAGCTGTTTGCTTAGGGTCATTGTCTTGTTGGAAGGTGAACCTTCGGCCAAGTCTGAGGTCCAGAGCACTCTGGAAGAGGTTTTCATCTAGGATATCTCTGTACTTGGCCGCATTCATGTTTCCTTCAATTGCAACAAGTCGTCCTGTCCCTGCAGCTGAAAAACACCCCCATAGCATGATGCTGCCACCACTATATTTCACTGTTGGGATTGTATTGGGCAGGTGATGAGCAGTGCCTGGTTTTCTCCACACATACCACTTAGAATTATCACCAAAAAGTTCTATCTTCATCTCATCAGACCAGAGAATCTTATTTCTCATAGTCTGGGAGTCTTTCATGTGTTTTGGAGCAAACTCTATGCGGGCTTTCATATGTCTTGCACTGAGCAGAGGCTTCCGTTGGGCCAGTCTGCCATAAAGGCCCGACTGGTGGAGGGCTGCAGTGATAGTTGACTTTGTGGAACTTTCTCCCATCTCCCTACTGCATCTCTGAAACTCAGCCACAGTGATCTTGGGGTTCTTCTTTACCTCTCACTAAGGCTCTTCTTCCACGATTGCTCAGTTTGGCTGGATGGCCAGGTCTAAGAAAACTTCGGGTGGTCCCAAACTTCTTCCATTTAAGGATTATGGAGGCCACTGTGCTCTTAGGAACCTTGATTAATGCAGAAATGATTTTGTAACCTTGGCCAGATCTGTGACTTGCCACAATTCTGTCTCTAAGATCCTTGGGCAGTTCCTTTGAGCTCATGATTCTCATTTGGTCTGACATGCACTGTGAGCTGTGAGGTCTTATATAGACAGGTGTGTGCCTTTCCAAATCAAGTCCTATCAGTTTAATTAAACACATCTGGACTCCAATGAAGGAGTAGAACCATCTCAAGGAGGATCACAAGGAAATGGACAGCATGTGACTTAAATATGAGTGTCTGCGCAAAGGGTCTGTATCTTATGACCATGTGATATTTCAGTTTTTCTTTTTTAATAGAAATGTAGAAATTTTTGCAAATTTGTTTTTTTCAGTCAAGATTGGGTGCAGAGTGTACTTTAATGAGAAAAAAAATGAACTTTTTAGAATTTACCAAATAACTGCAATGAAACAAAGAGTGAAAGATTTAAAGGGGTCTGAATACTTTCTGCACCCACTGTAGCTCAGAATTGAGACCACCATCAATCCTGGTCAAGTATCCAATGCCTTTGGCTGTGATACAACCCCATATCATCAGGCTTTCTCCACCGAACTTGATAGTTCCTTCAATTTCTCTATCCATGAGCCCCTTTTTCCCTTGTTTCTTCCAGATCCACTTGCACCCATCAGAGCCTAGTCTATTGACATTAGTCTCTTCGCTCCAAATCACCCATTTCCAATCTTCTATTGTCCATTTTTTGTACTTTTTTTTCAAACTCGACCTGTCGCTTCTTATGACGATATTGAAGTCAATGCTTCTTCACTTTTTTTGGGGCCACGATTCCAGACTTGTGTAACGTGCATAGCACGGTGCTTGCATGGACGTCTGTGATCTTACTATTACAAAGCATATGAGCCACCTCCACTGCAGTGCTTGACTGACCAGAACTGATAGCCTGTGATGAGCTAACTTGTTGACTCCAATATTTTGCCTGGATGTCCATCTCTTGGCTTTTAAATGGATGGATGGACTTCATTTCGTATTCTTCCAATTGTCATGGCACTCACATGATGCAGTTTGGCAATTTTCTTGGCCGAGAGACCGCTATCAATGAGCTGGATGATTCTGTTTCTCTTTTCTTAGGAAATCTTCAACATGGCTGCTCTTCGATTTGAAGCAGTGACCTTTTGCTTGGGAATCAACCTAATAACACACTGAGCTATTATTAGGGAATGTGAAAACAAGTTATAATTTGATATATACAGGAAGAAAAAGATGTTCCACCACCAGGAGCAAAACAGTAACAATGCAATGACATGACAAGAATCTGCATAACTAATCATATGTTAAATAGTTGCAAGTCAAATTTATGTATGAAATAGCCAAGATGATTGTCTATAAAATGATGGTAGTCTCACATTCAAAGCAGCAGTGTATGGTGAGATATGGAGCCTGAAAGTCAAAAGTTCAAAGCATTGCATGTTGCAAGTATACCAACTTCTCCACCTCATTTATTCTCGTTTTACTATGGAGCAGTGCAGATCTGCTATTTTTTTCTCAAACTGATTCAGTATGAGAAAAGATTCACTGCATGCTGCAAGTGGCTCTGGAATTCGGCTCACGTGCACCCATATAAGTCTATGGGTGCGTATGAAACATCGGACTGCACTCGGATGACATCCGTGAACAATGGAAAAGATGGAGAAATTAAATTCTCCATCTTCTCCACACATGTGATATGATTCTCTCATGCGAGAGAATCAGATTACAGTAAGATTACACTAAGCTGAAACTCTGATCAGAGTTGAGTCGAGTGTCATTAGCATAATTGAGCCGATTCTCTCACATGAGAGAATCATCGCTCGTGTGACCCCGGCCGTAGCAAGCATCTCATGTGAATCTTCTGTAAATTTGATCTAGATACCAAACCTTCTTACTCAAAGTGATAGTTGGAAGCCAGGGCTGCCTTCTAACTATTTTTCTGAAGAAGCAGTAATTTATTTTTGCAGCAAATTACCGTAGTACAAAAAGTATAACAAAGTACAGAGTTGAGGATAGACATGTCTTTCTCTGTATGCCTCCAGCCATAAACTCAAATCCCTGTTATAGTTTAGTATTTTATATTTAAATGTACAAGCAGATACCTCAGAAAATTGCACTAACCATGTAACCTGTAGACTGTAATCATGCCTATATGCAATTTTGACACAAAACAGCAACATGATGTCCTCAGGTAGATCATATTAAATGGCATAAATGAAGAAGAAATCAATTCAGCCTGCAGATCACAATGAGCACACGTCCTTCATTTTTTTACTTTACAATTTAAATACAAAATGCAGCACACAAAAGCAAACACAAAGGACTCAAGGGCAAAACTAAGAAATGCTTATGCAATTATTAAGAGCACAGATATGGAGCAGTGGATGATTTTATGCATAGTGTTTCAAGAGGCTAGATTTCCACTTTTCCATGAATACCGAAAAGGAAGATTAGATTACTAATGTGAATGGTATAAAATTACAGAGAGAGCAATATGACAACAGGATGAAGCCAACAGAAGGCATCTTAAGTGAAAACTATAGATACGTGACCCAGATAAATGCGGAAAACAGGTGCTGTTAAGTTTTGGTCACTGGATTTGAGCTAAACAATTACTTTACCACCCTCCGCATAGAGCCTTTAGAGCCCCCTCAACATTGAAATTGCAACACCAAGATCATGAAATTATGGAAATCACAGTATAGACATGTTAATGATATGCAAAGAAGGAAAAAAATGGAACCTAAATTTATTAAGTATTGAGTATGGGTGCCACTTGCAGAAAAACATGCACTCACGCATGGTATCAATGAGGTTATAAATGGTGGTCTGAGGAATGTTCTTCCACGCTGAATATACTTGGACACACAGATCATCAAGATCTGCTGCTGACAGCTCCCTTTACAATTCCCAGCCAATAACATCCCAATTGGTCTTGATGGGAGACAAGTATGGAGATGCTGTACACTATGATAGCACAATTAAGCCACACTGGTTGCTCATAGTATCATGAGCAACATGCAGTCTGTTGTGGTTGTGTTGAAAAACATCTCATGGGACACTTGGAAGAAATGCAAAAAATTAAAAAAAAGTGCTTGCACACTTTAAATATGAAATTAATGTACAGGTGCACAATATGCTGTGGCCAATACACAAACAAATACATGGTGTATCAGCACACTGCGATTCATGAATACATGAACTCCGCCATTGCTATAAAAGTAAAAAATGTAGCAAACATTTTTGATCAAGGAATGAAAAAGCTATCCAGCCACGACAAGGTGTACTTTAATTTTGGATGGTCATGAACTCTAATGTCTCACCTCTCAATCTGCCCAAACAGACCTCATGTGAACTAGGGAAGAGATAGGATCCAGGCTTATCTCTTATTTAACACCTTTCTGAGAAAGATGGGTGGATAAGGGTGCTTGGCTTGATTTATAATTTTAACCCCTTAGTGAAAGAGCCAATATTTGCCATATTTACCAAGCCTCAATTTTCTAATCTGACCAGTGTCACTTTACGTGGTAATATTTCTCGAAAGCTTCTATATATCCCGATGATTCTGAGATTGTTTTTTCATGTCACATTGTACTTTATGTTAGTAGTAAATTTAAGTTAATATGTTTTTAGGGTTTTTCGTAAAAATATCAGAAATTTGATGAACATGTAAAAAAATGAGCATTGTTCAAACTTTACATGCTTATGTCATTAAACCTAAAGTAGTTAATATATAACATTTCCTATATGTCTACTTTATGTCAGCATCACTTTTCAAATGTCCTTTTATTTCATTCCAATGTTAGAAATGTTAAAATTTAGCAGCACTTTTTCATTTTTTTCAAGGAAATTTACAAATGCAATTTTTTACAGACCTATTCAGTTTTAAAGGGTCTAGGAGTGGCCTATATATCAGAAAACCCCAGAAGTGATAACATTTTAAAAACTGCACCCTTCAAATCATTCTAAACTGCAGTTAGAAAATTTGTTAACACTTCAAGCAAAGTGGATTGAAAAAAATAAAATTACAATTTAAATTATATTTTAGCCACTAAAATATTGCTTTAGCTGCAAATTTTTCATTTTCGCAATTTCTCGTGAACGTGGTAATATCTTTTATGTGATCAAAAGCTAGTATTTGGACTCACGGTCGGGCTTGGAGGGGAAGAAGTGCTATTGGTTTTTGGAGCGTAAATTTGGCTAGAATACATTACAGGCACCATGTCTCATTTACAGAACCCTGGAGGTGCCAAAACAACAAAAATCTCCACAAGTGATCCCATTTTGGAAACTAAACCCCTCAATGCAGTGGCGTACCGCCAATGGCGGCAGACCACGCGACTGCTATGGGGCCCGTGAGCGAGGAGGGCCCCATAGCAGTCCAGGGGTGGACATACCGCCGCCGGTGCAGCTGAGCCGGGTCCCCACCATGGAGCTGCACCAAGGGGCCCGCAAGGTGCAGCTGCTCCCTGCAAGCGGCGGTCGGGGAGCGATCCCTGCAACTCCGTTGCTGTCAGGAGGAGAATAGCAGCGGAGTTGGAGGGATCGTCCTCTGCTTCCTCCCTGACCCAGGCGCGCGCAGCTTGATGATGTCATCATGCTGCGCGCGCCTGAGTCAGGAAGAAAGCTGCCGGCAACCAGGAGAATGCTGCAGGGGAGCGAGCTGAGGTAAGTTTTTTTTTTTACTGAAACGCTGGGGAGGGGAGGTGGGGGGAGAGCAATGGTGGGATGGTGGGGCTGGGGGGAGCAATAATGGGGCTGGGGAGAGGAATGATGGGGCTGGGAAGAGCAATAATGGGGCTGGGAGAGGAGTGATAGGGCTGGGAAGAGCAATAATGGGGCTGATGGAGCTGGGGAGAGGAGTGATGGGGCTGGGAAGAGCAATAATGGGGCTGATGAGACTGGGGAGAGCAATGATGGGGCTGGAGAAAGCAATTATGCGGCTGGCTAGAGGGCTGATGGGGCTGGGGAGAGGAATAATGGGGCTGATGGGGCTGGGAAGAGCAATAATGGGGCTGGGGAGAGGAATGATGGGGCTGGGGAGAGGAATAATGGGGTTGATGGGGCTGGGGAGAGGAATAATGGGATGGTGGGGCTAGGGAGAGCAATGATGGGGCTGGGGAGAGGAATGATGGGGCTGGGGAGAGCAATGATGTGAATGGTGGGGCTGGGGAGAGCAATGATGGGATGGTGGGGCTAGGGTGAGCAATGATGGGGCTGGGGAGAGGAATAATGGAGTTGATGGGGCTGGGGAGAGGAATGATTGGGGCTGTGGAGAGCAATAATGGGGCTGATGGGGCTGGGGAGAGGAATCATGGGGCTGGGGAGAGCAATAATAGGGCTGATGGGGTCGGGGAGAGGAATGATGGGGCTGATAGGGCCAGGAAGAGGAATGATGGGGCGGATGGGGCCAGGGAGAGAGCAATAATGGGGCTGGTGGGGCTGGGAAGAGCAATAATGGGGCTGATGGGGCTTGGGAGAGCAATGATGGGGCCGGGGAGAGGAATGATGGGGCTGATGGGTCTGGGAAGAGCAATAATGGGGCTGATGGGGCTGGGGAGAGGAATGATGGGGCTGGGAAGAGCAATAATGAGGCTGATGGGGCTGGGAAGAGCAATAATGGGGCTGATGGGGCTGGGGAGAGCAATGATGGGGCTGATGGGGCTTGGGAGAGCAATGATGGGGCTGATGGGGCTTGGGAGAGCAATGATGGGGCCGGGGAGAGGAATGATGGGGCTGATGGGTCTGGGAAGAGCAATAATGGGGCTGATGGGGCTGGGGAGAGGAATGATGGGGCTGGGAAGAGCAATAATGAGGCTGATGGGTCTGGGAAGAGCAATGATGGGGCTGATGGGGCTGGGGAGAGGAATGATGGGGCTGGGAACAGCAATAATGAGGCTGATGGGGCTGGGAAGAGCAATAATGGGGCTGATGGGGCTGGGGAGAGCAATGATGGGGCTGGGGAGAGGAATGATGGGGCCGGGGAGAGGAATGATGGGGCTGATGGGTCTGGGAAGAGCAATAATGGGGCTGATGGGGCTGGGGAGAGGAATGATGGGGCTGGGAAGAGCAATAATGAGGCTGATGGGGCTGGGAAGAGCAATAATGGGGCTGATGGGGCTGGGGAGAGCAATGATGGGGCTGATGGGGCTTGGGAGAGCAATGATGGGGCTGATGGGGCTTGGGAGAGCAATGATGGGGCCGGGGAGAGGAATGATGGGGCTGATGGGTCTGGGAAGAGCAATAATGGGGCTGATGGGGCTGGGGAGAGGAATGATGGGGCTGGGAAGAGCAATAATGAGGCTGATGGGTCTGGGAAGAGCAATGATGGGGCTGATGGGGCTGGGGAGAGGAATGATGGGGCTGGGAACAGCAATAATGAGGCTGATGGGGCTGGGAAGAGCAATAATGGGGCTGATGGGGCTGGGGAGAGCAATGATGGGGCTGGGGAGAGGAATGATGGGGCTGGGAAGAGCAATAATGGGGCTGGGAAGAACAATAATGGGGCTGATAGGGCTGGGGAGATCAATGATGGGGATGGTGGGGAAGGGGAGAGCAATGACGTGTTCCTGGGAGAGAGCAATGACGGGGGTGCTGGGAGAGAGCAATGATGGAGGTGCTGAAACAGAGCAATGATGGGGTTGCTGGGAGAGAGCAATGATGGGGGTGCTAGGAGAGAGCAATGATGGAGATGCTGGGACAGAGCAATGATGGGGGGGCTGGGAGAGAGCAATGATGGAGGTGCTGGGACAGAGCAATGATGGGGGGCTGGGAGAGAGCAATGATGGGGTGCTGGGACAGAGCAATGATGGGGGGCTGGGAGAGAGCAATGAAGGAGGTGCTGGGACAGAGCAATGATGGGGGTGCTGAGAGGAAATGATGGGGGTGCTGAGAGAGAGCAATGATGGGGGTGCTGGGAGAGAGCAATGATGGGGGTGCTGGTACAGAGCAATGATGGGGGGGGCTGGGAGATAGCAATGATGGAGGTGCTGGGACAGAGCAATGATGGGGGGCTGGGAGAGAGCAATGATGGGGGTGCTGGGAAAGAGCAATGATGGGGGGCTGGGAGAGAGCAATGATGGAGGTGCTGGGACTGCAATGATGGGGGTGCTGAGAGGAAATGATGGGGGTGCTGAGAGATAGCAATGATGGGGGTGCTGGGAGAGAGCAATGATGGGGGTGCTGGCAGAGAGCAATGATGGAGGTGCTGGGAGAGAGCAATGATGGGGGTGCTGGGACAGAGCAATAATGGGGCTACTGGGAGAGAGCAATGATGGGGTGCTAGGACAGAGCAATGATGGGGGTGCAGAGAGAGAGCAATGATGGGGGTGCTGGGAGAGAGTAATGATGGGGTGCTGAGACAGAGCAATGATGGAGGTGGTGGGAGAGAGCAATGATGGGGGTGCTGGGACAGAGCAAAGATGGGGGTACTGGGAGAGAGCAATGATGGGGGTGCTAGGACAGAGCAATGATGGGGGTGCTGAGAGAGAGAGATGATGGGGGTGCTGGGAGAGAGCAATGATGGGGTGCTGAGAGAGAGCAATGATGGAGGTGGTGGGAGAGAGCAATGATGGGGGTGCTGGGACAAAGCAATGATGGGGGGCTGGGAGAAAGCAATGATGGAGGTGCTGGGACTGCAATGATGGGGGTGCTGAGAGGAAATGATGGGGGTGCTGAGAGAGAGCAATGATGGGGGTGCTGGGACAGAGCAATGATGGGGGTGCTGGGAGAGAGCGATGATGGGGGTGCTGGGACAGAGCAATGATGGGGTGCTGAGAGAGAGCAATGATGGGGGTGCTGGGAGAGAGCAATGATGGGGTGCTGAGAGAGAGCAATGATGGAGGTGGTGGGAGAGAGCAATGATGGGGGTGCTGGTACAGAGCAATGATGGGGGTGCTTGGAGAAAGCAATGATGGGGTGCTGAGAGAGAGCAATGATGGAGTTGGTGGGAGAGAGCAATGATGGGGGTGCTGGGAGAGAGCAATTATGGGGTTTCACTTTGCTTGTACTGTAAAGCCTTGTATGTTTTCCGTGTGCACATAGCCTTACAGTTAATTGGGGAGAGTCAGAGAGACTGAATAATTTATATTATTGGCTTGTGGAGATTATAGTTAATGGGGGGCACAGTGCTGCTTATCACTTTATATTTTGATTACTAAGTGGCTAATAGTATAATAATGGGGGGGTACATATCTGTATTCAGGGGCCCAGAGCGGGGGAGACACATGTATGTATACAATATGTGACCTTGTTATTTTCTAGGCTGGAAATCATCGTGACAAGATGAGACGTGGCTGGGAGATGTCGACATGAAGGTCTGACCAGACGGAGAAGAAGCAGCAGAAACCGACTCTGATCAGATGTGACGTCAGCGGTAAGTGCCTGGATGTAAATATTATTCTATATCTGCATTGTGTGACTTGGAGTGATAATGTTATCTGTAAAATCGCTTAAGCCACATTCTCACATTTGGGTGAAATGTCCTTGTGCTGCCAGATTTTTTTATCGGATGGTCCGCGGACTCGTAGAGTTTTATAGATCCATTCACACATCCATGAAAATCACGGATCTGAGAATGAGAGCTGTGAGGGTCAGAGAATGTCCTGTTCTGATCCGATTTTGAGCATTAGAATAGGACATGCTCAATGCGTCGGTAAAACAGGGCAGAACAACGACACTCCACACAGATGCAGGAATGTAGCCTTATTATGTATAGCACAGTCCCTTAGTATATAGTGTATTCACTTATTATGTATAGCGCCGTCCTTAGTTATATAGTTTCCTCTTTTATTATGTATAACACCCTCCCTTATTATGTACCATCCTCTCTAGCTCTAGAGGCTCACAGTTGGGGGATCATACTGTGTTGGGGTCAGCATACTTTGCCCTGGGAGTTGAGGTGGGGCACATTAGGGTCATTATACTGCGCATGTGGAGGAATTCACCATGGGGGTATCATACTGTGTTTTGGGGGCCCTTTTATTGGCATCATACTTTATAGGACAATGAAAGAGAGATCTAGGACATCAGCAGGAGGAAAATTACTGTGTAAAGGATGGAAAGTTGTGAGATCTGATCTTTGGTGACCCCGACAATTATTTAATTTTTTTTTTGGGGGGGGGCCCCAATCAGAGCTTCTGCTATGGGGCCCCATGATTCCTATGTACGCCCCTGCCTCAATGAATTCATCTAGGGGTATGTTGAGCATTTTGAACTCATAGTGTGTTTCACAGAACTTTTTAAAATGTGGATGTGGAAACAAAAATTAAGTTTGCCAGAATTTATGTGATGCTGAGTCACTTTTCACGGCCAGGCTGCGAGACGGGATAGTCAAGGAGTCCAAAGTCAAAGCCAGGAGGGTACGTCATAAACAGAGGGAAGAGGCAAAGGCGTAGTCAGGTAATGTTCCGTAGATCAGAATACCAGGAGGAAAGCAGATCAGAGCATAAGGGGTTAAACAGACGGATGGTCAGAACAATGTCCAAGGTCAGGCAACAGAAGATCAATAAACAGAACTCAAGGCACAGAGAACAAACCACACACTAGCTGAATGTACATCTGGCAGATATCTGGGGGAAACAGATCAGTTAAGTAGCCAGGCATTCAACTGGAATAATGAACTCCTGAAGATAGCCAGTGCCTCCCAGTCTCAGGATGGACAGCTGAGCTGTCAATCACCACACTGACAGCTATTGCACGCCCTTGTACCAGATTGGATGGTTGAGCTGTCAATCACAGTACTGACAGCTCCAGTACGCCCCTGTACAAGACTGGACGGCTGAGCTGTCAGTAACTGCATCCCAGACACAGTGAATGAACCGTGACAATTTATAACTATTATGCAATTTCTCCCGAATGCAACGATACCCAATATGTGGTAAAGAAAAAAACTGCAGTTTTGAACACATGGCAGGGCTCTGAAAGGGAAGAGCGCTATTTGACTTTTGAAAAGTAAATTTGTCTGGAATAGAATGTACATGCCATGTCACATTTGCAGACCCTCTGACATACCAAAACAGCAGAAACCCCCAACAAGTGACCCCATTTTAGAAACTAGACACCCTCAAGGAATTCATCTAGTAGTGTATGGAGCAGTTTTATCCTACAGGTGATTCATGAAACATATAAACAGTCATGACTGAAACTGTTGGCACCCTTGAAATTGTTCCAGAAAATTAAGTATTTCTCCCAGAAAATTATTGCAGTTACACATGTTTTGTTATACACATGTTTATTTCCTTTGTGTGTATTGGAACAACACAAAAAAACAGAGAAAAAAAAGGCAAATTGGATATAATTTCACACAACCCCAAAAATGGGCTGGACAAAATTGTTGGCACACTCAACCTAATATTTGGCTGCACACCCTTTGGATTAAATAATTGCAACCAATCGCTTCCTATAACCTTCAACAAACTTCTTATACCTGTCAACTGGAATTTTGGAAATTTTGGACTCTTCTTTTGCAAACTGGTCCTGGTCTCTCATATTTGAAGGGTGCCTTCTTCCAACATCAATTTTAAGATCTATCCACAGGTGTTCAATGGGATTTAGATCCAGACTCATTGCTGCTTACTTCAGAACTCTCCAGTGCTTTGTTTCCATCCATTTCTAAGTGCTTCTTGAAGTATGTTTGGGGTCATTGTCCTGCTGGAAGACCCATGACCTAGGACTCAAACCCAGCTTTCTGACACTGGGCACTACATTGTGACTGAAATCCTTTGGTAATCTTCAGATTCCATGATGCCTAGCACACAGTCAAGGCACCTAGTACCAAAGGAAGCAAAACAAACCCAAAACATCTTTGAACCTCCATCAAATTTGACTGTAGGTACTATTTTCTTTTCATTGTAGGCCTCATTCCATTTTCAGTAAACAGTAGAATGATGTGCTTTACCAAAAAGCTCTATCTTGGTCTCAACTGTCGACAAGACACTTTCCCAGAAGGATTTTAGTTTACTCACGTACATTTTGGCAAACTGCAGTCTAGCTTTTTTATTTCTCGGTGTCAGCAGTGGTGTCCTCCTGGGTCTGCTGCCATAGCGTTTCATTTCATTCAAATGGTGACAGATAATTCATGCTGACACTGATGCACCCTGAACCTGCATGACAGCTAGAATTTCTTTGGAACTTGATTGAGGCTGCTTGTCCACCATCCGGACTATCCTGCATTGCAATCTTTAAATTTTTCTCTGTCGTCCACGTCCAGGGCACCGTGGAAAAAGGAACATCAAGATCTCTGGAGATGGACTTGTAACCTTGAAATTGTTGATATTTTTCAACAGTTTTGGTTCTAAAATCTTCAGACCGTTCTCTTCTCCTCTTTCTGTTCTCCATGCTTAGTAAGGCACACACAGACACACAATGCAAAGACTGAGTCAGCTTTTCCTGTTTTTATGTGGTTTCAGTTGTGATTTTCATATTGCCCACACCTGTTACTTGCCACAGGCAAGTTCGAATGAGCATCACATGCTTGAAACAAAGTTGTTTACCACCATTTTTGGAAAGGTGCCAACCATTTTGTTAACCGATTTTTGTTTTTTTTGTGAAATTATGTCCAATTTGCCTTTTTTTCTGTTATTTTGTGTTGTTCCAATACACACAAAGGAAATAAACATGTGTATAACAAAACATGTGTAACTGCAATAATTTTCTGGGAGAAATGTTTCATTTTCTGGAACAATTTCCAGGGTGTTAATACTTTAGACCATGACTGTAGATGTGAAAACAAAAAAAATATTTTTTTCCACTAAAATACTGTTTTAGCACCAAATTTATAATTTCCACAAGGGGCAATATGAAAAAATGGACCCCATAATTTGTTCTACGATTTCTCTAGAACAACGTGATGATCCATATGTGGTCAAAAACCCAAGTTTGTGCACATGGAAAAACTTGGAAAGCAAAAAGCTCTATTTAATTTTTGGATTGTAAATTTGGGCACAGTGTTGCATTTACAGGGCCCATGAGGTGCCAAAAAAGCAGAAACACCCACAAGTGACCCCATTTAGCAAACTAAACCCCATTAATATTTTATCTATTGGTGTGGTGAGTATTTTTAATTCACAAACTACATAAAAGAATTTTATAAGATTGGGTCGTGAAAGCAAAAAACGTAGGGATTTTCCACTAAAATTTTACTTTAGTGTTAAGGTATTACTTCACACAAGGGGTAACAGGTGAAAATGCACAGGACAATTTGTTATGCAATTTTTGCCAAAGGTGGCAGTACCCCATACATAGTTGTACACTACTGTTTAAGCAGACTGCAGGGATCTGATGGTAAGGAGCCATACTTGGCTTTTAGAATGCAGATTCCATTTCAATGGATTGTGGTCTCCATTAGCCGAGCCCCTGAAGTGCCAGATCAGAAGAAACCCCCACAAGTAACCCCATATTGGGAACTTCACTGCTTACGGTTTTCATTTAGGGGTATAGCAAATATTTTGAACCCACTGGTACCTCACAGAATTATATAACATAAGGACGTGGAAATATAACATTTTAGAGGTAAAAATGTAATTTTTTTTAGCTGCAAGTTTGTCAGGTACACAAGGGTTAATACAGTGGGTACGGAAAGTATTCAGACCCCTTTAAATATTTCACTCTTTGTTTCATTGCAGCCATTTGGTAAATTCTAAAAAGTTTTTTTTCTTCTCATTAAAGTATACTCTGCACCCCATCTTGACTGAAAAAAAAATAGAAATGTAGAAATTTTTGCAAATTTATTAAAAAAGAAAAACTGAAATATAGATTCTAAGATGGTGGCAATGGCGGTAAAGTATAGGAGAAGAACCACCTATCGTGGGAGAGCGCAAAAAGGTGTCCAGCCCCTGCAAGTTCCAGCCCAGAGAAGAATGGGCCTGGCAGTAAAGATGCGTCCCAGGATGGGGCGTCCAGTAAAGAAGAAGGCGCGGCACAGATTGAAGCCCATCCCAGTGAGTATCAGCGCATGAAGGCGGAGCTGCCAGTAGTGATTTGTGATGCGGCGGTCACTTTGGGAGCCCGGCCTAGAAAAAGGTGGAGTCGGACGCGCAGGATGCGCGTCATTAGCAAGAGACCGGCGCCATTTGCTGTTCAGCGTATGAGGAGAAGGAAGATGGCAACCGGAGGATCAGACAGCACCATGGAGATTAGCAACGAGGAGGAAATCCTCCAGATCATTACCTCAGGGGCGGAAGCAGCAGCCACAGCACAGCCAGCGGAAGGTGAGCAGCGCGAACCCCTGCGGCTAACCCCGCTGCGATGCCCATGGTAACAACCAATGGGTGCGTGGTGGGAACCCCTAAGCCCGAAGGTGGTGCAACGGAGGAGAGGCCCCCAAAGAGAAAAGTCGCATGCATCAACTAGTGGCAGATGGCGATAGAGGCCCTAAACAAACCTCCAGCGAAGTGTCACTCCAAGCCTAGTCACATATGGTTGACAACGCGCAATCCCCCCAATGACGCCATGGGAGAACCGGCAGTGGACCGATTACTTTCTTGCGAGGCTGGCTGGAAGGGTCCAACGCGACGAAGAGGGAGTCGGTAGAAGCTTCCCAGTCCCGGGGGCGGGTGACAAGAGTTCAACCTGGTAAAAGGCTACGGATTCCTGGAAAAAGTGAGCATTTCTACCCAAAAGGTCCATTGACCTTCCTGTTGCTTTAAAAATAGGACCCACTGGTGGTGGTTCTTACCAGGGACTATTTCCCAATGAGGGCGGATCACCATTATTTTTGAGTGAGTTTAAGCCCTGTCAGGGATGTGACAGGAACTCTTACATGCGGACATCCAGGGAAATTGGCTGCTAGCGTAGATGGGGGCTCTCTACCCTCAGACAGTGAATCTGTAGTGTGAATATCCCCTCATGCAGGAGTCCCATTAGCCGGCCAGAGAAACTTAACGGAGGTATTGAGGACCCGGGGCACTTCTAGTCTGCAGGTAGCAGAGGAAAATAGGACTCCAGGATAAGCCGTGAGGGAGATAACTCTGCTTGTAATGAATCTATATAATATATGAGTTTCACTTTTTGCAGTGAAGAACTGAAATAAATTAACTTTTTGATGATATTCTAATTTAGTGAGATGCACCTGTATGTAAACAAAAATAGAGAAAACAGAAATAAGATAAGAATATCAAGACCACCCTCTTGTTAGAATGCATGAAGGTCAATGAATACAAAGGGGTTAATAATAATTACACACTGGGGGTATAAAACAAATACAAATCAATGAACCCCCTTAAAGGGAAAGGGCCAAAAATCCACTGACGCGTTTCGAAGGACACATTCTTTCTTCTTCAGAAACTGAGGAAGTTTATAATTTATTTTATAGTTTGCTACTTTTACGCACTAAAAATATTTTACAAAAATGAATTTCTTTTTGCATCGCCATGTTCTGAGAGTTGTACCTTTTTAATTTTTTGTCGAAAGAGCTATATTAGTGCATGTTTTGTGGGATGATTTGGCATATTCATTTATACAACTTTTTTGAACATACGAATGTTATGATTGCTTTTTATTTAATTTTTTTGTGCGTCAGTATGATGAAAAAGTGACATTTTTACCTTGTTTATATATTTTTTTTTACCGTTTTTGCCATACAGAATAAATAATATGACAGTTTTATAATTTGGGTCGTTCCAGACGTGGCGATACAAATTATGTGTACTTTTTTTGTTTGTTTGGTTTAATGCAAATGCTGCCTTTTTAGTGGAGAAATGGAATTTTCATGACTTTTTTACTTTTTTTGTGTGTTTTTTTTTACATATTTTAATTAATTAAATTTTTTTACTTTTTCACTTAGCCCCACTGAGGGACATGAACATTTTTCACTTTGATCTTTGGTCTCAAGCAAGCAGTGCAGAGACCTGTAAATTACTAACTGAGTCATCCAGTTAGATCCTGCTTATAGCTGGGTCTAACAGGCTACGGTGCCCTGAGGTAGTCAGATGACATCGGGGTGCCATGGCAACCATTGGCATTGATGATGTTAAAGGGGGCGTTTTAACCCTTTTTTAACCACTTACATGCAGGGGCGTACATAGAAATCATGGGGCCCCATAGCAAAAGCTCTAATTGGGCCCCCCTGTAAAAGTGAGGAAGGGTGTAACCTTACCCTGGGACTGAAGTAGTTAGAATTACATTTTTCCATAGTTAGGCACTCTCTGAACTGCTATTAGGTCAAGTTACGGGGTTAATTTCAGTGGCGCAGTCAGTGGAGTAAGGGGGAAACATAGTGACAGGGATAGACATTGGGCATGTCTAGAAGTTAGATATAATTCCTTGTGGGGCTGCAGTACTTTTTATCAGCCACAAGATGCCACTGCTGGGCACAGTTGTCAGTGAGAGGCAAAGCAGTTGCTAAGCAGATGGCTTAGTGGGTGGAGCCTCTGGGTGTGCTAAAAATAGCTGCAGGGAGATAAAGGATCTGGGCATACTGTCGCTGATCCGTCTCTTAGGCTAAGGAATAGAAACAGAGAGATGCTTCACCTAAAGAGGGCACCAGGGCTGAAGATGATTTTGGCACCAGTTTGGAAGACAAGAACCTGTGGGGTCTTATCCAATCTACCAGACTGTAAATATTGTAATTACGCCTTTCCCCCAAGTAAAACCCCAGTTATGGTTAATAACTTTGTGTCCTCTGAAATTATTACTGCCCTGGTCCCAGAAGAGAAATGTCTGGAGACAGTCGCGACCGGAAGGTGTGAAGTAAGTGAAGACTGTCACATGCACAGCCACACATCAGAGGGAGGACACAAATTGTCTGTAAGGATCCAAAGCGAGGAGAGGCCACAACTCGCCCACGACTATCTCGCTGGGGCACCGTACACCCCAAAAAAATAAACAAATATTTGTCTGTGTCACAGAAGAGCAGATCTCACATTTTTGCAGCCTTTACATAGTAATTTACCTCCTGCTGAAGTCCTAGATTCCTCTTTCATTGCCCCATAAAGTATGATGCCAATAAAAGTGCCCCCCAAACACAGTATGATACCCCCATGGTGTATTCCTCTACATTAGCCTCCACATGCACAGCATAATGGCCGTATTGTACCCCATTTCAACTCCCAAGGAAAAGTATGGTGACCCTAGCACAGTACAATCCCCCAATTGTGACTCCCACACAGCCCCCCATACAGTATAATGGGCCAACATACAGTATAATGGCCCACACTAGCCCTTCAAACAGTATGATGGACACCACACAAACCTTCCCACCGTATATTTGCTTTCATACAGTATAATGGCCCCCCACATAGCCTTCAAAATATTATATTGGTCCCACATAGCCTTCCATATAATATAATACGCCACCCATAATCCTCCATATAGTATAATGCACCCCCCATAATCCTCCATATAGTATAATGGATTTCCCATGGTCCTCCATAGAATATAATGCACTCCCCATAGTCCTCCATACATTATATTACACACCCCATAGGGTAAAATGCAGCCCCCATAGAGTATAATGCACCCCACAGTCCTGCAGTATTATGGGCACCACATACTCACTGATTTAAAAATACTTTATATTTTAAATAAGCCGAGGCCCCCTAATTTTATCACAAAAAAACTGGGAAAACGTACTGACTTGAGTATAAGCCTAGACTGGGAAATACAGCAGCTACTGGTAAATTTCCCCATCCTGATATGTATGGCACCCCCTCATCCCCCAATCCTGGTATGTATGCCACCCCTCATCCCCCCAATCCTGGTACGCAAGGCACTCCTCATCCTCCAATCCTGGTATGCATGGCACCCCTCATCCCCCAATCCTGGTACACATGGCACCCCTCATCCCCCAATCCAGGTACGCATGGCACCCCTCATCCCCAATCCTGGTTTGTGTGGGCCCCCTCATCCCACAATCCTGGTATGCATGGCCTACTCATCCCCCAATTTTGGTAAGCATGGCCCCCTCATCCCCCAATCCTGGTATGCATGGCCCCCTCATCCCTCAATCCTGGTACGCATGGCACCCCTCATCCCCTATTCCTGGTACGCATGGCACCCCTCATCCCCCAATCCTGGTATGCATGGCACCCCTCATCCCACAATCCTGGTACACATGGCACCCCTCATCCCCCAATCCTGGTACGCATGGCACCCCTCATCCCCAATCCTGGTTTGTGTGGGCCCCCTCATCCCACAATCCTGGTATGCATGCCCTCCTCATCCCTCAATTTTGGTAAGCATGGCACCCCTCATCCCCCAATCCTGGTATGCATGGCCCCCTCATGCCCCAATCCTGGTATGTGTAGCACCCCTCATCCCCAATCCTGGTATGCATGGCCCTCCTCATCCCCCAATCCTGGTATGTATGGCCCAGTCTTCCCCCAATCCTGGTATGCATGGCCCCCTCATCACCCAATTCTGGTATGCGTGACCCCCTCATCTCCCAATCCTGGTATGTGTGGGCCCTCTCATCTCCCAATCCTGGTACGCATGACCCCCTCATCCCCCAATCCTGGTATGTGTGGCCCCCTCATCCCCCAATCCTGGTACACATGACTCCCTCATCCCCCAATCCTGGTATGTGTGGCCCCCTCATCCCCCAATCCTGGTATGTGTGGCACCCCTCATCCCCAATCCTGGTATGCGTGGCCCCCTCATCCCGAATCCTGGTATGCATGGCCACCTCATCCCCAATCCTGGTATGCGTGGCCTCCTCATCCCCCAATCCTGGTATGTATGGCCTCCTCATCCCCCAATCCTGGTATGCATGGGCCCCTCATCCCCCAATCCTGGTATGCGGGGCCCCCTCATCCCCCAATTCTGGTACGCATGGCCCCCTCATCCCCCAATCCTGGTATGTGTGGCCCCCTCATCCCCCAATCCTAATATGCATGGCCCCTTCATCCTCCAATCCTGGTATGTGTGGGACCCCTCATCACCCAATCCTGGTATGCATGGCCCCCTCATCCCCCAATCCTGGTATGTATGCCACCCCTCATCCCCCAATCCTGGTACGCATGGCACTCCTCATCCCCCAATCCTTGTACGCATGGCACCCCTCATCCCCTAATCCTTGTACGCATGGTACCCCTCATCCCCCAATCCTGGTACGCATGGCACCCCTCATCCCCCAATCCTGGTACTCATGGCACCCCTCATCCCCCAATTCTGGTATGCATGGCACCTCTCATCCCCAATCCTGGTTTGTGTGGGCCCCCTCATCCCCCAATCCTGGTATGCATGTCCACCTCATCCCCCAATCCTGGTACGCATGGCACCCATCATCCCCTAATCCTGGTAGGCATGGCACATCTCATCCCCCAATCCTGGTATGCATGGCACCCCTCATCCCCCAATCCTGGTACACATGGCACCCCTCATCCCCCAATCCTGGTATGCATGGCACCCTTCATCCCCAATCCTGGTTTGTGTGGACCCCCTCATCCCACAATCCTGGTATGCATGTCCTCCTCATCCCCCAATTTTGGTAAGCATGGCACCCCTCATCTCCCAAACCTGGTATGCATGGCCCCCTCATACCCCAATCTTGGTATGTGTGGCACCCCTCATCCCCAATCTTGGTATGCATGGCCCTCCTCATCCCCCAATCCTGGTATGCATGGCCCAGTCATCCCCCAATCCTGGTATGCATGGCCCCCTCATCACCCAATTCTGGTATGTGTGACCCCCTCATCTCCCAATCCTGGTATGTGTGGCCCCCTCATCCCCCAATCCAGGTACACATGACTCCCTCATCCCCCAATCCTGGTATGTGCGGCCCCCTCATCCCCCAATCCTGGTATGTGTGGCACCCCTCATCCCCAATCCTGGTATGTGTGGCACCCCTCATCCCAAATCCTGGTATGCGTGGCACCCCTCATCCCCAATCCTGGTATGCGTGGCCCCCTCATCCCCAATCCTGGTATGCGTGGCCACCTCATCCCCAATCCTGGTATGCGTGGCCCCTTCATCCCCCAATCCTGGTATGTATGGCCTCCTCATCCCCCAATCCTGGTATGCATGGACCCCTCATCCCCCAATCCTGGTATGCGGGACCCCCTCATCCCCCAATTCTGGTATGCATGGCTCCCTCATCCCCCAATCCTGGTATGTGTGGCCCCCTCATCCCCCAATCCTGATATGCATGGCCCCCTCATCCCCCAATCCTGGTATGTATGGCCCTCTCATCCCGCAATCCTGGTATGCATGGCCTCCTCATCCCCCAATCCTGGTATGTGTGGGCCCCCTCATCCCCCAATCCTGGTATGTGTGGGCCCCTTCATCCCCCAATCCTGGTATGCTTGGCGACCTCATCCCCCAATCTTGGTATGTTTTGATTTCTCATCCCCCAATCCTGGTATGTGTGTCCCAATCACTTTACTCATAAAAAAATAAGCACATACTCACCTTCCTTCCTCACCTCTGCTCCAGCGCTGTGCCCTGTCTGCCAGTAGCTCATGTCAGCATCTGAGCAGTGCGTGCTCTCAGATGCTGAGTTGAGATTCTGCTGCTGGCACATTGACGGTTCTCCACGCCCAGACTATGGGCATGGAGAAGCATGAATATGCATTCTGTTTAGTAGCGGGCACTGTCAGCAGGAGCTGCGGCTCAGTGCTCCTCCGTGCCCGCTACTAAAGAGAATGAATATTCCCTCTTCTCCACGCCCATGGGAGTGGAGAAGAGGTAATATTCATGTCCCTATTAGCAGCGGGCACACGTGGTAGCTGCAGCAGCGGCTACTGCGTGTGCCCCGCTCCTCCGCCGCCGTAACCTCCCTTCCCCCCAATACAAATCTATCCTCCTCATTCCCCCGCTGCATCTGGGCCCCCCGGCTCACGAACCTCATAGCAGAGGCGTGGCCTGCTGCCATTGGCGGTACGCCCCTGCTTGCATGCCACTGCCACGAGCTGGAGGGTGACATACACGTAATCCTCAGTGCCGTGAAAAAAAGACACTGAGGATTAAGACCCCTTAACGAATGCTGTGAAAAGGTGTATTGGCAGTAGTTAAGAATAGAGATGAGCGGTGTTCGACTAGAACTGTTCGCCAATCTCAAATTCGAGCTGTTTTGGGCGGTGTTCGAGTCGTTCGACGAACGCGAATGATTTGCAAAAAATTCGGCTGTTCGAGGTTATGTTCGATAACTGTTCGTGCACCAAAAGCGTGTCCTGCATGTCTGGCGCTATTTAGAGCACCAATCATGCAAGGATTGTCTGCCACTCACTGTAATGCCACAGCCATGGTGGTTGTGGCATTACAGTGGTTGCCCAAATCGATGGGAACAGTGCTCACAGTGAAACATGAAAAGCCGGCAATTCAGCAGCGGCATACACCGGTACCCGACAATTTAGAACCGAAAGAATAGAGTATCACACATAGATTAGATAGATAGAAACATGTCAGTCACATATATAAGAAGTACAGTGAAAGTGTTGGTTACTGTACTTGTCATTTAGTGTAAAGGATTTATAAAAAAAAATATTAGTGTTTTCATGCACCGTCTCTTTAAAAAAGCCGGCCGGCAATTCAGCATCGGTACCCGACAATTTATAACAGAAAGAATAGAGCATCACACATAGATTAGATAGATAGAAACATGTCAGTCACATATATAAGAAGTACAGTGATAGTGTTGATTGCTGTACTTGTCATTTAGTGTTAAAATAAAGGATTTATTAAAAAAAAAAATTGGCGTGGGGTTCCCCGTAATTTTAGTCTCTAGCGGAGGTTAAGCAGATGGCTGGGGCAGATGTTTGAAGCCTGGGAAGGGGGTAATACCCACGGAGCTTCCCAGGCTACTAATATCAGCCCCCAGCTGAATACCTAGCCTTTACTAGCTATTAAAATGGGGGACCCCCAAAAAAATTACGTGGTGTCCCCCCTATTTTAATAGCTAGCAAAGGCTAGGCATACTGGGGGCTGATATTAATAGCCCAGGAAGGGTGCCATGAATATTGGCCCCCTCCCAGGCTAGAAACACCAGCCGTCAGCCACCCCAGAAATGGCGCATCCATAGGACATCAAGCCCAGGTTAGTAATGGAGAGGCGTTTATAAGACACCCCCATTACTAACCCCATAGTCAAAGTTACAAAAAAACACAAACACCCAGAATAAAGTCCTTTAATTGAAATAAAGACACAATTCTTTATTGTTCTAAATTAAACCATACTTACCATCACGCCCATTCCAGCTGAAGCCAATGATCTGCTGCAATAAAAGTAAAATAATAAAGCAATATCATCCTTACCTTTCCATGGTTCCCACGACAGCTTCAGCTCTGCTACATTCACATGACAGGCTGGACCGCAGCAGAACGCTGCCATCCAGCTTGCCATGCGGCAGACACTGCGAAACGCAGGCATGCTTGCGCTCCTCAGTGTCTGGCTGTGACGACATCCAGATGAGCCGAGTTCATGTCCAATGAACTCAGCTCACCTCATGCACGTCACTGACAGCATGGGAAAATTCTCCTGCGCATGCGGTGAGTGCAGGAGAATTTTCCCACGCTGCTGGGACGTGCATGAGGTGAGCTCATGTCCAATGAACTCAGCTCACCTCATGCACGTCACTGACAGCGTGGGAAAATTCTCAGCACTCAGCACTTGAGCAGGAGAATTCTCCCACACTGGGATGGCATTGAGATGACAGGCTGGATCACAGCTGAGCACTGCCATCCAGCATGCCATCATTCATAGACACTGCAGAGCGCAGGCATGCTTGTGTAGCGCCCTGAGGGTTCGGCCGCTACAGGGGTATTGCACCTCTGACAGAGGTGTGATATTCCACTCCCAGGTAAGGATGGAGTATGGACCAGGGCTCAGGTAGCTGCATGCAGCACACTCACCCCATTTCCGGGGGACAGTTCAACGGTGCTCCCATTAGACAGTAATGCAGGCACGACAGACCATGTCCCTGGCTGGAGTGGGGTGGGGGAGGAAAACCCGGTGATGTAGGAGCAGGAGGGGATGGTTCCTGAGCGTAGGTAGGAGCCCATTGGTTGCTGGTCACCTGGGCTCATGCACAGAGAGGGAGGTATATAAGGTGGGCACCATCTTAGTTCTGGGTTCAGTCTAGTTCCGTTCAGACGGTCAGTGAGAGGTGAAGACTGGGAGCGGAGGCTCTGTAGGAGCTCTGCTCAGGAGTGGGCCTAGAGAAGAGGCCGAGAAAGGAGGAAGAGAAGGAACAGGAAAGAAGGAGAAGAGAGAGAGACACAGAGGGGCTCAGGAACAAGAAGGTGGAAGGGACCCTAAGAACCCACGAGAATACCGGGTGAAGGGTCAGGCAGATTAAGGGTACCGGATCCCAAGTTGGTGGAGGAGAAACTACCCTCAGCCAAAGACCGGAGGTCGTGATCATTTATTGGTGCGACACCTCATCAAACCTGCTAGGAAGGCACCATATAGGACAGCGGGGAACGGGGCCCACGTTTACCCGTGCAGATCCGCGGCAGCTGGACAAAAGTGGGTCACTGGTGAGGCAGGCCAGAGAAAGGATAGAAGGGGGTCCTGTGCCATGCTCCTGAACTGCCTGGGAATTGACCGAGCCCCTCACCTGGTGGACGCAGCGCGGCTCGGGCGGTCATTGCCTGTACAGAAGTGACCCGGAGCATATGAACTGTGAGTAAAAGGCATTGGACTGCAGTACGTTGTTTGTGTGTTCCTTGCTCCTCCAGCACTAACGGTACCGGGACTCTCCTCACCATCACTCCCACCATCCTCTGCACTGCCCTGGGGCTACACTCTTCCCGTGGGGAGTCATACAATCTCAGCTGCACCCACCATCGGCCTCAGGTGACACACAACTATACACCTCATCCCTTGACCTTACCCCCGCTGTACTACAGAACACCAGTGACTGTCTGGCCGCAGTTTCTAAAATCATGTCCGCTCTCTATCTGAAACTCAACCTCTCAAAAACTGAACTTCTTCTGTTCCCGCCGTCTACTCAACTCTCCAAATTTGACATCTCTCTCTCCGTGTATGGCACCAAAATAATGCCGAGCAAGCAGGCACATTGCCTGGGCGTTGTGTTTGACACCAATCTCTCCTTCACCTTCCACATACAATCTCTTGCCCGCTCTTGTCGCTTGCACCTGAAGAACATCTCTAGAATCCGCCCCTTTCTCACCTTGGAAACAACAAAAACCCTCACTGTTGCCCTGATCCACTCCCGCCTTGACTACTGTAACTCTCTATTAATTGGCCTCCACCTCACTCGACTTTCCCCCCTCCAGTCCATCCTTAATGCTGCAGCCAGGGTCATCTATCTGGCTAATCGTTACTCAGACGCTTCCGCTCTGTGCCAGTCATTGCACTGGCTGCCCATGAATTATAGGATCCGATTTAAACTGCTTGTTCTCACCCACAAAGCTCTCCACAGTGTGGCACCCCCTACATCTCTTCCCTCATCTCTGTTTATTGGCCTACCCGTTTTCTACGCTCTGCAAGAGACTTTCGACTAACATCCGCACTAATCCGTACCTCCCACTCCCGGCTTCAAGACTTATCCCGAGCTGCACCTATTCTTTGGAATGCTCTGCACCAAGAAATTAGGATGAACCACAACTTACACAGTTTTAGGTGCTCCCTAAAAACACATCTGTTTAGGGCGGCCTATCACGTTCCCTAATCAAAGTCTTTTTATATTCTTATAGCCCATTCCTTATTTCTCCAAGCATAAGTCTCCACCGAACCAAAAAGCACTACAGATACTGGCTGGTAATAAGCTCATGCAGCCTTTATCTATCCCTCATCCCCTCAAGATGGCTGGACCATCCTTGTAAATAAGCCATTGTACTTTGTGTCACCCCCACCTCATTGTAGATTGTAAGCTCTTTGGAGCAGGGTCGTCATTATTTTTGCTGTAATTATTGTATTATCTTTAGCTATGTTACTTATGACTGTTGTACATGAACCTGTGAATTGTTAAGCGCTGCGGAATATGTTGGCGCTATATAAATAAAGATTATTATTATTATTAATTACACATATTTTTCCCCCGGCCCCATTGTTCTCATTTTATGTACCAATCTTTTATAGGAAACTGTATCAAACATATTTGAAAGGTTCAGATAACATTCATGGCCTTAGCCTGGTTCATTCTGGAACTTACCACGTCACGGAACTTACCACGTCACGCAACTTATCAGATTAGTTTGATAGGACTAATTCCTCAAACCCATGTTGATGCTAGATTATGAGGTTACCGTAGGATATCATCTCTTAGAAAGCCCTCAAAGATTTTGCCACAGTAGAGGTTAAACTTTCAGACCTATAGCTTACAGTCTTAGTTTTGACCATGTATTGAATATTCGCACCACATTTGCTATGCAGCAGTCCTGTGGTAGTATTATTATAGAATCCTTGAATATTAAAAAAATTAGGGTCTGTCTATCACGGTACTTCATTCCTGCAAAACTAGGAGGTATATGCTAATGGAAACCAGTGATTTATATATTTTTCACATTTATTGAAACATTTATGGTATCCATGATGACATCAACTGTCATAGGATTTTTAGTGTAGATACTATAGAAAAGTATAAAATAGATCAGTTTCTGGTAGCTTGCACTGACTCTGTCTAGAAGGTCCCAGGGGGTTGCCTGTCCTTTACCCTTTAATCCCTATACAGGCATATACAGGGATCTAAATTTAAACAGAAGTCTCTGGGTTGGCTACATGGAGTGATTGCTGGACAGTGGAGTAGGCTTGTAGAGTATGGTCAGAAAGCCAAGTCAATACCGAGAGGTTAGACACAGGAACAGAATAGTCAGGCAACAGAATACATGGGCCAAGGTCAGAAACAGGAATCAGACTTGCTCAGCAGCCGTAGACCATTAGAAACCAGAGTAAGAAAATATATTACTGGCAACTAAAGATACAAGGCTAGTGTTTTAAATAGGGTGAGCCTCACCAAAGGCTCACAGAAGGGAATTATTTAGATGAACAAAGTTGAAAAGTTAACTCCCATGTTCCCAGCCTGGATGACAACTTGTCACGGGTGTGTCAGATGTGACAGACAGTCGCCCTGCAATTGGTTGCAGGAGATCTCTTTGTTTGGCATTATAGACATCTTCTTAGATCTGTCTCACTCTATGACCCAGTGGCTACCTTCCTCTTGCTAATTAACACCCTGGCCTTGGTGTTTAAATACCTTCACTTTGCAATAGGGAGGCGCAGGTGATATTCACATGACCCCTTGTGAAGGCTTGGAGCAAGTGCAGTTCTTACTTTATCTCTGGTGCTAAGAGGACATGTGTGCAATCTCTCTGAAGTCGACTCAAGCTAAGCTACTTCCCCGGTGTCTGTCTCCCATTGCTGTCTTTAGTGTAAGTGGTGACTGACTTGGGCTCATCCCCTCCATTCCCTAGCCAGACCCTAGCTCTAGGGAGAGACAGGGATTTAAGTTCCTGCTCAGCGATTGGTGAGCAAGCAATATAGGGACGGTAGGGAAGGACAGAGTGATATCAGATCAGCCTAGGAGGTCTCCACCCCCTCTGTCCTTATTGTCTGGGCTCCCTTCCCCTCATCCCTTCGTGTTGCACTTTCTCTTTCCTACACTGTGCGTGATATTATCACTGGCCGTGCACATTTAGAGAAAAAAAATGTTTTTTTTCCCTTTCTCCCTCGGTATGGGTTCAGTTGCAGAGCTCGCAGAGCGGCTGCGCAGTATGTCTCTGGAGGTGAATGACCTCCGCTGTTAGGTTCAGCAGCAGCATTAGCAGCTACAGGTCGCCAATGTGGGCCTCTTTGCTGGTAGGCCTGTCCAGCCTGAACCCAAGGTTGCCCTCCCGGACAGGTTTTCAGTAGGTAGGGACAAGTTTTTTGAACTCAAGGAGGCCTGCAAACTGTATTTTAAACTTTGTCCTTACTCCTCTGGAAATGAGGAGCATCGGGTTGGAATTGTTATCTCTCTACTGCAGAGAGATCCTCAATCATGGGCATTTTCTTTACTGCAGGATTCGGTTTGTCTCCAGTCTGTAGAGGGGTTTCTCGGGGCTCTGGCCCTCATCTATGATGATCCTGACCGAGTCGCCTTGGCTGAGTCTAGGTTACGTCGCCTTCAGCAGGGGAATCGGTCAGTGGAGATGTACAGTTCTGAATTCCGTAGATGGGCAACAGTTTCCAAATGGAATGACTGAGCCCTTAGAAGTCAATTTTCTGAAGGTTTTACTGAAAGGTTGAAAGATGCCTTGGCAGTATATGAAACCCCTCAGTCCTTGGAGGCTGCCATGTCGTTGGCCATATGTCTTGATAGGTGCCTTTGGGATAGAGGGGTGAGACCATCTTCTCCGGGGCCTTCTTGTTGGGGTTATGTACCTCTGCTGGGGGAGCGGTGTGGCGGTGAACCAGTACTGGGAAGGTGGAGGAACCCATGCAGTTAGCGTGTGCCTTTACATCATACATTTCCCCGGAGATTTGCAAGAAAAAAGGCGTATTTTTTTTGTGGGAAAAAGGAACATTTTATTGGGACCTCTCCTTCAATTCCTAAACAAAAGGAGACTCGATTAACTCTTGGTAGTCTGGAGTTGGATAAGCAAGGGGTGCATTTGTTGCCAATCTGCAGTTCCCGGTTTGTCCTGACAGCAGAGGCGGTGCTAGAGAGCAAAACCGAGAAACTTTCTGTGTTTGTTGACAGTGGAGCCAGAGTCAGCATGGTTGATGCTGAGTTTGCGAAAACTCATGGTCTTGCTTGCTGTACTTTAGGTAAACCTATTTCCATCTTTGCCATCGATTCGGTGCCACTTGCACAAAAAGCATTTACTCAGATTGTACATAATTTAAAACTGAGAGTGGGGTCAGTTCATTGTGAAACAATCCCTTGCTATGTCCTGGACAGTCTTCCCACCCCAATTGTTTTGTGTCTTCCCTGGCTGGTGAAACATAATTCGTTGGTGGATTGGCAAACCGGGGAGATTATTGAATGGGGAGATTACTGCCATGAGAACTGTTTAGATATTTCCTATGCTACTGTCTCTACAGAAATATTACCTGCTTTTCTGTCTGGTTTTGAGAACTTTTTTCTGAGAGGGGGTGCCAGGAATTGCCTCCTCATCATGCATATGACTGTCCTATTAACCTGTCCACTGGAGCTAAACTACCGTCCAGACTGTATAATCTTACGGGCCCTGAGAGACAAGGCATGAAGAATTTCATTGCGGAAAGTCTGGAGAAGGGACACATTAGGCCCTCATCTTCACTTGTGGTGGCAGAGTTCTTCTTTGTGAAGAAAAAAGATGGCTGTCTACGTCCCTGTTTAGAATTAAATCAAATTACCATGCGAGATCCATACCCTCTTCCTCTGATTCCTGATTTGTTCAGTCTGGATGTAGGAGCTAATGTATTCTCCATATTAGATTTAAAGAAGTTGTACACTACTTTATATTACCCCCCAATGTATCCCGCAGGGGCACTTCAGACGTTTTGAAAATACCTTACGTTGCTGATAATGCCTGTGAGCGGCACTATTGGTGGCCTCTCACAGGCATCACATGACCCTGTGCTGACGTCACGACAAGTGAGGCGTGACTCAGCGCTGGAGTCCCAGAGGTGGCTGCTGTAATTAGTGGAGGACAGAGGAGCCTCTTAAAGAAGAAGTTACAGGTCTGTGAGAGCCTGAAATCTTGCTTGTTTGTAATTGACCAAATACCTAAAGCCAAGCACACCATTATTTTTCTTATGAAATTCTCAATAAGTTTGATGTGTCACATGACCCTCTTCCCATTGAAAAAAATAAAGTTGGATCCAAAATGGCCAAATTCAAAATGGCCACCAGGGTCACCACCCATCTGGAAAAGTTTTCCCCCTCCCATATACTAATGTGCCACAAACAGGAAGTTGATATCACCAACCATTCCCATTTTATTTAGGTGTGTCCATATAAATGGCCCACCCTGTATACAGCAGAGACTGTATCCTATGTGATGTATTATCAGCAATCTCAGTGTATGGTATATGATCTATACAGCAGCCTCAGTGTAACCTATGTGATGTATGCAGCAGTCACAGTATCTCCAATGTGATGTATAGAGAAGTCTGTGTCTCCTTTGTGATGTACACTGCTCAAAAAATAAAGGGAACACTTAAACAACAGACTATAACTCCAACTAAATCAAACTTCTGTGAAATCAAACTGTCCACTTAAGAAGCAAGACTGATTGACAATCAATTTCACATGGTGTTGTGCAAAAGGAATAGACAATAGATGGAAATTATTGGCAATTATCAAGACACCCTCAATAAAGGAGTGGTTCTGCAGGTGGGGACCACAGACCACATCTCAGTACCAATGCTTTCTGGATGATGTTTTGGTCACTTTTGAATGTTGGTTGTGCTTTCACACTCATGGTAGCATGCGAAGGACTCTACAACCCACAGAATTTGCTCAGGAGGTATGGCAGCTCATCCAGGATGGCACATCAGTGCGAGCTGTGGCAAGAAGGTTTGCTGTGTCTGTCAGCGTAGTGTCCAGAGGCTGGAGGCGCTACCAGGAGACAGGCCAGTACACCAGTAGACGTGGAGGGGGCCATAGGAGGACAACAACCCAGCCGCAGGACTGCTACCTCTGCCTTTGTGCAAGGAGGAACAGGAGGAGCACTGCCAGAGTCCTGCAAAATGACTTCCAGCAGGCCACAAATGTGCATGTGTCTGCACAAACGGTTAGAAACTACTCCATGAGGGTGGTATGAGGGCCTGATGTCCATAGATGGGGGTTGTGCTCACACTGAGCACATGTGACAGACGTGACAGAGTCTGGAGACGCCGTGGAGAGCGATCTGTTGCCTGCAACATCCTTCAGCATGACCGGTTTGGCAGTGGGTCAGTAATGGTGTGGGGTGGCATTTCTTTGGAGGGCCACACAGCCCTCCATGTGTTCGCCAGAGGTAGCCTGAATGCCATTAGGTACCGAGATGAGATCCTCAGACCCCTTGTGAGACCATATGCTGGTACGGTTGGCCCTGGGTTCCTCCTAATGCAGGACAATGCCAGACCTCATGTGGCTGGAGTGTGTCAGCAGTTCCTGCAAGATGAAGGTATAGAAGCTATGGACTGGCCCGCCCCTTCCCCAGACCTGAATCCCATTGAGCACATCTGGGATATCATGTCTCGCTCCATCCACCAACGTTGGACCACAGACTGTCCAGGGGTTGGCGGATGCTTTTGTCCAGGACTGGGAGGAGATCCCACAGGAGACCATCTGCAACCTCATCAGGAGCATGCCCAGGCATTGTAGGGAGGTCATACAGGCACGTGGAGGCCACACACAATTCTGAGACTCATTTTGACTTGTTTGAAGGACATTACATCAAAGTTGGATCAGCCGGTAGTGTGTTCTTCCACTTTAATTTTTGGGGTGACTCCAATTCCAGGCCTCCATTGGTTAATAAATTTGATTTCCATTGATGATTTTTGTGTGATTTTGTTGTCAGCACATTCAACTTTGTACAGAACAAAGTATTCAATGAGAATATTTCATTCATTCAGATCTAGAATGTGTTATTTAAGTGTTCCCTTTATTTTTTTGAGCAGTGTATACACAGCAGTCTATGTATCCTATGTGATTTATACTGCAGACCTCCCACTGATTGAGTACTATAAACATTACATGAGCGGTGATGAACTTCCCACTTTAAGGAGACATACATTGAAATATACATATGCGTTTGAAACAATTTACTGCTGCGAGCAATTTTTTTTCAAAATTTGGTCAAGTGTGCTCCAGACTGACCGACACAAATCTGGAAAAGCAATTGCAAGTAGCAGCATCATTAATACCACCTAACATCACACATCTTACCAAAGAGAAGCATTCCAGCCACCATATTAAATGTGAGTTATTTAAATATTTGACGAAATATAGCAGGCTAATATTTAAGATGATTATTTTTTATGGCCTGCGAATGATGTAATAAATATCCACCTCCCCCTGCTAATCTCCCTCTTTTTACCTGCATGCCGCATGCTGTTTAAAGAATATCCATATACATTGGAATAAAGGACTTTTAGCCATGATGATCTGTTGTGTGCTGCTTTTCTATGCTTTTCTTTGCAATAAATATCCAAAAGGCCCATGACGATAAAAGGTTTTCCAATCCTGCCATTGGGCATAAATTGTGCACAGGAACAATTCAGGATGTTTATAGAAGTGTTTCATTTCTTTTGTGTACTTTAAGGACATTACCCCAGTTTATTGCAATAAGATCAACTTCCTGAAATGTATTGCTTTTGCAGCCCATCTACTAAACATATTATTAAAGGATAAGTGAAAACTCATTATTTTGTGATAAATATTACGTAACTCAACCCCAAAGCACATATTTGATACACTGTCTGGCCTATTGGTTCAAATTATGTTTAAAAATGTTCCCCCCTCCCCCTCTTGTTGGGTCCTACACCAGATACGAAAGATAAGTGTCTTTTATCATTGTACAGTTACGTCATATGTTGGCTCCCTGTCTTTGATGCAGGCTCAGGAACTGAGCGTACTCACAGTGTGCATGAGATTTCTTTGAATTGCTCTACTTTACTGGAACTGTAAGGCGCTGCATTTTTGACTCAGCGAAAATACGCAACTCATTGTGGGGACAAAGCCTCAAAGAGGTATGAAATGACAAGTCTACACTCACTCTATGTGACTTCAGACTTGTGAATCCTCCCAGCACAGGCACTTCACGCTGTGAGAATTCTCTGATACCAGCATCGGGAGGGGCAGTCACATGACCGCAAGTATGCGATATGGACACTTCTGGTCAGAACCCGACCACACTGTTTCTAGCCTTGTGCAATCCTCTTGTATTGAGCATAACGGAAACAGTCTAGTCTGGTTCTGGCCAAGAGTAAGTATATTGCATACTTGCAGTCACGTCACCACTGTTCCTAGCACTGACACCGGAGAATCCTCACAGCGTGCAGTGCGCTGGGAGGACTCACAAGTCTGCAGTTACATAGAGTGATTGCAAACTTAATATTTTAGACCGGACAACCCCTTTAAGGTCCATTTAGATGAGCTGATAATCAGCGAATGAGCGTTTATGAGAATGATTGTTTCTGATTATCAGCCCATGTAGACATTTCGATGATCCCCCAACAAATTAGCTAAATCAGGGATGTCAAACTCAAATACACAGAGGGCCATAATTAAAAGCTTGCACACAGTCGCGGAACAACCTAAAATTGTTCTAAAAAACAATGTCTACAATTGAAGAAGTTTTTCCTTATCAAATATAACGATGGAAACAAACTTAAAGTGGTTGTCCTATGAACAAATTAAAATTAAATTAACAGATCTTAAAATAAAATATTGGAATAATATAATATGTTATGTTAGAGCAGTGAAAAGCATATGGCCCAATGGCTAATTTAAATATGTAATAACAATGGATAAAAACCTTGAACACAGATGATAAACTATGATGCCAACAATAGTGCCTTCCAAATAGGTAAAAATAGTAAGATACCCCCACAGTGAATTCCTTTTCATGCATGGTATGATGACCCTGCACAGCCCTACGCACAGTATAATGGCTTCCACATAATCCTCCATACATTATACAGGGCCCCAAATAGTCCTCCATGCAGAATAATGGCCCCACATAGTCCTCCATACAGTATAATGAGCCCCACATAGTCCTCCATAAAGTATAATGAGCCCTGCATTGCCTTCCATACAGCATAATTGGCCTCATATAGTTCTCCATACAGTATAATGGGCCCTACATTGCCTTCCATACGGAATAACGGGCTTACATAGTGCTCCATACAGTATAATGGGCCCCACATAGTTCTCCATACAGTATAATGGGCCCACATAGTGCTCCATACAGTATAATGGCCCCACATAGTTCTCCATACAGTATAATGGCCCCACATATTGTTCCATACAGTATAATGGCCCCACAAAGTCCTCCATACAGTATAATGGGCCCTACATTGCCTTCCATACAGTATAATAGGCTCACATAGTGCTCCATACAGTATAATGGGCCCACAAAGTCCTCCATACAGTATAATGGGCCCTACATTGCCTTCCATACGATATAACAGGCTTACATAGTGCTCAATACAGTATAATGGGCCCCACATAGTTCTCCATACAGTATAATGGCCCCACATAGTGCTCCATACAGTATAATGGCCCCACAAAGTCCTCCATACAGTATAATGGGCCCTACATTGCCTTCCATATGGTATAACAGGCTCACATAGTGCTCCATACAGTATAATGGGCCCACAAAGTCCTCCATACAGTATAATGGGCCCTACATTGCCTTCCATACGATATAACAGGCTTACATAGTGCTCAATACAGTATAATGGGCCCCACATAGTTCTCCATACAGTATAATGGCCCCACATAGTGCTCCATACAGTATAATGGCCCCACAAAGTCCTCCATACAGTATAATGGGCCCTACATTGCCTTCCATACGGTATAAAAGGCTCACATAGTGCTCCATACAGTATAATGGGCCCACAAAGTCCTCCATACAGTATAATGGGCCCTACATTGCCTTCCATACGGTATAACAGGCTCACATAGTGCTCCATACAGTATAATGGGCCCCACATAGTTCTCCATACTGTATAATGCCCCCACATAGTTCTCCATACAGTATAATGGCCCCACATAGTGCTCCATACAGTATAATGGGCCCCACAAAGTCCTCCATACAGTATAATGGGCCCATGTACTACTCCATACAGTATAATGGGCCCACATAGTCCTCTATACAGTATAATGGGCCAAAATAGTTAACCATATAAAATAATGGGCCCCACATAAAAAAAAATGCTCACCTCTCCTCGTTTCCCCGCTGCTCCAGTCTCTGCAGCCCATATTCTGATTCTCTGCACTGTTCAGCACAGCGTGCTGTTGTAACGCTAATTGCGCCTGCTGCGCTGAGACATCAGATGCAGAGGGAGAATGATGGCGGAGGCAGCGTCAGCTGACACTCCCTCCATCATCATTACTATCAACTGTACCAAGGGCCCGCCCGCTGTCGTGGGCCAAATATACTCACCCTGCACGCTAGATTTGGCCCGCAGGGCACAGTTTGACATGTGTGAGCTAAACGCTTGTTGTTGGTGATCGGATCGTTTATGCCGGCATATAAATCATACTTATCAGCAGTTCATCAGGGGTTGTAAACATGAGATGTGCTGCCGATAACATGATGCTATATGGAGACAGAACAATTGTATTAATGATCATTCTGTTTCCATCAGTATTCATAGACCCGTGTTTACAGACCAGTAAGCTAGCGCAAATAGACATGTGTATTATCATAGATTCGACCAAAAGAGATGTCAAGAAGATGTTCCACAAAATAAAACTGTAGATTGTCTCTGTGAT
This sequence comes from Phyllobates terribilis, assembly GCF_046119375.1. Taxonomy (NCBI): domain Eukaryota; kingdom Metazoa; phylum Chordata; class Amphibia; order Anura; family Dendrobatidae; genus Phyllobates; species Phyllobates terribilis. The sequence goes on along the minus strand of NW_027362761.1, from coordinate 865,707,652 downwards.
GTGCTCAATATGAAGAAACTCATACAAAGAAAATGGAATTAGTGATTCATAGTTTCATCCTGCTATTATTATTATTGTTTAGAAAAGATAAAAGCTATTAAAGCATACGTTTAAGCCCCCGTCTCACATAGCGATATCGCTAGCGATATCGCTGCTGAGTCACGGTTTTGGTGACTCACCAGCGACCTCACCAGCGATGTCGCTATGTGTGACACTTTGCAACGATCAGGCCCCTGCTGTGAGGTCGCTGATCGTTGCAAAGTGTCCTGGATCATTTTTTGGTCGTTGGCCTCCCGCTGGCCAGCACACATCGCTGTGTGTGACCAGCGGGACCAACGATCTGGCTGGTAACCATGGTAAATATCGGGTTACTAGGGGCACGCGCGCACTTAGTAACCCGCTGTTTACCATGGATACCACTCTGCTACGGTGCACGGAGGCTCCCGCGCACCGTAGCAGAGTGGTATCCATGGTAAACAGCGGGTTACTAGGGGCACACGCGCACTTAGTAACCCGATGTTTACCATAGTTACCAGCCTGCTCCTGCTTGCAGCAGGCTGGTAACGGGAGCAGGACATCGTGGAACGATTCTTTCCACGATATCGCTGCTCCCCTGATCGCTGGTGAGCCTGCCTGTTTGACAGCTCACCAGCGATGTATTAGCGATGCAGCAACGATCCCTGACAGGTCGTATCGTTGTCGGGATCGCTGCTGCATCGCTTAGTGTGACGGGGCCTTTAGTCCGCGAAGCGCACTGCTACCTACACTACATTGCATTAGAGCACTTGAAGTTATCCGAGTCTGGAATATAAAGAAAAGCTATTTTAGGAACACATTATCTGTAGCAGCCTCATTACTATTCAAGTTCTAAATGTTTGTAAGAAAACAATTAACCTTCATGCTCAAAGACACTATAATAGCATAGCTTGAAAAATGAACGTTTTAAGGTCTACACATTGCTTTAGTATTCCACACTCCCTAAAATTGTGCAGCAAAACTACTTGTTCTACCACAAGTTGCTGCTGTTTTTCAGTGTAATTATTGGCCCTGCAGTTTTTACAGGTGACACTTTTTAACTTTTCACTTCTAAAAACCTCATAAACCAATAACTGCATTGCAAAACAGAGGCAACTTGTATCACACACACTATATTCTTTACTCTGCAATGTGTGAACCTAATCTGATTATTACTCCAAACACAGCACTGTAAGGCCCCGATCACACATCAGTATTTGGTCAGTATTTTACATCAGTATTTGTAAGCCAAAACCAGGAGTGGAACAATCAGAGGAAAAGTATAATAGAAACAAGTCACCACTTCTGCACATTTCACCCACTTCTGGTTTTGGCTTACACATACGGTTGTGAAATACTGACCAAATACTGAATGTGTGAACATGGCTAAAGGATAAAACAGAGGCCACCTGGGTGTACAACCACTGTAACTTTAGAATTGATTATTAAGTATAGAAATTTTTTCTGCAAAATAGCTCAAACGGTTTTGGAAAGTGAAACAGCTGTTTTCATAAAAAATCAGGTGCCAATTATATATTCAATTAACCCCTTGAAGACATCGGCCATAAATATACGGCACCGCGAGAGGTGGTACATTCCTGCAAACTGCCATACATGTACGGCATGACGATCGGACGGGCTCACGCCGAGCGTTGGTGCAATCAAATGCTGATGTCAGCTCTATATAAGAGCTGACACCCTGCAGCAACACCCACGATCAGTGGTAGAGCCAATCACCGACCTGAAACCCCTTTGATGCCGCTGTCAATAAAGACAGCGACATCGATCGGCATTGCAAAGGGGGGTAGCTCCCGCTATACTTTGATCGGCACAACGAAATTGCGAGCCGAAAGATGACTGCGGGGTCCCCCAGGGGTGGTGGCCTGTAAGCTCCTGCTCAGATCAGGAGCTGACACGCCTCCTCCCTGTCTGCGATGCGCTGAGCTAATGCTTTGCAATGCAAAATCATTGCAGAGTATTAGATCAGCAATCAGGGCAGAGAAAGTTGATGTCCCATCCTGGAACAAGGTAAAAAAAAAAAAAAAGTTTAAATTGTAAAAATATCTAAAAAAAACTAATCATAGAATAAAGAATAAAAAAAAATGCAAAACTATTAATCCAATAAATACATATATTTATGTAAAAACAAAAATAAACAAATAAAGCAAACATATTTGGTATCACCGCGTCGAGAAAGACCTGACCTATAAAACTGTCCTACTAGTTAACCCCTTTAGTGAACACCATAAAAAAATTAATAAATAACTTGGTGAAAAACAATGCTTTTTCATCATACTGCTGAACAAAAAGTCGAATGTAAATAAAAATGGTATCTCTGAAAACATCATCTTGTCCCGTAAAAAAATAAGCTGCTCTATCAAAGGGGAAATAAAAAAGTTATAGCTCTCAGAATAAAGCGATGCAAAAACAATTATTTTTTCTATAAAAAAGTTTTATTATGTAAATACGCCAAAACTTTATAAAAAATTATATAAATGTGGTATCGTTGTAATCGTACTGACCCGAAGAATAAAGGTGTCTTATCACTTTTACCACACGGGGAACAGCATAAAAAAATCCTGAATTACTGTTTTTTGTTTATTCTGCCTCCCAAAAATCGGAATAGAAAGTGTCGTCACTGCATTCTGGGTCTTCTATCCTTTGGATTACGGTATCGGAGAGAATGAGACACAGGACAGGATGTTTGTGTCTAAACATGCTCTAAACTTTATTACAAAACACAGGGCTAATATACACCCTGAAGGCAGGAAACGGATTTACCATATATGGTTCGATTATACAGTTTAGCTGAACAAGCGAAAAAGCTAGCTTCTGTATGCTTTAAATATTTAATTAGACGTATCTGGTTAGCAAGGCCACGTTATCTTCTTGTAAGAACACATTATTGCTACAAGAAGAAACATCTGGCCAGGGAGGACACGTTATCTTCTTAGCAAGGACACACTATTGATACAAGAAGGAACATTTCAGCTTGCTGTTGTTTTCACCTAAAATAACTGTCAGACTTATATAGCATAGATGGGGCCTTTAAACTTGAGGGACTCCATCTTCTGCTATAACATTCCATCCTTTTGTTCCTTCATTTATCAATACGAATCTCTATATTTTCTTTTAGTACAACACTGAATACACATTAGAAAAAGCTTAAAAACCAAATAAACCGCAAGACACATTAGCAAAACCTGTAAAATAGCTTGTACTATACCAGCCAACCACCCACCGATACCTTTAAACCAATTTGCGGGATTTAGAAAGGAAAATCTCTGTGTGGAATTATTGGCCAAAGTATCTGAACAGTTCACCCAAAAGTTTATCTCTTCCCGTGAGACTGGGACAGCGAGAAAGGGTATGCTGGTGGATGTCACAGGGGCATGTGTACATATCCAACAATTAGCAATGGTCTGGTTTTGCTTCTTTTAGTCTATCGATTAGAGCAAGATGGTGTCTAATGAATCTATTGTCATCTCCATCCATGGTGCCTAACGTAGTCCATGCACCTGTGGTCGCAAGGATGCAGGTAAGTATAAACAATGTCATCATTCTTTGTCCGCTGGTTCTCCTAGTATCTTTTTGCAATGGGACGCGTGGATCCAGGCCTCTTTTCCCTCTAGCTTAACGGCTGTGCTTGTGGTCAGCAGAACTTGAAAGGGTCCGTCAAACCGTGGATCTAGGCTTTTCCTCACCTGTCTTTTTATAACCACCCAGTCTCCAGGTTGCAGCGTATGGCTGCTAGAGTCTTGATCTGGATCTGGAAGAGAACTGAAGACATTATCATGTACTTGCTTAATCTTTTTGTGTAAAGCCCTCACGTAGGAACTTAGCACATGGTTATTCATTTCTAATGCTTGCGGATAGAAACACCCTAGGCTGGGTACGTTGCCAAACAATATCTCATATGGAGAGAGTCCAGTCTTTCTATTGGGCGTGTATCTTACTGAAAACAGAGCAAGCGGTAAACAGTCCGGCCATGGTTTTCCTGTCTCAGCCATGGCTTTCTGAATTTTTAATTTCAATGTCCCATTCAGTCTTTCCACTTTACCACTACTTTGCGGGTGATATGGGGTGTGGAATGCTTGTTGAATTCCTAGAGCTGACATGACTTCATTCATTATTTCACCTGTGAAGTGTGTACCTCTGTCACTCTCAATTACCTCTGGTACCCCATACCTGCAGACCACTTCCGCAAGCAGTTTCTTTGCGGTTGCCGCAGCCGTGGCTTTGGCAATTGGGAAAGCCTCTGGCCATCCTGAGAACAAATCAATACAGACCAACACATATTCCCATGATCCTGACTTTGGCAGCTGAATATAATCAATTTGCAGTCTCTGGAATGGATAGAGGGGCCGGGGGGTGTATTTGAGTGGTGTTTTAACTACTCTACCCTGATTATGTGTAGCACATATCATGTACCCTTGTACCAGGTTTTCAATACAGGTGGAGAATCCTGGTGCCACCCAATGTTTCTGCATCACACTCATCACACCCGTTTTAGATTGGTGTGTCGGCCCATGTAGCATCTGGGCAGCTGCTGGGTACAGTGCCCTTGGAAGGCATCGTCGTGTCCCTTTCCCCCATACCCCATTTGCTTCATTCAGGCATGCACCTTCCTTTAACCACTTATCAACCTCCTCCTTTTGAGCCTGAGCCTGCATTTGGGATAAGATGTCCTCCGACACAAAGGGGTTTTTAGGGGCACTTAACTGACGTACTGTTGACCCTTGTTGCGGCTTACAGGCTGCTGTTTTTGCCGCTGCATCTGCCATCGCATTACCTCTGCTTACCTGGTCGGTGCGTCTGGTATGTGCTCTTACCTTTATGACAGCTACCTTTTTGGGTAGTTGTAGTGCATCAATTAACTGCTGGACCGCATCAGCATTCTTAATGGGGTGTCCTGCTGCCGTCAGGAAACCTCTTGACTTCCATATGGGACCAAAATCATGCGATATACCGAATGCGTACCTAGAATCTGTGTAAATGTTAACAATACTACCTTCAGCTAGTTTACAGGCCTCGGTTAGGGCCCTAAGTTCGGCCTCTTGAGCCGATTGGTGTGGGAGCATTGGTTCTGCCTTGATTAGTGCATTGAGGGAGACAACTGCATATCCAGTATGGAAGGTACCTGAATCGTCCTGATGACGGGATCCATCTACAAAAAAATTCAAAATCTGCATTTTGTAATTCATGTTCAAATACAGTAGGTAAACCTGCCGTTTCTTGTGCCATTATTTGTACACAGTCATGAGGAACTTCCTCTCTTGGATCTTCCCTAAAAAGCACAGTACCTGACCCCTCCTTCAGATCCGAGAGAGGTATTTAAGTTGCTGGGTTCAAAGTAGTACACCTCTGTAAAGAAACATTGGGAGGCATTAACAGTGCACATTGTAACCTAAGATGACGTGCTGCTGAGAGATGAGCGGGTTGCACTTGGTTCAATATAGTGTAGACATCATGAGGTGTTAGAACGGTGAGCGGGTGGTCAAGAACAATGTCTGCGGATTTATGGAGTAATAGTCCAACAGTATGTAGAGCACGTACGCAGGATGGTGCACCTCTGATTACCGCATCTAATCTGCCACTAAAATAGGCAACAGGTCGCTGATTATCACCGTGTGTTTGAGTTAAAACTCCTGCTGCATGTCCAGCTTGCTCGTGAAGGTACAGAGTAAATGGGAGCTCATAATTAGGGGTACCCAAAGCTGGAGCAGCCAAAATACGGTTCTTGAGAGAATAAAAACAGTCTATTGCCTCTGGTGTTAGTACAAAAGGTGTTGGGGTAAGACAGTCATAGAGGGGCTGCATTAAAACAGAGACGGCATGAATCCACTGTCTGCAATAGGAAACAAGTCCAAGAAAAGTTCTGAGGGCTGCAACATTAATGGGGACGGTGAATGCCTGTACTGCTTGTTTGCGTGCATTTATTAAATGATGAGCTTCTGGTGTAATGCAATGTCCCAAAAAGGTGACTAAAGATTTACAAAACTGAAGCTTATCTTTCGATGCCTTGCAGCCAGCGTGATAGAGAAACAACATAAGTGTAACGGGTCTGGGAGGCGGAACCTCTGAGCTACTATACAAGGGGGCAGTCCTTGTAAGGGAGCGGGTGGCGACCAGGGAAGACGGGCAGGAGGTCACAGCAGGTGACCGGGACAGTCTCTGAGTGAACGGGCTGGAGGTCACGGCAAGTGACCGTGGCAGTCTCTGGATGAACGGGCTCATGGTCACGGCAAGTGACCGGGGCAGTCTCTGAATGAACGGGCAGATGGTCACGGCAAGTGACCGGGGCAGTCTCTAGGTAAAGGGTTGGTACGACCTGTGGCGGCTGATGATAGACGTGAGCTCCCAGGTGAGCAGGCGAGAGTCTCTGGATGAACGGGTGGTCACAGCATGTGACGGCGGAGCCTCCAGGAAGACCAACAGACAGGCGGCAGATGAGCGCTCCCAGGTGAGTGGGCAGAAGTCTCTGGACAGGCAGGTGGTCACAGCACATGACGGCAGAGCCTCCAAGTAGGCTAGCAGGCAGGTAGCTGGTGTGTGCTCCCAGGTGAGCGGGCAAGCTGGTCCATAGACAGACTGACAGCAGTTGGAAGGCAGACCGTCGGACCTCAGGCAAGCAGGCAGGTGGCTGATGTGCGCTCCCAGGTGAGCGGGCAGGCTGGTCCTTAGACAGACTGACAGGAGTAGTAAGGCAGACCGTCGGACCTCAGACTAGCAGGCAGGTAGCAGATAATCAGGCAGGAATCTGGCAGGTAACTGGCAGGTAACTGGCAACGGGACCTGAGGGCTGAAGCAGAGTAGTGAACAGTGCAACAACATTGCTCGGGCACCTCCATTTTGGAGGAGGTGCCTTATATATGGTGAAGTCCTCCGGCCATTGGCCGGGGACTCCTTAGGATGGCGCGCGCGGCCCCTTTAAGAGGGAGGGAGAGCGCGCGCGCCCTAAGCACAGTGGACAGGAAGGAGCGCGCTCTGCCAGCAGAGCGGGAGGAGGACGCCGGGCACGGAGCAGGGAGGTGAGGGGAACAGCGTCCCTGCCTAGCAGAGGGCAGGGACGCCGGCGCTACAGTACCCCCCCCTTTAGGCCCCCCCTTTTTTAGGCCAGACAGAAATTTAGCTAGGATAAGAGGGGCATGGATGTTCTCCCGGGGCTCCCACGTTCTCTCCTCAGGACCAAACCCCCTCCAATCTACTAGAAAAAAGGTCTTTCCTCTTACCCTTTTGGTGGTCAGAATGTTCTCTACCTCAAACTCGTTTTCAGCAGAAACCGGAGCAGGGGGCGTACCTGTAGACTTGGAAAAAGAGTTAAGTACCACAGGTTTGAGGAGAGATACATGGAAGGAGTTAGGGATCCGTAAGTTGGCCGGGATTTTTAATTTATAGGCCACCGGGTTGATCTGACTGATGACCTCCAGAGGACCGATGAACCGAGGCCCTAACTTGTAAGAAGGTATCTTGAGTCGGACATATTTAGACGAGAGCCAGACTTTATCTCCAGGATGAAATTGTGGAGGATCCAGGCGTTTTTTGTCAGCGTGTCTTTTCATTCGTTCGGACGACTGGAGGAGTGCGGATCGGGTACTCTCCCAAATGGAGGAAAATTTGCTAACGAGAGATTCCGCAGCCGGGTTGTCCACAGAGGTGGAGACAGGAAAAGGAATCCGAGGATGCTGACCGAAGACTACAAAAAACGGGGATTTGGAAGAGGATTCGCTCTCGTGATTGTTATAGGAGAACTCGGCCCATGGTAGGAGATCCACCCAGTCAGAATGATGGGCATTAACGAAGTGCCGGAGGTAACTGGTCAGGTTCTGATTGATCCGCTCCACTTGACCATTAGACTGTGGGTGGTAAGCGGAAGAGAAGTCCAGGGTGACGTCTAGCAGTTTACAAGTGGCTCTCCAGAAACGTGAGGTGAACTGTACCCCACGATCCGACACGATGTGGAGGGGCAGGCCATGAAGACGGAAGATGTGGAGGATAAAGTCTTTAGCCAGCTCGGGTGCAGACGGGAGACCAGGCAGGGGAATAAAGTGAGCCATCTTGGAAAAGCTGTCAGCGACCACCCAAATGACCGTACAACCGGCAGAGACGGGGAGATCAGTTATGAAGTCCATAGCAATATGCTGCCAGGGGGCAGCAGGCACAGGAAGCGGAAGAAGGCGACCGGCTGGCAGGTGTCTCGGGACTTTGTTGCGGGCGCAGGACACACAGGCAGAAACAAAGTCTATTACGTCCTTGTGCAGGGTAGGCCACCAGTAGTGCCGGGCAATAAGCTGGAGGGTCTTTTTCTGACTGGCATGGCCAGCTAGTTTAGACGAGTGACCCCAGTGTAGGATCTTCTCCCGATCAGGTACTGATACGAACGTCTTACCGGGAGGGAGACGATTTAGGCTCACGGGAGCCACCTGCATTACTCTGGCGGGATCGATGATATGTTTAGGTTCTTCCTCGAGATCGGACACCAGAAAGAATCGGGACAAGGCATCTGCTTTGACGTTTTTGTCAGCCGGGCGAAAATGAAGAACAAAATCAAAGCGAGCAAAAAAACAAGGACCACCGGGCTTGGCGCGGGTTAAGTCTCTGGGCATGCTGGAGGTAAGCCAAGTTCTTGTGGTCAGTGTAAATTATTACCGGGTGAAGAGCCCCCTCGAGTAGGTAACGCCACTCCTCCAATGCCAGTTTGATGGCCAATAACTCTCGGTCTCCTATGGAGTAGTTGCGCTCAGAAGAGGAGAAGAGTTTGGAGAAGAAGCCACAAGTTACCATTCTCCCGGAAGATGATTTTTGAGTAAGTACCGCTCCGGCTCCAGAGGAGGAGGCGTCAACTTCCAGGAAGAACTGCTTGTTGCCGTCCGGGCGATGCAGCACCGGGGCGGAAGAGAAGGCCTGTTTTAGGGAAAGAAAGGCCTCCTCTGCTTCGGGTGGCCACTCTTTGGGATTAGTGCCCTTACGGGTGAGCGCGGAAATTGGTGCAGTCCGGGAAGAGAAGTGTGGTATGAAGAGGCGGTAGTAGTTGGCAAAGCCCAGGAATCGCTGAATGGCCTTCAACCCCTCCGGTCGAGGCCATTTCTCGATGGCAGACAGTTTCTCTGGATCCATTCGTAGGCCGGTCTGAGAAATAATGTAGCCCAAAAACGGAAGCGAGGTCTGCTCAAAGAGGCATTTCTCGTATTTAGCGAAGAGGTGATTCTGCCTGAGCCTGAGCAGGACCTGACGAACGTCCCTCCGGTGAGTCTGGAGATCCGGAGAGAAGACCAAGATGTCGTCCAGGTACACCACTACGCAGGAGTAGAGAAGGTCCCGGAAGATGTCATTGACCAACTCTTGAAAGACGGCAGGAGCGTTACAGAGACCAAAGGGCATTACCAGATATTCATAGTGGCCGTCCCGGGTGTTGAATGCCGTCTTCCATTCATCCCCCTGACGGATACGAACCAGGTTGTACGCCCCACGGAGGTCCAGTTTGGTGAAGATTCTAGCCCCCCTCAGACGATCAAATAACTCCGGAATGAGCGGAAGGGGGTACTTATTCTTCACCGTGATCTGGTTAAGGCCTCTATAGTCTATACAGGGACGGAGAGAGCCGTCCTTCTTTTTGACGAAAAAGAAGCCTGCTCCCGCCGGGGAGGTAGATTTCCGGATGAATCCCCTGGCCAGATTCTCCTCAATATATTCGGACATCGACCGGGTCTCAGCAGCGGATAAAGGATAAATACGCCCACGGGGAGGAGTAGTACCAGGTAACAGGTCGATAGGGCAGTCGTATGGTCTATGAGGAGGTAGTGTCTCTGCCTCCTTTTTATTAAAGACATCAGCATAAGACCAATAAGGAATCGGAAGTCCAGGTAGATTAGCTGGGGTAGGAGAAGGACGGACGGGATGGACGGGAACCAGACAGGTATTATGGCAGTCCTGTCCCCAGCGAAGGACTTCTCCGGTCTGCCAGTCAAGCACGGGTGCATGTCTCTGGAGCCAAGGTAGGCCTAGCAAGAGGGCGTGAGAGAGTCCAGGCAGAACATGAAAGGAGATACTCTCAGAATGCAGCATTCCCACCTGCAGAGTAATGGATTCGGTGATGAGTTGGATGGGGCGAGGTAAGAGGCCCCCATCCACGGCAGCAACAGACAAGGGTACAGCCAGAGGTTTGGTGGGGATGCGGTATTTCTCTACCAGGGACTGTGAAATAAGATTCCCGGCTGCTCCAGAGTCAAGTTGGGCTAGTTCGAAATAACGGTTCTCCCCGCAGACGATTGAGACTGACAGCAGCAGAGATGAAGAGGATTTATTCTTGTCTAGGTTGACCTCTCTGAGCGAACCTAGACACAGGCGTTTCCCGACCTCTCCGGGCAGGCACGGATCCGGTGCTCCTTACTGCCACAGAAGAAGCAGCTCCCTTCGGCACGGCGTAAGTCCTGACGGGTTTTGACCATCTTGGTCTGGTCAACCTGCATAGACTCAGGAGAGTGTACCTGGGTAGAGACGGAGGGAGTGACGGGTTTCTGAAAAGTAGGAGCTAGACATGGTAACCTCCTCTCACGGGTGACCTCTTTGGCACGCTCCTGGAACCGTAGGTCAATCCGGGTGGCAAGTTCATCTTTAATACGGCCGGACAGACCCTCCCAGAAGACGGATACCAGAGCGTCGTTATCCCAGGCCAGCTCGGAGGAAAGGGTACGGAACCGTATGGCATATTGGCCCACGGTGAGACTTCCCTGACGGAGGCGTAGCAGTGATGATGCGGATGAGGTCTTCCGTCCGGGTTCGTCGAAGACTTTCCGGAAAGCCGTGAGAAAAGCAGGCAAGTTGGACACCAGGGGGTCTCCTCTCTCCCATAGAGGATTTAGCCAGGCCAGGGCCTCCCCGGTGAGATGGGACATGATGAATGCAATTTTGGCCCGGTCGGAGTTAAACTGGTGGGACAATAGTTCAAAGTGCAGGGCGCACTGATTTATGAAGCCCCGAGCCTGGGCGGAGTCGCCTCCGAAGCGAGGAGGTGCAGAAAGCCGGGGTCCGGGGTAGGATACCATGGTATTAGTGGGCAGCGGAGCTGCCGGATTGCGAGACATGGCACTGGCGGAGGTTGCTGGTGGAGCAGTCAGAGTGTCCAGGCGAGTATTGACATTCCGCAGGTGACCCAGGATGGACTCCTGTTGGGACCTTTGACGGGACAGTTCATGACACAGGTCCGAGAGCGAGGGAGCTTGGGTGCCACCGGGTTCCATGGCCCGAGCAAACTGTAACGGGTCTGGGAGGCGGAACCTCTGAGCTACTATACAAGGGGGCAGTCCTTGTAAGGGAGCGGGTGGCGACCAGGGAAGACGGGCAGGAGGTCACAGCAGGTGACCGGGACAGTCTCTGAGTGAACGGGCTGGAGGTCACGGCAAGTGACCGGGGCAGTCTCTGGATGAACGGGCTGATGGTCACGGCAAGTGACCGGGGCAGTCTCTGGATGAACGGGCAGATGGTCACGGCAAGTGAGCGGGGCAGTCTCTAGGTAAAGGGTTGGTACGACCTGTGGCGGCTGATGATAGACGTGAGCTCCCAGGTGAGCAGGCGAGAGTCTCTGGATGAACGGGTGGTCACAGCATGTGACGGCGGAGCCTCCAGGAAGACCAACAGACAGGCGGCAGATGAGCGCTCCCAGGTGAGCGGGCAGAAGTCTCTGGACAGGCGGGTGGTCACAGCACGTGATGGCAGAGCCTCCAGGTAGGCTAGCAGACAGGCAGCAGATGAGCGCTCCCAGGTGAGCGAGCAGGAGTCACTGGACAGGCAGGTGGTCACAGCACGTGACGGCGGAGCCTCCAGGTAGACTAGCAGGCAGGTAGCTGGTGTGTGCTCCCAGGTGAGCGGGCAGGCTGGTCCTTAGACAGACTGACAGGAGTAGTAAGGCGGACCTCAGACTAGCAGGCAGGTAGCAGATAATCAGGCAGGAATCTGGCAGGTAACTGGCAGGTAACTGGCAGGTAACTGGCAACGGGACCTGAGGGCTGAAGCAGAGTAGTGAACAGTGCAACAACATTGCTCGGGCACCTCCATTTTGGAGGAGGTGCCTTATATATGGTGAAGTCCTCCGGCCATTGGCCGGGGACTCCTTAGGACGGCGCGCGCGGCCCCTTTAAGAGGGAGGGAGAGCGCGCGCGCCCTAAGCACAGTGGACGGGAAGGAGCGCGCGCTGCCAGCAGAGCGGGAGGAGGACGCCGGGCACGGAGCAGGGAGGTGAGGGGAACAGCGTCCCTGCCTAGCAGAGGGCAGGGACGCCGGCGCTACAATAAGCGATATAGTTGCACTATGACATTGTTTCCTGGAGGGGGCACAAATGAGCAGGTCATCGACATATTGCAAAACAACGATATGTGGTTCAGACCATCCCTCCAGTATTTCCTGCAGACTTGCAGTGTACATTGTGGGTGAATTCTGGGCACCCTGTGGCAACACTGTCCAAGTATATTGACTACCCTGGAATGTAAAAGCAAACAAGTACTGGCAGTCAGGATGTAATGGTACACTGAAAGATGCATTTGCCAAATCGACCACTGAAAAACAGAGAGAGTTAGAAGGTATCTGTGACAGGAGAGTATGCGGGTTGGGCACAACTGGTGTTAGAAGTTCTGTGGCTTTGTTAACCAACCGGAGGTCATGGACCATTCTATATGCGGCTGGTTGTCCTGGCACACTCTTTTTCTTTACTGGGAACAGGGGAGTGTTGCAAGGGGACTGGATTTTGACTAGGACGCCCCTGTGTAGTATCCCCCCGAGCTAAGGGGATACTGCCTCTGTTGAGGCAAGATTGCTCCTGGTTTTAATTTCACCATTACTGGTTGAACTCTTAACCTACCAACATCTGTTTTGTCTGAGGCCCAAAAATCATGTGGCACAGCATGCTCCAATATCGGGGGAAACTCATTTGTCTCTTCTATGCTGGCAATATCTAGTGACATAATTTTGCAAAGGGTACTTGGTTTTAAACCTGGGGTCATGGTGACGGTGCCATCGGGATGATACTCAATATGTGCTTGTAATTGGGACAACACATCATTTCCCAAAAGGTTACATTGGCCTCGGGGCGATACCATGAGCTGGCTATGTACAGTAGCTCCTTGAATTTGCAGGGGAATTCTCTTGGTGACAGGAAGCAGGACAGACAGGGAATTGAAAGGGGTGGCAATGACATGATGTGAAAAATCAGTGTCAGTGTATGGCCAATCACCTTGCGTAATTACTGAATTGTCGGCCCCCGTATCTACTTGGAAATCGATTTCATGTCCCCCTGGTAGGTTCACCTGCACTGTACAACTGGGAGTTGGGGGTAAGGAGATGAGGGGGTTCATGTGCAAGCTACCCTCATCCTATGGGGGCGTTGTTTGGTCGGCTGGAGGACCCGTACTCTGAGCATTTGGATACGGGTTGGTCCTACAGTTCTTTCTAAAATGTCCTGGCTTTTTACATCCATAACACAGTTTCTGTCCTCCTCCTTCAGTCCGTCCTCTGCCTCTGTTGTTTCTGGGGGTCGTCTCTACTATATGTATTCTGGCAGCTCTTTTTGCCTGCGCTATGTCATGCTGTGCCCCCTGAGCTAATCTAGCTAAATCTTCTGCCTTCACTGATCTCCAGTCCGGTCTACTTGCTTTTACCTTCTCTGCAATCTCTTTCTTTAGTCCATTCATGAAAGCACTTGCTAATACCCTCTCACTAGTCTTATTCCCGGGGTTGAACCCCATTTCTGACCAGGTTTTCTTTAGTGCATAGAAATAATCCTTAGGATCTTCCTCCTTCCCCTGCACTCTATCTTCTAGTGTAACTTTCTTTTCTGCTTGCCTGTCTTGACATGCTTTTACCAACGCTTTTGCGTACAGAACCCCGGCTGCTGCATCATTAGCCTCCGCTACATCAGGGCCCGTTCTACTGTCATATTGTTTATAAGTTTCGTCCGTCAGTCTGTCATACCGAGCTTCATCTGCCAATTTCCCCTTAATTACCCCTTGCAGATCTATTCTAGTGGCATGGTACGTATCCTGTATGGTGGTGATCATTCTAGCGAAACCCATAGGGGACTGGGACGGATCCGGCAGCTGGGAGATCAGTGCCAACTGCTCTGAGGGACTCCATGGTCTATACATTAACATTGTATGAGCTTCCTGACCTGGAACCACTGCATCCCCCCCTGCTGCTGCTGCTGCTCCCGGTGCTCCTGGCACAACTACCGTCCTCATTGGGAATAGACTAGCTGGGTGGGGTCTCGGTCCTCCACATGCCACACAGATGTCTACTGTCAAGGGGTTCTGCTGTCCACATCTGGGGCAAACCCAACAATTGGGTTCCTGAGAATTCTGGTACTGGGGTGGGGGTGACGTCGGGAGCGGACAGGGAGGAAAATCTGTCATTCCAGTTTTTGTCAGTCTGTAACATCCGTCTCCTAGTTCTTCAATCTTTCCTTCAAAATAAGCGCATGCATTCATCCATACATCCACTGTCCCTAACAGACCCTTATCTTTCAGCCATCCATGATAGGAGTTAAAGAAGGATTTCCATTTCTCTCCATTCATCTCTCCATTCTCATTCATTCACGCTTTACACAATATTTTGTCAATTCCAATCAGTGCCTGTTTCCCTTCTCTGCGTACTACTAAGTCTTTGGCTATAATGCCTTCCTTGGCATTTTGGTTCCCCATTCTTTTGGTTCTCCTCACCTAGAAGAGACTCCTCAGTCACTTAGACAATGGTCACTTAGACAATGGGCCACAAAGGTTTCTGAACCATTCCACTACTAGCCTTCCAGGACTTATACGCCAACCAGAAAAACAGACCAAAAACACCAATTCCGAGACACACCCACAACACAATCATTGGATCCATACTTTCATTCTTAAGTTCTCCAAAGGATAGAAGGCAGGACTGTCAATTTGTCTGAGGGATTCTACTGGTTCAAAGGGACCTGAGCTTGACAACAATCTGTGAATTACTTAAACTTTATTACAAAACACAGGGCTAATATACACCCTGAAGGCAGGAAACGGATTTACCATATATGGTTCGATTATACAGTTTAGCTGAACAAGCGAAAAAGCTAGTTTCTGTATGCTTTAAAATATTTAATTAGACGTATCTGGTTAGCAAGGCCACGTTACCTTCTTGCAAGAACACATTATTGCTACAAGAAGAAACATCTGGCCAGGGAGGACACGTTATCTTCTTAGCAAGGACACGCTATTGATACAAGAAGGAACATTTCAGCTTGCTGTTGTTTTCACCTAAAATAACTGTCAGACTTATATAGCATAGATGGGGCCTTTAAACTTGAGGGACTCCATCTTCTGCTATAACAAAAGCGATCAAAAAAACATTATGTGACCAAAAATGGTGCCAATAAAAATGTCAACTCGTCCCACAAAAAACAAGCCCTCACATGACTGTCAGCAGAAATATATAAAAATCATAGCTCTCAAAAAATGGGGATGCAAAAGCTTGTTTGAAAAATAACATAGTAACATAGAAACATAGTTTGTAAAGCCGAATAAAGACTTGCGTCCATCAAGTTCGACCTGTTAGTTCTGTAATTGCTAAAGTTGATCCAGAGGAGGGCAAAAACCCCAAATGATTTGGCCAATCTTCACCTGAGGAAAAATTCCCTCCCGATTCTGAAACCAGCAGTCAGAATAAATCCCTGTATCAACCTACTATTTTATTTTATTTTTAAGTATATGCTGAAATCTGCCTGGTATCTAGAAATGCATCCAGTCCCCGCTTGAACTGGTGTAGTGAATCCGACATTACCGTCTCCTCACTCAGTGAATTCCATATTCTCACTGCTCTTACCGTAAAGAACCCCTTCCTATGCTGGTGCTGAAACCTTTTCTCTTCCAGTCTTAGTGAGTGCCCTCTTGTTACCGTAATATCCCTCCTTTTGAACAAATCCCGGGCAAGATCTCTATACTGTCCCCTAACATATTTGTACACATTTATTATGTCCCCCCTCAACCTTCTCTTTTCCAGGCTGAATAGTCCTAATTTTGCCAACCTCTCTGGGTATTGCAGTCCCTCCATTCCCTTTATTAATTTTGTTGCCCTCCTTTGTACCTTTTCAAGCTCATTTATATCCTTTCTATATATTGGGGCCCATAACTGAGCACAGTATTCCAAGTGTGGTCTGACCAGTGCTTTGTACAGTGGAAGAACAATGTTCTCATCCTTTGCAGCTATACCTCTTCTGATACATCCCATTACCCTGTTTGCCCTTACAGCAGCGGCCTGACTTTGGGCACTCCAATTTAGTTTGCTATCAATCAAGATGCCTAAGTCCTTCTCCATCTCTGAATTCCCCAATGATTTCCCATTCAGTGAGTACTGGTGACTTCCATTTTTCCTTCCCATATGTATGACCTTACATTTCTCCTCGTTAAACCTCATTTGCCATTTAATGCTCCACCTACCCATCTTATCCAAATCCCTCTGTAGGTCTGCACTGTCCTCTTTTGTATTAATTGTTTTACATAACTTTGTGTCATCTGCAAATATTGATATTTTACTATTTATCCCGTTGACTATGTCGTTAATAAAGATATTAAATAACATTGGGCCTAGTACAGACCCCTGTGGTACCCCACTAGTGACGCTTACCCAATCTGAGTATATTCCATTTATAACCACCCTCTGCCTTCTATCCTTTAGCCAGTTAGCTACCCACTTGCAGACATTTTCCCCCAGCCCCATCATTCTCATTTTGTATACCAACCTATTATGTGGCACGCTATCGAACGCTTTTGAGAAGTCGAGATACACGACATCCACTGGTTCCCCCTGATCTACTCGAGAGCTAACCTCCTCGTAGAAGTCAATCAGGTTTGTTTGGCAGGAGCGATTCCTCATGAATCCATGTTGGTTCGGGATTTAAAGATTATTAGCATCAAGATGCTCCGTAATTGCCTCTTTAATGAAGCTTTCAAAAATTTTGCCCACAACGGACGTCAGACTCACCGGCCGATAGTTTCCGGCGTCACTTTTCGCTCCCTTTTTGAATATTGGCACTACATTCGCCTGTCGCCAATCAAGTGGCACAGACCCAGTCTCAACAGAGTCCTTAAATATAAGATATAACGGTCTGTCTATCACATTACTTAGTTCCCTTAGTACCCGTGGGTGTATGCCATCAGGTCCTGGTGATTTGTTTATTTTAATGTTACTGAGGCGTTTCTGTACCCCAGCTTGGGTTAGATTTGTCATACTTAGTGGAGGATTAAGTTTGTCACTTCTCATTTCTCCTGTTAGTTTGATTTCCTTTGTGAAAGTTGTCGAAAAAAATTTATTTAATAGATTAGCTTTATCCTCATCTTTCTCTATGATTTTGCCTTCCTCACTTTTTATCGGTCCAATATTATCCGATTTAATCCTTTTACTATTTATATACGTAAAGAACAGTTTGGGATTTGATCTACTTTCCCTAGCAATACGTCTCTCTGTTTCCTCCTTCGCTATTTTTATTTGTTTTTTACAGGTTCTCGTTTTTTCCTTGTAACACATTAGTGCTTCCTTACCGTTTTCCTGTTTTAATCTCTTGAATGCCTCTTTTTTGCTATTTAACGCCCCTTTTACGTTCTTGTTCAACCATATTGGTTTCCTCTTATTTCTGGCCCTTTTATTCCCATACGGTATATATCTCTCGCACTGAGTATTCAGAATTCTTTTGAAGGTTTCCCATTTACTATTCGTATTCCTTTGATTAAGAACTTTGTCCCAGTCAATAAGTTGAAGGCTTTCTTTCAGCTGATCAAACTTCGCCCTCCTAAAGTTTAATGTTTTTGTTGTTCCCTTATTGATAACCCTACTGAAGGGCATTTTGAAGTCGATAATATTATGGTCGCTATTACCTAGGTGCCCCCCTATCTGTACCTCAGTTATTCTATCAGGCCTATTAGTCAATATTAAGTCCAACACTGCCTTCCCTCTCGTTGGTTCCTGCACTAGTTGGGAGAGATAATTATCCTTAATATTTGTCAAGAACCTTTTTCCTTTCTGAGATCTACAGGTTTCTGTTTCCCAGTCAATATCCGGGTAGTTGAAATCCCCCATTACAATCACTTCATTATGTTTTGCTACTTTGTCTATTTGTCCTAATAGCAGATTTCTCATTCTCCTCTGTTATATTTGGTGGCTTATAGCAGACCCCCAGTAATATTTTATTATTATTTTTAGTTCCCTCTATCTCTACCCACATGGACTCGACCCCCTCTTCTCCCTCTCCTATATCTTCCCTTAGTCTGGGTTTTAGACATGACTTTACATATAAGCAGACTCCTCCGCCTTTCCCCTGTTTCCGGTCCCTTCTAAATAAACTATAATCTAATAAATTTACCGCCCAGTCGTAGCTATCGTCTAGCCAAGTCTCTGTTATACCTACGCTGTCATACCTCTCCTCCGATATAAGCGCCTGCAGCTCATCCGCCTTATTGGTCAGGCTTCTTGCGTTGGTCAGCATGCAAGATAAAACTTTGGGGTTATTTAGCATCCTATTCTTCTCTAACGATCTAACTGTACTATCCCCACCCCCCTCTCCACCCTCATTATATTCACTTCTCCCCTTCCCCCTTGCTTGCCTCACATCCCACCTATTTCCTTGGTTCCCCCCCGTCTCTAGTTTAAAAACTCCTCCAACCTATTAGCCATCTTCTTCCACAGCACCGCTGCACCCTCCCCATTGAGGTGCAGCCCGTCCCTACGGTAGAGCCTGTAGCCGACCGCGAAGTCGGCCCAGTTCTCCATGAACCCAAACCCTTCTGCCTTGCACCAACTCTTTAGCCACTTATTCACCTCCCTAACTTCCCGTTGGCGCTCCTGTGTGGCTCGCGGGATTGGTAGTATTTCTGAGAAAACTACCTTGGAGGTCCTTGCCCTAAGCTTCCTACCTAGGTCCCTGAAATCATTTTTAAGGACCCTCCATCTACCACTCACTTTGTCATTGGTGCCGATGTGGACCATGACCGCTGGGTCTTTGCCAGCCCCACCCAGTAACCTGTCAACCCGATCCGCGATGTGCCGGACTCGAGCGCCAGGGAGGCAGCACACCGTTCGGCGATCCCGGTCTTTGTGACAGATTGCCCTGTCTGTCCCCCTAATAATAGAGTCACCCACTACCAGAACCTGTCTTGCCTGCCCTACACTTCCCCTCTCCCCCTCATTACTGGAGCATACACTCCCCCGGCGGTCAGAGGATCTGTCGTGCTCCAATAATGCCGGTTCTGAACCAGCCTTCCTATACTTCTTCCCTCTATCCCTCCTAACTGTTATCCAGCTCACATCTCTCGCAGCAGTATGGATCCTCGAGCGGTTGCTCACGGAATGCATACATTGCGCAAGATGTACACTGCACGGCTCCGGCCAACATGGACGTCATTCTAAATATGGGGATACAGTCAGTATATATATACAAGTACAAAACACAATTATTTATATATAGTTGTATGGACGGGGATCAATTAGTGATGTGCAAGTGTATCAATTAGATATCGGCGGGGGATCAGTTAAGTATCAAGTATGGACGGGGGAATCAGATAAGTAGGTCAGGTGGATTAATTAAGTAAAAAGTAAAGTAAAGAAAGAATGAAATACAGTCAGCAATTCAGTCCTAAGTCCTCCCTTCCAAACTCCCTGAATCCAAAGTCACTGAAAAACAAGTCACACACTTACTTTCGTTCGCACTTACGCTCCGGACACACGCAGCTCGTTCACACTCGCAAACTAAGAGATTTAAAGAGTTTTTTTTGTTTGTTTTTTTTGGCGCTTTTTTTTAAGCGTCTTTTAATGTGTGACAGCAGCCAAACATAAAAAAAACTGTATAAATCTGATATCGCTGTAATCGCACCGGCCCGAAAAATATACTGCAGAAGAAACGTCATTGAAAAAATAAACAGCAGGTAAAAAATTGGTTTTATTTATTTTTATTCTGCCTCTCAAAGATCGTAGTAACTTAAGGCTCGGCTCACATTTATCCTGCGCTCTGCACTGAGCGCTTACACCGGGGTTTCCATGTAAATCTCTGAAATACGTGATTCATACATAGTTACATAGTTACATAGTTTTTAAAGTTGAAGGAAGACTAAGTCCATCTAGTTCAACCCATAGCCTAACATGTTGATCCAGAGGAAGGCAAAAAAAAAACATGTGGCAACACTAAGCTCCACATTGGGGAAAAAAATTCCTTCCCGACTCTATACGACAATCAAACTAGTTCCCTGGATCAACGCCCTATTAAGGAATCTAGTATTTATAACCTGTAATATTATACTTTTCAAGAAAGGCATCCATGCCCTTCTTAAATTTTAACAGTGAATCACTCATTACAACATCATGCAGCAGAGAGTTCCATAGTCTCACTGCTCTTACAGTAAAGAATCCCCGTCTGTGATTATGTTTAAACCTTCTTTCCTCCAGACGTAGAAGATGACCCCTTGTCCCAGTCTCTGGCTTCAGAGTAAAAAGATCAGTAGAAAGGTCTTTGTACTATCCCCTCATATACTTGTACATAGTAATAAGATCACCCCTAAGCCTTCTTTTTTCCACAGTAAATAACCCCAAGTGTAATAACCTGTCTTGATATTGCAGGCCCCCCAGTCCTCTAATAACCTTGGTCGCTCTTCTCTGCACCCGCTCTAGTTCAGCTATGTCTTTCTTATACACCGGAGACCAGAACTGTACACAGTATTCTAAGTGTGGTCACACTAATGACTTGTATAGAGGTAAAATTATGTTTTCCTCATGAGCATCTATGCCTCTTTTAATGCATCCCATTATTTTATTTGCCTTTGCAGCAGCTGCCTGACACTGGCCACTAAACGTGAGCTTGTCGTCCACCAATACACCCAGGTCTTTTTCAGTTACAGTTTTGCCCAGTGTTTTACAATTAAGCATATAATTCTACATTTTATTTCCTCTGCCCAAGTGCATTACCTTACATTTATCCCCATTAAAGCTCATTTGCCATTTATCAGCCCAAGCTTCTAGTTTACATAGATCCTCCTGTAATATAAAATTGTCCTCCTCTGTATTGATTACCCTGCAGAGTTTAGTGTCATCTGCAAATATTGAAATATTACTCTGTATGCCCCCTACAAGGTCATTGATAAATATGTTAAAAAGAAGCGGGCCCAATACTGACCCCTGTGGTACCCCACTGTTAACTGAGACCCAGTCTGAGTGTTTTCCATTAATAACCACCCTTTGTTTCCTATCACTGAGCCAATTCTTAACCCACATACATATATTTTCCCCTATCCCCATTGTTCTCATTTTATGTATCAACCTTTTGCGTGGAACCGTATCAAAAGCTTTTGAAAAGTCCATATACACAACATCCACTGCATTTCCTTGGTCCAGTTCCGAACTTGCCTCCTCATAAAAACTGATCAGATTAGTTTGACAGGAACGGTCCCTCGTAAACCCATGTTGATATTGGGTCATGAGGTTATTCTTCTTTGGATACTCTAGTATAGCATCTCTTAGGAAACCCTCCAGGATTTTACCCACCGTAGAGGTTAAGCTTACCGGCCTATAATTTCCAAGTTCGGTTTTTGTCCCCTCTTTGAATATTGGCACCACATTTGCTATACGCCAGTCCTGTGGTACAGACCCTGTTATTATGGAATCTTTAAAGATTAAAAATAATGGTCTATCTATGACGTTACTTAATTCCTGCAGTACTCGCGGGTGTATCCCATCTGGGCCCGGGGATTTGTCAACTTTAGTGATTTTTAGACGCCGCCGTACTTCCTGCTGGGTTAAGCAAGTGACATTTCATGGAGAATTTTTGTTATCACTAATCATGCTTTCTGTCATGCGATTTTCTTGTGTAAATACGGTTGAAAAAAAATCATTTAGCATATTGGCTTTTTCCTCATCCTCATCCACCATTTCACCCAGACTATTTTTAAGGGGGCCAACACTATCATTTTTTAGTTTTTTACTATTTATGTAGTTAAAGAATATTTTGGGGTTATGTTTACTTTCTCTGGCAATGATTCTCTCTGCCTCAATCTTTGCTGCCTTGATTTGTTTTTTACATAATTTATTTAAATTTCTATATTTATTTAATGCCTCATCACTACCTACTTGCTTTAGTTCTCTAAATGCTTTCTTTTTGTCACTTATTGCGCCCCTTACAGCTCTATTTAGCCATAGTGGTTTCCTCCTATTTCTAGCATATTTATATTGTGCACAGGTACTATTCAGGATGTTAATAAATGTCTCCCATTTGCTTTGTGTAGTTTTTTGTTTCATGATATCGTCCCAGTTTATTGCACTAAGATCATCTCTCAACCGTTGGAAATTAGCCTTCCTGAAGTTTAGTGTCCTTGTAACCCCTCTACTACACATCTTATTAAAGGTTACATGAAAACTTATTATTTTATGATCACTATTAGCCAAGTGGCCCCCAACTCGTATATTTGATATGCGGTCTGGCCTATTGGTTAATATTAGGTCTAGCAGTGCCCCCCTTCTTGTTGGGTCCTGAACCAGTTGTGAAAGGTAATTGTCTCTCATAGTTGTCAAAAACCTATTACCTTTGCTTGAACTACATGTTTCTGTCCCCCAATGTATTTCAGGGTAGTGGTAGATCCAGTATCTGGGCTTCCAAACGCACAACGTGCACACATCTCGCGCAGCAGTAAGCAACCCCGACCGGCTGTTCAAGGATTGCATACATGTGGCAAGATGTACACTGGATAGCATTGTCAATAATGGAGCTCATTTCCTAATGGGGATTGCAATAGACAGAATATTAAGTAAAAAGAAAAACAAAGAATTAATGAAATACACACAGCAATTCAGTCCAAAGTCCTCCCTTCCAAACTCCCTGAATCCAAAGTCACTGAAAAACAAGTCACACACTTACTTTCGTTCGCACTTACGCTCCGGACACACGCAGCTCGTTCACACTCGAAGATTAAGAGATTTAAAGAGTTTTTTTTTTTCCCTTTTCCAGCAATGCACCCTTCACCTCAATGCACTTCCAAAGGACTGGATGCCCAACCAGCTGCCCCTTATAAACCCTTAATTATGACCCATTCACCTTAATTAACCCCTTGTGAGTAAAGCTGCACCTCAGGATTTTAGTGCAATGTAGTTAACCCTTAAATACAAAGGTAGTAAACTAAGAAACTAAAACTGTAGTGAGAAAATAGGTTTTAAAAAGCCCAATAAAACTAAACAGGTAGAAAAGCACTCAGCAGGTCACAATGCAGCAACTCACCGCAATTCACACAGGTAATTTCTGCAGGATTCCCAAATACCTCTTCACTGAAAAACAAGTCACACACTTACTTTCGTTCGCACTTACGCTCTGTTCACACTTAGCTCGTTCACACTCGCAGATTAAGAGATTTAAAGAGTTGTTTTTTTTTCCCCTTTTCCAGCAATGCACCCTTCACCTCAATGCACTTCCAAAGGACTGGATGCCCAACCAGCTGCCCCTTATAAACCCTTAATTATGACCCCTTCACCTTAATTAACCCCTTGTGAGTCAAGCTACACCTCAGGATTTTAGTGCAATGTAGTTAACCCTTAAATACACAGGTAGTAAACTAAGAAACTGAAACTGTAGTGAAAAAATAGGTTTTAAAAAGCCCAATAAAACTAAACAGGTAGAAAAGCACTCAGCAGGTCATAATGCAGCAACTCACCGCAATTCGCACAGGTATTTTCAGCAGGATTCCCAAATACCTCTTCACTGAAAAACAAGTCACACACTTACTTTTGTTCGCACTTACGCTCTGTTCACACTTAGCTCGTTCACACTCGCAGATTAAGAGGTTTAAAGAGTTTTTGGGGTTTTTTGTTTTTTTTTCCCCTTTCCAGCAATGCACCCTTCACCTCAATGCACTTCCAAAGGACTGGATGCCCAACCAGCTGCCCCTTATAAACCCTTAATTATGACCTCTTCCCCTTAATTAACCCCTTGTGAGTAAAGCTACACCTCAGGATTTTAGTGCAATGTAGTTAACCTTTAAATACACAGTTAGTAAACTAAGAAACTAAAACTGTAGTGAGAAAATAGGTTTTAAAAAGCCCAATAAAACTAAACAGGTAGAAAAGCACTCAGCAGGTCACAATGCAGCAACTCACCGCAATTCACACAGGTATTTTCTGCAGGATTCCCAAATACCTCTTCACTGAAAAACAAGTCACACACTTACTTTTGTTCGCACTTACGCTCTGTTCACACTTAGCTCGTTCACACTCGCAGATTAAGAGATTTAAAGAGGTTTTTTTTTTTTTTTTCCCTTTTCCAGCAATGCACCCTTCACCTAAGTGCACTTCCAAAACCCCCTGCAGAAAATTCCGTATAATGGAGGCAGATGGAGACACTGTGGACGCCGTCTGGACATTCATCCAGCGGTGTCCATCTTTTTAAGTTTGCACATAAGCGTGATTGACCACAGTTTTGTGCACCTCCGAAAAGGACACCGCTGAACAGAGGTCAGACAGAGTACAAAGTAACTCTGCTGCCGCATTATACTGAATGGATCCCTCGGGGTTTCATCTGAACCACGTAATTCAGAGATTTAGATGGAAACCCCAAAGCACAGTAAGTGCTCAGCGTAGAGAACAGGATAAATGTGATCCAAAATGTTATGTAAAATGTTCCCAATAAAAGCTTCAACTCAATCCACAAAAAAAGCGAGTTCCCACTCAGATCCATCATCTGACAATGGAAATATAGGGTGCTACCACATTACTAATAATACAAAGGCTCTGGAAAGCGCTATAGCTCCTTGCTCCCCAAAAGAAATCCAGTGAACTCTGCACTCCCAAATCCTAATACCACCCTCCTTTCTGAGCCCCAGTGTGCCTAAACCGCAGTTAGCATTCATGTTTAGCATTTCTGTAACGATGACAGCCCGCTTAATTTACAGGTGCATGTCTCCAGAATCACGAGCTGGGCACAATGTATGGGCACTACAATGTACGGGCACTACACTGGCAGATATGCAATTTACACTCAGCAACATTCACTGCTGCTTGTTTCTGGCAAACACCCATGGAGTCAAAATCGTCACTACACCTGTAGATAAATTTCCAGAGGGGAGTAATTTCCAAAATGAGGTCACTTGAGGAGGGATTCTGCTCTTCTGGCACTTAGGGGCTCTGTATATAGAGACCGCAAACTATTTAACGATAATTTGTTCTCCAAAGTAGTCAAATAGTGCTTCTTCCCTCCCGAATCTTGCAGTGTGGCCAAGTAGTACAGTAGAGGCACATATGGGGTATTGTCATGTTCAGCAGATATTGTGTGACAATTTTTCGTGTAATTTTTACCCATTTCCCAGTGTGACAATGTAAAATCTGGGGCTAAAACTAAATTTTTATGGTAAAAATGTAATTATTTTTTTTTCACCACCCAATGGTGTAAGGTTCTGTGACACACCTGTGGTGTTAATATGCTAAAATTAAAAAAGGGGGAATCCAGCACCTTTAATCCAGAAAAATGTTCTGAATGAAGAAACAACATTTATTGAAAAAAATGTAAAAATGTTTCATATTAAAAAGCGCTGTGTCAGAAGCACGCGTTTCGAACACAAGGTTCTTAATCCTAGTTGTGCATGATTTTGGCGCCATAGAAGTTGTTTAAATAGGATCGAATAGAGGAAATGACGTAAGGAAGTGAATCAATTTTAAACATAATAAATATACATAATAGTAAATCAAAACCATCTGGTTTTCGACTGTTAAATTTTAAGATCCATGCTGCTTCCCTATATCGTAAACTCCATCCGTGCAAAACGCTGATGCACTCTGGATGTACAATATGAAAAAGAGTGTATTGCCATTGATTCTCATTTTGCAAAAAGAGGATATTCTGATAAGATATTACATTTAGCCAAAGATAAAGCAAATTCTAAAACTAGACAAGAATAGCTGGCACAAAATAAAAATAGTGGCAAACATAATTCAAATAATCTAGATTTTTTTTATACAAATTACAGTAAGACTACTATCAAATAGTTAATATTATTAAAAGAAATTTGCCTATCTTATGCACTGATGACAGTTTAAGGACAATTCTCGATCATGGATGCCGCTTTATATCCAAGAGGGGACTCACTATTGGAAATAGAGTTGCCCCTAGTGACCATACAAATTTAGATAATCATACTAATGCCCAAAATTGGCTTTCTATTAATGGTTCATACCGATGCGGAAAAAAGAGCTGCGGCTTATGTGTTTATATGCTTACTACTGTCAAATGCATTTCAACAAGAGGAAAAAAAGGAATACCCTATCAAAACTTTTATAAATTGTAGTAGCACCTATATTGTTTGTTATTACTTGTGACAAATGTCAGCTGCAATATGTAGGGTGCACTACAAGAACTCTCAGAAAGCACATTTCACAGCATACAGTGGTGGCCAAAAGTATTGGCACCCCTGCAATTCTGTCAGATAATACTCAGTTTCTTCCTGAAAATGATTGCAATCACAAATTCTTTGGTATTATTATCTTCATTTAATTTGTCTTCAATGAAAAAACACAAAAAGAATTGTCCTAAAGCCAAATTGGATACAATTCCACACCAAACCTAAAAAAGGGGGTGGACAAAAGTATTGGCACTGTTTGAAAAATCATGTGATGCTTCTCTAATTCGTGTAATTAACAGCACCTGTAACTTACCTGTGGCACCTAACAGGTGTTGGCAATAACTAAATCACAGTTGCAGCCAGTTAACATGGATTAAAGTTGACTCAACCTCTGTCCTGTGTCCTTGTGTGTACCACATTGAGCATAAAGAAAAGAAAGAAGACCAAAGAACTGTCTGAGGACTTGAGAAACCAAATTGTGAGGAAGCATGAGCAATCTCAAGGCTACAAGTCCATCTCCAAAGACCTGAATGTTCCTTTGTCTTCCGTGCGCAGTGTCATCAAGAAGTTTAAAGCCCATGGCACTGTGGCTAACCTCCCTAGATGTGGACGGAAAAGAAAAATTGACGAGAGATTTCAACGCAAGATTGTGCGGATGGTGGATAAAGAACCTCGACTAACATCCAAACAAGTTCAAGCTGCCCTGCAGTCCGAGGGTA
This sequence comes from Phyllobates terribilis, assembly GCF_046119375.1. Taxonomy (NCBI): domain Eukaryota; kingdom Metazoa; phylum Chordata; class Amphibia; order Anura; family Dendrobatidae; genus Phyllobates; species Phyllobates terribilis. The sequence continues at coordinate 865,680,558 of NW_027362761.1, read as the reverse complement.
CAACAGTGTCAACCCGTACTATCCGTCGGCGTCTGAATAAAAAGGGACTGTATGGTAGGATACCCAGGAAGACCCCACTTCTTACCCTGAGACATAAAAAAGCCATGCTGGAGTTTGCCAAAACTTACCTGAGAAAGCCTAAAACGTTTTGGAAGAATGTTGTCTGGTCAGCTGAGACAAAAGTAGACCTTTTTGGCAAAAAGCATCAACATAGGGTGTACAGGAAAAAAAGATGCATTCAAAGAAAAGAACACGGTCCCTACAGTCAAACATGGCGGAGGTTTCCTGATGTTTTGGGGTTGCTTTGCTGCCTCTGGCACTGGACTGCTTGACCGTGTGCATGGCATTATGAAGTCTGAAGACTACCAACAAATTTTGCAGCATAATGTAGGGCCCAGTGTGAGAAAGCTGGGTCTCCCTCAGAGGTCATGGGTCTTCCAGCAGGACAATGACCCAAAACACACTTCCAAAAGCACTATAAAATGGTTTTAGAGAAAGCACTGGAGACTTCTAAGGTGGCCAGCAATGAGTCCAGATCTGAATCCCATAGAACACCTGTGGAGAGATCTCAAAATGGCAGTTTGGAGAAGGCACCCTTCAAATATCAGGGACTTGGAGCAGTTTGCCAAAGAAGAATGGTCTACAATTCCAGCAGAGCATTGTAAGAAACTCACTGATGGTTACCGGAAGCGGTTGTTCGCAGTTATTTTGGCTAAAGGTTGTGCAACCAAGTATTAGGCTGAGGGTGCCAATACTTTTGTCTGGCCCATTTTTGGAGTTTTGTGTGAAATGATCAATGATTTGATTTTTGCTTCATTCTCTTTTGTGTTTTTTTCCTTGCAAGCAAATTAAATAAAGATAGTAATACCAAAGAATTTGTGATTGCAATCATTTTCAGGAAGAAACTGGGTATTATCTGACAGAATTGCAGGGGTGCCAATACTTTTGGCCACCACTGTATATATGACTCGCAGAATAACACTACGCGAAGTCTATCAGGTGCTTCAAAGCACTTTGCTAATTGCCATAATGGAGATGTCAGTTCTCTGAGAGTGAATGGAATATAGAGGGTTTTTTCTCCTAAAAGAAGAGGAGACAGACTTAGGAGTTTATGATATAGGGAAGCAGCATGGATCTTGAAATTAAACAGTCGAAAATCAGATGGTATGAATATCAAAACTGATTTGATGTACAGTACAGACCAAAAGTTTGGACACACCTACTCATTTAAAGATTTTTCTGTATTTTCATGACTATGAAAATTGTACATTCACACTGAAGGCATCAAAACTATGAATTAACACATGTGGAATTATATACTTAACAAAAAAGTGTGAAACAACGGAAAATATGTCTTATATTCTAGGTTCTTCAAAGTAGCCACCTTTTGCTTTGGTGACTGCTTTGCACACTCTTGGCATTCTCTTGATGAGCTTCAAGAGGTAGTCACAGGAAATGGTTTTCACTTCACAGGTGTGCCCTGTCAGGTTTAATAAGTGGGATTTCTTGCCTTATAAATGGGGTTGGGACCATCAGTTGTGTTGTGCAGAAGTCTGGTGGATACACAGCTGATGGTCCTACTGAATAGACTGTTAGAATTTGTATTATGGCAAGAAAAAAACAGCTAAGTAAAGAAAAACGAGTGCCCATCATTACTTTAAGAAATGAAGGTCAGTCAGTCCGAAAAATTAGGAAAACTTTAAGTGTCCCCAAGTGCAGTTGCAAAAACCATCAAGCACTACAAAGAAACTGGCTCACATGAGAACCGTCCCAGGAAAGGAAGACCAAGAGTCACCTCTGCTTCTGAGAATGTTTATCTGAGTCACCAGCCTCAGAAATCGCAGGTTAACAGCAGCTCAGATTAGAGACCAGGTCAATGCCACACAGAGTTCTAGCAGCAGACACATCTCTTCAACAAGTGTTAAGAGGAGACTTTGTGCAGCAGGCCTTCATGGTAAAATATCTGCTAGGATCCACTGCTAAGGACAGGCAACAAGCAGAAGAGACTTGTTTGGGCTAAAGAACACAAGGAATGGACATTAGACCAGTGGAAATCTGTGCTTTGGTCTGATGAGTCCAAATTTGAGATCTTTGGTTCCAACCACCGTGTCTTTGTGCGATGCAGAAAAGGTGAACGGATGGACTCTACATGCCTGGTTCCTACCGTGAAGCATGGAGGAGGAGGTGTGATGGTGTGGAGGTGCTTTGCTGGTGACACTGTTGGGGATTTATTCAAAATTGAAGGCATACTGAACCAGCATGGCTACCACAGCATCTTGCAGGGGCATGGTATCCTATCCGGTTTGCGTTTAGTTGGACCATCATTTATTTTTAAACAGGACAATGACCCCAAACACATCTCCAGGCTGTGTAAGGGCTATTTGACCAAGAAGGAGAGTGATGGGGTGCTACGCCAGATGACCTGGGCTCCACAGTCACCAGACCTGAAGCCGATCGAGATGGTTTGGGGTGAGCTGGACCGCAGAGTGAAGGCAAAAGGGCCAACAATTGGTAAGCATCTCTGGGAACTCCTTCAAGATTGTTGGAAGACCATTTCCGGTGACTACCTCTTGAAGCTCATCAAGAGAATGCCAAGAGTGTGCAAAGCAGTCACCAAAGCAAAAGGTGGCTACTTTGAAGAACCTAGAATATAAGACATATTTTCAGTTGTTTCACACTTTTTGTTAAGTATATAATTCCACATGTGTTAATTCATAGCTTTGATGCCTTCAGTGTGAATATACAATTTTCATAGTCATGAAAATACAGAAAAATCTTTAAATGAGAAGGTGTGTCCAAACTTTTGGTCTGTACTATATATTTATTAGGTTCTGATTTACTATTATGTATATTTATTATGTTTAAAATTGATTCACTTCCTTACGTCATTTCCTCTATTCGATCCTATTTAAACAACTTCTATGGCGCCAAAAACATGCACAACTAGGATTAACAACCTTGTGTTCGAAACGCGTCAGTTGCATGATTCTGACACCGCGCTTTTGTAATATGAAACATTTTTAAAAATTTTCCAATAAATGTTGCTTTTTAATTGAGATAATTTTTTTCCAGATTAAAGGTGCTGGATCTCCCCTGTTTTCATTTTTGGATTCTTTACTTGTTGCTGATTCAAGTCTTTCGGTCCATGCACCATTGGAAAACCTTGATACAAAAGGACTGGGGAGTTGGATTACAAACTCTTTTGACTTTATTGGTGTTAACATGCTGACTGCAACCCTAGATTAATTCATTATGAGGTATACTTTATAAATGGGGTCACTTATGGGAGGTTCTGTTGTTCTGTCATCTCAGGGGCTCTGCAAATGTGACATGGTACCCTCAAACCATACCAGCAATGTGCACTACAATATGGCAATCATATGTAAAAGGAGGAAGGGGGAGGAGGAAAGGAGTTCGGCTCACCAAGTGCAGAAAAAATGTTACCTCTATAAATGAAGTAATAGCGACATTAAAAATATCTACGATCAACAAACATAAAAAATAAAATAGAAAGGGGGGGGACAACAGAGGGGGGACACAGGTCTACATATTTCAGATTCACAGTCCCTTAGTCCTGATAAAAAGACTAGGGGAGAAGAATAACACGGAGGCAATAGAGGGAAGATAAAGTGCATCTGGTACAGTTAAAGGTCCTTGTGCAAAGTAGCAAAATTGGGACCCAGTATTACGACAAGGGATATAACAAGGGAAGAAAAATCCGTCCCTATAGCCCTCTCTAAAGTGCTAATAGGTCCCCAAATGTAAATTATTGCTCACCCATACTGTATCCAGGAGTCGTGCGTCCCTCCGTGTCAAAGTGCAGCCCTATACTACCTGTGCTGCACTTTATTGGAAAAACTAATGTGCTTCATAAGGTCTGTTATGGATCTAATGGGTATATGCTTATTGATATAAGAACCGATTTTCTGATACATCTTATTCTTGGTGCACTTTACTGGAATAACCAATGGGGTTAATATGATGGCTGGTTTTTACTGTTTATAAAATTATTCCCACCTTATTTTCTGAATAACATTCTATATGAATTGGGAATTGATTTGACACTTGATTCTCTTTCTTTTTTTGAGAACTACATGCAAATCTGATTACGATACTGATGTTTACACCCACCAGGGGATGGGCATCTGATAACATGAAGTGTAGCACAAGTAGTAAGTGTGAACCAGGGTCCCAAGGGATAGACGCCGAGGAGCAGGGAGCACCACATCGCACATACTAGGGTGTCAACCTTCGCTGGCAGGCAGGGAATTTATTGGGGAATTCTAGGGTGATCTAGTCCCTACATATTATACTATACTAATTTGTTTCCCTTGAATACCATTTTTTTTATATATATTTGTACATTTTTCTGTTTGTTTTTGTATTTTTTGTGTACTATAATCTAATAAAGATGTGCATAAGGGTATACACCCACTAACTTGGTTTGTAAAGTTTTCGGATTTTAATTTAGTCATTAAAAGTTATATTTTAGGGGTCCATCTGTATGTGGTTTTATAAAGTTGATTGGGGCCCTACTTTTGAATTTTTTTCTGGTCTTATTTTTTCCTGTTACCCTTGAGAAAATTAAATATTTGGGGCTAAAGCAACATTTTTGTCGGAAAAATGTATTTTTTCATTTTCACAGCTCAATGTTATAAGATTCTGTGAAGCACCTGTGGGTTGAAGGTGCTCACCACATCTCTAGATAAGTTCCTTGAAAGGTGTAGTTTCCAAAATAGGGTCACTTTTTGGGAAAGATTCCACTGTTAACGCAGATCAGGGGCTATGTAAACGTGACATGGCGTCCGCTATCTAATCCAGGCAATTTTGCACTCCAAAAGTCAAATGGCGTTCCTTCTGTTCCGAGCCCTGCGCTCAAACATTAGTTTCCCCCCCCATATAGGGTATCTGTGTACTCAGGAGAAATTGCACACCAAATTTTGAGGTCCATTTTCTCCTGTTAATGTTGTGAAAATAAAAAATTTGGGACTAAAGTAACATTTTTGTGAAAAAAAGTAAAATGTTCATTTTTTTCCTTCCACATTGCTTTAATTCCTGTGAAGCACCTGAAGGGTTAATAAACTTCTTGAATGTGGTTTTGAGCACCTTGAGGGGTGCAGTTTTTAAAATGGTGTCACTTTTGTGTATTTTCTGCCATATAGGCCCCTCAAAGTCTCTTCAAATGTGATGTGATACCAAAAAAAAAAAAAAAAAAAAAGGGTTTTGTAAATTATGTTGGAAAAATGAGAAACTGATGATAAACTTTTAACCCTTATAATTTCCTGACAAAAAAAAATTATGTTTCAAAAATTGTGTTGATATAAAGTAGACATATTGGAAATGTTATTTCTTAACTATTTTGTGTGATATAACTCTCTGGTTTACGGGCATAAAAATTAAGAGTTTGAAAATTGACAAACTTTCAAAATTTTTGCCAAATTTCCAATATTTTCACAAGTCATATTGAACAAACTTTACCACTATCCTGAAGTACAATGCGTCACGAAAAAACAGTCTCAGAATCACTGAAATACATTGAAGTGTTCCAGATTTATTATCTCATAAAATTACACTGGTCAGAATTGAAAAAATGGGCCTGGTCAGGAAGGTGAAATTAGGCTTTGGAATGAAGGGGGGTAAAAAACTGTATTGGCTAAATGCTCCTGCCGTTTTTGGCTGCATCATGGCCATCCTCTCTGTTCTTACCCTTAGTGTTCATAGTCCCCTAGTTTGCTAGAAGTCTAATTACAATAATAGTACACCACCTCTCATTTATTATAGTAACCCAATCCAAATGGCAAAACATTATTTTCTTCTACAAAAGCTTTATGGTGTGAAAAGTAAACAAGAAGGGGCATGCCATTGTGCTCTACAAAGATAGCTCACAAGGTAAATAGGTCACTTAACAGAATTGTTGAAGTGCTTTTTTCATGCAATTTGACATGAATTCACCTTGCAGAACATGAATATTACACTTCATACATTTTAAAATAGATCTCTTTGGCCTGATGAGGCCATTGTAGTTACGTTGAAAGTCCAAGACAGAATACGTATGTAATGCTGATATTATGGTAAGCATAAAACTAAATTTACCTAAATTTGAAATGTAACATATAATAATACTAGAAAAACAATAAAATCCTCCAGCGGTAGCCAAAAATATAAAAAGTGAAAACTGTAGTAGTAGGTCACCAAATGATTAAGGCATTAAGATGAAACTAGTTGGTCTGTTTCTCCTATGTCCATTGGATCTCATTTGGTGACCTGCTGCTACAGTTTCTAATGTGATCAGTAAACGTCACTTTTTATATCTTTGGCTACCGCTGGAGGATTTTCTTGTTTTTCTGCTATTTGTCTCCACGTCCGAGACTGGGACGGCTCCTTGCGCTGATTAACAGATGAAGACTGCTAATCAACGTTTGGTGAGCTGACTATTCCTTTAGCCCATATTTCTCTCTGTTCTTTTTGTATATAATAATACTATACTGCACATATACACAAGTAATACTACAGCACACACATTCATAATACTGCTTATCGCTCCCATACTACAGTTATACCACACACATATAGAGTAATACTGCATGTTGCACACATATATACATTGCTTATAATCACAATCGTATATATACAGTACAGACCAAAAGTTTGGACACACCTCATTTAAAGATTTTTCAGTATTTTCATGACTATGAAAATTGTACATTCACACTTTACTGTTAGAGCCAGTTTCTTTGTAGCTCTTGATGGTTTTTGCAACTACACTTGGGGACACTTTCAAAGTTTGCCCAATTTTTCGCACTGACTGACCTTCATTTCTTAAAGTAATTGTAACGGGTCTGGGAGGTGGAACCTCTGAGCAACTATACAAAGGGGCAGTCCTTGTAAGGAAGCGGGTGGCTCCCAGGGAAGGCGGGCAGGCAGTAACGGCTAGTGACGGGGACAGTCTCTGGGTAAGAGGGCAGGAGGTCACGGCAAGTGACGGGGACAGTCTCTTGACAGGCGGGTGGTCACGGCAAGTGACGGCAAATGACGGGGACAGTCTCTTGACAGGCGGGTGGTCACAGCAAGTGACGGCTAAGCCTCCAGGTAGGCTAACAGGCAGGTAGCAGGTGGACGCTCCCAGGTGAGCGGGCAAGAGTCTCTGGACAGGCAGGTGATCACAGCAAGTGACGGCTGAGCCTCCAGGTAGGCTAACAGGCAGGTAGCAGGTGGACGCTCCCAGGTAAACGGGCAAGAGTCTCTGGATGGGCAGGTGGTCACAGCACGTGACGGCAGAGCCTCCAGGTAGGCTAGCAGGCAGGTAGCAGGTGGACGCTCTCAGGTGAGCGGGCAAGAGTCTCTGGACGGGCAGGTGGTCACAGCACGTGACGGCAGAGCCTCCAGGTAGGCTAGCAGGCAGGTAGCAGGTGGACGCTCCCAGGTGAGCGGGCAAGAGTCTCTGGACGGGCAGGTGGTCACAGCACGTGACGGCAGAGCCTCCAGGTAGGCTAGCAGGCAGGTAGCAGGTGAGCGCTCCCAGGTGAGTGAGTAAGAGTCTCTGGACAGGCAGGTGGTCACAGCACGTGACGGCAGAGCTTCCAGGTAGGCTAGTGGGCAGGTAGCAGGTGAGCGCTCCCAGGTGAGCGGGCAGACGGATCCATAGACAGACTGGCAGGGCTGGTAGGCAGACTGTCGGACCACAGGAATGTCAGCAGATAGACACATATCAGGCAGGTATCAAGCAGGAAACTGGCAGGTAACTGGCAGGTAACTGGCAGGTATCTGGTAACGGGACCTGAGGGCTGAAGCAGAGTGATAGGCTATGCAATAACATTGCTCGGGCACCTCCATTTTGGAGGAGGTGCCTTATATATGGAGAGATCCTCCGGCCATTGCCCGGGGACTCCTTAGGACGGCGTGCGCGGCCCCTTTAAGAGAGGGGAGCGCGCGCGCCCTAAGCACAGTGGCCGGGAAGGAGCGGGAGGAAGACGCCGGGCACGGAGCGGAGAGGTGAGGGGAACAGCGTCCCTGCCTAGCAGGAGGCCGGGACGCCGACGCTACAGTACCCCCCCCTTTAGGCCCCCCCTTTTTTAGGCCAGACAGAAATTTATCAAGGATGAGAGGGGCATGGATGTTCTCCCGGGGCTCCCACGTTCTCTCCTCAGGACCAAACCCCTTCCAATCTACTAGAAAAAAGGTCTTTCCTCTTACCCTTTTGGTGGTCAGAATGTTCTCTACCTCAAACTCGTTTTCAGCAGAAACCGGAGCAGGGGGCGTACCTGTAGACTTGGAAAAAGAGTTAAGTACCACGGGTTTGAGGAGAGATACATGGAAGGAGTTAGGGATCCACAAGTTGGCCGGGAGTTTCAATTTATAGGCCACCGGGTTGATTTGTTTGATAACCTCCAGTGGGCCGATGAACCGAGGCCCTAACTTGTAGGAAGGAACCTTGAGCCGGACATACTTAGACGAGAGCCAGACTTTATCTCCAGGACGGAATTGTGGAGGATCCAGGCGTTTTTTGTCAGCGTGTTTTTTCATCCGCTCGGACGACTGAAGGAGTGCGGATCGGGTACTCTCCCAAATGGAGGAAAATTCGCTAGCGAGAGATTCCGCAGCCGGATTGTCCACCGAGGTGGAGAAGGGAAATGGGATCCGAGGATGCTGACCGAAGACTACAAAAAACGGGGATTTGGAGGAAGATTCGCTCTCGTGGTTATTGTAAGAGAATTCGGCCCATGGTAGGAGATCCACCCAGTCTGAATGGTGGGCATTAACGAAGTGCCGGAGGTAACTGGTCAGGATCTGATTGATCCGCTCCACTTGACCATTGGACTGTGGGTGGTAAGCGGAGGAGAAGTCCAGGGTGACGTCTAGCAGCTTACATGTGGCTCTCCAGAAGCGTGAGGTGAACTGAACCCCACGATCCGACACGATGTGGAGGGGCAGGCCATGGAGACGGAAGATGTGGCGGATAAAGTCTTTAGCCTGCTCGGGTGCAGACGGGAGGCCCGGCAGGGGAATGAAGTGAGCCATCTTGGAAAAGCGGTCAGCGACCACCCAAATGACCGTACAACCGGCAGAGACAGGGAGATCTGTTATAAAGTCCATAGCTATATGCTGCCAGGGGGCAGCAGGTACTGGAAGAGGAAGGAGGCGACTGGCTGGCAGGTGTTTCGGAACCTTGTTGCGGGCGCAGGACACACAGGCTGAAACAAAGTCTATTACGTCCTTGTGCAGGGTAGGCCACCAGTAGTGCCGGGTAATAAGCTGGAGGGTCTTTTTCTGACCAGCGTGGCCAGCTAGCTTAGACGAGTGACCCCAGTGTAGGACCTTCTCCCGATCAGGTACAGTTACGAATGTCTTACCGGGAGGGAGACGATTTAGATTCACGGGGGCCACCTGCATTACTCTGGCGGGATCAATGATGTGCTTAGGTTCCTCCTCTAGATCAGACACCAGGAAGGATCGGGACAAGGCGTCAGCTTTGATGTTTTTGTCTGCCGGGCGAAAATGAAGAACGAAATCAAAGCGAGCAAAAAACAAGGACCACCGGGCTTGGCGCGGGTTAAGTCTCTGTGCACTCTGGAGGTAAGCCAAGTTCTTGTGGTCCGTGTAAATTATTACCGGGTGAAGAGCCCCCTCGAGCAGGTAACGCCACTCCTCCAGTGCCAGCTTAATGGCCAATAACTCTCGGTCTCCTATAGAATAGTTGCACTCAGAAGAGGAGAAGAGTTTGGAGAAGAAGCCGCAAGTTACCATTCTTCTGGAAGGCGACTTTTGGGTAAGTACCGCTCCGGCTCCAGAGGAGGAGGCGTCAACTTCCAGGAAGAATTGTTTGTTGCCGTCCGGACGATGCAGCACCGGGACGGAAGAGAAAGCCTGTTTTAAGGAAAGAAAGGCTTCCTCTGCTTCGGGCGGCCATTCTCTGGGATTAGTACCCTTACGGGTGAGCGCAGAGATTGGGGCAGTCCGGGAAGAGAAGTGCGGTATGAAGAGGCGGTAGTAGTTGGCGAAGCCCAGGAACCGCTGAATAGCCTTCAACCTCTCTGGTCGGGGCCACTTCTGGATGGCAGACAGTTTCTCAGGATCCATTCATAGGCCGGTCTGAGAGATTATGTAGCCCAAAAACGGAAGCGAGGTCTGCTCAAAGAGGCACTTCTCATATTTAGCGTAGAGGTGGTTCTGCCTGAGCCTGAGCAGGACCTGACGAACATCCCTCCGGTGAGTGAGAAGATCCGGAGAGAAGACCAAGATGTCGTCCAGGTACACCACTACGCAGGAGAAGAGAAGGTCCCGGAAGATGTCATTGACCAACTCTTGAAAGACGGCGGGAGCGTTACAGAGACCGAAGGGCATTACCAGGTATTCATAGTGGCCGTCCCGGGTGTTGAATGCCGTCTTCCATTCATCCCCCTGACGGATACGGACCAGGTTATAGGCCCCACGGAGGTCCAGCTTGGTGAACATCCTAGCCCCCCTCAGACGGTTAAATAATTCCGGAATGAGCGGAAGGGGGTATTTATTCTTCACCGTGATCTGGTTAAGGCCTCTATAGTCTATACAGGGATGGAGTGAGCCGTCCTTCTTTTTAACGAAGAAGAAGCCTGCTCCCGCCGGGGAGGTAGATTTCCGGATAAATCCCCGGGCCAGATTCTCCTCAATATATTCAGACATGGACCGGGTCTCAGCAGCGGATAAAGGGTAAATACGCCCACGGGGAGGAGTAGCGCCGGGTATCAGGTCGATTGGGCAGTCGTATGGTCTATGAGGGGGTAATGTCTCTGCCTCCTTTTTATTAAAGACGTCCGCATAAGACCAATAGGGAACCGGAAGACCAGGTAGATTGGCTGGGGTAGGAGAAGGACGAACAGGATGGACGGGAACTAAACAAGTCTTATGGCAGTCCTGTCCCCAGCGAAGGACTTCTCCGGTCTGCCAATCAAGCACAGGTGCATGTTTCTGAAGCCAAGGTAGGCCTAGCAAGAGGGCGTGAGAGAGTCCAGGCAGAACATGAAAGAAGATGCTCTCAGAGTGCAGCATTCCCACCTGCAGAGTTATGGATTCGGTGATGAGTTGGATGGGACGTGGTAAGAGGCCCCCATCCACGGCAGTGACAGATAAGGGTACAGCCAGAGGTTTGGTGGGAATGCGGTATTTCTCTACCAGGGACTGAGAAATGAGATTTCCGGCAGCTCCAGAGTCAAGTTGGGCTAGTTCAAAATAACAGTTCTCCCCGCAGATGATAGAGACCGACAGCAACAGAGATGGAGAGGGTTTACTCTTGTCTAGGACGACCTCTCTGAGCGATCCTAGACACAGGCGTTTCCCGACCTCTCCAGGCAGGAACGGATCCGGTGCTCCTTACTGCCACAGTAGAAGCAGCTCCCCTCGGCTCGGCGTAACTCTTGACGGGTTTTGACCATCTTGGTCTGGTCGACCTGCATAGGCTCGGGTGAGTGCGCCTGGGGAGTAGCGGGAGAAGTGACGGGTTTCTGAAAGGTAGGGGCTAGACATGGAAACCTCCTCTCACGGGTGACCTCTTTGGCGCGTTCCTGGAACCGGATGTCAATCCGGGTGGCAAGAGTTATTAAGTCGTCGAGAGTGGTAGGAATGTCCCGACCGGCGAGTTCATCTTTAATACGGCCGGACAGACCCTCCCAAAAGACAGACACCAGGGCGTCGTTATCCCAGGCCAGCTCCGAAGCAAGGGTACGGAACCGTATGGCATATTGGCCCACGGTGAGATTTCCTTGACGGAGGCGTAGCAGAGATGATGCGGATGAGGTCTTCCGTCCTGGTTCGTCAAAGACTTTCCGGAAAGCCGTGAGAAAGGCTGGCAGGTTGGACACCAGGGGGTCTCCTCTCTCCCATAGAGGATTTAGCCAAGCCAGTGCCTCCCCCGTGAGATGGGACATGATGAAGGCTACTTTGGCTCGGTCGGTGGAAAACTGGTGTGCCAACAGTTCGAAGTGTAGAGTGCACTGGTTAATGAAGCCCCGGGCCTGGCAGGGATATCCGCCAAAACGAGGAGGGGTGGAGAGGCGGGGACCGGGAAGAGATGCCATAGTGTTGATAGGCAGCGGCGGTGCCAGGGAAGTAAGTGTGCGAGTGGAGGCAGCTCCCGATGAGGTAGTCAATGTGTCCAGGCGGGAGTTAACACTTCGCAGGTGACTCAGGATGGACTCCTGTTGGGACCTCTGACGGGAAAGTTCATGACATAGGTCCGAGAGCGAGGAAGCTTGGGTGCCACCGGGTTCCATGGCCCGAGCAAACTGTAACGGGTCTGGGAGGTGGAACCTCTGAGCAACTATACAAAGGGGCAGTCCTTGTAAGGAAGCGGATGGCTCCCAGGGAAGGCGGGCAGGCAGTCACGGCTAGTGACGGGGACAGTCTCTGGGTAAGAGGGCAGGAGGTCACGGCAAGTGACGGGGACAGTCTCTTGACAGGCGGGTTGTCACGGCAAGTGACGGGGACAGTCTCTTGACAGGCGGGTGGTCACGGCAAGTGACGGCAAATGACGGGGACAGTCTCTTGACAGGCGGGTGGTCACAGCAAGTGACGGCTAAGCCTCCAGGTAGGCTAGCAGGCAGGTAGCAGGTGGACGCTCCCAGGTGAGTGGGCAAGAGTTTCTGGACAGGCAGGTGATCACAGCAAGTGACGGCTGAGCCTCCAGGTAGGCTAACAGGCAGGTAGCAGGTGGACGCTCCCAGGTAAGCGGGCAAGAGTCTCTGGACGGGCAGGTGGTCACAGCACGTGACGACAGAGCCTCCAGGTAGGCTAGCAGGCAGGTAGCAGGTGGACGCTCCCAGGTGAGCGGGCAAGAGTCTCTGGACAGGCAGGCGATCACAGCAAGTGACGGCTGTGCCTCCAGGTAGGCTAACAGGCAGGTAGCAGGTGGACGCTCCCAGGTAAGCGGGCAAGAGTCTCTGGACGGGCAGGTGGTCACAGCACGTGACGGCAGAGCCTCCAGGTAGGCTAGCAGGCAAGTAGCAGGTGGACGCTCCCAGGTGAGCGGGCAAGAGTCTCTGGACGGGCTGGTGGTCACAGCACGTGACGGCAGAGCCTCCAGGTAGGCTAGCAGGCAGGTAGCAGGTGAGCGCTCCCAGGTGAGCGGGTAAGAGTCTCTGGACAGGCAGGTGGTCACAGCACGTGACAGCAGAGCCTCCAGGTAGGCTAGCGGGCAGGTAGCAGGTGAGCGCTCCCAGGTGAGCGGGCAGACGGATCAATAGACAGACTGGCAGGGCTGGTAGGCAGACTGTCGGACCGCAGGAATGTCAGCAGATAGACACGTATCAGGCAGGCATCAAGCAGGAAACTGGCAGGTAACTGGCAGGTAACTGGCAGGTATCTGGTAACGGGACCTGAGGGCTGAAGCAGAGTGATAGGCTATGCAACAACATTGCTCGGGCACCTCCATTTTGGAGGAGGTGCCTTATATATGGAGAGATCCTCCGGCCATTGGCCGGCGCCCTAAGCACAGTGGCCGGGAAGGAGCACGCGCCGCCAGCAGAGCGGGAGGAAGACGCCGGGCACAGAGCGGAGAGGTGAGGGGAACAGCGTCCCTGCCTAGCAGGAGGCAGGGACGCCGACGCTACAGTAATGATGGCCACTCGTTTTTCTTTACTTAGCTGCTTTTTTCTTGCCATAATACAAATTCTAACAGTCTATTCAGTAGGACTATCAGCTGTGTATCCACCAGACTTCTGCACAACACATCTGATGGTCCCAACCCCATTTATAAGGCTAGAAATCCCACTTATTAAACCTGACAGTGCACAGCTGTGAAGTGAAAACCATTTCCGGTGACTACCTTTTGAAGCTCATCAAGAGAATGCCAAGAGTGTGCAAAGCAGTCATCAAAGCAAAAGGTGGCTACTTTGAAGAACCTAGAATATAAGACATATTTTCAGTTGTTTCACACTTTTTTGTTAAGTATATAATTCCACATGTGTTAATTCATAGTTTTGATGCCTTCAGTGTGAATGTACAATTTTCATAGTCATAAAAATACAGAAAAATCGTTTTGGTCTGTACTGTAAAACCTGACCAGCACCTCCTAGTGTCAACTGGTGCCAGCTGCCGCAACTATAAATGTATAAAGAAATAATGCAGCAGCACTCCATATGGCCAAAATACGTCTTAACAATGAAAATATTAAATCAAAACCGTTTTTTTTTGCCGATTTTTGCTCAGCAACAAGTACTTACAAAAAATGAAGGTTTTTAGCGCATAAATCGGCCAATTCATGTGTGCCCATGAAGTGTAACTACCTCTTGCCTGATTCTGCACTCCTCCCATTAACCAGCAGGTGATGCATAAACAGCTCTACTTGCCCTTTAATTGTAGGTGTTTTTAGCCCAGAAAAAGACATGTTTGTCCGTTTAGTTGTACTTGTTGCTGAGCAAAAATCGGCAAAAAAAAACGGTTTTGATTTAATATTTTCATTGTTAAGACGTATTTTGGCCATATAGAGTGCTGCTGCATTATTTCTTTTATTTTTATATATATATATATATATATATATATATATATATATATATACACACAGGTGCATCTCACTAAATTAGAATATCATGAAAAAGTTAATTGATTTCAGTTCTTCAATACTAAATGTGAAACTCATATTATATAGAGTCATTACAATGAGAGTGATCTATTTCAAGTGTTTATTTCTGTTAAGGCTGATGATTATGGCTTACAGCCAATGAAAACACAAGAGTCATTATCTCAGTAAATTAGAATACTTTATAGCAACAGCTTGAAAAATGTTTTTAAAATCCGAAATGTTGAACTACTGAAATGTATGTTCAGTAAATGCACTCAATACTTGGTCAGGGCTCCTTTTGCATCAATTACTGCATCAATGTGGCGTGGCATGGAGGCGATCAGCCTGTGGCACTGCTGAGGTGTTATGGAAGCCCAGGTTGCTTTGATAGCAACCTTCAGCTCCTCTGCATTGTTGGGTCTGGTGTCTCTCATCTTTCTCTTGACAATACCCCATAGATTCTCTATGGGGTTAAGGTCAGGCGAGTTTGCTGGCCAATCAAGCACAGTGATACTGTTGTTTTTAAGCTAGGTATTGGTACTTTTGGCAGTGTGGACAGGTGCCAAGACCTGCTGGAGAATGAAATGTCCATCTCCAAAAAGCTGGTCAGCAAAGGGAAGCATGAAATGCTCTAAAATTTCCTGGTAGACAGCTGCGCTGACTTTGATCTTGATAAAACACAGTTGACCTACATCAGCTGATGACATGGCTCCCCAAACTGTTATGTTCTGCTACCAGAGCTAAGGAAAGAGAGGAGATCTGTCCCTACGATAGAACTCAGCTTAATCCCTATGATGTAACAGGGAACCTGATCCTGCGATCAGACCTGCTAAAGTCCTAAGCTAGTCTGTACGGAGACCTATAGATATGGGGAAGGAATCCCTACAAGTACTAAGGACTGGGAGGAAAATGGGACACCTCCTAACAGAAATAGTAGCAGACAGACGAACAAACAAAATATATAGAACAAAGAGGTCCGTAGACCAAGCAAACTAACAGAGTAGATACAGAGCACAGGCTAGCTAGAAAGTAGTTATACAATGAAGTCCAGCAAAGCCAGAAGGGCGGAGCAGGATTAAATAGGCCAACAAGGTCATGTGACCAGCAAAGGAAAAAACCTAAGAGCAAGGTTCTAACAGTACCCCCCCTTCTAAGAGGATCCTCCGGATCCCCTAGGACCAGGCTTATCAGGAAATTTCCTGTAAAACGCTCTGATAAGTCTGGACGCGGAAACATCATCCGACCTCACCCAAGAGTTATCCTCGGGTCCGAAACCTTTCCAGGCCAAAAGATACTGCAAACTACCTCTATACCGTCTAGAGTTAAGGATGCGAGAAATTTCATATTCCCCGTCCTCCACCACCGGAGGAACAGAGGCAGAGGCGTCACAATCTGATACAACAGCTTTTTTCAACAGAGAGACATGAAATACCGGATTAATTCTCCAGGAGGTAGGAACCTCCAACCTAACAGCAGATTGGTTGACAACCTGAAGCATCTTAAAGGGCCCTACAAACTTGGGACCCAATTTCCTAGAAGGAATCCTCAACCGCAGATTCCTAGAGGACAACCAAACCATGTCACCAACAGCGAACAAAACCTCCTGTCGTTTCCTATCAAAGTAGTCTTTAGATTTTCTGTTAGCCTCCTGAAGATTACCACGCACATCCGTCCAAACTCTCTCCAAATCACCGGAAAAATTCTCCTCCTCAGGCACGGCAGATCCCAACTTGGAGAACGACCCAAACGACGGATGTCTCCCAGAACAACAAAAAAAAGGCGAACAACCAGCAGAAGAAGATGTATGATTGTTCAGAGCAAATTCAGCAAGTGGCAGAAACTCAGACCACCCCTCCTGATTGTCTGCCACAAAACAACGCAAGAACTGCTCAACATCCTGGTTTTTCCTTTCTGTCTGGCCATTAGATTCAGGATGATATCCGGACGAGAACGACAAATGAACTCCCAACCTGTCACAAAAGGCACGCCAAAAACGAGCCACGAACTGAGGACCCCTATCAGAAACAATGTCAGTAGGAACGCCATGAAGTCTGACAATTTCCTTGACAAAGGCCTTAGCGCAGGGCAGTTTGATGAAGGGAACCAAGTGACACATCTTGCTAAAACGGTCCACGACCACCCAGATGACAGTAAAACCCTCAGAGGGGGGAAGGTCAGTTATAAAGTCCATAGCCAAATGTGTCCAAGGAGCACTGGGAACCTCCAAAGGACAAAGCAACCCCGCAGCAGGAGTATGTGAGGACTTAGATCTAGCACATATAGTACATTGACGCACCCACTTAATGACTTCCTTCTGCCATCCAGGCCACCAAAAACTGCGACCCACCAGTCTCTTGGTCTCAGAGATTCCGGGATGACCTGCCAACCGAGATTCGTGACACTCAACAAACAAATCTCTCCTAAAGGTCCCAGGCACAAACAACCTCCCATGAGGAGTGTTAGATGGGGCATTCTCCTGTGCTTTAAGAATCTCATCTTCCAAAACGGAGTCCAAAGCAGCTATCACAACACCTTCTTGTAAAATGTTCTCCTCTTTCTCAGCACCGACTATGGGAGAAAAACTGCGAGACAAGGCATCCGCCTTAACATTCTTAGTACCAGGGATGTAAGTAACGGAGAAATTAAACCGCGAGAAAAACAGTGCCCACCTAGCCTGACGGGCATTCAGGCGCTTGGCAGCATCAAGATATATCAGATTTTTATGATCCGTAAGAACCTGAACGGGAAATTCCGCACCTTCCAAGAAGTGGCGCCAGTGTTCAAATGCGAGTTTAATAGCCAATAATTCCCGATTACCAATATCGTAATTCAGTTCAGTCTCCGAAAAAATTTTTGAAAAAAAGGCACAAGGATGTAATCCATCCCCGTTATCCTGAGACAATACTGCGCCAACCCCCAGAGAGGAAGCATCAACCTCAACCAAAAATGGCTTAGTCACATCAGGCTGCATAAGGATGGGAGCAGAGGTGAACCTCTCCTTGAGATACACAAAAGCTTCAATGGCCTCAGAAAACCACTGAACCGCATCAGCACCTTTCCTGGTGAGATCGGTCAGAGGTTTGACAATACTAGAAAAATTTTTTATGAATTTTCTGTAATAATTGGCGAAACCTAAAAACCTCTGTATCGATTTCAAACCAATAGGCCTAGGCCATTCCTGTACAGCTTGAACTTTAACCGGGTCCATCTCAAAACCTTCGCTGGAGATAATGTAACCCAAAAAACTAATTCTCTGTACAGCGAACTCACATTTCTCCAGCTTAGCAAAAAGCGAATTGTCCATTAATAACTGTAATACCTCACGTACGCTTCGCCAATGAGACTCCAGATCCGGCGAATAAATCAAAATAAATCAAAATGTCATCCAAATACACAACCACATTTTTGCCGATCAAAGGTCTAAGGATGTCATTAATAAGATTCTGAAAAAATGCAGGAGCATTAGTAAGACCAAAAGGCATAACCAGATTCTCAAAATGACCCACAGGAGTGTTAAAAGCAGTCTTCCATTCGTCACCCTCCTTCATGCGCAACAGATTGTATGCCCCCTTAAGGTCAATTTTAGAGAACCACTTGGCCCCCATTAACTGGTTAAACAGATCAGGAATCAATGGCAGTGGGTAAGGATTGCGTACAGTAATTTTGTTAATCTCACGAAAATCCAGACAAGGATGTAAACCGCCGTCCTTTTTTTTTACAAAAAAAAATCCAACCGCCACAGGAGACTTAGAGGGCCTAATGTGACCGGCGGCCAAACTTGTCTGTATGTATTCCTCCAAAGCCTTCCTCTCAGGAATAGTAAGGTTAAATAAACGACTTTTAGGAAGAGTCGCTCCAGGGACAAATTCAATAGAACAATCATAGTCTCTATGGGGAGGCAAAACCTGCGATTCCTTCTCAGAAAAAACTCTCCAAAAATCCTGAATAGGAACAGGCAATTCTCCCCTATCCAAAGCTGCAATACGCCCGTTACAACACTTGTCATAACATTTATGGCTCCAGGATTTAATTTCACTGGTAGACCAATCCAGTACAGGATTGTGAAATTTTAACCAGGGCAATCCCAATATTACTGGAGAAGGCAAGTTATTCAAAACTACCAAATCCAATTTCTCATGGTGAACACCATTAATAGTGAGAGGATATTCACAGACCTTGAGAGTAATATTCTTCAAAGGGGAACCATCCACAGAAACCACAGCAATGGGGGATGATAAAGGTTCGGGTTTTAAATTGAGTCTTTCCAAGAATCCCCCATCAATTACATTCAGAGTAGACCCACAATCAACAAACACCCGAAATTCCATTAATTTTTCCTGAGCAATCGTGGAAGCAGCTAAAAATACACCCTTGGAATTTAAACAGGCAATACGGGCATGACTGACCATTTTTTTTTCTTTCTTCATACGAAGCTCACAGCCTTTAATCAAATGACCAGATTTTCCGCAATAGAAACACAATCCTTCAGAAAATCTACGGTCTTTTTCTTGAGAGCGAGGTGCCACCGATCCAATCTCCATCGGTTCACCACTGTTAGTACACACATTCTCATAACCAGAAACTGACATAGCAGAGGATTTGCTCTCATTAACCCTTGCACGCAGTCTCCTATCCACCCGTATAGCTAATTGCATAGCCTGTTGGAAATCTTCAGGTGTAGGATAAGCAATTAGCAGGTCTTTAACCCTTTCATTGAGCCCAGCAAGAAATAGACTTTTCAGAGCAGAATCGTTCCACCCTGTTTGAGTAGACCAACGACGGAAATGAGTACAATATTTTTCCACATTACCTGATCCCTGTTTCAAACGTCTCAACTCAGTCTCGGCTGATGAGACACGGTCAGGATCATCATATAATAGTCCCAAAGCAGAAAAAAAACTATCCACTGATCTGAAGCATATATCACTAGGTTGCAAAGAAAAGGCCCACTCCTGAGGCTCTTTGCGCAAAAGTGACATTATGAACCCTATGCGCTGGGATTCATCCCCAGAGGACTTGGGTCTCAAACGAAAATACAATAAGCAAGCATTTTTAAATGAAAAAAATTCTCGGTGTTCACCAAAAAATAAATCCGGCAAACATACCTTAGGCTCCAAGAAATGTGCTCCAGGACACTTACTCACGTGCTGACGGAGCTCGGCCACCTCCAGAGAGAGTCCCTGCAGGCGATGAGCCAAATCCTGAACCGACACCATGATGGAACAGAAAAATCTTTCCTTAGAGAATTTGCAGGCTGGACTTACTGTTAGGTTCTGCTACCAGAGCTAAGGAAAGAGAGGAGATCTGTCCCTACGATAGAACTCAGCTTAATCCCTACGATGTAACAGGGAACCTGATCCTGCGATCAGACCTGCTAAAGTCCTAAGCTAGTCTGTATGGAGACCTATAGATATGGGGAAGGAATCCCTACAAGTACTAAGGACTGGGAGGAAAATGGGACACCTCCTAACAGAAATAGTAGCAGACAGACGAACAAACAAAATATATAGAACAAAGAGGTCCGTAGACCAAGCAAACTAACAGAGTAGATACAGAGCACAGGCTAGCTAGAAAGTAGTTATACAATGAAGTCCAGCAAAGCCAGAAGGGCGGAGCAGGATTAAATAGGCCAACAAGGTCATGTGACCAGCAAAGGAAAAAACCTAAGAGCAAGGTTCTAACACAAACCATCAATGATTGTGGAAACTTCACACTAGATCTCAAGCAGCTTGGATTGTGTGCCTCTCCACTCTTCCTCCAGACTCTGGGACCTTGATTTCCAAATAAAAATTGGAACTCTGTGACCTTGTGGATTGTGTTAATGACTGCCTTCTGGACATTTGTCAAGTCAGCAGTCTTCCCAATGATTGTGGAACCTACTGAAACAGACTAAGGGACCTTTTTAAACGGCTGAGGAAACCTTTGCAGGTGTTTTTTGTTAATCATTTTAATTTACTGAGATAATAACTTTTGTGTTTTCATTGGCTGTAAGCCACAATCATCAACATTAACAGAAATAAAAATTTGAAATAGATCAAATTTACAGTTTGTAATGACTCTATATAACATATGAGTTTCACTTTTTTTATTGAAGAACTGAAATCAATTAACTTTTTGATGATACTCTAATTTAGTGTATCCCCTGCTCAAAAAAAATAAAAGGGAACACTTAAACAACACAATGTAACTCCAAGTCGATAACACTTCTGTGAAATCTACCTGTCCAGTTATGAAGCAACACTGATTGTGAATCAATTTCTCCTGTTGTTGTGCAAATGGAACAGACAACTGGTAGAAATGATAGGCAATTAGCAAGATACCCCTATAAAAGAGTGGTTCTGCAGGTGGTGACCACAGACCATTTCTCTGTTCTCATCCTTTTTGGCTATTGTTTTGGTCACTTTTTCATTTTGCCATAGCTCTCACCCCTAAAAGTACAGTAGCATGAGGCAGTGTCTACATTACAACCCACAGAAGTTGCTCAGGTTGTGCAGTTCATCCAGGATGGCACATCAGTGCGAGCTGTGGCAAGAAGGGTAGCTGTATCTTTCAGCACAGTGTCCAGAGCATGGAGCAGATACCAGGAGATGTGGAGGGAGCCATAGGAGGGCAACAACCCAGCAGCAGGACCGTTATCTCCTCCTTTGTGCAAGGAGGAACAGGAGGAGCACTGTCAGAGCCCTGCAAAATGACTTCCAGCAGGCCACAAATGAGCATGTGTCTGCACAAACGGTTAGAAACCGATTCCATGAGGGTGGTATAAGGGCCCGACGTCCACAGATGGGGGTTGTGCTCACAGCCCAATACCGTGCAGGATGCTTGGCATTTGCCACAGAACACCAGGATTGGCGAAGTCGCCACTGGCGCCCTGTGCTCTTCACAGATGAAAGCAGGTTCACACTGAGCACAAGGGACAGACGTGACAGAGTCTGGAGACACCATGGAGAGCGATCTGCTGCCTGCAACATCCTTCAGCATGACCGTTTTGGCAGTGGGTCAGTAATGGTGTGGGGTGGCATTTCTTTGGAGGGCCGCACAGCCCTCCATGTGCTCACCAGAGGTAGCCTGACTGCCATTAGGTACCGAGATAAGATCCTCAGACCCCTTGTGACACCATTTGCTGGTGCGTTTGGTCCTGGGTTCCTCCTAATGCAGGACAATGCCAGACTTCATGTGGCTGGAGTGTGTCAGCAGTTCCTGCAAGATGAAGGCATTGAAGCCATGGACTGGCCCGCCCGTTCTCCAGACCTGAATCCGATTGAGCACATCTGGGACATCATGTCTCACTCCATCCACCAATGTCACATTGCACCACAGACTGTCCAGGAGTTGGCGGATGCTTTAGTCCAGGTCTGGGAGGAGATCCCACAGGAGACCATCCGCAACCTCATCAGGAGCATGCCCAAGCATTGTAGGGAGGTCATACAGGCTCGTGGAGGCCACACACAATACTGAGACTAATTTTGACTTGTTTTAAGGACATTACATTAAAGTTGGATCAGCCTGTAGTGTGTTTTTCCACTTTAATTTTGGGGGTGACTCCAAATCCAGGCCTCCATTGGTTAATAAATTTGATTTCCATTGATGATTTTTGTGTGATTTTGTTGTCAGCACATTCAACTTTGTACAGAACAAAGTATTCAATGAGAATATTTCATTCAGATCTAGGATGTGTTATTTGAGTTTTCCCTTTATTTTTTTGAGCAATATATATATTGTAAGGTAGCGCTATTCATCATGCTGGGGTACTCGCTTCACCGGGTCAATTAAAGCACACATGCAACGTTTTCCGGTAATATGTAGTCCAGCAGTTTATTACACATCATAAACCGCACATAACATAGTCCATCTCAGTGGCTCACAGGAATGTTACACATGTATCCTAGAGCCTTTTCAGTGGCAGCTATGCCCGCTTGGCTTCAAATACAGTCTTCAGCAAGGTACAGCAACAATATTCACTTATAGAGCCGATTTACCTTTGCCGGGTCTCAGCTGCTTCTGTCAGCTCGGTTCTGCCACAGCTGTGGCTTTAAGGCTTCCCAGATGTGGCCTCCAGGCCACGTGCCTTCCAAGGCTACTGGTATCTCAAACACAGGGATCCAGCCTCTGCCTTCCAGGCTAGTGAAGTCCCACACAGGGACCAGGCCTCTTGACTTCCAAGGCTACTGGTATCCCAAACACAGGGATCCAGCCTCTGCCTTCCAGGCTTCACCAGGCCTCTCTCTCTCTAGTTTCAAAAACCACCAGGATTTATATATCCTTTTCTGCACACAGGACCTGTGATTATGTCACAGTCATGTGATCAGTCACCTGAGGGGGAGGTAAATGGTCAGCCAGAACACACCCCCTGGACATTTTAGCAATGCAGCAAGCCGCTGCATTACAATATATATATATATATATATATATATATATATTATATATATATTTGTTATATATATACACATACATACATATACACATACATACATACAGGGTGGTCCATAAGTAGGTGGACAGAAAGTGTAATAAGGTTATGAAAGGGGAGATTTATCAAACATGGTGTAAAGTGAAACTGGCTCAGTTGCCCTTAGCAACCAATGAGATTCCATTTTTCATTCTTCATAGACTCTTTGGAAAATGAAAGGTGGAATCTGATTGGTTGCTAAGGGCAACTGAGCCAGTTTCACAGATCTAATTTTCACAGATAGATCTCCCCCAAATCTGCTTTATTTTCAGACAATTCAGATAACACATAATGGCAAATAATTTAAATACAGATCAAAGAAAATGGATTTTAACAGAGTATTGGAAATCTCAAAATGCTGAAACTGTTAGAGCAAATTGGGTTGAAACATTTGGTACTCAAGGTCCAAAGAGACAAACCATTTACCTCATTCGTGACAAATTCAATGCCACTGGCTCAATCCTTAATGCTCCAAAAACTGTTCGACCCAAAACAGTCTGTACACAAGATAATAAACAACTTGTTGCTGAAACATTTGTTCAGAGTCCAAAAAAGTCCACCAGAAGAGTCTCTTTGAATTGGGAATTTCACAAGCTTCTATCATGTGAATCCTGAAATCTATTGGGTGGAAAGCTTATCGTCCACGTCTAATTCATGGTTTATTGGAGGATGATCCAGACAGGCGGCTGCAATTTAGTGTTTGATAAATCTCCCCCTTCATGACCTTATTACACTTTCTGTCCACCTACTTTTGGACCACCCTGTATACATATATACTGTATATACATACACATACATACACACGCGTATATACTGTACATATGTATCACACACAAACACACAATACATGCATACTTTCATATACATTACTTACAAATACATACATAATAACATATGCAAAGATATTTCACATGCATACATAAATATTACAGAAAAAAAGAAAAAAAAAACAGACATGCAGCTGTCAGGTACACATGAATTGGCCAATTTATGCGCTAAGATTTCTCATTTACTTCTATTTTCTACAGCAGTAATGCTATTCATATTTCATACTTCATATTTATGTACTTAGCGTTACAGAGTGCTACTTTGTTAATTGTATATGGAGGTAGCTTCTCCTAGTAAGCACCTGTTCACACCTATTTCTTGTATTGGAAGTGCCCTCAGTTTTTTCTGTTTCTATATTTAAGCTTTGACTGAGCACTCCATCCCGATGCCGCAGGTGGTTTTAATTGCAGTAGGATCTTACTTCCCCACACATAAGCAGACGGATGTCCCTTAGAGAGGTATTCACATTGGTAGGGTCCTGACATCGAGAATCGCCTTATCACGGCTGTCAGGTACACATGAATTGGCCAATTTATGCTCTAAGATTTCTCATTTATTTCTATTTTCTACAGCAGTAATGCTATTCATATTTCATACTTTATATTTACGTACTTAGCGTTACAGAGTGCTACTTTGTTTGTTAATTACATAAATATCACATACTCACTTATCAGTGAACAGAGGAGAAAGACTCTGTGCAGACTCCTTCTTTAATGACATTTTATTTAAAAAAAAATCATATAAAATCAACATCCTTAGCATTGTCTTCACGTTTGGAAGAGATTTGGCAACTATTATGTATGTTCACACACCATCTTTTTCATGTGGATTGCGCTCAGAAACCCCCCTGAAAAAAATAAACATTCAAAAGAAATGAACAGAAAGTCATTTTAGAAATGCATATATTCAATTTTCTCTCTCTTGAATGACTTTTAAGCGCTTCAAGTTTCCAAAGTTTACAAAGCGTTTAAATAAAGTGAGCTGATCATTTTTCAGGTGTTTCCATTCTGAAGACGCTCTAATCTTTATACTACAAGTCAATAGGAAGACTAAAGGGCGCCTGGAAGACGACTGAGGGGGTCTAACTGTTTTGCCAGCGTTTTTGCTTCAAAAAAACGCTAACAGTTTCTTCATTGTTGAATGGAGTTAAAAAACGACTAGCATGTGTCTGTCAGTAAAAAAAAAACATAGAAATGCTATAAAATGATCAAAATTCAATCGATGGTCCAAAACATTGAAAAGCACTGGGGAATCGACTAAAAAATGCTAAAAAAAACACTTCAATGAAAAACAGAAGCCGGCATTTCCTAAAGGATCGGTTCACCCACCAGCCCACCGTTGTAGTGTAAGTTGTGGGCTGGTTCTCTTACTGTTGACATTCATCTCAAGCAGTAAATTGAGTCAAAGAGAACATATTATCAAAAAATTAATCATTGATTAAATCATAATTCTGTTTTAATTTTTTTTTTTTTTTAATTTTAGATTATTTTTTTAAATTTTCATATTACTATCTATAATAAATAAATCAGAAATTTTGCAATTTCCACACTTGCCTTTGGTGTGGGGCAATCTGTACTGTATGGCAATAATTATAAGGGAACCATGTCACATTATTTAGGCACTGTGTTGATTATAATTAAGGTATTACTGCACTAACGCTATTTATGTGGACAGCGTATGTACTATTTATATGAACAATGTGGGCAGTATTTATAAGGGTAACTTATGGCACTATTCTTATGGTCATTATACGCAGTACTGGATTATAGACTGTGAAATCACCTAGGACTGCAGGAGAGTCTATATCATTATTGCTTCTGAAGTTATTGACCATCACTCATGTCATCTCTCAGTTATCAGGAATGTGAAATTAGAAATCCCATTTAATTTAGAGGCTTGCTAGCTTGTAATTTTCCTTAGTATGGCTTATAATTCTGATTGTAAATCATTTGCAGACATATTATGGTATGATCAAGAGTTATATCTCACAAAGTATCACAAATAGGTGTAATACAAAATATTTTTTATAATGATATTTTATATACTGGCTCTACTCTTGTAATGCTCCACTGCAAAGCAATGTAAGCAGAACGGTTACAGCTGAGAACAGAGATATCTTGTCCTATTAAGTCTTGGAATTTTCTGTCCCTGATGCCCTTCAGTAAACATTTAAGAACCCAGAAGTTTCTTCATCGTATAAAATATGTATAGGACTTTGATCACAGTTTTTATAAAGCCACCAAAAGTTTCTAAACTTTTTAAAATTGCATGGCAAGTTTATTATTTGAATTTATTACAGTGACAGCACAATATGAGTCAATATTTGTAAAACGTTTAGTGCTTAGTAGACTTAAGAACTGGAACTTTATACATTTTTTCTAAGCTTCACAAGCAGTCAGTGTGTTCGTATACAGTACATTGAAAAATAATTCATACCCCATTAATTTTTCCACATTTTTTTCAGGTTACACCAGCAAACTTAAATGTATTATATTGGGATTTTATGTGATATACCAACACAAAATAGTAAGTATTTGTGAAGTGTGAAGGAAATGATACATTGGTTTTTAAATATTTTAAAAATATAAATCTGAAAATTGTGACGTGCATTTGTATTCAGCCCCCTGTACTCTGATACCCCTAAATAAAATCCTGAGTGACCATTTGCCACCAGAAGTCATATACCGTATTTTTCGGATTATAAAAAGCACTTTTTTAACCCCAAATTTAAGGGGGAAATGGGGGTGCGTCTTATAATCTGAACGCTTACCGGCGTTGGTGGAGCGGGGTCCCAGAGTCGCTGCTGCCGGAAGCTTCGACCTTCCGACAGATGTAGGAGTCAGGAGATGGCTGCAGGACCCACGCTGCGGGCCTCGCGCTGCTGGCCCTATGTTTGTAGCAGGAGGTGTTCAGTGGTGCGGGGGCTCTGCCGACATTTAGTAAAGCCGGAGCCCCGCACCTTCCATACTCTTCTGTGACACCCCAGGAGTCTGGTTGCCACAGTAATAGAGATATTATGTCTGAGAGCAAGTGGGAGGTTTCTCTGGTCAGGAGCCCTAAGCATGCAACATGGCCCACCCAGACCTGGGAGGGGAGGAATCTGCCTTTATAAACTGGGTCTGGGGCGGGATTAAGAGAGACAGAGCCTGCAGAACAAGCAGAGCAGTCAGAGCCTGGAGTAAAGTTCCAGACACAGGAAAAGATACATCAGGAGCTCTGTAGGAGCAGAGGCAGAATGCCAGGGGCTGTGAGCAGAGATATAGCTCGCCCTGGCTGAAGTTACTAAAACCGGACACAGGAGTCCGAAGCTGTGGGGACTGATATATACCCAGCAGCAGAAACCAGCCGGCAGGGGATTCCAGGTCCTCTGGCCATAGAAGCCCGGAGGCTCAGTCACAAAGAAGGGACCAGCGCCGCCATCCAGGAGCGGAGGCTAACAGAAGGCCCCAAGTCACCAGCCATACGGGTGAGCACCACACGGTATACTCAGGGACGTGGGCTACTTGTAACCGCTGACAGCAAGGTAGCCAGGAAGAGTGCAGACAGACGGGGAGGCCAACAACTCCACCTGGCCAGGGGAACTCCTGCTTGCTCGCAGACTGTCCAGGCCCCTTATACTAGCCAGTACTCCCGGGAGGGTCTGCCTTGTACCATCAGTAAAGACCCTGAACTGCACCTCACGTCTCTGTGATTCCTTGCCGCACCAGCACCATTAGCACTGGGACCCTCACACCATCACTCCCATCATCTCTCACATTAGCTGCCCTGAGGCAATACTTCTCCCATGGGGAGTTATCCCATACTCGGCTGCGCAAACAACATCAGCCTCAGCGGTCGGCAGCGCAGCGGCGGTCCCCACTGACCGCAATCCACGGGTGGCGTAGTCGGACATTTGCTATACATTAAGACTGCCACTGGTTTGACCACCCTGGGCACGGACCGGGTCACCGCCACACGGAGACTACAACCCCCAGCATTCTACAACAGGCCCGGTTCCGGGTTCCCCTGCACAACACAGGCCCAGAGGGCGCGTCAACTTTGGCGTAGTCGGCAGGATTTCGTGCCCGCAACCACCGGGTACTGCGTGCCTGAAAAAGAGACTTTTATACTTACCTGTGGTGAAGTTTCCCGCCGTCCGGAGTCGTTTCCCGCCGTCCGGAGCCGATTCCCGCCATCAGACGCCATCTTGGACCGTTTCCCACCGTCTTCTGCCTTCTTCCCGCCATCCGCAGCTGCTTCCCGCCTTCGGACGCCATCTTCGGGACGCCGCACGGGAAGAAGAGGGGCGTGGACGCCGAAAGCGCGCGAGATCCGAAGCTCCGCCCCACGCTCCGCCCCACACTCTGACGCTGCGCAAGGTCCTGGAAGGGAGGAAGAGCGATGCTGATGTCATCGGAGCGCGACGCCAGGTCCTCAACCCCGACGATCGACTGCGGAGCCGCGGCCTACGGAAGAAGAGCATCGCAAGGTAGGCCACGGTCCACTAGGGGGGAGGAGGATGCCAGATACCGAGGGGAGCTCCACTGCCACAGCCACCGCCAGCGCAACCGCTGCAGCAGTCATGCCATTCACCATGCCCTATATCCCGGGGGCAACCTGGCTACCCCAGTACTCAGGGGAGTCACATACTCTAAATGACTTTAGAGAAAGACTGGATAGCCTCTTCCAGGTGTACCCCCTCACAGAAGAGCAAAAAGTGAGCATCCTGGTGGCCCAATTAATCGGGGCAGCCCAAAGGGAGGTAAAGTCCTGGCCACCTGGGAGGAAGAGGACTGTCAGAGAAATACTAGCCCGGCTAAAAGACACATTTGATACCCGCACCTCAGCCGAAATAAAGCTCAGATTTTACGGGTGTAAACAGCGGGCACATGAGAGTATAAGAGACTATGCTCTAAACCTACAAGAGGCCCTGAGAGCCATTAAGCAGGCAGACCCTGACAGCATGGGAAATGAAGATAAGCTGTTAACTGAACAATTTATTGAGGGTCTACTGTGCAATGCCCACCGAACCCAGTTGCGGGCAATGGCCTTACAGGACCCTGACCTGGACTTTGCACAGTTCAAGGACAGAGCCATCCGGGTGCTCCGAGAACCGGCACCAGGTGGCGCTGTGACCCACAGGCGCCCTGCTATCACTTACCACCAGGAGACGGCGCCCTTGTCTGCAGGGCCTGTGGGAGCTGATGCGCAGGCTTTAAACAGTGACCCGGCTACAGACCTGCACCATCAGGTCCAAGAGCTGACTAAGAGCGTTGCCGCGCTAACCAGAACTGTGCAGTCTTTACAGGTCTCTTCTCCAGGAAAGATCCAGCTGGCATCAGGACCGGAGGACGTCCCGTGGCGCCGACTGAGGAGGACCCCACCGGCCAGAGGAAGACCCAGCGACAGATACAACGAGGACGGACGACCTATCTGCCGCCGCTGCAATCAACCCGGACATGTGGCAAGGTACTGTCATTTAAACGGGCACAACCTGGGGTAGAGGGCCAACCCCAAGGCATAAGACCATCAGGCCCATCAAACTGGCGTAATAAATACGTAGGGGGACGTCCAATCTTGCCTGTGGTACTGGATGGCATTCCTATGAGTGCCCTACTAGACACTGGGTCACAGGTGACCACCATCCCGTACGTGCTCTTTAAACAGTACTGGAATGACTCGGACATAACCCGCTACCCAGATGACGACCTGAGTATCATCGCCAGCAATGGTCAGCCCGTGCCGCAGGTGGGATTCAAAGAGGTGACCATTAAGATCGGTAAAGTCGAACTGGCGGCACAAGGACTGATTATAGTGGACATAGACCATCATGAGAGTCACCCTAGAATAACCTTAGGAACTAATGTGTTTGAAAATTGTCTTGCAGAGGTGATTCTCATTTTACAGCAGGTTGCCAAGAACGCCAGTTCCGGCCAGCAGCGTGTGCTCCAAAAAGAGATCCGGGCACTGATGAAGCGGCAACAGGTGGAACTATCTGGTGGTGAGATAGGTAGCGTGAGAATGTGTGACCCGTTCCCTATTGCCATGCCCCCAAAAAGTGAGATGATGATTTGGTGCCGGGCAGCTATTGGTCTAAGAGGTAGAGACTACCAAGCAATGGTAGAACCCGTCTACTCAGACAGTAGGCCCACCATTTTGACAGCACGGGGGGTGGTCGATGTATGCCATGGGAGGGTGCCCGTTCGCATCATAAATATCGGGGAGAGAGAAGTATACCTGCCCCGGTATGCCACGCTAGCCAAATTGTTCACCATAAACCAGAATTCTGTAAAGGCCGTGGAACCCTTGCCTCCATCTCAACCAGAGGAAGGTAACGGCTCTAAGAAACCAATGGAGGACTGGTGTCAGCAACTGCATTTGGGTACTGACTCCACTCCCTCACACCAGAAACAGGGAGTCTATCGGGTGGTTCGAGAGTACGAGAGAGTGTTTAGTAAACACCCGCTAGACTTCGGGCGAGTAAAGGGGGTAGAACACCACATCCCCACGGGAGACCATCCTCTCATAAAGGAGAGATACTGACCCGTACCCCCGGCACACTACCAACACGCCAAGGGGATGCTTAGAGACATGAAGGAGGCTGGGGTAATCAGGGACAGCTGTAGCCCCTGGGCAGCTCCACTAGTCTTAGTGAAAAAGAAAGACAACACCATGAGAATGTGTGTAGACTACAGGAAGGTCAACCATATCACACACAAAGATGCGTACCCGTTACCAAGGATAGAAGAGTCCTTAGCTGCATTAAAATCTGCTAACTTCTTCTCTACTTTGGATCTCACTAGCGGGTACTGGCAGGTTCCTGTAGCAGAGGCGGACCGGGAGAAGACCGCATTCACCACCCCGATGGGTCTCAGCGAATTTAACTGTATGTCGTTCGGGCTCTGCAACGCACCAAGAACCTTCCAACGGTTGATGGAATGCTGTCTGGGACACCGGAACTTCGAGACGGTCCTGTTATACCTGGACGATGTCATCGTCTATTCCAAGACCTACGAGGACCACCTGAAACACCTGGCAGAAGTGTTCGAAGCTCTGGCAAACAACGGCCTAAAGGTGAAACCCTCCAAGTGTCACCTCCTGAAACCAAAGGTGCAATACCTGGGACACGTGGTGAGTGCTGACGGAGTGGCTCCTGACCCTGATAAGATCACCGTGATTCAGGACTGGCCAAGACCCTCCAGCATAAAGGAAGTGCGGCAGTTCCTTGGGTTGGTAGGCTACTACCGAAGATTCATTCCCGGTTTCACCAAAATGGCAGCCCCTATGCAGGACCTCCTGATAGGTCAATCTCGGAAAGCCAAAAACCAGAAGCCGCCCTTTAGGTGGGAAAAGCTGGAAGAGGAGTCCTTCTGCCAGCTGAAGATGGCCCTCACGGGGGATGAAATCCTGGCATATCCAGACTACAGCCAGGCCTTTATCCTCCACACGGACGCAAGCAACATCGGGCTAGGAGCCGTACTGTCCCAGATCCAGCAAGGGAAAGAACGGGTAATCGCTTACGCCAGCCGAAAGCTACGGCCCACGGAGAGGAACCCTGAGAATTATAGCTCATTCAAGCTGGAGTTCCTGGCAGTAGTGTGGGCAGTGACCGAACATTTCAAGCATTACCTTGCCTCCTCCAAATTCACCGTGTACACGGATAACAACCCGTTGACACACCTGGACACTGCAAGGCTCGGTGCCCTGGAACAGAGATGGATGGCCCGCCTGTCCAACTTTGAATTCACCATCAAATACCGGGCAGGACGCTCAAATGCCAACGCGGATGCCCTGTCTAGAATGCCGAACTTACCGGACGTAGGGGAAGATCCAGAAGATCTGGAAGAAGTTGAGCTCCCTGCGTTCCACCGTCATGGGATTACCCTGTATTCCCACCGTGTGAAGGACAGGCGCTCCGTGACGTTCAATCCCTTGCCCCACTACAACTGGGCGGAGACGCAAGACAGTGATCCCGCAGTCCATTTGGTGAAGGAAATGCTGACCCAGGCCGATGCCCGTCTTGACCCAGATGCTCCGGAGGAGACCAAGCAACTGTGGAAGGAGAAAAGTAAGCTGTTCCTCTACAGGGAGAAGCTGTGCCAGAGAATGGTTAACTCTCGAACACATGAGTTGACCTGGCAGGTAGTGGTCCCAAGACGAGACGCGGCTATGGTTCTGGAGGCATACCACAATGGAGCAGGGCATTTCGGATGGAAGAAGCTGGAGTTCTTGTTGCGTGAACGGTTCTACTGGGTAGGCATGAGAGAAGCCATCGAGAGGTGGTGCAGAGACTGTGGCCCTTGCCACCTGAGAAGAAAAGACCGAGCCAGCCAGAAGACTCCCCTGCAGCCCATCATCACCAGACAGCCACTAGAACTGGTAGCCCTGGACCATGTGAAACTGGCTCCAAGCAGATCTGGGTATGTCTACGCCCTCACAATCGTAGATCATTACTCCCGGTTCCTGGTGGTGGTCCCGGTCAAGGACTTAACGGCTCAAACAGCAGCTAGAGCCTTCCAGCAGCACTTCTGCCATCCACACGGGTACCCGGACCAAGTGTTGACAGACCAAGGACCAGCCTTCGAATCGGAGGTCTTCCAGGAGTTCTGCAACCTGTATGGCTGCAAGAAGATAAGAACAACGCCCTATCACCCTCAAACCAATGGACTCTGCGAGAAGATGAACCAGGTGGTGATAGATCTGCTAAAAACATTGCCCCTGGAAGAACGCAGTCTGTGGCCTGAGAAACTGCCCGATCTGGTGGACCTGTATAACCACATCCCTGTAGGTTCCACCAACTGTACCCCGGCTTACCTAATGAGAGCAAGACCTGGTAAGCTGCCTATTGACCTGGATATGGGAGTCCTGACGCCTGAGGACACCTCGCCAGAGGCAGACTGGGATACAGAACGGCAGCAGCAGTATCGGAAAGTACAGGAGAGCGTCGAGCGAAGTCTGTCTCAAGCTAGAGAAAGGCAAGAGAAGGCTTATAACCAGTATGCTCCCGCTGTTCCCCTGGTACCTGGAGAGCAGGTCTTGAAGAGGAAGAGGCGGCTCCACAAGTTGGACGACCAGTGGGAGAAGGACCCGTACACCGTACTGCCATCAAGCCATGAGAACCCAAAAATCTGCGTAATCAGTAAGGATGGAGGAGAAACCACAGCCATTGTCTCCAGAGACCACCTGAAGAAGTGTCCCGAGCAGCTGCAAAGCCCTGAAGAAGATCAAGGAAACCCTCAACCCGCAGAGGAAAGGGAAGAAATGATCAGTACCGTACTCTGAGACTTCCCCCAGTCTTGGACACAAGTAAACGGCGCTGTCGTGGTACCCGTCCTCACCTTTCTCCAGCCAGCCCCGCAAGTGCCTACAGAGGAACCGGTAGAGCTGGAAGAGCAGCCGGCCCAAGAGGCAGAGGAGTCCACACCAGCAGTACAGGAGGATCAACCCTCTGCTAGTAGTGAGTCTGCCGTGCCCCTAGTGAGCCAAAGAGTGCGCAGACAGCTGCCCAGCTTGCCCATAACACCTCCTACACCCTGTAGTGCAGAACCAGTTAGTGAGCTCCGTAGGTCCACTAGAGTCACTAGAGGTCAGATGCCCGCTCGCTGGAGAATCTAAACTAATGCACTGTGAATTTATCTGTTAACTGTTTATGGTTTATGTTTGTTGCCTGTTATTAATTATGTTTCTCAGTTACCCTGCAGATTTTTATGGACTAACAGGTTATGGACAGTTTTGTAGATAGGTGCACCTTGGTGCCTCTTGCGAAGACGGCCGCGGAAGAGAAAACCTGTCTGGCGTGGCCTCCTTGCGGCCCAAAGTAGTTAGTCTACCCTTGCAGCCATGCCCAAGGCCAACGCAAGGGGTTTGCTTTGGACAGGTCCCCTACTTCGCTTAAAGCTTCACCTTGGGTGATATGGACACCCGGTTGCGGACACGCCGTGACCTTTAAAAAAAACTAAAGCTTCTTGTAAATATGCTATTGTGTTATTGTTATACCCTGTATTTATGTTTTAAAAATGTGTTTAGTCCCGGAGTACTAAAATTTACTAGGGGGGAATGTGACACCCCAGGGGTCTGGTTGCCACAGTAATAGAGATATTATGTCTGAGAGCAAGTGGGAGGTTTCTCTGGTCAGGAGCCCTAAGCATGCAACACGGCCCACCCAGACCTGGGAGGGGAGGAATCTGCCCTTATAAACTGGGTCTGGGGCGGGATTAAGAGAGACAGAGCCTGCAGAACAAGCAGAGCAGTCAGAGCCTGGAGTAAAGTTCCAGACACAGGAAAAGATACATCAGGAGCTCTGTAGGAGCAGAGGCAGAATGCCAGGGGCTGTGAGCAGAGATATAGCTCGCCCTGGCTGAAGTTACTAAAACCGGACACAGGAGTCCGAAGCTGTGGGGACTGATATATACCCAGCAGCAGAAACCAGCCGGCAGGGGATTCCAGGTCCTCTGGCCATAGAAGCCCGGAGGCTCAGTCACAAAGAAGGGACCAGCGCCGCCATCCAGGAGCGGAGGCTAACAGAAGGCCCCAAGTCACCAGCCATACGGGTGAGCACCACACGGTATACTCAGGGATGTGGGCTACTTGTAACCGCTGACAGCAAGGTAGCCAGCAAGAGTGCAGATAAACGGGGAGGCCTACAACTCCACCTGGCCAGGGGAACTCCTGCTTGCTCGCAGACTGTCCAGGCCCCTTATACTAGCCAGTACTCCCGGGAGGGTCTGCCTTGTACCATCAGTAAAGACCCTGAACTGCACCTCACGTCTCTGTGATTCCTTGCCGCACCAGCACCATTAGCACTGGGACCCTCACACCATCACTCCCATCATCTCTCACATTAGCTGCCCTGAGGCAATACTTCTCCCGTGGGGAGTTATCCCATACTCGGCTGCACAAACAACATTAGCCTCAGCGGTCGGCAGCGCAGCGGCGGTCCCCACTGACCGCAATCCACGGGTGGCGTAGTCGGACATTTGCTATACATTAAGACTGCCACTGGTTTGACCACCCTGGGCACGGACCGGGTCACCGCCACACGGAGACTACAACCCCCAGCATTCTACAACAGGCCCGGTTCCGGGTTACCCTGCACAACACAGGCCCAGAGGGCGCGTCAACTTTGGCGTAGTCGGCAGGATTTCGTGCCCGCAACCACCGGGTACTGCGTGCCTGAAAAATAGACTTTTATACTTACCTGTGGTGAAGTTTCCCGCCGTCCGGAGTCGTTTCCCGCCGTCCGGAGCCGATTCCCGCCATCAGACGCCATCTTGGACCGTTTCCCGCCGTCTTCTGCCTTCTTCCCGCCATCCGTAGCTGCTTCCCGCCTTTGGACGCCATCTTCGGGACGCCGCACGGGAAGAAGAGGGGCGTGGACGCCGAAAGCGCGCGAGATCCGAAGCTCCGCCCCACGCTCCGCCCCACACTCTGACGCTGCGCAAGGTCCTGGAAGGGAGGAAGAGCGACGCTGATGTCATCGGAGCGCGACGCCAGGTCCTCAACCCCGACGATCGACTGCGGAGCCGCGGCCTACGGAAGAAGAGCATCGCAAGGTAGGCCACGGTCCACTAGGGGGGAGGAGGATGCCGGATACCGAGGGGAGCTCCACTGCCACAGCCACCGCCAGCGCAACCGCTGCAGCAGTCATGCCATTCACCATGCCCTATATCCCGGGGGCAACCTGGCTACCCCAGTACTCAGGGGAGTCACATACTCTAAATGACTTTAGAGAAAGACTGGATAGCCTCTTCCAGGTGTACCCCCTCACAGAAGAGCAAAAAGTGAGCATCCTGGTGGCCCAATTAATCGGGGCAGCCCAAAGGGAGGTAAAGTCCTGGCCACCTGGGAGGAAGAGGACTGTCAGAGAAATACTAGCCCGGCTAAAAGACACATTTGATACCCGCACCTCAGCCGAAATAAAGTTCAGATTTTACGGGTGTAAACAGCGGGCACATGAGAGTATAAGAGACTATGCTCTAAACCTACAAGAGGCCCTGAGAGCCATTAAGCAGGCAGACCCTGACAGCATGGGAAATGAAGATAAGCTGTTAACTGAACAATTTATTGAGGGTCTACTGTGCAATGCCCACCGAACCCAGTTGCGGGCAATGGCCTTACAGGACCCTGACCTGGACTTTGCACAGTTCAAGGACAGAGCCATCCGGGTGCTCCGAGAACCGGCACCAGGTGGCGCTGTGACCCACAGGCGCCCTGCTATCACTTACCACCAGGAGACGGCGCCCTTGTCTGCAGGGCCTGTGGGAGCTGATGCGCAGGCTTTAAACAGTGACCCGGCTACAGACCTGCACCATCAGGTCCAAGAGCTGACTAAGAGCGTTGCCACGCTAACCAGAACTGTGCAGTCTTTACAGGTCTCTTCTCCAGGAAGGATCCAGCTGGCATCAGGACCGGAGGACGTCCCGTGGCGCCGACTGAGGAGGACCCCACCGGCCAGAGGAAGACCCAGCGACAGATACAACGAGGACGGACGACCCATCTGCCGCCGCTGCAATCAACCCGGACATGTGGCAAGGTACTGTCATTTAAACGGGCACAACCTGGGGTAGAGGGCCAACCCCAAGGCATAAGACCATGAGGCCCATCAAATTGGCGTAATAAATACGTAGGGGGACGTCCAATCTTGCCTGTGGTACTGGATGGCATTCCTATGAGTGCCCTACTAGACACTGGGTCACAGGTGACCACCATCCCGTACGTGCTCTTTAAACAGTACTGGAATGACTCGGACATAACCCGCTACCCAGATGACGACCTGAGTATCATCGCCAGCAATGGTCAGCCCGTGCCGCAGGTGGGATTCAAAAAGGTGACCATTAAGATCGGTAAAGTCGAACTGGCGGCACAAGGACTGATTATAGTGGACATAGACCGTCATGAGAGTCACCCTAGAATAACCTTAGGAACTAATGTGATTGAAAATTGTCTTGCAGAGGTGATTCTCATTTTACAGCAGGTTGCCAAGAACGCCAGTTCCGGCCAGCAGCGTGTGCTCCAAAAAGAGATCCGGGCACTGATGAAGCGGCAACAGGTGGAACTATCTGGTGGTGAGATAGGTAGCGTGAGAATGTGTGACCCGTTCCCTATTGCCATGCCCCCAAAAAGTGAGATGATGATTTGGTGCCGGGCAGCTATTGGTCTAAGAGGTAGAGACTACCAAGCAATGGTAGAACCCGTCTACTCAGACAGTAGGCCCACCATTTTGACAGCACGGGGGGTGGTCGATGTACGCCATGGGAGGGTGCCCGTTCGCATCATAAATATCGGGGAGAGAGAAGTATACCTGCCCCGGTATGCCACGCTAGCCAAATTGTTCACCATAAACCAGAATTCTGTAAAGGCCGTGGAACCCTTGCCTCCATCTCAACCAGAGGAAGGTAACGGCTCTAAGAAACCAATGGAGGACTGGTGTCAGCAACTGCATTTGGGTACTGACTCCACTCCCTCACACCAGAAACAGGGAGTCTATCGGGTGGTTCGAGAGTACGAGAGAGTGTTTAGTAAACACCCGCTAGACTTCGGGCGAGTAAAGGGGGTAGAACACCACATCCCCACGGGAGACCATCCTCTCATAAAGGAGAGATACTGACCCGTACCCCCGGCACACTACCAACACGCCAAGGGGATGCTTAGAGACATGAAGGAGGCTGGGGTAATCAGGGACAGCTGTAGCCCCTGGGCAGCTCCACTAGTCTTAGTGAAAAAGAAAGACAACACCATGAGAATGTGTGTAGACTACAGGAAGGTCAACCATATCACACACAAAGATGCGTACCCGTTACCAAGGATAGAAGAGTCCTTAGCTGCATTAAAATCTGCTAACTTCTTCTCTACTTTGGATCTCACTAGCGGGTACTGGCAGGTTCCTGTAGCAGAGGCGGACCGGGAGAAGACCGCATTCACCACCCCGATGGGTCTCAGCGAATTTAACTGTATGTCGTTCGGGCTCTGCAACGCACCAAGAACCTTCCAACGGTTGATGGAATGCTGTCTGGGACACCGGAACTTCGAGACGGTCCTGTTATACCTGGACGATGTCATCGTCTATTCCAAGACCTACGAGGACCACCTGAAACACCTGGCAGAAGTGTTCGAAGCTCTGGTAAACTACGGCCTAAAGGTGAAACCCTCCAAGTGTCACCTCCTGAAACCAAAGGTGCAATACCTGGGACACGTGGTGAGTGCTGACGGAGTGGCTCCTGACCCTGATAAGATCACCGTGATTCAGGACTGGCCAAGACTCTCCAGCATAAAGGAAGTGCGGCAGTTCCTCGGGTTGGTAGGCTACTACCGAAGATTCATTCCCGGTTTCACCAAAATGGCAGCCCCTATGCAGGACCTCCTGATAGGTCAATCTCGGAAAGCCAAAAACCAGAAGCCGCCCTTTAGGTGGGAAAAGCTGGAAGAGGAGTCCTTCTGCCAGCTGAAGATGGCCCTCACGGGGGATGAAATCCTGGCATATCCAGACTACAGCCAGCCCTTTATCCTCCACACGGACGCAAGCAACATCGGGCTAGGAGCCGTACTGTCCCAGATCCAGCAAGGGAAAGAACGGGTAATCGCTTACGCCAGCCGAAAGCTACGGCCCACGGAGAGGAACCCTGAGAATTATAGCTCATTCAAGCTGGAGTTCCTGGCAGTAGTGTGGGCAGTGACCGAACATTTCAAGCATTACCTTGCCTCCTCCAAATTCACCGTGTACACGGATAACAACCCGTTGACACACCTGGACACTGCAAGGCTCGGTGCCCTGGAACAGAGATGGATGGCCCGCCTGTCCAACTTTGAATTCACCATCAAATACCGGGCAGGACGCTCAAATGCCAACGCGGATGCCCTGTCTAGAATGCCGAACTTACCGGACGTAGGGGAAGATCCAGAAGATCTGGAAGAAGTTGAGCTCCCTGCGTTCCACCGTCATGGGATTACCCTGTATTCCCACCGTGTGAAGGACAGGCGCTCCGTGACGTTCAATCCCTTGCCCCACTACAACTGGGCGGAGACGCAAGACAGTGATCCCGCAGTCCATTTGGTGAAGGAAATGCTGACCCAGGCCGATGCCCGTCTTGACCCAGATGCTCCGGAGGAGACCAAGCAACTGTGGAAGGAGAAAAGTAAGCTGTTCCTCTACAGGGAGAAGCTGTGCCAGAGAATGGTTAACTCTCGAACACATGAGTTGACCTGGCAGGTAGTGGTCCCAAGACGAGACGCGGCTATGGTTCTGGAGGCATACCACAATGGAGCAGGGCATTTCGGATGGAAGAAGCTGGAGTTCTTGTTGCGTGAACGGTTCTACTGGGTAGGCATGAGAGGAGCCATCGAGAGGTGGTGCAGAGACTGTGGCCCGTGCCACCTGAGAAGAAAAGACCGAGCCAGCCAGAAGACTCCCCTGCAGCCCATCATCACCAGACAGCCACTAGAACTGGTAGCCCTGGACCATGTGAAACTGGCTCCAAGCAGATCTGGGTATGTCTACGCCCTCACAATCGTAGATCATTACTCCCGGTTCCTGGTGGTGGTCCCGGTCAAGGACTTAACGGCTCAAACAGCAGCTAGAGCCTTCCAGCAGCACTTCTGCCATCCACACGGGTACCCGGACCAAGTGTTGACAGACCAAGGACCAGCCTTCGAAGCGGAGGTCTTCCAGGAGTTCTGCAACCTGTATGGCTGCAAGAAGATAAGAACAACGCCCTATCACCCTCAAACCAATGGACTCTGCGAGAAGATGAACCAGGTGGTGATAGATCTGCTAAAAACATTGCCCCTGGAAGAACGCAGTCTGTGGCCTGAGAAACTGCCCGATCTGGTGGACCTGTATAACCACATCCCTGTAGGTTCCACCAACTGTACCCCGGCTTACCTAATGAGAGCAAGACCTGGTAAGCTGCCTATTGACCTGGATATGGGAGTCCTGACGCCTGAGGACACCTCGCCAGAGGCAGACTGGGATACAGAACAGCAGCAGCAGTATCGGAAAGTACAGGAGAGCGTCGAGCGAAGTCTGTCTCAAGCTAGAGAAAGGCAAGAGAAGGCTTATAACCAGTATGCTCCCGCTGTTCCCCTGGTACCTGGAGAGCAGGTCTTGAAGAGGAAGAGGCGGCTCCACAAGTTGGACGACCAGTGGGAGAAGGACCCGTACACCGTACTGCCATCAAGCCATGAGAACCCAAAAATCTGCGTAATCAGTAAGGATGGAGGAGAAACCACAGCCATTGTCTCCAGAGACCACCTGAAGAAGTGTCCCGAGCAGCTGCAAAGCCCTGAAGAAGATCAAGGAAACCCTCAACCCGCAGAGGAAAGGGAAGAAATGATCAGTACCGTACTCGGAGACTTCCCCCAGTCTTGGACACAAGTAAACGGCGCTGTCGTGGTACCCGTCCTCACCTTTCTCCAGCCAGCCCCGCAAGTGCCTACAGAGGAACCGGTAGAGCTGGAAGAGCAGCCGGCCCAAGAGGCAGAGGAGTCCACACCAGCAGTACAGGAGGATCAACCCTCTGCTAGTAGTGAGCCTGCCGTGCCCCTAGTGAGCCAAAGAGTGCGCAGACAGCTGCCCAGCTTGCCCATAACACCTCCTACACCCTGTAGTGCAGAACCAGTTAGTGAGCTCCGTAGGTCCACTAGAGTCACTAGAGGTCAGATGCCCGCTCGCTGGAGAATCTAAACTAATGCACTGTGAATTTATCTGTTAACTGTTTATGGTTTATGTTTGTTGCCTGTTATTAATTATGTTTCTCAGTTACCCTGCAGATTTTTATGGACTAACAGGTTATGGACAGTTTTGTAGATAGGTGCACCTTGGTGCCTCTTGCGAAGACGGCCGCGGAAGAGAAAACCTGTCTGGCGTGGCCTCCTTGCGGCCCAA
Organism: Phyllobates terribilis; assembly: GCF_046119375.1. NCBI lineage: Eukaryota > Metazoa > Chordata > Amphibia > Anura > Dendrobatidae > Phyllobates > Phyllobates terribilis. The sequence goes on along the minus strand of NW_027362761.1, from coordinate 865,639,896 downwards.
AGTAGTTAGTCTACCCTTGCAGCCACGCCCAAGGCCAACGCAAGGGGTTTGCTTTGGACAGGTCCCCTACTTCGCTTAAAGCTTCACCTTGGGTGATATGGACACCCGGTTGCGGACACGCCGTGACCTTTAAAAAAAACTAAAGCTTCTTGTAAATATGCTATTGTGTTATTGTTATACCCTGTATTTATGTTTTAAAAATGTGTTTAGTCCCGGAGTACTAAAATTTACTAGGGGGGAATGTGACACCCCAGGGGTCTGGTTGCCACAGTAATAGAGATATTATGTCTGAGAGCAAGTGGGAGGTTTCTCTGGTCAGGAGCCCTAAGCATGCAACACGGCCCACCCAGACCTGGGAGGGGAGGAATCTGCCCTTATAAACTGGGTCTGAGGCGGGATTAAGAGAGACAGAGCCTGCAGAACAAGCAGAGCAGTCAGAGCCTGGAGTAAAGTTGCAGACACAGGAAAAGATACATCAGGAGCTCTGTAGGAGCAGAGGCAGAATGCCAGGGGCTGTGAGCAGAGATATAGCTCACCCTGGCTGAAGTTACTAAAACCGGACACAGGAGTCCGAAGCTGTGGGGACTGATATATACCCAGCAGCAGAAACCAGCCGGCAGGGGATTCCAGGTCCTCTGGCCATAGAAGCCCGGAGGCTCAGTCACAAAGAAGGGACCAGCGCCGCCATCCAGGAGCGGAGGCTAACAGAAGGCCCCAAGTCACCAGTCATACGGGTGAGCACCACACGGTATACTCAGGGACGTGGGCTACTTGTAACCGCTGACAGCAAGGTAGCCAGGAAGAGTGCAGATAAACGGGGAGGCCTACAACTCCACCTGGCCAGGGGAACTCCTGCTTGCTCGCAGACTGTCCAGGCCCCTTATACTAGCCAGTACTCCCGGGAGGGTCTGCCTTGTACCATCAGTAAAGACCCTGAACTGCACCTCACGTCTCTGTGATTCCTTGCCGCACCAGCACCATTAGCACTGGGACCCTCACACCATCACTCCCATCATCTCTCACATTAGCTGCCCTGAGGCAATACTTCTCTCGTGGGGAGTTATCCCATACTCGGCTGCGCAAACAACATTAGCCTCAGCGGTCGGCAGCGCAGCGGCGGTCCCCACTGACCGCAATCCACGGGTGGCGTAGTCGGACATTTGCTATACATTAAGACTGCCACTGGTTTGACCACCCTGGGCATGGACCGGGTCACCGCCACACGGAGACTACAACCCCCAGCATTCTACAACAGGCCCGGTTCCGGATTCCCCTGCACAACACAGGCCCAGGGGGTGCGTCACTTCTATTCGGGGACTCTGGGAAAATGGCTGTCAGAGACGGCGCATGCTCAGATTGAGATCTCATTCTCACATGCGCCTCCTCCGGCGGCCATTTTCCCAGAGTCACCGCATAGAAGAGTATGGAAGGTGCGGTGCTCCAGCTTTTACAAAATGTCGGTGGAGCCCCCGCACCACCGAACACCTCCTACTACAAGCATGGGGCCTGCAGCCATACCCAACTCCTGCCTCTGTCGGAAGGCAGAAGTTTCCGACAGCAGCTATCTCCTGCCTCCGAACACCCCGTCCTGCCTCGACCTTGCCACCTGGGACCCCGCTCCACCAACACCTCAGCCAGCCAAGGTAAGCTGATTATAACACACAACAGTTTATAAAAAAGACATTTTTTTCCTATTCTCCCCCAAATGTTGGGTGCGTCTTATAAACTGGTGCGTTTTATAATCAGCAAAATACGGTAATTTATTCTCAGTATAACCACAGCTGTTCTGGGAAGGCCTCAAACATTTGTTTGAGAACATTAGGGATCAAACAGCATCATTAAAATCAAAGAACACACTAGATAGGTCAAGTCAATTGAGGAGAAAAGTAGGGTTAAGGTTATAAAAAATAGCTCACGCTCTGAACATCTCCTGTTCAATCCATCATCCAAAAATGGAAGGAGTATAGCACAATTGCAAACCGAGCAAGACATGGCCATTCACCAAAACTGATATCAAAGCAAAGGGAGCACTAAGAGTAGCAGCCAAGAGGCTCATGGTCACTCTGGTGGAGCTGTAGAGATCCACAGATCATGTGGGAGAATCTATCCACAGAACAAACTATTAGTCATATACTCCACAAATCTGGCCTTTATGGAAGAGTAGCAAGAAGAAAGTCATTTTTGAAAGCAAGCCATAAGAAGTGCCTTTTGAAGTTTGCAAAAAGCCATATAGGGGACACAGCTAAAATGTGGAAGAAGGTCCTGTGGTCAGATGAGACCAAAGTAGATCTTTTTAAGCTAAATGCAAAATGCTATGTGTAGTGGAAAACTGACACTGCACATTACCCTGAAATAAACATCCCCACTGTCAAGCATGATGGTGGCAGCAGCATGTTGTAATGATGCTTTTCTTCAGCAGGGACAGGGAAGCTGTTCGGAGTTGATGGGAAGATGGATGGAGCTAAGTGAAAGGCAATCCTGGAAGAAAACATGTAAGAAGCTGCAATAGACTTGAGACTGGGGCTTAGGTTCACCTTCCAGCAGGACAGCGACCATAAACATACTGCCAGAGGTACAAAGAAATGCTTTAGATTACATCTGTCAAACTCCAGCCCGCAGGGTGATTATATTTGGCCCGTGATGCCGGCACCGTCTTCCACCAGTTAAAAGCAATGATGGAAGAGGGAAGCGATCCACTCCCTCTACCATCATTCTCCCTCTGCATCTGACGTATCGGCGCAGGTGGGGCAACGAGGTCACAGTTTTGCTCCTGCTGTGCTAAGCAGTGAAGAGCTTCAGAACACACGCTACAGAGGCCAGAGCAGAAACAGGCAGAGGTGAATATTTATTTTTTTATAATGTGGGGCTCATTAAACTGTATGGAGAACTATGTGGGGCCCAATATACTGTATGGAGGACTATGTGGGACCCATTATACTGTATGGAGAACTATGTGGGACCAATTATACTCTGTGGAGGACTGTGTGGGAATCACAGTTGGGGCATCATACTGTGTTAGGGTCACCATACTTTGCTGAAGGAGGATACAGTAGGGTCATCATAATATGCATGTGGAGGGCACTGTGGAGGAATTCACTTTGAGGGTATCACACTGTGTTTTGGGGGCACTTTTGTTGGCATCATACCTTATTATCTGTATTATTTATTAATTCAGATTTTTTTACCCTTTATTACATATTTAAATTAGGCCATTGGGTCATATGATTTTTACTGCTCTTACATAACATATTATATTATTCCAGTATGCCCCATTTGTGATTATGTGTTTATTTTAATCTAACAACTATCAATCAAAATGTACTTTGTTTGTGGAACAACCCCTTTAAGTTTGTTTCGATATAAAAAGGTTCATTGTTAGATTTGATGATAAAGGAAAATCTTCCTCAATTGTAGACATTTTTTAAATAAAGATCACAGTTGGCCCAGGCTTTGTCCAATTTTGGCCTTCTGTATATTTGAGTTTGACATCCCTGCTTTAGATCAAAGCATATTCATGTATTTGAATGGCCCAATCAAAGTCCAGACCTAAATTTTATTGAGAATCTGTGGCAAGACTTGAAAATTGCTGTTCACAGACGCTTTTCATCCAATGTCACTGAGTTACAGCTAGTTTGCAAAGAAGAATGGGCAAACATTTCAGCCTCTAGATGTGCAAAGCTGGTAGAGACACACCACAAAAGACTTGCAGCAGTAATTGCAGCAAAAGTGGTGCTAAAAAGTATTGACTCAGGGGGGCTGAATACAATGCACGTCACAATTTTCAGATTTATATTTTTCAAATATTTAGAAAACCATGTATCCTTTACACTTCATAAATATGTGCTAATTTGTGTTGGTATATAACACATAAACTCCCAATAAAATACATTTAAGTTTGTGGATGTAACGTGAAACAATGTGGAAGCATTCATGGGGTATGAATACTTTTTCAAGGCACTGTATTAAAGTGAATCTGTCACCAAGTTTTTGCTACCTATTCTGAGAGCAACATAATATAGAGGAAGAGACGCAGATTCCAGGAATCATGGTCTCTTCCTCTACATCAGGTGTGCACAAAATGTTTTGGTCCAAGGGCCTCATTATCATATTGAACCAATCCTAGGGCAGCAAAAAATTCTAAAGGGGTACTTACATGAATACATCATCAGAACCACCAACAGTACATTAATACATCATTAGAACTAAGTGTTGAGTATTTGAAGAAGATTTGGAGAGTCTTTGCTCCAAAAAAAACAAGCTAAGTTAAACAGAGTTTTGGGAGCAGAAACTCGTCAAATCTTACTCATAATCTTAAATGTCTAAGTCTTGAGGATTTTTAAGTTTTTATATAGCCATGAAGCACATTACTACATATGTACAAAATTAGAAACATCATCAGCACATGAGTGTGGTGCTAGAACCACCATCTGCACATGAATGTGGAGCCACAACCACCATCAGTACATGAATGTGACGCCAGACCACCGTCAGTGCATTAATGGGGTGCCATAACCCCTGTCAGTACATGAATGCGGCGCTAGAAACTACCGTCAGTACATGTACATGAATAAAGAGTCAGAAACTACCATCAGTATATGAATTTAGCACCAGAATCACCGTTAGTACATGAATACAGCGTCAGAACAACCATCAGTACATGTATATTGCACCAAGCATACATTTGTATTGCATGAACCCATAATTCCCAGTGAGTCCTTAAGAATGGTAAGGAGATACTGGGAGTTGTTGCTATTACTCATTATCAGACTGCGGGCCACACAGGAACCACAGTACTGATGAGACATAGTACATATCACAAATAAACATTTACATCCAATAATCTCAAAGTTTTGAGGCTTTTTAAGTTTTTATATAGCCATGAAGAACATTATGGATAACTACATGTGTACAAAATCAAAACCAGCAACAACACATGAGTGTGGTGCCAGAACCACCATCAGCACATGAATGCGGCACCAGAACCACCGTCAGTAAATGAATGCAGCACCAGAACCACCGTCAGTAGATGAATGTAGTGCCATAACCACTATCAGTACATGAATGCGGCGCTAGAAACTACCATCAGTTCATGAATGTGGTGTCAGAACAACCATCAGTACATGTACTGTACATAGCACCAAGCTTATTACAGCGATCAATTGCAATATCAGGTCAGACCCATATACAATTGTATTGCATGAACCTAAAATTCCCAGTGAGTCCTTAACAATGGTAAGGAGATACTGGGAGTTTTTGTTATCAGTCATTATCAGACTGGGGACCAGACAGTAACCACAGTACTGATGAGACATAGTACATATCAAAAATAAACATTTAAATCCAGGTACCCTATAGACGACATTTTCTCTTATTTGAGTCATTCTCCTTCTTTCCTTCTCTATTTTGTCCAAACGTCATGATTATATTCACCACCCAAAGCTAGTCTCTGCAGATTTCCCTTTCTCCATCTTCAGCAGCACTTCCCGACACGATGCCCATAAAAATGAAGTATCATTATTTCCTGACCCTAAATCAAAAGATCTCCCATGCTGTGTCCCTGAATAAATAATTGTCCCTCACCATGCTTCCTGCTAAAAATATCCCCCCACACACAATGCCCCTCTCCAAAATATCACCCCAAACTGCCCATTTTCATATCTCACCCACAATGCCTCTCTGCATAATATCCCCACTGCCCCACGCTATACTATGATCCCTTTCACAATCCTTCAATTGCCCCATAATGTGCTCCCTTGTCCCATAATTTATCCTCGTCGTAACCCAAACCCTTACCTCATCTCCCCCGGCACTCTCATCTAAAATGAAAGCACATTTCATCTTCGGCTCCTCCTGAAGCACTTTCCAGTGCCCACCACATCCTCACTATTTCTACGGCCCCGGCCCAGCAGCAGTGTGATGAGGTCAGTAGCGTGCTTACGACATCACGCCGCTGCAGGTCGGGCCGGGGCTGACAGTCGCCCTGCTCTGCCCCAGTTCCGCTGCAACACAGTACTGAAATGTATTTGCATCTTTTACATCATACTGCTCTCACATGGGGTAGCAAAAGCCTAGTGAAAAATTCCTTTTAAAAAGAACTCGTCAGCAGGTTTTTGTACCCAGACTAATATAATCTAATCACATAATTCCAAGGAATAGAAAAGAAGTGCAATTACAATCCACTACATATACAACAATTATTTATTAAACCACTTTTACAATTTATAGAAAACAATTAAAAGGCAAGATAACCTCAGGGAGCACACTAGATTCAGACAAATTAGAAATTTCTATAAAGCATAGCAATCTCAAATATAATATGGCATTGAAAACAATAAACCATGCTATTATATATATGTAGAAAGTGAAATGCTGCATAGGGTAAGTAATATTTCAACTAATATGACTTAAATTATTTTCACAAGTCAAAATGAGGGCATTATAAATTCTGACCATATTATGGTAGATGGACAATACAATGACTTAAAAAATTGTTCAGATATAAGTATGTCCAAAACAGAGTACACATGGCAGTTTCACCAATAATATTAAAGGAAGTGGTTCATAATATTATATATGTATATGAAGTCAGTGAAACCTAATGATACATAAGGCAATTCTAGGCTTAGATGGTATAGTAATTAGTATCTAAGGGATCATTTTGCCTAGTTGCCATAAACCCTCATGAAAACCTTGCAAAAGGTGAAAGAATCAATATGCCAAGAAAAGCAATCTGTAGATATAGATAATGGTTGGAATGGTAGATAAACAAATGCAAATCTGTCAGGAGGTAGCCTTACTAGTGATGTCCGGAGCCCCGATGCACGTTTCACCCTGCTTCCTCAGGGGGCATTTTCAAAATCCATGTTTCCATTTCACAAAAATCCCTTATCCAATTTTTATACTAATGAGCAGCAAGTACAGGGGGCTTGGCCCTACACTTACAGATGTGTGGCCTCTCTCACTGTTTCCTTTCCCGCATCCTGTCACTGACTGACAGCTTAATCTTCTCTCGCTGACCTGCTCACCCACCCAAGTTCTCACACAAGAGTGGCACATACACGTCTCAATAGTCTAGTTCCTGCAAAATCCTCAGGATCTTACTGCGCATGTGCCGCTTCAGGAATGAAGGCACTCATGAAAGATCTTGGGCAGGCTAGCAGGTCAATGGTGGGTAAAGAAGGAGAGAGGCCGAAGAACTTTAAGTGCAGGGTCAAGCCTCCTGTACTTGCGGCTCATTAGCATAAAATCAGACAAGGGATTTCTCTGAAAACTAAACTATGACTGGTAAAACGAAGGTATGGATTTAACATAGATGATATTAATTTGGAGTACAAAAACCTGTTTACAGGATCCTTTTAACAGAACAAGAAAAGGTGACACATTTTCATTGCAGGAGCAAAAAAACTTTCAGTGATGCATAAAACGCTGTTTATATTTTTTCTTTATTGCAGTGTTTTTAAGGAACAAAATACATCTGATAACTGCAATATAAAAATCTTTAACAAAATACACTTGATGTAATTCTTATAGAGTGTTAGAAAACAAAAATAGGTAAGTACAATGAATGTACTCGGTTCCATAGCTTTGATCAAACAGAATTACAGAAAAGGGAGTGTAATGTAGTTTGCAACAAGGTTTTCTATTCCACTTGCTACTTTATTAACTCTTTAATGACATGGGAATTTTACATTTTTTGCAGTTTCGCTTTTTCCTCACCTTCTTCCAAGAGCCATAACTTTTCATTTTTACATCAACATAGCTGTATGAGAAATTGTTTTATTTTGCAGGACAAGCTGTAGTTTTGAATGACACCATTTTAGTTTACATATAATGTACTGAGAATTGGGATAACATTTTCAAATGTGAGGAAATGGTAAAAATGCAATTGCATCGTTTTTTGTTTTCTTTTTACGAAGTTCATTGTGTGATATAAATGACCTGGAAATATGATTCTCCAGGTCATTTCAATTACGTTGACATCAAACTTGTATTGTTTTATATATATATATATATATATATATATATATATATATATATATATATATATACATATACAGTTATATGAAAAAGTTTGGGCACCCCTATTAATCTTAAGCTTAATGTTTTATAAAAATTGGTGTTTTTGCGACAGCTATTTCAGTTTGATATATGTAATAACTGTTGGACACAGTAATGTTTCTGCCTTGAAATGAGGTTTATTGTACTAACAGAAAATGTGCAATATGCATTCAAACAAAATGCTGTGTTCTGCATTAAAAGCATGTGTTTTGGGACTATGCAGATTTACCGCATCTAATGATTGTCCATTGGGACAATATGCACAGGAGACTAGCATCTCTGCTACAGAAATTGACATGCTGCGGCTTGGAAACCCACACCACAGGTGAGTTTATGCAACGTTAAAAGGAAGAAAAGTGGGCATGGGATGGGATTTCTATAAATCCCATCCACTGTGCTTGTAATGTAGAATGCAGCGTTGTGGTCGCAGCGAAAATACGCTGAGTTCAGAATGCTACTATTCCTGATCGTGGGCATGTAGCCTAACAAGGTTTCTTATGTTAGTTTGTATTATTGATTTCTGTAAAGTTTCTTGACAGTACAGTTATGATTTAACTAACAATATTATTACTTTCTAGATAGACATCCACGCGTCTTTTAAACAACTTTTGTGAATTAACCATGACAACTTCCTCCGTAATCTCACTTCTTTCCTTTAAACATAGTGGATGCTTTTTTCTAAATATACAGTCCTGGGAATAAACAGATCATTAGTCAGATTTTTGTATTGTGCGCATGTAAATTTATACAGTTGTGCTCAAAAGTTTACATACCCTGGCAGAATTTTTCCTTCTTGGCCTTGTTTCAGAGAATATGAATAATAACAAAAAAACATTTTTCTCCACTCATGGTTATTGGTTGGGTGAAGCCATTTATTGTCAAACTACTGTGTTTTCTCTTTTTAAATCTTAATAACAACCAAAAACATCCAAATGACCCTGATCAAAAGTTCACTCACATACCCTGGTAATTTTGGCCTGATAACATGCACAGAATTTGACACAAATGGGTTTGAATGGCGACTAAAGGTAACATCCTCACCTGTGACCTGTTTGCTTGTAATCAGTGTGTGTGCATAAAAGCTGAGTGAGTTTCTGGGATCCAGACAGACTCTTGCATCTTTCATCCAGCCACTGATGTTTCTGGATTGTGAGTCATGAGGAAAGCAAAAGAATTGTCAACGGATCTACGGGAAAAGGTAGTTGAACTGTATAACACAGGAAAGGAATACAAAAAAATATCCAAGGAATTGACAATGCCAGTCAGCAGCGTTCAAACTGTGATTAACAAATGGAAAATCAGGGGCTCTGTAAAAACCAAACCACGGTCAGGTAGACCAATAAGAATTTTGGCCACAACTGTCAGGAAAATTGTTTGGGATGCAAAGAAAAACCCACAAATAACATCAGCTGAAAATCATGACTCTCTGAAAACTAACGGTGTGGCTGTTTCAAGATGCACAATAAGGAGGCACTTGAAGAAAAATGGGCTGCATGGTCGAGTCGCCAGAGGAAAGCCATTACTGCGCAAATGCCACAAATTATCTCGCCTACAATACGTCAAACAGCACAGAGACAAGCCTCAAAATTTCTGAAACAAGGTAATTTGGAGTGATGAGACCAAAATTTAACTTTTTGGCCACAACCATAAACGTCAGATTTGGAGAGAGGTCAACAAGTAATTCACGGAGGTGAAACGCTGATGTTTTGGGGGTTTGTGAACTACAAAGGCACAGGAAACTTGGTAAAAGTTGAAGGAAAGATGAATGCAGCACGTTATCAGAAAATACTCGAGGCAAATTTGCACTCATCAGTCCAGAAGCTGCGCATGGGACATACTTGGACGTTCCAACATGACAACGATCCAAAACACAAGGCCAAGTTGACCTGTCAGTGGCTACAGCAGAACAAAGTGAAGGTTCTGGAGTGGTCATCTCAGTCTCCTGACCTCAATATAATTGAGCCACTCTGGGGAGATCTCAAGCTCGCTGTTCATGCTAGACAGCCCAGGAATTTACAGGAACTGGAGGCTTTTTGCCAAGAAGAATGGGCAGCTTTACCATCTGAGAAAATAAAGAACCTCATCCACAACTACCACAAAAGTCTTCAAGCTGTCATTGATATTAGAGGGGGCAATACACGGTATTAAGAACTGGGGTATGTGAACTTTTGATCAGGGTCATTTGGATGTTTTTGGTTGTCATTAAGAATAAACACAGTAGTTTGACAATAAATGGCTTCACCCAACCAATAGCCATGAGTGGAGAAAAAGTTTTTTTGTTATCATTCATATTCTCTGAAACAAGGCCAAGAAAGGAAAAATTCTGCCGGGGTATGTAAACTTTTGAGCACAACTGTACATAGTCATTACATCAATCCTAATTAGTCGTCTTGTTTCCAAACTAAATCATTCACATTTTGATCATTTATTTAGTACCGCAGTCCTTCCATTCCTTTTAATATGTTGGTTGCCAGGCTTTGAACCTGCTCAAGCTCAATTTTGCCTTTTTCATACATTGTCGCTCATAATTGCTCTCTCTAATTTATAAGCAGTGTCTCGAACACCACCTACTCTCTGCACACGTGACTCGTATGTGACTGCAAAGGGGCACTCCGCTTCTCACACTCACTCGTCCACTCACCTATCGCAATAGGCTGTTAATGAGCCAAGCGCATCCCACAGCCAGGTCACACATCCACACCACTCTTCTTGCTGACACCACTTGCTGTTTTGATAGGCTAACGAGACGCCTACCCTAGGTGGCACACCAGCAAAAATGCACACCCAACTTTCCCAAGCACCTGATAGGTACTCTTCTTGGACCCCGGCATACACAGAATAACACAACCAAGCTATTCTTTCCCTCTTTCAGGTTCTGAGTATGTTTAGAGCAGTAAGGAACATACATATCACATTTTAGATTTAATATATGACAAAAAGGTGCACACAAGACAAAAACAGTAACAAAAAGTAATAAACAATGTCCTTACATATAAGATTCGTGGGTGATTCTTCTCAGAGGAGTCACCACAAAAATTTGGGCAGATCTACAATTCACATTGTCTCTTCAGGTTCTATCAATGAGATTTTCTTGAGATGTTAAAGAGGGTCTCATGCACTCACGTCACACCTCACTCCTGGTCAGGTGAGAGGAGGATGGCTAATTGTATGCACGGAAACATGGAGGCAAAGACATGATTCAAATTGATCATATGATCATATTTTCCCACTGGAATCTCCTAGTAGAATAATATGACTGCCATGTTTCTGAGCATACTTACACCACACACAAACACCAAACACACTATCCTTCGGTTGCTCTTAATGTGGACCTGGTCACCCCATTTACCTAGCACCACTTCTCCCCACCATTGAGTTAGGATGAAATCCTATAATGATTCCTGCCCTATAATGATAATTTTTATTCCTATAGTGCTAACATATTCCGCAGCACTTTACATTTTAGAGGGGACTTGTACAGACAATAAAATACATTACAGAATAACAATCACATAAATCAACAGATACCAGGAAGAGAGAGGACCCTGCTCGCAAGCTTACAATCTATGAGGAAATAGGGGAGACACGAAAGGTGGATGGTAATAATAGCTTGTATTGTATGGTCAACCATCAATGTAATAAATAGGGTAATCACAGAACGCTGCATGAATCGGTCACCAACTAGTAGGTGTACAAGCACAGACACAGAGGTCTTAGTCTTAGGCTGCGTGCCCACGATGCGGATTTAATGCGTTTCCGCGGTTGCATTTCTGCCGCAAAAACGCATTAAAAATGTATGTTAAGTTGTCTGCCATGTTTCCCAATGATAATCCGCATGCGCTGTGCACATTCTGCGGAAATTTCTGCTGCGGATTATCATTGCGGAAAAATCCTTAGCACTACCATTAATTTTGCGGAATCGCGGCAAAATCACCGCCATTGACTTGCATTGAACCGCATAACATCCGCATGCATACATGTATGCATGCGGATGTTATGTGATTCAATGCGCGGATGGTACCCGAGTCTGGAGAAGAGGAGACTCTCCTCCAGACCCGGGTACCATAGTACCTGTAGTTAGAAAAGAAATAAAATAAAAAAAAAAAAAAACATATACTTACCTTCTGATGGCCCCCCGTCTGCTCCCGGCGGCACTGCTGGCTCTTCAGCTGCTCGCGGTGGTGTCAAAGGACCTTCCACGACGTCATTTAGTCACGTGACAGGTCACGCGACCGCTGACGTCGGCGGTCGCGTGACTCGTCACATGACTAAATGACGTCACGGAAGGTCCTTTTTAGAGCACCGCAAGCCGCCAAAGACACCGGACGCACATTAGAATGAGACAGGGGGCCATCGGAAGGTGAGTATAATGTTTTTCTTTACTTTTCAACATTTTTATTCTTTTTTTTTACTATTGATGCTGCATTTGCAGCATCGTAGATTGGTCACACAACATAAATCCATGCCGGTTGCATGGATTTATATAGTGTGACCAAGTTGTCAAGCACTTTTCCAAGTGATGCTAAAATCGCTTGGAAAAGCGCTTGACAACCCGCATGCGAAATCGCATGTTCAAAACGCTTCTACCTGGCAGAAAAACACATGTAAAATCCGCATGCGTTTTTTCTGCCAGGGAGATGCAGAAACGCTCCACAGCATTTCTGCATCGTGGGCACTTAGCCTTAGAGTGGTACATTTCTGAAAATTATTTGATCCTCAGACTCATATATTCCAGCATATACTATCTTGCACCTGATATCCATGTTCAGTCTGATCTGTGCAATTTATTAACTTGATTGTAAAAAATGCACAATTCTGCACAATATTAATTTTAGCACTTTGTAAAAAGCAGTTGATTATAAGGTTTTGATTAGCTGCTACTGATAAACTTGAGTTTAAATTAGCGAATAAAAACATCATTTGATTTTCATCCAGAAAAAGACGATTTTTTATCTGTATTGTCACCTGTATGGCATTCATTTTTATACATAAATGAATAAAATTTACAAAAACAAATAGTTTCCAATGTTGGTGATGGAAATGAATCCATTAAAAAATATCAGATGCTATATGGATGATTCATATACGATCCAATTTTTATTTTTTTTTGCACACCCATAGACTTCATTAGGCGAGTCTCATCCAAAATAGAGACGATACCAGTGTGTGTTGTGATATTTTTTTTCACATGGACACGGTCTGTATTAACCCCTTCACGACCTTGGATGTATAGACACGTCCAGGGTCGTGCCCCTGCATTTGGGCTTGCTCACACTGGCGTATAATACAGAGAAGTGCAATGCTAGAAAACATCGCATTGCACTATGACCAATGTTACTAAATGAGTAAGTGCTGATCTGTGAGTTTTTTCTCAGCTCGGACTGAGATCGCTGCGATTGTCTGTAAAAATCAGATCGCAATCGCCAATGCTGGTCAATGAGTACGAGAAAACAAATCGCTTTTCAATTTTTACGCACACATCTCAAAAGAAACTCGACAATTCATTAATACAGTAAATTCACAGCCTGAACCGTCAAAATAGAGAGATAGAATAGATATATGGATTGATTAGATGGATGGAATAGATATACACTGTGTTCCAAATTATTATGCAAATAATATTTTCTCAGATTTTCCCAAATTACCTATATGAATTGCAGTCATTGTAATTTTCCAGTCAAATAACTATTAGAGTACAATTGAGAGGTTTTTGTACAAACTGCCTATGATAACAGTATATTTTAAAAAAATAAAAAACTCAAACTGCACTCAAAATGCATGTTCCAAATTATTATGCACAGCAGAGTTTTCAACCTTTTCATTTTAATAAAGAACAAAAAAATGGTCATTTTTGAAATTATAAGCATTAGCAGGTTATTACAAACTGAAATCAAACAGTTTTCAACTCAAAACTTTATTCTAGGTATGTTACATTTGCACATAGGACCCCTTGTTCGAAAGGAGCTTCTGAACTCTCTCGTCCATTGAATTTGTCAGGTTTTGGAGGGTTTCTGCTTCAATTGTTTTGTATGAGGACAGAATACCCTCCCAGAGCTGTTGCTTAGATGTGAACTGCCTCCCGCCATCATAGACACTCCTTTTGATGATGCTCCAGAGGTTGTCAATGGGGTTGAGGTCAGGGGAGCATGGGTGCCACACCATAAGTCTGTCCCCTTTTATGCCCATAGCAGCCAGAGATGTAGATGTGTTATGTGCAGCATGAGACGGGGCATTATCATGCATGAAATGATCTCGATGGTCCAGATGGATGGAGTGGAGGATGGCTGGTTGATGGACACCCCATGCAAACACGGCTACGGCGCTAACAAGGAGGAGGTGGAGTAATGTTTTGGGCTGGAATCATGGGGAGAGAGATTGTCGGCCATTTTAGGATCCCTGAATGGGTAAAGATGAACTCCATAATGTATGTTGAGTTTCTCAAACAGCACTTCCTTCCATGGTTCAAGAAGAAGAACCGTGCATTCCGCAGCAAGATCATTTTCATGCATGATAATGCCCCGTCTCATGCTGCACATAACACATCTGCATCTCTGGCTGCTATGGGCATAAAAGGAGACAAACTTATGGTGTGGCACCCATGCTCCCCTAACCTCAACCCCATTGAGAACCTCTGGAGCATCATCAAAAGGAGTCTCTATGATGGAGGGAGGCAGTTCACATCTAAGCAACAGCTCTGGGAGGGTATTCTGTCCTCATGCAAAACAATTGAAGCAGAAACCATCCAAAACCTGACAAATTCAATGGACGAGAGAGTTCAGAAGCTCCTTTCGAACAAGCGGTCCTATGTGCAAATGTAACATCACCTAGAATAAAGTTTTGAGTTGAAAACTGTTTGATTTCAGTTTGTAATAACCTGCTAATGCTTATAATTTCAAAAATGACAATTTTTTTGTTCTTTATTAAAATGAAAAGGTTGAAAACTCTGCTGTGCATAATAATTTGGAACATATATTTTGAGTGCAGTTTGAGTTTTTTATTTTTTTAAAAATATACTGTTATCATAGGCAGTTTGTACAAAAACCTTTCAATTGTATTCTAATAGTTATTTGACTGGAAAATTGCATTGACTGCAATTCATATAGGTAATTTGGGAATATCTGAGAAAATATTATTTGAATAATAATTTGCAACACAGTGTAGTGGGGAAAAAAGTATTTACACTGTGTGCAGAATTATTAGGCAAATGAGTATTTTGATCACATGATACTTTTTATACATGTTGTCCTACTCCAAGCTGCATAGGCTTCAGAGCCAACTACCAATTAAGTAAATCTGGTGATGTGCCCCTGTGTAATGAGGAGGGGTGTTGACTAATGACATCAACACTCTATATAAGGTGTGCTTAATTATTAGGCAACTTCCTTTCCTTTGGTAAAATGGGTCAGAAGAGAGATTTGACGGGCTCTGAAAAGTCCAAAATTGTGAGATGTCTTGCAGAGGGATGCAGCATTCTTGAAATTTCCAAATTTTTGAAGCGTGATCACCGAACAATCAAGCGTTTCATGGCAAATAGCCAACAGGGTCGCAAGAAGCGTGTTGGCCAAAAAAGGCGCAAAATAACTGCCCATGAATTGAGGAAAATTGTAGCATCGGCGTCTCTGCCTCTTGCCAGGCAGAGACGCCGTCCCTCTCACCTCCCCGCTCCCCGCGCGGCGTCCTCCTGCGCTCTTCTTTCTGCAGCGGCCGGCGAGCGTTCTTTCCCGGGCACTGTGCTTAGGGCGCGCACGCGCGTGCTCCCTCTCTCTTAAAGGGGCCGCGCGCGCCGTCCTAAGGAGTCCCCGGCCAATAGCCGGAGGACCTCCCATATTTAAGGCACCTCCTCCAAAATGGAGGTGCCCGAGCAAAAGTTGTTGCACAGTTACTTATCTCTGCTTCAGCCCTCAGGTTCCGCTGCTAGCCTGACTCCTCATCCTGCCTGCCAGCCTGTTATCTGCCCGTTACCTGCCGAGCCTGCCAGCCCGCTCACCTGGAGCGCTCACCTGTTACCCGCCTGTTACCTACTGTGTCTGTCAGCCCGCTCACCTGGGAGCACCCGCCTGTTACCTGCTGTGTCCGCAGCCCGCTCACCTGGGAGCGCTCACCTGTTACCTGCCTGTTACCTGCCTTGTCTGTCAGCCCGCTCACCTGGGAGCACCCGTCTGTTACCTGCTAGCCTACCTGGAGGCTCTGCCGTCACTTGCTGTGACCACCTGCCTGGTAAACCTAGAGACTACTACTTGCTCTGCTGTCACGTACCGTGACCACCTGTCAGTTAACCAGAGACTTCTGCCTGCTTGCTGTGTCCATCCATCATACCGGTCAGTCCCAGCCATCTGACCCGTGGGAGCCACCTGCTCTCTTACAAGGTCGTCCCCAGAGTAGCACTTGGTCCCTCTGCCCAGATCCTCCCTGGTCACGGAGTCGTTAGCCGCCGTCCGACCAGGGTCGGTTCGGCTTGATACTTAGTTTCGCCCCTCTGGGTCCCTCCTTGCACCGCGGCACAGAGGTTCCACCACCCGGACCCGTAACAAAAATCAAGCATGAAGCTGCCAAGATGCCATTCGCCACCAGTTTTGACATATTTCAGAGCTGCAACGTTACTGGAGTATCAAAAAGCACAAGGTGTACGATACTCAGGGACATGGCCAAGGTAAGGAAGGCTGAAAAACGACCACCTTTGAACAAGAAACATAAGATAAAACGTCAAGAATGGGCTAAGAAATATCTTAAGACTGATTTTTCAAAGGTTTTATGGACTGATGAAATGAGAGTGACTCTTGATGAGCCAGATGGATGGGCCAGAGGCCGGATCAGTAAAGGGCAGAGAGCTCCACTCTGACTCAGACGCCAGCAAGGTGGAGGTGGGGTACTGGTATGGGCTGGTATCATCAAAGTTGAACTTGTGGGACCTTTTCGGGTTGAGGATAGAGTGAAGCTCAACTCCCAGACCTACTGCCAGTTTCTGGAAGACGACTTCTTCAAGCAGTGGTACAGCAAGAAGTCGGTATCGTTCAAGAAAAACATGATTTTCATGCAGGACAATGCTCCATCACATGCTTCCAGCTACTCCACAGCTTGGCTGGCCAATAAAAGTCTAAAAGAAGAAAAAATAATGACATTGCCCCCTTGTTCACCTGATCTGAACCCCATAGAGAACCTGTGGTCCATCATAAAATGTGAGATCTACAGGGAGGGAAAACAGTACACCTCTCGGAACAGTGTCTGGGAGGCTGTGGTGGCAGCTGCATGCAATGTTGATCGAAAACAGATCAAGCAACTGACAGAATCTATGGATGGAAGGCTGTTGAGTGTCATCATAAAGAAAGGTGGCTATATTAATGACGCGCCCCCTGGGCCTGTGCTGTGGTGCAGCGTTGCGCACGCGGGGAATACCCGGAGCCGGATCTGTTGGGGGTAGTAGTCCTCGTGGCGGTGACCCAGTCCGTGCCCAGGGTGTCAAACTAAATGGCAGTCTTTAGCAGTAGATGTTAGAGTGTTCGACTACGCCACCCGTTGAATGCGGCTATGAAGCCGCCGCTGCAGGGCAGACCGCTGAGGCCGGTGGTAAGGTTGTGCAGCGTAGCTGGTAGAACCCCCAACTGGAGGGGTATGGCCTCAGGGCAGCCGACGTGTTTGAAGGGGGTAGCAGGAACCACTCAGAGACTGTGCGGTGTAGTTCAGGGTCTTTACTGGTGACAAGATAGACCCTCCCGGAGTACTGGCTAGCGATCGGGGCCTGGTCAGTCCGTGAGCTGATGGGATCTCCCCTGGCCAGGCGGAGTTGTTGGCCTCCCCAACTAATCGTACTCTTCTGGCTACCTTGCTAGAGGCGGGTAAAAGTAGCCCACGTCCCTGAGTGTACCGTGTGGTGCTCACCCGTATGGCCGGTGACTCGGGGCCTTTTGGTAGCTTCCGCTCCACGTCGCAGTGCTGGTCCCTTGCGTGTGACCGTGCCTTCGGGTTTCTTGACCAGAGGACCTGAAATCCCCTGCCGGGCGGTTTCTGCTGCTGGGTAAGGATTAGTCCCCACAGCCTCGGACTCCGGGTCCGGTAAGAACTCTTCAATCAGGCCGAGCTCTACAGCTTCCAGCCTCTGATCTCTTTTAGCACAGCTCCCACAGAGCTCCTGATCTTTCTTGTTCCTAAAGCTGCTCCACTACAGACCAGACTGTGTCTCTGTCTGTGTTCTCTGCTCTTTCTCTCCCTAACCCTGCCTCAGCCCTAGTTTTATATAGGGGAAGTTCTTCCCCTCCCAGGACTGGGCAGGAGGTGTGGCATGCATAGGATGTCTGACCAGGAAACCTCCCACCTGCTCACAGATGTAATATTGCTATTACTGTGGAAATCAGACCCCTGGGGTGCCACATTCCCCCCTAGTGAAATTTAGTACTCCGGGACTAAACATATTTTTGTAAAACATAACAAGTAAAAACAGAAACAGTACAATAAAGAAAAACACATTAGGATGGTCACGGCATGTCCGCAACCGGGTGCAGTCTTTGAAGAAAACAAAGGTGTCCATTTCACCATGAGACCGGGAGCCGTAACCAGGTAGGGGTCTGTCCTGCCCCGAGTCCTTAACAGTCTTTAGTCCATTCCTGGGTTACGCTCCAACATATGTACAAAGGATTCCGGATAATCCCTAAACGACACCTATAAAATAACTAAAAATACACAATTATTTACAAGTAACAGAAAACAGGTAAATACAAATAAACAGTTTAAACACCTAGATCCTCCAACGTACGGGCAACTGGCCTTTAGTGACCCTAGTGGACCTACGGAGCTGACTGACTGGTCCTGAGCTACGGGTGGTAGGAGCTGTCAAAACTAAACTGGGCAGCTGTCTACGGGCTCTTTGCCTCACTAGGGGTACGGCAGGCTCACTATAAGCAGAGGGTTGATCCTCCTGGTCTGCTTGTGTGGGGTCTTCTGCCTCCTGGACCGGCTGCTCTTCCAGCTCTACCTGTCTCTCCGTAGGGACTTGAGATGCTGGTTGGAGGAAGGTGAGGACGGGTACCACAACAGCGCCATTGACTTGAGTCCAAGACCGAGGGAAGTCTCCGAGCACAGTACTGACCATATCTTCCCTTTCCTCTGCGGGTCGAGGGTCTTCTTGCTCTTCTTCAGGGCTTCGTAGCTGTTCGGGACACTTCTTCAGGTGATCTCGGGAGACAATGGCTGTGGTTTCTCCTCCGTCCTTACTGATTATGCAGACTTTCGGGTTCTCATCGCTTGAGGGCAGTACGGTGTACGGGTCCTTCTCCCACTGGTCGTCCAACTTGTGGAGGCGTCTCTTCCTCTTCAAGACCTGCTCTCCAGGTACCAGGGGAACAGCGGGAGCATACTGGTTGTAAGTCTTCTCCTGTCTTTCTCTAGCTTGACAGAGACTTTGCTCCACGCTCTCCTGTACTTTCCGGTACTGCTGCTGCCTTTCTGTGTCCCAGTCTGCTTCTGGTGAAGTGTCCTCGGGTGTCAGGACTCCCATCTCCAGATCAACAGGAAGCTTACCAGGTCTTGCTCTCATTAGGTAAGCCGGGGTACAGTTGGTAGAACCTACCGGGATGTGGTTGTATAGGTCCACCAGATCAGGCAGTTTCTCAAGCCACAGACTGCGTTCTTCCAGGGGCAATGTTTTCAGAAGATCTATCACCACCTGGTTCATTTTCTCGCAGAGCCCATTGGTTTGCGTAGGATAGGGTGTTGTTCTTATCTTCCGGCAGCCATACAGAGTACAGAACTCCTGGAAGACTTCCGCTTCAAAGGCAGGTCCCTGGTCCGTCAGCACCTGCTCCGGGTATCCGTGTGGACGGCAGAAGTGCTGCTGGAAGGCTCTAGCTGCTGTTTGAGCCATTAAGTCCTTGACCGGGACCACCACCAGGAACCGGGAGTAATGATCTACGATTGTGAGGGCGTAGACATACCCAGATCTGCTTGGAGCCAGGTTCACATGGTCCAGGGCTACCAGTTCCAGTGGCTGTCGGGTGATGATGGGCTGCAAGGGAGTCTTCTGGCTGGCACGGTCCTTCCTTCTTAGGTGGCACGGTCCACAGTCTCTGCACCACCTCTCGATGGCTCCTCTCATGCCTACCCAGTAGAACCGCTCACGCAATAAGAACTCCAGCTTCTTCCACCCGAAATGTCCTGCTCCGTTGTGGTACGCCTCCAGAATCATAGCCGCGTCTCGTCTGGGGACCACTACCTGCCAGGTCAACTCATCTGTTCGAGAGTTAACCATTCTCCGGCACAACTTCTCCCTGTAGAGGAACAGCCTACTTTTCTCCTTCCACAGTTGCTTAGTCTCCTCCGGAGCGTCTGGGTCAAGGCGGGCATCTGGCTGAGTCAACATCTCCTTCACCAGTCGGACGGCGGGGTCACTGTCTTGCGTTTCCGCCCAATTGTAATGAGGTAAAGGGTTGAACGTAGCGGATTGCTTACCCCTTACACGGTGGGAATACTGGGTAGTCCCATAACGGTGGAACGCGGGGAGTTCAACCTCTTCCAGTTCCTCTGGATCTTCCCCTACGTCCGGTAGGTTTGGCATTCTGGACAAGGCATCCGCGTTGGTATGGGAGCGTCCTGCCCGGTATTTAATCGTGAACTCATAGTTGGACAGGCGGGCCATCCATCTCTGCTCCAGGGCACCGAGTCTTGCCGTATCCAGGTGTGTCAACGGGTTGTTATCCGTGTACACGGTGAACCGGGAAGAGGCGAGGTAGTGCTTAAAGCGTTCGGTGACTGCCCACACCACTGCCAGGAATTCTAGTTTGAATGAGCTGTAATTCTCAGGGTTTCTTTCGGTGGGTCGCAGTTTTCGGCTGGTGTAAGCAATTACCCGTTCTTTCCCCTGCTGGATCTGGGACAGTACGGCTCCTAGCCCGATGTTACTTGCGTCGGTGTAGAGGATAAAGGGCTGGCTGTAATCAGGGTACGCCAGGATTTCATCCCCCGTGAGGGCCATCTTCAGCTGGCGGAAGGACTCTTCTTCCAACTTCTCCCATCTGAAGGGCGGCTTCTGGTTCTTGGCCTTCCTGGACTGGCCTATCAGGAGGTCCTGCATAGGAGCTGCCTTTTTGGTGAAACCGGGAATGAATCTTCGGTAGTAGCCTACCAACCCGAGGAACTGCCTCACTTCCTTTACGCTGGAGGGGCTTGGCCATTCCTTAACTGCGGTGATCTTATCAGGGTCGGGAGCCACTCCGTCAGCACTCACCACGTGTCCCAGGTACTGCACCTTTGGTTTCAGGAGGTGACACTTGGAGGGTTTCACCTTTAGGCCGTAGTTTGCCAGGGCTTCGAACACTTCTGCCAGGTGTTTCAGGTGGTCCTCGTAGGTCTTGGAGTAGACGATGACATCGTCCAGGTATAACAGGACCGTCTCGAAGTTTCGGTGTCCCAGACAGCATTCCATCAACCGTTGGAAGGTTCCTGGTGCGTTGCAGAGTCCAAACGGCATGCAGGTAAACTCGCTAAGTCCCATCGGGGTGGTGAATGCGGTCTTCTCCCGGTCTGCCTCTGCTACAGGAACCTGCCAGTACCCGCTAGTGAGATCCAAAGTAGAGAAGAAGTTAGCAGATTTTAAAGCAGCCAAAGACTCCTCTATCCTTGGTAAGGGGTACGCATCTTTGTGTGTGATACGGTTGATTTTCCGGTAATCTACACATATTCTCATGGTGTTGTCTTTCTTTTTAACCAAGACTAGTGGAGCTGCCCAGGGGCTACAGCTATCCCTGATTACCCCAGCCTCCTTAATGTCTCTAAGCATCCCCTTGGCGTGTTGGTAGTGTGCAGGGGGTACGGGTCGGTATCTCTCCTTTATGGGAGGATGGTCTCCCGTGGGGATGTGGTGTTCTACCCCCTTTACTCGCCCGAAGTCTAACGGGTGTTTACTAAACACTCTCTCGTACTCTTGAACCACCCGATAGACTCCTTGTTTCTGGTGTGAGGGAGTGGAGTCAGTACCCAGATGTAGTTGCTGACACCAGTCCTCCATTGGTTTCTTAGAGCCGTTACCTTCCTCTGGTTGAGATGGAGGCAAGGGTTCCACGGCCTGTACAGAATTCTGGTTTATGGTGAACAATTTAGCTAGCGTGGCATACCGGGGCAGGTGTACTTCTCTCTTCCCGATGTTTATTATGCGAACGGGCACCCTCCCATGGCGTACATCAACCACCCCCCGTGCTGTCAGAATAGTGGGCCTACTGTCTGAGTAGACGGGTTCTACCATTGCTTGGTAGTCTCTACCTCTTAGACCAATAGCTGCCCGGCACCAAATCATCATTTCACTTTTCGGGGGTATGGGAAAAGGGAAAGGGTCACACATTCTCACGCTACCAATCTCACCACCGGAGAGTTCCACCTGTTGCCGCCGCATCAGTGCCCGGATCTCTTTTTGGAGCACTCGCTGCTGGCCGGAGCTGGCGTTCTTGGCAACCTGTTGTAAAATGAAAATCACCTCTGCAAGACAATTTTCAATCACATTAGTTCCTAGAGTTATCTTTGGGTGACTCTCGCGCTTGTCAATGTCTACAATGATCAGTCCCTGTGCTGCCAGTTCGACTCTACCGACTTTAATGGTCACCTCTTTGAATCCGATCTGTGGCACGGGTTGACCATTGCTGGCGATGATACTCAAGTCGTCGTCAGGGTAGCGGTTTATATCCGAGTCATTCCAGTACTGCTTAAAGAGCACGTACGGGATGGTGGTGACCTGTGACCCGGTGTCCAGTAGGGCACTCATAGGAATGCCATCCAGTACTACAGGCAAGACTGGACGTCCTCCCACGTATTTGTCACGCCAGTTTGATGGGCCTGGTGATCTTATTCCTGGGGGTTGGCCCTCTACCCCAGGTTGTGCCAGTTTAAAGGACAGTACCTTGCCATATGTCCGGGTTGATTGCAGCGGCGGCAGATGGGTTGTCCGTCCTCGTTGTATCGGTCGCTGGGTCTTCCTCTGGCCGGTGGGGTCCTCCTTGGTCGACGCCACGGGATGTCCTCCGGTCCGGATGCCAGCTGGATCTTCCCTGGAGCAGCAACCTGTAAAGACTGCACAGTTCGGGTTAGCGCAGCTACGCTTTTAGCTAGCTCTTGGACCTGATGGTGCAGGTCTGGAGCCGGGTCATTGTTCAAAGCCTGCGCGTCAGCTCCCACAGGCCCTGCCGACAAGGGCGCCGCCTCCTGGTGGTAAGCGGTAGTAGGGCGCCTGTAGGTCACAACGCCACCCGGTGCCGGTTCTCGGAGCACCCGGATGGCTCTGTCCTTGAACTGTGCAAAGTCCAGATGAGGATCCTGTAAGGCCATTGCCCGCAACTGGGTTCGGTGGGCATTGCAATATAGTCCCTCTATAAATTGTTCGGTCAACAGCCTGTCCTCGTTTCCCACGCTGTCAGGGTCTGCCTGCTTAATGGCTCTCAGGGCCTCTTGTAGGTTTAGTGCATAGTCCCTTATATTCTCATGTGCTCGCTGTTTGCACCCGTAGAATCTAAGCTTAATCTCAGCTGAGGTGCGGGTATCAAAGGTGTCCTTCAGCCGGGTTAATATCCCTGCTACAGTCCTCCTCCCAGGTGGCCAGGACTTTACCTCCCTTTGGGCTGCCCCGGTTAGTTGGGCCACCAGGATGCTCACTTTTTGCTCTTCTGTGAGGGGGTACACCTGGAAGAGGCTATCCAGCTTTTCTCTAAAGTCATTCAGGGTATGTGACTCCCCTGAGTACTGGGGTAGCCAGGCTGCCCCCGGGATATAGGGCATCGTGAAAGGCATGACTGCTGCAGCGGTGGCGCTGGCGGTGGCTGTGGCAGTGAAGCTCTCCTCCGTATCCGACATCCTCCTCCCCCCTAGTGGACCGTGGCCTACCTTGCGATGATCCTCTTCCGTAGGCCGCGGTTCCGCAGTGGATCGTCAGGGTTGAGGACCTTCCGTCGCGCTCCTGTGACGTCGGCGTCTGCTGGGCTCCTTCCAGGACCTTACGCAACGTCCGGACGTGAGGCGGGGCTTCAGTTCTCGCGCGCTTTCGGAGTCCACGCCCCTCTTCTTCCCGCGCGGCGTCTTCAAGATGGCGTCCAACGGCGGGAAAACTCCACAGATGGCGGGAAGAAGGCAGAAGATGGCGTCCAACGGCGGGAAAACTGCACGGATGGCGGGAAGAAGGTAGAAGATGGCGCCGGATGGCGGGAAAACTTCACCACAGGTAAGTTTAAAAGTCTCTTTTCCAGGCGCGCAGTACCCGGTGGTTGCGGGCACGGGATCCTGCCGACTACGTCAAAAGTTGACGCGCCCCCTGGGCCTGTGCTGTGGTGCAGCGTTTCGCACGCGGGGAATACCCGGAGCCGGATCTGTTGGGGGTAGTAGTCCTCGTGGTGGTGACCCAGTCCGTGCCCAGGGTGTCAAACTAAATGGCAGTCTTTAGCAGTAGATGTTAGAGTGTTCGACTACGCCACCCGTTGAATGCGGCTATGAAGCCGCCGCTGCAGGGCAGACCGCTGAGGCCGGTGGTAAGGTTGTGCAGCGTAGCTGGTAGAACCCCCAACGGGAGGGGTATGGCCTCAGGGCAGCCGACGTGTTTGAAGGGGGTAGCAGGAACCACTCAGAGACGGTGCGGTGTAGTTCAGGGTCTTTACTGGTGACAAGATAGACCCTCCCGGAGTACTGGCTAGCGATCGGGGCCTGGTCAGTCTGTGAGCTGATGGGATCTCCCCTGGCCAGGCGGAGTTGTAGGCCTCCCCAACTAATCGTACTCTTCTGGCTACCTTGCTAGAGGCGGGTAAAAGTAGCCCACGTCCCTGAGTGTACCGTGTGGTGCTCACCCGTATGGCCGGTGACTCGGGGCCTTTTGGTAGCTTCCGCTCCACGTCGCGGTGCTGGTCCCTTGCGTGTGACCATGCCTTCGGGTTTCTTGGCCAGAGGACCTGAAATCCCCTGCCGGGCGGTTTCTGCTGCTGGGTAAGGATTAGTCCCCACAGCCTCGGACTCCGGGTCCGGTAAGAACTCTTCAATCAGGGCGAGCTCTACAGCTTCCAGCCTCTGATCTCTTTTAGCACAGCTCCCACAGAGCTCCTGATCTTTCTTGTTCCTAAAGCTGCTCCACTACAGACCAGACTGTGTCTCTGTCTGTGTTCTCTGCTCTTTCACTCCCTAACCCTGCCTCAGCCCTAGTTTTATATAGGGGAAGTTCTTCCCCTCCCAGGACTGGGCAGGAGGTGTGGCATGCATAGGATGTCTGACCAGGAAACCTCCCACCTGCTCACAGACGTAATATTGCTATTACTGTGGAAACCAGACCCCTGGGGTGCCACATTAATCACAAATTTTTTTGGTTTTTGTTTTTGCATGTCAGAAATGTTTATTTTCATCAGGTAAACCAATATCAGTGCACAACATTTAGAAATAAACAAGTGAGATGGGATTATATTTGGTTTTTATTAAGTTGCTTAATAATTCTGCACAGTAATAGTTACCTGCACAAAGAGATATCCTCCAAATCTAAAAAAAAAACACTCCAACTTCCAAAAGTATTAAGCTTGGATATTTATGAGTCTTTTGGGTTGATTGAGAACATAGTCGTCGATCAATAATAAAAATAATCCACTACAACAACTTACCTATTAATTCTGCACACAATGTAGTCAGCCACCAATTGTGCAAGTTTTCCCACTTAAAAAGATGAGAGAGGCCTGTAATTGACATCATAGGTAGACCTCAACTATGAGAGAAAATGAGAAAACAAATCCTGAAAATCACATTGTCTGATTTGGAAAGATTTTTTTTTCAAATTTTGATGGAAAATAAGTATTTGGTCAATTACAAAAGTTCATCTCAATACTTTGTTATATATCATATATATGTTATACAGTTATATGAAAAAGTTTGGGCACCCCTATTAATCTTAAGCTTAATGTTTTATAAAAATTGGTGTTTTGGATATATGTAATAACTGTTGGACACAGTAATGTTTCTGCCTTGAAATGAGGTTTATTGTACTAACAGAAAATGTGCAGTCTGCATTCAAACAAAATTTGACAGGTGCATAAGTATGGGCACCCTTATCATTTTCTTGTTTTAAATAATCCTACCTACTTTTTACTGACGTACTAAAGCATATATTACATATATCAAACTGAAATAGCTGTTGCAAAAACACCAATTTTTATAAAACATTAAGCTTAAGATTAAAAGGGGTGCCCAAACTTTTTCATATAACTGTACATGACAGAGGTCAATTTTTTCTGTAAGTGTTCACAAGGTTGGCACACACTGTTGCTGGTATGTTGGCCTATTCCTCCATGCAGATCTCCTCTTGAGCAGTGATGTTTTGGGGCTGTCACTGGGCAACACAGACTTTCAACTCCCTCCAAAGGTTTTCTATAGGGTTTAGATCTGAAGACTGGCTAGGCCACTCCAGGACCTTGAAATGCTTATGAAGCCACTCCTTTGTTGCCCTGACGGTGTGCTTGGGAACATTGTCATGCTGAAAGACCCAGCCACGTTTCATCTTCAATGCCCTTGCTGATGGACGGAGGTTTGCACTCAAAATCTCACGATAAATGGCCCCATTCATTCTTTCATGTACACGGATCAGTCGTCCTGGTCCCTTGGCAGAGAAACAGCCCCAAAGCATGATGTTGCCACCCCCATGCTTCACAGTAGGTATGGTGTTCTTTGGATGCAACTCAGCATTCTTTCTCCTCCAAACACGCCGAGTTGTGTCTACCAAACAGTTCTACTTTGGTTTCTTCTGACCATATGACATTCTCCCACTACTCTTCTGGATCATGCAAATGCTCTCTAGAAAACTTCAGATGGGCCTGGACATGTAATGGCTTAAGTAGGGGGACATGTCTGGCACTGCAGGATCTGAGTCCCTGGCAACGTAGTTATTATTATCTGCAACAAGTACTAAGGAAAGATAAGGGAAAACTGTCCCTACAATAAAACTAAGCTGAATCCCTACGATGTAGCGGGCTGCCTGTTCCTAGCGAACAAAGACCCTCCTTTGTCCTCGGCTAGTCTGAACGAAGACCTATAGCATAAGGGGAGGGGTCCCTAAACAGAGAAGTTGTTGCAGAATATAGTAACATAGTAACATAGTTTGTAAAGCCGAATAAAGACTTGCGTCCATCAAGTTCGACCTGTTAGTTCTGTAATTGCTAAAGTTGATCCAGAGGAGGGCAAAAACCCCAAATGATTTAGCCAATCTTCACCTGAGGAAAAATTCCCTCCCGACTCTGAAACCAGCAGTCAGAATAAATCCCTGTATCAACATACTATTTTATTTTATTTTTAAGTATATGCTGAAATCTGCCTAGTATCTAGAAATGCATCCAGATCCAGAACACAAAAAGACAAACAGACAAAAAAGTACTAGAGATCCCAGAAGGACCAAACGCACTGACAGAGAAAGACACAGAAGCACCTGGCTAGAGAAACAGTCAAACACTGAAGTCCAGCACAGCCAAAAGGGCGGAGCTGGAATATAAAGGCAGATGGTCATGTGACCGCAAAACACAAGATGGAAAAAACAAACATGAGGGTTCTAACAGTACCCCCTCTTTTATGAGGATCCTCCAGGCCTAACCGGAAACCTCTTGTGGAAAGCTTTAACAAGCCTAGGAGCAGAGACATCATCCGTCCTTACCCAGGAGTTGTCTTCGGGACCGAAACCCTTCCAGGAGACAAGATACTGTAATCTCCCTCTATGCCATCTAGAATTCAAGATACGAAAAATTTCATATTCGCCGTCTTCCACCACAGGAGGAACTGTGACAGTGGCATCCCTATCTGACACATCAGCCTTTTTCAACAAGGAAACATGAAACACAGGATTAATCTTCCAGGAAGCAGGGACATCCAACCTAACTGCAGACGGATTAACAACCTGAAGCACCTTAAATGGACCCACAAACTTAGGACCCAGTTTTTTAGAGGGAATCCTCAACCACAGGTTCTTTGAGGTCAACCAAACCTCCTTACGTTTCCTGTCAAAATACTTCTTGGACTTCTTGTTAGCATCTTGAAGGTTGCAATGTACATTAGTCCAAACTCTCTCCAAATCACCGGAAAAATTCTCCTCCTTCGGCACCGCCGACCCCAATTTGGATAACGAACCAAAAGACCGATGTCTCCCAGTACAACAAAAAAAAGGAGAACACCCAGCAGAGGAGGATGTATGATTGTTAAGAGCAAATTCTGCGAGAGGCAGAAACTCAAACCACACCTCTTGATTGTCCGCCCCAAAACAGCACAAAAACTGTTCAACATCCTGGTTCTTTCTTTCAGTCGGTCCATTAGACTCAGGATGATACCCAGACGAAAATGACAAATGGACTCCCAATCTGTCACAAAAAGCATGCCAAAAGCGAGCCACAAACTGAGGTCCTCTATCAGAAACAATATCCGTGGGAACGCCATGGAGCTTGACAATCTCCTTAACAAACGCCTTTGCGAGTGTCTTGGTGCAGGGCAACTTAATGAATGGAACCAAATGATACATTTAACTAAAATGGTCCACGACCACCCAGATGACAGTAAAACCCTCGGACACAGGAAGATCAGTAATAAAATCCATTGTGAGATGCGTCCAAGGTGCACTAGGAACCTCCAGAGTGCAAAGCAACCCTACAGCAGGAGTATGTGAAGCCTTTGACCTAGCACACAGAGTACATTGACCCACCCACTTGATGACTTCCTTCTGCCATCCAGGCCACCAAAAATTGCGACTGATAAGTCTCTTAGTCTCCGAAATTCCTGGATGACCTGCCAACCAAGACTCATGACACTCCACAAACAAATCTCTCCTAAAGGCTCTAGGCATGAACAACCTCCCATGAGGAGTGTTAGATGGAGCATCATCTTGAGCTTTCAGAATCCCATCCTCCAAAACGGAGTCCAATGCCGCCACCACAACTCCTTTCTGTAAAATGCTCTCCTCCTCCTCGGCACCGACCGTAGGAGAGAAGCTGCGAGATAAAGCATCGGCTTTAACATTCTTAGTACCAGGGATATAGGTAACAGAAAAATGAAACCGAGAAAACAAAAGTGCCCACCTAGCTTGACGGGCATTCAAGCACTTGGTAGCATCCAGATCAAATTCTTATGATCTGTGAAAACTTGAATAGGAAATCTAGTGCCTTCCAAAAAATGACGCCAGTGTTCAAACTCAAGTTTAATAGCCAGCAACTCCCAATTTCCAACATCATAATTCAGTTTGATTTCCAAAATTTTTTTCGAAAAGAAGGCACAAGGATGTACTCCATCCTTGTTCTCCTGAGACAAAACTGCTCCGACCCCCACCGATGAAGCATCGACCTCGACCAAAAAAGGCTTGGTCTCATCAGGCTGCATAAGGATAGGGGCAGAACTGAACCTCTCTTTCAGATACTCAAACGCTTCAATGGCCTCAGTAGTCCACTGGACCGTATTTGCACCTTTCCTGGTGAGATCGATCAGAGGCTTAACAATTACAGAAAAATTCTTAATGAATTTCCTGTAATAATTGGCAAAACCCAAAAATCTCTGTATAGATTTCAAACCAATAGGCTTAGGCCATTCTTGCACAGCCTGAACCTTCACCGGGTCCATCTCAAAGCCCTCGCTGGAGACAATGTAGCCCAAAAAACTAATTTTCTGCACAGCGAACTCACATTTCTCCAGCTTAGCAAAGAGTGAATTATCACTCAATAACTGCAAGACTTCACGTACACTCTGCCAATGGGACTCTAGATCTGGTGAATAAATCAAAATGTCATCCAAATACACAACCACATTCTTACCAATCAAAGGTCTCAGGATGTCATTAATAAGGTTCTGAAAAAATGCAGGTGCATTGGTAAGATCAAAAGGCATCACCAGATTCTCAAAATGACCTACCGGAGTGTTAAAAGCAGTTTTCCATTCATCACCCTCCTTCACTCGTAACAAATTGTATGCCCCCAGGAGATCAATTTTAGAGAACCAATTGGCCCCCACCAACTGGTTAAACAAGTCAGGAATTAACGGCAATGGGTAGGAATTGCGTACGGTAATCTTATTAATTTCACGTAAACCCCAGTCCTTTTTTTTAATAAAGAAAAATCCAACTGCCACAGGCGACTTAGAAGGTCTAATGTGACCAGCAGCCAGGCTCGTCTGTATGTACTCCTCCAAGGCCTTTCTTTCAGGGATAATCAGATTAAACAATCGACTCTTGGGAAGAGTAGCTCCAGGAACAAACTCAATGGCGCAATCATATTCCCTATGAAGTAAAACCCTCCAAAAATCTTGAATTGGTACTGGTAATTCCCCTTTTTCCACAGCCACAATGCGACCATTACAACATTTATCATAGCACTTAGGACTCCAAGACTTAATCACATTAGTAGACCAGTCCAGCAAAGGATTGTGCAGTTTTAACCAAGGCAATCCTAGAACGACCGGAGAGGTTAAATTATCTAAAACAACCAAGTCCAAAATTTCTTGGTGAACTCCATTGATAGTGAGAGGAAATGCAGCAACCTTGTGAGTAATACATTTCAAGGGAGTGTTATCAATTGCAATCACAGAAATAGGTGATGACAAAGGTTTGGATTTCAATTTAAGGTTTTCCAAAAACCCTTTATCAATCACATTAAGTGTTGAACCACAATCCACAAATACCTGAAATTCAATCAAATTTTCCTGCAAAGTAGTACTCCCAGAAAGAAATACTCCTGCAGAGCGTAAACAAGCTATACGGGCGTAACTGACCTTTTTTTTTTTTCTTTACTTAAACGAAGCTCACAATACTTAATCAAATGGTCAGCTTTACCACAATAAAGACACAATCCCTCGGCGAACCTCCGGTCTCTTTCCTGAGAGGGGAGCGACTTCGCCCCAACCTCCATCGGTTCTCCGCCGTCAGAGTAGATGTTCTGGGAACTAGGACTTAGCCTTACAGGAGTCTTTACCTCATTCTGTCTAAATCTCAGTCTCCTATCCACACGAACAGCTAATTGCATGGCATCCTGCAGAGTCTCAGGTGCGGGGAATGCAATTAGCAAATCCTTAACCCCTTCACTCAGACCAGCAAGAAATAGACATTTCAGAGCTGAATCATTCCTTTAACCTCTGAGGCCCATCTTCTAAACTGTGTGCAATAATTTTCAACATCACCTGACCCCTGATTCAAACGCCTGAGTTCTGCCTCAGCAGATGAGATTCGATCAGCATCGTCATATAATAGCCCCATAGCAGAAAAAAATTCTTCTACAGATCTTAAACATGAATCATTAGGTTGGAGAGAAAAGGACCACCCCTGTGGTTCTTTGCGCAAAAGTGACATAATAAAACCAATGAGCTGTGATTCATTCCCACAGGACCTTGGTCTCAAACGAAAATATAACAAACAAGCATTTTTAAAGGAAAAAAAAATCTGGCTGTTTACCATAAAAAACATCAGGCAGTCCTACCTTAGGTTCTACAAAATGCACTTCAGAACAGCTACTCACATGTTGCTGGAGTTTGGACACCTCCAGAGACAATCCCTGCAAGCGTTGAGCCAAATCCTGGACGGAAACCATACTGATCCCCGAATTTCTTTCCTTTCAGTTTTTTTGGGCTGGACTTACTATTATGATCTGCAACAAGTACTAAGGAAAGATAAGGGAAAACTGTCCCTACAATAAAACTAAGCTAAAAATGGGACACCTAAACAGAGAAGTTGTTGCAGAACACAAAAAAACAGACAAAAATGTACTAGAGGTCCCAGAAGGACCAAACGCACTGCCAGAGAAAGGCACAGAAGCACCTGGCTAGAGAAACAGTCAAACACTGAAGTTCAGCACAGCCAAAAGGGCGGAGCTGGAATATAAAGGCAGATGGTCACGTGACCGCAAAACACAAGATGGAAAAAACAAACAGGAGGATTCTTACAGTAGTGTGTTACTGATGGTAGCCTGTGTAACGTTGGTCCCAGCTCTCTGCAGGTCATTCACTAGGTCTCCCCGTATGGTTCTGGGATTTTTGCTCACCGTTCTTGAGATTATTTTGACCATATTGACCAAAAAATAAAAACACTGTGGCTCTGGGAACAAGGGGAGCAAAAAACGAAAATGCAAAAATGGAAAATCCCAGGGTTGCGAAGAGGTTAAGTTGGAGAACTTGCACAATTGGTGGCTGACTAAATACTTTTTTTCCCCACTGTAGATTTAATGTTGCATTTTAATGTCACAAGCCCCCTACATATAATAAACTAACACGCTTTAGTGCCTTTCCTGTGGCACTGAAGGGTGTTTAGCCTTATTTCACCTATTAAATAAATAATTTTAAAAAATGACACGAGGTCCCCCCATTTTTGATAACCAGCAATGGCAAAGCAGACAGCTGTGGGCTGATATTAATAGGCTGGGAAGGTCCATGGTTATGTGGCCCTTCCCAGCCTAAAAATACCAGCCGGCAGCCTCCCCAGAATTGGCGCATCCATTAGATGCACCAGTTTTGGCCCTTTGCCTCTGCTCTTTCTGACTTCCCTGGTGTGTTGGCAATCGGGGTAATGGGTTTATGGGGTTGATGTCAGAAGCTGTTGCTGACATCAATCCCTGGGATTAGTAATGGAGAGGTGTCTGTCAGACACCCCCATTACTAACCCCAAAGTCAAGAGAAATAAACACACACACAGAAAAATCCTTTATTTGTAAAAATCACTCCCCACTTTCCCTCTTTTATCCATTTATTAAAAAAATAATAATAATCCACACTAGTCCGCCATAATCCATAAAATGGAGGTTTCATGATGAACCCCGTCTTCTTCGTCCAGTGTATGGAACCCCGTTCAGAGAATGAAGCTCCACAGACTGGAGCATCAGCCAATGCCGGCTCTGCTGCTGAACACCGCGAGAACCCGGCTGCTGTGATGAGCAGTGAAGTCAGTAAGGTTACACAATACAGTTCACAACCGCCGGGTCACACAGAGGGCAGTGCGAGAGCCAGTATGATGAGTGGTGACGTTATTCATTAAATCAGCCATCATCTTCAGAGAAAGAAGCAAACACGACTTATGACGTACATCTATGTCATATATCGCGCAGTTTACATTTTCAGACAATTGAATGGGGCTTATAGAAATCTCATGCACACTATGCATTTTGTTTTTTACTCAGCATAAACGGATTTGCGGTGCAGGTTTAAATCTGCAACATGTCAAATTCTTTTGCGGGTACGATGATTTTTTTTTTTGTGTGGATTTTCCCCATAGAATTACATTAGATGTATAAAATCCACAAGTAACAATGAATATGGGTTTTTAGTGCATTTCTGCTGCAGAAAAACACAAAAAAACACTTGTAATCCACACATGACTGTGTCAATAAAGTTTTGTCAAAGGCAGATACAAAGAAGTATCAAAAGCAATGCAGCTTTATTTCAAATATCACATACCAAAATAAAAAAACAAACAAGTAACCTAATTTACCTAATAGGCGCAGAAATGTTGCAGAAAATCTGCACCATCAGAAACTCGCCAAATACTCATCATGGGAACGTAGCCTAAGGCTTTGGGGTCCACTTTTCTAGTAATGGAAAATCAGTTTCTAGTAATGGAAAACTTCTTTTAACCGCTTGGTGTTTTTAGAAACCTGAAGAGGTTAAAAGACATTCAAAAGGCTGAACATATGCACAGCACGTAATTTTTTCATAAAAATCCATATGTTCATTCTTTTGAGCATTTTAGTTAGCGCTAGGGGTGAGCGGACCCTGGACATTTGGGTTGTTGTACCCGACTCGAACTTTATTCCAAAGTTTGGTTTGGGTACCAGAATTGTACCTGAACTTGAACCAGAACCAGAAGAATTGAAAACAATGGGGACCCGAACTTTTTATCTGGAAAATAGTCTCTCTCTCCTTCTCTTTCTCTGGAACTCCAAACATTGCAACAGACTTTTGGGAGAAGTCTGTGTTCGGCAAATATCATCGGCACTAACTGTACGGTACGAACCCCGATCTTTTAAGTTTGGGTTCGCTCATCTCTAGTTAGTGCTTTTTCAGGTGAGTTTCAAAGTAGATTCTCCTGAAGAAGACATCATTTGCACATTTTTCTGGCAGTTTCCAGCTTAAATTAACGTTGTGAGCACATATCCTAACCCTAGAAGGCTACATTCCCTTGATTCCAATGAGCATTTCGTGAGTTTTGGATTTTGTAGACTTTTTGCACGTATTAGCTAAATTACATTATTTGCATTTTTTAATTGCATTTTTAAGTCCGCATTTTATATGCATTTCTACAGGGTTTTTGACAATGTGATTTTTATCTCTTTTTGGTATGTCATGTTTTAAAGAAAGCTGCTTTGTCTTTGATACTTCCTGGCATTTGCCTTTGACAAAACTTTATTGCTACAGTCAGGTGTTTATTACATGTGTTTTTTGTGCGTTTCCACAGCTTATGCGTTTTTTACTTGCAGATTTTCCTCATCTAATGCAATTTTATTGGGAAAATCCGCTGATAAAAATTAACGTGTAAGAGAAATTGACATGTTGTAGATCTCAAACTCGCTTCACAATTCAGTTTACACAGCAAAGCACAGTGGGCCTGATATTTCTATAAATTTCATCCACTTAGCTGGAACTGTACGATGCGGCATTTTTTGCACACCGAAAATAAGCAGCGTCAAAAAGTCAGCAAAAACTCATTGTGGGAACTTAACCATAACCAGGTTTTTACCCATGTGCATATAGTGTCCCTTAGTTTTGGCTTTCTGAGGCTCCAAGGCTTTTGCGAAGTCCAGATAAATCACATCAGCTACATAACCAATATGCAGATTTGCACATAGAAACACAACATGTTGGTTAGACACGACTTATCTTTCAGGAATCCATGCAAGTTGTCAGTTATATTTTATCTGCAATATATTTCTACAGGTCATCTCTTATAATGCCCTTAGAAATGTAGCACCCCATTGATTTACCGGATAGTAGTTGCCTGGATCCACCTTCTTACCTTTCTTAATCAGATCAGCCATCCTCCAATCCTGTGGCACCGACCCTGTTGCAAGAGAGTCTAAGAAGATGAGGTACAGCGATCTATACAGGGGTGGACATACCGCCGATGCAGCCAGTGTAGCTGCACCGGGGCCCGAGGTGGAAGGGGGCCTTTGCAGGATGGCTAATAATGAGGGCAATCTGGCCTGCTTCTCGGAGCCTGAGGCTCCGGGGGGCCCGTGGCCAGATTGCCTTCATCATGTGCGGTGGGCAGGGAGCGATCCCTACAGCTCCACTGCCTATAGGAGTAAATGGCAGCGGAGCTGCAATAATCCGTACTCTGCTTCCTGCCTGATGCTTTCTCCGTGACACTGGAGCGCGCGGCGGCTTGATGACATCAGTGACTGTGTCAGAAAGAAAGTTGCCAGCGACGACGATGCTGCGGGGGAACAGACGGAGAGGTGAGTGTTTTTTTTTTTCTTTCTAATACACTCCCACAGTGATTAGAATGGGGAGAGGACACAGTAATTGGAGTGGGGAGAGGAAAATGATGGGAGTAGGGGAAAGGACAGTGATTGGAGTAGGGGAGAGGACAATGATGGATGTTGGGAAGAAGACAATGTTGGGATGTGAGGGATTGGAATGGGAGTAAGGCGGACTTATAATGGATTTATGAATGGGGGAGGGGAGAAGGACGTAAGATATGGATGTAAAATGAATTAAGTAGTGGAGAGGATGCTAAGTCTATGATAGTGTTTTCCCCCATCTCACAATTCATTATGACACTATTAGGGACCTAAAATGTATTGGGGAGTGGGAGAGGAGGGGGTAAGGTGCATAGAACACTTTATATCTTGTTATGCATAGCATCATCCCTTACATAGCATATTCTTGTTAATTTTGTTATTCCCAATTCCCTCTTTTATCACATAGTCCTTTCTTGAAAGATATGAAATGACTGCTGATGGAGGAGCTGATGGAGCCGCCAGTGATGAGAAGACCAGTCAAATCAGTTGTCCCCATCAGAAAAGAAGCTTTCCCATGCTCCCATCAGCAGATCAGCAGTTATTGCATTATGTATCCAACAAGAGAGGATGATATGTAATAAAAATCAGGGCTCTATATAATCCGATATGTAAGGGACGGTGCTGCACAAGAGAAGGCACTGTGTAATAAGGGACGCTAATATACATAATAAAGGAGACTATGTAAGATATATATATCTGTAGCTTGTCGCCATAAAAGCAGGGGGGCCCAGACAGATATCTTGCACAGGGGCCCCAAGCTGTCAATGTCGACCCCTGGATCTATACATTTAAAGCGTTTTCCTCTTTGAAGACCTTAAATACTTGAAAGTACATGATATGAATGGGATTTGCTTAGAATGTGTGACAGAAAGCAAATTTGCTTTTTAAAGAGCTGTTAAGCCCCCAACAGTGCACTAGTCTGACAGCTCAGGCGGAAAAGTGTTCCATGTGCCTTCCATCTGTATGAAATGAGCAACAAAACAGCTGAGATACATATTAAAACTTTTCAAGCAGTGTGCAGCCTGCTGGCAGGAAAATACTTTATATATCTCTCTACAGTACAGATAGACTGTACTGCTATCACCTCCATAAGGAGTGAAGATGACTGCCCCTGTGGATTAAACCCCCCCCATTTCCCACAATAAAATAACCACAAAGTAGTAGTAGAGTATGGCAATCCTAAGTTCTGTAGGTGCTCGGATAAGGTCCCACTTCATTATACACTGCTCAAAAAAATAAAGGGAACACTTAAACAACAGAATATAACTCCAAGTAAATCAAACTTCTGTGAAATCAAACTGTCCACTTAGGAAGCAACACTGATTGACAATCAATTTCACATGCTGTTGTGCAAATGGAATAGACAATAGATGGAAATTATTGGCAATTATCAAGACACTCTCAATAAAGGAGTGGTTCTGCAGGTGGGGACCACAGACCACATCTCAGCACCAATGCTTTCTGGCTGATGTTTTGGTCACTTTTGAATGTTGGTTCTGCTTTCACACTCGTGGTAGCATGAGATGGACTCTACAACCCACAGAAGTTGCTCAGGTAGTGAAGCTCATCCAGGATGGCTCATCAATTCGAGCTGTGGCAAGAAGCTTTGCTGTGTCTGTCAGTGCGTAGTGTCCAGAGGCTGGAGGCGCCACCAGGAGACAGGCCAGTACACCAGGAGACGTGGAGCCATAGGAGGACAACAACCCAGCAGCAGGACCGCTACCTCCGCCTTTGTGCAAGGAGGAACAGGAGGAGCACTGCCAGAGCCCTGCAAAATGACCTCCAGCAGTCCACAAATGTGCATGTGTCTGCACAAACTGTTAGAAACCGACTCCAAGAGGGTGGTATGAGGGCCCAATGTCCACAGATGGGGGTTGTGCTCACAGCCCAACACTGTGTAGGACGCTTGGCATTTGCCACAGAACACCAGAATTGGCAAAGTCGCCACTGGTGCCCTGTGCTCTTCACAGATGAAAGCAGGTTCACACTGAGTACATGTAACAGACGTGACAGAGTCTGGAGAAGCCGTGGAGAGCAATCTGTTGCCTGCAACATCCTTCAGCATGACCGGTTTGGCAGTGGGTCAGTAATGGTGTGGGGTGGCATTGTGAAGGTTACACCAATTTAAGATACACTAGGTAACTGCTCTCCTCCAAATTAAAGATGTCTGAGTGCATGCAGATAAGCTAATTAACCAAATCTGCTAATCTGGTTGAAAAACTTCACTCAGAAACTGAACCACGCAAAATGAAATACTTTATTACGTAGACATGGGGTTAAATAGCATTCTCCTTCTAGGTGGGATTAGTAAAATTTATTGCTCTTTTCTAATAACTCGGCACACTGTAATTTGTCCATCTATGTATCTCTTGGTTTGAGTAACGCCTTAGGAATTCCGATGGAGGGGGTGAGTTCGCCCCTCAGCGCCATCTTTGCCAACTCGACATGAATCTCTCTGTTATCAGCCGTGCACATGCATACGTCATTCCCAGGAAATCATTTAGTTGTTTGTGTCTACAATTTAGAACAGAAGCTGTTAGTTATATATTCATTAACTATTAACATAATCCATGTGCATATACACATTTGCATACATACATACACATAGATTATTCCATCATCACTATATTGATTCACACTGATTAGGTAATCTATTAAAAGACACTAATTGATTTTCTATAATATATATTTTACCTTGACAAACCCCCCTAAAATCAATTATTTGCTTTTAATATCCATATGCTAAAAATCAGAGGGGGAGAAGAGATTGACCCTATGTTAGGGCTATTCTGGAACCCTACAATGTGACGGGCGCCTTGTCCCTTTTAGACGGACCCACTGGCGTTCCTAAATCTAACTCGTATGAAGACCTACAGGAAAGGGGTGGAGACCCTAAAAGATGTAGTGACTGGGTAATCGAGGGCCACCCCTAACACAGAAATATGGATATTAACTTTACAAACTCATTTACTTCCGGTAATCTCTCTGGTACAACACTTTTGTTCTAAGGGGAACTGTTTGTTCATAGATTTTGAGAGCCTTAGTAACTTTCCCTGTGGGGCTGGTATTGTCTGGGATATACGTACAACAATGCTCACCTATCATTTTGCATACCCCTCTTTTCTCTGCAAGTAACATATCCAGAGCTATTCTGTTTTGGAAAGCCATGGTAGATGTGGGTGCTAGTTGGTCAGCTATCCCTTGCAAGGCATCTTTGGTGTAATTGACAAATCTTTGTTGGTTATAATATATGTAATTTATCCAATCTACGTTCTTGTTAACGGTTATTATGGGTATTATGGACTGAAATCCCACCTTCACTTGGTCTCAGGCCTTGAATTCGTCTGGCACCCCCCTAAGCACTCCGAGAACATCAATATATATATATGTGGGTCAAAACTGCCTTTGGGGTTAACTTCTCTCTTGGCCCTGTATGTGCCTGTAAACGCAGCCTCCATTTCCTCTTTGGAATCAGATATAAGGTAAACAGACATTATTGCTTTAGTTATGGCACATTCCCCAGTCTATTTGCCCTCCAATCTAATCCTAATCTTCATGTCACCACATTCAAGGAAGTGTTGTACCAGAAAACTGGAATATCATTCTCTTTAGTAATAATTGCTTGGAATGCACGTGTTACCGTAACAAAGGCTTCCCCCCAGCTATTGTCATTAGATAAAGGAACATCAGGGTTGTGGGTCTGAGACCACTTTCTTGCAATGGGATGTGTGGACCCATGATGTTCGGCCTTCGTCCTTCAGCTGTAGGTGATGTAAGCAGCACTTGGTAGGGCCCTTCAAATCTGGCATCCAGTGTGCCTAGCACGTGATTCTTTATCCAGACAAAATCTCCAGGTTGGATGCTGTGAGTACCTGGTTCTAGATCTGAGTCTGGAATAGAAGAGTACACTGTAGCATGCGTTAGTTTTAACTCTTTAGCAAGTCCGACAACAAAATTCACAAGCTTCTCATTCTCTGAACTAAGCTGCTCTGGGTAATATCGACCCATTCTAGGTGGCCCCCCAAACGAGATCTCATATGGTGTGAGCCCTGTGGGTTGTCTCGGGGTATTTCGGACTGAGTATAGGGCAATAGGCAGCACCTCCGGCCATGGAAGTGACAATTCTTTACTGGCTTTAAGAATTTTTTTTTTTAAAGTGCCATTCATCCTTTCAACTTTGCCATTACTTTGAGGATGATAAGGAGTATGCAGGCCCACATCCACCCCAATCATCTCCCAGATTGATTTGGTAACTTCTGCAGTGAAGGCGGGTCCTTGATCACTTTCAATCACTTCTTGTTTTCAATCATTGTTTTCCTTCTTCCGTTACCGCATTCTGCCGGTCCACTTAAGTCCTGTGTGTCGGATTCTCTTCCAGTCTTTGCTCCTTTTCATCTTCCAACCCCAAATTTCTCATTCACGTTTCTTCCTCATCTCCTCGTTGTCTCTGACTTCTGGTGAGCACAAACACCTCCGTATCCCCCGACACCTCTGCTTCCTCTGGAAATATTGGTTCCATAGCTGCTGCTTTTGCTGTAATGTCAGCCCTTGGCTTCCTCTGAATTCAGCTTCCCATGAGCCTTAATTTTGATCACAGCCACTTGCCTAGGTAACTTCAGAGCTTCTAGCAGACTTCTCACTGCCGCTGCATTCTGGATTGGAGATCCACTGGCTGTCTTGTAGCCCCTCAGGGCCCATATCAGGCCAAAGTCGTGGGCAATCCCGAATCCGTACCTCGAGTCCATGTAAATATTGGCCATTCGTCTCTCTGCGCACTTGCAGGCTTCGGTCAGAGCATACAGTTCGGCCTCTTGAGCTGACATATAAGATGGCAGTGGTCCAGCAGAAACAACCGTTGGTGGGGACACCACCGCATACCCGGTATGGTAAGTTCCATATTCATCTGTGTATCTGGACCCGTCAGTATACAGTATCAGATCCGCTTTCAGGCAGCGGCTGCTCAGAGACAGTAGGTAGGTGAGAGGTTTCTGCCTTCATGACCTCAAAGCAATCATGGTCACTCGAATCAGGGTATTCATGGTCTTCTGAGGACCCCCCTAAGTCTTCAGGGCAGTCCCCCCTTGACAGAGGAAGCAGAGTGGAGGGGTTCAAGACAGTACATCGCCGAAGAACTATATTTTGTGGTAAAAGGAGCTCATATTGGATTCTGACACGACGTTGCATAGATAGATGGTTGTACTGGGTTTGTGCAAGGATAGCTTTGAAATCATGAGGGGCCAGTATAGTTGTAGGATGGCCAAGTACAACATCTGCTGTTCTGTGGAGGAGTTTTGTAGCTGCCAGCACTGCTTTGAGACATGTTGGAGCCGTTTGCGCCACTGGATCCAATTCACTGGAATAATATCCGATGGGTCTCATGTGGCCTCCATGTTTTTGTGCCAGAACTCCTAAGGCATGGCCACAGGCTTCAGAGACAAATAGAAAGAATGGAAATTCATAGTTGGGAATCCAATGTACAGGGGCTGAAATGATGAGTTCTTTCAACTGGTCTATTGCATCTTCAACTTCTTGGTCAAAATGCAGGTGAAGCTCAGAAGAGTGGACCCGATCATATAGAGGTTGCATGAGAGCTGACGCGTTAGGGATCCACTGCCTGCAGTATGTGACCATTCCCAGGAAAGCTTGGAGTTGTTTGACAGTTCTCGGGTACGGGGTGTCACGGATGGCAGTTTTCCGTTCTTCAGTGAGATGCTTGGTACCTTGGGATATGCAATGACCCAAAAACACAACTTTGGTACAACACCATTGTAGCTTTCGCAGAGTAACTTTGCATCCGATGGTGGCCAGAAATTGGAGCAAAGAATAGTTGAACCTGTGGCAAGTTTGGTCGTCTGGACAACAGAGGAGTAGATCATCGACATATTGTATCAATGTGACTTCAGGGTTCTCACTCTTCCAGGGTTGGAGACAGGTAGTTTAGGCCAGTGTGAAGTGATGAGGAGAGTTTTGAGCTCCTTGAGGCATAACGGTCCAGGTGTACTGTACTCCTCTGTGTGTAAAAGCAAAAAGATACTGACAGTCTGGATGCAGAGGCACACTGAAGAAGGCATTTACCAAGTCGATTACTGTAAAATGCGTTGCCTCAGGGGGAATTTCACTGAGTAATGTATGTGGATTTGGCACCACTGGGGTCTCCAGGATTGTAACTGCATTCACAGCTCTCAGATCTTGCACCATTCTGAATTTATCCAGTTCTCCTCTTGCAGTTTTCTTCTTCACTGGAAACAATGGAGTATTAGCAGGAGAACACAGGGAATTAATGCTCCTTTCTTATAGCAGGAGGTGGGCTTGTTTGTCTAGGAAATAGTTAATTCAGATTATCTTGTGAGGTCATCTGAGCGAGTCTGATCTAGCTGCGGCACTTTCCACAGCTCGGGTGAGAATTTGAGATTTATGATAGTCATTGCTGATTAGACTTATCTCCTCCAACATAGTTAATCTTCTATACTCCGGTATAGCTTGGACTATTGCTTGGGCAAAGGCTTGTATAGGAAATCCATTCATTCCAGAACTTATAACAGGAAGAGCAATAGAAGTAAGGTTCCTTGTTCCAACATAGTTCAGAATATTGTTGATTGTAGCTCTAAGTTGTGTCACACACTGGTCATGAGGATCTTCATCATACATATTCCGGGTGAAGTGTGTATTGATGCCTATATTCCGAGTGTGCCAAGATGGTCACCACCAGAAGGAAGCACACTACAGGAAGGGTGCGTCAAGATGGCCGCAACCAAAGGGACATCTGGTCAGAGGCCGAAGGTGCTGCAATGGGTGTAGCAACATGGCCGCTGCAGGAAGGGTTGGAACTTTGGGCGGACATAGGTATAACAGATGAGGATGGGGCACTAGGAGTGGCTTGGGTAGTAGCAAGGGGTGGGCCTCCTGGACGGGGCACGTGACATGCAACACAATAATTTGCTGACTGGAATTTGTACAGGTCCATCCCCCCGTCCGCCATTATCAGGCGGTGGCTGGAGAGCAGTATCTTGTAATACACATAACATGGCGTCTTTCCCTTATTGTCTGTATTTTCTTCCTCCACCCACCCCTTTTTTGAAAAATTCTCTGCTGTTCTGTATCAAGCCAAGGCTGTTTGCTATTCTAGCAGCTGTAAGGGGCCCTTATCTGGTAGCTCGCATATTTTAGTTAACTGTTTAAGTTTCTGCACATACTTTTTCCCTTCTTTCGACAAACTCAGCGCAACTTTTTTCCACATTTATTCACTTTCCAACAACCCATTATCTTCCTTGCTGCATGCAACATCACGTACTGTAATCTACCCCCACCCCCCCGGGTACAACCCACACAATGACATTACTCTTTTGGTTTTCTCTACATAATTCCTTCCTTCTCTTCTATTTCAACATATCCTTCATCACAAATCTCATGTGCAACTTTCCTAAGCTTTTCTAAACTTAAACACTTTCGGTGCATTCTTAAATGATCTTTTCCCCTCTCGACTGACCATGATAGTCATCACATCCTCTCCCTCCTGAAGGGGAGACACTTTTTTTCTGCTCCACGGAAACATTGATAAATCACTACTGCCTTTCGACTGACAAAGATCCTTGATTTGTGCACCGTACAAGTCCAGCCGGCCTCAGCTACTGTTCCACTGACTTCACCCCTCCCGTCGGGGGAGTCACGTACGGCTCTAGTTGAAAGGAGGAGAGCTCTCATCCGCAACTCTCCGGACACTCGATATATGTATATCTGCGTGCGTGTCCTACCCAATCTTCGATCACCTGCCGCGACTGAACCTAACAGTGTTCAGTCTCCTAAGGATCCTTGTCAGAAGTTAAGGAAGATTCATATACAGAGCAGCAGTTAGCCAGGAGCGACTACACCAGGGTTCTTGGAATCACACAGCGGGGACCCAGTCGCACGGGCTGTCCCTAAGGGCCAATCTAGACACCACAAACTCACCAGAGACCGCTCAAAATACGAGTAAGCACTACGGATTCATTAAATCTGCAGACTTACCATATTCAGTGATGAGAGTTGATCAGGCTCTCGCTTTGAGCAGTCCCGGCTCGTCCGTAGGTGGTCCGGTGATGGGCGCCTCAAGACCTAGAGTTCCCCTCGAGTGTGATCCGAGTCACGGCACCATTTGTGAAGGTTACACCAATTTAAGATACACTAGGTAACTGCTCTCCTCCAAATTAAAGATGTCTGAGTGCATGCAGAGAAGCTAATTAACCTAATCTGGTTGAAAAACTTCACTCAGAAACTAAACCTCGCAAAATTGCATACTTTATTACGTAGACATGGGGTTAAATAGCATTCTCCTTTGTAGGTGGGATTAGTAAAATTTATTGCTCTTTTCTGATAACTCGGCACGCTGTAATTTGTCTATCTATGTATCTCTTGGTTTGAGTAGCACCTTAGGAATTCCGATGGAGGGGGTGAGTTCGCCCCTCAGCGCCATCTTTGCCAACTCGACTTGAATCTCTCTGTTATCAGCTATGCACATGCATACATCATTCCCAGGAAATCATTTAGTTGTTTGTGTCTACAATTTAGAACAGAAGCTGTTAGGTATATATTCATTAACTATTAACATAATCAGGAGCGTGCATAGAAATCATGGGGCCCCATAGCAGAAGCTCTAATTGGGCCCCCCCCACAAAAAATAAATAAATATTTGTCTGTGTCACAGAAGAGCAGATCTCACAA
The DNA here is from genome assembly GCF_046119375.1 of Phyllobates terribilis. NCBI lineage: Eukaryota > Metazoa > Chordata > Amphibia > Anura > Dendrobatidae > Phyllobates > Phyllobates terribilis. Next base: position 865,595,695 of record NW_027362761.1, on the reverse strand, counting down.
CTTTCCATCCTTTACACAGTAATTTTCCTCCTGCTGAAGTCCTAGATTCCTCTTTCATTGCTCCATAAAGTGTGATTCCAACAAAAGTGCCCCCCAAACACAGTATGATACCCCCATGGTGAATTCCTCCACATTAGCCTCCATGTGCACAGTATAATGACCCTATTGTACCCAACTTCAATTCCCAAGGCAAAGTATGGTGACCCCAACACAGTATGATCCCCAAACTGTGACCCCCAAAGCTCTCCATACACTATAATGTGCCTACATACAGTATAATGGCCCACACGAGCCCTCCAAACAGTATAATGGACCCCACACAACCCTTCACACTGTATAATTGCTTTCATACAGTATAATGGCCCCCCACATAGCCCTCAAAATATTATAATGGCTTCACAGCCTTCCATAGACTATAATACACCAACGATAATCCTCCATATAGTATAATGCGCCCCCCATAATCCTCCATATAGTAAAATGCGCCCCCCATAATCCTCCATATAGTATAATGAACTTCCCATGGTCCTCCATAGAATATAATGCACTCCCCATAGTCCTCCATACAGTATATTACACACCTCATAGGGTAAAATGCAGTCCCCATATAGTATAATGCACCCCACAGTCCTGCAGTATTATGGGCACCATGTACTCACTGATTTTAAAATACCATATATTTTAAATAAGCCAACCCGAGTATAAGCCGAGGCCCCTAATTTTACCACAAAAAACTGGGAAAATGTATTGACTTGAGTATAAGCCTAGGGTGAGAAATGCAGCAGCTATTGGTAAATATCCCCAGTCTGGTATGTGTGGCACCCCCTCATCCCCCAATCCTGGTATGTGTGGCCTCCCAAACCCTGGTATGTGTGGCCTCCCCAATCCTGGTATGTGTGGCCTCCCCAATACCCCCCCAATCCTGGTATGTGTGGCCTTCCCAGTCGCCCAATCCTGGTATGTGTGGCCTCCCCAATCCCGGTATGTGTGGCCTTCCCAGTCCCCCAATCCTGGTATGTGTGGCCTCCCCAACCCCCCCCAATTCTGGTATGTGTGTCCTCCCCAATCCCCCCCAATCCTGTTATGTGTGGTCTCCCCAATCCTGGTATGTGTGGCCTCCCCAATACCCCCCCAATCCTGGTATGTGTGGCCTCCCCAATACCCTCCCAATCCTGGTATGTGTGGCCTCCCCAATACCCCCCCAATCCTGGTATGTGTGGCCTCCTCATCCCTCAATCCTGGCATGGGTGGCCTCCTCCTCCCTCAGTCCTGGTATGTGTGGCCTCCTCATTCCCCTATCCTACTATGTATGGCCCCAATCACTGCACACATAAAATAATAAACACTTATACTCACCTTCCTTCCTCACCTCTGCTCCAGGGCTGAGTCCTGTCTGCTGCTGCTCATGTCGGCATCTGAGCAGCGCGCGCTCTCATAAGCCGAGGTGAGCTGCTGCCGGCACATTCACGCTTCTCCATGCCGGGACTATGGGCGTGGAGAAGCATGAATATGCTTTCTCTTTAGCAGCGGGCACTGACAGCAGGAGCCGGGACTCAGCGCTCCTCCTTGGCCGCTACTTAAGAGAATGAATATTCCCTCTTCTCCATGCCCATGGGAGCAGAGAAGAGGGAATATTCATGTCCCTTTAGCAGCGGGCCCACGTGGTAGCTGCAGCAGCGGCTACTGTGTGTGCTCCGCTCCTCCACCGCTGCAACCTGCTCCTCCGCCGCCGCAACCCGCTCCTCCACCGCCGCAACCTCCCTCCCACCAATACTCACCTATCCTCCTGGTTCCCACGCTGTTTGGGGCCCTCACGGGCCCCCTTCCAGTCACGGGCCCCATAGCAGTGGTGTGGCCTGCAGCCATTGGTGGTACGCCACTGAACATAATCCATGTGCATATACACATTTGCATACATACATACACATAGATTATTCCATCATCGCTATATTGATTCACACTGATTAGGTAATCTATTAAAAGACACTAATTGATTTTCTATAATATATATTTTACCTTGACAGCATTTCTTTGGAGGGCCGCACAGCCCTCCATGTGCTCGCCAGAGGTGGCCTGACTGCCATTAGGTACCGAGATGAGATCCTCAGACCCCTTGTGAGACCATATGCTGGTGTGGTTGGCCCTCCTAATGCAGGACAATGCCAGACCTCATGTGGCTGGAGTGTGTCAGCAGTTCCTGCAAGATGAAGGCATTGAAGCTATAGACTGGCCCGTCCGTTCCCCAGACCTGAATCCGATTGAGCACATCTGTGACATCATGTCTCGCTCCATCCACCACAGACTGTCCAGGAGTTGGCGGATGCTTTAGTCCAGGTCTGGGAGGAGATCCCACAGGAGACCATCCGCAACCTCATCAGGAGCATGCCCAGGCATTGTAGGGAGGTCATACAGGCATGTGGAGGCCACACACAATACTGAGACTCATTTTGACTTGTTTAAAGGACATTACATCAAAGTTGGATCGGCCTGTAGTGTGTTTTTCCACTTTAATTTTGGGGGTGACTCCACATCCAGGCCTCCATTGGTTAATAAATTTGATTTACATTGATGATTTTCGTGTGATTTTGTTGTCAGCACATTCAACTTTTTACAGAACAAAGTGTTCAATGAGAATATTTTATTCATTCAGATCTAGGATGTGTTATTTGAGTGTTCCCTTTATTTTTTGAGCAGTGTATATCATGTGGCAAAGAATCCGGCACTACAGGTGAATAATGTAGAAAAATTGTCTGGTCCAATAGAGTACGTAGGTAACGTTTTGGTCAGCCTGACATTTATCAAAACACACACTGTGAAAGCCATAATATACAGTAATATAATAAAAATGTAAAATAAAGTATATAAATATACAAGAGACATACCTGGCAACTAAGAATCTATAGAAAAAGCAGACCATATCATGTAAAGAAAAGTCTGTTCTTGAACAGTGACTCTTATGTATTAAAAGTCAGTAGGAATGTAAACAGGTTTATCAAAGGGTTAATGCACCAAACGAAATCCAGTAGAATAAGGCTGTGTGCCCACGATGAGTTTTTGACGCTGCTTATTTTCGCTGCGGTAGAAATACAGCTTCTTAGGTTATGTGCGCACGATCAGGAATTGCTTGCGGAAATTACCAGTTATGTGGAAGCCCCTATATTTCCATTGACAGATGACGGACCTGAGTGGGAACTTGATTTTTTGTGGATTGATTTGAAGCTTTTGTTAGGAACATTTTGGATCACATTTATCCTGCACTCTGGATAGACGTGATTCAGATAAAATCCCTGACGGGTCCATTTACTATAATGAGGCAGCAGAGTTACTCTGGACTCTCTCAGGCCTCTGTTCAGCGTTGTCCTTTTCAGAAGTGCACAAAACTGTGGCTGACAGCACTTTTATGCACGCCTAATAGGCAGACACTGCCGGATCACAGTCCAGACTGCGTCCACAGTGCCTCCATCTGCCTTATTATAGAGAATCATCCGCCGGGGGTTCCATCTGAATCACGTATTTCAGAGATTTACACAGAAACCCCGGTGTAAGCGCTCAGCGTAGAGCGCAGGATAAATGTGAGCCGAGTAGTGTTGAGCGAGTATGTTCTATTAATCCATTCGCCGAGTATGCTCGGGCCTAGCTCCGAGTATTTATAGCTGCTCGGTGATATGGTTGAATCGCTCCTGTGTGCATGATTTGCAACTGTTTGACAGTTTTATTAGATGTGAAGAATGTCTATTTCTTACACATTCCTCACATGTAATAAAACTGTCAAACAGTTGCAAATCATGCACACGGGAAAGATTCAACCATATCACCGAGCAGCTATAAATACTCGGAGCTCGCCCCGAGCATACTCGCTCAACCCTAGAGCCGAGCCTTACTGCGATCTTTGTGAGGCAGAATGAACAAATCATCAGCAGGTCAAGAATTGGTTTTATTTGTTTTTTATGCCGTTCCTCATGTGGTATAAGTGATTAGACAACTTTATTCTTCGGGTCAGTGCAATTACAGCGATACCAGATTTATATTGGGTTTTTATGGTTGGCTGCTGTTACACACTAAAAGACGCTTTTTTTTTGCAAAAACTAGTTTTTGCATCGCCATTAGTGTTGAGCGAGCACTAAAATGCTCGGGTGCTCGAAGCTCGGGTCGAGCTCGCTGTGATACTCGGGTGCTCGACCCGAGCAACGAGCCCAATGTTAGTCTATGGGAGACCCGAGCATTTTTGCGGCGGACCCCCGGCAGTCTTTTAAAAGCCTAACAAGTGCCCAAAACGATAGTGACAGTGCTCAAATGACATGGGGACATCATGGGGATCGTCCCAGGAAGCATTTCTGACCCCCAGGTCCCTGCTGTCAACAACGTGGTCAGAGGTATTAAGGGCTCACAATGAAACGTTCAAAAACGAAACTGAAACTGCTTTCCTGTGAAATATGATAAGGAAGTTCCTTTCCAGGGTAAAGACTTGTGTATAAGGTAAAATAAATAACCCAAAAAAAATACTCCTCCACACCTTGGGCTATGTTCACAAGTAGCATTTTTTATGCGTTTTTGCACTTCTGTATTGCTTTCAACCGAGACAAATGCATTCACCGGGAAATGTCATTTTAACATTTTACAACCTTATCTGGCCATGTGCTGTGTGACACATGCATACAGTGCTGAAAAGACATGGGAACAGCATAGGGAAGACCCCTGGAAGCATCTCTGACACCCAGGTCACTGCCTAAAAGTGTGCCCATCAGAAGTCATCCTTGCCGCATCAGAAGATGCAGACTTGCAACTATCCCCGTGCAAGTTCTTGTCCCAGGACAGTGTTCAATTGTACCTCCCCCATTCCTTGCAATGCAAGCGCAAATATGCAGCCAACCACCCACCCACTCTCAGGCTGCAATACCATACTGCTTGCTTGCACTAGAAATTGGGCCTTTAAGGAATGTGGAGGCAGAATCTGGCCACCACGTCATGGCTGCATTGGCGGCCTGGTATCCATACTCAGTCCCCAGCTGCCCGGCAGCCGGGTGTCCACACTCGGTCCCCAGCCGCCAGGGGGTGGCCGGGTGTCCATACTCGGTCCCCAGCCGCCCCACGGCCGGGTGTCCACACACGGTCCCCAGCCGCCTGGGGGCAGCCGGGTGTCCATAAATGGTCCCCAGCCGCCCCTATTTCTCCTGTCAACTTCTCCCCACACACTTTTCTTAGCCCGGCCTGCTTTAGGGCAGCATTGGACGAGCCCACCAGAGAACCAGACTCCTCCGGAGGGCCCTGGCTTCTCCATCAGGGGAGTTGAGAGTGCCAAGGTGAGGAGCATGATGATGATGATAGAAGTTAGTATCTGCTTTGTTTTCTTGGAATGCAAGCGCATGTATGTAGTAGCGGCTAGGCCTGAGGTGGTCAGCGTTTTGGCGCATATCCTACCTCCTCCGAGGATTGCTGGATGTTTTCCTGCTACTATCCCAGTTCTATGACTCCTGTTAAAACAAAGCTTCAGGTGATAAATGATGGATGAGGTAGTGGCAAAGGAGAAAGAGCAGGAGGAACAGGGACCATTCACATCAATATCAGGCCAGTCAACCACATATGTCTTGTAGGATATGTTTCTGTAACAAAAGGAGCGGTTCGGCTACACAGTTATAGGGCATACAGTGAGTGCAATGCCTACCAAAAATTTTGAGGCACTCCAATGCCCCTTGGAAATGACATGGAGGTCAGAGGGCCTTAACTAAACCGTTTTTTCCATTTATAGCAACTGGGTCTCCTGTACACTGTTGGCCTAAGCAGTGAATGGAAGGCTTTCCAAAAATTATGAGGAACTGGAACTGCAATGCCCCTTGAAACAGACGTGGATTACAGCGTACTAAAAATCTTCTACCCATTATTGGGGAGTGGGTCTCCCTTAGTTTTCGCCTTTGCATTGAAAAGCAAAACCTGACTAAAATTAGGAGAAAATGCAATGCCCGTTGGAAGAGTCGTGGAGGTTAGAGGTAATTAAAAACAACATTTCAATGCCCCTTGGAAGAGCTGTGGAGTTCAGAGTGGCTTAAGAAGACGCTTTTAATGCCCCTTTGAAGAGACGTGGAGGTCACAGTAGCTTAACAAGACTGTTTTAATGCCCCTCGGAAAAGACGTGGAGGTCCCAGTAGCTTAACAAGATGGTTTGAATGCCCCTTGGAAGAGACGTGGAGATCACAGTAGCTTAACAAGACGGTTTTCATGCCCCTCGGAAAAGTGGTGGAGGTCACAGTAGCTTAACAAAACGGTTTTAATGCCCCTTACAAGAGCCATACAGTACAGCATCTTAAAAACATTATTCCCATTATTGGGGAGTGTGTCTCCCATAGTCTTTGCTTATGCCTTCCAAGCAAAAGCTGCCAAAAATTAGGACGGAGGAACTTGCAATGCCCCTTACAAGAGCCATGCAGTACAGCATATTACAAACATTATTCCCATTATTGGGGAGTGTGTCTCCCATAGTATTTGCTTATGCCTTCCAAGCAAAAGCTGCCAAAAATTAGGACGGAGGAACTTGCAATGCCCCTTACAGGAGCCATGCAGTACAGCATATTACAAACATTATTCCAATTATTGGGGAGTGGGTCTCCCATAGTATTTGCTTATGCCTTCCAAGCAAAAGCTGCCTAAAATTAGGACGGAGGAACTTGCAATGCCCCTTACAAGAGCCATGCAGTACAGCATATTACAAACATTATTCCCATTATTGGGGAGTGGGTCTCCCATAGTATTTGCTTATGCCTTCCAAGCAAAAGCTGCCAAAATTTAGGACGTAGGAACTTGCAATACCCCTTACAAGTGCCATGCAGTACAGCATATTACAAACATTATTCCCGTTATTGGGGAGTGGTTCTCCCATAGTATTTGCTTATGCCTTCCAAGCAAAAGCTGCCAAAAATTAGGACGGAGGAACTTGCAATGCCCCTTACAAGAGCCATGCAGTACAGCATATTACAAACATTATTCCCATTATTGGGGAGTGGGTCTCCCATAGTATTTTCTTATGCCTTCCAAGCAAAAGCTGCCAAAAATTAGGACGGAGGAACATGCAATGCCCCTTACAAGAGCCATGCAGTACAGCATATTACAAACATTATTCCCATTATTGGGGAGTGTGTCTCCCATGGTATTTGCTTATGCCTTCCAAGCAAAAGCTGCCAAAAATTAGGAGGAAATGCAATGCCCGTTCGAAGAGTCGTGGAGGTTAGAGTTAATTAAAAACAACATTTCAATGCCCCTTGGAAGAGCTGTGGAGTTCAGAGTGGTTTAACAAGGAAAAGTGGTGGAGGTCGTAGTAGCTTAACAAGATGGTTTGAATGCCCCTTGGAAGAGACGTGGAGGTCCCAGTAGCTTAACAAGACGGTTTTAATGCCCCTCGGAAAAGTGGTGGAGGTCACAGTAGCTTAGCAAGACACTTTTAATGCCCCTCGGAAAAGTGGTGGAGGTCACAGTAGCTTACCAAGATGCTTTTAATGCCCCTCAGAAGAGACGTGGAGGTCCCAGTAGCTTCACAAGACTGTTTTAATGCCCCTTGGAAAAGTGGTGGAGGTCGCAGTAGCTTAACAAGACGGTTTGAATGCCCCTTGGAAGTGACGTGGAGGTCCCAGTAGCTTAACAAGATGGTTTGAATGCCCCTCGGAAAAGAGGTGGAGGTCGCAGTAGCTTAACAAGACGCTTTTAATGCCCCTCAGAAGAGACGTGGAGGTCCCAGTAGCTTAACAAGACTGTTTTAATGCCCCTTGGAAAAGTGGTGGAGGTCGCAGTAGCTTAAGAAGACGGTTTGAATGCCCCTTGGAAGTGACGTGGAGGTCCCAGTAGCTTAACAATACGGTTTTAATGCCCCTCGGAAAAGTGGTGGAGGTCACAGTAGCTTAACAAGACGCTTTTAATGCCCCTCGTGGAGGTCGCAGTAGCTTAATAAGATGCTTTTAATTCCCCTTGGAAAAGTGGTGGAGGTCGCAGTAGCTAAACAAGACGGTTTGAATGCCCCTTGGAAAAGACGTGGAGGTCCCAGTAGCTTAACAAGATGGTTTTAATGCCCCTTGGAAAAGTGGTGGAAGTCACCGTAGCTTAACAAGTCGCTTTTAATGCCCCTCGGAAAAGTGGTGGAGGTCGCAGTAGCTTAACAAGATGCTTTTAATGCCGCTTACAAGAGCCATACAGTACAGCATCTTAAAAATATTATTCCCATTATTGGGGAGTGGGTCTCCCACAGTCTTTGCTTATGCCTTCCAAGCAAAAGCTGACAAAAATAAGGACAGAGGAACTTTAAATAATGGCAACACGGACCACGGTCACACTGGTGGTATAGTGGTGGTGGAGGCTGAGGATAAGGAGAAGAACATAGAACAGCCGAAATGAGGAAGCGTATACCCATGTGTGGGTGTGAAGCGGTGCATGTGAATACACCTCCCGAAATAACACAGTGGATTTGACTTTATGTTACTCTGCTGTCATTTGGTGGTGATGAGAAGTCTGGCCCAATCCAGCCCTTGTTCATTTTGATAAGGGTCAGCTTGTCAGCATTGTCAGTTGACAGGCGAGTGCGCTTATCAGTTATAATTCCCCCAGCGGCACTAAAAACACGCTCCGATAACACACTAGCGGCAGGGCAGGCCAGGACCTCCAAGGCGTACAGAGCGAGTTCATTCCAAGTGTCCAGCTTGGATACCCAATAATTAAAAGGCACAGAGGAAACACGGAGGACTCTGGTACGGTTGGCAAGGTACTCCCTCACCATGTTTTGAAACTTTCCACTCCTTGTAAGAGTACCCCACGCCTCAGGGCCTGTAAGCTGGGCGGGTCTCAGAAAACTGTCCCAGAACGTTGACAGTGTTCCCCTGCCTCTGCTGGATTGGAGTTGCCTCTCTCTCGCTTGTACGCCTTGGTTGGTCAACGAACTGTGACCTCTGCCGCTAGCGGGTTCAGATGGGAATTTTTTTAACAGTTCTGCAGCAAGGGCCTTCTGGTACTGACCCATTTTTGTAGACCTCTCCACCTCAGGAATAAGAGAGTGAAAGTTCTCCTTGTAGCGGGGGTCTAAAAGTGTCACCAACCAGTAATGACTGTCATCCAACATTTTGACAACGCGAGGGTCACGGTTAAGGCAGCGTAACATAAAGTCAGCCATGCGTGCCAGACTGGTAACGGGCAAGACTTCCGTGTCCTCACCAAGATGACGACTGACCATGCTCTCCTCCTCCCCCTTGTCCTCAGGCCACCCACGCTGAACTGACGGTATGACAGTTGTACAGGTACTACCGTCTACAGCGCATGATACAAGCTCCTGTTCTTCCTCCTCCTCCTCCTCTCCCTCATTGTCCCCCAATGCACATTGGGATGAGATGAGGCTGGGCTGTGTGTAATCGACCGCTATGGCTTCTTGATCCATCTCATCAGACTCTGGCTGCAATGCCTCCTCTTTAATTCTCTGCAGAGAGCGTTGCAAAAGACAGACAAGTGGAATGCTGACGCTAATGATGGCGTCATCGCCACTCACCATCTTGGTGGACTCCTCAAAGTTTGTCAAGATGGTACATATGTCAGACATCCAGGTCCACTCCTGAGGTCTTATGTATGGAGTCTGACCTGAATATCGACAGCCTTGTTGCAGCTGGTACTCCACAACTGCTCTCTTCTGCTCACAAATCCTTTGCAATATGTGGAGGGTAGAGTTCCAATGTGTGGGGACATCACACACCAGTCGGTGTGACGGAAGCTGCAAACGCTGCTGCAACACAGCAAGGGCGGCGGAAGCTGTAGTCGACTTGTGAAAATGAGCTGACAGGTGGCGTACTTTGACGAGCAGATCTGGCAACTCGGGGTACGTTTTAAGAAACCGCTGAACTGCTAGGTTAAGCACATGAGCCAGGCATGGTACGTGTGTGATCTCGTCTCGCCTCAGAGCCGCCACCAGGTTACAGCCATTGTCACACACGACCATGCCTGGATCTAGATTCAGCGTTCTCAGCCACAGATCTGCCTGCTCTTTCACAGCTGTCCACAACTCACAAGCAGTGTGAGGTTTCTCACCTAAGCTTATGAGTTTCAGCACAGTCTTTTGCCGCTTGGCGGAGGCAGTACTGCAATGCTTCCAGCTTGTAACTGATGTGGTGATATCTGAGATGGAGGCTGAACATGAGGAGGAGGAGGAGGATGATGCGCAGGAGCTGTACACTGTGGGGGCAACTCTGACTGACATAGGGCCCACAATCCTCGGTATGGGGAGGATGTGTTCTGTCCCAAGGTCCGACTGGGTCCCGGCTTCCACTATGTTTACCCAGTGTGCCGTCAGGGAGATGTACCATCCCTGGCCACAAGCACTTGTCCACGTGTCCGTTGTCAGGTGGACTCTCCCAGTAACTGCGTTGTTGAGGGCACGGCAGATGTTTTGGGACACGTGCTTGTGTAGTGCGGGGATGGCACACCGGGCAAAATAGTGTCGGCTGGGGACCGAGTACCGAGGGACGGCCACTGCCATAAGGTTGCAGAAGGATTCCGTCTCCACCAGCCTAAAAGGCAGCATTTCCAACGCAAGCAGTCGTGAAATGTGCAAATTTAGGACTGTGGCCTGTGGGGCGTTAGCTGCGAATTTCCGCTTTCGTTCAAAGGTCTGGGATATGGAAAATTGAATGCTGCGGTGGGACGTGGATGTGGACGTTGATGCTGTTTCTTGAGAAACTGCCACAACAAGTGAAGACTGAGAGGAGGGGGCATCTTTGCATGCAGTATGGACAGGGGATTGCCTTGCACACACAACAGGGGGTTCTATTGCACGCACAACAGCGGAAGAAGCAGTGGTGACACCTGCTGACACTGGTCGTGGACCCTGGGGTTCACCCCACAAAGTCGGGTGCTTTGCTGTCATGTGCCTGATCATACTGGTGGTGGTCAGGCAGGTAGTTTTGTCACCCCTGCTGATGCTGGCATGGCAGGTGGTACAAATGGCCTTTTTGGGGTTATCAGCAGAGTCTTTAAAAAAATTCCAGACTCTGGAAGACCTACAGGTTGTACTGGCAACGTCCCTCATGTTGGTTTTACAGGGAACTGTTTCCCGCCTTCTGTGTGCGGCCACCACACTGCTTCTTCCTGCCTGTTGGGGTACTCTGCCTCCCTCACCCTGTGTGCTGCTGGCCTCGCTCTGCATGTCCTCCTGCCACGTTGGGTCAGTTACTAGATCATCCACCACCTCCTCCTCTTCCACTTGCGCACCACGATCCTCCTCCTCACTCCCTGGCAATTGTGTCTCGTCATCATCCACCTCTTGTGACAAATTGCCGTGGCTGTGCAAATATTTGGGCATCGCTACATGGGATCTCCTCTTCCACCACTTCAAGCGGAGCAGGCGAGGGGCACAAATCTGGAAATGGACCAGTGAACAGCTCTTCAGAGTGTCCAAGTGTGGGATCAGTTGTGTCTGACGACACTCGGCATGGTGGGAGGAAGGAGCATCAGGGTGAGGAGGAGTATGCGGTTGAGACTCACGGCTACTAAGAGTTGACCGTGTGGAAGACAGACCGGAGGTGGTGGTGCCCAGGTAACTGGAAGTATTATCTGCTAACCAATTAATAACCTGTTCACACTGATCAGTTCGCAATACTGGTGTTGTTCTGTGTTTCCCTAGTAATTCGCTCAAGAAGTGGGAGCGAGAAGATGTGGCTGTTGGTTGTGGCACATTTTCACCTTGGCCACGGCCCCGTCCACAGTTCTATTTCTCTGGCCTACACCCGACTCTTTTAAACAATCTGAACAATCAGGGAGAAACTATTACTGTTTTTCTTTACGGAAAAAAATACCAAAAGCTGAATAATAGAGATTTTTTACTGTGGAACAGCAAAACCACAGTTATAATTTACTGGTGTATACCAGACTTTTTAAAATATATATATATTTGCGGCTGAACAGTGAGCGACACACTCAAACTGTTTTTTTTTTAGATACAAACGGCCCAAAAGTGGATAATACAGAGGTTTGAACCGTGGAACTGCAAAACCACACTTGTATTTCTCGGGCCTACACCAGACTATTTTCAACAGATATATTTGTGTCTGAACAATCAGGAGACACTACTGTTTTTCTTTACGGCAAAAAATGCCAAAAGCAGGATAATACAGAGATTTGACCCGTGGAACTGCAAAACCACAGTTATAATTTACTGGTGTATACCAGACTTTTTTAAATATATATATTTGCGGCTGAACAGTGAGCGACACACTCAAACTGTTTTTTTTTAGATACAAACGGCCCAAGAGTGGATAATACAGAGGTTTGAACCATGGAACTGCAAAACCACATTTCTGTTTCTCTGGCCTACACCAGACTATTTTCAACAGATATATTTGTGTCCGAAAAATCAGGGAGACACTATTAGTTTTTTTTTTACGGCAAAAAATGCCAAAAGCAGGATAATAGAGATTTTTTTACCGTGGAACAGCAAAACCACAGTTATACTTTACTGGTGTATACCAGACTTATTTAAATATATATATTTGCTGCTGAACAGTGAGCGACACACTCAAACTGTTTTTTTTAGATACAAATGGCCCAAAAGTGGATAATACAGAGGTTTGAACCGTGGAACTGCAAAACCACACTTCTGTTTCTCTGGCCTACACCTGACTATTTTCAACAGATATATTTGTGTTTGAAAAATCAGAGACACACTTTTTTTGGGGGGGTGGGGGGCACCAAAAGGTTAATAAGATGGGTATTTGTACAGTGTGTGTAGCGCCGGCGTCCCTGCCCTCTGCTAGGCAGGGACGCTGTTCCCCTCACCCCTCTGCTCCGAGCCCGGCGTCCTCCTCCCGCTCTGCTGGCAGCGCACGCTCCTTCCCGGCCACTGTGCTTAGGGCGCGCGCGCGCTCCCTCCCTCTTAAAGGGGCCGCGCGCGCCGTCCTAAGGAGTCCCCAGCCAATGGCTGGAGGACTTCACCATATATAAGGCACCTCCTCCAAAATGGAGGTGCCAGAGCAATGTTGTTGCACTGTTCACTACTCTGCTTCAGCCCTCAGGTCCCGTTGCCAGTTTCCTGCCAGTTTGCTGTCTGATTCCTGCCTGATATTCTGCTTACCTGCCTGCTAGCCTGAGGTCCGACGGTCTGCCTACCGACTCCTGTCAGTCTGTCTAAGGACCAGCTTGCCCGCTCACCTGGGAGCGCTCCTCTGCTACCTGCCTGCTAGCCTGAGGTCCGACGGTCTGCCCTCCAACTCCTGTCAGTCTGTCTATGGACCAGCTTGCTCGCTCACCTGGGAGCGCACATCTGCTACCTGCCTGCTAGCCTACCTGGAGGCTCCGCCGTCACGTGCTGTGACCACCTGCCATTCCAGAGACTCCTGCCCGCTCACCTGGGAGCGCACACCTGCTACCTGCCTGCTAGCCTACCTGGAGGCTCCGCCGTCACGTGCTGTGACCACCTGCCATTCCAGAGACTCCTGCCCGCTCACCTGGGAGCGCACACCTGTTACCTGCCTGCTAGCCTACCTGGAGGCTCCGCCGTCATGTGCTGTGACCACCTGCCATTCCAGAGACTCTCGCTTGCTCACCTGGGAGCACACATCTACCATCTGCCTGCTAGCCTACCTGGAGGCTCTGCCATCACAGGTCGTACCTACCCTTTACCCAGAGACTGCCCCGGTCACTTGCCGTGACCTCCTGCCCGTTCATCCAGAGACTGCCCCGGTCACTTGCCGTGACCTCCTGCCCGTTCATCCAGAGACTGCCCCGGTCACTTGCCGTGACCTCCTGCCCGTTCTTCCAGAGACTGCCCCGGTCACTTGCCGTGACCTCCAGTCCGTTCACTCAGAGACTGTCCCGGTCACCTGCTGTGACTGCCTGCCCGTCTTCCCTGGTCGCCACCCGCTCCCTTACAAGGACCGCCCCCTTGTATAGTAGCTCAGAGGTTCCGCCTCCCAGACCCGTTACAGTTTGCTCGGGCCATGGAACCCGGTGGCACCCAAGCTCCCTCACTCTCGGACCTGTGTCATGAACTGTCCCGTCAGAGGTCCCAACAGGAGTCCATCCTGGGTCACCTGCGGAATGTCAATACTCGCCTGGACACTCTGACTGCTCCACCAGCAACCACCGCCAGAGCCATGACTCGCAATCCGGCAGCTCCGCTGCCCACCAATACTATGGTATCCTACCCCGGACCCCGGCTTTCTGCACCTCCTCGCTTCGGAGGCGACTCCGCTCAGGCTCGGGGCTTTATTAATCAGTGCACCCTGCACTTTGAACTCCTGTCCCACCAGTTTAACTCCGACCGGGCCAAAATTGCCTTCATCATGTCCCATCTCACCGGGGAGGCCCTGGCCTGGCTAAATCCTCTATGGGAGAGAGGAGACCCCCTGGTGTCCGACTTGCCTGCCTTTCTCACGGCTTTCCGGAAAGTCTTCGACGAACCTGGACGGAAGACCTCATCCGCATCATCTCTGCTACGCCTCCGTCAGGGAAGTCTCACCGTGGGCCAATATGCCATACGGTTCCGTACCCTTGCCTCGGAGCTGGCCTGGGATAACGACGCTCTGGTATCTGTCTTCTGGGAGGGTCTGTCCGGCCATATTAAAGATGAACTTGCCGGTCGAGACATTCCTACCACTCTCGATGACCTAATAACTCTTGCCACCCGGATTGACCTACGGTTCCAGGAGCATGGCAAAGAAGTCACCCGTGAGAAGAGGTTTCCACGTCTAGCTCCTACTTTTCAGAAATCCGTCACTCCCTCCGTTTCTCCCCAGGTACACTCTCCTGAGCCTATGCAGGTCGACCAGACCAAGATGGTCAAAACCCGTCAGGACTTACGCCGTGCCGAGGGGAGCTGCTTCTACTGTGGCAGTAAGGAGCACCGGATCCATACCTGCCCGGAGAGGTCGGGAAACGCCTGTGTCTAGGTTCGCTCAGAGAGGTCGACCTAGACAAGAATAAATCCTCTCCATCTCTGCTGCTGTCAGTCTCAATTATCTGCGGGGAGAATCGTTATTTCGAACTAGCCCAACTTGACTCTGGAGCGGCCGGGAATCTTATTTCACAGGCCCTGGTAGAAAAATACCGCATTCCCACCAAACCTCTGGCTATACCATTATCTGTCGCTGCTGTGGATGGGGGCCTCTTACCACGTCCCATCCAACTCATCACCGAATCCGTAACTCTGCAGGTGGGAATGCTGCATTCTGAGAGCATCTCTTTTCATGTTCTGCCTGGACTCTCTCACGCCCTCTTACTAGGTCTACCTTGGCTCCAGAGACATGCACCCGTGCTTGACTGGCAGACCGGAGAAGTCCTTCGCTGGGGACAGGACTGTCATAAGACTTGTTTGGTTCCTGTTCATCCCGCCCGTCCTTCTCCTACCCCAACTAATCTACCTGGACTTCCGATTCCCTATTGGTCATTTGCTGATGTCTTTAATAAAAAGGAGGCAGAGACATTACCCCCTCATAGACCATACGACTGTCCTATCGACCTATTACCCGGTACTACGCCTCCCCGTGGGCGTATTTACCCTTTGTCCGCTGCTGAGACCCGGTCGATGTCCGAATATATTGAGGAGAATTTGGCCAGGGGATTCATCCGGAAATCTACCTCCCCGGCGGGAGCAGGCTTCTTTTTCGTAAAAAAGAAGGACGGCTCTCTCCGTCCCTGTATAGACTATAGAGGCCTTAACCAGATCACGGTGAAGAATAAGTACCCCCTTCCGCTCATTCCAGAATTATTTGATCGTCTGAGGGGGGCTAGAATCTTCACCAAACTCGACCTCCGTGGGGCGTACAACCTGGTCCGTATCCGTCAAGGGGATGAATGGAAGACTGCATTCAACACCCGGGACGGCCACTATGAATATCTGGTAATGCCCTTTGGTCTCTGTAACGCTCCTGCCGTCTTTCAAGAGTTGGTCAATGACATCTTCCGGGACCTTCTCTACTCCTGCATAGTGGTGTACCTGGACAACATCTTGGTCTTCTCTCCGGATCTCCAGACTCACCGGAGAGACGTTCGTCAGGTCCTGCTCAGGCTCAGGCAGAATCACCTCTTCGCTAAATATGAGAAGTGCCTCTTTGAGCAGACCTCGCTTCCGTTTTTGGGCTACATTATTTCTCAGACCGGCCTTCGAATGGATCCAGAGAAACTGTCTGCCATCGAGAAATGGCCCCGACCGGAGGGGTTGAAGGCCATTCAGCGGTTCCTGGGCTTCGCCAACTACTACTGCCTCTTCATACCGCACTTCTCTTCCCGGACTGCCCCAATTTCCGCGCTCACCCGTAAGGGCACTAATCCCAGAGAGTGGCCGCCCGAAGCAGAGGAGGCCTTTCTTTCCTTAAAACAGGCCTTCTCTTCCGCCCCGGTGCTGCATCGCCCAGGTGGCAACAAGCAGTTCTTCCTGGAGGTTGACGCCTCCTCCTCTGGAGCCGGAGCGGTACTTACCCAAAAATCATCTTCCGGGAGAATGGTAACTTGTGGCTTCTTCTCCAAACTCTTCTCCTCTTCTGAGCGCAACTATTCCATAGGAGATCGAGAGTTATTGGCCATCAAGCTGGCATTGGAGGAGTGGCGTTACCTGCTCGAAGGGGCTCTTCACCCGGTAATAATTTACACTGACCACAAGAACTTGGCTTACCTCCAGCATGCCCAGAGACTTAACCCGCGCCAAGCTCGGTGGTCCTTGTTTTTTGCTCGTTTTGATTTTATTCTTCATTTTCGCCCGGCTGACAAAAACATCAAGGCGGACGCCTTGTCCCGATCCTTTCTGGTGTCTGATCTCGAGGAGGAACCGAAACACATCATCGATCCCGCCAAAGTAATGCAGGTGGCTCCCGTGAGTCTAAATCGTCTCCCTCCCGGTAAGACGTTCGTATCAGTACCTGATCGGGAGAAGATCCTACACTGGGGTCACTCGTCTAAACTAGCTGGCCACGCCGGTCAGAAAAAGACCCTCCAGCTTATTACCCGGCACTACTGGTGGCCTACCCTGCACAAGGACGTAATAGACTTTGTTTCTGCCTGTGTGTCCTGCGCCCGCAACAAGGTTCCGAGACATCTGCCAGCCGGTCGCCTCCTTCCGCTCCCAGTACCTGCTGCCCCCTGGCAGCATATAGCAATGGACTTTATAACTGATCTCCCCGTCTCTGCCGGTTGTACGGTCATTTGGGTGGTCGCTGACCGCTTTTCCAAGATGGCTCATTTCGTTCCCCTGCCAGGCCTCCCGACTGCACCCGAGCTGGCTAAAGACTTTATCCGCCACATCTTCCGTCTTCATGGCCTGCCCCTCCACATCGTGTCGGATCGTGGGGTACAGTTCACCTCACGCTTCTGGAGAGCCACTTGTAAACTGCTAGACGTCACCCTGGACTTCTCCTCCGCTTACCAACCACAGTCCAATGGTCAAGTGGAGCGGATCAATCAGATCCTGACCAGTTACCTCCGGCACTTCGTTAATGCCCACCATTCAGACTGGGTGGATCTCCTGCCATGGGCCGAATTTTCTTACAACAATCACGAGAGCGAATCTTCCTCCAAATCCCCGTTTTTTGTTGTCTTCGGTCAGCATCCTCGGATCCCATTTCCCGTCTCCACCTCAGTGGACAATCCGGCTGCGGAATCTCTTGTTAACAAATTTTCCTCCATATGGGAGAGTACCCGATCCGCACTCCTTCTGTCATCCGAGCGTATGAAAAGACATGCTGACAAAAAACGTCTGGATCCTCCTCAATTCCGTCCAGGGGATAAAGTCTGGCTCTCGTCCAAGTATGTCCGGCTCAAGATTCCTTCCTATAAGTTAGGGCCTCGGTTCATCGGTCCTCTGGAGGTCATCAGTCAGATCAACCCGGTGGCCTATAAATTGAAACTCCCGGCCAACTTGCGGATCCCTAACTCCTTCCATGTATCTCTCCTCAAACCTGTGGTACTTAACTCTTTTTCCAAGTTTACAGGTACGCCTCCTGCTCCGGTTTCCGCTGAAAACGAATTTGAGGTAGAGAACATTCTGGCCACCAAAAGGGTAAGAGGGAAGACCTTTTTTCTAGTAGATTGGAAGGGGTTTGGTCCTGAAGAGAGAACGTGGGAGCCCCGGGAGAACATCCATGCCCCTCTCATCCTAGCTAAATTTCTCTCTGGCCTAAAAAAGGGGGGGCCTAAAGGGGGGGTACTGTAGCGCCGGAGTCCCTGCCCTCTGCTAGGCAGGGACGCTGTTCCCCTCACCCCTCTGCTCCGAGCCCGGCGTCCTCCTCCCGCTCTGCTGGCAGCGCGCGCTCCTTCCCGGCCACTGTGCTTAGGGCGCGCGCGCGCTCCCTCCCTCTTAAAGGGGCCGCGCGCGCCGTCCTAAGGAGTCCCCAGCCAATGGCCGGAGGACTTCACCATATATAAGGCACCTCCTCCAAAATGGAGGTGCCCGAGCAATGTTGTTGCACTGTTCACTACTCTGCTTCAGCCCTCAGGTCCCGTTGCCGGTTTCCTGCCAGATTCCTGCCAGTTTGCTGTCTGATTCCTGCCTGATATTCTGCTTACCTGCCTGCTAGCCTGAGGTCCGACGGTCTGCCTACCGACTCCTGTCAATCTGTCTAAGGACCAGCTTGCCCGCTCACCTGGGAGCGCTCCTCTGCTACCTGCCTGCTAGCCTGAGGTCCGACGGTCTGCCCTCCAACTCCTGTCAGTCTGTCTATGGACCAGCTTGCCCGCTCACCTGGGAGCGCACATCTGCTACCTGCCTGCTAGCCTACCTGGAGGCTCCGCCGTCACATGCTGTGACCACCTGCCATTCCAGAGACTCCTGCCCGCTCACCTGGGAGCGCACACCTGCTACCTGCCTGCTAGCCTACCTGGAGGCTCCGCCGTCACGTGCTGTGACCACCTGCCATTCCAGAGACTCCTGCCCGCTCACCTGGGAGCGCACACCTGTTACCTGCCTGCTAGCCTACCTGGAGGCTCCGCCGTCACGTGCTGTGACCACCTGCCATTCCAGAGACTCTCGCTTGCTCACCTGGGAGCACACTTCTACCATCTGCCTGCTAGCCTACCTGGAGGCTCTGTCATCACAGGTCGTACCTACCCTTTACCCAGAGACTGCCCCGGTCACTTGCCATGACCTCCTGCCCGTTCATCCAGAGACTGCCCCGGTCACTTGCCGTGACCTCCTGCCCGTTCATCCAGAGACTGCCCCGGTCACTTGCCGTGACCTCCTGCCCGTTCTTCCAGAGACTGCCCCGGTCACTTGCCGTGACCTCCTGCCCGTTCACTCAGAGACTGTCCCGGTCACCTGCTGTGACTGCCTGCCCGTCTTCCCTGGTCGCCACCCGCTCCCTTACAAGGACCGCCCCCTTGTATAGTAGCTTAGAGGTTCCGCCTCCCAGACCTGTTACAGTGTGAAGGAGTAAAAAAAAAAAAAAAAAAAAGAGGATTTAGATGGAAAAAAAAGGATTGTTCCTGGCTCCCGACACCTGGAGCTAAGTCCAGCAATTTCAGCAACAGGAGCACACAGGACTGTAATGCAGCGTTTGCTGGTGTAACCACTGCGTCTCCTATACAGCCTGCCTGCCTGATATCTGGGATGGATATTAGTCCTGAGAAGGACTGTTTGCTTGATCTGGCAGCCTTTACAGACCCTACACTAACTATTTTGCAGGATATATCTCTCCCTAAATCAGCAGCGCTGTCCCTACACTGTCTGATTCGGAGCGACTGTGTCCAAGATGGCGGCGCCCGGTTTTAAATACTCGAGGTGACGCCGTGCGGCCAGCCAATCACTGTAATGCCCACAAACAGCATGGTTGCGGCATTACAGTGACTGGCTGGCAATCCCTGCATGTTCATTGGCTCTGTAAAGAGCGCCAAACATGCAGGGCGGAGACCCGAGCTCCCACCCGAGTAACCCGGAAATGCTCGGTGCTCGCCGAACATCCCGAGTAGCGTGATGCTCGGGCGAGTACCGAGCAGTGTCGAGCATGCTTGCTCAACATTAATCGCCATTAGTGATGAGTGAACGTGCTCAGATAAGGGCTAACCAAGCACGCTCGAGTCCTAACTGAGTATTTTCGGTGTGCTCGTATATTATGTTCGAGTCCCTGAGCCTGCATGATTTGTGGCTGTTAGACAGCCTCAACACATGCGGGGATTGCCTGTTTGTTAGGGACTCCTCACATGTGTTAAGGCTGTCTAATAGCCGCAAATCATGCATTCACAGAGACTCGAACATAACATTCGAGCACACCAAAGATAGGACTTGAGAGTGCTCGGTTAACCCCTTATCCGAGCACGTTCGCTCATTGCTAATCCCCATATTTTGAGAGCTATAATTTTTCCATATTTCGGCTAACAGAGTCATGTAAGTGCTTATTTTTGCGGGATGAGTTGACGTTTTTATTGGTAGCATTTTCGAGCACATGACATTTTTTGATCGCTTTCTATTTCAATTTTTGGGAGGCATAATGAACAGAAACCAGCAATTCAGGAATTTTTGAATCTTTTTATGCCATTCACCGTGTGGTAAAATTGATACGGCAGCTTTATTCTTCTGGTCAGTATGACTACAGCGGTACCACATTTATATCATTTTTTTTATATTTTGGTGCTTTTACACAATATAAACTATTTTATAAAAAAAATAATTATTTTTGCATCGCTTTATTCTAAGGGCTATGACTTTTTCATTTTTCTGCTGATGGAGTTGTATGGTGATTTGTTTTTTGGGGGACAAGATGACATTTTCAGCAGTACCATTTTTATCTGGTTTTATTCCACTTTTTGTTGTTTTTTTTTTCTTTACAGGGTTCACTAAAGAGGTTATCTAGCAAGACAGTTTTTATAGGTCGGGTCGTTCTGGATGCAGCGATACCAAATACGTGTACTTTTTTTGTTTATTATTTTTTTCACACAAAATATGTATTTATGGGTACAATATATATATATATTTTTTTATTATTATTTTGTGATTTTTAAAAAAATATTTTTATACAAAAAAATTTACTTTTTTTTTCATTTTTTTACTGTGTCCCAGTATGGGACTTTCACTTTTTGAAGGCTGATCGCTTATAAAGCATAGCAATGCAAGAGCTATGCTATGCCTTATAAACTGTCAGCTCTGCACTGACAGACAAACTTGCTACAGCATGGTGAAGCAAGTTTGCTAGCTCTGGTGACCTGGATGTTGTCATGACAACATTGGATCACCATGGCAACGATCGGGCCCCCGCGATGATGTCACCATGGGAATGATCAGGCCCCAGCTTCGTCCCTCTGCATGCATGCTAAAGGCTGCGATCAATATCACGTGCGCGCAAAATCACCTGAACGTATCCATACGGCCAAGGTCAGTAAATACCTACCAACATGGATGTATGGATATGTCCAAGGTTTTGAAGGGGTTAAACCATAATGTTTTGGTATCCATGAGAATGTGAGTATTAGTACAGTTTTATTAAATTAGTGATATTTGTAAAGTATATAATGCCTGACCTGATATGTGGGAAAGTACACAGTGCCATACCAACTCAATGCCCTACCAATGTGTAAAATTAAAGAATGACCTGCCAACTCAATGCCCTACCAATGTGAGAAAGTAAACAATAAACAAATGAAAATTGTTCCTAGAGCATAATAAATAATGATGTCCCCACACTGGAACAGAAAGTTTAACCAAAAAGAAAAATATGCACCAGGACAAAAGGTAATGATACAGATAATAAAGTTTATTATATTTTCTTGGTAAAGTACAAACCCTAAAAACAATGAAATACAAATAAATCCGGCAGTGCAGACAAAAACGAGAAATTGGTGAGTGAACAACTGAGGGAGCCCGAAATATAAACAGTATGGATCACATACCGCAGTTAAATATTACTTGTAGCATAGTTAAACAATATATATGAATAAGCATTCAATAGTGTCCATACAGAAATTGATTGATTGAGATATATAAATATATATATATCAATCAATAAGTAATGCACAGTTAATATCACTAGTAATAGACAAAGGTAATCAAAATCAGCAGAGCTCACCCACCAAATACTCATAAAGTAAAATTAAGTAAACAATGACTTACCAACTAAAAGTTCACAATGCCCTACCAATGTGTAAAAGTAAACAATGCCCTGCCAACTCAATATGCTACAATAATCGGTTAATCAGCCATCTTTAGTACAAGGATGATTAAACAACTGTAGAAAGGGAGGTCAGCGGATAAAATCCCAGCCTTTTAGAGCATTTGTGTGCAGGGAGGACATGGAGGTGGAAGCTCTGAGCTGTGTTGTCATGGGACGGAAAGAAAAAACCTTGTGTTGTTTGTTCCTGAAGTGGTTGGTTACCTGTAGCAACAAGGACTGTGCTATACGTTATGTTTTCTCCTGTTAGGCCAGGAAGGCCGTGCTTGTTTTTGCTAACATTGCTGCTGTTTATGCAGCACTCTTAATAATCCCAGCAGAACATTTAAAGAGAGTGTTCCTGTGTACCTCTCTGTGCAACCAAGTGAGCCGATCTACCACATAGCCTATAAAGTAAGCATAAATCACACCCCAACACAGTTCACACAACATGCTGCTACCACTCATCAAAGATACGGGGTGATGAGTCCCCGAAATGTGCTGCTGTCTGACATTCTAAAAGGTCACACAATTTCTGAAAGGCTATGGATTCTTTAAAACACAGAAGGACCAAAGTTATTAAAGTTTTTTGCTTTAATATAAAAAATACAGTTCTTACAAGAAAAGGTATAAAAAGCTAAAAATAAAAATGACGCACAAATATGCATAACAGTTATAAAATAAAAAGGGAGAAACAACACAAATACCTAAACTTTTCCATCTAAAGTTATTCCTCTGTTTCTTTGGGGGAAGGAGAACTGAATTACGGTCCTATGGCCCTGGGCTCCCATTTCTAGGACAGCCTAGATTATGACATTAAAATTTCTGGATGAATAAGTAATCAAGGGGAAGTCAGAACTCTGGCTGCTCTCACCCCCTTTTCCTTTCTTATACGTTCAAAATCTGGGACAGTGAAGCCGACGCTGATTGGGCGCAGAGTTCAAGTGACATAACAAACTCACATGAGCCCCGGGAGAGCCAGTGCCGACACCACTGGAAAGGCACCGCCATGGGATGTAAATAAGTGTTTTTATTTTAAAAGGAGACAATACTCAGATTGAGAAGTGATTGTCCTAATAGTGGAGAACCTCTTTAATTCTTCACTGTCCTAAAAACCAAAGATTATTGAAATAAAAAGGGTTGTCCCATCTCACACATATATGATGATAGATAACACCACTGGTTTCCACGTTGTTCAATACTGGGAATGGAGAGTACCAAATATTAATATCCGTCTAAAGATTTCCATTGTTTATGTGTTAGCTACCGAGTCACTTCTTAAAGAGGTTGTCCACCTTTGGGGACAATTTTTTTTCTTACTCAAATGCATGTAATTGGGGTTAAAATGAATTTTTGCACTTGAGTTCCATAAAAAATGTTGCACCGTTTGCCTTCTATAGTCTTTCTGTTGCATTGTCTGTTGCTGGCTTCAAAATCAGATATCAGCGTTGGCCACATTATCTTTATTTTATCAGATTTTTTTATTTTATGTTGGGGGACATGACTTTGTGTACATTACTATTGTATAGGTATGACAGATTGTTTCTCCTGCTTTTGTTAGTGCAGCTTTCCTCACAGACTGCACTAGTCTCCTGTCCATAAAATGGCTGCTGGTGGAGGAGCATGTGTCCATCAGCCTCTTCCAATAGAAAAACATCTAGAATGTGGAATCTGCTTTTCTGTTGGAGGAGGCTGATGGACACATGCTCCTCCACCAGCAATCCACGAGGAAAGCTGCACTAACAAGAGCTAGAGAAATAAAAACTGTCATACATATATAATAGTAAGTGCAACAAAACAGGATTTTTAGTTACTCATCGTAAAATCTGTTTCTCGGAGCCTTCATTGGGGGGGACACAGGAAACCATGGGTGTATGCTGCTGCCACTAGGAGGCTGACACTAATGCACAAAAAAGGTTAGCTCCTCCCCAGCAGTGTACACTCCACCGACTGGCATTAAGTTACTCAGTTAGTGTACAAGCAGTAGGAGAAGCAACATTAAACAGAGAGAAATACGAAAAAATTCAAACTGTAACATAACAATAACAGTTTTTAAGGCTGTCAAAATGGGAGGGTGCTGTGTCCCCAAATGAAGGCTCCGAGAAACAGATTTTACAGTGAGTAACCAAAAATCCTGTTTTATCTATCGCTTCATTGGGGGACACAGGAAACCATGGGATGTCCCTGGGGAGGAAAACAGCAGTAAATAACTTCATTTAGGTCGGAGAACTAACCACTTCAGCCTGCAGGATTTTCCTACATAGCCTGGCATCTACCGAGGTGTGAACCCTGTAAAACTTGGCATACGTGTGGATAGAGGACCAGGTTGCCGCTTAGCAAAGCGTAGGGCGAATGCCCTGTGACGAACCGCCCAGGAGGCGCCCACCAATCTGGTAGAGTGGGCCTTAATCCCGGGAGGAGGAATCCTGTTCTTACTCCGGTACGCCTCCAGGATTTCCCTCCGGATCCAGGGAGCAATTGTAGCCTTGGAAGCTGGGAGGCCTCTTCGCGCTCCCTCAGGGATAACAAAAAGGGAATCTGTCCTCCTGAGGGGAGCGGTCCTAGCGAGGTAAACCCGAACTGCTCTGACAAGGTCCAACCTATTCAGAGAACGTTCCAGAGGGTGAGACGGAGTCAGACAAAAGGAAGGGTGGACAATATCCTCATTAAGGTGAAAGGTGGAAACTACCTTGGGGAAGAAAGAAGGCACTGGTCTCAAGACAACCTTGTCTTGGTGGAGGATCAGGAAAGGGGATCAACAGGAGAGAGCCAACAACTCTGATACGCGCTGGATGGTAGTGATTCCGACAAGGAAGGCGACCTTCCAAGAAAGAAGAGACAGAGACACTTCTCGCAGAGGTTCAAAGGGGGGACTCCTAAGAGCCTCCAGGATCAGGTTGAGATCCCAGGGATTGACTGGTAGTTGGTACAGAGGGACTGCGTGAGCCACTCCCTGAAGAAAGGTTTTTACCTGAGAGCGAGAAGCTAAATTCTTCTGAAAAAGGATAGAAAGCACAGAGACTTGGCCCTTCAAAGAGCTGAGAGGAAGTTCCGCATCAAGGCCGGCCTGAAGAAAGGCTAAAAATCGATGGGAGAATCTCTTAGGTGCGGTGTGATTGCTCTCACACCAACGGAAAAAAGTCTTCCAGGTCCGATAGTATACCCGAGACGATGAAGTTTTCCGAGCCCGGATCATCATCTGAACTACTCGTTCTGAGAAACCCAACCCTCTCCATACTGCGGTTTCAACAGCCACGCCGTCATATCGAGTGACTGAGAATTCCAGTGGAAGATGGGACCATGGGAAAGCAGATCTGGCCTGTTTGGAAGCTTCCAAGGGGCATCTGCGATAAGATTGACGACCCCCGCATACCCGGATCTCCTGGTCCAATCCAGGGCGATCAGGATGACCGGCACCCTTTCTGTCTTGATCTTCTTCAGCAAACGGAGAAGAAGAGTAAGCAGTGGGAACAGATAGGGTAGAGAGAACTGAGGCCAAGGTATCGCTATCACATTGACTCCCACTGCAAGGGGGTCGCGAGATCTGGAGACGAACTGCTTCACCTTCCTGTTCAATCTGGACGCCAGGAGATTCACATCCGGAGTGCCCCACCTCAGACAAATCTGAAGAAAGACCTTCTGATGTAGAGACCATTCCCCCGCCGCGAGAACCTCGCGACTGAGAAAATCGGCGACCCAGTACTCTATGCCGGGAATATGCACTGCGGATATTGCTGGAACCCTGCTCTCTGCCCAAAGCAGGATCTTGGAGACTTCTGCTAATGCCAAGGGACTCCTGGTCCTCTCCCTGGTGGTTGACATATGCCACCGCAGTGGCCTTTTCCATCTGAATTCGGATTGGTAAGCCTCTGAGGAGGTTCTGCCAGTGACGAAGGGACAGGAGAACGGCCCTGATCTCTAGGATGTTGATCGGCAGAGAGGACTCCTCCTGCGAACAATGACCCTACTGGACTGTAAGGTTGCAGAATACCGCTCCCCAGCTGAGGAGACTGGTGTCCGTCGTTACCACCTGCCAGTGAACTGGGAGAAAAGACCGACCCTAAAGAGTGAGGGGGGAAGACAGCCACCAGGTCAGGGATGTCCTGAACTAGTGTGAGATCTGAATTGGATGGTCCAGAGAGAGAACAGACCTGTTCCACTGTGAAAGAATCGCTTGTTGAAGCGGCCTGTTGTGGAATTGCGTTAAGTGAATTGCTGTCACCATCCTTCCCAGGACCGCCATCGCCTAGCGGAGGGATGAAGGTCTAAAGGCCTGAAGGGAACGGACCCTGTGCTGAAGGGCTGTCCTTTTTTCCCTCAGGAAGAAAGACCATGGCCTTAAGGGTATTGAATAGAATGCCGAAAAAGACCAAACGTTGGGAAGGAACAAGACGAGATTTCTCTCTGTTGACCAGAGACGCGACAGAGTATCTAGGGTGATGGAAAGACTTTCCTGGGTTGAGGGAGAAGGATGGAGCTTTGACAAGAATGTCATCGAGATAGGGAATGACCACTAGGCCCCTGACTCGAAGAAGGGCCATTACCGCTGCCATTATCTTTGTGAAGACCCTGGGAGCGGTAGAAAGGCAAGGTGACGAACTGGAAGTGGTCCTGATGTACTGCAAAGCGCAGGTACCTCTGGTGCCCCGGAAAGATAGGGACATGGAGGTAGGCATCCTGGATGTCTATACACGGTGTTCCAAATTATTATGCAAATAATATTTTCTCAGATTTTCCCAAATTACCTATATGAATTGCAGTTATTGTAATTTTCCAGTCAAATAACTATTAGAGTACAATTGAAAGGTTTTTGTACAAACTGCCTATGATAACAGTATATTTAAAAAAAAATAAAAAACTCAAACTGCACTCAAAATGCATGTACCAAATTATTATGCACAGCAGAGTTTTCAACTTTTTCATTTTAATAAAGAACAAAAAAATGGTCATTTTTGAAATTATAAGCATTAGCAGGTTATTACAAACTGAAATCAAACACTGAAATCTCGCTCTGCTCTGACTCTTTGCTCGCTGCT
The DNA here is from genome assembly GCF_046119375.1 of Phyllobates terribilis. Classification (NCBI taxonomy): domain Eukaryota; kingdom Metazoa; phylum Chordata; class Amphibia; order Anura; family Dendrobatidae; genus Phyllobates; species Phyllobates terribilis. The sequence continues at coordinate 865,568,586 of NW_027362761.1, read as the reverse complement.
CCGGCAGTCTCGCTCTGCTCTGACCCTTTGCTCGCTGCTCCGGCAGTCTCGCTTTGCTCTGACACTTTGCTCGCTGCTCCGGCAGTCTCGCTCTGCCCTGACCCTTTGCTCGCTGCTCCGGCAGTCTCGCTCTGCTCTGACCCTTTGCTCGCTGCTCCGAGCAAAGGGCGAAGGCGGACCCTTTCTGTTTAGTCATTTTAAGTCCAGGATAGAACTGACCTGTCCTTCTTTGGAACCACAAAGGGATTCAAACAGGATCCTGTGAAACGTTCCTGTGGCTGGACAGAAACGATGACGCCTGACTTGAGAAGGGAAGCGATAGCCGCGAAAGAACCTGGAACCAGGGAAGGATCCCTTGGAGGCCGAGATTCGAAGAAGCGGTCTCGGGACCGTGAAACGAAATCTATTTTGTATCCTGAAGATACAACTTATCTGACCCAGGCATCCTCGACGGAAACTAGCCAGACGTCCTTGAAATGCAGAAGACGACCGCCCAGCTTGAAGGAGTCCCTGGGCGTGAGTCATGCAGAGGAGAACCTACCAGATCGGGCCCTGGAGGATCTGCCTTGCGCATTGCGGGGATGCGATGACGGTTTTGGCTTAAAGGAAGCCCTTTTTTGGACTTGGCGTGGCTGCAGCCTTTCCCAGCGAGAGGGTTCATCCGTGGATGAAAAACGCCGAAAGGGCCAAAAAGAGCGAAACCTACGCTTTGGGGGAGAATAACGAGGTTGCGCCTGAGGAAGGAGAGAGCTCGTCCATCCCATGGCGTCCTTAATAATCTGGTCCAGCTTGGTACCAAAGAGCCTTGATCCCTGGAAAGGTAGATTGGTGAGGGACTTCTTAGGATAGGTCCACTTGCCACGCTTTTAGCCAGATGGTTCTGCGTATTGCCACCATGTTACTGGCGGCTTGGGCGGCGCATGAAGCGGTATCCAGAGAAGCCAACACTAAGTACTTCCCTGCATGAGATATCTGGTCCGCCAAATCAGCTAACTCCTCAGGCCAAGCTCCAAAGAGGATGCCTTGATGGAGTTGCTTAGCCCATGCAGAGATGAACATTGTCACCCATGTGGTGGCAAAGGCAAGGCACAGTACAGTTCAGTTCTGAGTAAGGTCAGGGGCAAAGGGATACAGGATGCCAAGACGTTTTCCTCTCTGAAAGCGTCTGGTCGTGTATTCTCACTGCCTGGAGAGGACCTCTTCAAATTCCTTATGGCTAGCAAATACCTTAGGGGTTGGTCTGGACCTTCTAAATGAAACCGCCTGTTCTGCGGGTTCTGTAGCGGAATCCTTAATGCTAAAGTTCTGGTTGACTGCGATAAGGCTCTGAACTATGTCCCGCATGTTAGAGGCCTGGTCAGAATCCAAGTCAGAGTCAGGATCGGTGACCATGCCATGAAGAAGAACCTGCCCGCTGGGAATGACCAGGGGGAGTGAGGGAGCGAGAGGAAGACCTGGAATGGTCTTCCTCCCTGGATTGCTTACAGCCAATCTTGGCTGGCTGAGCCGGGGGTTCCGGTGATCTGCTGGCGGTGGCAGGAGCAGAGGTAGGAAATCTGTCCAGCGCAGATACCAGGTCTGAGATATCCTGGTAAGGTCTGCGACCGACTGGGGCAGGGAAGTCGCCCACCCCGAGATCGCGGGTACACTCTCTCCAGATGCAGTGGGGGCCTCCTGAGTAGCGGGAGGATTGCTGCAGTCCTGACAGAGGGAAGAAGTCTGACCTGAAGGGAGTTTGCATTTACATAAAGAACAGACAAAGTGCTTTAGTAGAGTAGTAGAGGCCGGAGGGCAAGAGCGCTCTCATTTAGACTTAGACATGATAGGAAAGGAGACATTGCCACTAATGCCAGAGGTTAGGGGACAGGAAAGAGCAGGGGAGAGTGTCAGTCTGCAGTGCAGAGCTTACCCGCAAAGGTGATGATCTCCAGCAGGATGCAGCCTAAGGTCACCCTGGGAAAGTCAGGATGATAGCAGGGCTCAAGACGACCGCAGGTATCAGGGAGACCAAAGGTGGTACAGAGCAAATGTGGGCCACCAGGATGCCGGCAAATGGCGGTTATAAAGAAGTAGGAGGAAGGGGCGGGCTTCCTGAACAAAATAGTGTGCGGAGTTCACACCACTGGAGGGGGCGTGCCTAACATGGGTGAGCAGGAAGCCCCTGCAATATGCCGGAGGAAGGGCGGGAACAAGCGTTGACGGAGTGGCCATAGTGGGTGGGAGAAAAGCCCGCGCAATGAAACACTGCGGGGGGCGGAGCCAACCGCCACAACTGGGCTGTGCCAAAGCCGGGGCCTAGATTAGAAAGTGAGGCTGCGGGAGAAGGGGGGTGCGGTGCGGAGGCCCGAAAAAAGGCTGGCCGGAAGAAGCCCAGAGCCGACACCAAGGTGCACAGGGGCAAGGCCGCTGCAGAGGAGCTGCTTAAATGGGACACATAGCCGGGGGCAGTTACTGCAGGGAAGCGCCTGTCTAAGGACAGACCTGCTGCAGGGGGACACAGGCCTAGAGACAGACCTGGTGAAGCGGGACATGGACCGGACATGGACCTACGGACAGACCTGCTGCAGGGGGATGGACCTAAGGACAGACCTGCTGCAGGGGGACAGTGCAGGGGAGCAGGGCAGAAGGGACCCCTGTGTAAACAATCGCCTATAGAATAAAAGAAAGCTTCTTGAATCTTCTGTCTTCTTTATCTTCCTCTTTCTTCATCTTCCTCTTACTTCTCCTCTACATGGGAATTACAGTGTGACCGTCGCACACTGTATCCCTCCAGAGGTACTCCGAGAGAAAAACAATCTGAAAAAAAAAAAAAGGGAGAAATTACAAGAAAACGCCGAAAACCGAGGTAGATCTGGGTCTAGTAATAGACCCGTGTCCACCTCCTACTGATACTAAGCTAAACCGAGTAACTTAATGCCAGTCGGTGGGGTGTACACTGCTGGGGAGGAGCTAGCCTTTTTTGTGCATTAGTGTCAGCCTCCTAGTGGCAGCATCATACACCCATGGTTTCCTGGGTCCCCCAATGAAGCAATAGTTTTCTCTATGTACCCAACAAATCTGTTAAAGATAAAGTTATAACCCCTTTAACATTCCCATACGCTTCTGCCAGAATTTCTTCAACCGTTTATAGCGTAGCAATTAAACAAAGTTCCTTTTACTACTTCCATGTGAGCTTGAGATTTCCTCCTAATGCTAAGTTTACACAATCATATTTTCGGTCCATGTAACAACGAATCACATACAGACCAAAGTTAGCCTGATTCATGGACCAGAATAGTGCATGCACTAAGTAGGCAATGTCTGTACCCGTTGGCTCCGTGGAGACACATATGGAGCTGGTCATGTCAGTGGCAGCGCTCATCTACACTTAGCCTAACAGCTCATACTCACTTGCAAGTAAAACGGACGAGTGCAATCTGATAAAACATCGGATTGCACTCGGACCAATGTTAATCAGAGTGACATCTCATCTGCGATTTTTTTCTCAGCTGAAATCGGGCTGAGAAAAAAAAATTGCAGCATGCTGCGATTAGTCACGTATCGCAGACGAGACTCACCAATGCAAGTCAATGGGTGCGTGAAGAAAATCGCATGGCACTCGGACCATGCGAGTGCCGTTTGATTTCCACGCACCTGTCTCTTCAAAAGCCAGCAACTCAGCCGCATACAGTTACAATAAAACGGTACTCGACAATTTAGAATAGAAAGAATAGATCTACACACATAGATAGAAAGATGTCAGTCACATATATAATTAGTACAGTGACTGTGGTGGTTACTGTACTTGTCATTTATTGTTAAAGAATTTCTTAAAAAAAAAATTGGCGTGGGGTCCCCCGCAATTTTATTAACCAGCAGAGGTTAAGCAGACAGCTGGGGCAGATGTTTGAAGCCTGGGAAGGGGGTAATACCCTCAGAGCTTCCCAGGCTACTAATAGCAGCCCCCAGCTGAATACCTAGCCTTTACTGGCTATTAAAAAGACGGGACCCCAAGAAAAAATGATGCGGGGTCTCCCTGTTTTAACAGCTGGCAAAGGCTAGGCAGACAGCTGGGGACTGGTATTAATAGCCTAGGAAGGGGCCATGAATATTGGTCCCCTCCGAGGCTAGAAACAGGAGCCCTCATCCGCCTCAGAAATGGCACATCCATAGGATGCGCCAATTCTGGCACTTAGCCTCGCTCTGCCCACTGCCCTGTAGCGGTGGCAGTGGGGTTATAGGGCTGAGGTTGATGTCAGCTTATAATGCCAGCTAACATCAAACCCAGGTTAGTACCCAATAGTGGAAGTAAAATGTGAAATAAATACACCCACACCGTGAATAAAATATTTTATTTGAAATAAAGACACAGGCTCCTTTAATATTCTAAACACAACCCTACTTACCATTACGCCCATTCCATCTGAATCCATTGTCCCCCGAAATAAAAGTAAAATAATAAACCAACCTCATCCTTACCTTTCCGATGTGAAGAACAGAATCCATGTGTCCAGCGACGGCTCCAGCTTTGCTACATCTAGATGGCATGTCAGACCAAATAAAAATCATGAGCTCAAAGGAACTGCCCAAGGAGCTCAGAGACAGAATTGTGGCAAGGCACAGATCTGGCCAAGGTTACAAAAGAATTTCTGCATTACTCAAGGTTCCTAAGAGCACAGTGGCCTCCATAATCCTTAAATGGAAGAAGTTTGGGACCACCAGAAGTCTTCCTAGACCTGGCCGTCCAGCCAAACTGAGCAATCGTGGGAGAAGAGCCTTGGTGAGAGAGGTAAAGAAGAACCCCTAGATCACTGTGGCTGAGCTCCAGAGATGCTGTAGGGAGATGGGAGAAAGTTCCACAAAGTCAATTATCACTGCAGCCCTCCACCAAACAGGCCTTTGTGGTAGAGTGGCCCAACGGAAGCCTCTCCTCAGTGCAAGACATATGAAAGCCCGCATAGAGTTTGCTCAAAAACACATGAAGGGCTCCCAGACTATGAGAAATAGGATTCTCTGGTCTGATGAGACGAAGATAGAACTTTTTGGTGATAATTCTAAGCGGTATGTGTGGAGAAAACCAGGCACTGCTCATCACCTGCCCAATCCCAACAGTGAAACATGGTGGTGACAGCATCATGCTACGGGGGTGTTTTTCAGCTTCAGGAACAGGACGACTGGTTGCAATTGAAGGAAACATGAATGCGGCCAAGTACAGAGATATCCTGGATGAAAACCTCTTCCAGAGTGCTCTGGACCTTAGACTTGGCCGAAGGTTCACCTTCCAACAAAAACAATGACCCTAAGCACACAGCTAAAATAACAAGAGTGGCTTCAGAACAACTCTGTGACCATTCTTGACTGGCTTAGCCAGAGCCCTGACCTAAACCCAATTGAGCATCTCTGGAGAGACCTGAAAATGGCTGTCCACCAACGTTCACCATCCAACCTGACGGAACTGGAGAGGATCTGCAAGGAAGAATGGCAGAGGATCCCCAAATCCAGGTGTGAAAAACTTGTTGCATCATTCCCAAGAAGACTCATGGCTGTACTAGGTCAAAAGGGTGCTTCTACTCAATACTGAGCAAAGGGTCTGAATATTTATGACCATGTGATATTTCAGTTTTTCTTTTTTAATAAATTTGCAAAAATTTCTACAATTGTTTTTTTCAGTCAAGATGGGGTGCAGATTGTACTTTAATGAGAAAAAAATATGAACTTTTTAGAATTTACCAAATGGCTGCAATGAAACAAAGAGTGAAAAATTGAAAGGGGCCTGAATACTTTCCGTACCCACTGTATTTCACATTTTACTTACACTATGGGGTTAGTAATGGGGGCGTCTTATAGACGCCTCTCCATTACTAACCTGGGCTTGATGTCAGCTGACATCAACCCCAACCCTATAACCCCACTTACCACCACCACAGGGCAATGGGCAGAGCGATGCTAAGTGCCAGAATTGGCGCATCCCATGGATGCGCCATTTCTGGGGCAGCTGAGGGCTGCCGTTTCTAGCCTAGGAGGGGGCCAATATTCATGGCCCCTTCCTAGGCTATTAATATCAGTCCCCAGCTGTCTGCCTAGCCTTTGCCAGCTGTTAAAATAGGGGGACCCAACGTCACTTATTTGGGGGTCCCCCATTTTAATAGCCAGTAAAGGCTAGGTATTCAGCTGGGGGCTGATATTAGTAGCCTGGGAAGCTCTGTGGGTATTGTCCCCTTCCCAGGCTTCTAACATCTGCCCCAGCTGTCTGCTTAACCTCTGCTAGAGTATAAAATTAGAGGGGATCCCACATCAATTTTTTTGTTAATAAATTCTTTAATTTAACAATAAATGACAAGTTCAGTAACCAGCACAGTCACTGTACTAATTATATATGTGACGGACATTTTTCTATCTATTCTATGTGTGTAGATCTGTTCTTTCTATTCTAAATTGTCAGGTACCACTGTGTTGTAACTGTACAGGTTGATGAATTGCCGGATTTTAAAGAGACGGTGCGTGAAATTCGGACCGCACTTGCATGACACTCGTCCGTTTTTTCGGTCCAGAAAACTGAACTTTTTTTTCACACATATGGGTACGAGCCCTAAATCTGGTCTTTTGTGCCACCATACTTATCAATGTCATGCTTGTTCAAATGCCATTTTATGTGACTCTACAGTTTACAGGGCCTGTACAGTTTCTTGCTAGACCAAAACTCCCTGACTTCTCATTTCTGCTATTTCCCACTGATCAATGGAAGAATTGGAATCCTCTCAGAAAAATTACAGACAAAACTGCATTACATCAGATTAGAGTGAATATTCCCTGACATATGGTGATATGGTGAGGTACTTATAATAGTAGATATATAATTATTACTGAGAGTTTTATCATGTACAATCCTATGACCTTTGCACTTGACCTGCAATGAGCTGTGAACTTATCTTTTTCTTAAGTATATGGATAGAAGATAATTAACGGTAGACAAAGCTTTGAGAAAAAATGGTCAGATTATCTGCTATTTCATGCTTTCAAATAATATTCTGCATGTAAATACATTTATGCCCAATAAAGACAGAAGTATTCCAGGAGTGTAAGAAGCAAAACGCTCGTCCATTTAATGAATGATCTTTCATGCAGCACATAAGATCATGGTTCTCGGCGTTACATCCTCTTGTGTAAGGCTATGTGCCCACGATGCAGAAATGCTCCGGATTTTTCCTGAGCGTTTCTGCATCTCCCTGGCAGAAAAAACACATGCGGATTGTACATGTGTTTTTCCTGCCAGGGACATGCGGATGTGAAGCGTTCTTCACATGCATTTCCACATGCGGGTTGTCAAGCGCTTTCCAAGCGATTTGAGGCTGCGTGCCCACTATGCGTTTTTCAAGCATTTTTTATGCGTAATTTCCGCAGTGGAAACGCTTTAAAAACGCTTAGTAATACGTGCCCCATGGTCCCCAATGATAATCCGCATGTGCTGTGCACATGCTGCGGAATTTTCCGCTGCGGATTATCATTGCGGAAAAATCCGCAGTATGTCCATTATTTGTGCGTTTCTGCATGCGGATTTGACTTCACAATGCATTTGAAAAACGCAATTCAAATTCGCATGTAAAATCCGCATGTAAAAACGCGTGTAAAATCCGCATGCGTTTTTACTGGCAAGGACATGCAGAAACGCTGCGGAAATTTTCTGCTTCAATTCTGCATCGTGGGCACATAGCCTCAGCATCACTTGGAAAGTGCTTGACAACTTGGTCACACTATATAAATCCATGCAATCGGCATGGATTTATATACTGTGACCGTAAAGAATGGTATAAAAGAAATATATACTTACCTTCTGATGGCCCCCAGTGTCTTTATCCGATGCGTCCTGGCTTGCCGGCAGCTCGCGGTAGACTAAAGGACCTGCAGACGTCAGCGGTCGCGTGACTCGTCACATGACTAAACGACATCATGGCAGGTCCTTGAGTCCACCGCAAGTTGCCGGCAAGCTGAGACAAGGACACCGGCGGCCATTAGAAAGTAAGTATAATATTTATTTTTTATTTTATTCTTTTTTTTTTTTTTTTTTTACAGGTACTATGGTACCCGGGTCCGGAGGAGAGTCTCTTCTCCTCCAGACCCGGGTACCATCCGTACATTGAAACGCTTGGATTCCGCATGTACAGATGCAGTGATGCAGATTCCATGCGTTCCAATGCAAGTCAATGGCAGCAAAAACGCCGCGCTTCCGCAAAATAATTGGTAGTGCTGCGGATTTTTCCGCAAAGATAATCCGCAGCGGAAATTTCCGCAGCATGTGCACAGCACATGCAGATTATCATTGGGGGACATGGCAGGCCTTCTACCAAGCGTTTTTTAAGTGTTTCTGCAGCGGAATTGCCGCTGCGGAAACGCTTAAAAACCGCATAGTGGGCACACAGCCTTACACAGGACTCGTACTGCCAAATACAATGGCAGCCTATGCGCACTGAGTGATCTACTAGAGTGCTCGGTGGGAATCGTTTACTTTGGTCTGAGAATGAAGCAGATTTGTTATAAAATATATAACAAAGTTGCTTATTTTCACTTGTACTATTGATTTCTGAAATATAAATGAAAATGATAGTTACGCTTTAATTTCATAGCCTTGGCTTATCTTAAGGAGTCATCACCTCCCTTCCATTGCCCTCCTGTAACTTTGCCTTACAGAGGTGCGTCAGTGCTCTGGGAGTGTACAGAACAAACAAGGTGAGCACTACCATTATATAGGGATCCACTCTCCAAGTGCTCCAACAAGGTGAGGGTCACCAATAAAGTATTCATTTTTATTAAGAAACAGGATACCAAATAAATCACAATTAAAAGCATTTTTCCTCCTGCTATGTTGCACTTGTCCTTACTTTACTTATGCCTGTTTATTTGGCTTATTAATCCACTACCATTTATGTTGTACATTGGCACCCGACCATAGGTATAATTTTTCATGCTCCGATCTTCTCTGCTGTGGTTCACTTTACATCTGACCATCCCCCTGGACTGTGGACACCTTGCTTCAGGTTTCTTCTCACTTACCGTATACCATTTAAGATACAGTCTAGGGCATTGTTTAGTCCATTTATTCATTTTTAACATAACATAACTATTTACATCTTTTACTTAGACGTTCAGTGCATTAATAGGGGATTAGCTATAGTATGATAACCCAGACAACCTCTTATACACTTTATTATGGCCCCCACGTCTCCTTATATATAGTATGAGGGCCCCCACAACCTCTTATAAACTTTATTATGGCCCCCACTTCTTTATATATAGTATGATGGCCCCCACAACCTCTTATAAACTTTATTATGGCCCACACAGCTCCTTATATATAGTATGGTGAACCCCATAACCGGATAATATAAAAAACAATAAAGATTATACTCACCTTTCCTGATTCCTGGTATGGCAGCCTCCATCTCCTCTTCTGACTTATATGGCGGGCCTACAGAGGTGGCCCGATGCAGTTATACTGCCTGCGTGGGCACACTGAAGTCTTGGTAGCTGCAGGCCTATAGTGGTCTGCGGCGTAGGAGACAGACAATAATAGGGCAGGGAGCAGGTTGCTCGCTGCTTTATCACGGAATCGAACCGTGCCGGCGTCATTACCTACAGATAGGACACAATCAAAAATGTGTAAAATGTAACATTATAGATGTTATATATAGTATGGTCCGGCGGACACATAGTATAGGACTATTTCTATTTTGTGTGCATGTTGACTCTGACACAGTTCAATGCGGTGGTCGCAGGAGATCCGGGTGTCGGGGCACGAAGTTTGGGGCCAGAGCTCCGGATCTTTGATGCTAGCAGTTCCCCTGAAAACCACTATGGATAGCAGGTATTAACTGAAAGTGGAGGGAGCACCGAAATTAATTGGCTGTGTAGTAAAGGGAATCTGTCCACCCAAACTTACAGTATAACCTATGCACATAGCCTTGTACAGGATTTAGCCTAAAAAAAAATTGCAGCTTTAGAGATCTAATCGCTGCCTCCGTTCTACAGTGACTGAAGTGTAATCCAATATGCCACTTAAGGTGCTCGATGCATCCTGGGTGTGGCAAGAGGCTCAGCGCACCATGATGCCCATGGATTTTACGTGTCCTGGCTATATCCCTGACAAGGTAGTTTGATTAGCTTATATCATCAGTCAGGGCTCACAGACTCCTCTTAAAGTCCATTTAAACGTGTTGATTTTGGAGGATTCACATATACAAGTTTATCGGTGCTCATTTTCTGGCCTGATGAAAGATCTTGACCTGCACGTGCCAACTTCGGCACCATTTTATCGAAGACCCGAAGACCAGATGTGGAATCACACACTGCAAATCCGTCACCCACCCAGTGATAGCGGCGTGAAACTTCAAAACGGAGGCAGGTGACTGAATAGTCAGTGAGTAGTAACACAGGAGGCAGGCGGAGGCGCCGGAGCAGAAGAAGACGACCCAATGCCGCCAGCTCCGCTCTGATGCACCGAAGACATCATCAGAACAAAACTTAAAACCATGATTAAAAAAGGAACACTGATTGGATTCCTTCAACAAAGGTATCAATTTAATCAGCGTAATAGTGCCATTATGGCCATACCAATACTTTAAAGTGTTAAATCCTGTAGACGAGTTGTCTTTAACGTTCCTTGAGGTCTCTGCAGACCCCAGAGCATAATAAACTAAGAAAAAATGAATAGCTGGCTGGGGACTATAGAGAGATCTGACTAGTGAGGAGAAGCCCCAGGCTGGCTTTCCTCCGCCCAATCCAAGAAGACTGACATGTCTCTCCTTAGGTACACAAATGGGGAGAGACCTGTCAATCATTCAGATCAAGGCAAGGTCAGCTTTTCAGATTAAAACATAACTGACAGCAAAAACGCAGCTGGAAGTTCGGATGGGATAAATCTGGTGACAGGATCCCTGTAAAAATATACTTTACAGAAGCCGCAAGGACCATAAACAGCAGTTGATGACTCGCTGATATACAATCATAGATGTGGAAATGTAAAAAAAATTTACATAAAAAAAAATCTATTTAGGTACTTCGGTTCTGATGACAGGTTCTCTTTTGATTTGCCCTAGAAGCATGTAATAAAGAGGGGTCACTCAGTGTCCTGTATTTGATCATGGGAGTGGGACACTGCACCAAACACGCAGTGTGAACATGCCAAGTTGCTGTTTTTGTAAGTTTGCCCACTGACAAAGACATGAACAGTCTATAATTTTAAGGGTAGGTTAATTTTAACATTGAGAGATAGAATATCCAAAAAGAAAAATCAAGAAAATCACATTGTATAAATTAGATACATTTTTTTGCATTTTGCAGTGAGAAATAAGTATTTGATGCCCTACAAACCATTATGAGTTCTGGCTCTTACAGACCAGTTAGACGCTCCTAATCCACTGGTTACCTGCATTAAAGACAGCTGTCTTACATAGTCACTAGTGATGAGCGAGTATGTTTTGTTAACCCTTCCGTCGAGTATGCTCGGGCGAGCACCGAGTAGTTACAGCTGCTCGGTGATATGTTTGAATCACTCCCGTGTGCATGATTTGCAACTGTTTGACAGCTTTAATACATGTGAGGAATGTCTATTTCTTACACATTCCTCAAATATATTAAAGCTGTAAAACAATCACGGGAGTGATTCAAACATATCTCTGAGCAGCAGTAACTACTCGGTGCTTGCCCGAGCATACTAGGCGAAAGGGTTAACAAAACATACTCGCTCATCACTAATAATCACTTGTATAAAAGACTCCTGTTCATTGACTCAATTAATCAGTCAGACTCTAACCTCTACAACATGGGCAAGATCAAAGAGCTTTCTAAGGATGTCAGGGACAAGATCATAGATCTTCAAAAAGCTGCAATGGGCTACAAAACCATAAGTAAGACGCTGGGTGAGAAGGAGACAACTGTTGGTGCCATAGTAAGAAAATGGAAAATACAAAATGACTGTCAATCGACATCAATCTGGGGCACCATGCAAAATCTCACCTCGTGGGGTATCCTTGATTATGAGAAAGGTGAGAGATCAGCCTAAAACTACACGGTTGGAACTTGTTAATGATCTCAAGGCAGCTGGCACTGAAGGCCCATCTACACCTTTCTGACTACAGGCTTGTCTGATGCAATATTAGTTGGTGATACTGCACGTTTGGCTTTTATTTTGCAAAAGTGGAAATGATTGTTTGAATATGACTATTGTAGTATTGTTGTCACCTTTATTAGAGAAGGGTTTGACCGAAACCTCGACTGACATTGGTGTGTGACATCACAGTGATTTATATGTATGCCATCTCGCCCTATTTGCATTGTATACACTGACATAGCTGCATGTGACGTTTGCAGGTTTGCCCCCATATAATATTCTGGGTTCTGTGCAATATTGGCCACTAAAGACATTTTCTAATATTAGCCTGTGAGGTTATATGGATTTTTTCTTATTTATTCTTATGATCATGTTGAAAGGTTCCCAAAGTAGATGGATGCATAATCAGTGGACTCTCCACTAGATTTTTTTACTTGGGTTTTAATGTTTTTGGCATGTTCACGACTCTGTATATGTGTCTATATATATAAAAATAAATTGATGTATTTTTGCACTTCTCTATATACTATTTGAGATACACATACATATATATATATTTTTTTTTTTGTAGGTGATCACTGCTCAGTTACATGCAGTCTTTTCTTCTTTGCCACATGTAAGGCACCTGGGACCGCAATCACCAAGAATACCATTGGTAACACATTACGCCTTAAAGGTTTAAAATCCTGCAGTGCCCACAAGGTCCCCCTGCTCAAGAAGGCGCATGTGCAGGCCCGTCTGAAGTTTGCCAAAGAACACCTGGATGATTCTGTGAGTTAGTGGGAGAAAATGCTGTGGTCAGATGAGACAAAATTTGAGCTTTTTGGCATTCACACAACTCACCGTGTTTGGAGGAAGAAGAATGATCAGTACATCCCTAAGAACATTGTCCCAACCATGAAGCATGGTGGGGGAAACATATTTTGGGGGTGCTTTTCAAAGGGGACATGATGACTGCACAGTACTGAAGAGAAGATTGATGGGGTTATGTATCGCGAGATTTTGCCCAACAACATCCTTCCCTCAGTAAGAGCATTGTAGATGGGTCATGGCTGGGTCTTCCAGCAAGACAATGACCCAAAACATACAGCCAAGGCAACAAAGGAGTGGTTCAAAAAGTAGCACGTTAAGGTCATGGAATGGCCTAGCCAGTCTCCAGACCTTAATCCCATAGAAAACTTATGGAGAGAGTTGAAGCTCTGAGTTGCCAAGCAACAGCCTCAAAATCTGAATGATTTAGAGATGATCTGCAAAGAGGAGTGGACCAAAATTCCTCCTGACATGTGCGCAAACCTCATCATCAACTACAAAAAACGTCTGACTGCTGTGCTTGCCAACAAGGGTTTTGCCACCAAGTATTAAGTGTTGTTTGCCAGAGGGATCAAATACTTATTTCTCACTGCAAAATTCAAAAAAATGTATCTAATTTATACAATGTGATTTTCTTGAGTTTTTTGGGGGGATATTCTAGTTCTCAATGTTAAAATTAACATACCCTTAAAATTATAGACTGTTCATGTCTTTGTCAGTGGGAAAACTTACAAAAACAGCAAGGGAGCAAATACTTATTTCTCCCACTGTATGTGTGACCGATCTCCCTAGCTTCCACAGAATGCTAAAGAAGAGAACATGCAAAGTCCATAGTATTATGCACAGGGTGAAAGGGACTGTCCACTTTTGGGAACAATTTCATTTTTTTTTGGGCTCAAAATAATTTTGGAAATTGGGTTTCAATTAAAATGTGCCTGTGTGTTGCACTGTCTATGGCTGGCTGCAGAATGAGTTATTTAGTTTGCTCACTTATATAGCGCCATTAATTCCACAGCGCTTTACAGATATTATCATTACTGTCCCCACAGGGGCTCACAATCTAAATTCCCTATCAGGATGTCTTTGGAGTGTGGGAGCAAACCTATGCAAACATGAGGAGAACATACAAACTTCTTGCAGATGGTGTCTTTGGTGGGATTTGAACCCAGGACCCCACAACAATGTAATAGTGCTAACCACTGAGGAGCCACTGCCCTGCCCTGAGTTAACTGAGAATCCATCACTGAGCTCGTCCTCAGTCTTAAAGGGTCTGTTCCCGGGTGCAGCTTAGTATTAAAAAAAACAAAGCCTGCTGTACTCACCTTACCCAGGTCCAAGGGAAACTCTACGCCATTGCTCTTGTGTATGGCATTGCCTGCTGTGCAGACGTCACATGGACAGTACTGCAGCCAATCAGTAAGCTCAGCGCCTCTGCCAGTATAGATGGAACGCCCCTGTCAGTACTGCTGAGCTCACTGATTGGTTGCCCCAATGTCGATGTGATGTCAGCACTGAAGCCATTGCCAAACATTGGGAGCAGCGGTGGAGAGTCGCTGATGGACCCGGTGAAGGCAAGTTCAGCGCTGTTTGGTGTTTTTTACACTAAAAAGTGCCCAGGAACACATTAATTAAAAGGAGACCACGGTTTTAAAGTCTTAAGACAGAGCTTGTAGATCTTCTCTCAGCTGATTTATGGCCACAGACCACATAGTCACATGGACTGTGCAGAGACGCATCGGGCCTGTAAAAGCCAATCAGGGCAACATTTGTAATGAAACTCAATTGGAAAAATGATTTTAAGCCCCAAATACATGAATTTAGAGGAAAGAAAGAGCTGTGCACACTAGATGGCCGCCCCCTGTAATAACCGAGCTCCTCAGTGTACACAAGGGGGCAGCATCTCCTCCCCACTGGAAACAGCTGGACCCCACAATCAGGCAGCAGTGTATGTGCTTCTGACTCAGTCATGCACTGCCCCCTGCAGGTGAAAACAAAGACTGACGACTACATAGAAATTGGACAGAAATATTCCAGCATCTCGCTGCATAGAACAGACTTTCCACAGCCCTGTGACCTGCGCAGTGTCCGCCTTCATATAAGCCACAGGAAAGACTTCTTCACGCCACAATTCGCACTGCCAAGTTTGTCCCTTGCAGCGTTCCGTACACAGGCACAACGGAACATACCATTTTTACTTTATATCGGGAGAAGCATTGTAGGGCACGTTTATAATGCAATTAGATTTACGTCTGTAGCTATCACTTCTCTAAATATGTCACGCGTTCCACTTCAACTCCAGCTATGAATGTATTATGTTTTATCTAAGGAATGAAATAATGAAAACTCCGAATGGTATAGTCCGGCCTAGATGACGATCCTGACACGTCACTGCAGGGATGAACCAATCAGCGTTTGGCTCGAGGGAAATTCAAACTTACACCGTTGCTGGCAGCTGGGACGGGAGAGAGAGAGAAACTGTCCCTGGTGGCGACATGTCTGTGGAGGACGCTGTGAAGGTGTGCCTGAGGGTCCGGCCGCTCAACCTGAGGTAACTGCCAGTAATGGCGCCTCGCCTGCTTATATGGAGCCGGGGGTAGGCTGCCACTTATCGCTGAGCCCTGGTGTGCGGCCCGGGAAGCGTCACTGCCTAATCCTGTCTGTCACCTAGAGCAGAGTCCCCCAACTCCACTCCTCAAGACCACCAACAGGCCATGGTTTCAGGATTTCCTTCGTATGGCCCAGGGGATAATTCCATCAGCTCCACAGGCAATAATTCCATCACCCGAGCAATACTAAGGAAATCCTGAAAACATGACCTGCTGGGGAGCCCTGACCTAGAGCATGCCGTGCTGTCTGTCTGCAGGCCGTGTATCATGGCGGAGGGGTGGGGTTGTGGTATGATATAGCCGGTGCTCTCAGAACTAAAGGGGAATTCTGGGACTTTACCATTAATGGCCTGTCCTTAGGATAGGTGATCAATGTCTGACCGGTGGGGTGCGACACCCGGCCCCCTGTCTATCAGCCGGGGCTGCCCAGCTCTGTCAATGGGATAGTGGCTGCGGCCGAACACTGCACATCCGCCCTGTTCACATCAATAGGAGGATGTTCAGTGCCCGCCGCAGCCACTATTCCATTGATGTGAATGTGCTGCTTACACTTGAACAACTGATCGGCAGGGGAGCTGGATGTCACATCCGCACTAGTGTTCAGCGAGCATGCTCGACACTGCTCGGTACTCGCCCAAGCATCTCACTACTCGGGATGTTCGGCGAGCACCGAGCATTTCCGGGTTACTCGGGCGGGAGCTCGGGTCTCCGCCCTGCACGTTTGGCATTCTTTACAGAGCCAATGAACATGCAGTGATTGCCAGCCAGTCACTGTAATGCCGCAGCCATGTTGTTTGTGGGCATTACAGTGATTGGCTGGCCGCACAGCGTCACCTCGAGTATTTAAAATTGGGCGCCGCCATCTTGGACACAGTCCCCCCGGATCAGCCAGTGTAGGGTCAGTGCTGCTGAGCTAGGGAGAGATTTATACTCTGAAATAGTTAGTGTAGGATCTCTAAAGCCTGCCAAATCAAGCAAACAGTCCTTCTCAGGACAAATTCCGTAGTCAAAACAGGATTAGCTGCGCATTTCGAACACTCCAACCTGCGTTTTATCAAAGGCTTTGAAAAAGAACGCAGGTTGGAGCGTTCGAAACGTGTAGCTAATTCTGTTTTGACTACGGAATTTGTTTTTATGGAATAATGAATTGTCTGCTGTGCTTCAGAAGCTGGAATCCTTTCCTTTTTTCTTGCAATTTACCGGCGAGTGGTTCCCCGTTCATTCCTTGCTTCGGGACACCTGAGTCAGGGTGAGCTGGAGTTTTTGTTTCTTTTTTGGCTTAAAAAATTCTGTGTGCCAGCTTTCTGAGGGATCAGACTATGGCTGCTTATTGAAGTCTATGGAAAGGGAAAGTGGGGGAAAAACGATATGGAGGTTTCTGGTATGTGTTTTATCTCGCCCCAGTGCTGGATTCACAGCACTGGGGCGAGATAAAAGTTAATGTCAATCTACGATTTTTGTTTTAAGTAAGAGCAGTCTGAGCTGTCCAATGGTGTCATAGTCTAGCTTGCTTACAACTGATTTGTATAGATAGAATATATATATTTCTTTATCGCTTCATTGGGGGACACAGGACCATGGGTGTATGCTGTTGTCGCTAGGAGGTTGACACTAGGCAAAAAAAAAAAAAGGAATAGCTCCTCCTCCGCAGTATGCACCTGCCTACAGGCACCAAGCTCACCAGTTTAAGCTTAGTGTCTGTAGGAGGTAGACCTGGATCCTAACTGATCCAACCCTGTTGTGTTTTTTATTAATCTTTGTTCTTTATTTTTCAGATGCAGCTCTTCAGGGTTAACAGGGAACACTGCGTCCCCTGTTATCCCCATTCTCAAGCGACCGAGAGAGCAGTGTGGCATTTCCCACATTGCCCACACTCGGACCCGCTGGGCAGGACCTATCCCCTGTCACCTCCAGGTGTCTCAGGGTGATTCCAGTGGCCAGTCCTTGCCTATTCCCTACCCCAGCCCCTTCCTCGGAGCGGCCTGGGAGGGAGACGGTAGTCACTGCGGTGACCTTCCCCCAGATTCTGGGGTCGACACCATCTCCTGCACTGTCCAGGACCAGTCAGTGCGGGAAGGAAGAAGAGCCAGGATCCCCCCTATCCACGGAGGACCTCCTGTGACCATCCTCAGAAGGGGAGAGGAAGAAGAGGCATCGGGACCTCTAACAAAGGTAATCCCTCCCACTCCTGCTGCCTTACAACCTCAGCCCCCCAGGTCCCTCAGAACACTGGATATGGCACAGAGTTGCCTGCCACCGGGTCCTGTAAATCCCGTGGATTATTAATGGGGGCATCATATCTCCACCGATGCTCATTTACCAGTAGCGCTTCCCTGGCCACGCCCCCTCTCCTCGCATCTTCATGGCGTCCCCCTCAGCATGGCGTCCCCCACAACCCCCCCTGTCTTTTTCCCTTTTGCGCGGCAAATTTGCCCGCGCTTTCTCCGTCGGGGGGGCGTCTCGGGTGGGGTGTTCCTCTTACTGGCGGGTATACGCCCCTTCTGGAAATCGGCCAATCAGGACCGAGGAGCAATATGACACTTCCGCCACGCCCACAGTTCTCCCGGGGACCTATCAGCGGTTAGGTTCTTAAGCCCGTCCCCATTCCATCTGCCTATCAGAGCCTCGGCTCCCCTAGGTTACTCAGGGCAGCACGCTCTGCTCCTGCCCTGCACCGCCCCTCTACGCTGCTCTCTGTTCTGGCTCCGGCAGCATCACTCTGACTGCCTCATCACCGCAGCCCTGCTCCCGTCTCCGCAGCTCCGGAGTTTCCGACGGGGGATACGGGACCGTGCACATTCCAGACCTGGTAGGCCCTGCTCTGGCACCTACACACACCCTTTCCTGTCCACAAGCTCCCTCCTCTGCAGTATTCCTGGTTAGGCACATATGCCCAAACACAGGGAGCTTTCTGTCTGTCCCGCTCACACAGTCACATACTACGCCTGTGCTCTTTGCAGTACTAAGTGGTCCGTGGGTCTGACAACTGCTTTCTACTCGACCTGCAAGCCTCCCACCATGCTGGCACCCCAAGATCCCCCTGCCGCTCAGGACGAGGTAACTCTCCCTCCTACGGACTGTTGCTATGTCCCAGTCTGTCTCTGACCTCACCAAGGTATCTCAATCTCTGGTGCAGGTCCTAGAACGCTTGCCCATGCTATCCAAGGCCACCAGTGCTCCGAACTTTCCCACGGACGATTCGCTGGCACCCCTGCCCCCTCCTAAGGGTAGACCAAGGGCACGTTCTCAGAAACGGACTCACACAAGTTCATCTTCCAGCTCTCCAGACTCCAAATTGCTTCCTGCATCTCACACCTCTTCCCCAGAGGTCGCTCCGGGATCAGACACGGCATCAGATTCTGACTCTGGATCCGACACGGACGAATATTCTAGAATCGAAGACATGGTTGACAGCCTTATATCGGCTGTCAATCAGACTCTGCATGTTAAAGAGGACGAGAGCCCTTCTCAGGACTACTCCATTTCCTTCAAGAGAATCAAGTGCCCGGCACGCACCTTTTCTAACCATTCAGAATTTGATGGTGTCTTTCAGAAACAGTGGGAGCATCCGGAAAAGCGCTTCACTGAAAAGAAACAGACATGGTATACCCCTTTTAACCACGACCTCGTCAGCAGATGGATGGAGTCCCCTTCTGTGGATCCTCCTGTCTCTCTGCTAAGACGGTACTGTCTCTTCCAGACGGTTCCTCTTTCAAGGACACTACGGAAAGACAGGTTGAGGCCTTGGCTAAGTCAGTCTTCGAGGCTGCTGGCACCTCCCTTTGTCCTTCCTTCACCTCAACTTGGGTATCAAAAGCAGTCTCCGCATGGGCCAAGCAGCTTAGGCAGGGCATCCTCACGGGGGCTTCCCCAGACGATCTGGCTGACCTAGCGGATCAGATCGCCCACGCAGAGAAATACCTGCTCACGGCGTCCCTTGGCGCCGCTACCTGTTGAGCCCGCGTCTCTAGCAATATCATCGCTTTACCTAGAATTCTTTGGCTGAAGGCTTCGAACGCCGACCCGGCCTCCAAGAAATCACTAACAAATCTCCCGCTTCAGGGCTCCAGACTGTTTGGGTCTAAGTTAGACCAGATCATCTCTGATGCCCCTGGGGGCAAGGGCACTTCTCTTCCCCAGCCGAGACCTTTATAGAAGGCTATGGAGGAAACTCAGTCAAAAGTTGTTTCCTTACAAAATGAAAATCTTGAAGCTGAAAGGCAACGTCTTGATCTTCAGCAGCAAATCGAAGGCATTGTGCAGGAGCGGAATCATCTGAAAAGCATACAGCAAAGATGCGTCTCTGAAATGGAGCAAGAAACTCACAGACTATAAAGATCAGGTACTTTTATTTAAACCTTAGAGGACCTTTCACTTGCTTGGAAAAATGGAGTTAAATACTTTGTTAAAATCAATGATCGCCCCTGATTTTTCTGCTTTATTTCATTTTTGCGCTTCATCACCCCATTTCAGAGATATTCACATCTGTGGCTTGTGGTGTACAGTATGTGAAATTTCAGCTTGCAGACCAACTGGGAATTGATTTTATTTGATTTTTGGGATTTTTTTTTCTCTCAGGGTGTGCATTTTCATCCCTCCCTCCCAGATGCTGCCTTTCACAGAAACTTAAAAAAAAAAAAACAATTAAGTTAACAAGTGACTGGTCTTCAAAGTTTTTTTTTTGTTTGTTTGTTTTTTCCAGAGTTGTCAGTGTGCAAAGGGTGTATTTGATGAAATAATAGAAAAGTAATTTTAACCCCAATATCACAACTATGGCATCTGAGCAGCCTGACAGAAGGGGAATGTTTTCATGTTATGGCTGTAAATAGATTTTGGTCATAAAGCAGAATTTATTTTAGATAAAAATATATATAAATATATCATATTACTCTGTCGCCTCATTGGGGGACATAGGACCATGGGTGTTATGCTGCTGTCCACTATGAGGCGACACTATGCATAATCTGAAAAAGATTAACCGTGGCTCCTCCTCTGCAGTATACACCCCTGGACGGCGTCAGCCTTCTCCAGTTTTTGCTTAATGTCGCATAGGAGGCACACCTAAAACTTTTATTCCGTTTTCTCCGACGGGATTACAGATGAAGAAAAGTGGTTCTCCTGCGAGACTCCCGGCATGGCTCCTTCCTCTGCCCCCTATTACGGGGTGCACAGTTGAAGTCGAGATGGCTATTCCCCATGTCGCTCCTTCCCCAGCCCCTCGGGTGCTGGTTCGAAGTCGAGACCCCCCTCCTTCCCCAATTCCTTTTGGTTTCTGGGTTGAGGTCGAGGCGAGGATAAAGCCCCCTGATGGTGACAGCAGCACCCTCCCTAATCCCCCTCTGGGGGGCATTAGGTTGAAACGCCTCAGGTAGGGCCTGTACAGGCAGCACACTGCAGCTGAATCCAGGGACCCCAGCCCTGCTGTGGGCTCCTGTTGGGGCTGGGGTGAGTGCAGGCAGGCATGGCACAGCACAGGCACAGGCCTCCCTGCGCCTTGTCTCTGCGGCAGCACCAGCTCTATGGTGCCTCAAGGGGACTCTTCTCAGGGCCCCCCTTCCGCTTATATCCACACCGCTATCCTGCCTTTAAATCCGGGGGGGTCCGGTTCAGATCCGGCCCCCTCCCGGACTTCCGCGCCGGCCTGGAGCCCCTTTGGGCATCAGGCATCTAATTTAGACCGCGGCTTCGGCCTAGCCAAAGCCGCCACCTCCTCTCCGCCCCCCCCGGTCCGCCCCCCGGATGACAAATATGACACTCTACAGTGTCATAGAGGAGGCGGATCCAGACTGAAAGGGCGCGGTTTCACAAAGCAACTGCCGCCCTCTTCAGCTCTCTGCCCCCCATCTTCCTTAAACTTTACTCCGGCGGCCATTATCTGCTGCAGGATAAGGAATTAACCCTGCAACTACCGGTTGGCAGATACAGACCGGGCCCGCCAGTCTCCGGGGAGGCACAGGACTGTGGATCTTCGGCGCTGAACCTAGGGGCACACTGGTGGGGTAAGATCACAGCTCGAGTTCATCCTCAGCTGTGAATCAATTATTTCTTATAAGCTCCTCTGCATAGTAGGGCCCTCTGCATAGCCACCCTGTACACTATGCCGGACTCAAGCCCCAAGAAGCCCCTGCCAATGCTTCGGGTCTAATGCCACGCAGGAATGGGTCACTCAGATGTCGCAATCTACGACGCAGTCTATAGATAACCTAACCTCCACTTTGCTTTAGGCTCTGCAGCGTCATGCCTCGGCTATGAACGCTACCCAGCAAAGGGAGAGCTCGACTTGGGCTGCCCAGCAAAGGGAGAGCTCGACTTGGGCTGCCCGGCAAAGGGAGAGCTCGACTTGGGCTGCCCGGCAAAGGGAGAGCTCGACTTGGGCTGCCTGGCAAAGGGAGAGCTCGACTTGGGCTGCCCGGCAAAGGGAGAGCTCGACTTGGGCTGCCCGGCAAAGGGAGAGCTCGACTTGGGCTGCCCGGCAAAGGGAGAGCTCGACTTGGGCTGCCCGGCAAAGGGAGAGCTCGACTTGGGCTGCCCGGCAAAGGGAGAGCTCGACTTGGGCTGCCCGGCAAAGGGAGAGCTCGACTTGGGCTACCCAGCAAAGGGAGAGCTCGACTTGGGCTACCCAGCAAAGGGAGAGCTCGACTTGGGCTACCCAGCAAAGGGAGAGCTCGACTTGGGCTACCCAGCAAAGGGAGAGCTAGACTCAGGTGCATGACGACCCAGGCACATCCACGTCTAGGTCAGGACGCAAGCGGACCTACACTTCACGTTCATCTGCGTCATTCCATGACACGGTCATCCCCTTCTAGGGAGAGACACCGTAATTCCAGGTCATTTAGACCGTCCCCTACCAGGGACAGACAATGCACATCTCCGCAGCGATCCCCGACCAGAGAAGGCCTCCGCCCCGGTTCATCCAGCAGGAGATGCCTTAGCGATACACAGGATTCGGAAGACATCTGTGATTCCGACTCTGACAAGGAAACTGAAGGGTCCCTGATCCCAATCCCCCCTAGCAATACAGCGCTAGTTGAGGACGTAATCTCATCCATCCATCGGGTGCTGGACATTTCTGATCTGCCCCCGGAGGCACCAGAACATTTCCTTCGAAGGAGCTCTGAAGCCACCTAAGATCTCTTTGACCACCCACAGTTTAAATCGATCCTTAAATCGCAAATATCTGGAGGCGCGGTACCCCTTCCCACAGGAGGTCACCAAGGAATGGACAGACCACCCAAAGTGGATCCCCCAGTCTCTAGGCTAGCACCACAGTCACCCCTCTCACTGCCAGATAGCTCAACCCTCAGGGATGCAGCAGACCGGCAGGTGGAACGCAAGGTTCGTTCAATTTTCAAGGCTGCAGGGGCCTCCCTGGTTCCCGCGTTCGCTTCAGTTTGGGGCTGCCAAGGCCATCCTGGCTTGGCCCCAAAAATTTACAAGCTGGCCTCCAAGCATTTGCTCCTGAGCTGTCGGACCAAGCGGTTCAAATAGCAGTTGTAGCAGATTACATGCTTCATGCAGATCTGGATTCAGCAAGGGGTGCAGCGGGAATAGCATCAAACGCCATCACGATTCGGCATATCCTCTGGCTGCAAGAATGGAAAGCAGACGCAGCCTCAAGGAAGTCCCTCACGTGCCTCCCGTACCTCAGTGGTCGACTTTTTGGCGAACAGTTGGACATGATGATATCCAACGCCATCGGGGGTATGAGTACCTCTCTCTCCCAACTGTAACCCAAACGCACTTGCATGAAGTTTAACCAAACTCGATTCCGATCCTTTCGGAACTCTTCAGGCTGGTCCGTCTCGCGTCCAGCACAAAATAGCAACCTTTTCCCCGCGCAAGGACAACTCGCGGTCGGTGCAGAAGTCGGACAAGACCTGGCAGTCAAATGCAGGCCAGTCAAAGTCCAAAGGAGGAAAATATCTGATTTCCTCATCATGACTCACGGACTCCGGGAGACACCCCACCCGTAGGCGGCCGACTTTTGCTCTTTCACCAAGTCTGGCTGCCTATTACAGAAGACAGGTGGGTCAGGGTACTAGTGTCTTCGGGATACAAGATAGAGTTCACTTCCAACCCAAGGGTTCTACTCCAATCCATTCGTAGTCCCCAAGAAAGGAGGCGGCGTACGGCCCATACTGGACCGAAAACAGCTCAACAAATATGTACGGGTACGTCACTTCCGCATGGAGTCGGTCCATCATTGCGTCCATGGAGAAGGGAGAATTTCTCGCCTTCATAGACATACAAGACGCATATCTGCATATACCAATTGCACCTGCCCATCAGAGATTTCTCAGGGTCGTAATCGACCAGGACCACTACCAGTTAATGGCTCTTCCGTTCGGACTCGCCACAGCTCCCAGAGGGTTTACCAAAGTCATGGCAGCCACCATGGATGTTCTGCACTCCAGGAGTTCGCACCCTCCTCAACAAACCCCCTCGATCTCCGTTTTGCCATGAGAGTCCTCGACAGGATGATGGCGACAATAGAAGCAGTCCCGTTTGCCCAGCTTCACCTCAGGCCTCTTCAACTAGCCATCCTCAAGTCATGGGACAGGAACCCCTTTTTCTCTCGACAGGGAGTTCCAGCTGACGACGTCAACCAGGAGGTCCCCGCACTGGTGGCTCAAGCCAGCCTCACTAACAAAGGGGAAATCCTTTCTCACGGGTCAATGGAAAGTTCTGACCACCGACGCGAGCCTGACGGGTTGGGGTGCGGTACACCTAGACCACAGAGCACAGGGCAAGTGGTCCCCAGGAAGCGTCCATGCCCATCAACATCTTGGAAATTTGTGCCATGCTCCTGGCGTTGAGAGCCTTCCATCACTTACTGGCAGCCTCTCACATCAGAGTACAGTCGGACAATGCCACGGCTGTAGCATATGTGTAACACCATGGGGGGACCCGCAGTGCCCAGGCGATGCGAGAAGTGACACACATTCTCCACTGGGCGGAAGACACAGGTTCGGTTCTCCCTGCGGTCCACATTCTGCGTGTGGACAACTGGGAAGCAGACTTCCTCAGCCGGCAAGCAATGGCGGGAGAGCGGTCTCTCCATCCCGAAGGTTTTCGCCAGATCTGCCATCGCTGGGGGACTCCGGACGTGGACCTAATGGCATCCCACTTCAATGCCAAGGTCTCCAGCTTCATGGCCAGAACACACGACCCGCAGCGCTAGGAGCTTACGCCCTGGTTCAGGACTGGACCCAGTTCCAGCTCCTGTACATTTTTCCACCTCTCCCCCTGATATCCAGAGTGGTGAGAAAGATCAAGCAAGAGGGAGTTCCAACCATCCTAATCGCATTGGACTGGCCCAGACGTACATGGTACGCAGACATCGTACAGCTCACAGCAGACGTCCCCTGGCGTCTCCCCGACCACCCGGATCTTCTGTTACAAGGTCCGTTCTACCACCAGAACCCAGGGGCCCTCAATTTGACAGCGTGGCCATTGAGACCTGGGTTCTAACCCAGTTAGGGTTGTCGCCGGACGTCATTGCAACTATGATCAGGGCACGGAAGCCAACCTCTGGAAAGCCTTCTTTACCTAGTGCGCATCTCGTGGCCAGACCCCATTCCCTTATTCCCTCCCCAGGGTACTTGGTTTTCTTCAATCGGGTCTGGAGGCCAGACTGTCCCTGACCTCCCTTAAGAGCCAGGTGTCAGCTCTCTCAGTGCTTTTTCAGAAGTGCATTGCTAACAAGCCGCAAGTAAGGACATTTCTTCAGGGGGTTTCCCGATTGGTTCCCCCCTACAGACGACCACTAGAAACGTGGGACCTCAACCTGGTGCTGTCAACATTGCAGTAAACACCTTTTGAACCCTTTAGTGAAGTCCCACTCCACTTTCTATCCCAGAAAGTGCAGGGTGTCTGAACTGACAGCACTCTCCTGCAGGCGGCCCTTCCTGTTTTTTTACCAGGACAAGGTAGTTCTCTGTACGGTACCATCCTTCCTTCTGAAGGTTGTGTCCAACTTCCAGCTCAATGTGGAAATTTCACGGCCATCTCTCTATCCGGTCCCGGGTTCATAGAGTGCAGAAGGCTCTGCATACTCTTGATCTTGTCAGGGCATTGGGTATCTGTGTCTAGGACTGCGCCCTTCCGGAAGTCTGATTTCTCTTTTCCTTCTACTGGAAGGCGGCCGCAAGGGTTCGCCAGCTTCCAAAGCTACCCTTGCCAGGTGGATCAGATCCAGCATACAAGAGGCCTACCGCCTCAAAAATTCTCCTCTTCCAGCAGGAATTACGGCACACTCTACACGTGCGGTAGGGGCCTCCTGGGCCATTCAGCACCAGGCTTCGGCACAACAAGTGTGCGAGGCAGCCACCTGGACTAGTCTACACATGTTTACCAAACACTACAGAGTTCATACCCAGTCCTCAGCAGACGCGAGCCTGGGTACATGTGTTCTGCAGGCAGCGGTGCCCCAATTCTAGGGGCCTGTCTACACAATATTCGTCCATTGCTTCCCACCCAGGGATTACTTTGGGACGTCCCATGGTCCTGTGTCCCCCAATGAGGCAACAGAGTAAAGGAGATTTTTGTGTACTGTAAGGCAGCGCTAGTCATCATACTGGGGGACACTCGCCTCACCGGGTCAATTAAAGCACACATGCAATGTCTTTCCGGTATTTCACAATGCAGCAGTTTATTATTTATCATAAACCGCTTATCACACATATAATGTCCACGAGCCTTTCCAGTGGCAGCTATGCCCACTTGGCTCCAGTTACAGCCTTCAGCAAAGTGACTACAACAATGTCCATATAACGCACCGCTTTTATCTTTTGCCTTGTCTAAACGGTTTCGTTCTGCCACAGCTGTGATCAGTCATGTGATCAGACCTTCTGTGTGCACAGGACCTGTGCGATGTCACAGTCATGTGACGAGTCACCTGAGGGGGAGGTACATGGTCGGCCTAAACAAACCCTGAACCATTACAGTAATGCCGCTGCATTACATATCACCCCCCCCCCCCCTGTTCAAACTTGTGGGGCTGAACACATAATATACACAATCACCTCAACCCACAGTTCACACAGAGACCATGTACTTGTCAATTGCGCTGTTCAGCCCCTGGAACATTAGTCAACGACATTAGCCCATTCCTTAGGGATCTACCATCTGTCAGTGTCACTGACTTCGTCGGGTCACCTTTCCAGGTTGTAACCTTGTCAGACCTCCCCCACTCCCAGCGGTCAGTCATAACCTTGTCAGACCTCCACCGCTCCCAGCGGTCCATACAGCAGTGTGACTCACATGCCTTGGTATCTAAGGTCCGGTTAGACTCTGTACTGTCCCGTACTCTATTGGGTCGTTTGTATGGGCCTCTCAAACCTGAGTTACTGGAGGTCTCACTACCTCTAAACCCACACCCACTACTCTCAGGACATCTTGAAAGGTCCCTAACTTCAGCTATAGCTGTTCTGTTATTTAGGGGGCCCTTTCTCTGTCTGGTCTCACAATTTCTAGACGGCTGCCATCTTCTGCTGCTCAGATGATGCTGTCTATCCACTCGCAGTCTAGCGAGATTCAACTGTTCTACCTCTCGCAGGTAGGTCACTCGGTACTCCATCAGCATGCGCATATATTCCAGGATTTCTTACGTTCCTAGAGCGGAGAATGACACCATGCCGTCTTCATCTGGATTCCAGTCCTGACGATCACGTGGACTGCTTACTTTCACCACACCAGACTTCTTTACCATCATCTGCATGGCTCGGCCATTTCTCCCAGCGAGCTTTCTCACCAGAACATGAGGCACCCGGATGACCTCTTCCGCAGACTGTGAGCTTTTCTCATAAGCTCCAGTTGTCTAACGGCTTGTTCCTTCTTCAACTGGAGAAACCGCGTCGTGCGAATACATCGCCAGTGCATGTCACTTTGGATCGCCACTTTCTTCACTGTGACTTCGGTCGTGGACAGGACCACCAACTGTTTAGCTCCTGAGGTCGAGTACACCTTACAGG
Source organism: Phyllobates terribilis (assembly GCF_046119375.1). Taxonomy (NCBI): domain Eukaryota; kingdom Metazoa; phylum Chordata; class Amphibia; order Anura; family Dendrobatidae; genus Phyllobates; species Phyllobates terribilis. The sequence continues at coordinate 865,541,116 of NW_027362761.1, read as the reverse complement.
CTCCCACGGCCTTCTTAAACTCTTCATGCATGAACTCACTGGTGCATTCTTCTCTCAAATCCTCGGTACAAACCGAGAGGTTTTTTGTCTCACCAGTGGTCTCCAAAAGATCATCTAGCTCAGGTTTCAGAGGCAACTGACTTTCAGCTTCTCCACCCTGTATGCTTCCCCTGAGCTGACTCACAGCTACAAATTCAAGAATTTTAGTCTTGACCACTTCCAACTCATACTTATCTTCTGTTAAGACATTCTTAGCTCTCCTCAGGTCATGGTATAAGGGAGTGAGTGCAACTTGTTTGCCTTTTTCCTTCTCCAAGAGGCCTCGTTCACTGAGTGATACTTTGCTAGGCGACCTTTGAGGTCGAAAACCTGTTCCTCTAGCTCCACTACTCGCCTCTCAGCAGCCCATCTCTGAAGCTCTTCCTGCTTCAACTGCTCCTTTAACAGTAGAGTTCTCTCAGACCTCTCTGTCTCCAATGCGCCCACTTGGCTCTCCACAGCCAGTCTCTCAAGCTTCTCTTGCTTCAAATGGGCTTGTAGCATCTCCTTGATCTCGGCTCTTACTTCCACCGAATCACCCGAGCTCGTATTATCCGAGGAGGTATCTGTTTCATACCTCCCATCTTCAGTGACCAACTCCTGGCCCTGTTCTGTGGCTTCTCCGATAGACTCCATCTTTTTCTGCTCAGCTTCCATCTTGCTGATTCTTTCCTTAAGGCACATCTCTGCCCTCTGGAGATTATCACAGAACGTCTGCAGCTCCTTCACCTGAGCTTCCAGACCTAGGGTCTTTCTGCGGAGATCATCATTTTCATCATGGGCATCCGGCAGAGTGGTCTCAACCACTTGGCGCATGTGCTCTGCATCCGCCTTATCATCCTCTAGTTTTTCTTTAACCCTGAGGAGATCCTCATAGTCTCTCTTAATTTGTTGCTGTTCCCCACTGCGTTCACCATATTCCTTCTTGGATTCACACAGCTCCCGGTTGAACTATTCGCGCAGTCGTTCTAGGTTTTGTTCACGCCCAGAAACTTCATCCTGCAGCGCCTCCTTCTCACGCTTCAACTGCAAAACCTCCTCCTTGGTTTTGTGGCGGTCCTCCCTAATTTCCTGGAATTTCCTTCCATTGGTTAATTTCCTCTTTGCTTCCCTCCAGGTCTCGCTGTAAGTTCCTCACAACCTGGTATATTTTCTGCCGTTCAGACTCCAGGCTCCGCTGGTCTGAGGACACAATCTCCAGGTTTTCCCATAGTTGCTGCACGTCACTCTTGATGCTGCTGCCTGATAGGCTCCAGCTCTTGGTCATAGCTGGCCTCCTCCTCTTTCAGGGCTGTCAGATCCTGATCCTTCTGTCTCAGTACTGTACCGGAGGTTGCTATTGGCAACGTCACCTCCTCTTCTGCCTCTAAAGGAGGATCCACACTTGAAACAAAGGCACACAGCATTACATTTTCTTTTTTTTCACTTGGCCCTTGCGCCGTCGTCGAGAGGGGGACTTTCTCTCCTCGTCTAACCCCTCCTGACTGAACTCTCCTTCTACTTTTGTAGTGTCACCGTCAGCTACGGAGTCTGTCACTCCCCATGGTGTTGTGGACTAACAGGTCACCTCCCACTTTGACGTCAACCCCTTCTACTGGAGCTACCCCGTTATCAACGGTCAAATTGTCATTTTTAGGGGTACCAACCCACAACCAATAACAAATTTTGGTTTTCTATACTCCACACTTTTGTGAAAATCCGCCCCCTTTTGAGACTCCGCCCCCTTTCGGACACACACACACACACACCTGTAGGGGAATTTTTACAAAAAAAATCAACAATAGTCTTAGGACTCAGTTCACAACATCTCTTACCACCTCCCCGAGCACTCTGGGACAATACTGGCGCCCGCGGAGAGTTCACAGAATGGTCCACTGCCGCCATTCTATACGGTGCCTAAAGCTCCTGCCGTTCCTGCACCATGTCCTGTAAACGTTTCTCAAATACCTGCTGCGGTTTTAATCGCTCAGTAGCTTCATTTTCTTTTGCTGCTCCGTTCACAGCCATCGCGGTACGCTGTTCACACTAGAACTTCACACCCCTCTCCCCGGAAAAATTTTCGTGGCCCCGCCGAGCCACAGCAAACCAGGTTTGAGTGGGAGGACAATTTTCGTAACCCCGCCGAGTTACAGCAAGATGCTTGTATCCACACTCGTCGTCCTGTGCCGTTGCCCCCTAGCAGCCGGGCTGCCGTTGCCCCCTAGCAGCCGGGCTGCCGTTGCCCGCATTCTCCAACCACATGTAAGGCAGCGCTAGTCATCATACTGAGGGACACTCGCCTCACCGGGTCAATTAAAGCACACATGCAATGTCTTTCCGGTATTTCACAATGCAGCAGTTTATTATTTATCATAAACCGCTTATCACACATATAATGTCCACGAGCCTTTCCAGTGGCAGCTATGCCCACTTGGCTCCAGTTACAGCCTTCAGCAAAGTGACTATAACAATGTCCATATAACGCACCACTTTTGCCGGGTCTTAACGGTTTCGTTCTGCCACAGCTGTGGCTTTAAGGCTTTCCCAGATGGGGGTCTCAAGCCCTCGTACCTTCAAAGGCTAATGATATGTCTTCACATATGACAACCAGCCTCTGCCTTCCAGGACTCTTATCTTCCAAACCTCTTGCCCTCCAAGGCCACTGGCATCTCTTACACCTCAGGATCCAGCCTCGACCTTTCAGGCTTCACCAGGCTTCACTACACGGTGTCCCACACAGGAACAGGCCTCATGCCTTTCACACCCTGTCTCAAAATCACCAAGGTTTATATATCATCCATTGCACACAGACAGGACCTTGCTGATGTCACAGTCATGTGATCAGACCTTCTGTGTGCACAGGACCTGTGCGATGTCACAGTCATGTGACCAGTCACCTGAGGGGGAGGTACATGGTTGGCCAAAACACACTCTGGACCATTACAGTAATGCCGCAGCCGCTGCATTACAGTGCTCACCGTAAAATGTCTTTCTCTTAGCCTTTAATTGGGGGACACAGCTCCCACCCTGTTGCCCGTTCCGGGCCGTTATGTTGAGTTCTCATATTGTCTTTGTTTGAGCTCGTGCATAGTTGCCTTCTTATAGGCAGGGTTATGTTATCCATGTTACGTTCCTCCTATTGCTTTTGCACAAAACTGGAGAAGGCTGATTCTGTCCAGGGGTGTATACTGCAGAGGAGGAGCCACGGTTAATCTTTTTCAGAATATGCATAGTGTCGCCTCCTAGTGGACAGCAGCATAACACCCATGGTCCTGTGTCCCCCAATTAGAGGCTAAGAGAAAGAGATATTACGGTGAGTACACAAAAATCTCATATGTACAGTTATATGAAAAAGTTTGGGCACCCCTATTAATCTTAAGCTTAATGTTTTATAAAAATTGGTGTTTTTGCAACAGCTATTTCAGTTTGATATATGTAATAACTGTTGGACGCAGTAATATTTCTGCCTTGAAATGAGGTTTATTGTACTAACAGAAAATGTGCAATCTGCATTCAAACAAAATTTGAAAGGTGCATAAGTATGGGCACCTCAACAGAAAAGTGACATTAATATTTAGTAGATCCTCCTTCTGCAAAAATAACAGCCTCTAGTTGCTTCCTGTAGCTTTTAATGATTTCCTGGATCCTGGATGAAGGTATTTTTGACCTTTCCTCTTTACAAAACAATTCCAGTTCAGTTAAGTTTGATGGTCGCCGAGCATGGACAGCCCTCTTCAAATGATCCCACAGATGTTCAATGATATTCTGGTCTGGGGACTGGGATAGCCATTCCAGAACATTGTAATTGTTCCTCTGCATGAATGCCTGAGTAGATTTGGAGCGGTGTTTTGGATCATTGTCTTGCAGAAAGATCCATCCCCTGCGTAACTTCAACTTTATCACTGATTCTTGAATATTATTGTCAAGAATCTGCTGATACTGAGTGGAATCCATGCGTCCCTCAACTTTAACAAGATTCCCAGTGCCGGCATTGGCCACACAGCCCCAAAGCATGATGGAGCCTCCACCAAATTTTACTGTGGGTAGCAAGTGTTTTTCTTGGAATGCTGTGTTTTTTTTGCCGCCATGCATAACTCCTTTTTTGTATGACCAAACAACTCAATCTTGGTTTCATCATTCCACAGGACCTCCTTCCAAAAAGAAATTGGCTTCTCCAAATGTGCTTTTGCATACCTCAGCCGACTCTGTTTGTGGCGTGCTTGCAGAAACGGCTTCTTTCGCATCACTCTCCCATACAGCTTCTCCTTGTGCAAAGTGCGTTGTATAATTGACCGATGCACAGTGACACCATCTGCAGCAAGTTGATGCTGCAGCTCTCCGGAGGTGGTCTGAGGATTGTCCTTGACTGATCTCACCATTCTTCTTCTCTTCCTTTCTGATGTTTTTCTTGGCCTGCCACTTCTGGCCTTAACAAGAACTGTCCCTGTGTTCTTCCATTTCCTTACTATGTTCCTCACAGTGGAAACTGACAGGTTAAATCTCTGAGACAGCTTTTTGTATCCTTTCCCTGAACAACTATGTTGAATAATCTTTGTTTTCAGATCATTTGACAGTTGTTTTGAGGAGCCCATGATGCCACTCTTCAGAGGAGATTCAAACAGGAGAACAACTTGCAAGTGGCCACTTTAAGTAGCTTTTCTCATGATTGCATACACCTGGCTATGAAGTTCAAAGCTCAATGAGGTTACAAAACCAAAAAAAGTGCTTTAGTAAGTCAGTAAAATGTAGGTAGGAGTATTTAAAACAAGAAAATAAGGGTGCCCATACTTATGCACCTGTCAAATTTTGTTTGAATGCAGATTGCACATTTTCTGTTAGTACAATAAACCTCATTTCAAGGCAGAAACATTACTGTGTCCAACAGTTATTACATATATCAAACTGAAATAGCTGTTGCAAAAACACCAATTTTTATAAAACATTAAGCTTAAGATTAATAGGGGTGCCCAAACTTTTTTTTTATAACTGTATATACAGTACAGACCAAAAGTTTGGACACACCTTCTCATTTAAAGATTTTTCTGTATTTTCATGACTATGAAAATTGTACATTCACACTGAAGGCATCAAAACTATGAATTAACACATGTGGAATTATATACTTAACAAAAAAGTGTGAAACAACTGAAAATATGTCTTATATTCTAGGTTCTTCAAAGTAGCCACCTTTTGCTTTGATGACTGCTTTGCACACTCTTGGCATTCTCTTGATGAGCTTCAAGAGGTAGTCACCGGAAATGGTTTTCACTTCACAGGTGTGCCCTGTCAGGTTTAATAAGTGGGATTTCTTGCCTTATAAATGGGGTTGGGACCATCAGTTGTGTTGTGCAGAAGTCTGGTGGATACACAGCTGATAGTCCTACTGAATGGACTGTTAGCTGCTTTTTTCTTGCCATAATACAAATTCTAAGTAAAGAAAAACGAGTGGCCATCATTACTTTAAGAAATGAAGGTCAGTCAGTGCAAAAAATTGGGAAAACTTTGAAAGTGTCCCCAAGTGCAGTTGCAAAAACCAACAAGCGCTACAAAGAAACTGGCTCACATGAGGACCGCCCCAGGAAAGGAAGACCAAGAGTCACCTCTGCTTCTGAGGATAAGTTTATCCGAGTCACCAGCCTCAGAAATCGCAGGTTAACAGCAGCTCAGATTAGAGACCAGGTCAATGCCACACAGAGTTCTAGCAGCAGACACATCTCTTCAACAACTGTTAAGAGGAGACTTTGTGTCGCAGGCCTTCATGGTAAAATAGCTGCTAGGAAACCACTGCTAAGGACAGGCAACAAGCAGAAGAGACTTGTTTGGGCTAAAGAACACAAGGAATGGACATTAAACCAGCGGAAATCTGTGCTTTGGTCTGATGAGTCCAAATTTGAGATCTTTGGTTCCAACCACCGTGTCTTTGTGCGATGCAGAAAAGGTGAACGGATGGACTCAACATGCCTGGTTCCCACCGTGAACCATGGAGGAGGAGGCGTGGGGGTGCTTTGCTGGTGACACTGTTAGGGATTTATTCAAAATTTAAGGCATACTGAACCAGCATGGCTACCACAGCATCTTGCAGCGGCATGCTATTCCATCCGGTTGGCATTTAGTAGGACCATCATTTATTTTTCAACAGGACAATGACCCCAAACACACCTCCAGGCTGTGTAAGGGCTATTTGACCAAGAAGGAGAGTGATGGGGTGCTACACCAGATGACCTGGCCTCCACACCAGACCTGAACCCAGTTGAGATGGTTTGGGATGAGCTGGAGCGCAGAGTGAAGGCAAAAGGGCCAACAAGTGCTAAGCATCTCTGGGAACTCCTTCAAGATTGTTGGAAGACCATTTCCGGTGACTACCTCTTGAAGCTCATCAAGAGAATGCCAAGAGTGTGCAAAGCAGTCATCAAAGCAAAAGGTGGCTACTTTGAAGAACCTAGAATATAAGACATATTTTCAGTTGTTTCACACTTTTTTGTTAAGTATATAATTCCACATGTGTTAATTCATAGTTTTGATGCCTTCAGTGTGAATGTACAATTTTCATAGTCATGAAAAAACAGAAAAATCTTTAAATGAGAAGGTGTGTCCAAACTTTTGGTCTGTACTGTGTATATATATTATATAAAATTATACACATATTCATTCTTGTGCATAAAAATGAGGTGGAGGCAGCTAGCTATATATTCTAATATAGCTGGGAGTAAAATATCATTGGTAACCATGCACTTGGACTCAAAACAAAAGGTCCAAATAAGCTTAACAATCAATCAAGGTTATGCCTAGCATGTCCATTTTCCCTTTTTGATATCTTTTTTATTAAAAATGTTGCAGAACACTGAAGATGACAACTTGAGAAATCAAACATTGAGGAAAAGCTTCTTAATGTTGAGCAACACATGGCAATCATGACAAATGAAAGCCGTCAGCTGAGGGCCACAATTCAGAGTCTGCAGTCAGAAAGGGACCAGCTGAAGGAAGATCTAGGGGAGAATGTACAATTGGTAAGCATTGGCTTTTTACATTTTTTGTTTTGGGGTCTTTGTTTTTTTTTTTACAGTTTGTGTAAGCATTTACGATCACTGGCTGAGGAGCCTGTGATATGTATAGTTAATTAATAATTTTAGGGTGATTCTTCCAATCAAGGCAACCGGTCACCAGTTTTTACCCCACTCAATGTCCACTACTAGTTTGTAGTACGAGGATAACCTTACTAAATTGTGCACCTATATGCATTTTTCTTTGTGTGTGTTTTTGCATTTTTTCCATTTCTTCCTGCAAATGCCACAATGGTGGTCTGCCCTTTCTGGCTGGAATACGTCATCTCAATCCAACTCTGAAGACCTCACGTGTATGTGCAGTACACCCATGAAGCTCGTTTTATTACATGTGCTGGATGCAGATGGACCTGCTTGGGAGAACGCGTCTCCGCTGGAGGGATGTCTATGATACCAAAGAGAAACTACCTCCATAAGATAAAGCTATACTGATTTTGTGTTTCTGCATTTTATGTTCAGTAACATCATGAGCTCCTATGAATTAGTAGTGGTGGTTTAATGTGGTAAAAGATCTTGACATGGTTCCTTTAAAGGGAATCTGTCAGCAGGATGATGCTATGTAATCTGAAGACAGCATGCTGTAGGGGCTGAAACACCGATTTACAGCTATGCCTCTCTTATCAAGCTCCATGGTTTTGTTTGCTTGCAATGATTGTTTTAGCACCTGGATCTTATTGCTGGGATACAGCATAGCATGGATGCTAGTCAGACGCGCCCCCTCCTGTGATGGGCAGCTCACTGTCTACAGACATAGTATATACAGAGCCAGGTGTGGGTGGGGGAAGCTTTCTCAGCTCTGCACCCAGTAATCTAAGTGATACATCATTGGATTCAGGGTCTCTTTGCCTACATCATGGTGCTCTTAGATGAGGTAGCCAAATCCTGCTGACAGACTCCCTTTAAATACAGCAAGTTGCCTTAGAAACTGCTCACAATTCTGTGAGTCTTCTTGTTTCATCTTCCTTAGTCTATAGAAACGCAGGATGATCTTAGAAAGGCACAACACAATCTTAAGGAGCAGATGGTAGAAGAGCTAACCTGTAAAATTGAATCTTTAGAACAAAAGGTATGGTGTTTATATTAATACTACATTCTCGGTTCATATTCCGCAGATGATACAACCTCTTTTGTCTTTTTACTTTTTTCCCCTCTACCAGTCGTCTTCAGTTGAGAACCAATTGCAGGAAACCATTTTGCTTTTGAAGGAAGCCATTAGTGAGCGAGAGATTATTGTGCTGTCAAAGGAGAAACTGCAATTAGAACTGAAAGATCTTCACAATGAAATCGAGACCAATAAATTAGCTCTGGACAAGTCTGAAAAAGAGGGATCTGAAGCTGGCCAAAAAATACATGACCTCACTGCTCAACTGAAAGCTGCGTCCGAGAAGTGGAACCAAATGCGGCTGACAAATGAGGAGTTGCTAAAATTGGTAATTTACAAAAATGAAACCAGTAAAGCTTTTTGCAATGTTACATTAACCCTTTCGCTACCAGTACAATTGTCACACTTTGGGCATAACCCTCCCTCCCCCTGAATTGTAGAATAAAATCAAATTATTCCACCACACTAATATCTCCTGAAACACCCTGAAAATGCAACCTCACACTTTACTTCCAAGGGTGCCTTAATTCAGTTTTGCATGAAAACATGGGCCTCAATTCATCACTGCCTTTTTTTATTTTATTTTTTTTTTTTTTCAATTCTTTATTTTAATTTTGCAGTACAGAAGAAATACTATGCAACACAGAGACACATATCAATGCTAAAAGTAGAGAAGACAAAATCACTGCAGTGCACAGACTTAATACAGTAAATACAGTATTTAACAGTTTTCTCTTAACAAGCAGAGAAATAATATTAATCGAAACAGTTCAAAACAAAACATTCCCAAATACAGGAGATTATCAATAAAGCGTAGCTCATTCCTAGAAATTAAATAATTCTAGAGATATACCGAAGTTAAGTATACATTAGAGAAATCTGCAATTCTCGTCCCTCGCTAAACCAATGCCCGAAGGGCAACATACTCCCAGATCACCCTACCAGAATTGGCTATATATGTGAAAGGTTGGTATTGTGATACACAACACCTAAACAAGAATTTGATACTCAACTGACCACTGTAGGGCCCCCCAGACACCCACGGACTAAGAAACAATGCCCCCCATATATTGTATCCACGGGGCCCAGATCCTCTTAAACTTCTCATGCGACCGGGAATCCCAACTCGTCCGTTCCTCCAGCCTAAATAGGTCTCTTATTTTACATTTCCATTCATCTAAGCTTGGTGGGGTTTGCTGCTTCCACTTGAGGGCTATCAATTGTTTTGCGGCCCCTAACATCAATGGAGCCAGCTCATGCTTTTTAGGGTGGAAGTTATTTGTAGGAAGGGACAAAAGTACTTCTACTACCGTCAAATCCGCAACAAGTAATTTGAGAAAACGCATAACCCCAAAAACCTCAGTCCAAAATTGTCGAAGGGCCGGACAATACCAAAAGACATGGGACAAAGTACCTCTCGACCCCTCACACCTCCAGCATTGAGGAGAACTAGCTAGTCCGAAATGATAAAGTTTATCCGGTGTGTAGTACCAACGCGAGAGCAATGTGTACGCCACACACCGTGAAAAACCATGTGAATTGAGGCATATCATTTGTTTGTCTTTTGGGGAGAGTTGAATATTCAATTCAGATTCCCAAGAGTGTAAGAATATCGGTGGGGCATTATCTATCATGTTTGTGAGATTTGAGTAAAGTTTAGAAACAATTTTCGGAACAAGATGGTTAACTTTTGTTAGAATCTCAAGCCAAAGCCAATTAGTGTGGGGTTGAGGTAGTTTTTTGATCAAGTTCATATAGTGAGCAATATGTGAGTGTTGTAGAAAATTGAGGGCTTTTCCCCGCAGCCAATGGCCAACCGCTAACACACGGAATTTTCCCCTGAAGCAGATGTGAAATGGGTTTAAGTGGTAAGGATCTGTAAAATCCGGAGAGAAGAGGTAAGGTAGAAGTCCCATGGGTATTTTATCTAGAAAATTACAAGATGGTGCCTGCCGATATATTCAGTGCTTCAGATTTATCCAGGTTGATCTTAAAGTTGGAGAGTTCTCCAAATAGGGAGAAAAGCTCCAAAATCTTTGGGACTGCTATTTTTGGGTTGGACAAGAGAAGCAAGAACTCATCCGCAAAGGCAGCCGCATTCAACTCTAAATGGTTGATCTTCAACCCCTCAATCCCTGGCTGTTGTCTGATTGCTGAAAACGTCACCTTGTTCCGCAAAAAAAAAAGCCGCCATATAGCACCATCAGCCGAAAAATAAAAAAGTTATAGCGCTCAGAATAAAGCGATGCAAAAAAAATATTTTTTCTATAAAATTGTTTTATTGTGTAAAAGCGCCAAAACATAAAAAAAATACAGTAAGTGTAGTATCGCTGTAAACGTACTGACCCAAAGAATAATGCTGCCTGATCACTTTTACCACACGCAGAACGGCATAAAAAAAAAAACCTCAAAAAACAATTCCTGAATTTTTGGTTTTTGTTAATTTTACCTCCCAAAAAACAGAATAGAAAGCAATCAAAAAATGTCACGTACCCAAAAATGGTACCAATAAAAATGTCAACTCGTCCCGCAAAAAGCAAGCCGTCACATGACTCTGTCGGCCGAAGTATGGGAAAATTATAGCTCTCAAAATATGGTGATGCAAAAAAAAGCGTCTTGGTGTGTGACAGCTGTCAGTCATAAAAACCCAATATAAATCTGGTATCTCTGTAATCGCACCGACCCGAAAAATAAAGTAATCTAATCAGTTACATCACACGAGGAACGGCGTAAAAAATAAATAAATCCAATTCGTCACCTGCTACTGATTTGTTTATTATGTCTCCCAAAGATCGCAGTAAGGCTCTGCTCACATTTATCCTGCGCTCTGCCCTGAGCACTTACACCAGAGTTTCCGTGTAAATCTCTGAAATACGTGAATCAGACAGAACCCATGATGGAAGATTCCCTGTAATGAGGCAGATATAGGCCACTGTGGATGCCATCTGGCCTGAGATCCCACGGTGTCATTTGTTTTAGGCGTGCATAAAAGTGCGGTTGGCCACAGTTTTGTGCACTTCTGAAAAAAAGGACACCGCTAAACAGAGGCCAGACGGAGTCCAGAGTAACTCTGCTTCCTCATTACAGTGAATGGATCCCGCAGGGGTTTCATCTGAATTACATCACTTGGAAATTTAGATGGAAACCCCGATGTAAGTGCTCAGCCTAGAGCACCGGATAAATGTTACGTAAAATGTTCCCAATAAAAGCTTCAACTCAGTCCTCAAAAAAAGCTAGTCCCCACTCATGTCCGTTATCTGTTAAAAATATAAGGGACTTCCAAGTTACTGGTAGCAGAAAGGCTCTGGAAAAGCGAAATGGCCCTTGCCCCCCAAAAGAAATTCAGAAAATTTTGTGCTCCCAAATCCAAATACCTATTCTACAATAATTTGTTCTCCAATTGTCAAATAGCGCTCCGTCCCCCCCAGATCTCGCCGTATGGCTAAGCGGTACGATACAGCCACATATGGGGTATTGCCACGTTTAGGAGAAATTGTGACACATTTCGGCACCATTTTTACCCATTGCCCTGTGTGAAAATGTAAAATCTGAGGGTAAAACATTTTTTTGTGGTAAAAATATAATTATGCTTTTTTTCACTGCCCAATGGTATAAATTTAAAAATTAAAAAATACTCACTACTTCCCTAGATGAATTCCTTGAGAGGTGTAGTTTACAAAATGGGGTCACTTGTGGGGGTTTCTGCTGTTTCGGCATGTCAGCGACTCTTCAAATGTGACATGGTGTCTGCTGCCTATCCCAGCCAACATAGCGCTCCTTTCTCTTCCGAACCCTGCCGTACACCAAAGCAGTGGTTTTCCCCCACATATGGGGTATCGTACAATTTCTCCTGAGTACGCCAACAAATTTCATGGTGCAATTTCTCCTGTTACCCTTATGATAATGCAAAATTAAGGGATGAAAAACGTTTTTGTGTGAAAAATGTTTAAATTTTATTTTTACAGCTCAATATTATAAACTTCTGTGAAGCACCTTGGGGTTCAAGGTGCTCACCACACATCTAGATAAGTTCCCTAAGGGGTCTAGTTTCCAAAATGGTGTCACGTGTGGGGGGTTTCCACTGTTTAGGCACATCAGGAGCTCTCCAAACGCAAAATCGTGTCTGCTAATTATTCAAACAAATTTTACATTCAAAAAGTCTAATGGCGCTCCTTCCCTTCCGAACCCTGCTGTGCGCCCAAACAGTGGTTTTCCCTCACATATGGGGTATCAGCGCGCTCATGAGAAATTGCACTACAAATTGTGTATTCCATTTTTTCCTGTTACCCTTGTGAAAATAAAAAAATTGGGTCTAAAGTAACATTTTTGTGAAAAAAAGTTTAAATGTTCATTGTTTTCTTCCACGTTCCAAAAATTCCCGTGAAACACCTGAAGGGTTAATAAACTTCTTGAATGTGGTTTTGAGCACCTTGAGGGGTGCAGTTTTTAGAATGGTGTCACTTCTGGGTATTTTCTGTCATAAAGACCTCTCAAAGTCACTTCAAATAAGATGTGGTCCCTAAAAAAAATATTTTTGTAAATTTTGTTGGAAAAATGAGGAATTGATGGTCAACTTTTAACCCTTATAGCCTCCTAACAAAAAAAAATTTTGGTTCCAAAATTGTGCTGATGTAAAGTAGACATGTGGGAAATGTTATTTATTAACTATTTTGTGTGACATATCTCTCTGATTTAAGGGCATGAAAATTCAAAGTTTGAAAATTGCAAAATTTTCGCCAAATTTCCGATTTTTTTCACAAACGCAAGTGATATCGAATAAATTTTACCACTATCATGAAGTACAATATGTCACGAAAAAACAGTCTCAGAATCAAGGGGAATCCGTTGAAGCGTTCCAGAGTAATTACTTCATAAAGTGACAGTGGTCAGAATTGTAAAAATTGGCCCGGTCACGAAGGCAAAAACAGGCTCTGGCGCAAAGTGGTTAATATATTGCAATCATCATATTATATAGCACTGTGTACTTACAATTGCTCATTTTACCTTTCTACTCAGCTAATTCTTCTGTTTTCCATTAGTCTGAGATAACAACATGATTAAAAACTGATTTGCTGAATCCTTCCATGTAGAAACAGGAGGTCCATTTTCCCTGCATGAGTCATAAGTAAATGCAAAGTCCCCAGCAGGGAGGAGGAAGGAGCTGCTGTTTCAGGAGTTGAAGGGGAAAATGATAAATGCAGGGACAAGAGACTTCCTGTTTCTACATAGAGCAAAGAAAAGAATTAGCTGGGTAGAAAGGCTAATGAGCAATTGTAAGTACCCAGTGCTATATAATATGATGATTGCAATATATTAAGAGGATAAAAACTTTGATGGGAGGAGGAGTGCTTCTTTAAGTAAATTCTATATGTGCTCGCCTGGTGTGGTATTTTTTAGAACGCAAGTCTCAAAAAACCAGTTCATGACAGTTCACGGTGCTGGTGCATTATCTCACGACGCCACTCCCTTAAGGCAATAAAATTTAGGACCCACTAAGGTTCGCTGTGACGTGGCAGTGGGCTTCATACAGTCTGATCAGAATGTTCAGTAATGTATATTTTTGCCTAGCAGCATTAGATCAATGTATAATTTTTTTGGATGTGCGGTCAATGCTTTTTTTTTTTTTTCTCTTTAGCATATATGTTTAGTTTATACAAGCCATTTGGGCGTATAGGTGTCTATAGGCACAAATCTACATAAGCCTCAGAATTACATAATTCTGGACTATACCTGTAACCAATCGAGTCACTGAATCAATGAAGTGCCCTGCTTAGACTCAGGGGAGATTACAGGGGCAACTGATCTCACCACTCTCAGTGTAGATAGCTTGATTTTAAGAGTGTCTGACTGTTTCCACCCGTTTATAGGAATGATGTTTAATGGTATTTTTCACCCTTTAGTTAACAGAAATCCTAGATGTGGCTCAAGAGGCTGAAGATGAGCTTCAAGAGGCTGAAGATGAACTTCAGCAGCAGAGACAGAGAGTGGAAAAGCTGAAAAATGAGATTTCATTGCTTGAAGAAAAGGTATGAATTCCCCACCGTAAATCACAGAGTAGCAGCCATATTTGCAAGGATGTGCTTGCTCATTTTTTTTTCTTTCATCTCCACAAAGTCCTCTTTGCTAGAGGGGGAATTGCAAGAGAAGATTCAGATCTTGGACAAAGCTGCTGAAGACAGATGTGTTTTTGACCTGGCCAAACAAAATCTGACTACTGAATTGGAGCAGGTTGTGGAGGCTTTGAAGAGCAAGGAGTTTGTCTTGAAAGAAGCTGAGAAAGAAAAAGCAGCATCTTCTCAGAAAATACTTGACCTCACCGCAGAGATGGAAAGTATTACACAAGAAAGGGATGAACTGCAGAATTCCAGACAAAAGCTGGAGGAGGAGGTATGTTTCATAGAACTGTGCAATTTGGACACAAGGGAAAAGGGGATAACTTTCTTTAGAGACTGTCCTGTTTACACCATTTTCTTGAGCACTACATGATGTCGGCCTCCCTGACAAGGTCAGCATTGAATGAAGTTTTAGTTGCCAGAAGAAGAGAACAAAAACAAACATATGTACCTTGATATGAGCTCTTGGAGTGCCTAAGGGCCGGGTACACTGTTACATCCGCCTCAATTTGCATTCAGAGCACTTGGTCATATCTTGATTGACAGCGCTCAAGGGAGCGTTCCCAAACTCAGTCAGCGGCTCTGCACCTCCACACAGACCCTGCAGGAGACGCACTCAGTGTTGGCATAACCCCTGTCTGCAATACAGTATAGAGTGGAGGCGGCAATGACAATGAGCGGAGGTGCGGAGCCACTCGCTGAGATAATGTAACGTTCACTTGAATGCTGCCAAGATATGATTAAGTGCTCTGTATGCAAATTTAAAGGGGTGTAATAGTGCACTGAATAATTGGCCACGCCAAGGGTGCACCAAAGCCCCTCATTTGTATTACAGAATAGACTTTAGTGATTTAGTTGCCAGAATTGAAGGCCTCTACATGGCAGGTTTTTTTCCCCCTGCACATTAAACTTGGATGCAGTCTGTGGTTATAAATCAGCTGAGGGGAGATTGGGAGAAGACAGGTAAAAGAGTAGGCTTTCACAATTACTGGATCCCCTATTTATAGTCGTCACCCATAAGTTACATGGGTTGGCTTTCTTTTACATAAATTCCTTCTATGGTGTTCGACTGGCGTCATTTTAAGTTTCTGTCTAAAATTATCGTTTTTAAAATGCACCAACTTCCTTCTGGGAGGAAAAAAAATGTTTTAGTAGTATGATCGTAATTTTCTCACTAGATTTAGTGAAACTTCTGCAGTTTTCCAGAAACAGATAAGCTTTTGGGGTCCCAGGTACTGAGATCCCACTGGTGTTTAGTAGCGGAGCAAAGTCCTCTTTTAAATCTCATGGTATTTCCTTGGCTTTTCCAAAATGTACTGTCATGGATTTTTTTTTTTCCTCTGAAATCTGACTTTCTTGCCCTGTTTCAATATCAGGCTGAGAAATTAAGAGCGGAAATGCAGCAGCCTGGGCTGTGAAGTCGGTAAGCCAAACCTGCGACTCCTCAATTTCCCTTACACCGACTCCGACTCCCACATATATTGCTTATATTTAAGTGAAAAATTTATTGTAGTACAATGTGAACATCAGACATTTAATAATTTTTATGATACAATAATCAAGATATTTAGATAGAATATAATGATGGATAGCTGGAGGGATAGATGGATGGAGGGATAGAGTGTGATAGACGGATGACAGCTACAGACAGCAATAGCACATAATAATCACCTACCATATTAGCATTAGTTACCTTCCTGTGACAGAGATGAGCAGTAGTACTTTCACTTTCTCCAGCTCGGGGCCCAGGAATTGGATCCTGTGCAGGGCAGGCTCCCCTCCCCCTCCTCTTTCTGCTGAAGACTGCAGAAGACAGGACAGAGGAGGGGAGATTGCCCCCTGCAGACGGGAGCCCTGCAGCATACAAGTGAGCTTTGATAGGTGTGTGCCCCTGCCTCTAGGGTGGGGGGGGGGAGGCAGCTGTCCCCCCTTGCACCTCGCTGGCTACGGCCATGATTCACACACAGCGTTTTGCAGTAAAATGCAGTGTCTCTGGGCATCCCAGCAAAGTCAATGGGTTTCAAGATATGACATTCATACACATCGTTTTGTGAGGATCCGTTTTTGGGCTCAAAAACGGATCCTCACAAGTAATGAGCATGTCCGTTTGTTCAGCGTTTTTCTAATCTGCTTTTGCTATTGAAAACATTATGAGCTCAAAAACCTTTCAGGTGTTGCGGTTTTTTAAAAAGCTGATCTGCTTTTGCAGCTGAAAAACGTATCCTCATAAAATGCAGCAAAAACACTGTGTGTGAATGTAGCCTTAGATCAGGAATTGAACAGCCATTTATAGGACATTTCATAACTTTCCCAAATTCCTATGAAAAAATATTCCCCACAAACTGCATTGATCTACTGCACCCAATTTATTATATATTTTTGGAGTCGGTCCATTTTATACCGACTCCGACTCCACAGCCCTGGCAGCAGCTAAGACATGAGCGTAACCTCTTAACCGATGAACAAGTTAGGAAGACTTTCCAGCTCATTTAATTGGTTACTGAGCTCCAACAACTGCAAGAGAAGATGTGTCTCAGTGAGGCCTCCACCAAACAAATGAAGGCTGATAACGTTGCAGTACTCGAGCAGCTGCAGCAGTGTGAACTGGACGTGCCGTCTCTTCACCAAGAACAGGAGCAGTTCCAGCAGTTGCTCCAGAGAGTGCGAAGTGAAAAGGAAAATATATATGGCAGCTTGCAAGATCAAGAAAAAGCAGTTAGTATACCAGCCATCCAAGTTACTACCTCAGTAGTAGAAAATGATCATCTACCATAAATGGATTAAATATGCAATGTTATTTCTTCACTTTTATGAATTAAATTGAAAAGTTCACTGGTTGTATATGGAAATTAAGTGAACCTACTAGATATAAGTTATCAAAATTTTACACATTTTTAAATTTGAAATGTTGAAACTTAAATGTAGCTTTGATTTAAAAAAAAAAAAAAAAGTTGCTGGGTTGAGGTATCCCCCATTGAGTGCCCACTCTTAAAGAGGACCATTCACCAGCTTGATCATGTTAAATTGGCCACATCTTGGCATAGTGGCTGCAGAGCTGACTAAAACTTAGATTTTAATTTCTCCTCTCCATTGCGGAGATAGTCTTGTAAAGTTTTCAGGTTATAATTTGTTATAGTTCAACTTGGCGTTACCAGAGATTTGTCTCTGAGGGCGTGTTCTTTTCTCCCCTGCACAACACTGCCTGATTACGATTGGTCAACATCAAGCAGTGGAAGAAGTACACGCCCCCCAGAGACATCTGTGGTAATGTCCAGAGGGAGATGATACAAATTGGGTCCTCCTTAAGTCTTTGCTTTGACCTATTTCTGTGTTTTGCTTGTAGTAGCTTTTTTGAATATAAGAAACCCCTAAATTACATTTCCATAAGTCCACATGCTAATAGTGTGTTCCTTTACAAACGCACTCATTTTAAAACTATGTAAACATGACCTTATGTGGTTGAGTTTGTGCACAATTTCTGCAATGTAGAGAGGAAAGAAATGAAGACTTTTGTGAATTGAGGGAGGCTATACCACATGGTTAAACTGACTCTCGTGCCTTTTCCTCTAAAATCCCAGTTTCTCAGGTGTAAAGACGCAATGTTAACTCTTGATTGTTGTTAGGTTGCACAGGTACAAGATGAATTGATAACCTCTCAGACAAAACTCCAAACTGTGACAAAGGAGCGTGATGAGAGCCATGCGCATCTACTTGAGAAGGTCAATGAAGTAAAAGAAAGGTTACAGGAAATCTCTTCTTTGCAAGAGCAAATACAGCAACTGCATGAGGTAATCTAACACAAGGAACCTGACATGTTGAAGATGCTATAGAATTGGAGGAACTGGAGGAATGATTCAGCATTTTTGTGTGGAAAGTTTCAGTAAACCTTGCATTTTATTCATTGAAATCCCTGGTGTTTGTAGGGATGGCGTCCAATGGGCGGTCCTATTCAGTGATTGACAGCAAACTCTGCATGTACAGTCATACAGGGAAGACTGTCAATCACTGAATAGGACCGCCTATTGGACTCATCCCTACAAACACCAGGGATTTAAATGAATTAAATGCGAGTTATACTGAATCTTTTCCTACAAACCTATATATCATTCTGCTCCGCTTCATACCATGCTATCTATAGAGCGGACTGAATGTATAACACGACAGGTACACTTTATTTTTATGCTTTTAAGCAGGTGTTTCATCTAATATACTCAGGACATCCTATCAGTATGTCATATCACTTTATTATCTGTGGAAGTACAACGTCTGGGATCTTGCTGATCCTGGGGAAGATGAGACTTCAGTGGTTTCCCTGCACAGGGTGACCAGGGCGCTGCTCTGCAGGCAAAGACTGAAGGAGCCCCCAGTGTTGAATCTGCATTGTGGCTTCTTCATATTTGAGATTGTTGGGTTTCCCAGAGACTTCACTCTCATGATCATATAGTAATTGCATACAATAACAGTGTGCCACCATTTCTTCAGGTTGGAATACCCCATTATAGGTTTGTTTTTAAATTGTATATGTTTTCAGGACAGTGATTCCTAAGTTACTGAGATTTGTTAGAATGACCAAATGTAATCTATAATGTTGGATTGTGTTTCTTGTGCTGAATGTTTAATGCTTTTAATCCAGAAGGTGGAAGCAGAGCAGAGGAAGAACTTTGACTTGTTAGAAGAGGTGGATTTCCTGGAGAAAAAAGTCAGAGCTCTGCATCAAATGCAAAATGAGCCTGTGCAAGAAGAGGATGAACTAGCTGAGCGTACTGAAATTCTGGAAGGAAAGAATCAAGAGTGGAAGGTAATAGAACTGGTCAGGTTGTAAGACATTACTTGCTGTGAGTTGGCTGAATTAAATGTGACAATTTTATCTCTAATTTATTTTTATTTTTTTTAAGGATCTCATGGGTAAAATTTACACAGTTTATTCAGATCATCACAGCTCACTGAGTAACCTCTCTTGTGAACTCCAAAGTATGACCCAAACTCAAAATCAATCCATGAGCGCTATAATAGAATCCCTCTCATCAACTTCCTCTAGGACGTTTGGAAATCTACAAACTGAACATGTCAAGCTAAATTCTGAAATGCAAATGCTGCTCTATAAGTTTAAGGTATAGTTCTGGTCTGCAATGATTTAAGGGTTGTGCTATGCCAGTCTAGGGAGGTATGGGTTGTGTTATGCCAGTCTTGGGAGATACGGATTTTCCTTGAAGAGATTCAGCCAACACAGATATGGAGTGTTTTGGGCAAAATTCCCTGGGGAAAAGTATTTTATTTGTGCATTATTCACAGGCAGTCCAGATAGTAGGTTCTATAAAGTCACATCCAGTTTTTACACTGCTGGAATATGTAGGTTACACACTGATCAGTTAAATAAAGTTGGCCTAAAGAGAGTTTTTGGTAACTTTTTTTTTTATTTCTTTCCCGTAGGGTCTATATAAGAACGCCGCTGTCGAGGAAACACATTACAGTTCAGTCAAAGACTTTGAGAATGAATTATGTGTTCTGCAAAAGAAAAATGATCAGCTCCTTCTACAGTTCCAATCGCTTGAACAATGTGGCTCAAAATGGTCAGATACTTTGGCGGAGGAGCTCAAGGACTGCGAAATTGAATTTATAACTGAACTGATATATAAGAAAGACGATGTGATAAAGGTGCGTATGCCACTTGACAACGTTTTACAAGTTTCGCTTGGCCACGTTGGGATATTTAATAGTTAATTATTTCCATGTCTAGAATGTTGAAGATGGCTTTTCTGAAGTCAAGGTGCTTCTAAACGGTATGGAAAATGAGCTTAAACAAGAACTGAAATGCAAAGAAGAATTTATTGAATGGCTAAGTGAATTCCAAGGCTTACATTTTGATACCAAAAAGCTCAACGACGGCGTACTTCAAGAGAACAGGCGGATTACTGGAGTAATTCAGAATTTAACCAAGAAACTGAAGGTAAATCTGAATTTTACTAAAATTATCTTTTCAAATATATATGTTTTGTAGGGATTCCTCACAAGTCTTCACAAACAAGAAGCAGCCTTTCCTTGGCACAAAGGTGAAAATAAAACACAGTCCTCTGTTCAACAGACACAGACTCCCCTCTTTAACGCACAGGCAAGACTCTCCCCAGCAGACTGCATATAAAGCCGGAGACACAGTAGCGTATGGCATTGGAGGCGATAAGCTAATGACCCTCGGCTCCTGCTCTGCTGCAAGTGTGAGCCGAGTGTCAGTGCTCTGTGCTCCGATCCTCTCGCATTTGAGGATCGCAGCACAGCTGCTGAGAATTTAATTTCTCCATCTCCTCTGTTGCTGGCGTCGGCGGGAATCGCCCTGCATTTGTGGGGGAGGGGGTATGCAGTGCGATGTTTCACACCTACCCATAGACTTGTATGGGTGCGTGCGATCCGACTTGCGGTTGCAGTCTCAGCATGCTGCGATTGTTTTTGCATGCCGTATCTGCATGAGAAAATAATCTCAGATGTGTGAGCTTCACTATAGGGTAACATTTGGGGCGAGTGTAATCCGATTATTATTATTATTATTTATTTTATTTTTATATCTGATTGCACTCGTTGCATCGTAAGTGGAAGCGAACCCTAACACAAGTTTTTATTTTTTATTATTATTATTTTTCCTCCTTCAACACAAAGTCCCCAATGAGGCTGTGTGTGCTGCCTTAAATAGCCAGTTCCAAATCCTGGAATTGGAGATACTGGAACAGCCAATCCCTACGGCTCTAATGGCCTCTCCTAAAACCTGGACCCATTAAAAGCTCCTCTTGGCACAATACGTGCTGCAGCCTGCTTCTTTGGGTCCTACATCACCAAAGCTTGGCACCTCAGAGCCTTCATTGGGGTACACAGGAGATCGTGGGTGTATGCTGCTGCCACTGGGAGGCTGAATTTGGGCAGAAAAAGTTAGTTCCGCAGCAGCAGAATTCAGCCACCAACTGGCACAAAGCTAATCCGTTGGTGAGAAAGCAGTAGAAGAAGCAGCGAGTGTAACAAATTCAAACAAGCGAGGATGCAGTGTCTCTGGGTACCCAAAATCCTCTTTAATCTATCGCTTCACTGGGGGACACAGGAGACCATAGGACTTCCTAAAGCAGTCCCAAGGGTGGAAAAAAGAACACTCAGAACCATCTAATACTGAGCGACTGCCGCTAGCCAAACCTTCATACCCAAGCTCACGTTAGCCGAGGCATAGGTATAGATTTTGGTCTTTCTTAAATACCTTTGCAAGGTTCTACAGTTAGCAGCCTTGCAGAGCTGCAATGCAGAGGCTTGATGGCAAGCAGCCCAGGAAGCCCCCGCTGCATGGATAGAGTGGGCCTTTACCCCAGATGGAGGCTGTGTATTTTGTGCTTGATACGCTTCCAGGATGGCAGAGAGGATCCAATGAGCGATGGTGGCTATAGAGGGAGGAATCCCTCTGCTGTCACCCTCAGGAATCACAAACAAGGAATCTGAGTGTCTGAAAGATGCTGTTCTGGAAAGATTGAGATGTAGAGCTTTAAGCCGATGAAGGGATCTGAGAGACTGACCTAAATGAAGCAAGCGAGAAGGACATGGGGGTTGTCTTTGCACCAGCGAAAAGGGAGGAATCTGGCTTCCTTGCTTTAATCATGGTCTGAAGAAACGGTCATCTCTTAGGTCAGCTGCTTCAACAGCCATGCAGTTAAATTGAGGGAGGGTGAATTCTGGTGGAAGAGGGGTCCCTGGAATGAAGGTCTGGATGATCTGGTAGCTTCCACAGGGCATCTGCGATGAGGATAACCACTTATGGTTACCAAACTCTTCTGGGCTAGTCAGGAGCCATGAGGATGAATGGTACCCCTTCCGCTTTGATCTTCTTGATGAGCCTGGGGTTCAGTGGCAGGGGTGGAAATGGATACACAAGGCTTAACTGGCCACAGAAGAACCAGGGCATCTGAGCCGATCGCAAGAGGGTTGACAGACCTGGACACAAAACGAAGGACCTTGTTGTTCACACTGGATGCCATCTGGTCGATGTCGGCTGTGCCCCACCATTTGACAGATCTGCCTGAAAACCAATGGGTTCAGGGACCACTTGCCCGAGGAGATGCCCTTGTGGCTTAGAAACACGGCGGCCCAGTTGTTTTATCCAGGAATGTGTACTGCTGCGATCATTGGCACTTTTTGTTCTGCCCACGCCAGAATACGAGAGACCTCGGACAGGATTGATCTGCTTCAAGTTCCGCCCTGATGATTGATGTATGCGATGGCCTTGGTACTGTCGGACTGGATGTGCGCCGGGCGGCCCACTAGGCAGGGCTGTGGAGTCGGTAAGCCAAACCTCCGACTCCTCAATTTCCATGACACCAACTCCGACTCCCTCATACATGGCTCATGTTCAAGTGACAAATTTACTGTAGCACAGATAGGTTATGGCCATATTTGAACATGGAGACCTTATGGAGAGGGGTGCTCGCTATAGAAAGCAGCCTTCTCGGTCAAGGTAACCTCTTCTCCCTTCTAATATGTCCTGGGATAGAGGAGCATAAACATGTAGTCTAGAGCAGCTTTACATGGCAAGGAAACTAATTGCACAGCACTGGCTCAGACTGCACTGACAACTTCAGAATTTGTTAATAAAACATATTGGCAATTTGTCATGGAGAGGGAAATACTGTATAGCTAAAACCAAATACTGAGTCCAAGTTTTAAAGAAATTCTCATGTATTTTATTTACAGATAATTGCTCAGTCTAAAACAAAGCAAGACACCATGCAGTACCTCAATACTCTGAAAACAGACTTGCGTGAAAAGAAAGAAAAAAATCTGGATTTGATGCAAAGGATGCAGAAAATTGCCCCATCTGGTGATTGTAGCATGCTAGAGGAGGAAAACGCACGTTTGCGTGAAACACTGAAAAATGTTCAGGGGGAATTAAAGGTATAGTATTTCTAATCACTAGTAAAAAGAAGTCCTGCCTAGACCCTGCTTGTGCTAGCCTTTACTGGACAGTGCATGGGTTAATATGTCATCAATGGTTATAGGTTGTTCACTTTTCCTGACCCTACACCATAGATGGCCTCAACACTCATATTAGTGAAATCTTATGCTAATCCATTTATATTATACAGAATAGTTGTATACTGGCATGTATTCCCCCCCGTTCCTAATAGAAGCTACATTTAATTTTGCTTGGAGCTTAAAATATAAATGTGGGTTGGGTAGGAGTATGGGATTCTGGAGAGTAGTGCAGCAAGATAACATAAAACACACCAGATTTCAGTGTTCTGAGCAACAATCCTTAGGGTTTGTTCACACGTTGTGCATTTTTCTTTGTGTGTTTTTGCATTATTTTCTGCAAATGCCACAATGGTGGTCTGCCCTTTCTGGCTGGAATACGTCATCTCAATCCAACTCTGAAGACCTCATGTGTATGTGCAGTACACCCATGAAGCTCGTTTTATTACATGTGCTGGATGCAGATGGACCTGCTTGGGAGAACGCGTCTCCGCTGGAGGGATGTCTATGATACCAAAGAGAAACTACCTCCATAAGATAAAGCTATACTGATTTTGTGTTTCTGCATTTTATGTTCTGTAACCTCATGAGCTCCTATGAATTAGTAGTGGTGGTTTAATGTGGTAAAAGATCTTGACATGGTTCCTTTAACCCTGCTATTCTCCTGGTTACCACTTTACACTTGTTATCCTCCGGTCATTTTTGACCGGACCTAATAAAGTCTTGATTTTTAGCTAATTTAAGTGTTTTAATTGAATAATTTTTGCAGTATTATATTGTATGTGAACCTGGTTGTTTATAAACAAATGAAAAATGGAAAGAAAAACTTACTTTTTATTTTGTGTCAAAACATTTAACATGGCTTGATTGGAATATTTATGCATATTGTATATTTGCACATACAAAAATAATTATTCATCCAACTGTAAACTATAACTAATAACAATAAACTAAATGTAATTATATTATTTTCCAGCAAAAAAAATTAACAGTTCAGTTTTTTTTATGTAAAATGATAAGTCACATGGTGCAAAATTTACTGTTCGTAATTGTCACAGGTATAATTGACATGTCTTTTGCATAAATATTTTCCACATCTGTAACATATCACATTTGATTTGTGATTACTTGGTGTTGGACAGAAGTCGCATCGTTTCCTTTTTAGGCTGGTTGCGTTGCTGGTGGCGTCCGTGGGTATTGTAGCAGTGCTGGTGTAAGCTGTTGGTTCACTTTCTTTAGCATGCTGTTGGATCCTGTGGACAATGGCTGCTGCTCCATCAGCTCTGGGTGTTACCTTTCGTTCTTCAATATATGGGCTAACCAGTGATTTTCCCAACTCCTCTATAAAAAGTCTTCTCTTATATAGTATAATTTTGTTCCAATTTGGGTCTATTTCCTTCCATAGCACGAATTCATTGTATGCTGACACATCAAGCTTATTGTAAAAAGTCACCATTGGCCACCGTTTTGTTTTGCGCTTACAGGTGTATCAACAGCCCCTTTTGTAGCATTATATTCTAAAATGATGTTCGGTTTTCTGTCATCTCTATTACTGATTTCACTATCATGATGCATTGTGCTCATCAGAATTACCTGCTTATGTTTTTTTGGGACGTAAGAAACAACTGTGGTATCCTTAGTAAAATAAAACCTAAAACTATAAATGTCTCTCTTACTGAGAATACCTTGCGGCAGTAATGGCTTATTTTTTCTAATAGTACCCAACATGGTCATTTTTCTTTTCATCAACATCTGCCCTAATTGATATGATGTAAAAAAATTGTCGCATGTGACATTTTGTCCTTTGAGTCCCTGGGTCAAATCCAAGACTACTCGCATGCCTTGATTTTTTTCGGCTCTTTCTCCAGCTTGTTTTCCTATGTATGCCTGTGCATTTGGAGCGTACGCACTTTTGCTGTCGCACAGAGTCAACATTTTGATGCCGTACTTTGCAGGCTTACTTGGAATATACTGCCTGAACGGACACCTACCTCTGAACGAGACTAATTGCTCATCTACAGTCACATTGTCACCAGGATTATAAAATATTTGTAGATTTTCTACCCATTTGTTCCACAAATCTCTAATAGGGTCAAGTTTGTCTGTGGCTCTTCTTTCAATTCGATTGCTTTTATTATCAAAACGAAGGACTCTTGAAATTTTATGAAATCTTTTCACCGACATTGTGGCCCTAAATATGTGGCGACCAGTTTCTGAATCCCATAAACTACTGGTTGACTCACCTTATGACCTGTTGACTCCTGCTAACAGTAGGAATCCTATGAAAGCATTTAGAGCTGTCAAATCTAAAGTATTCCATTTCTCGCCATAAACTTGTTGTCCCTCAATGTTGGACATTTGGATTATGATGTTTTGTATGGTAATATTTATAAACAATTTGAATGCAGATAGTATGTCATCAATTCTTGATATAGCATACCTGGTAGGACCATGTGTACCTTTTATGACATCTTTAGAAGACATTCTACCAGACAGTAAAAGGCTGGAGGTTCCAAATGACATCTTTGTTCTTTGAAGGGATTTCTTGGATCCCACTAGTTGTCTGGGTTTCCTCATCAGATTCCACTTCAGAATCAGATTGCTCTGCATTGGATTCCCCATCACTTATGTGGTCCTCCTCTTCTGACACATTCTCAGGCGGGGCATCATCATCAGAATTAGAGGCGTTTACAAAGTCCTCCAAATCTTTTTCAGTCATTATATGTTTTCTCATTAGGCAAAGAGGCAACACTCTGGAATGAAAACATAAAATATACATAAAAAATAATAATACAATGAGAGAACAAACTATTACCAGTTTTACAACAATAAACACAATTAGGGCCCCATCACACATTGAGAAATCCCCTGCGATTGTGATGCTGGAGCATCGCAAACAAGACCATATAAGCATGCACTCATTCTATCAATTGCTGCTTTACACTATACCATCTAATCAAAAGAATTGAATACTTTGACAATAAAAAAAAAATAGTTTATCTGCTTCATACCTGTAAAGATGATCCTTTAGAACTCTGTTGTCAGTATATGTCCTTTCTGCTCTCTCTCCAGCTGGACTGAAAATGAAACTGGATAGACTACTATGGCAATTGTCTACTGATGGGATAAAATAAACCCCACCCCCACCCTTTAGGATAAGAGCTCAGAGTAAAGCAAACACACTTTTCAGACAGAATTTATTAGTACTCTTTAAGGTCAGCATTTCACAGAAATTAGATCAGGGAACACAAGTAAAAAAAGAGAATATGTTCATTTACAATATGAAATGTTGAGAACTGAATTGAACTATTTTACAGGAACAGCAGGGTAAAAATATTTGGCACATAACTATACTGGAAGGTAATCCATCAGCAGTATTGTAATGAGAAAATGTATGTATGTGTAAATCTGCATGGACCAAAAGGACCTAAATAAATTGATAAATAGTAGTAGATGTAATATATAGTCCAAAATGAGATTCTAGCTCCTTTATTTTACTCATAAAATGGCTGGAGATCACTATAAAAGGCTATCTGTCATTTTTGACCGAAGAGTACAAGTGTATAAAAAATTGTGGAGCAAAAAGTAAACATAAAAAAATATATATAACAATACGCATAGTAAGAACCCCTCAAATGAGGAATAGTCAATCAACCACAAGTTTCAGAACCTCATCTTGCATATTTTAAAAAATATTAAAGTTCAAAATCGGTCATTTTTGACCGAAGACAACAGCAGGGTTAAAGGGAATCTGTCAGCAGGATGATGCTATGTAATCTGAAGACCGCATGCTGTAGGGGCTGAAACACTGATTTACAGCTATGCCTCTCTTATCAAGCTCCATGGTTTTGTTTGCTTGCAATGATTGTTTTAGCACCTGGATCTTATTGCTGGGATACAGCATAGCATGGATGCTAGTCAGACGCGCCCCCTCCTGTGATGGGCAGCTCACTGTCTACAGCCATAGTATATACAGAGCTAGGTGTGGGTGGGGAAAGCTTTCCCAGCTCTGCACCCAGTAATCTAAGTGATACATCATTGGATTCAGGGTCTCTTTGCCTACATCATGGTGCTCTTAGATGAGGTAGCCAAATCCTGCTGACAGACTCCCTTTAAATACAGCAAGATGCCTTAGAAACTGCTCACAATTCTGTGAGTCGTCTTGTTTCATCTTCCTTAGTCTATAGAAACTCAGAAAGGCACAACACAATCTTAAGGAGCAGATGCAGATGGTAGAAGAGCTAACCTGTAAAATTGAATCTTTAGCACAAAAGGTATGGTGTTTATATCAATACTACATTCTCGGTTCATATTCCGCAGATGATACAACCTCTTTTGTCTTTTTACTTTTTTCCCCTCTACCAGTCGTCTTCAGTTGAGAACCAATTGCAGGAAACCATTTTGCTTTTGAAGGAAGCCATTAGTGAGCGAGAGATTATTGTGCTGTCAAAGGAGAAACTGCAATTAGAACTGAAAGATCTTCACAATGAAATCGAGACCAATAAATTAGCTCTGGACAAGTCTGAAAAAGAGGGATCTGAAGCTGGCCAAAAAATACATGACCTCACTGCTCAACTGAAAGCTGCGTCCGAGAAGTGGAACCAAATGCAGCTGACAAATGAGGAGTTACAAAAACTGGTAATGGACAAAAATGAAACTAGTAAAGCTTTTTGCAATGTTATATTAACCCTTTTGCTACCAGTACAATTGTCACACTTTTGGCATAACTCTCCGTCCCCCTGAATTGTAGAATAAAATCAAATTATTCCACCACACTAATATCTCCGGAAACACCCTGAAAATGCAACCTCACACTTTACTTCCAAGGGTGCCTTAATTCAGTTTTGCATGAAAACATGGGCCTCAATTCATCACTGCCTTTTTTATTTTTAAAGAAGCACTTCCATATACTTTATTATCCTCTTTAATATATTGCAATCATCATATTATATAGCACTGTGTACTTACAATTGCTCATTTTACCTTTCTACTCAGCTAATTCTTCTGTTTTCCATTAGTCTGAGATAACAACATGATTAAAAACTGATTTGCTGAATCCTTCCATATAGAAACAGGAGGTCCATTTTCCCTGCATGAGTCATAAGTAAATGCAAAGTCCCCAGCAGGGAGGAGGAAGGAGCTGCGGTTTCAGAAGTTGAAGGGGAAAATGATAAATGCAGGGACAAGAGACTTCCTGTTTCTACATAGAGCAAAGAAAAGAATTAGCTGGGTAGAAAGGCTAATGAGCAATTGTAAGTACCCAGTGCTATATAATATGATGATTGCAATATATTAAGAGGATAAAAACTTTGATGGGAGGAGGAGTGCTTCTTTAAGTAAATTCTATATGTGCTCGCCTGGTGTGGTATTTTTTAGAACGCAAGTCTCAAAAAACCAGTTCATGACAGTTCACGGTGCTGGTGCATTATCGCTGTGGAGGTGGTTAGCGCACGACGCCACTCCCTTAACCGCTTCGCGACTTCTCACTGTAGATAAACGTTGGCGCTTGCTGGGCTCTGTGCAGCGCCGGCGTTTAAAAACGGTGGGTGGTCTCGCAGCGCTCAGGACCCCCAGGGTCCTGCAAGCGCTGCGTTTGCGGTGCAGAGCGATATCTCTGACAGGGGACATCATCGGGACCTGATTGGATCAGGTCCCAATGATGTTAACCCTTTGCTATGTTCTATATGCCGCGATCTATAGTGATCGCGGCATATAGAAGATAGACAGAGGAGAGGGGGTCGTCTTACTTACCTCTCCGAAGACCCCTGATACCTTCCAGGACCTGATGTTGCTATGGCAGCTGGAGGTCACATGACCGCCTCCAGCTCTGCCATATATGGTGTCCTGCCTGGCTCAGCCTGCAGCTGAAGCCTGGCAGGAGACTCTGACTGTGAAACAGCGAAGATCTCATGTAATGTAATACATGTCTATTACATTACATGAGATCAGTGATCAGAAAAATAAAAATTAATGTCCCATACAGGGACTAAGTAAAAATGTAAAAAAAAAATGTTTTTAAACTGTTTAAAAAAATCACAAAATAAATAAAAACAACTAAATAAAATATTAAACCAATAAATCCGTATATTTATGCAAAAACAAAAAAAGTACACATATTTGGTATCGCCGCGTCCGAAACAACCCGATCTATAAAACTGTCACACTAATTAACTCCTTCTGTGCACACCGTAATAAAAATAAATAAAAAACGGAGCAAAAAAATATGCTTTTTCATCATATCGCCAAACAAAAAGTGGAAAAAAATGCGATCAAAAAGCAAAATGGAAATAAAAATGGTACCGCTGAAAACGTCATCTTGTTCCGCAAAAAAAAAGTCGCCATACAGCTCCATCAGCCGAAAAATAAAAAAGTTATAGCGCTCAGAATAAAGCAATGCCAAAAAAATATTTTTCAATAAAATTGTTTTGTGTAAAAGCGCCAAAACATAAAAAAAATATACAGTAAGTGTAGTATCACTGTAAAGGTACTGACCCGAAGAATAACGCTGCCTGATCACTTTTACCACACGCAGAACGGCATAAACAAAAACCTCAAAAAACAATTCCTGAATTGTTGGTTTTTGTTAATTTTACCTCCCAAAAAACGGAATAGAAAGCGATCAAAAAATGTCACGTACCCAAAAATGGTACTAATAAAAATATCAACTCGTCCTGCAAAAAACAAGCCGTCACATGACTGTCGGCCGAAATATGGAAAAATTATAGCTCTCAAAATATGGTGATGCAAAAACTAGATTTTGCAAAAAAAAAGCGTCTCTTAGTGTGTGACAGCTGTCAGTCATAAAAACCCGATATAAATCTGGTATCTCTGTAATCGCACCGACCCGAAGAATAAAGTAATCTCATCACTTATACCACACGAGGAACGGCGTAAAAAATAGATAAAACCAATTCTTCACCTGCTACTGATTTGTTTATTATGTCTCCCAAAGATCGCAGTAAGGCTCTGCTCACATTTATCCTGCGCTAAGCGCTTGCACCAGAGTTTCCGTGTAAATCTCTGAAATATGTGATTCAGCCGGAACCCATGACGGAAGATTCCCTGTAATGAGGCAGATATAGGCCACTGTGGACACCGTCTAGCCTGGGATCCCACGGTGTCATTTGTTTTAGGCGTGTATAAAAGTGCGGTTGGCCACAGTTTTGTGCACTTCAGAAAAAAAGGACACCGCTAAACAGAGGCCAGACGGAGTCCAGAGTAACTCTGCTGCCTCATTACAGTGAATGGATCCCGCAGGGGTTTCATCTGAATTACATCACTTGGAAATTTAGATGGAAACCCCGATGTAAGTGCTCAGCCTCGAGCGCCGGATAAATGTTACGTAAAATGTTCCCAATAAAAGCTTCAACTCAGTCCTCAAAAAAAGCTAGTCCCCACTCAGGTCCGTCATCTGTTAAAAATATAAGGGACTTCCAAGTTACTGGTAGCAGAAAGGCTCTGGAAAAGCGAAATGGCCCTTGCCCCCCAAAAGAAATTCAGAAAATTTTGTGCTCCCAAATCCAAATGCCTATTCTACAATAATTTGTTCTCCAATTGTCAAATAGCGCTCCGTCCCCCCCAGATCTCGCCGTATCGCTGAGCGGTACGATACAGCCACATATGGGGTATTGACACTTTTAGAAGAAATTATGTGACACATTTCGGCACCATTTTTACCCATTGCCCTGTGTGAAAATGTAAAATCTGAGGGTAAAACATTTTTTTGTGGTAAAAATATAATTATGCTTTTTTTACTGCCCAATGGTATAAATTTAAAAATTAAAAAATACTCACTACTTCCCTAGATGAATTCCTTGAGAGGTGTAGTTTACAAAATGGGGTCACTTGTGAGGGTTTCTGCTGTTTCGGCACGTCAGCGACTCTTCAAATGTGACATGGTGTCTGCTGCCTATCCCAGCCAACATGGCGCTCCTTTCTCTTCCGAACCCTGCCGTACAACAAAGCAGTGGTTTTCCCCCACATATGGGGTATCGGCGTACTCAGGAGAAATTGCACAACAAATTTCATGGTGCAATTTCTCCTGTTACCCTTATGATAATGCAAAATTAAGGGATGAAAAACGTTTTTTGTGGGAAAAATGTGAAAATTTTATTTTTATGGCTCAATATTATAAACTTCTGTGAAGCAGCTGGGGGTGCAAGGTGCTCACCACACATCTAGATAAGTTCCCTAAGGGGTCTAGTTTCCAAAATGGTGTCACTTGTGGTGGGTTTCCACTGTTTAGGCACATCAGGGGCTCCCCAAATGCGACATAGCGTCTGCTAATTATTCAAACAAATTTTACATTCAAAAAGTCTAATGGCGCTCCTTCCCTTCCGAACCCTGCTGTGCGCCAAAACAGTGGTTTTCCCTCACATATGGGGTATCAGCGCGCTCAAGAGAAATTGCACAAATATTTTGGGGTCCATTTTTTCCTGTTACCCCTGTGAAAATAAAAAAACTGGGTCTAAAGTAACATTTTTGTGGAAAAAGTTAAATGTTAATTTTTTCTTCCACATTCCAAAAATTCCTGTGAAGCACCTGAAGGGTTAATAAAGTTCTTGAATGTGGTTTTGAGCTCCTTGAGGGGTGCAGTTTTTAGAATGGTGTCACCTTTGGGTATTTTCTGTCATAAAGACCTCTCAAATGTGATGTGGTCCCTAAAAAAATGGTTTTGTAAATTTTGTTGGAAAAATGAGAAATCGCTGGTCAACTTTTAACCCTTATAGCCTCCTAGCAAAAAAAAATTTTGGTTCCAAAATTGTGCTGATGTAAAGTAGTCATGTGGGAAATGTTATTTATTAACTATTTTGTGTGACATATCTCTCTGATTTAAGGGCATGAAAATTCAAATTTTGAAAATTGCTAAATTTTCGCCAAATTTCTGTTTTTTTCACAAATAAACGCAAGTGATATCGAAGAAATTTTACCACTATCATGAAGTACAATATGTCACGAAAAAACATTCTCAGAATCAGGGGGATCCGTAGAAGCTTTGCAGAGTAATTACTTCATAAAGTGACAGTGGTCAGAATTGTAAAAATTGGCCTGGTCACGAAGGCAAAAACAGGCTCTGGTGCGAAGTGGTTAAGGCAATAACATTTAGGACCCACTAAGGTTCGCTGTGACGTGGCAGTGGGCTTCATACAGTCTGATCAGAATGTTCAGTAATGTATATTTTTGCCTAGCAGCATTAGATCAATGTATAATTTTTTGGATGTGCTGTCAATGCTTTTTTTTTTTTTTCTCTTTAGCATATATGTTTAGTTTATACAAGCCATTTGGGCGTATAGGTGTCTGTAGGCAGAAATCTACATAAGCCTCAGAATTGCATAATTCTGGACTATACCTGTAACCAATCGAGTCACTGAATCAATGAAGTGCCCTGCTTAGACTCAGGGGAGATTACAGGGGCAACTGATCTCACCACTCTCAGTGTAGATAGCTTGATTTTAAGAGTGTCTGACTGTTTCCACCCGTTTATAGGAATGATGTTTAATGGTATTTTTCACCCTTTAGTCAACAGAAATCCTAGATGAGCTTCAAAAGGCTCAAGATGAGCTTCAAGAGGCTGAAGATGAG
Organism: Phyllobates terribilis; assembly: GCF_046119375.1. NCBI lineage: Eukaryota > Metazoa > Chordata > Amphibia > Anura > Dendrobatidae > Phyllobates > Phyllobates terribilis. The sequence goes on along the minus strand of NW_027362761.1, from coordinate 865,508,249 downwards.
CTTCAAAAGGCTCAAGATGAGCTTCAGCAGCAGAGGCAGAGAGTGGAAAAGCTGAAAAATGAGATTCCATTGCTTGAAGAAAAGGTATGAATTCCCCACCGTAAATCACAGAGTAGCCGCCATATTTGCAGGGATGTGCTTGCTCATTTTTTTTTTCTTTCATCTCCACAAAGTCCTCTTTGCTAGAGGGGGAATTGCAAGAGAAGATTCAGATCTTGGACAAAGCTGCTGAAGACAGATGTGTTTTTGACCTGGCCAAACAAAATCTGACTACTGAATTGGAGCAGGTTGTGGAGGCTTTGAAGAGCAAGGAGTTTGTCTTGAAAGAAGCTGAGAAAGAAAAAGCAGCATCTTCTCAGAAAATACTTGACCTCACCGCAGAGATGGAAAGTATTACACAAGAAAGGGATGAACTGCAGAATTCCAGACAAAAGCTGGAGGAGGAGGTATGTTTCATAGAACTGTGCAATTTGGACACAAGGGAAAAGGGGATAACTTTCTTTACAGAGACTGTCCTGTTTACACCATTTTCTTGAGCACTACATGATGTCAGCCTCCCTGACAAGGTCAGCATTGAATGAAGTTTTAGTTGCCAGAAGAAGAGAAAAAAAACAAACATATGTACCTTGATATGAGCTCTTGGAGTGCCTAAGGGCCGGGTACACTGTTACATCCGCCTCAATTTGCATTCAAAGCACTTGGTCATATCTTGATTGACAGCGCTCAAGGGAGCGTTCCCAAACTCAGTCAGCGGCTCTGCACCTCCACACAGACCCTGCAGGAGACGCACTCAGTGTTAGCATAACCCCTGTCTGCAATACAGTATAGAGTGGAGGCGGCAATGACAATGAGCGGAGGTGCGGAGCCACTCGCTGAGATAATGTAACACTCACTTGAATGCTGCCAAGATATGATTAAGTGCTCTGTATGCAAATTTAAAGGGGTGTAATAGTGCACTGAATAATTGGCCACGCCAAGGGTGCACCAAAGCCCCTCATTTGTATTACAGAATAGACTTTAGTGATTTAGTTGCCAGAATTGAAGGCCTCTACATGGCAGGTTTTTTTCCCCCTGCACATTAAACTTGGATGCAGTCTGTGGTTATAAATCAGCTGAGGGGAGATTGGGAGAAGACAGGTAGAAGAGTAGGCTTTCACAATTACTGGATCCCCTATTTATAGTCGTCACCCATAAGTTACATGGGTTGGCTTTCTTTTACATAAATTCCTTCTATGGTGTTCGACTGGCGTCATTTTAAGTTTCTGTCTAAAATTATCGTTTTTAAAATGCACCAACTTCCTTCTGGGGGGAAAAAAAATGTTTTAGTAGTATGATCGTAATTTTCTCACTAGATTTAGTGAAACTTCTGCAGTTTTCCAGAAACAGATAAGCTTTTGGGGTCCCAGGTACTGAGATCCCACCGGTGTTTAGTAACGGAGCAAAGTCCTCTTTTAAATCTCGTGGTATTTCCTTGGCTCTTCCAAAATGTACTGTCATGGATTTTTTTTTTTCTCTGAAATCTGACTTTCTTGCCCTGTTTCAATATCAGGCTGAGAAATTAAGAGCGGAAATGCAGCAGCCTGGGCTGTGAAGTCGGTAAGCCAAACCTGCGACTCCGACTCCTCAATTTCCCTTACACCGAATCCGACTCCCACATATATTGCTTATATTTAAGTGAAAAATTTATTGTAGTACAATGTGAACATCAGACATTTAATAATTTTTATGATACAATAATCAAGATATTTAGATAGAATATAATGATGGATAGCTGGAGGGATAGATGGATGGAGGGATAGAGTGTGATAGACGGATGACAGCTACAGACAGCAATAGCACATAATAATCACCTACCATATTAGCATTAGTTACCTTCCTGTGACAGAGATGAGCAGTAGTACTTTCACTTTCTCCAGCTCGGGGCCCAGGAATTGGATCCTGTGCAGGGCAGGCTCCCCTCCCCCTCCTCTTTCTGCTGAAGACTGCAGAAGACAGGACAGAGGAGGGGAGATTGCCCCCTGCAGACGGGAGCCCTGCAGCAAACAAGTGAGCTTTGATAGGTGTGTGCCCCTGCCTCTAGGGGGGTGGGGGGGAGGCAGCTGTCCCCCCTTGCACCTCAATGGCTACGGCCATGATTCACACACAGCGTTTTTGCGGATCCGTTATTTGCAGTAAAATGCAGGGTCTCTGAGTATCCCAGCAAAGTCAATGGGTTTCAAGATATGACATTCAGACACATTGTTTTGTGAGGATCCGTTTTTGGGCTCAAAAACGGATCCTCACAAGTAATGAGCATGTCCGTTTGTTCAGCGTTTTTCTAATCTGCTTTTGCTATTGAAAACATTATCTATGAGCTCAAAAACCTTTCAGGTGTTGCGGTTTTTTAAAAAGCTGATCTGCTTTTGCAGCTGAAAAACGTATCCTCATAAAATGCAGCAAAAACACTGTGTGTGAATGTAGCCTTAGATCAGGAATCGAACAGCCATTTATAGGACATTTCATAACTTTCCCAAATTCCTATGAAAAAATATTCCCCACAAACTGCATTGATCTACTGCACCCAATTTATTATACATTTTCGGAGTCGGTCCATTTTATACCGACTCCACGACTCCGACTCCACAGCCCTGGCAGCAGCTAAGACATGAGCGTAATCTCTTAACCGATGAACAAGTTAGGAAGACTAACCAATTAAATGAGCTGGAAACTGAGCTCCAACAACTGCAAGAGAAGATGTGTCTCAGTGAGGCCTCCACCAAACAAATGAAGGCTGATAACGTTGCAGTACTCGAGCAGCTGCAGCAGTGTGGACTGGACGTGGCGTCTCTTCGCCAAGAACAGGAGCAGTTCCAGCAGTTGCTCCAGAGACTGCGAAGTGAAAAGGAAAATATATATGGCAGCTTGCAAGATCAAGAAAAAGCAGTTAGTATACCAGCCATCCAAGTTACTACCTCAGTAGTAGAAAATGATCATCTACCATAAATGGATTAAATATGCAATGTTATTTCTTCACTTTTATGAATTAAATTGAAAAGTTCACTGGTTGTATATGGAAATTAAGTGAACCTACTAGATATAAGTTATCAAAATTTTACACATTTTTAAATTTGAAATGTTGAAACTTAAATGTAGATTTGTTTTTTTGTTTTTTTTTAAAAAGTTGCTGGGTTGAGGTATCCCCCATTGAGTGCCCACTCTTAAAGAGGACCATTCACCAGCTTGATCATGTTAAATTGGCCACATCTTGGCATAGTGGCTGCAGAGCTGACTAAAACTTAGATTTTAATTTCTCCTCTCCATTGCGGAGATAGTCTTGTAAAGTTTTCAGGTTATAATTTGTTATAGTTCAACTTGGCGTTACCAGAGATTTGTCTCTGAGGGCGTGTTCTTTTCTCCCCTGCACAACACTGCCTGATTTACGATTGGTCAACATCAAGCAGTGGGAGAAGTACACGCCCCCCAGAGACATCTGTGGTAATGCCCAGAGGGAGATGATACAAATTGGGTCCTCCTTAAGTCTTTGCTTTGACCTATTTCTGTGTTTTGCTTGTAGTAGCTTTTTTGAATATAAGAAACCCCTAAATTACATTTCCATAAGTCCACATGCTAATAGTGTGTTCCTTTACAAACGCACTCATTTTAAAACTATGTAAACATGACCTTATGTGGTTGAGTTCGTGCACAATTTCTGCAATGTAGAGAGGAAAGAAATGAAGACTTTTGTGAATTGAGGGAGGCTATACCACATGGTTAAACTGACTCTCGTGCCTTTTCCTCTAAAATCCCAGTTTCTCAGGTGTAAAGACGCAGTGTTAACCGGTTCCCGACCGCCCACTGTAGATAAACGTCGGCGCTTGCCGGGCTCTGTGCAGCGCCGACGTTTAAAAACGGTGGGTGGTCTCGCAGCGCTCAGGATCCCCAGGGTCCTGCAAGCGCTGCGATTCCGGTGCAGAGCATTAGCTCTGACAGGGTACATCATCGGGACCTGATTAGATCAGGTCCCAGTGATGTTAACCCTTAGCTGTCTTCTATATGCTGTGATCTATAGTGATCGCGGCATATAGGAGACAGCAGGAGGAGAGGGGGTCGTCAACTTACCTCTCCGAAGACCTCCGAGTCCTTCCAGGACCTGGGGTTGCTATGGCAGCTGGAGGTCACATGACCGCCTCCAGCTCTGCCATATATGGTGTCCTGTCTGGCTCAGCTGCAGCTGTAGCCAGACAGGAGACTCTGACTGAAACAGTCAGGGAAGATCTCATGTAATGTAATATATGTCTATTACATTACATGAGATCAGAGATCAGAAAAATAAAAATTAATGTCCCATACAGGGACTAAGAAAAAATGTGAAAAAAAGTAAAAAAAAAGTTTTTAAACTATTAATAAAAAAATCACAAAATAAATAAAAATAAATAAATAAAATATTAAACCAATAAATCCGTATATTTTTACAAAACCAAAAAAAGTACACATATTTGGTATCGCCGCGTCCGAAACAACCCGAGCTATAAAACTGTCACACTAATTAACTCCTTCTGTGCACACCGTAATAAAAATAAATAAAAAACGGAGCAAAAAAATATGCTTTTTCATCATATCGCCAAACAAAAAGTGGAAAAAAATGCGATCAAAAAACAAAATAGAAATAAAAATGGTACCACTGAAAACGTCATCTTGTTACGCAAAAAAAAAGCCGCCATACAGCTCCATCAGCCGAAAAATAAAAAAGTTATAGCGCTCAGAATAAAGCAATGCAAAAAAAATATTTTTTTCTATAAAATAGTTTTATTGTGTAAAAGCGCCAAAACATAAAAAAATACAGTAAGTGTAGTATCGCTATAAACGTACTTACCCCAAGAATAATGCTGCCTGATCACTTTTACCACACGCAGAACGGCATAAAAAAAAAACTCAAAAAACAATTCCTGAATTGTTTGTTTTTGTTAATTTTACCTCCCAAAAAACGGAATAGAAAGCGATCAAAAAATGTCACGTCCCCAAAAATGGTACCAATAAAAATGTCAACTCGTCCCGCAAAAAACAAGCCGTCACATCACTCTGTCGGCCGAAATATGGAAAAATTATAGCTCTCAAAATATGGTGATGCAAAAACTAGATTTTGCAAAAAAAGCGTCTTTTAGTGTGTGACAGCTGTCAGTCATAAAAACCCGATATCAATCTGGTATCTCTGTAATCGCACCGACCCGAAGAATAAAGTAATCTAATCAGTTATATCACACTAGGAACGGCGTAAAAAATAAATAAAACCAATTCTTCACCTGCTACTGATTTGTTTATTATGTCCCCAAAGATCCCAGTAAGGCTCTGCCCACATTTATCCTGTGCTCTGCACTGAGCACTTACACCAGAGTTTCCGTGTAAATCTCTGAAATACATGATTCAGCCGGAACCCATGACGGAAGATTCCCTGTAATGAGACAGATATAGGCCACTGTGGACGCCGTCTAGCCTGGGATCCCACGGTGTCATTTGTTTTAGGCGTGCATAAAAGTGCGGTTGGCCACAGTTTTGTGCACTTCTGAAAAAAAGGACACCGCTACACAGAGGCCAGACGGTGTCCAGAGTAACTCTGCTGCCTCATTATAGTGAATGGATCCTGCAGGGGTTTCATCTGAATTACATCACTTGGAAATTTAGATGGAAACCCCGATGTAAGTGCTCAGCCTCGAGCGCCGGATAAATGTTACGTAAAATGTTCCCAATAAAAGCTTCAACTCAGTCCTCAAAAAAAGCTAGTCCCCACTCAGGTCCGTCATCTGTTAAAAATATAAGGGACTTCCAAGTTACTGGTAGCAGAAAGGCTCTGGAAAAGCAAAATGACCCTTGCCCCCCAAAAGAAATTCAGAAAATTTTGTGCTCCCAAATCCAAATGCCTATTCTACAATAATTTGTTCTCCAATTGTCAAATAGCACTCCGTCCCCCCCAGATCTCACCGTATGGCTAAGCGGTACGATACAGCCACATATGGGGTATTGACACTTTTAGAAGAAATTGTGTGACACATTTCGGCACCATTTTTACCCATTGCCCTGTGTGAAAATGTAAAATCTGAGGGTAAAACATTTTTTTGTGGTAAAAATATAATTATGCTTTTTTCACTGCCCAATGGTATAAATTTAAAAATTAAAAAATACTCACTACTTCCCTAGATGAATTCCTTGAGAGGTGTAGTTTACAAAATGGGGTCATTTGTGGGGGTTTCTGCTGTTTTGGCATGTCAGCGACTCTTCAAATGTGACATGGTGTCTGCTGCCTATCCCAGCCAACATGGCGCTCCTTTCTCTTCCGAACCCTGCCGTACACCAAAGCAGTGGTTTTCCCCCACATATGGGGTATCGGCGTACTCAGGAGAAATTGTACAACAAATTTCATGGTGCAATTTCTCCGGTTATCCTTATGATAATGCAAAATTAGGGGATGAAAAACATTTTTTATGGGAAAAATGTGAAAATTTTATTTTCACGGCTCAATATTATAAACTTCTGTGAAGCAGCTGGGGGTGCAAGGTGCTCACCACACATCTAGATAAGTTCCCTAAGGGGTCTAGTTTCCAAAATGGTGGCACTTGTGGGGGGTTTCCGCTGTTTAGACACATTAGGGGCTCCACAAATGTGACATGGCGTCCGCTAATTATTCAAACAAATTTTACATTCAAAAAGTCAAATGGCGCTCCTTCCCTTTCAATCCCTGCCGATCGCCCAAACAGTGGTTTTCCCTCACATATGGGGTATCGGCGTGTTCAGGAGAAATTGCACAACAAACTTCATGGTGCAATTTATCCTGTTAGCCTTATGATAATACAAAATTAGAGAATGAAAAAGATTTTTTGTGGGAAAAATGTGAAAATTTTATTTTTACGGCTCAATATTATAAACTTCTGTGAAGCAGCTGGGGGTGCGAGGTGCTCACCACACATCTAGATAAGTTCCCTAAGGGGTCTAGTTTCCAAAATAGTGGCACTTGTGGGGGGTTTCCACTGTTTAGTCACATTAGGGGCTCCCCAAATGCAACATGGCGTCCGCTAATTATTCAAACAAATTTTACATTCAAAAAGTCAAATGGCGCTCCTTCCCTTTCAAACCCTGCCATGCGCCCAAACAGTAATTTGCCTCCACATATGGGGTATCAGCGTGTTCAGGAGAAATTGCACAACAAATTTCATGGTGCAATTTATCCTATTACCCTTATGATAATGCAAAATTAAGGGATGAAAAACGGTTTTGTGGGAAAAATGTGAAAATTTTATTTTTACAGCTCAATATTATAAACTTCTGTGAAGCACCTTGGGGTTCAAGGTGCTCACCACACATCTAGATAAGTTCCCTAAGGGGTCTAGTTTCCAAAATGGTGTCACTTGTGGGGGGTTTCCACTGTTTAGGCACATCAGGAGCTCTCCAAACGCAACATGGCGTCTGCTAATTATTCAGACAAATTTTACATTCAAAAAGTCTAATGGCGCTCCTTCCCTTCCGAACCCTGCAGTGCGCCCAAACAGTGGTTTTCCCTCACATATGGGGTATCAGCACGCTCAAGAGAAATTGCACAAAAAAATTTGGGGTCCATTTTTTCCTGTTACCCCTGTGAAAATAAAAAAAATTGGGTCTAAAGTAACATTTTTGTGAAAAAAGTTAAATGTTAATTTTTTTTTTCCACATTCCAAAAATTCCTGTGAAGCACCTGAAGGGTTAATAAAGTTCTTGAATGTGGTTTTGAGCACCTTGAGGGGTGCAGTTTTTAGAATGGTGTCACTTTTGGGTATTTTCTGTCATAAAGACCCCTCAAAGTGACTTCAAATATGATGTGGTCCCTAAAAAAATGTTTTTGTAAATTTTGTTGGAAAAATGAGAAATCGCTGGTCAACTTTTAACCCTTATAGCTCCCTAACAAAAAAAAATTTTGGTTCCAAAATTGTGCTGATGTAAAGTAGACATGTGGGAAATGTTATTTATTAACTATTTTGTGTGACATATCTCTCTGATTTAAGGGCATGAAAATTCAAAGTTTGAAAATTGCAAAATTTTCTAAATTTTCGCCAAATTTCCGATTTTTTCACAAATAAACGCAAGTTATATGGAAGAAATTTTACCACTATCATGAAGTACAATATGTCATGAAAAAACAATCTCAGAATCAGGGGAATACGTTGAAGCGTTCCAGAGTAATTACCTCATAAAGTGACAGTGGTCAGAATTGAAAAAATTGGCCCGGTCACGAAGGCAAAAACAGGCTCTGGTGCGAAGTGGTTAACTCTTGATTGTTGTTAGGTTGCACAGGTACAAGATGAATTGATAACCTCTCAGACAAAACTCCAAACTGTGACAAAGGAGCGTGATGAGAGCCATGCGCATCTACTTGAGAAGGTCAATGAAGTAAAAGAAAGGTTACAGGAAATCTCTTCTTTGCAAGAGCAAATACAGCAACTGCATGAGGTAATCTAACACAAGGAACCTGACATGTTGAAGATGCTATAGAATTGGAGGAACTGGAGGAATGATTCAGCATTTTTGTGTGGAAAGTTTCAGTAAACCTTGCATTTTATTCATTGAAATCCCTGGTGTTTGTAGGGATGGCGTCCAATGGGCGGTCCTATTCAGTGATTGACAGCAAACTCTGCATGTACAGTCATACAGGGAAGACTGTCAATCACTGAATAGGACCGCCTATTGGACTCATCCCTACAAACACCAGGGATTTAAATGAATTAAATGCGAGTTATACTGAATCTTTTCCTACAAACCTATATATCATTCTGCTCCGCTTCATACCATGCTATCTATAGAGCGGACTGAATGTATAACACGACAGGTACACTTTATTTTTATGCTTTTAAGCAGGTGTTTCATCTAATATACTCAGGACATCCTATCAGTATGTCATATCACTTTATTATCTGGGGAAGTACAACGTCTGGGATCTTGCTGATCCTGGGGAAGAGGAGACTTCAGTGGTGCGGTTTCCCTGCACAGGGTGACCAGGGCGCTGCTCTGCAGGCAAAGACTGAAGGAGCCCCCAGTGTTGAATCTGCATTGTGGCTTCTTCATATTTGAGATTGTTGGGTTTCCCAGAGACTTCACTCTCATGATCATATAGTAATTGCATACAATAACAGTGTGCCACCATTTCTTCAGGTTGGAATACCCCATTATAGGTTTGTTTTTAAATTGTATATGTTTTCAGGACAGTGATTCCTAAGTTACTGAGATTTGTTAGAATGACCACATGTAATCTATAATGTTGGATTGTGTTTCTTGTGCTGAATGTTTAATGCTTTTAATCCAGAAGGTGGAAGCAGAGCAGAGGAAGAACTTTGACTTGTTAGAAGAGGTGGATTTCCTGGAGAAAAAAGTCAGAGCTCTGCATCAAATGCAAAATGAGCCTGTGCAAGAAGAGGATGAACTAGCTGAGCGTACTGAAATTCTGGAAGGAAAGAATCAAGAGTGGAAGGTAATAGAACTGGTCAGGTTGTAAGACATTACTTGCTGTGAGTTGGCTGAATTAAATGTGACAATTTTATCTCTAATTTATTTATTTTATTTTTTTTAAGGATCTCATGGGTAAAATTTACACAGTTTATTCAGATCATCACAGCTCACTGAGTAACATCTGTTGCGAACTCCAAAGTATGACCCAAACTCAAAATCAATCCATGAGCGCTATAAAAGAATCCCTCTCATCAACTTCCTCTAGGACGTTTGGAAATCTACAAACTGAACATGTCAAGCTAAATTCTGAAATGCAAATGCTGCTCTATAAGTTTAAGGTATAGTTCTGGTCTGCAATGATTTAAGGGTTGGGCTATGCCAGTCTAGGGAGGTATGGGTTGTGTTATGCCAGTCTCGGGAGATACAGATTTTCCTTGAAGAGATTCAGCCAACACAGATATGGAGTGTTTTGGGCAAAATTCCCTGGGGAAAAGTATTTTATTTGTGCATTATTCACAGGCAGTCCAGATAGTAGGTTCTATAAAGTCACATCCAGCTTTTACACTGCTGGAATATGTAGGTTACACACTGATCAGCTAAATAAAGTTGGCCTAAAGATAGTTTTTGGTAACTTTTTTTTTATTTCTTTCCCGTAGGGTCTATATAAGAACGCCGCTGTCGAGGAAACACATTACAGTTCAGTCAAAGACTTTGAGAATGAATTATGTGTTCTGCAAAAGAAAAATGATCAGCTCCTTCTACAGTTCCAATCGCTTGAACAATGTGGCTCAAAATGGTCAGATACTTTGGCGGAGGAGCTCAAGGACTGCGAAATTGAATTTATAACTGAACTGATATATAAGAAAGACGATGTGATAAAGGTGCGTATGCCACTTGACAACGTTTTACAAGTTTCGCTTGGCCACGTTGGGATATTTAATAGTTAATTATTTCCATGTCTAGAATGTTGAAGATGGCTTTTCTGAAGTCAAGGTGCTTCTAAACGGTATGGAAAATGAGCTTAAACAAGAACTGAAATGCAAAGAAGAATTTATTGAATGGCTAAGTGAATTCCAAGGCTTACATTTTGATACCAAAAAGCTCAACGACGGCGTACTTCAAGAGAACAGGCGGATTACTGGAGTAATTCAGAATTTAACAAAGAAACTGAAGGTAAATCTGAATTTTACTAAAATTATCTTTTCAAATATATATATTTTGTAGGGATTCCTCACAAGTCTTCACAAACAAGAAGCAGCCTTTCCTTGGCACAAAGGTGAAAATAAAACACAATGAGGCTGTGTGTGCTGCCTTAAATAGCCAGTTCCAAATCCTGGAATTGGAGATACTGGAACAGCCAATCCCTCCCGGCTCTAATGGCCTCTCCTAAAACCTGGACCCATTAAAAACTCCTCTTGGCACAATACGTGCTGCAGCCTGTTTCTTTGGGTCCTACATCACCAAAGCTTGGCACCTCAGAGCCTTCATTGGGGTACACAGGAGATAGTGTGTGTATGCTGCTGCCACTGGGAGGCTGAATTTGGGCAGAAAAAGTTAGTTCCGCAGCAGCAGAATTCAGCCACCAACTGGCACAAAGCTAATCCGTTGGTGAGAAAGCAGTAGAAGAAGCAGCGAGTGAAACAAATTCAAACAACCACAACAAGGGAGGATGCTGTGTCTCCCAATGAAGTTTCTGAGAAATTTTACAGTGGGTACCAAAAATCCTCTTTTATCTATCGCTTCACTGGGGGACACAGGAGACCATAGGACTTCCTAAAGCAGTCCCAAGGGTGGAAAAAAGAACACTCAGAACCATCTAATACTGAGCGACTGCCGCTAACCAAACCTTCATACCCAAGCTCACGTTAGCCGAGGCATAGGTATAGATTTTCGTCTTTCTTAAATACCTTTGCAAGGTTCTACAGTTAGCAGCCTTGCAGAGCTGCAATGCTGAGGCTTGATGGTAAGCAGCCCAGGAAGCCCCCGCTGCACAGATAGAGTGGGCCTTTACCCCTGATGGAGGCCGTGTATTTTGTGGTTGATACGCTTCCAGGATGGCAGAGAGGATCCAATGAGCGATGGTGGCTACAGAGGGAGGAATCCCTCTGCTGTCACCCTCAGGAATCGCAAACAAGGAATCTGAGTGTCTGAAAGATGCTGTTCTGGAAAGATGGAAATGTAGAGCTTTAACCCCCTTTAAAGCCCATGACGTACTAATACGCGTCTGTGTCCTGGGCTTTAAGAGTCTGACCCGTATTAGTACGTCATCGTGATCGCGCGCGCACACAGGCTGTGCGGGCGCGATCGCCGCCGGGTGTCAGCTGATTCACAGCTGACACCCGGTACTATGTGCAGGGAGCGGTCCTGCACCGCTCCCAGCACATTAACCCCCGCAATGCTGCGATCGAAGTCGATCGTAGCATTGCGGTGGCAAGGGGAGTTGATCGCAGATACTCACCTCCTCTTCCGGCCTCCAGCGCTGTCTGCCGCGGCTTCCCAGGTGTTGCCATGACGACCCGATGTCGTCATGACAACATCCGAGTCACCAGACAGCAGGAAGATTGTTTGGACATGCGCAGTGCATCTCCAAACTATCTTCTCCCTGTCCAGCGGTGACAGCCTGCATGGCACAGGGATGGTGCTGCATTCCTGTGCCATGCAGGCGATCAGAATAAAAAAAGTGAAAGTCCCATGGTGGCACAAAGTAAAAAAACTCCCAGAAAGTGAACAAAATAAAAAAAAAAAAAAAATTGTAAAAATATTAAAAAAAATAAATAAAAAAAATAATCCACTAAAAATAAAAATAGAATGTACCCATCAATAAATATTATTATGAAAAAAAAACCAAACAAACAATAAAAGTACACACATTTGGTATCGCCGCGTCCGTAACGACCTGACCTAGAAAACTGTTCCACTAGTTAACCCCTTCAGTGAACACGGTAAAAAATAAAATAAAAAACAAAGCAAAAAACAATGCTTTATCATCATACCGCCAAACAAAAAATGGAATAACACACGATCAAAAAGACGAATATAAATAAAAATGGTACCACTGAAAACGTCATCTCGTCCCGCAAAAAACAAGCCGCCATACAGCTCCATCATCCGAAAAATCAAAAAGTTACAGCTCTCAGAATAAAGCGATGCAAAAAAATAATTTACTGTGTAAAAGCGCCAAAACATAAAAAACTATATAAATGTGGTACCGCTGTAAACGTAGTGACCCGAAGAATAAAGCTACCTTATCAATTTTACCACACGCGGAGTAGAATAAAAAAATGTAAAAAAACACAATTCCTGAATTGTTGGTTTTTGTTTATTCTGCCTCCCAAAAGCTGGAATAGAAAGCGATCAAAAAATGTCACATGCCTGAAAATGGCACCAATAAAAAAGTCTACTCATCCCGCAAAAAACAAGCCGTCACATAACTCTTGTCTGCCAAAATATGGCGATGCAAAAACTAGATTTTACAAAATATGTGTCTTTTAGTGTGTGACAGCTGTCTATCATAAAAACCCGATATGATTCTGGTATCGCTGTAATCGCACCGACCCGAAGAATAAAGTAATCTCATCACTTATACCGCATGAGGAACGGCGTAAAAAATAAACGCTAGGGCTGGAGTTGCGGTTGTGCTAATGTTAGGGTTGGGGTTGTTTTTTTTTTTTTTCAAAAGTAAAAAAAAGATGACGATATGGCAACTAGTGTTGAACGCAAGTGCTCACTACTTGAGTTTGCATCGGGTGCTCGGGTATGCACTGAGTATCGCGGTTGCTTGAGTCTCCGCCCCATATGCTTCGCGGCCAAAAAAACCTCGCGGGGATTGCCCGCCATGCACGAGCGATCCCCGCATGTTTTTTTAGGGGTGTCTAATAACCGTGAAACATGTGGGCGGGGACTCAAGCATTTCACTTGAGCACCCGTGATACATGGTGCATACCTGAGTACCCGATGCAAACTCAAGTAGCGAGCACTTGCGCTCAAGAGTAATGACAACTTATTCAATATGATGACCTAATGTTATCAAATTCTGTGTCGTACCTCTGGGTTCAAAATGTTCGCTATACCCCTTAATAAAATCCTTGAGGGGTATAGTTTCCAAAATGGGGTCACTTGTGGGGGAGCTCCACTGTTTAGGCACATCAGGGGTTCTCCAAACGCGACATGGTGTCCGCTAACAAATTGAATGGAAAATCTGCTCAAATTGTTAGCGGACACCATGTTGCGTTTGGAGAGCCCCTGATGTGCCTAAACAGTGGAGCTCCCCCACAAGTGACCCCATTTTGGAAACTAGACCCCCCCAAGGCACCAATCTAGATGCATAGTGAGCACTTGGAACCCTCAGGTGCTTCACAAATTGATTCGTAAAAATGAAAAAGTGGAAAAAAAAATACTTTTTCATTTTTACGAATCAATTTGTGAAGCACCTAGGGTTCCATGTTCTCACTATGCATCTAGATAGGTGCCTTGGGGGGTCTAGTTTCCAAAATGGGGTCACTTGTGGGGGGTTTCCACTGTTTAGGCACATCAGGGGCTCTCCAAACGCAACATGGCGTCCGCTAATTATTCAAGCAAATTTTACAATCAAAAAGTCAAATGGCGCTCCTTCCCTTCCCAGCCCTGCCATGCGCCCAAACAGTGTTTTTTCCCCACACATGGGGTATCTGCTTGCCCAGGGTAAATTGCACAACAAATTTTGGGGTCCATTTTTTCCTGTTACCCCTGCGAAAATAAAAAAAATTGGGTCTAAAGTAACATTTTTGTGAAAAAAGTTAAATGTTAATTTTTTTCTTCCACATTCCAAAAATTCCTGTGAAGCACCTGAAGGGTTAATAAAGTTCTTGAATGTGGTTTTGAGCACCTTGAGGGGTGCAGTTTTCTGTCATAAATATCCCTCAAAGTGACTTCAAATGTGATGTGGTCCCTAAAAAAAATGGTTTTGTAAATTTTTTTGGAAAAATGAGAAATCGCTGGTCAACTTTTAACCCTTATAGCTCCCTAACAAAAAAAAATTGGGTTCTAAAATTGTGCTGATGTAAAGTAGTCATGTGGGAAATGTTATTTATTAACTCTTTTGTGTGACATATCTCTCTGATTTTAAGGGCATAAAAATTCAAATTTTGAAAATTGCAAAATTTTCGCCAAATTTCCGTTTTTTTCACAAATAAACGCAAGTGATGTCGAAGAAATTTTACCACTATCATGAAGTACAATATGTCACGAAAAAACAGTCTCAGAATCAGGGGGATCCGTTGAAGCGTTCCAGAGTAATTATCTCATAAAGTGACAGTGGTCAGAATTGTAAAAATTGGCCTGGTCATTAACGTGCAAACCACCTTGGGTTGCAAAGGGGTTAACCCGATAAAGGGATCTGAGAGACAGACCTAAATGAAGCAAGCGAGAAGGACATGGGGGTTGTCTTTGCACCAACGAAAAGGGAGGAATCTGGCTTCCTTGCTTTAATCATGGTCTGAAGAAACGGTCATCTCTTAGGTCAGCTGCTTCAACAGCCATGCAGTTAAATTGAGGGAGGGTGAATTCTGGTGGAAGAGGGGTCCCTGGAATGAAGGTCTGGATGATCTGGTAGCTTCCACGGGGCATCTGCTATGAGGTTAACCACTTCTGCGTACCAAACTCTTCTGGGCTAGTCAGGAGCAATGAGGATGACTGGTACCCCTTCCGCTTTGATCTTCTTGATGAGCCTGGGGTTCAGTTGCAGGGGTGGAAATGGATACACAAGGCTTAACTGGCCACAGAAGAACCAGGGCATCGGAGCCGATCGCGAGAGGGTTGACAGACCTGGACACAAAACAAAGGACCTTGTTGTTCACACTGGATGCCATCTGGTCGATGTCGGGTGTGCCCCACCTTTTGACAGATCTGCCTGAAGACCGATGGGTTCAGGGACCACTTGCCCAAGGTGATGCCCTTGTGGCTTAGAAACACGGCGGCCCAGTTGTCCAATCCAGGAATGTGTACTGCTGTGATCGTTGGCACTTTTTGTTCTTCCCACGCCAGAATACGAGAGACCTCGGACAGGACTGATCTGCTTCAAGTTCCGCCCTGATAATTGATGTACGCGATGGCCTTGGTACTGTCGGACTGGATGTGCGCCGGGCGGCCCAGTAGGCAGGGCTGTGGAGTCGGTAAGCCAAACCTCCGACTTCTCAATTTCCATGACACCAACTCCGACTATGACTCGGGAGCGAGAGTGGAACTGCACAAAAGGCATCGCTTCTATTGAGGCGATCAATATGCCCAGCACTCTTATGCAGACCCGAAGTGGACATGACGATGGGCATCTGAGGGAGAGAATCGCAAGAAGAAAGGAGGAAACCGTTTCTTCATGGAGGAAAACTCTCGCACGGGGAGTATCGAAAATCGTGCTCAGAAAAACTAGGCATTGGGTGGGGATCAGAGACTACTTCACCCTGTTGATGAGCCAGCCAAGGCGAGAAAGCGTGTGGAGTCAGCTGCAAGTTCTCAGGACGGGACCTTGATCCGAAGGTCGTCAAGGTAAAAGATGACTAGGATTCACTTGGGACAAAAAAGGGCCATGACTGTCACCATGACTTTCGTGAAGACCCTGGGCCTAGAGGCTAGGCCTAAGGGGAGCGCCGTGAATTGGAAGCGAGAATCCTGAACTTTGAAACTGTGGAATCTTTGGTGTGAAGCACGGGGAGATTGAGAGTGGGGAGCCCAGGGGAACTCCCAGCTAGACAAACCTGAACCCCACATAAGGGACCCTCATCCCTGCCCCCTAGGGGAAGGCTTAGGGAGTCTGTTGTAATACTGTGCCCTAGGGAAGTTGAGCCCAGGAACCCCACCCCGGGGGCTGGAGTTCGTGGCAAGGACTGGCCGCTCTGCGACCCTCTTGATGTGTTGGGGGTGGTGGGGTCCTGCCGTGTAGACTTGAGAGGCTACAATGTGGATCAGACCAAACTGTTTTCTTTGTTGCCCATAATCACAAGCTGAATCTGAATTAGAAAAGGGAAAAGATTAATACAATACAAGAAAGCTCTAAGGTAGAAACTGGTATAGAGAGATGGATGGAGCGCTAGAGATATAGACTGACAATAATAATCACTTACACTTCCTCACCTCCAAAGTGTAATGACCTTACGACCCCACATATCAATACTAAAACCTGTCCTCTAAATAAAAAATGTTGGCTTTGTGAACTAAAAAATAAGTTATGATTCTTGGTGAATTTGCGTTTCTTTTTTTTTTGCTTTTTTTTCCCCTTCCTTTCTTCCAAATTGGAAAGCTGTTAAAGTTAACTAGTTGCCAATGAATGGTGATGAGTATGCTAGTCTTAAGTGCTAGGAAGTTGCCACATCATGATGAACATACTTGTCTTGCTAAAGGCACCGTCAGTGCTAGCCCATACAATCAAAAAGGGTAGGCAACCACATACACAGTAGCAATCCTTCTTAATGGTGGTGAAAATGTCAAATTTAAAAAGTTTTGTATGAAATAAAATACCTGATCTATTACCTCCCACCGCCAATGAATAAATCTTTATTTAAATGGGGCTTATGACACAATATACACATAATGTATCACAGACCGAACACTGTACAAAAGATCATTTAGCTTTTTGCCAAAATTTTGCATAATTTATGATCAATGTGGAAGTACTAAATGCGGCACTTCTCGAGTAGTGGGAGGAAGATATTGACCCCATTGAGGAGGGCCACTTGCAGGAAATTTTATTTAGGGCTGTATCTGTATACGCTGTGTCCCAAGTGCACAGAAGACAGACCTCTTACATAGGTTATGGCCATGTCTGAACATGGAGACCTTATGGAGAGGGGTGCTGGCTATAGAAAGCAGCTTTCTCGGTCAAGGTAACCTCTTCTCCCTTCTAATATGTCCTGGGATAGAGGAGCATAAACATGTGGGCTAGAGCAGCTTTACATGGCAAGGAAACTAATTGCACAGCACTGGCTCAGACTGCACTGACAACTTCAGAATTTGTTAATAAAACATATTGGCAATTTGTCATGGAGAGGGAAATACTGTATAGCTAAAAACAAATACTGAGTCCAAGTTTTAAAGATATTCTCATGTATTTTATTTACAGATAATTGCTCAGTCTAAAACAAAGCAAGACACCATGCAGTACCTCAATACTCTGAAAACAGACTTGCATGAAAAGAAAGCAAAAAATCTGGATTTGATGCAAAGGATGCAGAAAATTGCCCCATCTGGTGATGGTAGCATGCTAGAGGAGGAAAACGCACGTTTGCGTGAAACACTGAAAACTGTTCAGGGGGAATTAAAGGTATAGTATTTCTAATCACTAGTAAAAAAGAAGTCCTACCTAGACCCTGCTTGTGCTAGCCTTTATGGGCAGTGCATGGGTTAATATGTCATCAATGGTTATAGGTTGTTCACTTTTCCTGACCCTACACCATAGATGGCCTCAACACTCATGTTAGTGAAATCTTATGCTAATCCATTTATATTATACAGAATAGTTGTTTACTGGCATGTATTCCCTCCCGTTCCTAATAGAAGCTACATTTAATTTTGCTTGGAACTTAAAATATAAATGTGGGTTGGGTAAGAGTATGGGATTCTGGAGAGTAGTGCAGCAAGAGAACATAAAACACACCAGATTTCAGTGTTCTGAGCAACAATCCTTAGGGTTTGTTCACATATTGTGCATTTTTCTTTGTGTGTGTTTTTGCATTATTTTCTGCAAATGCCACAATGGTGGTCTGCTCTTTCTGGCTGGAATACATCATCTCAATCCAACTCTGAAGACCTCATGTGTATGTGCAGTACACCCATGAAGCTCGTTTTATTACATGTGCTGGATGCAGATGGACCTGCTTGGGAGAACGCGTCTCCGCTGGAGGGATGTCTATGATACCAAAGAGAAACTACCTCCATAAGATAAAGCTATACTGATTTTGTGTTTCTGCATTTTATGTTCAGTAACATCATGAGCTCCTGTGAATTAGTAGTGGTTGTTTAATGTGGTAAAAGATCTTGACATGGTTCCTTTAAAGGGAATCTGTCAGCAGGATGATGCTATGTAATCTGAAGACAGCATGCTGTAGGGACTGAAACACCGATTTACAGCTATGCCTCTCTTATCATGCTCCATGGTTTTGTTTGCTTGCAATGATTGTTTACCAGTACGTCCATCATAACGGCACGATAGGAGTTAAGTCCTCTGTTCCTCTAGGGACAGGAAACACATGAGAGGTTAAAAGCCCCCCCCCCCCCCCCCCATCACACCCTCAGTGTTTTTCCTGTCCCTAGCAGGACAGGACACTATGGAGAGGTTCTCCGAAGATAAGAAGTTACCTGAGAGCCAGGGAGATTGGGGGGGTCTGAGAACTCTCCCCTTATTTCGGTCCAGAGGCTCCCTGCTGATACCCCTTTGCGGGGTCCCTCAGCCAGAATACCGCCGCTTGCCGCTGTATCCCCGGGACAGGGGGCTCTGAGCGTTGCGCTATCCCACCGGCTGAATGGCCGGCGTGCACTCCACGGAGGAGCATGGTGCATGGCTTCCGGCGGGAGGCGGAGTCATCAGAGCGAACATCCGCTTTGGGGCCGGCGTGCGTTCCAGGGTGGAGCGCACACCGCTTCTCCTTCCGGCATTGAGAAGAAAGGCTTCGGCACCAAGAACGCACCGGTGCCAGGAGGCAGTGGTGAGCCTCCAGGGCATTAAGAATAGCGATCATCGTTGGGGGCGTGGCTACCACCTGGATCAGGTAAGACCCTATAAAAGGGTACACCTCAGCCACACACACACTGACACCATGGAAGCTAATCCTTCACGGTCAGAAGCCCCTTCAGAGTCCCTGGGCAGTGTGAGTACAGCCTTAGGCCCTTCTCTGGATAAATCAGAGTATTCTAGGACAGGTTTTTATAGTAAATCTCCGGTGTGCTTTTATATTTTTTTATGGATTAGGAGAGGGGAACCCAGAGGTCTGGATCTTTTTCCAAAAAATCAAGACGATGTGTAGACTGTAATACGAAGCTTCAGGACTCATATAAAAAGCGGCTGTGTAAAAAATGTATAGCCGAGGTCCTAAAGGAAGAAAAAATGTCCTTTTTGACGGATATAAAATCTATGATACGTGAGGAGGTCCAGAGTACAGTCTCGAGCCTCATGCCTTCCCGTACACAGCCGTCACCCCAAATAGTTCAACCCTCTCCTCGCCAGAAAAGATCTAGGTGGGAGATGGAAGAGGTGTCTGAGGAAGGAGAATATTCAGACTCCGCATCAGAGCACAGTCTAGAAGAGGATGAGGATCGCTTCTCTCAGTTACCCTCACAAGAGAGAAAGAAATATGTCTTCTCTACGGAACATACGGATGAAGTTTTAAAGTCCGTCAGGCGTACTATGAACTTGGAGGACACTCAGGTCTCCCACTCCAGACAAGATGAAATGTTCACAGGTCTGAGAACTCAGAGAAATAAAGTGTTCCCTGTAAATGAGCATTTAAAATCAATGATTATGGAGGAATGGGAAGAAGTGGAGAAAAGACTCATTGTGCCAAGAGACTTTAAATCCCGTCTTCCTTTCAATCCGGAGGACATCAAACTTTGGGAGGAAATCCCTAAAATAGATGTTCCAATAGCGAAAGTGGCTAAGAAAACATCCATCCCCTTTGAGGATTCTTCTTGCCTCAAGGACGCAATGGATAGGAAGGCAGAGAGCATGCTCAAGAGGAGTTGGGAGGCCTCAGCAGCCATAATTAAGTCAAATATCGCTGCCACTTCAGTGGCAAGATCCATGTGCCTTTGGTTGGACGAGCTGTCAGATCAAATTAGATCGGACTCCCCTGTAGAGATGCTATCAGACTCTCTTCCCATGTTAAAGCTGGCAACGCAATTCATGGCTGATGCCTCGGCCGAATCGGTCAGATTCGCAGCTAGATGTAGCGTATTATCTAATACAGCTAGACGGGCGATATGGCTAAAGACGTGGTCGGGGGATAGCCACTCAAAGAATAAACTGTGCTCAATTCCCTTTTCGGGTGCTCGGGTCTTTGGTCCAGTGTTGGACGAGATCCTAGAAAGAGCATCCGACAAGAAAAAAGGATTTCCCGAGGATAGGGTTAAAAGATACCGGCCCTTTCGTGGACCCCTTCGATCCCCTAAACGTGATTACAGGGGTAAGGGTAAGACGGGGAGATGGTCTTACAGGAAGGGAGGAAAGGACAGAGCAAATCAGGTCGCCTTTGGAGCCCCAGCTAGACCATGACGCCATTGGAGTAGGGGGCAGGCTTCTTTTCTTTCAGGACAAGTGGGCGTCCATTACAAAAAATCAATGGATTCTACGTTCCTTAGGGGAAGGTTTCAAAATAGACTTGTCCCATGCCCCCCCTCGTCGTTTCCAAATCACTCGTCCTCGCTCCCCCATAGATCTCAAAAGTCTATGGCAGGATATATTAGTCCTTCAATCCCTACACGTGGTGAAACAGGTCCCCCCTTCAGAGCAGGGTTTAGGCCATTATTCCTCCCTCTTCTCGGTGTTAAAACCCTTGGGCAAACGCCGTACGGTTATAAACCTCAAGCCCTTAAACCAGTGGGTGGAATACAAAAGGTTTAAAATGGAAACTATAAAAACCAGCATTCCATTGATAGAGAAGGGATCGGTAATGTGCACCCTAGACCTCAAGGATGCATATTACCATGTTCCAATTCACCCAAGTCACCAGCAATACCTAAGGTTCGCTCTAGAGCAGGGGGACACAGTACACCACTTTCAATTCACTTGCCTACCCTTCGGTCTGTCCTCGGCCCCCCGAATATTCACAAAGGTTATGACAGAAGTAGCGGCCTTCTTAAGAACACAGGGGATTATAATCATCCCTTACCTGGACGATATATTGTTGGTGGCAGAGTCAGAGTCTCTCCTTCTCAGACAACAGGAGCATACGATCGAAACCCTGGAATATTTGGGGTGGAACATCAATTGGGAAAAATCAAGCCTCCATCCAAGTACTACAAAAGTATTTCTAGGGGTACTCTTAGATTCCAGTCTTCAAAAGTCCTCCTTGCCCCAGGAGAAAAGAGAAAAAATAAAACTGGAAATTTACTACTTCGAGAAACGGAAGACCACCTCAATCAGATACGACATGCGGATTTTAGGACTGATGACCTCATGCATTCCGAGCGTGAAATGGGCACAGGCCCGTTCAAGGCCGTTACAGAAGTCGATCCTGTCAGTTTGGAACAGACGACCATCGGGGTTAGACAAGAAAATGAGACTGTCAAGAGAGTTAAAAAACTCCCTTTCCTGGTGGACAGACCCTTCAAACTTAGAAAATGCAGTAGACTGGATCCTTCTTCCTTCAATCCAGATCCATACCCATGCCAGCCAAAAAGGCTGGGGAGCAAGCATAGGAAACAGATATCTACAAGGGATGTGGCCCAAAGAGATGCAACACAGGTCGTCAAATTTCAGGGAGCTAAAGGCGGTCTGGGAGACTTCAAAGATGTCAGCATTTGCTCAGAGGAAATCATGTAAAAATTTTCTCAGACAACTGCACCACCATCGCTTTTCTTCGTCGACAAGGAGGTCCAAGAGGGAAATGGTTACAATCCTTGGTGTCAAGAATTTTCCACTGGGCGGAGAGAAATGTCCTTTCAATATCGGCTATTCATCTAAGGGGGTCCGAAAATGTGGTAGCAGACTTTCTCAGCAGAGCAAGAGTTGGGCCCTCAGATTGGGAGCTGAATCCGGAGGTGTTTCATCAAATCATACAACGATAGGGCACCCCGTTCATGGACCTGTTCGCAACAAGAAAAAACAGGAAGCTGCAGTGCTTTTTTTCCTTGCACCCAGCCGACAGCCCAGAAGGAATAGATGCCCTTTCTCAATCATGGGGGACAAAACTGGTGTACGCCTTTACTCCAGTCCCTCTCATCTCAAGAGTACTAAGGAAAATCCAACAGGAGAGGGGAGCTCTTATTCTGATAGCGCCCTACTGGCCCAAAAAGAGCGGTGGATCTCTCATTCAGACTCCCAGCCAGGAGAGATCTTCTATTGCATGGTCCCTTGTTACATCCGAACATCCAATTCCTCCAATTGACAGCATGGAACCTGAGAGGCGGATCCTAGCCTCTAACGGCCTTTCCCATCGGGTAATTACAACTCTACAAGCCTGTAGGAAACCAGTAATGTCAGCCATCTATACTAGGATTTGGAAAACAGTTCTGTAGCTTTGCAGGTCAGTCTGTGGGAAATTCGGATCCAACTGGCACCTTAGTCACTGAAACGCGAGATATCTGAAGGTGTTTAGGGACTTCTATGGTGATCTATATAATTCGAAGTTAAGTAATACGGGAGATGACATAGACCAATTCTTGAGGGGAACCCAGATATCTAAACTTAGTGAACAGGCTAGGGATAGCTTGGAAGGCCCCCTGACGGCGGAGGAGATGGAGGAGGCTCTGGCTTCAATGGCAAATAATAAAGCCCCAGGAGCAGATGGCCTTCCAACAGAATTTTATAAACATCTTAGAGATATACTATTGCCAAAATTGAAGGATGTGTTTCTGGAGGTGGGAGAATTACCGGAGTCAATGCGGGAGGCTACAGTAGTGCTTTTGCCCAAGGCAGATAAGGACCGGACACAGCCAGATTCGTATAGACCCATATCTCTACTACCAGCTGATATTAAAATCTTAGCTAAAGTATTGGCTAACCGATTAAGCCGTGTAGTTTCTAGTATTATACACTCAGATCAGTCAGGTTTTATGCCTGATAGATCAACGGCCATTAACTTGAGGCGATTATTTGTTAACATGCAATTGGCCGCTGACAATGTTGGGCATAGAGTTGTAGTCTCACTGGACACACGAAAAGCCTTTGATAGTGTGGAGTGGAGCTATCTCTGGCGAGTTCTCCAGCTGATGGGATTTGGTCCGGTTTTTGTGGCCTGGGTAAAGTTATTGTATACGCGCCCTGTAGCTAGAATAAGAGTAAATGGGGAACGATCAGATAAATTTGATTTGACAAGAGGAACCAGGCAGGGCTGCCCCCTCTCCCCGCTGTTATTTGACCTGGCTATAGAGCCATTGGCTTCTGTAATGAGACAGTCAGACGTGGTAAAGGGATTTCGGTATGGAATGGTTGAGGAGAAGATATCGTTGTACGCAGATGATATTTTATTATTATTACAGGACCCTCAAGTTTCATTACATGGCGCAATAGCTGTCATCAATAGATTTGGCCTGTTATCTGGGTTACAAATTAATTGGGATAAATCTCATATTATGGAAATGGATACCCTGGATGGCTTAGATGTTGAACAGGTGGAACGTACACAACTTAAATTAGTACGAGAGTTTAAATATCTTGGAATTACAATATCACTACCAGTGAAGGAGTACCTTCAGTTGATTGTATACCCGATAATTGGGAAATTAAAAGATAAAGCATCTACGTGGAGCAAAATGCGCCTCTCGGTGGTGGGACACACCAATCTTCTTAAAATGGTGCTGATGCCCAAATTGCTATATGTTTTACATAACTCCCCTGTGTGGATCCCTCGGTCGGTGTTCCAGCGTATTAATTCAAAATTCTGGTTTGGGGTGGAGGACAACCCAGGATTAAGCTGGAGACTCTCCAGAGGCCGAAAGAAGAGGGGGGGGTCTCGCCTTACCAAACCCGTGGATATACTTCTTGGCAGCACAGTCCCAGCATATTAGAGGGTGGGCACTGAAGGCGGTGAAGGGAACTATCCAGGCGGTTTTGGAAGCTCATCTTAAAAAGAGTCCATTGGTGGTGGGCCTAGAGTCGGGACTTTTTGGGAAGATAGGCAGGTCATTTCATTTATTAGACAGACACAGTTATCAGTATACACAGGTTAAAGATGCGTTTATTAAGCAAAGGAAAATCAAGAACCTGTCTGTTCAAAAGGATATTGTTATTGACTATATTTGTATGGGGGGATGTACAGCAGGCGTCATATCTAGGGTGTATGCTGATCTGCTTCACACCTTTCTATTGAAATATCCTGTTTTGGCGAGGGAGAGGTGGGAAGCAGATGTTGGCACCATTGAAGATGACAGGTGGGAATCCATTTTGGAATATATTCCTAAGTTGTCTCTAAATGAACCTGCCAGAATGTCCCAGTTACTTCTTGTACATAGAGCATATAGATCACCCGATTTTTTGTTCAGGATAGGGGTACGGGAGAATTTGGATTGCCCAAGATGTGGGTCAGAAAATGCTGATATGTTATGTGGAGTTGCCCAAGGCTTGCAAACTATTGGTCTGCAGTAACAGGCCTAATTGAAGGACGATATCACTGTATAATTCCTAGGGATCCGGTAGTTTGCTTGCTGGGATATGTGGAAGAACTTGTGGGGAATGATGTCACAAAACTGGCAATTGCCAGACTCTTATATGCAGCTAGGAAAATAATAGCTAGGTATTGGGTGCGACCGGAGCCTCCCTCTAGACAGGAGTATATAAGGCAGGTGGAGTATGTGGTACGAATGGAGGAAAAAATTTATTTAAAAAGGAAAAACGCCAAACTCAGTGACAACCTATGGGCACCATGAAAGGTGTGTTAATGTTAATGCTTTTGGAGGAAAGAATCCGATGACTACATTGCATTATAAAATACATTGTAATGATTATAAGATGTTGAAACATATGTTATATAACGATAAGGGTTTATTGTCGTCCGTAAAAGGGGAGGGAGGGTGGGCGAGGGGTTCTTTTCGATAATAAGAAAATGTGAAATTATTGTACTGAAGATGTATTTTATTATTCTATCTATAAATGAATAAAAATGTATCTGATTAAAAAAATATATATTTTCTGAGTCGGTCCATTTTATACCGACTCCACGACCCCGACTCCACAGCCCTGGCAGCAGCTAAGACATGAGCGTAACCTCTTAACCGATGAACAAGTTAGGAAGACTAACCAATTAAATGAGCTGGAAACTGAGCTCCGACAACTGCAAGAGAAGATGTGTCTCAGTGAGGCCTCCACCAAACAAATGAAGGCTGATAACGTTGCAGTACTCGAGCAGCTGCAGCGGTGTGAACTGGACGTGCCGTCTCTTCGCCAAGAACAGGAGCAGTTGCTCCAGAGAGTGCGAAGTGAAAAGGAAAATATATATGGCAGCTTGCAAGATCAAGAAAAAGCAGTTAGTATACCAGCCATCCAAGTTACTACCTCAGTAGTAGAAAATGATCATCTACCATAAATGGATTAAATATGCAATGTTATTTCTTCACTTTTATGAATTAAATTGAAAAGTTCACTGGTTGTATATGGAAATTAAGTGAACCTACTAGATATAAGTTATCGAAATTTTACACATTTTTAAATTTGAAATGTTGAAACTTAAATGTAGCTTTGATTTAAAAAAAAAAAAAAGTTGCTGGGTTGAGGTATCCCCCATTGAGTGCCCACTCTTAAAGAGGACCATTCACCAGCTTGAGTATGTTAAACTAGCCACATCTTGGCATACTGGCTGCAGAGCTGACTAAAACTTAGATTTTAGCCGCTTCCCGACCGCCCACTGTAGATAAACGTCCGCTCTGCCTGGGCAAAATTTCAGATTTTTTCAAAATAAAGTGATATCGAAGAAATTTTACCACGATCATGAAGTACAATATGTCACGAAAAAACAATCTCAGAATCAGGGGAATCCGTTGAAGCGTTCCAGAGTAATTACTTCATAAAGTGACAGTGGTCAGAATTGAAAAAATTGGCCCGGTCACGAAGGCAAAAACAGGCTCTGGCGCGAAGTGGTTAATTTCTCCTCTCCATTGCGGAGATAGTCTTGTAAAGTTTTCAGGTTATAATTTGTTATAGAGATTTGTCTCTGAGGGCGTGTTCTTTTCTCCCCTGCACAACACTGCCTGATTTACGATTGGTCAACATCAAGCAGTGGAAGAAGTACACGCCCCCCAGAGACATCTGTGGTAATGCCCAGAGGGAGATGATACAAATTGGGTCCTCCTTAAGTCTTTGCTTTGACCTATTTCTGTGTTTTGCTTGTAGTAGCTTTTTTGAATATAAAAAAAACCCTAAATTACATTTCCATAAGTCCACATGCTAATAGTGTGTTCCTTTACAAACGCACTCATTTTAAAACTATGTAAACATGACCTTATGTGGTTGAGTTCGTGCACAATTTCTGCAATGTAGAGAGGAAAGAAATGAAGACTTTTGTGAATTGAGGGAGGCTATACCACATGGTTAAACTGACTCTCGTGCCTTTTCCTCTAAAATCCCAGTTTCTCAGGTGTAAAGACGCAATGTTAACTCTTGTTTGTTGTTAGGTTGCACAGGTACAAGATGAATTGATAACCTCTCAGACAAAACTCCAAACTGTGACAAAGGAGCGTGATGAGAGCCATGCGCATCTACTTGAGAAGGTCAATGAAGTAAAAGAAAGGTTACAGGAAATCTCTTCTTTGCAAGAGCAAATACAGCAACTGCATGAGGTAATCTAACACAAGGAACCTGACATGTTGAAGATGCTATAGAACCTGGAGGAACTGGAGGAATGATTCAGCATTTTTGTGTGGAAAGTTTCAGTAAACCTTGCATTTTATTCATTGAAATCCCTGGTGTTTGTAGGGATGGTGTCCAATGGGCGGTCCTATTCAGTGATTGACAGCAAACTCTGCATGTACAGTCATACAGGGAAGACTGTCAATCACTGAATAGGACCACCCATTGGACTCATCCCTACAAACACCAGGGATTTAAATGAATTAAATGCGAGTTATACTGAATCTTTTCCTACAAACCTATATATCATTCTGCTCCGCTTCATACCATGCTGTCTATAGAGCGGACTGAATGTATAATATGACAGGTTCACTTAAATTTTTATGCTTTTAAACAGGTATTTCATCTAATATACTCAGGACATCCTATCAGTATGTCATATCACTTTATTATCTGTGGAAGTACAACGTCTGGGATCTTGCTGATCCTGGGGAAGATGAGACTTCAGTGGTGCGGTTTCCCTGCACAGGGTGACCAGGGCGCTGCTCTGCAGGCAAAGACTGAAGGAGCCCCCCGTGTTGAATCTGCATTGTGGCTTCTTCATATTTGAGATTGTTGGGTTTCCCAGAGACTTCACTCTCATGATCATATAGTAATTGCATACAATAACAGTGTGCCACCATTTCTTCAGGTTGGAATACCCCATTATAGGTTTGTTTTTAAATTGTATATGTTTGCAGGACAGTGATTCCTAAATTACTGAGATTTGTTAGAATGACCACATGTAATCTATAATGTTGGATTGTGTTTCTTATGCTGAATGTTTAATGCTTTTAATCCAGAAGGTGGAAGCAGAGCAGAGGAAGAACTTTGACTTGTTAGAAGAGGTGGATTTCCTGGAGAAAAAAGTCAGAGCTCTGCATCAAATGCAAAATGAGCCTGTGCAAGAAGAGGATGAACTAGCTGAGCGTACTGAAATTCTGGAAGGAAAGAATCAAGAGTGGAAGGTAATAGAACTGGTCAGGTTGTAAGACATTACTTGCTGTGAGTTGGCTGAATTAAATGTTACAATTTTATCTCTAATTTATTTTATTTTTCATTTTTTTTAAGGATCTCATGGGTAAAATTTACACAGTTTATTCAGATCATCACAGCTCACTGAGTAACATCTGTTGCGAACTCCAAAGTATGACCCAAACTCAAAATCAATCCATGAGCGCTATAAAAGAATCCCTCTCATCAACTTCCTCTAGGACGTTTGGAAATCTACAAACTGAACATGTCAAGCTAAATTCTCAAATGCAAATGCTGCTCAATAAGTTTAAGGTATAGTTCTGGTCTGCAATGATTTAAGGGTTGTGCTATGCCAGTCTCGGGAGGCATGGGTTTTGTTATGCCAGTCTCGGGAGATACGGATTTTCCTTGAAGAGATTCAGCTAACACAGATATGGATTTTTTTTTTTTGCAAAATTCCCTGGGGAAAAGCATTTTGTTTGTGCATTATTCACAGGCAGTCCAGATAGTAGGTTCTATAAAGTCACATCCAGCTTTTACACTGCTGGAATATGTAGGTTACACACTGATCAGCTAAATAAAGTTGGCCTAAAGATAGTTTTTGGTAACTTTTCTTTTATTTCTTTCCCGTAGGGTCTATATAAGAACGCCGCTGTCGAGGAAACACATTACAGTTCAGTCAAAGACTTTGAGAATGAATTATGTGTTCTGCAAAAGAAAAACGATCAGCTCCTTCTACAGTTCCAATCGCTTGAACAATGTGGCTCAAAATGGTCAGATACTTTGGCGGAGGAGCTCAAGGACTGCGAAATTGAATTTATAACTGAACTGATATATAAGAAAGACGATGTGATAAAGGTGCGTATGCCACTTGACTACTTTTTACAAGTTTCGCTTGGCCACGTTGGGATATTTAATAGTTAATTATTTCCATGTCTAGAATGTTGAAGATGGCTTTTCTGAAGTCAAGGTGCTTCTAAACGGTATGGAAAATGAGCTTAAACAAGAACTGAAATGCAAAGAAGAATTTATTGAATGGCTAAGTGAATTTCAAGGCTTACATTTTGATACCAAAAAGCTCAACGACGGCGTACTTCAAGAGAACAGGCGGATTACTGGAGTAATTCAGAATTTAACCAAGAAACTGAAGGTAAATCTGAATTTTACTAAAATTATCTTTCCAAATATATATATTTTGTAGGGATTCCTCACAAGTCTTCACAAACAAGAAGCAGCCTTTCCTTGGCACAAAGGTGAAAATAAAACAGTCCTCTGTTCAACAGACACAGACTCCCCTCTTTAACGCACAGGCAGACTCTCCCCAGCAGACTCCATATAAAGCCGGAGACACAGTAGCGTATGGCATTGGAGGCGATAAGCTAATGACCCTCGGCTCCTGCTCTGCTGCAAGTGTGAATCGAGTGTCCGTGCTCTGTGCTCCGATCCTCTCGCATTTGAGGATCGCAGCACAGCTGCGGAGGAGGCTGAGAAATTAATTTCTCCATCTCCTCTGTTGCTGGCGTCCGCGGGAATCGCCCTGCATTTGTGGGGGAGGGGGTATGCAGTGCGATGTTTCACACCTACCCATAGACTTGTATGGGTGCGTGCGATCTGACTTGCGGTTGCAGTCTCAGCATGCTGCGATTGTTTTCGCATGCCGTATCTGCATGAGAAATAATCGTAGATGTGTGAGCTGCACTATAGGGTAACATTGGGGCGAGTGTAATCCGATTATTATTATTTATTTTATTTTTATATCTGATTGCACTCGTTGCATTGTAAGTGGAAGCGAACCCTAACACAAGTTTTTTTTTTTTTTATTATTATTATTTTTCCTCCTTCAACACAAAGTCCCCAATGAGGCTGTGTGTGCTGCCTTAAATAGCCAGTTCCAAATCCTGGAATTGGAGATACTGGAACAGCCAATCCCTCCCGGCTTTAATGGCCTCTCCTAAAACCTGGACCCATTAAAAACTCCTCTTGGCACAATACGTGCTGCAGCCTGCTTCTTTGGGTCCTACATCACCAAAGCTTGGCACCTCAGAGCCTTCATTGGGGTACACAGGAGATCGTGGGTGTATGCTGCTGCCACAGGGAGGCTGAATTTGGGCAGAAAAAGTTAGTTCCGCAGCAGCAGAATTCAGCCACCAACTGGCACAAAGCTAATCCGTTGGTGAGAAAGCAGTAGAAGAAGCAGCGAGTGAAACAAATTCAAACAAGCACAACAAGGGAGGATGCAGTGTCTCCCAATGAAGTTTCCGAGAAATTTTACAGTGGGTACCAAAAATCCTCTTTTATCTATCCCTTCACTGGGGGACACAGGAGACCATAGGACTTCCTAAAGCAGTCCCAAGGGTCTAAAAAAGAACACTCAGAACCATCTAATACTGAGCGACTGCCGCTAACCAAACCTTCATACCCAAGCTCACGTTAGCCGAGGCATAGGTATAGATTTTGGTCTTTCTTAAATACCTTTGCAAGGTTCTACAGTTAACAGCCTTGCAGAGCTGCAATGCAGAGGCTTGACGGCAAGCAGCCCAGGAAGCCCCCGCTGCACGGATAGAGTGGGCCTTTACCCCAGATGGAGGCTACACGTATTTTGTGCTTAATACGCTTCCAGGATGGCAGAGAGGATCCAATGAGCGATGGTGGCTATAGAGGGAGGAATCCCTCTGCTGTCACCCTCAGGAATCACAAACAAGGAATCTGAGTGTCTGAAAGATGCTGTTCTGGAAAGATGGACATGTAGAGCTTTAACCCGATCCAATTTGTGGGGGGACTCTTCCCAAGGATGCACTGGGGATGGACAGAAGGATGATAGGACGATGTCCTCATTAAGGTAGAAGGGAGAAGACCACCTTGGGGAGAAAGCTGGGAACAGGTTTCTCACTACTGTGTCCTGATGGAGGACAAGGAAGTGTGAACAGCAGGATGAGGCCGCTAGATCAGAGAAGCACCTGATGGAGGTTATCCCCACGAGGAAGGCAACCTTCCAGGAGAGCGAAATATCCCAAAGGGGGGGACCCTTGAAGTGCGTTCAGGACCAGATTGAGGTCCCAAGTATCCACACAAGGACAATGGGGAGGAACCGAATAAGCGACTCCCTGCAAGAAGGTCTTGACCTGGGAGCATGAAGCCGGATTCCTCTGGATTAGGATAGAAAGTACAGAGACCTGACGCTAAAGGGATCTGAGAGACAGACCTAAATGAAGCAAGCGAGAAGGACATGGGGGTTGTCTTTGCACCAGCGAAAAGGGAGGAATCTGGCTTCCTTGCGTTAATCATTGTCTGAAGAAACGGTCATCTCTTAGGTCAGCTGCTTCAACAGCCATGCAGTTAAATTGAGGGAGGGTGAATTCTGGTGGAAGAGGGGTCCCTGGAATGAAGGTCTGGATGATCTGGTAGCTTCCACGGGGCATCTGCGATGAGGTTAACCACTTCTGCGTACCAAACTCTTCTGGGCTAGTCAGGAGCCATGAGGATGACTGGTACCCCTTCCGCTTTGATCTTCTTGATGAGCCTGGGATTCAGTGGCAGGGGTGGAAATGGATACACAAGGCTTAACTGGCCACAGAAGAACCAGGGCATCGGAGCCGATCGCGAGAGGGTTGACAGACCTGGACACAAAACAAAGGACCTTGTTGTTCACACTGGATGCCATCTGGTCGATGTCGGGTGTGCCCCACCTTTTGACAGATCTGCCTGAAAACCGATGGGTTCAGGGACCACTTGCCCGAGGAGATGCCCTTGTGGCTTAGAAACACGGCGGCCCAGGAATGTGTACTGCTGCGATCGTTGGCACTTTTTGTTCTGCCCACGCCAGAATACGAGAGACCTCGGACAGGATTGATCTGCTTCAAGTTCCGCCCTGATGATTGATGTACGCGATGGCCTTGGTACTGTCGGACTGGATGTGCGCCGGGCGGCCCACTAGGCAGGGCTGTGGAGCCGGTAAGCCAAACCTCCGACTCCTCAATTTCCATGACACCAACTCCGACTATGACTCCCTCATACATGGCTCATGTTCAAGTGACAAATTTACTGTAGCACAGATTCATCTCAGCTAAAAGTCTAGCCCCTTAGATCAGGAAAAGGAAAGACATTTATAGGACATTTCATAATTTTCCCAAATTCTTATGAAAAAAATATTCCCCACAAACTGCATTGAACTACTGTACTCAATTTATTATATATTTTTAGGAGTTTAGTCGGTCCATTTTATACGGACTCCAACTCCACCAAAGTGGACACCGACTCAGACTCGACAGCCCTGCCACTAGGAGATCCTGCCCGTGCAGGAGAGCAAGATAGATGTCCCGCAGTTCCAGGATGTTGATGGGAAGTGAGGACTCCTGAGCTTTCCAGTGGCCCTGCTCTGTTAACTGATGAAACACTGCCCCCCCACTCAAGCAGTCTGGTGTCTGTCGTGATGATCTGCCAATTTAAAGGGAGAAATGACTTCCTACGGTAAGTGAGGGACTGTCTTACTGACAGAGAAAGGAGGTTAAGGCGCGTGTTGGGAGTGCACGTTGAAGGGAGCGAGAGTGGAACTGCGCAAAAGGCATCGCTTCTATTGAGGCGATCAATATGCCCAGCACGCTTATGCAGACCCGAAGTGGACATGACGATGGGCATCTGAGGGAGCGAATCGCAAGAAGAAAGGAGGAAACAGTTTCTTCATGGAGGAAAACTCTCGCACGGGGAGTATCGAAAATCGTGCTCAGAAAAACTAGGCATTGGGTGGGGATCAGAGACTACTTCACCCTGTTGATGAGCCAGCCAAGGCGAGAAAGCGTGTAGAGTCAGCTGCAAGTTCTCGGGACGGGACCTTGATCCGAAGGTCGTCCAGGTAAAAGATGACTAGGATTCACTTGGGACGAAAAAGGTCTATGACTGCCACCATGACTTTCGTGAAGACCCTGGGCCTAGAGGCTAGGCCTAAGGGGAGCGCCGTGAATTGGAAGCGAGAATCCTGAACTTTGAAACTGTGGAATCTTTGGTGTGAAGCCCGGGGAGATTGAGAGTGGGGGAGCCCAGGGGAACTCCCAGCTAGACAAACCTGAACCCCACATAGGGGGGAGGGATGAGGGTCCCTTAGGGGAAGGCTCAGGGAGTCTGTTGTAATACTGTGCCCTAGGGAAGTTGAGCCCAGGAACCCCACCCCCCGGGGCTGGAGTTGGTGGCAAGGACTGGCCGCTCTGCGACCCTCTTGATGTGTTGTGGGTGGGGGTGGTGGGGTCCTGACGTGTAGACTTGAGAGGCTACAATGTGGATCAGACCAAACTGTTTTCTTTGTTGCCCATAGTCACAAGCTGAATTTGAATTAGAAAGGGGAAAAGATTAATACAACACAAGAAAGCTCTAAGGTAGAAACTGGTATAGAGAGATGGATGGAGAGCTAGAGATATAGACTGACAATAATAATCACTTACACTTTGGCATTCCTCATCTCCAAAGTGTAATGACCTTACGACCCCACATATCAATACTAAAACCTGTCCCCTAAATAAAAAATGTTGGCTTTGTGAACTAAAAAATAAGTTATGATTCTTGGTGAATTTGCGTTTGTTTATTTTTGCTTTTTTTTCCCCTTCCTTTCTTCCAAATTGGAAAGCTGTTAAAGTTAACTAGTTGCCAATGAATGGTGATGAATATGCTAGTCTTAAGTGCTAGGAAGTTGCCACATCATGATGAGCATACTTGTCATGCTAAAGGCACCGTCAGTGCTAGCCCATACAATCAAAAAGGGTAGGCAACCACATACACAGTAGCAATCCTGCTTAATGGTGGTGAAAATGTCAAATTTAAAAAGTTTTGTATGAAATAAAATACTTGATCTATTACCTCCCACCGCCAATGAATAAATCTTTCTTTAAATGGGGCTTATGACACAATATACACATAATGTATCACAGACCGAACACTGTACAAAAGATCATTTAGCTTTTTTGCCAAAATTTTGCATAATTTATGATCAATGTGGAAGTACTAAATGCGGCACTTCTCGAGTAGTGGGAGGAAGATATTGACCCCATTGAGGAGGGCCACTTGCAGGAAATTTTAACGTACCACAACATTCTTTGAAGCTCACAGGTTATTGCACTTTTATCTATTACATCAGGCATACAACTCCTCTCCCCCACCCCCAAATTTTATTTAGGGCTGTATCTGTATTCGCTGTGTCCCAAGTGCACAGAAGACAGACATCTTACATAGGTTATGGCCATGTGTGAACATGGAGACCTTATGGAGAGGGGTGCTGGCTATAGAAAGCAGCTTTCTCGGTCAAGGTAACCTCTTCTCCCTTCTAATATGTCCTGGGATAGAGGAGCATAAACATGTGGGCTAGAGCAGCTTTACATGGCAAGGAAACTAATTGCACAGCACTGGCTCAGACTGCACTGACAACTTCAGAATTTGTTAATAAAACATATTGGCAATTTGTCATGGAGAGGGAAATACTGTATAGCTAAAAACAAATACTGAGTCCAAGTTTTAAAGAAATTCTCATGTATTTTATTTACAGATAATTGCTCAGTCTAAAACAAAGCAAGACACCATGCAGTACCTCAATACTCTGAAAACAGACTTGCATGAAAAGAAAGCAAAAAATCTGGATTTGATGCAAAGGATGCAGAAAATTGCCCCATCTGGTGATTGTAGCATGCTAGAGGAGGAAAACGCACGTTTGCGTGAAACACTGAAAACTGTTCAGGGGGAATTAAAGGTATAGTATTTCTAATCACTAGTAAAAAAGAAGTCCTACCTAGACCTTGCTTGTGCTAGCCTTTACTGGACAGTGCATGGGTTAATATGTCATCAATGGTTATAGGTTGTTCACTTTTCCTGACCCTACACCATAGATGGCCTCAACACTCATGTTAGTGAAATCTTATGCTAATCCATTTATATTATACAGAATAGTTGTATACTGGCATTTATTCCCTCCCGTTCCTAATAGAAGCTACATTTAATTTTGCTTGGAACTTAAAATATAAATGTGGGTTGGGTAGGAGTATGGGATTCTGGAGAGTAGTGCAGCAAGATAACATAAAACACAACAGATTTCAGTGTTCTGGGCAACAATCCTTAGGGTTTGTTCACACGTTGTGTTTTTTCCGTGGGGAAAATAAACTTCAATGTTTTATTGTACCAGCAAAGTGAGAGGATTTCTGAAATCTCATGCACATGCTGCTTTTTTTTGTCAACTTTCAATGTGTTTGCTGCGGTTTTCACCTATTTAAATGAATGAGAAGAAATGGGTGACAAATGCACTTGTATGCAGTGTTTTTCCTGCCATCACGCCAAACACTATGTTGTAAACATTTTTTAGTGTGTACGTCCCTCTCTAACTCTTTGGCATGTCATATTGGAAGCATTAGTTATCTGGTTTATTAAGCCGGTCGGCCACTTTTTCTTGTTGGAGCACATCTCTATTTATTCAGTATAGAGTATGTGCTTGGCATGCTATAAACGAGGTTATTAATGGTTGTCTAAGGAATGTTCAGCCATGCACTTGGACACGTAAATCATCAAGATCCACTGCTGCCAGCTTCCATTGCATTGCCAACCAATGACGTCCCAGATGTGCTCGATGAGAGACAAGTCTGGAGACGCTGCAGGCCATGGTAGCATGTTTAGGCCATTCTGGCTGCTCCAAGGAACACTAGATAAATACAGCCTGGCGTTGTATTGGAAAATTGGCCGTGCTGCAGGTTCTACGATTGACCCATTCTGTAATGCAAGTGATATTTGAAATCGGATTTACTATATCAAACCTATGGCATCTGTGTCTACACAAACCATCAGGAGGCGTTTGCACGACATTGGGCTACGAGCCATAAATCCAGCTATAGATGTACCATTGGCCTTAAGTCACTGCTCTCAGAGGCCATCATAGTGCAGAGCAAGACGGCAATGGAGGCTGAATGTATGTCTATCCTCTTCGGCGATGAGTCCTGCTTTTGCCCTTGACACAATGATAGCTGGAAATGAGTTAGGAGACTACAGGAGCAATGCCATGAAGGTGCTATGTTTTCCGCAATACCATGATTTTACCACCTTAGCAATATGAATGTTGAGTGTAGGTAGCAGGTAGTCCTCCCTATTTTTGAGCGGTCTGTAAAGTTTCAATTATCGTATTAAATTAGTATCAATTACACACAGATTCTTTCCATATGGCTACTTCTATAAGGTTACTAATTGAGTTTCCATTATATTTCACTCATTATAATTCAAATGAAGTGGTATTTCTAATTATCCTCTAATGTGGTTAACTATTTTGTAGAACTGCATTATTACACTAATCTTCATTCTGCTCACTTGCCTGTATAAGGAATCATAGGGACTTTGCATTGCGAGTGGTTCTTTTCCAGTGCATAGTTTACAAGTGTGGCAAACTAAATCATGCCTGCCAATAACATTTGTGGGTGCCCTAGAAATGATATTTTTTGTTGGGGTTTTACTGAAAATGCAGGGCCGGATCCAGGACTTAGAAAAGCAGCTGAGTGCAGTCGAAGCAGATGCAAAACAAAAAGAACAAAGGGCGCTACTGCTCGAAGACAAGCTGCGCTCCAACGTCGCAGAGTCAGAGCTTTATGAGCTGCAAGTTATTGTGAAAGAAAAAGAGCAGCTTCTCCAGGCAGTACAGAAGGAAATACAGATGCTCCGGGTAATATCTACATTACCGGAATGTATTTTAATAGCTGCTTTATTAACTATTGCTTAGCTGTATTGTTAGAGGTACAAATTATAAGCAAACTGATGAGCTCTAAGATTGGGCTCCTATAAGGAGAGTAAGACCTAGTTTTCCTTAGAGGTTGTCCACTACTTTTAACATTGATCCATGGGATAAGTCCTCAATGTCTGATCAGTGGGGGTGTAATATCCGGCACCTTCGCCAATCAGCCGTTCTCGGAGGCAGCTGAAAGTGCACAATTTACGAAGCTGCTCTATCTACTGATTGTGGCTGTACCAGTTCAATTTACCCTCAATACCCTCTGACGTGGGGGTGGAAGTGGCATTGTGCAGAGCACGGCTATGCTAATGCTTCAGTCACAAAATGCCGCATTAAAGAGAGAAATTGGACAGTACAAGAAAAAAGTCCATCAGCTTTCAAGGTATGGCTGCTATATCTCATGCTCCTTAATCTACCCGTTATAAGTCTGGTAGGAGTTGGGAACTTGTTCTCCAACCATGGATCAGAAGTGTTTCTAAACTGCACTAAAAAGATATCTCCTCCAATAACAGCAACAAAAACCAGCAGGTCCTTCTTAGAATGCATTATATACAAAGGCAGTGCCACAGGAAGAAGCACTAATACAACTGATATGGTCAGACTCCTGATGTGCACTTCCTTCTTTCAATAAGACTAAAGTTGTTGGCCATATCTATTTCAAACCCAATGATTTTGGTGGGATTGGTCGACCATCTAATATTTATGGGGTCCTCCAGACTCTACCTGTATGGCAGTGTCTTACTCCC
Source organism: Phyllobates terribilis (assembly GCF_046119375.1). Taxonomy (NCBI): domain Eukaryota; kingdom Metazoa; phylum Chordata; class Amphibia; order Anura; family Dendrobatidae; genus Phyllobates; species Phyllobates terribilis. The sequence goes on along the minus strand of NW_027362761.1, from coordinate 865,470,847 downwards.
CTCTTCCTCGTAAATGCATGGGCACTTAGCTGAGCTGTGTGAGAGAAGCCTGAAGAGATGGCCAACAATTATCTAATATTAATATGGAACTCCCAACTTTTTCCTGGCAGTAGATGTCAATGAAGATGATGATTGGGCATGTTGGATTTCATCTTTCCAATCGTTAGGTTCACTGGCAGATGAAGTGTCTGGCGGTGACTTTCACTGTGTGCAATTTCGTTTTTCTTTTTTTTTTTCCCATATTAAGATCCGCCAAGTTTCCCTGCCTATAGGGAAACAAGGTGGCCACCAACACCTCTAATTGGTCCAGTATATGACATGCAACCACGTTTCCACAAAGCTTCCACTTTATTTTACAATCACCCCACCCAACACTTTGTGTCAGCCATCTCCAGAACATACTAATATCCCCCACTCCTCCAATTCAGTCTGTTCTGCAGCAGAGCCGTATAAGTGCTACTTATTCAGCGGTCCATTCTCTAGACCTCAAAGCAGGGCTTATATTCCAGTATTTATTGTCTAGAGAAAATGGTCGTAAAGTCTCCCTGTCCTCCATTTAGTATTTATAGGAGAACTGCCAAAGGCTTTTTAAAAAGGCCCATTAATGTGAAATTGAGGTTTACTCTGTCACCTCATTGGGGGACACAGGACCTTGGGTATTATGCTGCTGTCCACTAGGAGGCGACACTATGCATAATCTGAAAAAGATTAACCGTGGCTCCTCCTCTGCAGTATACACCCCTGGACGGCATCAGCCTTCTCCAGTTTTTGCTTAGTGTCGCATAGGAGGCACACCTAAAAGTTTTACTCCGTTTTACAGATGAAGAAAAGTGGGTCTACTGCGAGACTCCTGGCATGGCTCCTTCATCGGCCCCTAATTACGGGGTGCACGATTGAAGTCGAGATGGCTATTCCCCATGTCGCTCCTTCCCCAGCCCCTCAGGTGCTGGTTCGAAGTCGAGACCCCCCTCCTTCCCCAATTCCTTTTGGTTTCTGGGTTGAGGTCAAGGCGAGGAAATAGCCCCCTGATGGTGACAGCCAACCTCCCTAATCCCTGCCTGGGGGTATTAGGTTGAAACGCATCAGGTAGGGCCTGTACAGGCATGAATCCAGGGACCCCAGCCCTGCTGCGGGCTTCTTTTGTGGCCCGGGGGGAGTGCAGGCAGGCATGACACAACAGAGGCACAGGCCTCCCTGCGCTCTGTTTCTGCGGCAGCACCAGCTCTATGGTGCCTCAGGGGGACTCTTCATATACCCCACCGCTATCCTGCCTTTAAATCCGGGGGTGTCCAGTTCAGATCCGGCCCCCTCCCGGACCTCCACGCCGGCCTGTAGTCCCTTTGGGCATCAGGCATCTAATTTAGGTCGCAGCTTCGGCCTAGCCGAAGTCGCCACCTGCTCTCCCCGGCCCGCCCCCCGGATGACAAATATTACACTCTACAGTGTGATAGAGGGGGTGGATCGAGACTGAAAGGGCACGATTTCACACAGTTCTGCTGCCCTTTTCAGCTCTCCGCCCCCCTTCTTTCTTAACTTTACTCCGGCGGTCATTATCTGTTGCAGGATAAGGGAAGAGCAGCCAGTCTCCGGGGGGCACAGAACTGTGGATCATCGGCGCTGGACTGGTGGTATAAGATCACAGCTGGAGTTCTACCTCGGCTGTGACTCCATTATCCTTATAGGCTCCTCTGCAAGCCACCCCTGTAGGGCCCTCTTATGCATAGCCACCCCAGTGCACTATGGCGGGCTCAAGGTCCAAGAGAACCAGGCAGGACTGCTATTATGCACTCTGTACAGCCTGCAGCAATACTGTCCCCAGTGGCAGCACGTACCCCCACTGCCAGGACTGCATCCAGACTACTGTGCCAGAGCCCAAGAAGCCCCTGCCAATGCTTCGGTGCCTAATGCCACGCCAGAATGGGTCACTCAGATGTAGCAATCTATGACGCAGTCTATAGATAACCTAACCTCCACATTGCTTCAGGCTCTGCAGAGTCATGCTTCGGCTATGAACGCTACCCAGCAAAGGGAAAGCTCGACTCAGGGACATGTCGACCCGGGCACATCCACGTCTAGGTCAGGACGCAAGCGGACCCACAGGTCACGTTCATCTGCGTCATCCCATAGCACACGGTTATACCCTTCTAGGGAGAGACACCGTAGTTCCAGGTCATCTAGACCGTCCCCTACCAGGGACAGACAATGCAGTTCTCCGCAGCGATCCCCGACCAGAGAAGGCCACCACCCCGCTAAACCCAGCAGGGGACGCCTTAGCGATACACAGGATTCGGAAGGAATCTGTGATTCCGACTCAGACAAGGAAACTGAAGGGTCCCTGACCCCAATCCCCCCCCCCCCTAGCAATACAGCGCTAGTTGAGGATGTAATCTCATCCATCGATCAGGTGCTGGACATTTCTGATCCTCCCCTGGAGGCACCACAACACAAGATTTCCTTTTGAAGCTGTTCTGAAGCCGCCTAAGGTCTTCTTTGACCACCCAGAGTTTAAGTCGATCCTTAAAAAGCAGTTCTCACAGCCTGAGAAGAAGTTTACCAATCGCAAATATCTGGAGGCGCGGTACCCCTTCCCACAGGAGGCCACCAAGCAATGGACAGATCCACCCGAAGTGGATCCCCCAGTCTCTAGGCTAGCTGCACAGTCACTCCTTTCACTGCCAGATAGCTCAACCCTCAGGGACGGAGCTGACAGGCAGGTAGAACGCATGGCTCGTTCAATTTTCGAGGCCGCAGGGGCCTCCCTGGCTCCCGCGTTCGCTTCAGTTTGGGCTGCCAAGGCCATCCTGGCTTAGGCCCAAAATTTACAAGCTGGCCTCCAAGTATCTGCTCCTGAGCTGTCGGACCAAGCAGTTCAAATAGCAGTTGTAGCAGATTACATGCTTCATGCAGCTCTGGATTCTGCAAGGGGTGCAGTGGGGATAGCATTAAACGCCATCACGATTCGGCGTATCCTCTGGCTGCGGGAATGGAAAGCATACGCAGCCTCAAAGAAGTCCCTCACGCACCTCCCGTACCTCAGTGGTCGACTTTTTGGTGAACAGTTGGACACAATGATATCCAACGCCACCGGGGGTAAGAGTACTTCTCTCCCCCAACTGAAACCCAAACGCACTTACAAGAAGCGTAACAAACTCGATTCCGATCCTTTCGGAACTCTTCGGGCTGGTCCGTCTCGCGGCCAGCACAAAATAACAACCGCTTCCCACGCAGGGACAACTGGCGGTTGACACAAAAATCGGACAAGACATGGCAGTCAAAAGTAGGCCAGTCAAAGTCCAAAGGAGGAAAACCTCAGACTTCCTCCTCATCATGACTCACGGTCTCCGGAAGACACCCCACCTGTAGGCGGCCAACTTTTGCTCTTTTATCAAGTCTGGCTGCCTATTACAGAAGACAGGTGGGTCAGGGAACTAGTGTCTTCGGGATACAAGATACAGTTCACTTCCAACCCACCAAACAGACTCTTTCTTTCTGTTCCCCCAAAACCGCCAGCCAAGGCTCGTGATTTCCGCCAAGCGGTCTTCTCGCTTCTTCAAGCAGGAGTCATAGTACCGGTCCCTGCGGCCGAGCGCTTCCGAGGGTTCTACTCCCAATTTAGTCGTAGTCCCCAAGAAAGGAGGCGGCGTACGGCCCATACTGGACCTAAAACAGCTCAACAAATATGTACGGGTACGTCACTTCCACATGGAGTCCCTTCGGTCCATCATTGCGTCCATGGAGAAGGGAGAATTTCTCGCCTCCATAGACATACAAGACGCATACCTGCATATACCAATTGCGCCCGCCCGTCAGAGATTTCTCATGTTCGCAATCGACCAGGACCACTACCAGTTCGTGGCTCTCCCGTTCGGACTCGCCACGGCTCCCAGAGTGTTTACCAAGGTCATGGCAGCCATCATGGACGTCCTGCATTCCAGAGGCATAGTAGTCATTCCATACCTGGACGATCTCCTTATCAAGGCTCCCACCTTCAAGGACTGTGAGCTCAGCGTCTCAATCACAATCGACACTGAGTCGCCTGGGCTGGTTAGTCAACCTACAAAAGTCATCACCAACCCCGAGTTAGTCTCTGACCTTCCTGGGAATGCTATTCAACACCTTCAGGGATCTAGTGCTCCTTCCCAAGGACAAGGCACTGCCTCTCCTTCTAGGAGTTCGCACCCTCCTCAGCAAACCCCCTCGATCTCTCCGGTTTGCCATGAGAGTCCTTGGCAGGATGGTGGCGGCGATAGAAGCGGTCCCATTTGCCCAGCTTCACCTCAGGCCTCTCCAACTAGCCATCCTCAAGTCATGGGAAAGGAACCCTTTTTCTCTCGACGGAGTTCCAGCTGACGTAGTCAACCAGGAGGTCCCTCCACTGGTGGCTCAACCCAACCTCACTAACAAAGGGGAAATCCTTTCTCACGGGTCAATGGAAGGTTCTGACCACCGACGCGAGCCTGACGGGTTGGGGTGCGGTACACCTACAAGACAGAGTGCAGGGCAAGTGGTCCTCAGTGGAAGCGACCATGCCCATCAACATCTTGGAAATTCGTGCCATCCTCCTGGCATTGAGAGCCTTCCATCACTTACTGGCAGCCTCTCACATCAGAGTACAGTCGGACAATGCCACGGCTGTGGCATATGTGAATCACCAAGGGGGGACCCGCAGTGCCCAGGCGATGCGAGAAGTGACACACACATTCTCCACTGGGCGGAAGACACAGGTTCGGTTCGCTCTGCGGTCCACATTCCGGGTGTGGACAACTGGGAAGCTGACTTCCTCAGCCGGCAAGGAATGGACTCGGGAGAGTGGTCTCTCCATCCCGAAGTCTTTCGACAGATCTCCAACTTCATGGCCAGAACACACAACCCGCGGGCACTAGGAGCGGACGCCCTGCTTCAGGACTGGACCCAGTTCCAGTTCCTGTACATTTTTCCACCTCTCCCCCTGATATCCAGAGTGGTGAGGAAGATCAAGCAAGCCCTCTTGATCCAACCATCCTAATCGCACCGGACTGGCCCAGACGTACATGGTACACCGACATCGTACAGCGCACAGCAGACGTCCCCTGGCGTCTCCCCGACCGCCCGGATCTTCTGTCACAAGGCCCGTTCTACCACCAGAACTCAGGGGCCCTCAATTTGACGGCGTGGCCATTGAAACCTGGGTTCTAACCCAGTCAGGGTTCTCGCCGGATGTCATTGGAACCATGATCAGGGCACGGAAGCCAACCTCTGCTAAGATTTATTACCATACCTGGAAAGCCTTCTTTACCTGATGCGAATCTCGTAGCCAGACCCCATTCCCTTATTCCCTCCCCAGGGTACTTGGTTTTCTTCAATCGGGTCTGGAGGCCAGACTGTCCCTGGCCTCCCTTAAGAGCCAGGTGTCAGCTCTCCCAGTGCTTTTTCAGAAGTGCATTGCTAACAAGCCGCAAGTAAGGACATTTGTTCAGGGGGCTTCCCGATTGGTTCCCCCCTACAGACGACCACTAGAAACGTGGGACCTCAACCTGGTGCTGACAGCATTACAGGAAACTCCCTTTGAACCCCTTAGGGAAGTCCCACTCTGCCTTTTATCCCAGAAAGTGGTTTTCCTGGTGGCAATCACCTCGCTACGCAGGGTGTGTGAAATGACAGCACTCTCCTGCAGGCGGTCCTTCCTGGCTTTTTACCAGGACAAGGTAGTTCTCCGTACGGTCCCATCCTTCCTTCTGAAGGTTGTGTCCAACTTCCACCTCAATGAGGAAATTTCACTGCCATCCCTCTGTCCGGCCCCGGTTCATAGAGTGGAGAAGGCTCTGCATACGCTTGACCTTGTCAGGGCATTGCGTATCTATGTATCTAGGACTGCGCCCTTCCGGAAGTCTGATTCTCTTTTCCATCTTCTGGAAGGCGGCCGCAAGGGTCTGCCAGCTTCCAAAGCTACCCTTGCCAGGTGGATCAAATCCATCATAAAAGAGGCCTACCGCCTCAAAAATTCTCCTCTTTCAGCAGGTATTACAGCACACTCTACACATGCGGTAGGGGCCTCCTGGGCCATTCAGCACCAGGCTTCGGCACAACAAGTGTGTAAGGCAGCCACCTGGACTAGCCTACACACGTTTACCAAACACTACAGGGTTCATACCCAGTCCTCAGCAGACGCGAGAATAGGCAGACGTGTTCTGCAGGCGGTGCTACCCCAATTATAGGGATCCGTCTACACAATATTCGTCCATTGCTTCCCACCCAGGGACTGCTTTGGGACGTCCCAAGGTCCTGTGTCCCCCAATGAGGCAACAGAGTAAAGGAGATTTTTGTGTACTCACCGTAAAATCTCTTTCTCTTAGCCTCTAATTGGCGGACACAGTTCCCACCCTATTGCCCGTTCCGGACCGTTGTTATGTTGAGTTCTCATATTTTTTGAGCTCGTACATAGTTGCCTTCTTATAGGCATGGTTATATTATCCATGTTACGTTCCTCCTAATGCTTTTGCACAAAATGGAGAAGGCTGATGCCGTCCAGGGGTGTATACTGCAGAGGAGGAGCCACGGTTAATCTTTTTCAGATTATGCATAGTGTCGCCTCCTAGTGGACAGCAGCATAACACCCATGGTCCTGTGTCCCCCAATTAGAGGCTAAGAGAAAGAGATTTTACGGTGAGTACACAAAAATCTCCTTTTATCGCTCCACCTCAGCCTAAAAACAGCTGGCTGATATTTCTTGCCTTTACAACCTGCAGTCTTTAGGGTCTAGTTACGGCCTTATAATTGGGGCCTGATGTTATAAAGGCTTACACACGGAGAGCAGTAACAACTTGCATTTTCTGTCGAAACCACAATTTAGATGTTGAAATGTTTCTTTTCTTGTGTACTCCCTCCTTTTATAGGAATATACCCTCTTGTGAAGATGAAGTTAAAAAGTTGAAGGAGCCATCACTGAAGACCCCTACTCAGGGCCGGCGTCAGCACCCGGCGTACCCGGGCAAGTGCCGGGGCCCTGGAAAATCAGAGGGGCCCACCGCCCACTCACTGTCGGGGCCCTGGCCGCTCTCTCACTGTCGGGGCCCTGGCTGCTTCCTCAGCACCTGTTCAGTGACGCATGCGCTGCTTTATTGCCGGCACTACCCCAGACATGGCCGCGCGCTGTGCGGCTGTGTCTGCTAGTAATGACACGGCAGGGTCGACGGCGCTGCACCTTTAATTGTGCTTGTGTGTCGCCCCTGCCGCGTCATTACTAGCGGACACAGCCGCACAGCGCGCGGCCATGTCTGGGGGAGTGCCGGAAATCAAACACCGTCGGAGGTCCTGCACAGATGGGGGGGAGCGGCCCGGACCCGACATCAAGTGGGCCCCTCTGATGGTCCAGGGCCATGATGTCTGTGACACGCCGGGGGCCCTGCACTGCCCCATACCTGAGGAGCTGCTGGACAGGACACTGGACCGGGGACAGGTGAGTGAGGCTTCCCCAATCCCCATATTAAAAATATTTGTAATGGGTCTGTGTGAGTGCATGTATGTGAATGTCAGTGTGTATGACTGTGTATATATATTTGTCTGTTTTATATATGTTTTTAAGAATTTGTGTAAAAATGTGTGTATGTCTGTATGTGTACATATCTGTGTACCATGTGTGCGTGCGCATGTCTGCGTTCCGTGTGTGCGTGCGCATGTCTGCGTACCGTGTGTGCGTGCGCAATGTCTGCATACCGTGTGCGTGCGCATGTCTGCGTACCGTGTGTGCGTGCGCATGTCTGCGTATGTGAAGGATGAGGTGGCAGGCTGGGCCCTGTGTACTATATATATATTTCTCCGCCGTATCTGTGCATCATGAATCGTGTATGTGTTAAAAGGGCCCACTGAGACTCTTTCGCCCGGGACCCAGAAAAACCTGGAGCCGGCCCTGCCCCTACTACCCTCCTTAGTTCATTGCATAGTCATGAAGTCGTGGGTCATAGAGCAACACTAGTGTCTCCTCCACGCAAGTCTGAGATACCAACCAGCCATATAGCTTCCCTGGCCAAAACTACGATACATGAAGACAATCCACGTCTTCTAAGTAAGATTGATGTCCACAAACCTAAACCAATGTCTCCAAATAAGATGGAGCGACACAGTGCTCCAGCCATGTCTCCGGATAAAACCAGGCTTTATGGAAAGCGGCCTTTTTCTCCACTGAAGACTGATGGCCCTTTGCTCAGCACTTTAATTGAATCACCCCATAAAAAACTAACTTGCAAGGAAAAGTAGACTCTCCTAAAGAGAAATTCTTTGATGCAAGATCGAAATCTTTACCTTACAGCCCGGGTAAGTTTTTTGATAACTCCACCCTTGGCACGTTACCAGGTAATTAATGTGATGTCTGAGCCCCTTATGTCTTTGGTCATATGGTTTTATACACAGTATGCGGTCATCTCTTCATACCCCTGAGACCCATTTAAATGTTTTTAAATGTGTATAAAAAGCAGTCTGATGGGGCAGTAAGCCTACAAAAGTATTGTTTTTTGTGGTTGTATAGCTGACTTGACAATCCAAGTTAAACCTTGTACTAAAAACTTTCCTCATTTTAGGGCAGCCTAAAGTGATCTCTTTATACTAGCTTTCTTTTGATATTTCACCACTAAAAGCTAGTACAGCGAAAATGAAAGGGGTAGTTCTTTGTGAAGGGGTTGTTCTGTCTCAAAAGAAAAGTCTGCAGTCACTGTGCACATGGTCATGATTCGGCAGTCTATAGTCCCAATGTGCACACTGTCCACTCACACCGGTAATACCAGGGAATCCTGACAGTAGCTTGATGCATGTATGTGATTTGCGTACCTATGGTCACATGCCATCTAGTCGCACCCAGCCTCTCAAAGGGGAATTGAGTGAATTGAAGGAGTCTAGTCAGCTTGTGACCCCAAGTATATATATTGCATGTGTGCAATCACGTGACTGCTAATATCTCTGCAGCAGAGAGGTAAAATAAAAAGTTCAGTGGACAAAATATTTGGTACCTAATGAGTTATCAGGTAGGTTTCTCCGTTTTCAATTGGGGCCATGTACTCACACACTAAGATATTATGGGGGCAAGATCTTTTTTTGCCGAGTTTCAGCCTACTTGTGATTTGGCCAATTTCATAAATGGGGGTGAAGTACACGCCCCAGTGAAAACTGATAACTTATATTTGTGGGGGTCGTGATGACATTCCACTCGTCCTCCAGTCACTCCAAATTCAAACTATGAGCATGGGTCAACCATTCAAAGAATGAGTCAGACAACAAGCTGGTTCAAACTCAGAGCATGCTCAAAAGACTACTACAGACAACGATCTCAGCAATGTTCTGTGTTTATTTTTTACATGCACAAACCTAAATACACTACATAATGGGAGGGGAAAGAGGTTGTCCGGAGCGGGGTAAGCCATGAAAGTCCAGTGTCTGGCCACTCCTGATTGGTCCACATCTCCTTATCTCAGTCTCTGGGCAGATATTGCAGCCGTCAGCTTATAATCTTGTTTCGTTTCTCTGAAATAAGTCTTGGCAACACTGGAACTGTCTTAGTTTAAGTTTCGATTTGAGTAATATGTAGCAAGGAAAGCTTATTGTTATAAGACACAAAATGGTGGTTAGTACATTAGCAAAAAAGCGTATAAAAGTTACAAAAGTATAAAAGTTGCAAAAATATATATTCTCTTTTACCCCGACATTCCCCCCCTAAACACTAAGCTTTCCCTTGCTTTGGGGCCTTTGAGACTGTCCATGTGTGGGGAGAGGGGAGGTGGATTTCTTCACCCAATCATCTTAGAAGCTGCCCCCTTATGGGACGCCCCCAGACAATCGAGCCCTATCCTGGGTGACACATGGAGTTCTCCCAACTGTCCCTAAACTAAATCTCTCAATTGGACTTTGTCATGGGGGGGCTGGTCAGGCTTGTTCAAAGGAGTGTATTTCTCCATATCTTCTCTTGATTCAGAAAGGTCCCGGAGGTTGGGACAGCATTGGTTATAGCTTTCCTGTATAAGGGGACTATGCAGCACAGGACCACCAGGCCCAATACTAATAGACCTCCCATTACTAGACAAACTTGTTGGAGGAATCCCTTGAGCCCTCCCAACCAACCTGAGAAGAAGGAGGTATCTACCCCTGTGTGGTAGCTGTCCACCCTGGGACAGACAGTAAGCATATGGAAAGGATATAGAAGAAGGTAGTCATCTTTTATAGGCTCGTTCTGTCTCTCTTGCAGTGGGAGGCGTGAATCCAGGTGCTCTTGCCCTCAAGCTTCAGAGCCGTCGGGGTGGTGAGAAGCACAGTGTACGGTCCCTCGAACTGCGGCTGGAGGCAGTCTTTCCGGACAAACTTCTTCACATACACTAGATCGCCTGGGATGAAATCATGTACTGCATCACCTGTAGATTCTGGGAGAGAAGCAGATACTGGAGAGCGGGTGTTAGTCAATTCTCTAGACAAGGCAATCACAAATTTTACCACTCTATCATGTGTTTCAGACAACTCTTGGGGCCTAATCTCTCCTATCTTGGGCGGGGCCCCAAACAGAATTCTATAGGGAGTCAGCCCATGTTTGGCCTGAGGAGTGTGTGTGATGTGATACAATACTATGGGGAGTGGGTCGGGCCAGGGGAGGGGATGATCTTAGGTCATTTTCAAGAGCTGGGTCTTGAGTGTGGAATTCATTCTCTCCACTTTGCCTGAACTGGCAGGATGGTATGGAGTGTGGAGGCCCAAATCTGTTCCCAACATGTTCCAGAGTTCTTCGTAGATATTTGCTGTGAAAGCTGGTCCTTGATCCGATTCTATGACTTGGGGAACTCCAAATCTGCAGGCAATTTCGGTGATCAGTTTCTTGGCTGTGACTTTAGCAGTCATGTTGACAACCGGGTAGGCCTCGGGCCAGGCTGAGAACATATCCATGGCTACCAAAACGTACTCCTATTTTCCTGCTTTAGGCATTTGGATATGGTCGACTTGTATTCTCTGCCAAGGGTAGTCTGGTTTAGCCAGGTGTTGGAGAGGGACCCGTGCCGTACACGTTGGGTTGCAGGTAGCGCAGACAGAGCAGGATTTTGAGTACGCAGTCACAGTGGAAGAGATTCCGGGTGCAAAGTACAGTTTCTTGATACATGCCAAGGCTTGATTCTTTCCTCTGTGTGTAGGCCCGTGAGCCCATGCTGCCACAGCTGAGTACATGCGTCTAGGCAAGCAAGGCTTCCCATCCACTTGGTAAAGAGTCGAGTTGACCTTTGAATCTTTGCGACTTGCCAGCACGGCTCCTGCCGCTTTCCATTGCTTAACTTCTTCAGTGGGGGTCTTCCTTTGTTCCTCACACAATTTTTCTTCAGGCATCCTGACCCCCCTGGATTCCACTCGTGTCTCCGCTGGACTTGTATGGTCTTCCGCCGGCTGTTCTTTGGCTCTTGCTCTAGTGAGCGCCACAGCTACGGTTTGCAGGGTCTCCCCCATCTCTTCTTCCTTTTCCTGCCACTTTGATGACACATTCTCCACTGCTGCAGTCTTGGCTGCTTGGTCAGCTAGGTGGTTGCCCCTGGCTTCCCTGGAATCTAGTCTTCCATGAGCCTTGACCTTGATAACAGCAACCTGAATGGGTAGTTCCAGGGCCTTCATTAGGGCCTTAATCCATGAGGCATGTTTCACTGGTGTACCTGCAGCTGTGATGAATCCTCTAGACTTCCATAAGAGTCCAAAATCGTTGCAAATTCCATGTCCATACCTGGAATCGGTATATATATTCGCCGTTGTTCCTGCTGCCAAGTGGCAGGCCTCTGTGAGAGCTACAAGTTCAGCTTCTTGTGCAGACATGTATGGTGGTAGAGCTTCAGCCTTGAGGACTGTTAGGTCTGTTGTGACAGCATATCTCGTGTGGAACTTCCCTTGAGGGTCTGCGAAACGGGATCCATCAGTCCATAGGTGCAAGGCAGGGTCTGCGAGCGGATGTGCCACCATATTCTCTGGAGAAGAAGTCTCTTCCTGCAAAATTTTTATACAATCATGAGGTTCCACCAATGGACCTTCACCCTCTTCACCTTCCCCCCCTAGAAGGTGGAAGCAAAGTGGCAGGGTTGATAGTCAGACATCTGATAAATGTTATATTGGAAAACAACAATAGGGAACACTGCAGCCGCAGGTGTCTTTGGTTGGTTAGATGTTTCGGAGATGTTTGTTGCAGAACAGCCGAGAGATCATGGCCAGCCTGTATAACTAGATCAGGGGTCTCAAACACGCGGCCCGCGGGCCGCATGCGGCCCCTAAGGCTGCTTTATGCGGCCCGCAGGCACAGACCCCTTGACGATCCCGACCTGGTCCAGGAGGAGCCGCTGACAGCAGCGATGAATTGCCACACAGAGACTGTTTCCCAGCACTGCATTTCCAATGCCAGCCGCTGGCCAATCAGAGGCCAGCAGCTGATATCTGCGTGTCGGCGCAGCGAGTATGACGTCATTGCCATATGCAGATGTCAGCTGCTGGCCTCTGATTGGCCGGCGGCTGACATTGGAAATGCTGTGCTGGGAGACGGTCTCTGTGCGGCAATGCAGCGCTGCTGTCGGCGGCTCCTCCTGGACCAGGTCGGGATCGTCAAGGGGTCGGACTCTGTGGTGCCTGCGGGCCACATCTGCAGGAAGGACGCCGAGGGAACGGAGGACAGGTGAGAATCATCTTTTTTTTTTTCTATTTTATGTGTGTGAAGAACAGCACAGGGGGCACATAGCCACAAGAGGGGACCTGAATGGGGCACATAGCCACAGGACGGGGACCTGGATGGGGCACATAGCCACAAGAGGGGACCTGGATGGGGCACATAGCCACAAGATGAGGACCTGGATGGGGCACATAGCCACAGGACGGGGACCTGGATGGGGCACATAGCCACAGGATGGGGACCTGGATGGGGCACATAGCCACAAGAGGGGACCTGGATGGGGCACATAGCCTCAAGATGGAGACCTGGATGGGGCACATAGCCACAAGAGGGGACCTGGATGGGGCACATAGCCACAGGATGGGGACCTGGATGGGGCACATAGCCACAGGATGGGGACCTGGATGGGGCACATAGCCACAGGATGGGGACCTGGATGGGGCACATAGCCACAGGATGGGGACCTGGATGGGGCACATAGCCACAAGAGGGGACCTGGATGGGGCACATAGCCACAGGATGGGGACCTGGATGGGGCACATAGCCACAGGATGGGGACCTGGATGGGGCACATAGCCACAAGAGGGGACCTGGATGGGGCACATAGCCACAAGATGGGGACCTGGATGGGGCACATAGCCACAGGATGGGGACCTGGATGAGGCACATAGCCACAAGAGGGGACCTGGATGGGGCACATAGCCACAGGATGGGGACCTGGATGGGGCACGTAGCCACAGGATGGGGACCTGGATGGGGCACATAGCCACAGGATGGGGACCTGGATGGGGCACAGAGCCACAACATGGGGACCTGGATGGGGCACATAGCCTCAAGATGTGGACCTGGATGGGGCACATAGCCACAGGATGGGGACCTGGATGGGGCACAGAGCCTCAAGATGTGGACCTGGATGGGGCACATAGCCACAGGATGGGGACCTGGATGGGGCACAGAGCCTCAAGATGTGGACCTGGATGGGGCACATAGCCTCAAGATGTGGACCTGGATGGGGCACATAGCCACAAGATGGGGACCTGGATGGGGCACATAGCCACAGGATGGGGACTTGGATGGGGCACATAGCCTCAAGATGGGGACCTGGATGGGGCACATAGCCACAAGATGGGGACCTGGATGGGGCACATAGCCACAGGATGGGGACCTGGATGGGGCACAGAGCCACAAGATGGGGACCAGATCCACAAGAGGGGACCTGGATGGGGCACATAGCCACAGGATGGGGACCTGGATTGGGCACAGAGCCTCAAGATGTGGACCTGGATGGGGCACATAGCCACAAGATGGGGACCTGGATGGGGCACAGAGCCACAAGATGGGGACCAGAGCCACAACATGGGGACCTGGATGGGGCACATAGCCACAAGATGGGGACCTGGATGGGGCACATAGCCACAAGATGGGGACCTGGATGGGGCACATAGCCACAAGATGGGGACCTGGATGGGGCACATAGCCACAAGATGGGGACCTGGATGGGGCACATTGCCACAGGATGGGGACCTGGATGGGGCACATAGCCCCAAGATGGGGACCTGGATGAGGCACATTAATACAAGATGGGCGCCAGGATGGGGAACGTTGCCACAGGATGGGGACCTGGATGGGGCACATAGCCACAGGATGGGGACCTGGATGGGGCACATTAGTACAAGATGGGGACTTGGATGGGGAACATTACTACAAGATGTTTTCCATTATTACTATATGATGCTAATTGTAAGACAATATTACTGTATGTGGCCGATTGGGGGAAATAAAATTGTAAAAAAAATAAAATAAAGCATGAAAAAATATTGGGCACTAAAAATGCTGTTTTATATGTAAACTAAAGTAAACACAAAAAAGTGCACGTTTATTATCGCCACATCCATAACGACCCAAGCCATAAAAAAATAAACACGGCAAAAATGTTCAAAAGGTGTATACAAAAAAAATGGTATCACTAAAAATGTCACATTGAACAAAGAATGCGGCCCCCCAAATTCAAATTTTTTCCATGTGCGGCCCATATACCCAGCCGAGTTTGAGACCCCTGAACTAGATCATGTCCAAGGACGATATCAGCTGACTTGTCAAGGAGGATGTGAGCAGCGTGGACCGCCTTAAGGCACGTGGGGGCAGTTCGGGCGACAGGGTCCAGGCGGGCTGAGTAGTAGCCCAAAGGCCGATACTTATGATCATAGCGTTGTGCTAGAACTCCAGAGGCATGACCTTCCGATTCCGAGACAAAAAGGTGAAATGGCTGAGTATAGTCTGGTAAGCCCAAGGCCGGGGCAGAGACAACAGCCTGTTTAAGGCGGTCAAAACATAGTCTGTGTTGATGAGAAACACGTGGATCTTCAGCATGAAGCCAAACTGAGCCTTCATTCTTGAGACAGTCGTACAGAGGTTGCATGAGCTTTGAGGCATCAGGGATCCATTGCCTGCAGTAAGTGATGAGGCCAAGGAAAGTCTGCATAGCGGAATAGGTGGTTGGGAAGGTGATATCCATGATGGCTTGCTTTCTTTCTTCAGTCAGATGTCTAGCACCTTGTGATATACAATGTCCGAGGAAAATGACCTTGGGCAGACACCATTGGACTTCGAGACTTTACAGTTAGCTGAGTGAAGAAACCAGAGAAGGGATGCTGACATCTCTGGCAAATTTTCTTCAGTGCCACAGAGTAAAAGATCATCCACATACTGTAGAAGGGTGACCTGAGGGTTCTCTTGAACCCATGGCTCCAGAATAGACTTCATAGAATGAGTGAATTGGTTAGGAGAGTTCTGGGCTCTTTGTGGAGTCCTGGTCCATGTAAGCTGTGCTCCTTGAAAGGTGAAGGCAGAAAGAAACCACGAATCTTCATGTAAGGGTATACTGAAGAAGGCGTTGGCCAGATCTAACACCGTAAACAAGGTGGCCGTTGGAGGCACCTGAGACAAAAGGGTGTTTGGGTTGGGTACCACTGGAGTTTCTAAAATGGTAGCTGCATTGACGGCTCTGAGATCCTGAACCAACCGGTATCTTGGAGGCTCTCCTGGAGCGGTTTTCTTTTTTACAGGAAAGAGGGGTGTATTGCATGGAGAAACACATCTGACAAGGACTCCTGATTCCAGGAGGGAAGCGACTTGGGTACCCAAGCTTTGTTCTTGTGCAGCCTTGAGGGGGTATTGTGGCAACCGTGGGTACCTATGTCCAGGCTTGAGGTGTACTCGGACCGGGGGAACCTGCAGGAGGCCGACGTCCTCTGGCCCACTGGACCACAGAGAGTGAGGGAACTGTGAGGTATCAAGAAGAGTGTGAGGTTGTATGGTCATCATCATGAGAGGGAAGGCTTTAAGAACACAGCGGTCTTCAGTCCCTTGTTCGGAATGAGGGTCCCGCAAAAGAAGCTCCATACCATGGTTTCCGAAGGTAATTGTTGCCTTCATCCGCTCTAAGAGATCGGCTCCCAACAGATTGACAGGGCAAGTTTCAGAGACCAAGAATCTTGTGAGTACTCCGGTGAACGGTCCTGCAGACACAGGGACTGTGAGTGGAGAGGAAATATGTTGGCCTTCCACCCCAACACAGGTGAGGGTATCCGGTGATAGGGATACAGAAGGAGGGAGCTGTGCAGAGGAAATGACAGATGTGGCCGCCCCAGTGTCCACCAGGAACTCTAGTGGTTGATGGTCCACCTGTAAAGTGACAGTCCCACAGGCGGCCGTGAGATGCGTAGCCGGGAAAGTGGACACTGGTTGACCGGGCCGTCATTGGCGTGGGTGAATGGTTCACGGGAAGGTCCATGGTTGTGTGGACCGTCATGAAACGAGCGGTCATGGTACTGTCTGCGGGTTGGACAGTCTCTGAGAATGTGATTAGGGCTACCACATTCCCAACACAGCATGCGTCCTTCAGAATCACGAGAATGTCTCTTGTCTCTAGGTGGCCCCCGGTCATTTCTTCTGTCTTGTTTTCTATATGTGGGAGGAGTATCATCACCTGTGCCTTTAACCATTACTCACTTGATTCCATGTTGGTTGCTAAGGGGTGGGTAGCTTTCTTGAGCTTGATATACCATGGCAGGAGCGGTTTTCTTCTTTGGCTTGGTATCCTTTTCCATTTTTAGCATTGATTTTTGGAAAGCTTTAACGATGTCCACTGCGTCGTTGAAAGAAGAAGAACGAATCTCGGGCCGTACTCTCAGGACTTCATCTCTGCGAGCGTCTTGTAGGCCATCTACTAGGGCCTGAACCAACAGGGCGGCCTGCGTCTTGACGTGAGGACTGTATCCGAGATCCTCAAAATGCATGCTGAGTCTTGCAGCATATCTTTCCACAGATTCATCAGGGTCTTGTTGAACATCTTGTACAGACCCAGCTTGATCTGACAAGCGATTCTGAGCCCAGGCTTTTAACTGTTTCATGTATTCTAGGCCGGATTCATACGTACTAAGGGATCCTGCTTTTGTGGAATCCATGGCCTTTTGAAAGCTCTCCGTTTTCGGCTAAGTGAGTCTGGCATTCTGCAGCCAGAGTAGAACCAGCAGCAAGGGAAATTTTGCGAGCCAATCCTCCAACATGGCTCATACAGGTGTTTGCAGGGTTGACTATGGCCCCCACCCGATGTGTAAGGATGTCACCATAGCCTATTGACAGAGTGACAGGGCGTCCTGATGGGTCTACTAGATTACGGGAGCGGCAGGGGTCCCAGACTTCTGAGGGGCTGGGGGGTGGTGTTCTTTCAGCGGTTGCTTGGAGCAAGGGCCGGAGTACGGGTAATGGATGTGGGGTGGAGGATGCCATAGGAGACGTATGGGGTAAAGGAGGGGGGGCTGGAGTATCTTGAGCCCATCCCTCATCTGGCTCCGTATCGTCTTGAGTAACAGTATGTTGGCGGAGGGAGAGCAGTCTGGCCTGAAATTCTGGGGAGTTGAGGAGGATATCCCCAGGGTTGTGAGTGACTCCCATAGGAAACAGGGGAAGCGTCTCAGCATCGTGGACTGGAGCAGAGGGTGTCACATTAGTTTCAGATGGGTGCTCTGGGACTGCGGGCTTTTCCACCTGTGCTGGTGGCTGGTAATATGCATCGGACGGATCTAGTAGTGGATATAGGCCAGATTGGGGCTTTCCGGGCCTCCCACAACAAGTAAGAGGTGTAGCAAGATGGCCGTTGGAGGGAGGAGGTGGAGTGGGATTGTTCTTGGAGGCAGGCTGGGCATCGTGCCATGGGCGGCCCGCCCCAGAGACACAGCAGAACTCCGCCCAGGGTGGGTTTTGCCCTCCACACCCCCGACACGTCCACCCCTCCGGTGATTTGTTGTTGGTACCATTATAGGGCGGTGGCTGAGGGCTCGGTGTAGTGACAGGCATCAAAGGTGCAACGGCCATTTTGGGGGCACATAACAAATCACAGTCTGCAGCTTTCATGTATCCGAACAAAGGCTCGGCATTCTCTGTTCCCCCCACACCATCTACTTCTTTCCAGCCTTCAGACTTCAAATCACTCGCTACTCTAAGATGTGCTTGAGCCTGGTGCAGAAGTCCTCACCCAGCTTTCCCAATTTCTGTGTAACACATTCTTTCTACACTGAAAGTTAAAGCCTGCCTGTACTGGATAAGCTTATCATGTTATACAAATTCCTAACATTCTTCTTGCCTTCTTGCCTTCCCGTAACTCCACTAATTGGCTTAACTCCCACAGCAGCATTCCGCAACTTACGAGATCTTTCAAATTTAAATATACGCAACATTTTCTTATAGAATGCAATGATCTGTCGCGACTCAGATCACTGGTGCAGTCCACAGGTCGCCACTCCTCAGTGTAGAGCACACCTCAATACACTGATGAGATAGAGAGACACCTCAATCTAACTCCTTTCCTAGCCTTGAATGGCGACTTTACAGTGCGACTCACCACGGCACCCTGACTACAGGTCACCACCCGTCAGTGTAGAGACACCTCAATACACTGTTGAGATAGAGAGACACCTCGATCTATCTCCTTTCCTACCACAGCACCACCCGACAGTGTAGAGACACCTCAATACACTGTTGAGATAGAGAGACACCTCGATCTATCTCCTTTCCTACCACAGCACCACCCGACAGTGTAGAGACACCTCAATACACTGTTTCCTAACCTTGACTTTACAGCAGTCTCTGTGTTAGACGAAGAGCACTCCTCAATTCGTCACAGATTCTTTCTCCCTTACACTACAATTCAGGAATGCTTTGAAACTTCGACTATCAGTTACGGGAGGCAGCTATCTAAGAAAAGTACAGTGACCGGGGGAGGAGGAGGTGGTGTGCACACGAGCACGCGCAGGCATGCGACGTCACTCGTTTTAACACTTGCTGGTTCAGGACGTGGTGCGGGACGCCTGAGGTCTCACCACTCGACCGGTCACCCACCCAGATCCAACCTGACAACCCAACAGGAACCGCTGCGGCTGACACACAGGCAAGTGAGACATATAAAATACATCTCAACTTACCGTGTTCGATGGAGGTTGATCAGGCCTCAAATTCAGCCACCGCGGTCACCACCAGGGAAGTCAGCAATATGGGTCCGGGAGGGCGGCGTACCGCTAGCCACGCCGCACGTTGAGCGCCATTTGTGGGGGTCGTGATGACATTCCACTCGTCCTCCAGTCACTCCAAATTCAAACTATGAGCATGGGTCAACCATTCAAAGAATGAGTCAGACAACAAGCTGGTTCAAACTCAGAGCATGCTCAAAAGACTACTACAGACAACGATCTCAGCAATGTTCTGTGTTTATTTTTTACATGCAC
Organism: Phyllobates terribilis; assembly: GCF_046119375.1. Taxonomy (NCBI): domain Eukaryota; kingdom Metazoa; phylum Chordata; class Amphibia; order Anura; family Dendrobatidae; genus Phyllobates; species Phyllobates terribilis. The sequence continues at coordinate 865,451,428 of NW_027362761.1, read as the reverse complement.
AAACCTAAATACACTACATAATGGGAGGGGAAAGAGGTTGTCCGGAGCGGGGTAAGCCATGAAAGTCCAGTGTCTGGCCACTCCTGATTGGTCCACCTCTCCTTATCTCAGTCTCTGGGCAGATATTGCAGCCGTCAGCTTATAATCTTGTTTCGTTTCTCTGAAATAAGTCTTGGCAACACTGGAACTGTCTTAGTTTAAGTTTCGATTTGAGTAATATGTAGCAAGGAAAGCTTATTGTTATAAGACACAAAATGGTGGTTAGTACATTAGCAAAAAAGCGTATAAAAGTTACAAAAGTATAAAAGTTACAAAAATATATATTCTCTTTTACCCCGACATATTAAGTCCAAGTGAGTTAACTCATTAGCTGCCAAATACTGTGGTCTCTAAAATCTCCGCATTCTGCTCTGCAGCCCCTATTGCTTGTTTCCAATTCAACATAAAACATTTGGTGAAAGGTCCTCTTTAAGGCTAGGGCTATAGGAATACAATTCTAAGCAATAAGATGAAAGGGTATGTATCAGATTAATTAAAAATGGATTCCCTGTGTCATTGACAGATCTCTGTATGCCATCTTCAGATGATAATCCTAACGAAGAATCTGGTAATGGTTGTCAGATGGTTTACTTTGTACTCTTTATGTCAAGACCTCACCCATGGCCTAAGGCTGCTGCACACGCACCCATAGTCTTTTATCCACACAAATGTTTTTTAAAACTGATCCCTGAGACCAATTCTCATCCGTTTTGCAAATCAGACTGTGCCATGAAGGTGTATGGAGATCATTACAATTAGATGACCTCCTTTATCGTCTTTGTTTTATCCATTTTAACTGATCCATTGCGGAGTCATTGCTCTATCTGCTTCAGCCTTTAACCGGTTCCCGACCGCCCACTGTAGATAAACGTCGGCGCTTGCCGGGCTCTGTGCAGCGCCGACGTTTAAAAACGGTGGGTGGTCTCGCAGTGCTCAGGACCCCCAGGGTCCTGCAAGCACTGCGATTCCGGTGCAGAGCGTTAGCTCTGACAGGGTACATCATCGGGACCTGATTAGATCAGGTCCCAGTGATGTTAACCCTTTGCTGTCTTCTATATGCTGCGATCTATAGTGATTGCGGCATATAGGAGACAGCAAGAGGAGAGGGGGTCGTCTTACTTACCTCCGAAGACCTCCGTTTCGTTTGAGGACCTGGGGTTGCTATGGCAGCTGGAGGTCACATGACCGCCTCCAGCTCTGCCATGTATGGTGTCCTTCCTGTCTGGCTTCAGCCTGTATGTAGCTGATTCCAGACAGGAGACTGAAACAGTCAGTGAAGATCTCATGTAATGTAATATATGTCTATTACATTACATGAGATCAGTGATCAGAAAAATAAAAATTAATGTCCCATACAGGGACTAAGTAAAAATGTAAAAAAAAGTTTTTAAACTATTAAAAAAAAAAATCACAAAATAAATAAAAATAAATAAATAAAATAATAAACCAATAAATCCGCATATTATTACAAAACCAAAAAAAGTACACATATTTGGTATCGCCGCATCCGAAACAACCCGAGCTATAAAACTGTCACACTAATTAACTCCTTCTGTGCACACCGTAATAAAAATAAATAAAAAACGGAGCAAAAAAATATGCTTTTTCATCATATCGCCAAACAAAAAGTGGAAAAAAATGCGATCAAAAAGCAGAATAGAAATAAAAATGGTACCACTGAAAACTTCATCTTGTTCCGCAAAAAAAAGCCGCCATACAGCTCCATCAGCCGAAAAATAAAAAAGTTATAGCGCTCAGAATAAAGCAATGCAAAAAAAATATTTTTTTTTCTATAAAATTGTTTTATTGTGTAAAAGTGCCAAAACATAAAAAAAATACAGTAAGTGTAGTATCGCTGTAAACGTACTGACCCGAAGAATAACGCTGCCTGATCACTTTTACCACACGCAGAACGGCATAAAAAAAAACTCAAAAAACAATTCCTGAAGTGTTTATTTTTGTTAACTTTACCTCCCAAAAAATGGAATAGAAAGCGATCAAAAAATGTCACGTACCCAAAAATGGTTCCAATAAAAATGTCAACTCGTCCCGCAAAAAACAAGCCGTCACATGACTCTATCGGCCGAAATATGGAAAAATTATAGCTCTCAAAATATGGTGATGCAAAAACTAGATTTTGCAAAAAAAGCGTATTTTAGTGTGTGACAGCTGCCAAACATAAAAACCCGATATAAATCTGGTATCTCTGTAATCGCACCGACCCGAAGAATAAAGTAATCTAATCAGTTATATCACACTAGGAACGGCATAAAAAATAAATAAAACAAATATTATTCACCTGCTACTGATTTGTTTATTATGTCTCCCAAAGATCGCAGTAAGGCTCTGCCCACATTTATCCTGCGCTCTGCGCTGAGCACTTACACCAGAGTTTCCGTGTAAATCTCTGAAATACGTGATTCAGCCAGAACCCATGATGGAAGATTTCCTGTAATGAGGCAGATATAGGCCACTGTGGACGCCGTCTAGCCTGGGATCCCACGGTGTCATTTGTTTTAGGCGTGCATAAAAGTGCGGTTGGCCACAGTTTTGTGCACTTCTGAAAAAAAGGACACCACTAAACAGAGGCCAGACGGAGTCCAGAGTAACTCTGCTGCCTCATTATAGTGAATGGATCCTGGAGGGGTTTCATCTGAATTACATCACTTGGAAATTTAGATGGAAACCCCGATGTAAGTGCTCAGCCTAGAGCGCCGGATAAATGTTACGTAAAATGTTCCCAATAAAAGCTTCAACTCAGTCCTCAAAAAAAGCTAGTCCCCACTCAGGTCCATCATCTGTTAAAAATATAAGGGACTTCCAAGTTACTGGTAGCAGAAAGGCTCTGGAAAAGCAAAATGGTCCTTGCCCCCCAAAAGAAATTCAGAAAATTTTGTGCTCCCAAATCCAAATGCCTATTCTACAATAATTTGTTCTCCAATTGTCAAATAGCACTCCGTCCCCCCCAGATCTCGCCATATGGCTGAGCGGTACGATACAGCCACATATGGGGTATTGCCACTTTTAGAAGAAATTGAGTGACACATTTCGGCACCATTTTTACCCATTGCCCTGTGTGAAAATGTAAAATCTAAGGGTAAAACATTTTTTTGTGGTAAAAATATAATTATGCTTTTTTCACTGCCCAATGGTATAAATTTAAAAATTAAAAAATGCTCACTACTTCCCTAGATGAATTCCTTGAGAGGTGTAGTTTACAAAATGGGGTCACTTGTGGGGGTTTCTGCTGTTTTGGCATGTCAGCGACTCTTCAAATGTGACATGGTGTCTGCTGCCTATCCCAGCCAACATAGCGCTTCTTTCTCTTCCGAACCCTGCCGTACACCAAAGCAGTGGTTTTCCCCCACATATGGGGTATCGGTGTACTCAGGAGAAATTGTACAACAAATTTCATGGTGCAATTTATCCTGTTACCCTTATGATAATGCAAAATTAGGGAATGAAAAACATTTTTTATGGGAAAAATGTGAAAATTTTATTTTTACGGCTCAATATTATAAACTTCTGTGAAGCAGCTGGGGGTGCAAGGTGCTCACCACACATCTAGATAAGTTCCCTAAGGGGTATAGTTTCCAAAATGGTGGCACTTGTGGGGGGTTACCACTGTTTAGGCACATTAGGGGCTCCCCAAATGTGACATGGCGTCCGCTAATTATTCAAACAAATTTTACATTCAAAAAGTCAAATGGCACTCCTTCCCTTTCAAACCCTGCCATGTGCCCAAACAGTAATTTGCCTCCACATATGGGGTATCGGCGTGTTCAGGAGAAATTGCACAACAAATTTCATGGTGCAATTTATCCTGTTACCCTTATGATAATACAAAATTAGGGAATGAAAAACATTTTTTGAGGGAAAAATGTGAAAATTTTATTTTTACGGCTCAATATTATAAACTTCTGTGAAGCAGCTGGGGGTGCAAGGTGCTCACCACACATCTAGATAAGTTCCCTAAGGGGTATAGTTTCCAAAATGGTGGCACTTGTGGGGGGTTACCACTGTTTAGGCACATTAGGGGCTCCCCAAATGCGACATGGCGTCTGCTAATTATTCAAACAAATTTTACATTCAAAAAGTCAAATGGCACTCCTTCCCTTTCAAACCCTGCCATGTGCCCAAACAGTAATTTGCCTCCACATATGGGGTATCAGCGTGTTCAGGAGAAATTGCATGACAAATTTCATGGTGCAATTTATCCTATTACCCTTATGATAATGCAAAATTAAGGGATGAAAAACGGTTTTGTGGGAAAAATGTGAAAATTTTATTTTTACAGCTCAATATTATAAACTTCTGTGAAGCACCTTGGGGTTCAAGGTGCTCACCACACATCTAGATAAGTTCCCTAAGGGGTCTAGTTTCCAAAATGGTGTCACTTGTGGGGGGTTTCCACTGTTTAGGCACATCAGGAGCTCTCCAAGCGCAACATGGCGTCCGCTAATTATTCAGACAAATTTTACATTCAAAAAGTCTAATGGCGCTCCTTCCCTTCCGAACCCTGCCGTGCGCCCAAACAGTGGTTTTCCCTCACATATGGGGTATCAGCACGCTCAAGAGAAATTGCACAAAAAAATTTGGGGTCCATTTTTTCATGTTACCCCTGTAAAAATAAAAAAAATTGGGTCTAAAGTAACATTTTTGTGAAAAAAGTTAAATGTTAATTTTTTTCTTCCACATTCCAAAAATTCCTGTGAAGCACCTGAAGGGTTAATAAAGTTCTTGAATGTGGTTTTGAGCACCTTGAGGGGTGCAGTTTTTAGAATGGTGTCACTTTTGGGTATTTTCTGTCATAAAGACCCCTCAAAGTGACTTCAAATATGATGTGGTCCCTAAAAAAATGTTTTGTAAATTTTGTTGGAAAAATGAGAAATCGCTGGTCAACTTTTAACCCTTATAGCTCCCTAACAAAAAAAAAATTTGGTTCCAAAATTGTGCTGATGTAAAGTAGACATGTGGGAAATGTTATTTATTAACTATTTTGTGTGACATATCTCTCTGATTTAAGGGCATGAAAATTCAAAGTTTGAAAATTGCAAAATTTTCAAAATTTTCGCCAAATTTCCGATTTTTTTACAAATAAACACAAGTTATATCGAAGAAATTTTACCACTATCATGAAGTACAATATGTCACGAAAAACAATCTCAGAATCAGGGGAATACGTTGAAGCGTTCCAGAGTAATTACTTCATAAACTGGCAGTGGTCAGAATTGAAAAAATTGGCCCGGTCACGAAGGCAAAAACAGGCTCTGGCGCGAAGTGGTTAAAGGATCAGAAAAAACAACACATGAGCGAAATGATCCGTTTAACAGATGGAAAAACAAATACTGATGTGAATGTCGCCTGACAACTGGTCTCCTCTTGTCCCCACTACCATATGGAGGGCACGGAGAATGTTTGTATTTTTATTTAGATTTTAATTTTTTATCGTCCTTACTTTCCCAGTTACTCTTATTCTTTTTTTTTTTTTTTTTTTTTTTTAAATTGTAATAGTTTATTTGTATTTAATATAAGTAACTGGCTCAGAAAAAAAAGGTGTAATTGGGTGTTATTACTGGCACGGGTCTAATATTTTAGTTGTGCAATACCACCTTGTATATGTGGATCCAGTGGTTTCTGATGCCTTATTGTTTTGAATGTTACAGAAGGTTTGGTCTTGACATAAAGCAGGTGATCACACTGGGTGTATCGTACAGGTGGAGTGGGTTATCTTACACTTTTTGAGCACATGTTACTGAAAATATGGGTAGTTCGAATAGAGCCAAAAATTCATCATTTTACGATTTATTGAAGCCCCTTTTCTGACTCTTGTCTTGTATCAGCTGACACTTTATCCGTCAAATCCTTCAAAATGGCATATTAGTTTCATGAAATTGGCACAAAATGAGCAATGCTCTTTTAGTTTTGTTTCTAACCAGTTCTTGAAAATTTTTAGAATAAAGTTCTAAATCCTGAAAACTCACACGTTTTGTCCAAAAATTTGCACTAAATAAATTCAGTCCAGGCAGGGACTGAAGTGAGATGCGCTAATGCGAAATCTGGTAAAAGTCGCATTTTAGTTCTGTCTAAAATATCTGAATAAGCAAAGTTGTTGAGGAAAAATAAAAAACAAACTACCAAAACACAAAGTCTCTTAAAAGCAGCAAATTATTTAAAAAAAAAAAAATGGAGAAACAACAACAATGAATCAGGGCCAATATCTTGCAAAACATTGAGCTTTACTCAATTGAGGTGCATTAATCAAGGCCCCAATTAATCAGTTCCTTTCCATTTGTCTTGTGGTATTAGTTTCCGTTTATACGCCGGCGCACTTGATTCATGAATTTGGTGCAAAATCAAAAATGGTCTTTCTTCCAGTATTAAGTAGCCTAAAATGCACAAAAAAATCTTGTGTGCTCAAAAATACACCAGGGGGATACTGGAGTGAAGTTGCACCAAATTCAGCAAGTCGCAATTGATGACTCGGGCTAAAACATCTGGAATTTCTAGACACTGCCCGCAAAGCAGAAAGCAAAAAAATCCAAGAGAGCACATACAAAATAACTTCAAAAAAGGCGCAAATAGTGAATTGGGAGAAAACTGAGAAAAAAGGTGCAAAGCACACACAACTAAACAAGAGACGCAAAGGCAGTGATGAATCGGGGCCCAAGTTTCTGATAATAGTTCATTTACAAAGGCAATTGCTTCCTCTACTTAAGAGAGCTTTCCACTACAGGCCAACCCCTTATCTGTTAACATGCCCCACATACAAGTAAAAAACACTTGGGCCCCAATTCATCAAGACCGGCGTGAGGAGATGGCTCTTAATGAATCTGGAGCGTTGGATGAGTGGCGTGGGCCTCGCAACAAATCCTATTCCAGTCCCTGATGGTGTAAGATTTGTAGAGTAGTGAAAGCCACCACTTGTCCTGAATTTGAGTGGGGATCTCCACTCTCCAGCTTCACCTGCTTTTTCAGAGCTGGGTGAAAATGTCATAAGTCAAGTTGTGCCAAAGTTTTATGCGAATTTTCAAAGCTTTTAAACACCAGAATACTGACTTAATGGCTTTGATGAATCGGGCACATACTCTCCTCCTGACTTCTGCCATTCCAGTGATGATGGTGCGGTATCTGGAATGGTACCATCATCACTGGAGTGGCAACAGTCTGGAAATTGGTGCAGATTGGTTTGTTTTTTTTGGTGTTTTTTGTTTGATTTGTGTTTTTTCTTCTCGTTATGCTAATCTTTATAAGCTAACACGTGTCCCTTTTTCTTTGTAGATCTTGATTTTTCTGCTGGAACTACTGCTGATAGTGCCATCAATGACTGGTGGGATCGAACTGGAAAAACTGACAAGCCAAATGACTGTAAAACATCTTGAGCTTCTGCCCACAAGCCATTCTGGGACATTTAGTCACTGATTACAACAGTGTTTGTACAATGTTTGTGTACTGGAATTTTAGGGGTTTTTTTTACTAATCATTGCAGAAGTTAATGGTCTTAAATATAGGAATCTGTAAATATATTTTCCACATTGATAGATATCTATTTTAGCTTTTGTCTGTCCTCTTTTCTGATCTGTTATTAATGTTTAATAAAGTGTAATGTTTGAATGCGGCTCTTCTTTTATTGCATTATAGCACATTATTTAAAAGAAAAACTTCTGAATAAAAGTACATGAAAGGACTGAAACATCTTAGGCTGTGTGCCCACGATGCGGATTTAATGCGTTTCCGTGGCGCCATTTCTGCCACGAAAACGCGTTAAAAATGCATGTTAAGTTGTCTGCCGGGTTTCCCATTGATAATCCGCATGTGCTGTGCACCTGCTGCGGATTATCATTGCGGGAAAAAAAGGGACGTGATTTAAACTTTTATATATATTTTTTAATATTTTTAAACTTTTTTTTTTTTTTTTTACACTTTTTGCTTGCTTCAATAGTCTCCATAGGAGATTAGAAGCAGCAGCTGTCCGATCGCCTCTGCTACATAGAGGCGCTGAGCCGATCGCCTCTATGTAGTAGAAATGCTCACTTGCTATGAGCGCCGACCACTGGGCGGCGCTCATAGCAATCAAGACATGACAACCACAGGGGTCTGCTGCAGACCCCGAGTTGTCATGCTAGCCCATCGGTGACCCACGATCACGTGACTGGGTCACCTATGGGCGAGGCCTAGGACACGCTTCCCAGAAGCGCAAGTTAAATGCCGCTGTCAGAGATTCACAGCGGCATTACTGATTAACAGCTGCGGGTGGATCGCGATTCCACCCGAGGCTGTTGCGGGCACATGTCTGCTGTATAAATCAGCTGACATGTGCCCGGTTCAGCGTGGGCTCATGTCGGAAAGGGGTTAAACATGCCCTGTGGACAAAACGCACATGTATTGCACACTTAAAGCTAAAAATGCTGCATCGCCGCAAAAAAAAAAAAAAAACTTGATTTTTAAACTGTTTTGGCAATGTGGTTTTCCGAGTAGTCAACAGCGCATTTAACGACTCAGCCCAGATTTCAGGGTTGTGAGAAAATCTGGACTGTTTTCATCCCTTCCTAGCCAGGTGACTTTTTTCATTTTACTTTTTCATTTTGTGTTTTCCCTCCATTCCAAAAGCCCTAACTTTGTTTTTTGGGAGGTCACCAAACATTCAGGTGTTTTGTTTTTTTCCTCATGGTGAGCTGCAATTTTTATTTGCACCATTTTTTATTTCATGCAAAGTTTTGAACGCTCATTATTGCACGGGTGTAGTGACTGGAAAAACCTCCTTGCTTCACTACAGGCCTCATGAATTTAGAAAAAAATATATATTTAGAAAAATAGATGGTGCACACAGTGAAGTTGTGACATGCGTTATTAGTGACCGCATTTGTAGTTTGATTAACAGTGGGGAGAGTTAGGGTAAGTGCACACACGTTGTGTTTTGCTGCGTATTTGCAGCAGATTTTTATGTAAATTTTCAGCTGCGTCTAGCAGTACCGGCAAAGTTTATGAGAAACCAGAATTCACTGTTCTCGCATGTTGCTTTTTTGTTTGCTGCGCATTTTCTGAGATTCTTTCAACGTTTTTTCAGCAGAAACGTGCGTATTTTGTTGCGTATTTTGCTGTGTTTTTCACTCATAGGAAGTAATGGGTGGTCAAAAATACGCAGAAAATATGCGCATTTTTGACGCAGCTAATCTCCTGCCAGAGAAAAGTTATCAGCAGATTTGGTGCAGAAAACACACATGTGTGCACTTATCCTTAAGATTGTTTAGCCCCTCCCACTCTGGGCTAGTCCTAAAGAGAAGAGACAGTTTCCTGTCAGAACTATAGCGCTCTGCTTACAGTGAAGCAGACCTAAGGTCTGACTAGTCAGCAGAGCAGCGTGATGTGGGTGTCCCTGACTTGAGTGGAAACACAGTGGATAGCGAGATTTAGATCAGAGACAAGGAAAAGTGACAAAAATGCAGAGTGATGCACAGGAGACTGGTCCTGGACAACTAGCGGTATGGCCCAGAGTTAGCAACATAGAGAGGTAACTGGTCAGGGCTGAACTGAGAACGTGAGACAAAGAGAGGACTCGGGGCGGAAAGTCCAAGGTGTCAGCAAATGGAAGCTAAGTCAAGACTGTGAAGAATATTTCAGATATAATCCCATGTCAATCATTGTGCCCTGTTTGGCGGGGGATTATAGAAGTCTACAATGTACAGCTGTAACCGGACACTTTTGCAGCTAAATAAGAAGGGAAGGTGCTGAGAGACAGTGAGTGGAAAAAAAAAAGCACCTTCTGCTGTGGAGCTGCCACAGGAAGACCTCCTGTGGACCCCAGCCATGCGGCATGTCCTTTATGTCATACAAGTATAGTTCAATACAGAGTTATGGGAATACGATAAATCCCAGCGATACACCAAATACATTTTTGGAATCACACGAACAGGAGGAATGTCACCCAAGCTTCCAGCACAGTCTAGCACGTAGCGATGAGGATATACACGGCACAGCCTTTCGGAAACCCCTAAGGCCACAGTGTTTGGTCTTCCCACATAGCGGGGGGCCCAGCTGGATCTGATGATACCAGAACCGGCTCCCTAGGGCCGTCCATTAACCCCTTTAAAGCCCATAACGTACTAATACGCGTCTGTGCCCTGGGCTTTAAGAGCCTGTCCCGTATTAGTACGTCATCGCGATCGCGCGCGCACACAGGCTGTGCGGGCGCGATCGCTGCCAGGTGTCAGCTGATAGTACCGGGTGTCAGCTGTGACAATGTGCAGGGAGCGGTCCCACACCGCTCCCAGCACATTAACCCCCGCAAAAGGTTGGGGTTGTTTTTTTTTTCAAAAGTAAAAAAAAAAAAAGATGACGATATGGCAACTAGTGTTGAACGCAAGTGCTCGCTTCTTGAGTTTGCATCGGGTGCTCGGGAATGCACTGAGTATAGCGGGTGCTCGAGTCTCCGCCCCATATGCTTCGCGGCCAAAAAAACCTTGCGGGGATTGCCTGCCATGCATGTTTTTTTTGGGGTGTCTAATAACCGTGAAACATGCGGGCGGGGACTCGAGCATTTCACTTGAGCACCCGTGATACATGGTGCATACCTGAGTACCTGATGCAAACTCAAGTAGCGAGCACTTGCGCTCAAGAGTAATGACAACTTATTCAATATGATGACCTAATGTTATCAAATTCTGTGTCGTACCTCTGGGTTCAAAATGTTCACTATACCCCTTAATAAAATCCTTGAGGGGTATAGTTTCCAAAATGGGGTCACTTGTGGGGGAGCTCCACTGTTTAGGCACATCAGGGGCTCTCCAAATGCGACATGGTGTCCGCTAACAAATTGAATGGAAAATCAGCTCAAATTGTTAGCGGACACCATGTTGCGTTTGGAGAGCCCCTGTGTGCCTAAACATTGGAGCTCCCCCACAAGTGACCCCATTTTGGAAACTAGACCAGCCAAGGCACCTATCTAGATGCATAGTGAGCATTTGGAACCCTCAGGTGCTTCACAAATTGATTCGTAAAAATGAAAGCATACTGTCCCCTTCTCAGCTCTCAGCCCACCACCTTCTCCACGGCGGCCATTATCTTACCCTTCAGTTACCGGTCAGCAGCTAGTCGCTGGGGGGCATAGAATCGTGGATCTACGACGCTGGACTTAAGAGGCACATTGGTGGGGTAAGATCACAGCTGGAGTCTCCCACTCGGCTGTTAATTCTATAAGCTTCTCTGCATTGCTGGCCCCCTCTGCATAGCCACCCATGTATACTATGCCGGGCTAAAAGTCCAAGAGAACCAGGCAGGATTGCTATTATGCACTCTGTACAGCCTGCAGTAATACTCTCCCTAGTGGTGTATCCACATTGCCAGGACTGCATGCAGACTGCTGTGCCAGAGCCCCATGAAGCACTTGCCAATACTTCGGTGCCTAATACCACACCGGAATGGGTCACTCAGATGTCGCAATCTATGACGCAGTCTATAGATAAGCTCACATCCACATTGCTTCAGGCTCTGCCGAGTCATGCCTCGGCTATGAACACTACTCAGCAAAGGGAGAGTTCCACTCGGGGACATGATGGCACGGGCACATCCACGTCTAGGTCAGGACGCAAGCGGACCCACAGGTCACGTTCATCTGCGTCATCCCATACCACATGGTCATCCCCTTCTAGTGAGAGACACCGTACTCCCAGCTCATCTAGACCGTCCCCTGACAGGGACAGACAATGTAGATCCCCACAGCCATCCCTGACCAGAGAAGGCCTCCGCTCCGGTTCTCCCAGCAGGAGTCGCCTTAGTGATACACAGGATTCGGAAGACATCTGTGATTCCGACTCAGACAAGAAAACCGAAGGGTCCCTAATCCCTATTCCCCCTGGCAATACAGTGCTAGTTGATGATCTAATCTCATCCATCCATCGGGTGCTGGACATCTCCGATAAACCCCTGGAGACACCAGGACTTAAGATTTCCTTTGAAGGAGTCCTGAAACCGCCTATGGTCGTCTTTGACCACCCAGAGTTTAATGCGATTCTTAAAAAGCAGTTCTCACAACCTGAGAAAAAGTTTACTAATCGCAAATATCTGGAGGCGCGGTACCCCTTTCCACAGGAGGTCACCAAACAGTGGACAGATCCACCTGAAGTGGATCCCCCAGTCTCCAGACTAGCAGCACAGACACTCCTTTCACTGCCAGATAGCTCAACCCTCAGGGCTACAGCAGACCGGCAGGTAGAACGCATGGATCGTTCAATTTTCGAGGCCGCAGTGGCCTCCCTGGCTCCCGCGTTTGCCTCAGTTTGGGCTGCCAAGGCAATCTTGGTCTGGGCCCAAAATTTACAAACTGGACTACAAGCATCTACCCCTGAACTGTCGGACCAAGCGGCCCAAATAGCAGTTGTGGCAGACTACATGTTCCATGCAGCTCTAGATTCTGCAAGGGGTGCAGCGGGGATATCCTCAAACGCCATCACAATTCGGCGTATCCTCTGGCTGCGGGAATGGAAAGCAGGTGCAGCTTCAAAGTCGTCCCTCACACACCTCCCGTACCTCAGTGGTCGGCTTTTCGGTGAACAGTTGGACACAATGATATCCAACGCCACCGGGGGTAAGAGTACCTCTCTTCCCCAACTGAAGCCCAAACACAATTACAAAAAGCGCAATCAAGCAAGATTCCGATCCTTTCGGAACTCTTCGGGCTGGTCCGTCTCGCGACCAGCACAAAATAACAACCGCGCTCCACGCAGGGACAACTCGAGGTCGACGCAAAAGTCGGACAAGACCTGGAAATCAAGGGCAGACCAGTCAAAATTTAAAGGAGGAAAATCTCCCATTTCCTCCTCATCTTGACTCATGAACTCCGGAAGACACCCCACCTGTAGGCGGCCGTCTTTCGCTCTTTAACCAAGTCTGGCTGCCTATTACAGAGGACAGGTGGGTCAGGGAAATAGTGTCTTCAGGATACAAGATAGAGTTCACTTCCAACCCGCCAAACAGATTCTTTCTGTCTGTTTCCCCAAAACCGCCAGCCAAGGCTCTTTCCTTCCACCACGCGGTCTCCTCGCTTCTTCAAGCAGAAGTCATAGTACCCGTCCCCACGGCCGAGCGCTTCCAAGGGTTCTACTCAAATTTGTTCGTAGTCCCCAAAAAAGAAGGCAGCGTACGGCCCATATTGGACCTAAAACAGCTCAACAAATATGTACGGGTAAGTAATTTTCACATGGAGTCCCTTCGGTCCATCATTGCGTCCATGGAGAACGGAGAATTTCTCACCTCAATAGACATTCAAGACACATACTTACATATACCAATTACACCCGCTCATCAGAGATTTCTCAGTTTCGCAATCGACCAGGAACACTACCAGTTCGTGGCTCTCCCGTTCGGACTCGCCACGGCTCCCAGAGTGTTTACCAAGGTCATGGCAGTCACCATGGACATCCTGCACTCCAGAGGCATAATAGTCGTTCCATATCTGCACGATCTCATCAAGGCTCCCACCTTCAAGGACTACGAAATCAGCGTCTCAATCACAATTGACATTCTGAGTCGCCTGGGCTGGTTAGTCAACTTAAAAAAGTTATCACCAACCCTGAGTCAATCTTTGACCTTCTTGGGAATGTTATTCAACAACCTCAAGGGTCTAGTACTCTTCCCCAAGGACAAGGCACTACCTCTCCGTATAGTAGTCCGCACCCTACTTCGCAAACCCCCTCGGTCTCTCCGGTTTGCCATGAGAGTCCTTGGCAGGATGGTGGCGGCAATAGAAGCGGTCCCATTTGCCCAGATTCACCTCAGGCCTCTCCAACTAGCCATCCTCAAGTCATAGGACAGAAATCCTTTTGCTCTCGACAGGGAGTTTCAGTTGACGTCGTCAACCAGAAAGTCCCTGCACTGGTGGCTCAAGCCAACCTCACTAACAAAGGAGAAATCCTTTCTCACGAGTCAATGGAAAGTTCTGAACACCGACACGAGCCTGATGGGTTGGGGTGCGGTACACCTACACCCATAGAGCACAGGGCAAGTGGTCCCCAACAGAAGCGACCATGCCGGTCAACATCTTGGAGATTCGTGCCATTCTCCTGGCGTTGAGAGCCTTCCATCACTTTCTGGCAGCCTCTCACATCAGAGTACAGTCGGACAATGCCACGGCTGTGGCATATGTAAATTACCAAGGGGGGACCCGCAGTGCCCAGGCGATGCGAGAAGTGACACACATCCTCCACTGGGCGGAAGACACAGGTTCGGTTCTCTCTGCGGTCCACATTCCGGGTGTGGACAACTGGGACGCAGACTTCCTCAGCCGGCAAGGAATGGACTCGGGAGAGTGGTCTCTCCATCCCGAAATTTTTAACCAGATCTGCCATCGCTGGGGGACTCCGGACGTGGACCTAATGGCATCCCACTTCAATGCCAAGGTCTCCAACTTAATGGCCAGAACACACGACACGCCGGCGCTAGGAGTGGACGCACTGGTTAAGGACTGGACCCAATTCCAGCTCTTGTACATCTTTCCACCTCTTCCCCTGATATCCAGAGTGGTGAGGAAGATCAAGCAAGAGGGAGCTCCAACCATCCTCATCGCACCAGACTGGCCCAGACGTACGTGGTACGCCGACATCATGCAGCTTACAGCAGACATCCCCTGGCGTCTTCCTGATCGTCTGGATCTTCTGTCACAAGGCCTGTTCTACCACCAGAACTCAGGGGCCCTCAATTTGACGTCACCGCAACCATGATCAGAGCACGAAAGCCAAACTCTGCAAAGATTTATTACCGTACCTGGAAAGCTTTCTTTACCTGGTGCGATTCTCGTCACCGGACCTTATTCCCTCCCCAGGATACTTGGGTTTCTCCAATCGGGTCTGGAGGCCAAACTGTCTCTTGGCTCTCTTAAGAACCAGGTGTCAGCTCTCTCTGTGCTGTTTCAGACGTGCATTGCTAACAAGCCGCAAGTAAAGACATTTCTTCAGGGGGCTTCCCGATTGGTTCCCCCCTACAGACGACCACTAGAAACGTGGGATCTCAACCTTGTGCTGACAGCATTGCAGGAAACACCTTTTGAACCCCTTAGGGAAGTCTCACGCCGCCTTCTATCCCAGAAAGTGGTTTTCCTAGTGGCAATCACCTCGCTACGCAGGGTGTCTGAACTCACAGCACTCTCCTGCAGACAACCCTTCCTGGCTTTTTACCAGGACAAGGTAGTTCTCCGTACGGTTCCATCCTTCCTTCCGAAGGTTGTGTCCAACTTCCACCTCAATGAGGAAATTTCACTGCCATCCCTCTGTCCGGCCCCGGTTCATAGAGTGGAAAAGGCTCTGCATACGCTTGACCTTGTCAGGGCATTACAAATCTATGTGTCTAGGACTGCGCCCTTCCGGAAGTCTGATTCTCTTTTCCTCCTTCTGGAAGGCGGCCGCAAGGGTCTACCAGCTTCCAAAGCTACCCTTGCCAAGTGGATCAAATCCACCATACAAGAGGCCTACCGCCTCAAAAATTCTCCTCTTCCAGCAGGTATTACGGCACACTCTACACGTGTGGTAGGGGCCTCCTAGGCCATTCGGCACCAGGCCTCGGCGCAACAAATATGTAAGGCAGCCACCTGGACTAGTCTACACACGTTTACCAAACACTACAGGGTTCATACCCAATCCTCGGCAGATGCGAGCCTGGGTAGACGTATCCTACAGGCAGCAGTGCCCCAATTATAGGGGCATGTCTACACAATATTCGTCCATTGCTACCCACCCAGGGACTGCTTTGGGACGTGCCATGGTCCTGTGTCCCCCAATGAGGCGACAGAGTAAAGGAGATTTTTGTGTACTCACCTTAAAATCTCTTTCTCTTAGCCTCTAATTGGGGGACATAGCTCCCACCCTATTGCCCGTACCGGGCCGTTGTTACGTTGAGTTCTCATATTTGTTTTTTTTCTTGAGCTCGTACATAGTTGCCTTCTTATAGGCATGGTTATGTTATCCATGTTACATTCCTCCTACTGCTTTTGCACAAAACTGAAGATGGCTGACGCCGTCCGGGGGTGTATACTGCAGAGGAGGAGCCACTGTTAATCTTTTTCAGATTAAGCATAGTGTCGCCTCCTAGTGGACAGCAGCATAACACCCCATGGTCCTGTGTCCCCCAATTAGAGGCTAAGAGAAAGAGATTTTACGGTGAGTACACAAAAATCTCCTTTTTTGGCTGATGGTCTGCTTCATTGAACTCTTCACCTGGAGTTGCCAGCATCATGCGGCCTGCAAGGGCATAGCTCCCCAATGGGCAGAACCCACACACCCAGCCAGGACCCCCATCTTCAGGCAGCGTGAAAGACTAGTACCTTGCCCACGGCTCTGCCTCGTGTCACATTACAGTACTACTCTATATTGAAAGAGCAGATACTACCATTACTCCGTGCCTTGGTAGTAGTGCACTTTTCCAACATTCCACTATTGCATTTCTGAAGAACAGGATGAGAGCGATTCAGTAGCCAAGTAGGTCTCCCGATTTGAGCCCAACCGAACACCTATGGGTAATTCTGAAGGGGCAAGTTCAGCATCACTTGCAATACTCGTATGCCGCCAACTTGTTCATTCAATACCTAGAAAACTTGGTGCTGTCCTTCAAAAACCATGGAGATCATACAAAATACTAGATGTAGTTTTGATGTGTGGTGTATTCATTTTTGCATCAATTAATTTGTGTAAAACTGCAGATTTTGTAATGAAAGCTATATTAACCTAACTTTCATGCTATGGGTTAAAAAAAAGGTCCTATAAAACTCAGCCCTGTCAAAATTTGAGAAATTGTTCTTGTGTTCAGTGAGATATTGATTAAAATCTTACTTCTTTTGAAATGGGGTGTACCCATTTATCCTGAGCAGTATGTGTGTGTGTGTGTATATATCTCTATCAGTGATAAAATATATATAATCAATGAAGGAAATAATTTTGATCCCTTGCTGTTTTTGTAAGTTTTCCCACTGACAAAGACATGAACAATCTATAATTTTAAGAGTAGGTTAATTTTAACATTGAGAGATAGAATATCAAAAAAAAAATAAAGAAAATCACATTGTATAAATTAGATAAATTGTTTTGCATTTTGCAGTGAGAAATAAGTATTTGATCCCTCTGGCAAACAACACTTAATACTTGGTTGCAAAACCCTTGTTGGCAAGCACAGCAGTCAGACGTTTTTTGTAGTTGATGATGAGGGTTTTGCACATGTCAGGAGGAATTTTGGTCCACTCCTCTTTGCAGATCATCTCTAAATCATTAAGATTTTAAGGCTGTCGCTTGGCAACTTGGAGCTTCAACTCCCTCCATAAGTTTTCTATGGGATTAAGGTCTGGAGATTGGCTAGGCCACTCTATGACCTTAATGTGCTTCTTTTTGAGCCACTCCTTTGTTGCTTTGGCTGTATGTTTTGGGTCATTGTCTTGCTGGAAGATCCAGCCACGACCCATTTTTAATGTCCTGGCGGAGGGAAGGAGGTTGTCACTCAGGATTTTACGGTACATGGCTCCATCCATTCTCCCATTGATGCGGTGAACTAGTCCTGTGCCTTTAGCAGAGAAACACCCCCAAAACATAATGTTTCCACCTCCATGCTTGACAGTGGGGACGGTGTTCTTTGGGTCATAGTCAGCATTTCTCTTCCTCCAAACACAGCAAGTTGAGTTAATGCCAAAGGCTGTGTGCCCACTATGCGTTTAAGCGTTTCCGCAGCAGCAATTCCGCTGCAGAAACACTTAAAAAACGCTTGGTAGAAGGTCTGCCATGTTCCCCAATGATAATCCGCATGAGCTGTGCACATGCTGCGGAAATTTCCGCTGCGGATTATCATTGCGGAAAAATCCTACATACAGCACTACCATTAATTTTACGTAAACACGGCGTTTTCGCCGCCATTGACTTGCATTGGAATGCGTGGATTCCGCATCACTGGATCTGTACATGCGGAATCCATGATTTTCAATGTGCGGATGGTACCCGGGTGTGGAGAAGAGGAGACTCTCCTCCGGACCGGGGTACCATAGAACCTGTAAAAAAAAGAATAAAATAAAAAATAAATATTATACTTGCCTTCTGATGGCCCCCGGTATCCTTGTCTCTGCTTGCCGGCAACTCGCGGTAGACTAAAGGACCTGCGCTGACGTAATTTAGTCATGTGATGGGTCACGCGACGCTGACGTCGGCAGATCCTTAAATCTACCCCGAGCTGCCGGCAAGCAGAGACAAGGACTCCGGGGGCCATCAGAAGGTAAGTATATATTTATTTTTTACCATTCTTTTACGGTCACACTATATAAATCCATGCCGTTTGCATGGATTTATATAGTGTGACCAAGGTGTCAAGTACTTTCCAAGTGATGCTAAGATCGCTTGGAAAGCCCTTGTCGACCCGCATGCGGAAATGCTTGTGAAGAACTCTTCACTTCTGCTTGTCCCTGGCAGGAAAAACGCATGTAAAATCCGCATGCATTTTTTCTGCCAGGGAGATGCAGAAACGCTCAGGAAAAATCCGGAGCATTTCTGCATCTTGGGCACATAGCCAAAGAGCTCAATTTTTGTCTCATCTGACTGTAACGGGGCCCAGGGTGACAGTCATGGGCGAGCATCGCTTCTTTGACACCCCGGCCCGCTACAGGAAATAGTGTACTGTGTGGATGCATGTGCAACGATGCTTTGAGATCTGAGATCTCCACAGTCCCTGTTAATGCGCTGGGTGCAGAACTTTCCCGTTTAACCCTCTCAGTCAAGAAGCCAAACCAGCTGTTATAAACAGTGTTCTTTTTATGTACAGTCAAACAGGTGAACATAGAGTAACAAGTTATGCATTCTTCATCACTTGCCACACAGTACTCAGGCTCCATTCTCAGAGTTACAGTCTGCACTTTGTTTCTGGCAACAGGTACGGCACAGTAGTGAGGAGAGATCTTAAATGCCTGCATTTTCTTAGGGGTAGAGTCATACGGGTCCACGTGTGTCGCTATGCCCTGATCCCCTGTGTCCTTGCTTATATCAGTCCCAGGGGCCGCTCGTAGAGACATGCTCCCTATTTCAGTACCCACAGCAGGGCGATGTCTTATCCCAAGGTCCCTTTCTCGCTGGACAGTACGCTTCAGTACCCACAGCAGAGTGCTATCTCATCCCAAGGTCCCCTTTCTCGCTGGACAGTACGTTTCCTGGACTTCTAAGCTTTGCTCCTGCAGGTTTCCCCACTTGCCTGTGTCGTCCTGCTGCCTCTGTAACTAGATCCTTGTCCTCATGAGCCTTGTAGTTCCACACCAGGAACGAACTGTCTTTACTCTTTCTCTTACTTTTCTAGACTGACTAAAATGGATCCCTTCTCCCAGAAGCCACAAAGCTCCCTCCCATTATGGGCTGTACTTCTAATTAACCCTCAAACTGTCTTTGTGCCTGATGTCTGTATCTGGGCAGATTTCACCTACACTCTATACCAGAGTGAAAAGAAAGAGAGTGACATCTTGTGGCCTCCGGTCAACACTGCAGTCCATAGGGAAATAACCATTAAATACATAGCAGTAACATGTAAAATACATTCAACCAACAGAAATATCAGAGGAGTGAGATGCCATCCTCACCACCCTTACATGACCACAGCACCTTCTCCCAATAACTCACAGAATCATCCAGGTGTTCATTGAGAAACTTCAGACGGGCCTGCACATGTGCCTTCTTGAGCGGGTAATGCAGGATTTTAAACCTTTAAGGTGACTGTGGTCCCAGCTGCCTTGAGATCATTAGCAAGTTTTTCCCGTGTCGTTTTAGGCTGATCTCTCACCTTCCTCGTGATCAATGATACACCACGAGGTGAGATTTTGCATGATGCCCCAGATCGATGTCGATTGACAGTCATTTTGTATTTCTTCCATTTTCTTACTATTGCACCAACAGTTGTCTCCTTCTCACCCAGTGTCTTTCTTATGGTTTTGTAGCCAATTCCAGCTTTGTGCAGGTCTATGATCTTGTCCCTGACATCCTTAGAAAGCTCTTTGGTCTTGCCCATGTTGTAGAGGTTAGAGTCTGACTGATTAATTGAGTCTGTGTACAGGAGTCTTTTATACAGGTGACTATGTAAGACAGCTGTCTTTAATGCAGGTAATGAGTGGATTAGGAGGGTCTAACTGGTCTGTAGGAGCCAGAACTCGTAATGGTTTTTAGAGGATCAAATAATATTTTTTTGCATTTTGCAGTGAGAAATAACTGTCTAATTTATACAATGTGATTTTCTTGTTTTTTTGGGGGGGTATTCTATCTCTCAATGTTAATATTAACCTACCCTTAAAATTAAAGACTGTTCATGTCTTTGTCAGTGGGCAAACTCACAAAAACAGCATGGGATCAAATAATTATTTCCTTTACAGTATACATAGATTAAGAGCAGCACCAACAAACAAAAATTTCAGGGTGCCTGTCCTCCAGGCATGTACCAAACCTTTTATCTAATCTTGAAAAAATGAAGACCGCACTCCTTCTTGGAAAATATTGATTCATTAGCTCAAAAGAGCTCTGGCAACGTTTTGGCTCAGTGTGTGAACGGACAGGGTATATAACAATACATACATTTATAATTTAATTATACAATTAAAGTGCTGTGCATGATTCTTTTAAAAGACATAACATACATGATTCCATAAAATGACACTAGAGCACTGTAATGCAGCTCATAATTTCATCAATACACAATCTGTGTTCCCATTATATTTTCTAAAGTAGTTAATTAGATATTAATAACAGGTGTCCACAATTACTATAACAAGACTCACCACACCGAATTATCATCCGAATACCGGTGTCTTGTTACAACAACTGCACATGTCAAAGTAATCGTTGCAGGGAGCGTCTTCGATGGGCGGATGTACCAACCGCGCCACCTTAGATGTGGTACGGACCATGCACAGCCATTGCGTATGTGCTGATTCTGTGCTGTCTGGTCGTTACAGGATCAGGTTTCTTATCCACACACGGCACCGACCAGACAGCTCAGAGCTCGGGCTCAGTCAGCAAATCGCTACCTGTATGCTGTAATAGGCAGCCTCCTGTCATTACTGCTCTGACACATCCAGGCTGGGACTGGCCCCATCCCCAGTGGAGTATATATTAACAAATCCTATACCTGTTATATATAAATACAAATGTACAAAACATGTTTAGGTTGTTTTTTATTTAAGTGGTGAAAAAAAAATCCAAAGTGTGCTAAAAAAAAATAAAAAAAAGGCACCATTTTCCGAGATCTGTAGCGTCTCCATTTTTCGGGATCTTCAGGATCTGGGGCCGCCTGAGGGCTTATTTTTTGCATGCCGAGCTGACGGGTTTTTTTACTACTATTTTGGGGTAGATCCAATGTTTTTATCGTCTGTTTTATTGCAATGTTGCTGCGACCATAAAAACATAATTCTGGCGTTTAGAATTTTTTTGTCATTACGCTGTTTACGAATCGGATTAATTCTTTTTTTATATTGATAGATCGGGCGATTCTGAATACGGCGATACCAAGTATGTGTGTGTATGTGGGGCTTATTTTTTATTATTTTATTTTGAATGGGGCAAAAGGGGGTGATTTAAACTTTTACAGTTATATGAAAAAGTTTGGGCACCCCTATTAATCTTAAGCTTAATGTTTTATAAAAATTGGTGTTTTTGCAACAGCTATTTCAGTTTGATATATATAATAACTGTTGGACACAGTAATGTTTCTGCCTTGAAATGAGTTTTATTGTACTAACAGAAAATGTGCAATCTGCATTCAAACAAAATTTGACAGGTGCATAAGTATGGGCACCCTTATCATTTTCTTGTTTTAAATACTCCTACCTACATTTTACTGACTTACTAAAGCACTTTTTTTGGTTTTGTAACCTCATTGAGCTTTGAACTTCATAGCCAGGTGTATGCAATCATGAGAAAAGCTACTTAAAGTGGCCACTTGCAAGTTGTTCTCCTGTTTGAATCTCCTCTGAAGAGTGGCATCATGGGCTCCTCAAAACAACTGTCAAATGATCTGAAAACAAAGATTATTCAACATAGTTGTTCAGGGGAAGGATACAAAAAGCTGTCTCAGAGATTTAACCTGTCAGTTTCCACTGTGAGGAACATAGTAAGGAAATGGAAGAACACAGGGACAGTTCTTGTTAAGGCCAGAAGTGGCAGGCCAAGAACAACATCAGAGAATAAGAATGGTGAGATCAGTCAAGGACAATCCTCAGACCACCTCCAGAGAGCTGCAGCATCAACTTGCTGCAGATGGTGTTACTGTGCATCGGTCAACTATACAACGCACTTTGCACAAGGAGAAGCTGTATGGGAGAGTGATGCGAAAGAAGCAGTTTCTGCAAGCACGCCACAAACAGAGTCGGCTGAGGTATGCAAAAGCACATTTGGAGAAGCCAATTTCTTTTTGGAAGAAGGTCCTGTGGACTGATGAAACCAAGATTGAGTTGTTTGGTCATACAAAAAGGCGTTATGCATGGCGGCAAAAAAACACAGCATCCCAAGAAAAACACTTGCTACCCACAGTAAAATTTGGTGGAGGTTCCATCATGCTTTGGGGCTGTGTGGCCAATGCCGGCACCGGGAATCTTGTTAAAGTTGAGGGACTCATGGATTCCACTCAGTATCAGCAGATTCTTGACAATAATGTTCAAGAATCAGTGACAAAGTTGAAGTTACGCAGGGGATGGATCTTTCAGCAAGACAATGATCCAAAACACTGCTCCAAATCTACTCAGGCATTCATGCAGAGGAACAATTACAATGTTCTGGAATGGCCATCACAGTTCCCAGACTTGAATATCATTGAACATCTGTGGGATCATTTGAAGAGGGCTGTCCATGCTTGGCGACCATCAAACTTAACTGAACTGGAATTGTTTTGTAAAGAGGAATGGTCAAAAATACTTTCATTCAGGATCCAAGAAATCATTAAAAGCTACAGGAAGCGACTAGAGGCTGTTATTTTTGCAAAAGGAGGATCTACAAAATATTAATGTCACTTTTCTGGTGAGGTGCCCATACTTATGCACCTGTCAAATTTTGTTTGAATGCAGATTGCACATTTTCTGTTAGTACAATAAACCTCATTTCAAGGCAGAAACATTACTGTGTCCAACAGTTATTACATATATCAAACTGAAATAGCTGTTGCAAAAACACCAATTTTTATAAAACATTAAGCTTAAGATTAATAGGGGTGCCCAAACTTTTTCATATAACTGTATATTTTTTTAATTTTAATATTTTTAAAAACATTTTTTTTAAACTTTTTCCTTGCTTCTATAGTCTCTATAGGAGACTAGAAGCAGCAACTGTCCGATCACCTCTGCTACATACAGATGAGCAGCAGATCACCTGTATGTAGCAGAAATGCTCCTGTACTATGAGCGCCGACCACTACGTGGCACTCATAGTAATCTTTACATAACAACCACTGGTGGCTGCTGCAGACCCAGGGTTGTCATGACCACCCATCGGTGACCCGCGATCACGTGACGGGGTCACCGATGGGCGGGGCTAATGCCGCGCTTCCGGCGCGGCAATGCTAAATGCCGCTGTCAGAGATTGACAGCGGCATTTAACATGTTAACAGCCGTTGGTGGATCGAGATTCCACCCGCGGCTGTTGCGAGAGCATGTCAGGTGTAATAATCAGCTGACATGTGCCCGGTTCAGTGTGGGCTCAGCGCCGGAGCCCTCACTGAAGCGGGGGTGCTGGCCTGGGGCGTACTAATATGCCCTGGGCCAGTAAGGGGTTAAAACAAGTCAAAATGAGGCTCAGTATTGCGTGTGGCCTCCATGTGCCTGTATGACCTCCTTACAACGCCTGGGCATGCTCCTGATGAGGTTGCGGATGGTCTCCTGTGGGATCTCCTCCCAGACCTGGACTAAAGCATCCGCCAACTCCTAGACAGTCTGTGGTGCAACGTGATGTTGGTGGATGGAGCAAGACATGATGTCCCAGATGTGCTCAATCGGATTCAGGTCTGGGGAATGGGTGGGCCAGTCCATAGCTTCCATGCCTTCATCTTGCAGGAACTGCTGACACACTCCAGCCACATGAGGTCTGGTATTGTCCTGCATTAGGAGGAGCCCAGGGCCAACCGCACCGGCATATGGTCTCACAAGGGGTCTGAGGATCTCATCTCGGTACCTAATGGCAGTCAGGCTACCTCTGGTGAGCACAAAGAAATGCCACCCCACACCATTACTGACCCACTACCAAACCGGTCATGCTGAAGGATGTTGCAGGAAGCAGATCGCTCTCCACGGTGTCTCCAGACTCTGTCACATGTGCTCAGTGTGAACCTGCTTTCATCTGTGAAGAGCACAGGGCGCCAGTGGCGACTTTGCCAATCCTGGTGTTCTGTGGCAAATGCCAAGCGTCCTGCTTGGTGTTGGGCTGTGAGCACAACCCTCATCTGTGGACGTCGGGCCCTCATACCACCCTCATGGAGTAGTTTTCTAACCGTTTGTGCAGACACATGCACATTTGTGGCCTGCTGGAGGTCATTTTGCAGAGCTCTGGCAGTGCTCCTCCTGTTCCTCCTTGCACAAAGGCGCAGGTAGCGGTCCTGCTGCTGGGTTTTTGCCCTCCTACGGCCCCTTCACATCTCCTGGTGTACTGGCCTGTCTCCTGGTAGCGCCTCCAGCCTCTGGACACTACGCTGACAGACACAACAAGCTTTCTTGCCACAGCTCGCATTGATGTGCCATCCTGGATGAGCTGCACTACCTGAGCAACTTCTGTGGGTCTCGTAATACCACGAGTGTGAAAGCACAACCAACATTCAAAAGTGACCAAAACATCAGCCAGAAAGCATTGGTACTGAGATGTGGTCTGTGGTCCCCACCTGCTGAACCACTCCTTTATTGAGGGTGTCTTGATAATTGCCAATAATTTCCATCTATTGTCTATTCCATTTACACAACAGCTTGTGCAATTGATTGTCAATCAGTGTTGCTTCCTAAGTGGACAGTTTGATTTCACAGAAGTTTGATTTACTTGGAGTTATATTCTGTTGTTTAAATGTTCCCTTTATTTTTGTATGAGTGTGTTTCATATATATATATATCGTTATATACTGATTTATTGATATGGACAGCTATATCAATTATGCCTTCTAATAGTTTTGAAAAATCTCCCCCTAGTGTCTAAAGCCTCATACACAGTGTAGCGTCGGCGTCCCTGCCCTCTGCTAGGCAGGGACGCTGTTCCCCTCACCTCTCTGCTCCGTGCCCGGCGTCCTCCTCCCGCTCTGCTGGCAGCGCGCGCTCCTTCCCGGCCACTGTGCTTAGGGCGCGCGCGCGCGCTCTCCCTCCCTCTTAAAGGGGCCGCGCGCGCCGTCCTAAGGAGTCCCCGGCCAATGGCCGGAGGACTTCACCATATATAAGGCACCTCCTCCAAAATGGAGGTGCCCGAGCAATGTTGTTGCACTGTTCACTACTCTGCTTCAGCCCTCAGGTCCCGTTGCCAGTTACCTGCCAGTTACCTGCCAGATTCCTGCCTGATTACTTGCTACCTGCCTGCTAGTCTGAGGTCCGACGGTCTGCCTTACTACTCCTGTCAGTCTGTCTAAGGACCAGCCTGCCCGCTCACCTGGAAGCGCACATCAGCTACCTGCCTGCTTGCCTGAGGTCCGACGGTCTGCCTTCCAACTCCTGTCAGTCTGTCTATGGACCAGCTTGCCCGCTCACCTGGGAGCGCACATCTGCTACCTGCCTGCTAGCCTACCTGGAGGCTCCGCCGTCACGTGCTGTGACCATCTGCCTGTCCAGTGACTTCTGCCCGCTCACCTGGGAGCGCTCATCTGCTACCTGTCCGCTAGCCTACCCGGAGGCTCTGCCGTCACGTGCTGTGACCACCCGCCTGTCCAGAGACTTCTGCCCGCTCACCTGGGAGCGCTCATCTGCCGCCTGTCTGTTGGTCTTCCTGGAGGCTCCGCCGTCACATGCTGTGACCACCCGTTCATCCAGAGACTCTCGCCTGCTCACCTGGGAGCTCACGTCTATCATCAGCCGCCACAGGTCGTACCAACCCTTTACCTAGAGACTGCCCCGGTCACTTGCCGTGACCATCTGCCCGTTCATTCAGAGACTGCCCCGGTCACTTGCCGTGACCACCAGCCCATTCATCCAGAGACTGCCTCGGTCACTTGCCGTGACCTCCAGCCCGTTCACTCAGAGACTGTCCCGGTCACTTGCCGTGACCACCAGCCCGTTCATCCAGAGACTGCCTCGGTCACTTGCCGTGACCTCCAGCCCGTTCACTCAGAGACTGTCCCGGTCACCTGCTGAGACTTCCAGCCCGTCTTCCCTAGTCGCCACCCGCTCCCTTACAAGGACCGCCCCCTTGTATAGTAGCTCAGAGGTTCCGCCTCCCAGACCCGTTACAGTTTGCTCGGGCCATGGAACCCGGTGGCACCCAAGCTCCCTCGCTCTCGGACCTGTGTCATGAACTGTCCCGTCAAAGGTCCCAACAGGAGTCCATCCTGGGTCACCTGCGGAATGTCAATACTCGCCTGGACACTCTGACTGCTCCACCAGCAACCTCCGCCAGTGCCATGTCTCGCAATCCGGCAGCTCCGCTGCCCACTAATACCATGGTATCGTACCCCGGACCCCGGCTTTCTGCACCTCCTCGCTTCGGAGGCGACTCCGCCCAGGCTCGGGGCTTCATAAATCATTGCACCCTGCACTTTGAACTATTGTCCCACCAGTTTAACTCCGACCGGGCCAAAATTGCATTTATCATGTCCCATCTCACCGGAGAGGCCCTGGCCTGGCTAAATCCTCTATGGGAGAGAGGAGACCCCCTGGTGTCCAACTTGCCTGCTTTTCTCACGGCCTTCCGGAAAGTCTTCGACGAACCCGGACGGAAGACCTCATCCGCATCATCACTGCTACGCCTCCGACAGGGAAGTCTCACCGTGGGCCAATATGCCATACGGTTCCGTACCCTTGCCTCGGAGCTGGCCTGGGATAACGACGCTCTGGTATCCGTCTTCTGGGAGGGTCTGTCCGGCCGTATTAAAGATGAACTTGCCGGTCGGGACATTCCTACCACTCTCGATGACCTAATAACTCTTGCCACCCGGATTGACCTACGGTTCCAGGAGCGTGCCAAAGAGGTCACCCGTGAGAGGAGGTTACCACGTCTAGCTCCTACTTTTCAGAAACCCGTCACTCCCTCCGTCTCTACCCAGGTACACTCTCCTGAGTCTATGCAGGTCGACCAGACCAAGATGCTCAAAACCCGTCAGGACTTACGCCGTGCCGAGGGGAGCTGCTTCTACTGTGGCAGTAAGGAGCACCGGATCCGTGCCTGCCCGGAGAGGTCGTGAAACGCCTGTGTCTAGGTTCGCTCAGAGAGGTCGACCTAGACAAGAATAAATCCTCTCCATCTCTGCTGTTGGCAGTCTCAATCGTCTGCGGGGAGAACCGTTATTTTGAACTAGCCCAACTTGACTCTGGAGCAGCCGGGAATCTTATCTCACAGTCCCTGGTAGAGAAATACCGCATCCCCACCAAACCTCTGGCTGTACCCTTGCCTGTTGCTGCCGTGGATGGGGGTCTCTTACCACGCCCCATCCAACTCATCACCGAATCCATTACTCTGCAGGTGGGAATGCTGCATTCTGAGAGTATCTCCTTTCATGTTCTGCCTGGACTCTCTCACGCCCTCCTGCTAGGCCTACCTTGGCTCCAGAGACATGCACCCGTGCTTGACTGGCAGACCGGAGAAGTCCTTCGCTGGGGACAGGACTGCCATAAGACCTGTCTGGTTCCCGTCCATCCCGTCCGTCCTTCTCCTACCCCAGCTAATCTACCTGGACTTCCGATTCCTTATTGGTCTTATGCTGATGTCTTTAATAAAAAGGAGGCAGAGACACTACCCCCTCATAGACCATACGACTGCCCTATCGACCTGTTACCTGGTACTACTCCTCCCCGTGGGCGTATTTATCCATTATCCGCTGCTGAAACCCGGTCGATGTCCGAATATATTGAGGAGAATCTGGCCAGAGGATTCATCCGGAAATCTACCTCCCCGGCGGGAGCAGGCTTCTTTTTCGTCAAAAAGAAGGACGGCTCTCTCCGTCCCTGTATAGACTATAGAGGCCTTAACCAGATCACGGTGAAGAATAAGTACCCCCTTCCGCTCATTCCGGAGTTATTTGATCGTCTGAGGGGGGCTAGAATCTTCACCAAACTGGACCTCCGTGGGGCGTACAACCTGGTTCGTATCCGTCAGGGGGATGAATGGAAGACGGCATTTAACACCCGGGACGGCCACTATGAATATCTGGTAATGCCCTTTGGCCTCTGTAACGCTCCTGCCGTCTTTCAAGAGTTGGTCAATGACATCTTCCGGGACCTTCTCTACTCCTGCGTAGTGGTGTACCTGGACGACATCTTGGTCTTCTCTCCGGATCTCCAGACTCACCGGAGGGACGTTCGCCAGGTCCTGCTCAGGCTCAGGCAGAATCACCTCTTCGCTAAATACGAGAAGTGCCTCTTTGAGCAGACCTCGCTTCCGTTTTTAGGCTACATTATTTCTCAGACCGGCCTACGAATGGATCCAGAGAAACTGTCTGCCATCGAGAAATGGCCTCGACCGGAGGGGTTGAAGGCCATTCAGCGATTCCTGGGCTTCGCCAACTACTACCGTCTCTTCATACCACACTTCTCTTCCCGGACCGCCCCAATTTCCGCGCTCACCCGTAAAGGTACTAATCCCAAAGAGTGGCCACCCGAAGCAGAGGAGGCCTTTCTTTCCCTAAAACAGGCCTTCTCTTCCGCCCCGGTGCTGCATCGCCCAGATGGCAACAAGCAGTTCTTCCTGGAAGTTGACGCCTCCTCCTCTGGAGCCAGAGCGGTACTTACTCAAAAATCATCTTCCGGGAGAATGGTAACTTGTGGTTTCTTCTCTAAACTCTTCTCCTCCTCAAAGCGCAATTATTCCATAGGAGACCGAGAGTTATTGGCCATCAAACTGGCATTGGAGGAGTGGCATTACCTGCTCGAGGGGGCTCTTCACCCGGTAATAATTTACACTGACCACAAGAACTTGGCTTACCTCCAGCATGCCCAGAGACTTAACCCGCGCCAAGCTCGGTGGTCCTTGTTTTTTGCTCGTTTTGATTTTATTCTTCATTTTCGCCCGGCTGACAAAAACATCAAGGCAGACGCCTTGTCCCGATCCTTTCTGGTGTCCGATCTCGAGGAAGAACCTAAACATATCATCAATCCCGCCAGAGTAATGCAGGTGGCTCCCGTGAGTCTAAATCGTCTCCCTCCCGGTAAGACGTTTGTTTCAGTACCTGATCGGGAGAAGATCCTACACTGGGGCCATTCGTCTAAACTAGCTGGCCACGCCGGTCAGAAAAAGACCCTCCAGCTTATTGCCCGGCACTACTGGTGGCCTACCCTGCACAAGGACGTAATAGACTTTGTTTCTACCTGTATGTCCTGCGCCCGCAACAAAGTCCCGAGACACCTGCCAGCCGGTCGCCTCCTTCCGCTTCCTGTGCCTGCTGCCCCCTGGCAGCATATTGCTATGGACTTCATAACTGATCTCCCCGTCTCTGCCGGTTGTACGGTCATTTGGGTGGTCGCTGACCGCTTTTCCAAGATGGCTCACTTTATTCCCTTGCCAGGCCTCCCGTCTGCACCCGAGCTGGCTAAAGACTTTATCCGCCACATCTTCCATCTTCATGGCCTGCCCCTCCACATCGTGTCGGATCGTGGGGTACAGTTCACCTCACGTTTCTGGAGAGCCACTTGTAAACTGCTAGACGTCACCCTGGACTTCTCTTCCGCTTACCACCCACAGTCCAATGGTCAAGTAGAGCGGATCAATCAGAACCTGACCAGTTACCTCCGGCACTTCGTTAATGCCCATCATTCAGACTGGGTGGATCTCCTACCATGGGCCGAGTTCTCTTATAATAATCACCAGAGCGAATCCTCCTCCAAATCCCCGTTTTTTGTTGTCTTCGGTCAGCATCCTCGGATTCCTTTTCCTGTCTCCACCTCTGTGGACAACCCGGCTGCGGAATCTCTCGTTAGCAAATTTTCCTCCATTTGGGAGAGTACCCGATCCGCACTCCTTCAGTCGTCCGAACGGATGAAAAGACACGCTGACAAAAAACGCCTGGATCCTCCACAATTTCGTCCTGGAGATAAAGTCTGTCTCTCATCTAAATATATCCGACTCAAGATACCTTCTTACAAGTTAGGGCCTCGGTTCATCGGTCCTCTGGAGGTCATCAGTCAGATCAACCCGGTGGCCTATAAATTGAAACTCCCGGCCAACTTACGGATCCCTAACTCCTTCCATGTATCTCTCCTCAAACCTGTGGTACTTAACTCTTTTTCCAAGTCTACAGGTACGCCTCCTGCTCCGGTTTCTGCTGAGGACGAGTTTGAGGTAGAGAACATTCTTGCCACCAAAAGGGTAAGAGGAAAGACCTTTTTTCTAGTAGATTGGAAGGGGTTTGGTCCTGAGGAGAGAACGTGGGAGCCCCGGGAGAACATCCATGCCCCTCTCATCCTAGCTAAATTTCTGTCTGGCCTAAAAAAGGGGGGGCCTAAAGGGGGGGTACTGTAGCACCGGCGTCCCTGCCCTCTGCTAGGCAGGGACGCTGTTCCCCTCACCTCTCTGCTCCGTGCCCGGCGTCCTCCTCCCGCTCTGCTGGCAGCGCGCGCTCCTTCCCGGCCACTGTGCTTAGGGCGCGCGCGCGCGCTCTCCCTCCCTCTTAAAGGGGCCACGCGCGCCGTCCTAAGGAGTCCCCGGCCAATGGCCGGAGGACTTCACCATATATAAGGCACCTCCTCCAAAATGGAGGTGCCCGAGCAATGTTGTTGCACTGTTCACTACTCTGCTTCAGCCCTCAGGTCCCGTTGCCAGTTACCTGCCAGTTACCTGCCAGATTCCTGCCTGATTACTTGCTACCTGCCTGCTAGTCTGAGGTCCGACGGTCTGCCTTACTACTCCTGTCAGTCTGTCTAAGGACCAGCCTGCCCGCTCACCTGGAAGCGCACATCAGCTACCTGCCTGCTTGCCTGAGGTCCGACGGTCTGCCTTCCAACTCCTGTCAGTCTGTCTATGGACCAGCTTGCCCGCTCACCTGGGAGCGCACATCTGCTACCTGCCTGCTAGCCTACCTGGAGGCTCCGCCGTCACGTGCTGTGACCATCTGCCTGTCCAGTGACTTCTGCCCGCTCACCTGGGAGCGCTCATCTGCTACCTGTCCGCTAGCCTACCCGGAGGCTCTGCCGTCACGTGCTGTGACCACCCGCCTGTCCAGAGACTTCTGCCCGCTCACCTGGGAGCGCTCATCTGCCGCCTGTCTGTTGGTCTTCCTGGAGGCTCCGCCGTCACATGCTGTGACCACCCGTTCATCCAGAGACTCTCGCCTGCTCACCTGGGAGCTCACGTCTATCATCAGCCGCCACAGGTCGTACCAACCCTTTACCTAGAGACTGCCCCGGTCACTTGCCGTGACCATCTGCCCGTTCATTCAGAGACTGCCCCGGTCACTTGCCGTGACCACCAGCCCGTTCATCCAGAGACTGCCTCGGTCACTTGCCGTGACCTCCAGCCCGTTCACTCAGAGACTGTCCCGGTCACTTGCCGTGACCACCAGCCCGTTCATCCAGAGACTGCCTCGGTCACTTGCCGTGACCTCCAGCCCGTTCACTCAGAGACTGTCCCGGTCACCTGCTGAGACTTCCAGCCCGTCTTCCCTGGTCGCCACCCGCTCCCTTACAAGGACCGCCCCCTTGTATAGTAGCTCAGAGGTTCCGCCTCCCAGACCCGTTACACACAGGAATTCTCGGCCCCCTTGCCTGTGATCACAATGAAAGATCCCCTGACAGAATTACCATTTAGTAGCTAATCTCCAGGGAGAACAAAAGAATCAATCAGATTCTTCTCTTAATCATCTGACGGGAGAGAGTTGGGAGGCCCCCCATACAGTGGCACTTCAGCTTTGAGGCGAGGTGAGCATCTCACCTCAGATGGAGGCCTGAGCTGTCTCCCAGAGGTGGCATTTTGCTGCCCCCTCAGGAATGGAACTCGGTTGGTTTTCTAAGCCGGATGTCACATTGACAGCCAGCTCAGAGAACAGGGACACGCTGTTTCCTGCTGACTAAAATACACACAAACCTCAATTGTACACGAGTGGCACTACAGAAGGGCAGATATTTTTATCCACTGTGACACTGTTAGTTTTAAGGGCACCGTATCAGGATGTGCTGCAAAGGACTGGAGAAGAGGAAGTTCTTCAGAGAAGGGCTGTGAATGTGAAAAGTCATCATGGTGTCTGGACAAGATGGAGCAGAAAAGAAAGAGAAGGACTCCAGTCAGAGAAGATGTACCTGGATGTAAATATTTATTTGTCATAGTAACTATGTCTCATCAGTCCTGTATGATCCGTAGTCTGATAATGACTGATAGATAACAACTCCCCGTATCTCTTTACCATTGTTGGAGACATACTGGGAGTTGTAGGTTCATGAGATACAAACGTATATTTTGGGTGCAGATCTGACATTGCAATTAATTGCTGTATTAAATGGGTTACTCCCTTTCAGAAAATTCTGTTACCCAAGTGCAGATTTTATAATATATATACAGTACAGACCAAAAGTTTGGACACACCTCATTTAAAGATTTCTCTGTATTTTTATGACTTTGAAAATTGTACATTCACACTGAAGGCATCAAAACTATGAATTAACACATGTGGAATTATATACTTAACAAAAAAGTGTGAAACAACTGAAAATATGTTTTATATTCTAGGTTCTTCAAAGTAGCCACCTTTTGCTTTGATGACTGCTTTGCACACTCTTGGCATTCTCTTGATGAGCTTCAAGAGGTAGTCACCGGAAATAGTTTTCACTTCACAGGTGTGCCCTGTCAGGTTTAATAAGTGGGATTTCTTGCCTTATAAATGGGCTTGGGACCATCAGTTGTGTTGTGCAGAAGTCTGGTGGATACACAGCTGATAGTCCTACTGAATAGACTGTTAGAATTTGTATTATGGCAAGAAAAAAGCAGCTAAGTAAAGAAAAACGAGTGGCCATCATTACTTTAAGAAATGAAGGTCAGTCAGTCCAAAAATTGGGCAAACTTTGAATGTGTCCCCAAGTGCAGTTGCAAAAACCATCAAGCGCTACAAAGAAACTGGCTCACATGAGGACCGCCCAAGGAAAGAAAGACCAAGAGTCACCACTGCTTCTGAGGATAAGTTTATCCGAGTCACCAGCCTCAGAAATCGCAGGTTAACAGCAGCTCAGATTAGAGACCAGGTCAATGCCACACAGAGTTCTAGCAGCAGACACATCTCTACAACAACTGTTAAGAGGAGACTTTGTGCAGCAGGCCTTCATTGTAAAATAGCTGCTAGGAAACCACTGCTAAGGACAGGCAACAAGCAGAAGAGACTTGTTTGGGCTAAAGAACACAAGGAATGGACATTAGACCAGTGGAAATCTGTGCTTTGATCTGATGAGTCCAAATTTGAGATCTTTGGTTCCAACCACCGTGTCTTTGTGCGACGCAGAAAAGGTGAAAGGATGGACTCTACATGCCCGGTTCCCACCGTGAAGCATGGAGGAGGAGGTGTGATGGTATGGGGGTGCTTTGCTGGTGACACTGTTGGGGATTTATTTAAAATTGAAGGCATACTGAACCAGCATGGCTACCACAGCATTTTGCAGCGGCATGCTATTCCATCCGGTTTGCGTTTAGTTGGACCATCATTTATTTTTCAAAAGGACAATGACCCCAAACACACCTCCAGGCTGTGTAAGGGCTATTTCACCAAGAAGGAGAGTGATGGCGTGCTACGCCAGGTGACCTGGCCTCATGGAGTCGGTTTCTAACCGTTTGTGCAGACGCATGCTCATTTGGGGCCTTCTGGAGGTCATTTTGCAGGGCTCTGGCAGTGCTCCTCCTGTTCCTCCTTGCACAAAGGTGGAGGTAGCGGTCCTGCTGCTGGGTTATTGCCCTCACAGCAAACCTTCTTGCCCCAACTCTCATTGATGTGCCATCCTGGATGAGCGGCACTATTGAGCTACTTCTGTGGGTTGTAGAGTCCATCTCATGCTACCACGAGTGTGAAAGCACAACCAACATTCAAAAGTGACCAAAACGTCGTCCAGAAAGCATTGGTACTGAGATGTGGTCTGTGGTCCCCACCTGCAGAACCACTCCTTTATTGAGTGTGTCTTGATAATTGCCAATAATTTCCATCTATTGTCTATTCCATTTGCACAACAGCATGTGAAATTGATTGCCAATCAGTGTTGCTTCCTAAGTGGACAGTTTGATTTACTTGGAGTTATATTCTGTTGTTTAAGTGTTCATTTATTTTTTTGAGCAGTGTATATATTATCTCTCTATCTCTATATAGTTTACACACCATCCCCAGGTCCAGTCTGAGTCTCCGGCAGCGGTGTCTGCAATTGGCTGCAGCGATGACGTCACGTCAACAGTGTGGCAGCCAATCTCTGAGCTCTGTAGCTCTGAATGGAGCATTCTGTCTATTCTGGCAGAGCTGCTGCACTGTCGAAATGACATCAGCATTGCAGCCAATTCCAGACACCGGTGCAGTAGCTGAAACTCATCAGTGGACCTAGGGACAATGAGTACAGCATGGTTTGTTTTTTAATACAGTAGTGTTCAAAATAATAGCAGTCCAATATGACTAACCAGATTAATCACAGTTTTTGGTATAAATTATATTACCACATGTCAAACAATTTACCAGTTGGCGCAGTAGATTCTAAGAAAACCAACAGACTCAGCATTCATGATCTGCATGTTTTGGAGTCTGTGTATTTGAATAATTAATTGAAAGGGGGTGTGTTCAAAATAATAGCAGTGTGGAGTTCAGTTAGTGAGGTCAATCATTGTGTGAAGAAACAGGTGTGAATCAGGGGACCCTTATTTGAAAGGTGAAGCCAGCACATGTTGTACATGCATTTCTCCTTGAAAGCCTGAGAAATATGGGCCATTCGAGACATTGTTCAGAAGAACAGTGTACTGTGATTAAAAAGTTGATTGGAGAGAGTAAAACTTATGAAGAAGTGCAGACAATGATAGGCAGTTCAGCTAAAATGATCTCCAATGCTTTAAAATGGAAAGCAAATCAGAGAGACGTGGAAGAAACTGGAATACTATTATTTGAATGGATCAAAGCATAGCCAGAATGGCAAAGGCTCAGCCAATGATCAGCTCCAGGAAGATCAAAGACAGTCTCAAGTTACCTGTTAGTACTGTGACAGTTAGAAGACGCCAGTCTGAAGCTAATCTCACAAAGTCCTATTGTTAAAAAAACACATGTACTGAAGCGGATACAATTTGCAAAAGAACACATCAACTGGCCTAAAGAGAAATGGAGAAACATTTTGTGGACTGATGAAAGTAAAATTCGTCAGACGACCCCCAAATTCTTTATTCAAGCCACAGTACACTCTGAAGACAGTGAAGCATGGTGGTGCAAGCATCAAGATATGGGCATGTTTCTCTTACTATGGCGCCGGACCTATTTACCGCATATCAGGGATCATGGATCAGTTTGCATATATTAAAATGCTTGAAGAGGTCATGTTACCTTACGCTGAAGAGGATATGCCCTTGAAATGGATGTTTCAAAAAGACAACGACCCTAAACACACCAGTAAACGAGCTAAATCTTGGTTCCAGTCCAACAAAACTGAGGTTCTGGAGTAGCCAGCCCAATTCCCAGACCTTAATCCGATAGAAAACTTGTGGGGTGACATCAAAAGTGCCGTTTCTGAGGCAAAGCCAACAAATGCCAAAAAATTGTGGGATGTAGTCAAAGCATCCTGGGCTGGAATAAAAGTTGACAGGTGTCAGAAGTTGGTTGACTCTATGCAACATAGATGTGAAACAGTTCTAAAAAACTGTGGGTATACAACTAAATATTAGGTTAGTGATTCACAGGAATGCTAAATCCTAAAAAAAAAAAAAGAGTACATATTGAGAGTTTGTAAAGACAATTGCAGACACTGCTATTTTTTTAGAACAGCCCAATGTTCATTTTTTGTTATTTTCTGTAAACTAGTTAAAAATTATAGAAATGTCTCCATGTTTTGAATTAGAAAACAGTGTGCAATGTTCCCAATGCATGGAAATAAAAACTAGTATAAAGATTTTGTGCTTAACTCACGTTTTTGAACACACTGCTATTATTTTGAACACTACTGTAACAAACTGCGTGCAGGGATCTGAATTTTTATAGCTTAAAGAGACAACCCCTTTAAAGGGAGGTGCCTCGATTTTTATTTTGTATGAATAATTATTGATTATATAATAAATTATATTTCATACAAAATTAAATGCACTGGTTAAATATTTCTTTATTTATTAATTTAATCATCAGCCACTGAGGGCTGCCATTTGCATTTGCTGGTGTGTTAAGTGTCGTGCTCAGACACTAAACTCCTCAAATACCACGGCCCCTGTACAGTGTCTGACTGCATCTCTTACATTGTGGCTGCCTCCAGCTGTGACCTTGGCACACCCCCAGGGCTGTCTAGATCATAGCTGTGGGAGAAAATTGGCGTCATTTTGTTGTGGCCCGCAGCTGTGCTGCGAGCTCCAGTTTCCCCCTGTCACCACCCCCAGTGCTCAGTGTGAACGAACATTGACAGGAGGTGCCGGGATGCAGAGGTTCGGGATGAGATGAGTATCTGTGGCGGTGAGCAGACAGCCGCTGCTAGTCACCACTTCCCGCTGCGGCTGCATTCAGAGACCTGAAGTGTTATAGTCACACTGCTGTGCTCTGAACACTGACAAAACACTGCTATGTCACAGTAAGTCTCTGAAGGAACCATACACTGACGTAACAAACCATGTATCTAATCTCAGCCTGCGTGATACCCCACAGAGCCATGTATCTCATTCCAGCCTGCGCGATACCCCACAAAACCTCGTATCTCATCCAAGCCTGCGCAATATTCCACAAAGCCGTGTATCTCATCCCAGCCTGTGCAATACCCTACAGAGCCTTGTATCTCATCCCAGCCTGTGAGATATCCCACAGATCCGTGTATCTCATCCCAGCCTGTGCCATACCCTATAGAGCCGTGTATCTCATCCCAGCCTGCGAGATATCCTATAGAGCCGTGTATCTCATCCCAGCCTGTGTCATACCCTACAGAGCTGTGTATCTCATCCCAGCCTGCGAGATATCCCACAGAGCCGTGTATCTCATCCCATCCTGTGTCAAACCTTACAGAGCCTTATATCTCATCCCAGCCAGTGAGATATCCCACAGAGCCGTGTATCTCATCCCAGCCTGTGCCATACCCTACAGAGCCTTGTATCTCATCCCAGCCTGCGAGATATCCCACAAAACCTCGTATCTTATCCAATCCTACGCGATATTCCACAGAGCCGTGTATCTCATCCCAGCCTGTGCAATAGCCTAGAGAGCCTTGTATCTCATCCCAGCCTGCAAGATATCCCACAGAGCCGTGTATCTCATCGCAGCCTGTGCCAATGTGGCACCCTGCTGCGCACAGGTGCCACAGAACCCAAAAGGGTGCATGGACGACATCTCCACAAGAGGCCCTCATTACATACAAACACCTCCACCCTTCCACCTCACACCACCAGAGGGAGCCCCTTAGGGATATATATATGGAGGGTGGAGCCAGGCAGCTCAGTCAGAGCAGATCAGTCAGACTGAGAGAGTCTGAGAGCGTGCTGACGCTGAGAGCAGCGAAGACGCAGCATGCTGGCTGTTGTGCTTAGGCGAGCCAAGGCCTACAGCACGAGTTGAGTTCTGAGGGCCCCGAGTGTGGCCCAAGGCAAGAGGAGAGGGGAGTTGAGGGGGCAGAGGAGCATCATAGGCTCACCCCGTTGTACAAACCGGACACTGGGTCCGTGCCTACAGGGTCCTTTATACCCAGTAGGGATCACCGGCATTCCAGGAGGACTACAAGTTCCTGGCCAACCTGAAGCTAGACCCATTACAGGACCAGGAACCACGAAGGCCCCGACGTCCAGGAAGAGTGGTTACCAGCAGAAGGTCCTACTACCGAGCGACAGGTGAAGGAACAGCACGACACAGAAGCTAGGCCCAGTTGCAGGCTGGCCAGGAGCATACAGAGAGGCAGATGTAGCACCCTGAGGATTCGGCTGCTACAGGGGTATTGCACCTCAACCCAGAGGTGTGATATTCCACTCCCGGGTAAGGATGGAGTGTGGACCTGAGCTCGGTAGGCTGCATGCACTACACACATCCCATTTCCGGGGAACAGACCAACGGTACTCCCACTTAGAAATGTGCAGGTACGACCGAGTCTGTTCCTGGCTGGAGTGGGAGGGGGGTGGAACATCCCAAGTAGTGTAGGGGCAGATAGGGGGAGCAGCCTGGGTAAAGTTAGGAGCTCATTGGGTGCTGGTCACCTGAGCTCACACATAGAGGGAGTATATAAGGTGGGCACCATCTTAGATCAGGGTCAGTCTGTCAGAGCCAGTAAGAAGCAGAGGTCCAGATGAGCCTGCAGAGAGAGAGTGGAGCAGAGAAGGAAAGACCCAGAGAGGGAAGATGAAAGGACTCTGAGAACCCAAATTCAATCCCCGGGTGAAGAGTCGGCAATAGGGTACCGGATCCCAAACTGGTGGGGGCAAAAGCACACCCTAGCCAGAGACCGGAGGCCGTGGGCAGCGTCTGCCACGGCCACCCACCACATCCACCCCGAAGGCAGACCACGTGGAGGGTCAGGGAACCCAAGGCCAAGGGTCTCCCAACAGAAGGCCCGAGGGAGCTGGACCTAGGTGGATCACTAGTGGGGACGGCCAGAGGAAAGGACAGAAGGAGAGCTCAGGGTCACGCTCCGGACTTGCTTGGGGGTTGGCTGAATCCAGGACCTGGTGGACGCAGCACGGCTCGGGTGGTCACTTGAAGCTGGAGTGACCGGAACATCAGCAGTGAGTAAATACCCTAAACTGCACAACCCGACTCTGTCTTCACTTAACATCTACGCTGCACCACCACAACCCCCATCCTCTGCACCTGACCCCCTGAGGCTATACCCCACCCGTTGGGGGTTATACTATCAAAAGCTGCACCAACACCATCAGCCTCAGCGGACCCTGCTGCAGCGGCGGCCGTAGTGACCGCAATACAACGGGTGGCGTAGTCGACATAAAGAACTTTATAACATCTGTAGGACTGCCACACACACTGAGCTTGACACCCTGGGCACGGACCGGGTCACAGCCACTCGGAAGACTACAACCCCCATCTGATCCGGCTCCGGGTATTCCCCTAAAGAATATGGCCCAGGGGGTGCGTCAACTTTGGCGTAGTCGGCAGGATACCGTGCCCGCAACACCCGGGTACTGCGTGCCTGAAGAAAAGAACGAGTTTACCTCAAAAAGAAGTCTCCCGCCAGTTCCGGAGGGTCCCCGCCATCGGACTCCATCACAGATCGATTCCCGCCGGTTGTCCGCCATTAACAGCTTTTTCCCGCCATCTGCAGAGTTTCCCGCCACTGGGAAGCGATTCCCGCCATTTCCAAAGGTTTCCCGCCTTGGAAGAGCGGACGCCATTATGGGCGTGCCAGAGGGTGGTGAGAGGCCGCCTCCCATCGTGGGCCAGGACCGAAAATGGCGCCAAAAGTGGAAACCGCCCCCACCAACAGAGACTGTGATGCTAGAGGTGTCTGTCAGCGTGAAAGAACTGCCCCTGGAGCTGACAATCACCAAGTGGCCCCGGGACCGCCTTCGAAGTGGGAGGACTGAGAAGAAGAGAACAAAGATGGGTGTCGCTTGGAGGAGTCTGGAGAGAGCGCACCCGGAGGCAAGAAGCCTGGAGAAGAGTATCGGAGGAGCTTACCCGGAGATGGCGAGAAAGCAGAGCAGCACCGGCCTGTTGGCCAGGAGCCTGCTAGAAACAGAGGAGGAAGAGCAGAGCAGCACCGGCCCGCTGGCCAGGAGCCTGCTGGAGACAACAGAAGGAGAGCAGAGCAGCACCGACCCGTTGGTCAGGAGCCTGCTAGAAGCAACGACCCCACTAGGCCTAGTGGAGGTCTTGGCACAGCTCCCCCGAGATTGGGAGTGTGCGCAGACTGCGCTGGAGGGCCTCGCACGGAGGATGGCCCGGGTGCAACGAGAGACGTTGGCGGAGTGGAGCCGCGAGATGGCCCAGCAGACAAGAACCCGTCCGCGGAGCACGCCACCCGAGACGAGGAGACAGACCGCCTCTGAGGATGGCGCAGGAGGACTGAAGGCCGGAGACGGCGCCGAGAAGGGAGCCGAACGAGAGGAGGCAGGTAAAGGGGACGTCTCTACCCCAAACCGGGAAACCGCGTACCTGCCCCAGCTCCCCGTCGCAGAGCCCGAAGTACCCCCTGCCGTGCCCGTAACCGCAACGTCACCGCCACAGACTAGGCCTCAACCGGAAGCCGCAGCCGCGACCCCTGTGACGTCACACGCCTCGACCCCGAGCGTGACCAAGCAGGAAGTACCACCAGCCTGGTCGCAAGGTCTAGTACCCCCGGGCGCCGCAATACCAACAGCGCCCCCTACCTCCGCGGAGCCCCCGGCCTGGTCGCAGGGCCAAGTAGCCCAGGGCGCCGCCGTCCTTACGGTGCCCTTCACTTTCCAGGTGCCCCAGGCCTGGCCGCAAGGCTTGGGCAACCCGGGCGCCACTTCCACCGCGCCCATAAGACCAAGAGTGCCGCACCTGGGTGAGGACCTGTTCGCCCAACATACGTGCCCGGATGGGCAGCCCTTCATATGGCCACCGGAGTTTCACCATCCCCGACTCCGGAAAGAGAGACCCCTAGATGAACCCCTGATCCCGGCTCCAAAGCCCGTAAAGAGGATCTCGCCCCCGCTAGAAGAGGCACAATTTGAGTGGGACCCCACCGGAGAAGATCTCATGGGGTTCACTCAGGAGACTCGGGCAGCTGCAGCGGAGCGTGCTGAGTGCTGCCGCCAACAACTCGAGGTCTTCGAGAGGGAGCGGAGAGAGAGGCGGGTCCGGGAACAGCAAGCTCAAATAAGGAGCGCGGAGCAGAAGAGCCGGGCCAGGAGAGACCCCCGTGCAGCGCATAGTCCCCGCACCACCGGGACTGTGATCAAGTTTAACATGCAGCATGGGTGGGGCTTCATCCGAGACCACCGCACCCCAGGCGACGTCTTTGTAACCAGGAGAGACGTTGAATCCCACCTACCGGAGGGACACAGAGGTCGTGACCTTTACATCGGGGACGAGGTCACCTTCACCCGGCACAAGTGTGCCAAAGGACCCTACGCCCTCCATGTGCATCGCCTGACGGAGGAAGAGCTGCGGTGTGAGGAGGAAGAACAAGAGGACCCGGACGGGTCTGAATCTGAAGTTAAAGGAAACCATAAAGAAAGAGCAGGAGGACGTCGTCGTTAAGTACAGCGAAGCAGAAGCTGTATATAGTTGCCCGTCGGGGCACAGTGAACTGTTACTGCTGCTATCATAGTCCCCGTTGGGACCAGCAAGTGTGAACTGTTTACCCGTTTAACCCTTAAATCCCACTGACCGAGGACTGAGAGCGGTCATTCCTCCCTTATACCTGGCCGAGGACTGAGAGCGGCCATATCCCCTGTATATAGTTGCGCGTCCTAAAGCGCCCCCTACCGGTTTTATAGGAAAACCATTTTTTTTTCAAGAAAAGACTGTCGCACTTTACCCGGTCACGCGTTGCACAGTGACCGGAGGAGGAACAGAAGCGAGGAAAAGTCTACAAGAATGTTTTATATGAAAAGTTTTATTGATATATATATATATATAATGTTTTGTATGATGTTTTATATGTTTATGCAAAAATTTGTATGTTTTGTGGTGTTTTGTTCTTACAGCCCGAAGACGTGCTGTGATTTACCAGGGGGGAATGTAGCACCCTGAGGATTCGGCTGCTACAGGGGTATTGCACCTCAACCCAGAGGTGTGATATTCCACTCCCGGGTAAGGATGGAGTGTGGACCTGAGCTCGGTAGGCTGCATGCACTACACACATCCCATTTCCGGGGAACAGACCAACGGTACTCCCACTTAGAAATGTGCAGGTACGACCGAGTCTGTTCCTGGCTGGAGTGGGAGGGGGGTGGAACATCCCAAGTAGTGTAGGGGCAGATAGGGGGAGCAGCCTGGGTAAAGTTAGGAGCTCATTGGGTGCTGGTCACCTGAGCTCACACATAGAGGGAGTATATAAGGTGGGCACCATCTTAGATCAGGGTCAGTCTGTCAGAGCCAGTAAGAAGCAGAGGTCCAGATGAGCCTGCAGAGAGAGAGTGGAGCAGAGAAGGAAAGACCCAGAGAGGGAAGAAGAAAGGACTCTGAGAACCCAAATTCAATCCCCGGGTGAAGAGTCGGCAATAGGGTACCGGATCCCAAACTGGTGGGGGCAAAAGCACACCCTAGCCAGAGACCGGAGGCCGTGGGCAGCGTCTGCCACGGCCACCCACCACATCCACCCCGAAGGCAGACCACGTGGAGGGTCAGGGAACCCAAGGCCAAGGGTCTCCCAACAGAAGGCCCGAGGGAGCTGGACCTAGGTGGATCACTAGTGGGGACGGCCAGAGGAAAGGACAGAAGGAGAGCTCAGGGTCACGCTCCGGACTTGCTTGGGGGTTGGCTGAATCCAGGACCTGGTGGACGCAGCACGGCTCGGGTGGTCACTTGAAGCTGGAGTGACCGGAACATCAGCAGTGAGTAAATACCCTAAACTGCACAACCCGACTCTGTCTTCACTTAACATCTACGCTGCACCACCACAACCCCCATCCTCTGCACCTGACCCCCTGAGGCTATACCCCACCCGTTGGGGGTTATACTATCAAAAGCTGCACCAACACCATCAGCCTCAGCGGACCCTGCTGCAGCGGCGGCCGTAGTGACCGCAATACAACGGGTGGCGTAGTCGACATAAAGAACTTTATAACATCTGTAGGACTGCCACACACACTGAGCTTGACACCCTGGGCACGGACCGGGTCACAGCCACTCGGAAGACTACAACCCCCATCTGATCCGGCTCCGGGTATTCCCCTAAAGAATATGGCCCAGGGGGTGCGTCACAGACACGGACCAAGAAGCCTTATACTCGCTCACTGGGGAGAAGTCCTGAAGTGCACCAATCCTACTGAGTACCCTGGACCGTACCTGACATCCGCACCAGTAAAGGTATTGAAGCGAATCCCCTGTCTCTGTCAATGACTCCTGCTGCGCCATCCCGCCTACACTAGAAGTCCCAGCATCACCACCCACCAAACTCCACACTGCCCCGGGGGCCTGCTTCACCTGTGGGGAGCAGAAACACCTCAGCAGCCATCCCATCACCCCTGGAGGTCTGCAGCAGCGCTGGTAAACCTTACCAGGTACCACAGGTGGCGTCACGAACTATTTACTTTATTTTTATTTTTCTATCCAAGTTATAATCCCCTTTTTGGTTGACCGCCCTGGGCCACAGACCGGGCCAGCCACTGTGACATATCCCCAACCAGCATCCATAGGCCCGGCTGCCGAGTACCCCATTGCCCCGGGGGCGCGTCACCATACCCTACAGAGCAGTGTATCTCATCCCAGCCTGCGAGATATCCCACAGAGCCGTGTATCTCACCCCAGCCTGCGAGATATCCCACAGAGCTGTGTATCTCATCCCATCCTGTGTCATACCCTACAGAGCCGTGTATCTCATCCCAGCCTGCGAGATGTCCCACAGAGCCCTGTATCTCATCCCAGCCTGCGAGATATCCCACAGAGCCGTGTATCTCATCCCAGCCTGCGAGATATCCCACAGAGCCGTGTATCTCATCCCAGCCTGCAAGACATCCCACAGAGCCGTGTATCTCATCCCAGCCTGCGAGACATCCCACAGAGCCGTGTATCTCATCCCAGCCTGCGAGATATCCCACAGAGCCGTGTATCTCATCCCAGCCTGCGAGATATCCCACAGAGCCGTGTATCTCATCCCAGCCTGCGAGATATCCCACAGAGCCGTATATCTCATCCCAGCCTGCGAGATATCCCACAGAGCCGTGTATCTCATCCCAGCCTGCCAGATATCCCACAGAGCCGTGTATCTCATCTCAGCCTGCCAGATATCCCACAGAGCCGTGTATCACGTAGGATTGGATTAGATACACGGCTCTGTGGCAGATTATGCTCAGAAGTAGCAGGAATGTTGTGACATGCTGATTCCACTGCAGTGGGTGCCCATAGTGTTACATGGGACTGAAGCTATCATCTAATACATGATCTGCACTCAGGTATCACTGTGTTAGCTGTGATGTTACATAGGACTGTGGGTGACATCTACATTATCTGTACTTCGTTATTAGGCTAAG
This sequence comes from Phyllobates terribilis, assembly GCF_046119375.1. Lineage (NCBI taxonomy): Eukaryota > Metazoa > Chordata > Amphibia > Anura > Dendrobatidae > Phyllobates > Phyllobates terribilis. The sequence continues at coordinate 865,407,023 of NW_027362761.1, read as the reverse complement.
TGACCACGATGCAGAAATGCTGCATATTGTTTACGCTTCTCCCTGGCAGGAAAAACGCATGTGGATTTTAAATGCGGTTTTCCCGCCAGGTAGAAGCGTTTGTCAAGCATTTTTGCATGCATTTCTGCATGCGGGTTATCAAGCGCTTTTCCAAGCGATTTTAGCATCACTTGGAAAAGTGCTTGACAACTTGTTCACGCTATATAAATCCATGCATCCGGGGGTGTTAAGGACCTGCAGTGACGTCATTGAGCCATGTGATGGGTCACATGACTCAGTGACGTCATGGCCGGTCCTTCACATCAATGCGAACATTGCAAGACACCGGACGGAGCAGACAAAACACCGGCAAGACATCGGAAGGTGAGTATAAACTTTATTTTTTATTTTAAATTCTTTTTTTTACAGTTTCTATGGTACCCAGGTCTGGATGAGAGTCTTGGGTACCATCCGCACATTGAACCGTGTGATATCCGCATGTGCAAATGCAGTGATGCGGAGGTCACGCGGTCGAATGCAAGTCAATGGCGGCGATTACGCTGCGTGTCCGCAAAATTAATGGACATGCTGCGGATTTTTGAGCGCAGCATAAACGCTGTGGAAAAATCCGCAACATGGGCATTGAAAGTGCGGCTTGTCATTGGGGACCATGGGGGGCGGATTACCAAGCGTTTCCCAAGCGTTTATGCTGCGGAAATTCCGCAGCATAAACGCTTGTAAAACGCTACGTTACTGTGTCATCTGTGAGGTTATACTTTTTTTTTTGGGCAGGGGGTGGCAGGGAGGGGGTTATGTGTTGGGGGCTTGGCCCCCTGATCTTTTCTGACCCTAGCAGCGCATATAGCATATACAATATGTAGCATCGGCGTCTCTGCCCCTTGCTAGGCAGAGACGCCGTCCCTCTCACCTTCCCGCTCCTGGCGCTGCGTCCTCCAGCGCTTCTCCCCCCGCTGCTGCCAGCGCGCGCTCCTTCCCCGGCAATGTGCTTAGTGCGCGCGCGCTCCCCTTCTCTTAAAGGGACCGCGTACGACGTCCTAAGGAGTACCCGGCCAATTGCCGGAGGACCTCCCATATATAAGGCACCTCCTCCAAAATGGAGGTGCCCGAGCAAAGTTGTTGCACAGTGTCTGATCTCTGCTTCAGCCCTCAGGTCCCGCTGCTTGCCTGACTCCTCGTCCTGCCTGCCAGCCTGTTATCTGCCCGTTACCTGCCGAGCCTGCCAGCCTGCTCACCTGGAGCGCTCACCTGTTACCTGCCTGTTACCTGCCCAGTCTGCCAGTCCGCTCACCTGGGAGCATCCGCCTGTTACCTGCCCTGTCTGCCAGTCTGCTCACCTGGGAGCATCCGCCTGTTACCTGCCCTGTCTGCCACTCCGCTCACCTGGGAGCATCCGTCTATTACCTGCAGAGTCCGTCAGCCCGCTCACCTGGGAGCGCTCACCTGTTACCAGCCTGTTTCCTGCCTAGTCGGTCTGCCCGCTCACCTGGGAGCGCCCGCCTGTTTCCTGCCAGCCTGCCTGGAGGCTCTGCCATCACTTGCTGTGCCCACCTGCCTGGTAAAACCAGAGACTACTACCTGCTCTGCCGTCACATACCGTGACCACCTGTCTGCCACCAGAGACTTCTGCCTGCTTGCCGTGTCCATCCGCCATACCGGTCAGTCCCAGCCATCTGACCCGTGGGAGCCACCTGCTCTCTTACAAGGTCGTCCCCAGAGTAGCACCTGGTCCCTCAGTCCGGATCCTCCCTGGTCACGGTGTCGTTAGCCGCCGTACGACCAGGGTCGGTTCGGGTTGATACTTAGTCACGCCCCTCTGGGTCCCTCCTTGCACCTCGGCACAGAGGTTCCACCACCCGGACCCGTAACACAATATATATATATTATACCTATACAAGTTTAGTATCATTGTAATATTGCCGTGTTTCTTTTTTTTTTTTTACTGTACTCAAAAAAATGGCAGAATTTTTTCTTTTCACCAATCTTGGAAATTTTTAAATTTTCAGCACAATATATGGAAACATGGTGTCACTCAAAGTAACAAATATGTGATATGGTGATTATTAGTGTTGAGCATTCCGATAATGAAATATCGGGTATCAGCCGATATTCGCGGTATCGGAATTCCGATACTTAATTCCGATACTTTTAGAATATCGTATACCGGAATCGGAAGTTCCCATAATGCAATGAGCCAGTTTCATTTTATTCAGCCAATGAGGATCCTAAGAAGTGTGGGCACATCCTGTTAGGCATGTAGGCATGTTAACTAATGGCATGGCTGTGATTGGCTGCTGAAATGATGTCATGATGCACTATAAGAGCCGCCGCCGCCATTTTGAGCTCACTCTGCTATGAATTCAGTTAGGGATAGGACGCTGCTGTTCTGAGGGACAGTTTTAGCTACCTATTTGCTCTATTCTGCTTTACCCAAGCTACTTTATAAATCGCTGTGCCTTGCAGTTCTCTGTGCTGTTCACCGCTGTCTGCAAGGTCTGTGTGTGTGAGTGCAGCTCACCCTGTAGTGTGTGCTTCAGCCAAGTCTGGTTGTAGTGCGCTCAGCGTGCGTTACTGCCTCATACATTGTCCTTTTTTGCTAATTGATAATTTTTCCTGATTTCTCCTATTAGTGTGGTGGTTCCATCCGTATTCAGTTAAATTGGTTCCAAACACACTATATAGGAGTAGATAGAGAATTTTTTTTTGTCTTGCAGCGCTAGTGCACAGTGCTCTGCATCTGCACTGTTCACGGCTGTCTGCAAGGTCTGTGTGTGTGAGTGCAGCTCACGCTGTAGTGTGTGCTTCAGCCACGTTTGGTTGTAGTGCGCTCAGCGTGCGTCACTGCCTCATACATTGTCCTTTTTTGCTAATTGATCATTTTTCCTGATTTCTCCTATTAGTGTGGTGGTTCCATCCGTATTCAGCTACATTGGTTCCAAACACACTATATAGGAGTAGATAGAGGAGCCTTTCTGCAGCATTGTGCCCTGCAGCCCCAGCCAGATTATTAGTAGCCTATTTTGTGTAGCCTCATCTATTGCATTGTAGGTTACCTGCCTGCATTGTAATAGCTACAAAAAGTTTGTGATACTATCGGTATTACATCTTTGGGCACATCCAGTGTCTTTTTGTGACAAAAAAAAACGAAATAAAGTTCACCAAACACTCCACTTTACAGTTGTGTAGGCCACATTAGCTCATATTAAAGTTTAGTCCACACTTTATAAAATTAGTGTTTCTTATACCTGTTGGCAGCTGTTCAGGAATAAGCACACTAAGCCCTTAGTACTTTTCTGCCTATCTTTATCAGTCTACCAAGATGAAGAAGGCAGGGAGTAAGGCATGTGGTCGTGGGCGTGGAGTTTCTGCAGGGAGAGGACGTGAGGATTCTGTGCCTGCAGGGAGAGGACGTGGGGATTCTGTGCCTGCTGCGGGCACCAGTGACTCAGCATCCCCTAGTTTTACCAGGGAACAGTCCTTTATGCGCAGCTTTGTAGGAGCTAGCCGTACCCCACTGCTGCGGGAGGACCAAATTGAAGCCGTTGTCGGATGGATGGCAGCTAACGCATCGACTTCAATAAGTTCCAGATCCTCTCAGGTCCTGAGCACTGAAGAGCACCCATCTGTCTCTTCACCACCTGCCAAATTGCCCAGGCAGTCAGAAAGCCCTGGACAGGAGCCATCTCTACTTCTGTTCTCTGAATCTCTTGGCTTGGAAAGAGGGGGCCAGCCAAGCAGAATTCGAGAATTTGAAGAAGAGGTCGCATGCAGTGATGCGCAACCGTTTTGTCTCTCTGAATATGAAGAGGCGGGTGGGCCAGTGCCTATGGTCAGCAGCACACCTCAGTACGCATCTGATGATGAGACTCAGGTGCCACTTTCTGGTGCGAACTGTGCTGTCGAGACTACCCAGGAGAAGCAGTTGTTTGAAGAGGGTGGTGTAGATGATGAGGTCCTTGACTCATCATGGCGTGAGGGACAGGAAGGTGGTAGGAGCAGCTCTGAGGAAGAGATTCCCCGAACGGCCCAAAAAGGAGGGAGAGGGAGGGGGCAGACTTGGTTGCCTGTAGCCTCCACTTCGACACCCATTAGGAGCATGGCTCTTCCAAAATCCAAAGCGGGCGCTCCCAAGACTTGCAGTGCCTGGTCCTTTTTTGACACAGTTGCAGATGACATTTGCTTTGTCAAATGCAAGCTGTGTAATCAGAAGGTGAAAAGAGGGAAAAGTGTCAGCAACCTCAATACCACAAATATGTGGAAACATGTGCGGACCAAGCACATGGTGGAGTTACAAAAACACACTGAAGACCTAGGCCAACCTACAGCGCCACCTACCACCTCTTCAGCTCGTGTTGTAGCCTCTTCCTCCAGCTCACACACAGCTGGATCGGCTTCCTCACAGGATCGCGATGGAAGAACCTCTGGCACTGCTGTACAGAGACACACTGTAATTCCACCCACAGCACCACGTTCCCTGTCATCCTCACACTCCCAGGCCAGTGTACAGCCATCGTTAGCACAGGCATGGCAGAAAAGGCGCCCATACTCGGCAAACCACCCCCGAGCACAGGCTCTGAATGCTGGCATTGCAAAACTACTGGCCCTTGAAATGCTATCATTCAGGCTGGTGGAGACTGACACCTTCCGTAACTTTATGGCATTGGCAGTCCCACAATACAACGTGCCCAGCCGCTTTTATTTCAGCAGGCAAGCCGTCCCTGCCCTTCAACAGCATGTGGAGGGAAAAATTAAACATGCGCTACAAAACGCCATCAGTAGCAAGGTACACCAGACCACCGATGCGTGGACCAGTAAGCATGGACAGGGACGATACCTTTCCCTCATTACCCATTGGGTAAATGTTGTGGAGCCGGGTACAGATCTTGAGAGTGGCGCTGTACGTGTTCTGCCAACTCCAAGGATTGCAGGAATCCAGTCTGTACACATTGACTCCTCCTCATACTCCAGTTCCTCTGAATCAGCGCTGCAGGAGCCGTCACGATCTACCTCGACCCGTGAACGGTTACCTGTTATGATGACCGATATGAGCACAGCCGTGGCCAAACGTCAACAGGCCGTATTAAAATTCATTTCTTTGGGGAATCGAAGCCACACAGCGCAGGAGCTCTGGAATGCCATCAAGCAGCAGAGCGACGTGTGGTTTGTGCCAGCGAATATCCAGCCAGGCATGGTAGTGTGTGACAATGGCCGAAATCTGGTGGCAGCTCTGGGCCTAGGCAACCTCACTCACATCCCATGTCTGACACATGTGCTCAACTTGGTCGTGCAGAGTTTTTTGAGAGACTATCCGGATCTTGATGCACTGCTTCACAAGGTCCGCATAGAGTGCGCTCACTTGCGGCGTTCCAGCAACGCAAGATCACGCATTGCAGCTCTGCAGCGCCGATTACTTCTTCCGGAACATCGCATCATATGTGACCTACCCACCAGGTGGAATTCAACGTTACATATGTTGGAGAGGTTGTGTGAGCAGCAGGCAGCAGTAATGGAGTACCAGCTGCAGCAGGCACAAACAAGTCGCAGTGCGCTCCGTTCACACTTCACCACCACTGAGTGGGCCTCTATGAAGGACATTTGCCACGTTTTGCGTGCCTTCGATTATTCCACGCGGATGGCGAGTGCAGATGATGCACTAGTCAGCATGACTATCCCCCTTATCTGCCTGCTTGAAAAAACACTGCAAGCAGTAAGGGAGGAGGTTTTGGAAGAGGTGGAGGATGAGGAGTCACAAATGCCATCTGCTTCTGTACAGTCTGCGCAATGTGGTTCCTCACAAAGGCCTAGGCAGGGGACACTTTGTGAGGAGGATAAGGAGGAGTCAATGGAGGAGGAAGACATCTGTCCAGAGGAGAGAGGTACACAATGCTCTAGTAGTCAGTATTTAGAGCGAGGGTGGGGTGATGCAGAGCAGGCAGAGATCACGCCTCAAGCAGGGGACAGCGTTTCTTGGCCAGTTGGCAGTCTACAGCACATGGTTGATTTCATGCTGCAGTGCCTGAGAAACGACCGCCGCATCGCCCACATTCTCAACACGGCTGATTATTGGGTGTCCACCCTCCTAGATCCTCGCTACCGGGACAACTTACAAAGCCTCATAACACCGTTTAACCGGGAGCGTAAACTGCAGGAGTACCAAGACTCACTGGTGCATTCCAACCAAGAGCAGTGCTGCTAGTGCTTTACAAAGCAGCTCAGTGCGTCGAGGCAGTGGAGGAAGCTCTGCACAAAGAGGGAGCAGAAGCAGCGCCTCAGCACAAGGCAAGACCAGTATGGCCCAAATGTGGCAAAGTTTTGTGTCCCTGCCGCCACAAATGTCTACACCATCACAGACGGCTCCAGTCAGCAGGAGGCAACGTTTCCGTCAGATGGTGACAGACTACATGTCTTGCCCTCTCAGTGTACTCCCAGACGGCTCTTCCCCCTTCAAGTTTTGGGTCTCTAAGCTGGATACATGGCCAGAGCTTAGCCAGTATGCATTGGAGGTACTAGCTTGCCCTGCTGCTAGTGTATTATCGGAACGCGTCTTTAGTGTCGCAGGTGGTGTACTAACAGACCGTCGCATGCGACTATCCTCCGATAACGTTGACCGGCTTACTTTTCTGAAAATGAACAAGGCCTGGATCTCGCATGAATTTGCCAGTCCTCTTCCAGAATAAATAATTGGTTGGCAACAGTATCCAGGTCTCCTGTAGTGTTCATGTTTCTACCACCTGAACTGTAATCCCTGAGCCCCAACACCGCAAGTTGCTGCTCAGAAGTGCCGTCTGCACAGTCAATGCTTGCTGCCGTGTTATTGGGGTTCAGTCACGTCAGCTGATCCCCATCTGTGTGTCCGGCAAATTCTACTGCTCTGTCCACATCCACTGTACTACAGATTTAAAACTTGCTCCAATTACACCTCTTCCTCCTCTGTTTTTAGTATTTACCCTGGGCTCCAACACCGCTAGTTGCTGTTCAGAAGTGCCGTCTGCACAGTCAACGCTTGCTCCAGTGTTATTGGGGTTCAGTAACGTCAGCTGATCCCCAGCTGTGTGTCCGGCAAATTCTCCTGCTCTGTCCACATCCACTGTACTACAGATTTAAAACTTGCTCCAATTACACCTCTGGCTCCTCTGTTTTTAGTATTTACCCTGGGCTCCAACACCGCTAGTTGCTGCTCAGAAGTGCCGTCTGCACAGTCAACGCTTGCTCCAGCGTTATTGGGGTTCAGTAACATCAGCTGGTCCCCTGCTGTGTGTACGGCAATTTCTCCTGCTCTGTCCACATTCACACTACTACAGATTTTAAAGTTGCTCCAATTACACCTCTGGCTCCTCTGTTTTCAGTATTATCCCTGAGCTCCAACACCGCCATTTGGCGCTCAGAAGTGCCGTCTGCACAGTCAACACTTGCTGCCGTGTTATTGGGGTTCAGTAACGTCAGCTGTTCCCCTGCTGTGTGTACGTCAATTTCTCCTGCTCTGTCTACATTCACACTACTACAGATTTTAAAGTTGCTCCAATTACACCTCTGGCTCCTCTGTTTTCAGTATTATCCCTGAGCTCCAACACCGCCAGTTGGCGCTAGGAAGTGCCGTCTGCACAGTCAACACTTGCTGCCGTGTTATTGGGGTTCAGTAACGTCAGCTGTTCCCCTGCTGTGTGTACGGCAATTTCTCCTGCTCTGTCCACATTCACACTACTACAGATTTTAAAGTTGCTCCAATTACACCTCTGGCTCCTCTGTTTTCAGTATTATCCGTGAGCTCCAACAGCGCCAGTTGGCGCTCAGAAGTGCCGTCTGCACAGTCAACACTTGCTGCCGTGTTATTGGGGTTCAGTAACGTCAGCTGTTCCCCTGCTATGTGTACGGCAATTTCTCCTGCTCTGTCCACATTCACATTACTAGTCTACTACTGATTTTAAAGTTGCTCCAATTAGGCCTCTGGCTCCACTCTGTTTTTAATATTTACCCTGGGTTCCAGCACCGCCAGCTGTTTCCCAGCAGTGTCTTTGGCACGGGTACTCCCTCCTGCCCAGCCTGGTTCCAGCACGCCAGCTGTTTCCGGGTAGTGTCAACGTCACTTTGCCTCTAATGCGTTGTCCTGTCGTGTTGCGGTCGGGTTAGCCGACTCTATGGTGCCTGCTGTTTAGGTGACTCCTATGTGGGCTTCGGGATCTGGCAATGAAGGCTGGTTCCATAGTGCCAATAGGACAAGCACCCCCTGTAGGACTGTGGGTTTCGGTAACTGCGGCCGGCTTGCGGCCTTGCAACATTTTTTTTCATGGGTACCTTCTGGTACCCATCCGAGTTCCAGTACCGTCAGCTGGTTCTCGGCAGTGCCTTTGGCTTAGGTGGCTCCTTCTTGGTATCCAAGTTCCACCAACGTCTGCTGGTCCTTGGTAGTGCTTTCTGGCACAGGTACCTCCTGCTTAGTAACCGGGTTCCAGTACCGTCAGCTGGTCCTCGGTAGTTCCATTGGCTCTTGTACCTTCTGCTACCCATCCGAGTTCCAGTACCGTCAGCTGGTTCTCGGCAGTGTCTTTGGCACGGGTACTCCCCCCTACCCAGCCTGGTTCCAGCACGCCAGCTGTTTCTGGGTAGTGTCAACGTCACTTTGCCTCCAATGCGTTGTCCTGTCGTGTTGCGGTCGGGTTAGCCGACCCTATGGTGCCTGCAGTTTAGGTGACTCCTATGTGGGCTGCGGGATCTGGCAATGAAGGCTGGTTCCATAGTGCCAATAGGACAAGCACCCCTGTAGGACTGTGGGTTTCGGTAACTGCGGCCAGCTCGCAGCCTTGCAACTTTTTTTTTCATGGGTACCTTCTGCTACCCATCCGAGTTCCAGTACCGTCAGCTGGTTCTCGGCAGTGCCTTTGGCTTAGGTGCCTCCTTCTCGGTATCCAACTTCCACTAACGTCTGGTGGTCCTTGGTAGTGCTTTCTGGCACAGGTACCTCCTGCTTAGTAACCGGGTTCCAGTACCGTCAGCTGGTCCTCGGTAGTTCCATTGGCTCTTGTACCTTCTGCTACCCATCCGAGTTCCAGTACCGTCAGCTGGTTCTCAGCAGTGTCTTTGGCATGGGTACTCCCTCCTGCCCAGCCTGCTTCCAGCACGCCAGCTGTTTCTGGGTAGTGTCAACGTCACTTTGCCTCCAATGCGTTGTCCTGTCGTGTTGCGGTCGGGTTAGCCGACTCTATGGTGCCTGCAGTTTAGGTGACTCCTATGTGGGCTGCGGGATCTGGCAATGAAGGCTGGTTCCATAGTGCCAATAGGACAAGCACCCCCTGTAGGACTGTGGATTTCGGTAACTGCTCGCAGCCTTGCAACTTTTTTTTTCATGGGTAACTTCTGCTACCCATCCGAGTTCCAGTACCGTCAGCTGGTCCTCGGTAGTTCCTCAGCCTTCTTGTACCTTCTGCTACATTTCCAAGTTCAAGCTTTTTGAAATTGTTCCTGATAATCACTCTGGATCTCCCTGACGAGGACCCTGAAGACGAGGACCCTGAAGAACACCCCGAAGAAGACGAGGACCCCGAAGACGACGACCCTGAAGACGACGACCCTGAAGACCACCCTGAAGAAGACGAGGACCCCGAAGACGATGACCCTGAAGACGACGACCCTGAAGACCACCCCGAAGAAGACCAAGAAGATGACCCTGAAGAAGATGAGCAAGAGGACAAAGAAGAAGACAACCACCAAGATACAGAAGAACAAGAGACAGAAAACAATGAAGCAGAAGTACAAGAAGCTGCAGAACAAAAAGCGGAAGAACATTAAGCATAAGACTAAAAATCAGAGCAAAAGATATTATCTAAATTATAAGCAGAAGAAGACTAAGCAGTGTATGGGGGTGAGTCCGTTCCTCCTCGTGGTGCCCCTGGAAAAGACCTGCTGCTGCAGGCCAAACTGAACGCGGACAAATCCTGTTGTAAATCTTTTGTGACGGGCAGAACGAAAGGTGTAATGTTCAACCTTTTATAGATAACAACTACAGGAATGCCTGCCACAAATAAGAATATGATGAAGAAGTAGAATATGAAGAATGTAAAAAAAAAGAATAATACGAAGAAGGTGAAGAAGAAGAAGATGAAGAAGGTGAAGAAGAAGTTGATGAAAAAGATGCTGATGCTGAGGATGATGAAGGAGAAAGTGTGGGAGAAGTAAAAAAGAAGGTGAAGAGCATGGAAGTAGTGAAACATAAATATCTGACAAAATATAAAAATACTTAACATAGTCAATATTTCCGTAACTCAGAACGTCTTAAAAAAAATATTAATTCCTGCTATTCCATTTGGGCTAAACCTCTATGCCTTTATTGTCTCCCCCACCTCCCCCAATACATTCTACATTATTCTTAGCTGTTTTCCTTCATGTAGAATTAACCTACAAGGAAAGAAAGGGTTTATTTTCATTCCGATATTTCTGTCCCATTGACTTGCATTGGGTTCCGGTATCGGAATCGGCGATATCCGATATTTTTTGAGTATCGGTCCGATACAATCCGATCCGATATTTCCCGATATTGTAAGGTATCGCTCAACACTAGTGATTATATATATTTTTTATTTATTTGTTTTAAGTTATGACTCCTAGTGGAAAAAAAGGAGGGAAAAAAAACAAATGTGCGAAAATGATCCTGTCCTGATCCTTAAAGGGTTAAATATAAAACTGGCGCCTCATTCCTGCCGTGTAGACTGTTGTTAGCAGACGACATGCACCGTCAATTAGTTTTGGGCTTTTTTGCAGTTACACACATTCAACACTAGATGGCGGCCGACACTGAGCGGATGTAAGCAACGCTCTAGCCGTGCTGATTCAGCTTGGACTGGTTGCTTCGTGTCACGTGACTGCAGGTTAAAGGTCGGCTGCGTGGTGTGGGGTCGTGTACACAGGTCTGTGCTTCTATCTATATCGCTGCTCTATACCGCTGCTCGCCTGCTTTGTCCGGGAGACTCTGACTCATGGAAACCAATAATCACTTAGGAGTAAAAGCATAGTCTGAACTGTTCCTATAAGCAGTCCTAGAGCTGAATCCCAGACTACATGCATCTTCTTAGGTCCTGGGGGGCTGTACATAAGACCCATTATTACTGACCCCTCTAGTCACTTGTCTGCATCATATTTGTAAAAGCACAGAACTGATCTACCGGTAGATGTGCCACGATCTGCCGATAAACAAGCGCTCCCTCCTTTGTGGGCTAATCACTGGGCATGTATATAGTGCTATGATCAGGAACGGTTATCTGTCCATCTAAAAGAGCGTTAAAGGGGGCTGTCCGTAGCCTGGGGGCCTGTCCGTAGCCTGGGGGTCTGTCCGTAGCCCTGGGGGTCTGTCCGTAGCCCGGGGGGGTCTGTCCGTAGCCCGGGGGGGTCTGTCCGTAGCCCGGGGGGGTCTGTCCGTAGTGACTTGCACCATATTTATGATGTATTTTAGACACTTTTAAGACTTTTCTGACCTCAGTGATAGGGGCTTAGCTTAGTATAGTATGCAACACAATGCGCCAAAAAATGCACCAAGATTGGGGCACACATTTCTGGCACAAAGTAAGCCAACTAAAGGGTTGGGTAAACTTAGACTGGACAGATTTATCAGACAGCATGAACCACTGTGATAAATCTGGTGCATTTTAAGCTTGTCTAGTGTAAGCTTGCACTGATGAAGAATTAAGGTCCAGTTACACGGACTGACCAGCAGCACCAACCGCCCGCTGATCGGTAAGGGCAGTCGTATTACTAGCCTGTGTACACGGGCAGACCGCGGTAATCAATGTGCACTAAGCAATCTGTAGTAGATGATTGTTCTCGGCAGCTCGAGTCCTGTCTATACAGAATGATGCTCTGTGGAAACCAAAGATCATTTCAGCTGATGAACAAGCGTTTTGCTCGTTCATCGATTGATCGGCAACCGGTTTACACTGCAAGATTACCATGAAACGAGCATCCCTAGGATCACTTGTTTATGATAATCTTGCAGTGTAAATGCATCTTTAGACTATTTTGATAATTATGTCCCATTGTGTGCAACAAGTACTGCACAGTAATACATGGGCTACAGGATGAACTGTGCTTATTTTTCCACTTGCAATATATAGTAGATGTTGACGTGAATGTTTTATGACTACATTCATTTAGGTGCCTTATAAAAGCTATAGTGAACTGTAGCTGACAGCCTCTGTGGTAGAAGGACGTACAGCAGACTTACAAATAACTCCCTGCACATCGCTGTAAGGATGGAGATGCATCTCAGACTGTACATCTGCCCTAAAAGGGGCTTTTCTCTTTGTACAATGCCTTTAGTGGATGAGTGTCTTGATATTGAGCTGATCCCAGGGTGTCCTGCAGCAGGTTCCCAAGTCATCAGCTATAAACCGCAGAGGAGCCCCCACCAAGTGTTCAGTCCTGCCGCTCCACCGCATGGGATATTAAGCATTGCACGTTTCCCACTGAAGCTGTCAGTAATGCTTTCATGTCCTAGGGCCTCCAGAAGGTGAAATATTTTTTCCAGCTGCTCTTGAGCTGGGGACTCCATATGTAACTGAATATTACTTAATAGGAGACAGCACTTTAAAGAAGCACTCCTCCTCCCATCAAAGTTTTTATTCTCTTAATGTAATGCAATCATCATATTATATAGCACTGTGTACTTACAATTGATCATTTTGCCTTTCTACCCCGCTAATTCTTCTGTTTCCCATTAGGGCTATGACATCACGTGATTAAAGACTGATTAGCTGAATCCTTCTAAGTTCTATGTAGAAACAGGAGGACAATTTTCTCTGCGCAAGTCATGAGTCACTGCAAAAGTCCCTGGCAGGGCGGAGCAGCTTGGTCAGAAGTTAGAGAGGAACCATTTATGCAGGGAAAAGAGACTTCCTGTTTCTCCATAGAGTGTACAAACGAGAAGAATTAGCTGGGTAGAAGGGCAAAATGAGCAATTGTAAGTACACAGTGCTATATAATATGATTGCAATATATTTAGGCTATGTTCCCACACGTTGTGTTTTTCAGCTTATTTTGCTGCAGATTTTTATGTAAATTTTCAGCTCCGTTTTGCAGTATCGGCAAAGTCTATGAGAAACCAGAATTCTCAGCTCTCACATCTTGTTTTTTGTTTTGCTGCGTATTTTGTGCTTGGTTGTGTTTTTGGAGTATGGAGCATGTCGCTTCTTTCAGTGTTTTTTCACCCATAGGAAGTAATGGGTGCTGAAAAAACGCACCAAAAAACGCAGGTAAATTTTTTTTTTTTTCAGCGTTTTTGATGGCAAAATAGAATGGGGTTCTTTTTTTTTTCACAGAACTTTATGTACATGCATAAATAGAGACAGAAGGACAGTGAAAAAATCCGCTGAAAAAATGCAGCAAAACCTGCAGATTTCCTGCCAGAGATCAGTTTTGCTGCAGATTTCTGAGTGAAAAAAACACAACATGTGGGAACACAGCCTTATAGGATAACAACTTTGATGGGGGTGCTTCTTTAAGGATACACTGCAAGTCTTATCTTTCTCACTCTTCAACCACTGAGCCCAGACAGTTATCAAAATGAGTAAAATGTAGAGATTAGCAAATTGATTAAATACAAATTGAAGTTTTGTGAAATGTTTCGGAATTCGTTGAAGTTGACGAATTTTAACAAAAATAGCTGGCACAATTTTACACATTGCTGTAGGTTCCATCAGCCAGACGAGGTCGCATGGCTGGGCGGCTTCACCCATACTGCCTTAAAGCTATCACATCACATGTTATGGCACCGCCAAACCAGAGGGACTATCACAGACTGTATAAAAGCAGAAGCAGAAAATACAGCAGCCGTAGGGATAGGTCGACATAAAACTGGACAAATTTGACAGATGGTGTGTGTTCTAGAATAGCAGTGAAGAAGATTAGTGTATAGTCTGAAAAATAGATCATATGGAGATTCAATTGATAAATGATACTGAGAGAGTGTTTGCTTGTTTCTTTTTTTTTTGCAGAATTAAGGAACCAATATTATTGAAGGAAAAAAAAATGTAAAAATGTAACTCTTGTGACAGCCTCCCAATGTTTGCATGTAACAAACTACCAACTTTTTTGTTTCTACTAAATGTGTTAATTCTAACATAGTAAAAATATCTGATAAAAAGAAAAGTTGAATTAGATGGGCAAATGTGAATAAAAAAAAAACAAACATACCTCGGCATCTGACAATAAGAATATGGGAACCATAGGCAGCATCATCACCACCACCGCTAGCATTCACCGTCCTCACAGTAGTACTACCAATACACAGGTCAAGATTGGTTTCCTTTTTCTCCAACAAGCTTATTAATGGATAGCAAGCAGAAGACATTATGGATTATATGGCGCATCACTCACAGCAGGATGAGATTACCTCTGACAGTGACAAAATCAGTTTGAGTAAGTGTAAGAGTTAATCTATTTGATTGCAGACGTTTAAGTTTTGTCAGTGACCTCTGTCTTTTCTGACCCCTATTTCCCCAAGCCAAATAATACCTGATTCTAAGGAAGATATATCACAAGTTCTTCCAGTTAATGGGTGAACAGTCAGCGTTTGGACTTGAACAATACGAAGGCCAAAGTAGGTAGAGGACGAGTCAAACTTGTAGCTGTGTTTGTGGTGGTGATAGTGGCACAATTAGGAGTCGTAGGGAAAGGAGCTCTGGATGTTTCCCACCTGGAGACCACTTTCAGCTGAGAGGAGGAGAATTAGAAGGCGGAAGAATTTATTATGTGGTGGACAAAATCTGGGAACCATATTGGGTTGACATGAAAGTGATGTCATCAGACGAGGAGGGTGCTGGAGTCGGTAATACAGAACAGAATCTATGTCTGGCCAAAAGGTCACATGTGTCTTCTGCGGTCAGCTCGGGAGTAAGTGGTGCCGCAACTGCTGTTTGTAGATGAGGCTTAACAGTGCCTGAGAGCTCTGGTTATAGTCAGCAAACAATACACTCAGTCACCCCCTTTTGTGCCAACTCAACTCCTACCCGGTCAAGTTGCTGGTGGGCAAGTTACTGCTGTACAACTTAGTGGCATTTACTTTCTTCTTGAGAAAGGATGGTGTGTGCCCATTCCCGCTGGAAGATATCCAGTCTCCATTATTTCTCACATGTGTACTTTGGCCCACACTCTTTTGTACGAGAGCACTTTCTAGACACGGCAATGAGCTTGACCATGCACCACATCGTTAAAACGGTTGTCTGTTCTTAAACTACAAGTCTGCTGTCACTCTTCAGATTCTCTGGTGCTGGCACCTGGAGAGGAAAGGGCGTGACCGCAAGTATGCTATTGGCATATATGCGGTCACGTGCCAACTAGACTGTATTTGGCCTCGCTCAATGTAAGTGTATTGAACGAGGACGGATACAGTCTAGTCAGAATGTTCCTGGAAGTATGCTAATCGCATACTTGCGGTCAAATAACCTCTCAGTGCCGGCATCGGAGAATCCACAGTGTGCAGTGCGCACTCTGAGGATTTCCAAGTCTGCAGTCACTATGTTTAAGAGCAGACAACCCCTCTAACCCATGGAGCAGCAATTATGTACAAAGATAGTAAATGTCTTTCACGGCCCACTGGGTCAATGTTTTAAGTTTCAGTGATGCACCACCACAACCAGTTTGGTTCAAATGCCAACCGGCACTTATCAATTTCATCCTACACCTCTTCCACTCCACATCATCCTCAATATATATGGCCCCATCCCCCAAGAACAACAGGGCAGATCATTGCATCCACTTTCCCTTTTTATTTTTTTTCTTTCTTGTAAGCTTACAGTAAATGCTGCCAAGCTGTTTTTACAGTTTAGGAGCAAGGGGAAAATAGCCATGCAGCGGACGAGTTGCTCCTCTGCAACAAGAAGCAAAACTCGCCCTCGATGGCTCCCCGTCAATTATAATTGCGCATTGTTGTAAGTGACAATGATGGAATTCAACACTGCATATACTGGAGCATATGTATGAACAACGTAAAGCTGTGACTGATTGTATCATGCAGAAGGCAAACTAGAGCATAAATTACTTTGAAATCTGCCATTGGAAGCTGATGAGGGACTCTTGTCACCTACTGAGGCTCTTCAAAGAGACAACTAAGTATGTCAGTAGAGAGAACTGTATAGACAAAAATATCTAAAGAGGCACATCAAAGAACAGCTATGCACAAACCCAAATACATAAAATAATCAGATTTCTTGTACTTTTTATCTAAGGAAAAAGATTACAAACACTTACAAGCTGCTAAACAACACCATTAGTGCAAATAAATAATGCAGTCCTGTATCCACGCTTCTCAAAGATATGGGGTATATTGATGTCCGTCCATGTTCCTGATTATTCGGTAGGGAGTATAGCTTTGACTATGCCATAACACTCATATTTATATTGGAAAAAAACACTCACAAGGATGTAAAAAGGATTATGAAAATACAGCAACTTCTACTTTTTCACTGCTGTCCTGGGGCTGTTGTGGACCCTCGGGGACAATGTTATATGCAGCAGTATGAGGAAGAGCAGCATCAGTTGATTGGGGAGATAGATATACAGTACAGACCAAAAGTTTGGACACACCTCATTTAAAAAAATTTCTGTATTTTCATAACTATGAAAATTGTACATTCACACTGAAGGCATCAGAACTATGAATTAACACATGTGGAATTATATACTTAACAAAAAAGTGTGAAACAACTGAAAATATGTCTTATATTCTAGGTTCTTCAGAGTAGCCACCTTTTGCTTTGATGACTGCTTTGCACACTCTTGGCACTCTCTTGATGAGCTTCAAGAGGTAGTAACCGGAAATGGTTTTCACTTCACAAGTGTGCTCTGTCAGGTTTAATAAGTGGGATTTCTTGCCTTATAAATGGGGTTGGGACCATCAGTTGTGTTGTGCAGAAGTCTGGTGGATACACAGCTGATAGTCCTACTGAATAGACTGTTAGCTGCTTTTTTCTTGCCATAATACAAATTTTAAGTAAAGAAAAACGAGTGGCCATCATTACTTTAAGAAATGAAGGTCAGTCAGTCCGAAAAATTGGGCAAACTTTGAAAGTGTCCCCAAGTGCAGTTGCAAAAACCATCAAGCGCTACAAAGAAACTGGCTCACATGAGGACCGCCCCAGGAAAGGAAGACCAAGAGTCACCTCTGCTTCTAAGGATAAGTTTATCTGAGTCACCAGCCTCAGAAATCGCAGGTTAACAGCAGCTCAGATTAGAGACCAGAGTTCTTGCAGCAGACACATCTCTTCAACAACTGTTAAGAGGAGACTTTGTGCAGCAGGCCTTCATGGTAACATAGCTGCTAGGAAATCACTGCTAAGGACAGGCAACAAGCAGAAAAGACTTGTTTGGGCTAAAGAACACAAGGAATGGACATTAGACCAGTGGAAATCTGTGCTTTGGTCTGATGAGTCCAAATTTGAGATCTTTGGTTTCAACCACCGTGTCTTTGTGCGACCCAGAAAAGGTGAACGGATGGACTCTACATGCCTGGTTCCCACTGTGAAGCATGGAGGAGGAGGTGTGATGGTGTGGGGGTGATTTTCTGGTGACACTGTTGGGGATTTATTCAAAATTGAAGGCATACTGAACCAGCATGGCTACCACAGCATCTTGCAGCGGCATGCTATTCCATCCGGTTTGCGTTTAGTTGGACCATCATTTATTTTTCTACAAGACAATGACCCCCCAAACACACCTCCATGCTGTGTAAGGGCTATTTGACCAAGAAGGAGAGTCAAGGACAGTCACCAGACCTGAACCCAATCGAGATGGTTTGGGGTGAGCTGGACCGCAGAGTGAAGGCAAAAGGGCCTACAAGTGCTAAGCATCTCTGGGAACTCCTTCAAGATTGTTGGAAGACCATTTCCGGTGACTACGTCTTGAAGCTCATCAAGTGAATGCCAAGAGTGTGCAAAGCAGTCATCAAAGCAAAAGATGGCTACTTTGAAGAACCTAGAATATAAGACATATTTTCAGTTGTTTCACATTCTTTTGTTAAGTATATAATTCCACATGTGTTAATTCATAGTTTTGATGCCTTCAGTGTGAATGTACAATTTTCATAGTCATGAAAATACAGAAATTTCTTTAAATGAGAAGGTGTGTCCAAACTTTTGGTCTGTACTGTATATCAGGCAGAAGACGAGGCTCACAGCCAGTGTGAAATTAAAAATGATGACACTGACTATGATGACCAGTTTTCACAGCGGGGTGAAAAGTGATCTCGGGGACCTCAGCCGTGCTGGCGAGCATGGCAAGCTGCATATTCAACTGCATGTGGGATGACAAGTAAAGCATTGACAATAGGATAGCCATGCTTTTAGACTCTCTGTAAAAGCAAAAAGGGGTAATTTTTTTTCTCCAGCTTCTTGAAAAAAGAAAAAAAAAAGTCAAAATTGACATATTACCCGGATAAGCTGTGTTATAAACCACACAAGCATACTATCATCGTAATCGTTCTGACCTGGAGAATCATGTTGCTAGGTGATTATTACATTATAATAAACGCTGTAAAAACTTAACTGCAAAAACACAGTTGCGGAATTGCATTTTTTTCACCATTTCGTCCAACTTGGAATTTTTTTCCTCCTTTTTTTTTTTTTATTTTTTTTATTTTTTATTACATTGTGTAATAAAATGAATGATGTTATTCAAAAATACAACTCCTGCAAAAAATCAAGCCAACATACGGCTAGATCGATGGAAAAATAAAAAAGGTAAATGCAAGAACAGAAATTGATGTGTCGCAAAGGAGTTATTGATGTCCGATGACTGTTGTGGCCAACCATTGCCTTTTAATTGTCATATTTCATGGAAAACTTCTTTTAAGTTATGGCCAACAAATCTGTAATTGGTAATCTAGAATAATTCTGTGCTGATAACATTATTATATGGGTTGTCAAGGTTGTACTGAAAAGTTTGCAGTGTTTCTGTGACCTCGGATTGCCAAACTGAGACCTTGTGCGATTCACACTGTCACCCCTGTATTTCCCGTGCGGGTGGGCGGTCACTTGACCACATAGATGCAGTTTGCATATTTATGGTCCCATACCGACACGATTCATCTGGCTTCTCTCAATAGAAGAGAATTGAAAGAAGCTGGCTGAGTCTAGTCTGCATGTGACTGCCAGTGTGCAAATCTTATATGTGGTCATGTGACTGCCCAATCACACATGCAATACAGGAGAATCATGACACTGTTACGATTTAGCAGTCTGCAGTCACATAATATGACTGTTGACTTTTCATTTTAGCCTGGACAGCCCCTTTAAGAATTTGTGTTTTTACAATTAATTTTTTTTTGTCTATTCAGCAGAAAACTTAGAAATAAGTAGCTACACTTTAGAAATGGGATGACTAAATAGGATTTGTATACAATTTACCTCCAGGTATTCAGACAAGAGTGTTAGATGTCACCAAGAAGGAGAAGATTGAAAAACTGTGCCTGGAAATTGATAGAATTGATGTTCTTTTCAATGTAGCTGGGTAGGTAAATTGGCCCATCTATATGTCTGACATCCTTTATCTCCTCATGTACTGTATATGTCCTGTAAAGCATAGCCCTGAATTGCCCCATACATAAGCCAGTCACAATGTAGGCCTTCATGTGTGATGTTGCCAATATATTCCAAATATTCAAAAAGTCACACATGAGTTTTAAAGCGATAGATCTGCCAAAAATCATGAGTCCACTGTATAGGTGGAAATAATTACATCACCCCTATATACTCCATCTGGCCTGGAGTAGCTAACTCAAACACTCGGCTATCTTTGAAGTGACTGGGCAAGTACTCAACTGGGTCTTCATACAACTTCCCCTGACCACATTCTGGCAGCTCAGGATCTAGCATTTATCATTTATCCAGTGGATAAGTAAAAATTTGTTGTAGGCAGAATATGCCTTTTAAAAGGTATGCACCAGATGTGCACCCGTCCCCTGCCTCGTGAATTCCAAGTTGTGCTCCTCAGTGACGTGAGGTTGTTGTGTGATGTGACCACTGCAGCTGATGTCCTCTCTGGAGGAACATTGAGGAGTTGTAGCCAATTAGTGGGAGTTTTCCAGTGGTGACTAACCCATTTATCCTACTGTCTCCTTCCTGACTATGTTGTAAGCCCTGGAGGACATGGTCCTCTCTCTCTGTACCAGTTCTGTCCTGTTACTTTATGTTTATTGTACTTGCTTGTATTTTGGCATACGCATTAGATATATGTACTGCATAAAAGAAATATGTCCTTAAAGGGACACTTCATGTGAAACTCCTACCCATATTGACCTATAATCCACCAACATAGTCCTATAATAATGCTAACAAACTTAATAACCTGCATAACCTACAAATCAGCCCCAATGGAATTAACAACATTGGAAAAAAACAAATCTACGCTTTAATTAATTAATGTATTTTGAAAAATATTTAGATTTGAGTCCTCAGTGGTTGATACCTTTTCAGTTAGCCATTAAAAAGTTAAGCCATTAAAAGGTATCAACCACTGAGGACTCTCAAATCGAAATATTTTTCGGTACAAAGATAGATATTTTCCCTGTATACAATTAGCCAAAACCCCACAAGAGTACGTACAAAAAAACCCTCTAAAAACAACACGGGAATCCTCGAGCACAATCCTAATTATGCATATACACCACAATAGGTTTCACAGGTTCACCAAAGGTATAAAGAATTACAGAAAGAGGTGCAACAGAAACCAATGACACCATATCCAAAGTATCCACCAGAAGGTTAAAGGGAACCTGACAATAGGTTTTTTTGACCCAAAAATAATTTAATCTTTGTAAAGCATCTGAAATGTTGATGACATGCATAATTTGTATTATAGGTCTGTTTTCTAGAAATTAATTGGCAAATGAGCATGCAAAATGCAGGGGGCGTGGCCTGCACTTCTGTTCTCTGGCTTCTCCTGCCCCTTTCACCTCCCGCCGCTGGCCTCTTGTCTGTGACTGACCGGTCATTCTTCTGTGACCTGCTCCCCTGCGCTAGATCTCACTCAGGTGCCATAATTTCCAGAGGTGGCTCATGCAGAAATTGATAATTGGACTCTCACAACACCATCAGGACCTTATTGCGCATGCACCACCCCTGGGAATGATAGCACCTTGACGAGATCTTGGGTGGGGGAGCAGGTCACAGACAGGAATCTGGCAGCGGAAGAAGAAAGAGAGGCCAAAGAGCTGTAAGTACAAGCCAAGCCTCCTGCACTTACAAACTCATATGCATAAACATTCACCAATTACTTTCTAGAAAGCAGACTTTTAATAAAAATGTATGGACGTCCTCAACATTTCAGATACTTTACATAGATGATTAGTTTAGGGTCTAAAAACCTGCTAACAGGTTCCCTAATAGAATGCTTCATAAGTTGCAGGGCAAATCACACAAGCACCTCTGCGCACGTTTCGCTTCTTTGTCAGGAGACATGTTTATGAATTTGGGATTTCTTGTATATGTATTAATTAAGTATTTAGTTTTTTACATTGTGGTTAATTCTGTTGAAACTTCTTCCCAATTTTATATGTAGTGCAGAGTCTAAGGGGGTAGTGTATGGCACAGGGATTTACTCTTTAGTATTTGGGAATAACTGTGTCATACACTCTCCCCCGGGCCCTGAATGTGGCATAACACAGTGTTATATATATTACAGCTGGAGTGTTTCTTTACTAGATGTGTCTATTATGTGATACTGCTTTACTTGATTTTGTTGTTGTTTCAAAGTGGTGTACTCTTATTAATCCTAAATCTTTTTTTTCTTTACATTATAATCTGTGGTATATGTGTTAGATTTGTTCACCATGGATCCATATTGGATTGTGAGGAGGCAGATTGGGATTTCACTATGAATCTCAACGTGCGAAGCATGTATCTCATGATCAAAACATTCCTGCCAAAAGTAAGGGCACAATGTTCTCATTCATCAATGCCGTATGTATTGTTTAACGCTTAGATCTGTAGTAGCTACTATATGTAATATGTCCTGTGCATTGTTAAAAAAATATACAAAAAATTAATTTTTCAGCTTTGTAAAAAAAAACAATGCAGTGAATGAAAGGCTTTGTGCACTGTTGCAACCATTTTTTCACGTGTCCTCTGTTTTAATATTCTCTTACAATTCAGATCCCAGAGCGCATCATGGCCTTAATTATAATGGTGATATCCGTCTGGTTTGCACTTTCAGAGAAGTTTGTCCTATTGCTAATCTATGTTAAAAGGAACCTGACAGCTGATTCATGCTGCTCGATCTACAGGTAGCTTGTATCAGACATTGGCTGTACGATATCAGCCAGGTATGTTTGACTCTTTCTCTTGACACTGCATCGTTTCAGAGAAAAACTTTACTTTAAAAGACGACGCCAGAGATCAAACCACATGGGAGACTAGTCAGACAGGCAGTTCCCTGGCAGATTCTCCCCACCAGCTTCTAGTGACTGACCGGTCTCTCCCTATGTGTGTTAATAGAGAGAGACCTGTCAATCAATGGCAACCGGTGAGGAGAAGCCACTGTGGACCCACCTGTCTGACTAGTCTCCCGTGCAGCTCGGTCCCTGGCGGCATTTAGAGTGTGTTTTTCTCTGAAACACCACAACCTTTCAGAGTCAGACATACCTGTCTGAAATCATACAACCAGTGCCTGATGCATGCTGACCGATCCACAGGCGATGTGTATCAGCTGTCAGATTCCCTTTAGTTTGGTCTTATTGTATTCTTGACCTTCTGGTCTTTTTTTTTTTTTAGAAAATTGTCTACAGCTCCTACATAAACCTATGTGTTTCCATAATAACAGACTACAAATAATTCTTCTGTTGTCTGATTTAGTAGTCATACTCCCCTGTGTCTGTCTCCACTTCTGGTACCCTACCGGATATACAGGGTGGGCCATTTATATGAATACATCTAAATTAAATGGGAATGGTTGGTGATATCAACTTCCTGTTTGTGGCACATTAGTAAATGGGAGGGGGAAAACTTTTCCAGATGGATGGTGACCATGGTGGCCATTTTGAAGTCGGCCATTTTGGATCCATCTTTATTTTTTTCAATGGGAAGAGGGTCATGTGACACATCATACTTATTGAGAATTTCATAAGAAAAACAATGGTGTGCTTGGTTTTAGCATAACTTTATTATTTCATGAGTTATTTACAAGTTTATGACCACTTATAAAATGTGTTCAAAGTGCTGCCCATTGTGTTGAATTGTCAATGCAACCCTCTTCTCCCACTCTTGACACACTGATAGCAGCATCGCAGAAGAAATGCTAGCACTGGCTTCCAGTATTCGTTGTTTCAGATGCTGCACATCTCTTATCTTCACAGCATAAACAATTGCCTTCAGATGACCCCAAAGATAAAAGTCTAAGGGGGTCAGATCGGGAGACCTTGGTGGCCATTCAACTGGCCCACGACGACCAATCCACTTTCCAGGAAACTGTTCATGTTGGAATGCTCGGACCTGACACCCATAATGTGGTGGTGCACCATCTTGTTGGAAAAACTCAGGAAACGTGCCATCTTCAGTGCATAAAGAGGGCAACACATCATCATGTAGCAATTTCAGATATCCAGTGGCATTGAGGTTTCCATTGATGAAGAATGGCCCCACTATTTTTGTACCCCATATACCACACCAAACCATCAAGATACGAGATGTGCAGCATCTGAAACAACGGATACTGGAAGCCTGTGCTAGCATTTCTTCTGCGGTGCTGCTATCAGTGTGTCAAGAGAGGGAGAAGAGGGTTGCATTGACAATCCAACACAATGGGCAGCACTTTGAACACATTTTATAAGTGGTCATAAACTTGTAAATAACTCATGAAATAATAAAGTTATGTTAAAAACAAGCACACCACTGGTTTTCTTATGAAATTCTCAATAAGTATGATGTGTCACATGACCCTCTTCCCAATGAAAAAAATAAAGTTGGATCCAAAATGGCTAACTTCAAAATGGCCGCCATGGTCACCACCAATCTGGAAAAGTTTTCCCCCTCCCATTTACTAATGTGCCGCAAACAGGAAGTTGATATCACCAACCATTCCCATTTAATTTAGGTGTATCCATGTAAATGGCCCACGCTGTATTTGAGCAAGTAGCAGGGAACATAAAGAAATTAGGTTGATTACAAGATCATGCCACAAATGGTTTGTTTGTAGTCTGTTACTATGGAGACACAGATTCGTAGGGGAGCTGTACAGTCAGAATGGTAGGAAATCTTGTAGAACTGTTTTTTTTAAAAAACAAAAGAAACCATATTTATAAATCAAAGTAGATGGCTGCTTTCTTCCAGACGTAGTGTAACATCTGTCTATAGATGCGTGATATGACAGCTCTGCTAGAGGGAAGCTGTTTTACTAAACCTGTATAATCCCTATTCATAAGGCAATGTAGTGATCAATAACACATTTATGTGTAAATAAGAGTATTGGACTTTAGTGTCACTTTAATTCCTAATGTTTTTCAGATGCTTGCTCAAAAATCAGGCAACATTATCAACATGTCTTCAGTAGCTTCCAGTATTAAAGGTAGGTATTACTAATAGACCTTTAAAGGAGTTATTACCTTTCAGATAATGTTTTTCCCTTGCTGCATTTTGTTAATCAACAAATTAACCGCGCTGTACTCGCCTACCCCGGGTCCACTGATGAGTCTCTACCGCTGCTCCTGATGTATGGCATTGGATGTGGCGCTGACGTCACATCACGGTACGGCAGCCAATCGGCTCAGCGACTGTGAATGCCGCTAAGCTCACTGATTGGGTGCCACACTGCTGACGTGACGTCAGCGCTTCAGCCAATGCCCGACACCGAGAGCAGCAGTAGAGACTTATCGGTGGACCCAGGGCAGGTAAGCCCAGCGTGGTGTATGTTTTAACTACCTGCACCCGGGCCGAACATTATCTGAAAGGTAATAACCCCTTTAATTACATAAATGTTTTAGTGTTTTAAATTTCTGTTGCCTGATCTTGAGTGTATTTTAATTACTTTGTTCATTCTGTCATGGTTGGTTAGGAAGGAGTAGAAATCACAACTGGGCTGCCCACTATTAGCAAACCTGTCACTAAATTCATGTTGTCCACAGGGCTGGGGAGTCGGAGTCTGTATAAAACGGACCAACTCCGACTCCTAAAATATATAATAAATTGGGTACAGTAATTCAGTGCAGTTTGTGGGGAATATTTTTTTCATAAGAATTTGGGAAAGTTATGAAATGTCCTATTCTTGATCTAAGGGTCCAGACTTTTAGCGAAGATTAATCTGTGCTACAGTATATTTATCACTTAAACATGAGCCAGGTATGAGGAGGTCGGAGTCGGTGTCATGGAAATTGAGGAGTCGGAGATTTGGCTTACCGACTCCACAGCCCTGGTTGTCCACACCACGGGCAGCATGGATCGGAGCCTGACTGCATGTTTGCGGCGAGGTATGATTTTTTTTCTGAACACTCTGGTGTTTCATAGAAAACATAGTTTGAATAACTGTCCAGGGATTATAGGATGAAGCCTGATGTCCAGCTCCGTTCCCCAGCTGGCTTCTCACCACCCCACTCCAGTTGATTGACAGGTCTCTCCCTATTTACACAAATGGGAGAAACCTGTCACTGAACTGGAGTGGTGCAGGGATAAGCCACTGCGGGCCACACCAGACTAGTGAAGCTTCCCCCTATATTCCCCATATGGCTCTTCAAACTGTTTTCTTGGATCATCGGAGCATTCAAAGAAAATCATACTTGTCTCGTGGACATCATGAATTGAGTGACAGGTTCCCTTCAATGTATATTCTATATAGATACAGTGGCATGTGAAGTCCATTGCTTAAAGGGTTTGTCCACTACTTGTACAACCCCTTCTCATTCCTCATGTTTGGCCTGTTAAAATATTTATACTTTCCTCCGGTGCTGGCGCCATTCCAGTGGTGTCAGCACTTGCTTTCCCGGGGCTCATGTGAGGTTGTTACGTCACATGAGCCCTGTGCCCAATCAGCGCCGGCGTCAGTGTTCCCGTCTTCGAACGTATTGGCATCAACAGGAAGTCAGGGCTGCGGCTGCTCTCGGACTTCCTCTTGATGTTCGATTTGTCCGATATTTTTACAGACTGAGACCATTGACGTCTTAAAAAATATATATA
Source organism: Phyllobates terribilis (assembly GCF_046119375.1). NCBI lineage: Eukaryota > Metazoa > Chordata > Amphibia > Anura > Dendrobatidae > Phyllobates > Phyllobates terribilis. The sequence goes on along the minus strand of NW_027362761.1, from coordinate 865,380,891 downwards.
TATGTATGTTAAATGTATTTGACTGAATATACACTGCTAGGAATATCCATTTGCAGACACTTTGACACAGTCTTGCCATGTGATGTAGCTGAGTTATTTTAGTATCCAGTTCAGTACCAGGTGACATCTGTCTGGTGCAGTAAATTGTTACAATGACCAGAATGCCACAAAACTACCTTTGCATCCAGCCTTTCAACAGTACGAACCAGCATAGACACGTACGAGCCATCCTGCAAACTGCTCGCACAAGCTCCGCACATCTTATAGCAACTGGTCGGAGAGGATGGCCATACTCTTGACTCTCGCTGATCTATTATTCATGGCTTATCTTGTGAAAAAGCCATCAGTTTTCAGAAACTGGATGTTCCCTTCAGCAGATAGTGTAGTGTCATTTTATGACCAATGCAATGATGAGGTGCAATAACACAATATACCATGTCTCGTACTTGTGACTAATCTGATTCTTCTCTCTTCTTGTGTTCCATTGACTCATGTCAGTGTCTTCCTGATGTTCACGAGGTTCATTAGTCTCTGTATATCTGGCACTAACCTGATAATCCCCTTTTTCCCCACTGATGGCGTAGTTATATGATTCTACCCATGTTGTAATAGAAATCATCTTAATTAACCCCTTTACCCCCGAAGATGTTTTGCACGTTAATGACCAGGCCACTGTCACTTTATGAGGTAATAACTCTAGAACGCTTCAGCGGATCCCAATGATTCTGAGATTATTTCGTGACATATTGTACTTCATGATAGTGGTAAAATTTCTTCGATATCCCTTGCGTTTATTTGTGAAAACAATCGAAAATTTGGTAAAAATGTAGAAATTTTTGCAATTTTCAAAATTTGAATTTTCATGCCCTTAAATCAGAGAGATAGTGTGTCACACAAAATAGTTAATAAATAACATTTCCCACATGTCTACTTTACATCAGCACAATTTTGGAACAAAAATTTTTGTTCTGTTAGGAAGTTATAAGGCTTAAAAGTTGACCAGTGATTTCTCATTTTTCCAACAAAATTTACAAAACCATTTTTTTAGGGACCACATCACATTTGAAGTGACTTCGAGGGGCCTTTATGACAGAAAATACCCAAAAGTGACACCATTCTAAAAACTGCACCACTCAAGGTGCCCAAAACCACATTCAAGAAGTTTATTAACCCTTCAGGTGCTTCACAGGAATTTTTGGAATGTGGAAGAAAAAAATGAACATTTAACTTTTTTCACAAAAATGTTACTTTAGACCCAATTTTTTTTATTTTTGCAGGGGTAACAGGAAGAAATGGACCCCAAAACTTGTTGTGCAATTTCTACTGAGCACGCAGATAACCCATATGTGGGGAAAAACCACTGTTTGGGCACATGGCAGGGCTTGGAAGGGAAGGAGCGCCATTTGACTTTTTGAATGTAAAATTTGCTTGAATAATTAGCGGACGCCATATCGCGTTTGAAGAGCCCCTGATGTGCCTAAACAGTGGCAACCCCCCACAACTGACCCCATTTTGGAAACTAGACCCCTCAGGAAACTTATCTAGATGTGTGGTGAACACCTAGACCCCCAGGTGCTTCACAGAATTTTATAACATTGAGCCGTAAAAATAAAAAAAATCTAACTTTTTCCACAAAAATGATCTTTTAGCCCCAAATTTTTGATTTTCACAAGGGTAAGAGGAGAAAATGGACCCCAAAAACTGTTGTGCAATTTCTCCTGAGTACGCCGATACCCCATATGTTGGGAAAATGCAGTTTGGGCATTCGGGAAGGTTTAGAAGGGTAGGAGCACTGTGTGACTTTTTGAATGCAAAATTGGATGGAATCGAGAGCAGATGCCATGTCGCGTTTGGAGAGCCCCTGATGCACCTAAACAGTGGAAACCCCCCACAAGTGACCCCATTTTGGAAACTAGACCCATTAAGGATTTTATCAAGGGGTATAGTGAACATTTTGAACCCAGAGGTACAACACAGAATTTGATAACATTAGGTCATGATATTGAATAAGTTGTCATTAGTCTTGAGCGCAAGTGCTCACTACTTGAGTTTGCATCGGGTACTCTGGTATGCACCATGTATCGCGGATGCTTGAGTCCCCACCCTGCATGTTTCACTTTTATTAGACACCCCCAAAAAAAACATGCAGTGATCACTCGTGCATGGCAGGCAATCCCAGTGAGGTTTTTTTGGCTGTATAACAGCTGTGAAACATATATGGGGCGGAGACTCGAGCATGTCACTTGAGCACCTGCAATACTCGGTGCATACCCGAGCACCCGATGCAAACTCAAGTAGTGAGCACTTGCGCTCAACACTAGTTGCCATATCGTCATCCTCTTTTTTTTTTTTTTTTCTTTACCTTTGAAAATATCCTAACCCCAACACAACTCTAACCCTAGCACAACCCTAACCCTAGAGTTTAATTTTTATGCTGTTCCTCGTGCGGTATAAGTGATTAGACAACTTTATTCTTTGGGTCGGTGCGATTACAGCGATACCAGATTCATAGCGGGTTTTTATGATTGACAGCTGTCGCACACTAAAAAAAACTTTTTTTTTTTGCAGCGCCATATTTTGAGAGATCTAATTTTTCCATATTTCGGCTGACAGTCATGTGATGGCTTGATTTTTTGCGAGACAAGTTGATTTTTTTTATTGGTACCGTTTTCAGGCACGTGACATTATTTATTTATTTTTTTAAACTTGATTTGTTTATTAAACAATTTTATAAACCATTATACATTGTATTTGGTATCGGAAAACATCCAAACATACACTGCTCAAAAAAATAAAGGGAATACTCAAACAACAGAATATAACTCCAAATAGATCAAACTTCTGTGAAATCAAACTGTCCACTTAGGAAGCAACACTGATTGACAATCAATTTCACATGCTGTTGTGCAAATGGAATAGACAATAGATGGAAATTATTGGCAATTATCAAGACACCCTCAATAAAGGAGTGGTTGTGCAGGTGGGGACCACAGACCACATCTCAGTACCAATGCTTTCTGGATGATGTTTTGGTCACTTTTGAATGTTGGTTGTGCTTTCACACTCGTGGTAGCATGAGACAGACTCTACAACCCACAGAAGCTGCTCAGGATGAGTGCAGCCCATCCAGGATGGCACATCAATGCGAGCTGTGGCAAGAAGGTTTGCTGTGTCTGTCAGCGTAGTGTCCAGAGGCTGGAGGCACTACCAGGAGACGTGGAGGGGGCTGTAAGTGGGCAACAACCCAGCAGCAGGACCGCTACCTCCGCCTTTGTGCAAGGAGGAACAGTAGGAGCACTGCCAGAGCCCTGCAAAATGACCTCCAGCAGGCCACAAATGTGCATGTGTCTGCACAAACGGTTAGAAAACGACTGCATGAGAATGGTATGAGGGCCCAACGTCCACAGATGGGGGTTGTGCTCACAGCCCAACACCGTGCAGGACGCTTGGCATTTGCCACAGAACACCATGATTGGCAAAGTCGCCACTGGCGCCCTGTGCTCTTCACAGATGAAAGCAGGTTCACACTGAGCACGTGTGACAGACGTGACAGAGTCTGGAGACGCCATGGAGAGCGATCTGCTGACTGCAACATCCTTCAGCATGAACGGTTTGGCAGTGGGTCAGTAATGGTGTGGGGTGGCATTTCTTTGGAGGGCCACACAGCCCTCCATGTGCTCGCCAGAGGTAGCCTGACTGCCATTAGGTACCGAGATGAGATCCTCAGACCCCTTGTGAGACCATTTGCTGGTGCGGTTGGCCCTGGGTTCCTTCTAATGCAGGACAATGCCAGACCTCATGTGGCTGGAGTGTGTCAGCAGTTCCTGCAAGATGAAGGCATTGAAGCTATGGACTGGCCCGCCCGTTCCCCAGACCTGAATCCGATTGAGCACATCTGGGACATCATGTCTCGCTCCATCCACCAACGTCACGTTGCACCACAGACTGTCCAGGAGTTGGCGGATGCTTTAGTCCAGGTCTGGGAGGAGATCCCACAGGAGACCATCCGCAACCTTATCAGGAGCATGCCCAGGCGTTGTAGGAAGGTCATACAGGCACGTGGAAGCCACACACAATACCGAGCCTCATTTTGACTTGTTTTAAGGACATTACATAAAAGTTGGATAAGCCTGTAGTGTGTTTTTCCACTTTAATTTTGGGGGTGACTCAAAATCCAGGCCTCCATTGGTTAATAAATTTGATTTCCATTGATGATTTTTATGTGATTTTGTTGTCCGCACATTCAACTTTGTACAGAACAAAGTATTCAATGAGAATATTTCATTCATTCAGATCTAGGATGTGTTATTTGAGTGTTCCCTTTATTTTTTTGAGCAGTGTAGCATATAGACATAGATATACATTAAGAAAAACCTATCCAAGTAAACATGTCAAATGTGTTACCACATACATATATATAGTTTCCTTGTCTTAGGAATGTCACAGCTTCTGAAATTATATGCAGAGAAGAATATGAAAAAAAATAAAATAAAAAATATAGGATATTTTCCTGATCAGGATACAACCCAAACGCTTAACCACAACTTATCAAACTTACACTGTCATTTCCGTGCTTAAAATATCTCACAACATAATATATAAGGATCTAGATGTCTGCTTCCATAAGTAACATTTGTCCACGTGACATATTTTGATCGCTTTCTATTCCAATTTTTGGGAGGCAGAATAAACAAAAACCAACAATTCAGGAATTGTTTTTTTGTTTTATGCTGTTCCTCGTGTGGTGAAATTAATATGGCAGCTTTATTCTTCGGGTCAGTACATTTACAGTGATATCACATTTTTGGGCTATGTGCCCACGATGCAGAAATGCTCAGGATTTTTTCCTGAACGTTTCTGCATCTCCCTGACAGAAAAAAACGCATGCGGATTGTACATGCGGATTGTACATGTGTTTTCCTGCCAGGGACATGCGGATGTGAAGCGTTCTTCACTTGCATTTCCGCATGCGGGTTGTCAAGCGCTTTCCAAGCGATTTTAGCATCACTTGGAAAGTGCTTGTCAACTTGGTCACACTATATAAATCCATGGAAACAGCATGGATATATATATATATATAGTGTGACCGAAAGAATGTCAAAAAGTAAAAAAACAAAAATATACTTACCCTCCGATGGCCCACTTGCTTCACTCGGTCCCGGCTGCCAGCTGCGGTAGACTGAAGGATCTGCCGACGTCAGCGTCGCGTGACCCGTCACATGACTCTGACGTTAGCGCAGGTCCTTCATTCCATCGCGAAGTGCCGGGAAGCAAGGAGGAGCGCATCGGGGGCCGCTAGAAGGTAAGTATATATTTATTTTTTATTTTATTCTTTTTTTACAGCTTTTTTAATGGTACCTGGGTGTGGAGGAGACTCTCCTCTCCTCTACACCCGGGTACCATCCGCACATTAGAACGCGCCAATTGTGCAATTACAGATGCAGTCTTGCGGAATTGGCGCGTTCTAATGCAAGTTAATGGCGGTGAAAACGCAGCGCTTCCGCAAAATTAACCCCTTCAGGACCCAGCCTATTTTGACCCTAAAGACCTTGGCATTTTTGTCAATTCTGACCAGTGTCCCTTTACGAAGTAAAAACTCTGGAACACTTCAACGGATCCTAGCGATTCTGAGATTGTTTTTTCGTGACATATTGGGCTTCATGTTAGTATTAAATTTAGGTCAATAATATTTGCGTTTATTTGTGAAAAAATCAAAAATATGGGAAAAATTTTGAAAATTTTGCAATTTTCAAATTTTGAATTTTTATTCTGCTAAACTAGAGAGTGATGTGACACAAAATAGTTAATAAATAACATTTCCCACATGTCTACTTTACATCAGCACAATTTTTGAAAAAAAAAAAATTTTTGGTAGGAAGTTAGAAGGGTTCAAAGTTCATCAGCAAATTTTCTTTTTTCCAGCAAAATTTGCAAAGCCATTTTTTTTAGTGACCACATCACATTTGAAGTCCCTTTGAGGGGTGTACATGACAGAAAACACCCAAAAGTGACACCATTCCAAAAACTGCACCCCTCAAGCTACTCAAAACTACATTCAAGAAGATTATTAACCCTTCAGGTGCATCACAGGAACTAAAGCCACATGGAAGAAAAAAATGAACATTTTTATTTTTCTAACAAAAATTTTCTTTTAGCCTAAATTTTTTAATTTTCACATGGGTAACAGGATAAAATGCATCCTAAAATTTGTTGGTCAATTTCTCCTTAGTACACTGATACCTCATATGTGGTCATAAACCACTGTTTGGGCACACGGCAGGGCTCAGAAGGGAAGGAGCGCCATTTTACTTTTTGAATGGAAAATTAGCTCCAAAAGTCAAATTGCGCTCCTTCTCTTCTGAGCCCTGTCATGTGCCCAAACAGTGGTTTACGACCACATATGAGGTATCAGTGTACTCAGGAGAAATTGACCAATACATTTTAGGATGCATTTTATCCTGTTACCCATGTGAAAATTAAAAAATTTAGGCTAAAAGAAAATTTTTGTGAAAAAAAAAGTACTTTTTTGTTTTCACAGATCATTTTGTGAAGCACCTGGGGGTTCCAAGTGCTCACTATGCATCTAGATAGGTGCCTTGGGGGGTCTAGTTTCCAAAGTGGGGTCACTTGTGGGGGAGCTCCACTGTTTAGGCACATTAGGGGCTCTCCAAACGCAACATGGTGTCCGCTAACAATTTGAGCCGATTTTCCATTCAATTTGTTAGCGGACACCATGTCGCGTTTGGAGAGCCGCTGTGTGGCCAAACATTGGAGCTCCCCCACAAGTGACCCCATTTTGGAAACTAGACCCCCCAAGGCACCTATCTAGATGCACAGTGAGCACTTGGAACCCCCAGGTCATTCACAAATTAATCCGTAAAAATAAAAAAGTGTTTTTTTTTCCACTTTTTCATTTTTATGAATCAATTTGTGAAGCACCTGGGGGTTCCAAGTGCTCACTATGCATCTAGATAGGTGCCTTGGGGGGTCTAGTTTCCAAAATGGGGTCACTTGTGGGGGAGCTCCAATGTTTGGGCACACAGCGGCTCTCCAAAAGCAACATGGTGTCCGCTAACAAATTGTCGGCTCAAATTGTTAGAAGACACCATGTTGCGTTTGGAGAGCCGCTGTGTGGCCAAACATTGGAGCTCCCCCACAAGTGACCCCATTTTGGAAACTAGACCCCCCAAGGCACCTATCTAGATGCATAGTGAGCACTTGGAACCCCCAGGTCCTTCACAAATTAATCCGTAAAAATAAAAAAGTGTTTTTTTTTCCACTTTTTCATTTTTATGAATCAATTTGTGAAGCACCTGGGGGTTCCAAGTGCTCACTATGCATCTAGATAGGTGCCTTGGGGGGTCTAGTTTCCAAAATGGGGTCACTTGTTGGGGAGCTCCAATGTTTGGGCACACAGCGGCTCTCCAAAAGCAACATGGTGTCCGCTAACAAATTGTTGGCTCAAATTGTTAGAAGACACCATGTTGCGTTTGGAGAGCCGCTGTGTGGCCAAACATTGGAGCTCCCCCACAAGTGACCCCATTTTGGAAACTAGACCCCCCAAGGCACCTATCTAGATGCATAGTGAGCACTTGGAACCCCCAGGTCCTTCACAAATTAATCCGTAAAAATAAAAAAGTGTTTTTTTTTCCACTTTTTCATTTTTATGAATCAATTTGTGAAGCACCTGGGGGTTTCAAGTGCTCACTATGCATCTAGATAGGTGCCTTGGGGGGTCTAGTTTCCAAAATGGGGTCACTTGTTGGGGAGCTCCAATGTTTGGGCACACAGGGACTCTCCAAACGCAACATGGTTCCAATTTGTTAGTGGACACCATTGTGTAGTGTATGTCAGGTTGGTGTGCGGTGTGGTATATTGTAGTGTATACACCACACACACACACACACACACTACAACACACACACCAACCTGACATAGCCTACTAAGCTGAGTACGCCCTAGACTGGGATGAGTGGGACGGGCGGGACATTTTGTGTGCTGTGTGCGTGTGTAAAAAAAAAAAAAAAAAAAAAAATCGAAACTTTATTATAGTGTGAGTGTACGTGTGTGTGTGCTTGGTGTAACCTTCTGCAGTCACGTGTGGGGGCTGTCAGGCGTAGGGGGCTGTCAGGCGTAGGGGGGCTGTCAGGCGTAGGGGGGCTGTCAGGCGTAGGGGGGCTGTCAGGCGTAGGGGGGGGGCTGAAGAGATGGAGGAGCCAGCAGCTGCAGCAAGGGGGGTGATCACTGGGGCAGGAGCCGGCAGTAGCAAGGGGGGTGATCACTGGGGCAGGAGCCGGCAGCAGCAAGGGGGGTGATCACTGGGGCAGGAGCCGGCAGCAGCAAGGGGGGTGATCACTGGGTTTGCGGGGGGGGGGGATGATCACTGGGATGGGGAGTGAACACTGGAGACAGGGGGGGTGAACACTGGGGACTGGGGGGGTGAACACTGGGGTCAGGGGGGGTGAACACTGGGGTCAGGGGGGGTGAACACTGGGGACAGGGGGGGTGAACACTGGGGGAGGGGTGATTATTGGGAGGTGGGGGGTGATATCACTGGGACTGGGGGATGGTGGGTTTGATCACAGGAGCAGGGCATTTACACTGAGCCTGCTGCTGCTGTGATCACAGTCCACCGGCTGTCAGAAGGAGAGCAGCAGCCGGTGGATGAAGACGTGGGAGAGGGAGCAGAGGGAGCGGAGGTCGGGGTGCAGGTATGAAAGTGGAGGGGGGGTCGGGGGTGGAGGGGGGGGCAGGGTGGAGTGGAGGGGGGGTCGGGGGGGAGCGGGGGCAATACTACCTGATGCAGATCAGCGGCGGCAGCAGGCGATCAGCGGCGGCAGCAGGCGATCCACGGGGGGGCAGCTGCAGAGGGTCCACGGGGGGGCAGCAGCAGAGGGTCCACAGGAGGCAGCAGCAGAGGGTCCACAACGGCCGGCACCCGATCCATGGACGGGCAGTTGCGGCCATCATTAAAAACTCCCTCCACATCTGATTGGGGCTAGTATCCATGTGACGCTAGCCCCCCAATCAGATCTGGGGGGAGGGGGGGACAGAGGTGACACTCCCCCCAGCCAATGGCTGATGCTGTAAGCATCAGGCCATGCCCAGATTTAAATATTACACCAATTTTCATTGGTGAAATATTTAATTCATACCGATTGGCAGTTTCATTAAAAGTGAAAATGAAACAGCCAATCGGAGGGGTCCCAGGCACGGGGGGGTTAATCCACCCCCCGGGGGGTCGACTTCAGGATGTCCAGTTGCAGTAGCAACTGTGACACCTGAGCGACCCCGCTCGCAGGCGCTGCAGGGGGTCTTTCCCTCCATGTCACAGACGCTGTGACATGGGTCGGGAACGAACTGTTTTCCATGTCACAAACGGTGTGACACGGGTCGGGAAGGGGTTAATGGACATGCTGCGGATTTTTGAGCGCAGCATAAACGCTGCGGAAAAATCCGCAGCATGGGCATTGAAAGTGCGGAATTCCATTGGAGACCATGGGGGAAGGTTTACCCACCGTTTCCCAATCGTTTACGCTGCGGAAATTCCGCAGAATAAATGGTTGAAAAACGCATCGTGGGCACCCAGCCTTATCATTATTTTTTTTTTTACTGTTTTGGCGCTTTTACACAATAAAAACTACTTTTATAGAAAAAATAATTTTGTTTGTATCGCTTTATTCTGAGAGCTATAACTTTATTTTTCGACTGATGGAGCTGTATGGCGGCTTGTTTCTTGCGGGACGAGATGACGTTTTCAGTGGTACCATTTTTATTTATATTTGTCTTTTTGATCGCGTGTTATTCCATTTTTTGTTTGGCGGTATGGTGATAAAGCATTGTTTTTTGCTTCTTTTTTTTTTTTTTTTTTTTTTTTTACCGTGTTCACTGAAGGGGTTAACTAGTGGGACAGTTTTATAGGTCAGGTTGTTTTTTTGCAGGACAAGATGATGTTATCAGCGGTACCATTTTTTTATTTACATTCATCTTTTTTTATCACATTTTATTCCATTTTTTGTTTTTCAGTAAGATGATTTAATTTTTTTTACAGTGTTCACTAAAGGGGTTAACTAGTAGGAGATTTTTATAGGTCAGGTTGTTTGGGACGCGGCGATACCAAATATGTTTACTTTTATTTGGTTTTTTTTGGTTATTTTTTTAGAATTAATTATGGGTACAGTATATTTTTTATTTTTTGGGGATTTTTTTTTTCATTTTTTTTTTCTTCCCACTTATTGACACTTTTTTTTACTTTTACACTTGGACCCATTATGGGACTTTCACTTTTTGCAGGCTGATCACTTGTATAACAGAGATGCTGCAGCATCTCTATGCTGTACAGGCTCTCAGCCTGCATGCAGTAGTTACTTTGATCATGCACTGCGCATGATCAAAGTAAGTTCCTGGTGACCCGGATGTCGTCATGACGACATCGGGTCACCATGGCAACTACTGGGACCCGGCACAGACTGCGCGGGACGCCGGAGAGGAGGTAACTAAGCGGCACTTACCTCCCCTTGCACCCGGAATGCTGCGATCGACTGCTAGTTCAGCCAACATTGGTCTAATGTAAAATTATTGTATCCTTTGTTTTGTGAAATATCTGAATGTTTGGCTGCAATTATTGATCACTTCCTTTTATCTTTCTGCTGTGGATTAATACAATGCTGAACATTATGTGCAGCCTGACATTAGGAATACTCATCTGCTGGATAATTGATAGACAGGAGCTCATTCACTAGCATTGTACTCTCTATATACTGGAGGTTACACTGTGCTTTAGGTAGTTATATTTCTGCTATTTTTCCTTCCAGGAGTTGTAAACAGATGTGTATATAGCACATCAAAGGCCGCAGTCATAGGGCTAACCAAGTCTGTCGCCGCAGATTTTATTGAGCAAGGGATCCGGTGCAACTGCATATGTCCAGGTAAGTGAATTTCTGTGAAATGTAAAGGGTTAACAATAGCATCTCTTTCAGTTCATCCGTCCGTTTTATTTCCATTTCATATATGGTATACTGAAGCCTCAGTTGTAGGATCAGCCGTGATGTCATGCATCCAGAACACATGGTAATGTATGGGCAGCACGGTGGCTCAGTGGTTAGCACTGCAGCCTTGCAGCGCTGGAGTCCTGGGTTCAAAGCCCCCCCAAGGACAACATCTAGAAAGAGTTTGTTCTCCCTGTGTTTGCGTGGGTGTTCTCGGGTTTCCTCCCACACTCCAAAGACATACTGATAGGGAATTTAGATTGTAAGCCCCAATAGGGACAGTGCCAATAAGGTCTTGCTGCTGTAAGTGTAAATCTTGAAGCTCGATTTATTAATCCAATCTAATATTTGTACAGTATAAACTTAAACTAGATAGTCTTAAAATGTGCAAAATTGTTCACAGTGGCTCCTACCGGGTGATTGTCCTGGCACATCAATAGACACTGTTAACACCACCAATTGGTTGACTTGGCTTGTGTCAAAATTTGGAATCCGATTGATACAACTGTTGTAAGCCCTAACATTGAACACTGACATTTCTATTCACTACCTGCAAGCAGAGGTATTCCAGAGAGAGAGAAATCAGTATATTTAAAAAAAAAAAAATTAAAAATCTATTTTAAGGGGTTGTCTCAGGAAAGATATTTATGCCACCCACACCTGCCTCCAATGCTGGGGCACCCCAATCGCCCATTTTATGACGTCTGACCACTAGTGAGTGGAGAGGTGGAGGTACAAGCGCCAACTCTCTCCATTCATTGCTATAGTAGTTCACATTACAGCTGAGCAAATACTTTGAAAGACTAGTGGCAGCATGTTGTCTCTCAATGGTTAGCACTATTGCTTTGCAGCGCTGGGGTCCTGGGTTCAAATCCCACCAAACACAACATCTGCAAGGAGTTTGTATGTTCTTCCCATGTTTGTGTGGGTTTTCTCTGGGTTCTCCGGTTTCCTCCTACACTCCAAATACATACTGATAGGGAATGTAGATTGTGAGCCCCAATGGGGACCGTGCCGACAATGTCTGTAAAGCGCTGTGGAATTAATGGCGCTATACAACCCCTGGCAAAAACTATCACCGGGCTCGGAGGATGTTTATTCAGTTGTTTAATGTTGTTGAAAAAAAACAGATCACAGACATGGCACAAAACTAAAGTAATTTCAAATGGCAACTTTATGGCTTTAAAAAACACTAAAAGAAATCAAGATTAAAAATATGGTACTCAGTAAGGGTAATTTTTTTCAGACCAAGCAGAGGGAAAAAATTATGGAATCACTCAATTCTGAGGAAAAAATTATGGAGTTACCCTGTAAATTTTCATTTCCAAAACTAACACCTGCATCAAATTAGATCTGCTCGTTAGTCTGCATCTAAAAAGGAGTGATCACACCTTGGAGAGCTGTTGCACCAAGTGGACTGACATGAATCATGGCTCCAACACGAGAGATGTCAATTGAAACAAAGGAGAGGATTATCAAACTATTAAAAGAAGGTAAATCATCAGGCAATGTTGCAAAAGATGTTGGTTATTCAGTCAGCTGTGTCTAAAATCTGGACCAGATACAAACAACATGGGAAGGTTGTTAAAGGCAAACATACTGGTAGACAGAGGAAGACATTAAAGCGTCAAGACCGGAAACTTAAGGCAGTATGTCTTCAAAACAGGAAATGCACAACAAAACGAATGGGAGGAAACTGAAGTCAATCTCTGTGATCGAACTGTAAGAAACCGCCTAAAGGAAATGGGATTTACATACAGAAAAGCTAAACATAAGCCATCATTAACACCTAAACAGAAAAAAAAACAAGGTTACAATGGGCTAAGGAAAAGCAATCGTGGACTGTGGATGACTGGATGAAAGTCATATTCAGTGATGAATCGCGAATCTGCATTGGGCAAGGTGATGATGCTGGAACTTTTGTTTGGCGCCGTTCCAATGAGATTTATAAAGATGACTGCATGAAGATGACTGATGATGTGGGGCTGCATGTCAGGTAAAGGCACTGGGGAGATGGCTGTCATTACATCTTCAATAAATGCCCAAGTTTACATTGATATTTTGGACAGCTTTCTTATCCCATCAATTGAAAGGATGTTTGGGGATGATGACATCATTTTTCAAGATGATAATGCATCCTGCCATAGAGCAAAAACTGTGAAAACATTCCTTGAAAGAAGACACACAAGGTCAATGTCATGGCCTGCAAATAGTCCGGATCTCAATCCAATTGAAAATCTTTGGTGGAAGTTGAAGAAAATGGTCTATGACAAGGCTCCAACCTGCAAAGCTGATCTGGCAACAGCAATCAGAGAAAGTTGGAGCCAGATTGATGACGAGTACTATTTGTCACTCATTAAGTCCATGCCTCAGAGACTGCAAGCTGTTATTAAAGACAGAGGTGGTGCAACAAAATACTAGTGATTTATTGGAGTGTTCTTTTGTGTGTTTGTTATTCATGATTCCATATTTTTTTCCTTCAGCTTGGTCTGAAAAAAAATTACCCTTACTGAATACCACATTTTTTTTTCTTGATTTTCTTTTAGTGTTTCTTAAAGCCCTAAAGTTGCCATTTGAAATTAGTTTAGTTTTGTGCCATGTCTGTGATCTGCTTTTTTTCAACAACATTAAACGACTAAATGAACATCCTCTGAGCCCCGTGATTCCATAATTTTTGCCAGGGGTTGTATAAGCAAGTAAAATAAATAATTATTTGGAATGCCCATAGCAGTTAATGGAAAGAGACGGAGCATCCGACATCTCTCCCCTCACTGGTGATCGGATATGTACCTATCAGACATTAATGGCATACTCTACAGCTAGGCCATAAATACCTTGCTTGACACAACCCATGTAAAAATTATGTTTTATATATATAACACTGATGGATGTCTATAAATGGCATTTAGTGGGTACAAATTGGACATCCCCAATACTTCCTGTTTTGAAATGAAATGCTCTGTTTTCACTTCTTATTTATGGGGGCAAATATAATTTATAGGGGCGGATATGAGAAGTGTACATCAACTGAAGCGTCTATAAAAAAAACAATCCACCAATCACTTTAACAGCTAGTACTTATTGTTTAGTTTCCATAAATCCTTTTTCTTTACATTACCTTACAGTAATCTGTAATTTCTATAAACTAATAGTGGCTAATACGGCAGTTTTCTTTTTATTTCTCTTGCCGGCATTACACTAACATGGTTCGAACATGTTGTAAAATATAAGTTATCTTTAGGAACTGTGGATACACCATCATTGAGAGAAAGGATCCAAGCCAGGCCGAACCCTGAACAGGTACGAATGTGGAATATGCAATTATTTCTCACTGAATTGATTGTATTTACGGGTATTTTATTATTTTCCTGTGATTTGTCTAGGCTTTAAAGGACTTCCTTGCAAGACAAAAGACTGGCAGAATGGCCACAGCAGAAGAAGTTGCCCATCTGTGTGTGTACCTGGCATCTGATGAAGTAAGTTGTCTAGTGATGTCTCCAGACCTACAGTTTATAGTCATTTTATCATGAAAATCAGTTGAAATCCTGTTATTCGTATGGCCTCATCTCCCCCACCATGTTCAGTAATTATGCTATTTCCAGCTTGTGTCAAGAATGGGCAGTAGGAGAGGTGGTGAATACCAGTCTCTAGCACTGGGAATACTGGGCTACATCTCTGTTACATCTGCGTCCTGTAGGACTTTGCTGGTTTTGAGGGACATAGAGACAGCTGTTTCTTGGGGAAAGCATGGCTCTGCCCTAGTACTGGAGGGGGGAATGGACTATTTCTGGGGGTATTGGAGCTACGTTGTTTTAAAGTAGTATATGGATGCGACACTGGATTGTATGTTATATGCATTTGAGTGTATGCCGATCCCTCATCCTTGACTTCACCAGAATTCTGAAAAATGTGAATGTATTTTTAAGTAGTGCTGTAAAAAATACAAATGTTTCCTATGTTTTGCAGTCACCCATTAGATAATTCTTGGCATCTAATTTTTCCCTTGTCTTTATAGTCTGCTTATGTTACTGGTAACGCACACATCATCGATGGTGGCTGGAGTCTGTAAATCGGGTGACTTACATTTGCTGACAGATGAACCACTTCACCAATAATCAATGGAAATCAAGCACAACAGATGGTTTTGCACAGGGTCACTTTTCACGATGCCCAAATAGTTTTGATGTCGCTGCTTATGTTTCGCAAATGATGATTTTTTTTATTTTTTTTTTACTTGGATTAGCTTTTACAGTATTGGTGAAAAGCTCCAATCACAGTATAAATCTGAATATGGGCCAGGAGGTGACATTTTTTTGCAGGTGTATAAAGGATCTAAATCCTTGGACTAAAGCTGTGTTCACATAGCGTTTACTGCTTCGTTCAGTGACTGATTGTTCATTGCAATTAAAACAAAAGTAGACAAATTACTGGAAGTTTAATAATATTATTTTACAGAAATAATGTAACAAGACCAAATAATGTAATGTCATTACAGACAAAATAAAACAATTTTGCGTTTGATTTATTTCCTTCTCCTTAAAGAGAGTCTGTCAGCCCTAACAGACCGTGTAAGCAAAACACATAACCTTGCACGGGGTGTAGCTCCTACAAAAATCACATATTAAGGCCACTGCCTCACTATCGGTATTCGGTCAGTATTTTTTCTCAGGAGTGGGAGCCAAAACCAGGAGTGGGTAATAAATGCAGAATTGGTGACTTGTTTCTATTATACCTTTTTTCTGATTGTTCCTCACCTGGTTTTGGCTCCCACTCCTGAGAAAAAATACTGATCGAACACTGACCAATTACTGATAGTAGGGCTGTGGCCTTAGTGATCTAATCGCTGACTGTTTGTATGTTGGTCAGAATCTGAGGTTTAATCAAATGTGTTGATTAGGGGGCTTGCAGCACTCTTGCGGGGGCCAAGAGGCTCAGTGCACCATTTTCCCACTTGTTTTACATGTTCCTGCCTCCTTCTCTTGTCAGTTTGGACAGACTCCCCAATTAAAGAGCAATTATTGTTTTACAATTTTTTCCCATGAATTAATAGTATACTGAAGAAACTTTTGTAATATCTTATTAGACAAATACCATTTTTTCCCTTCACCCATGACCGCACACCTAGAGAGAGGGATCCACCACATCAAGGACAGGAAACCGTCTGAAATAAAAGGGCATTACCTCTCCCTCTCTTCAGTTGGTTTCCTGTCCTTGATGGGAACCTGTCTGTTTTTTGGAAAGGAAAAAAGAAAGAAGAAAAGAAGTTGTCCCTCTTACCTGGCCCTGTCCTGATTGCAGAAGAGCAGGCTCTGGCCTGTGCGCCGGCCTTCAGGGACCGGAGACGCCGTCCGCAACCTCTGGATGCTGCTTCCATGTTTGGGCTCAGGCGGTGAGGAGAGCTCCCCGCAGACCGCTGCGCCGCCCTCTCCCTGCCGTCCATCAGGAGCTCCACGCTGGCTGCATGCTTGGAGCGGCATCTTCTGGGAATAACGCGGCCCCTGACGCATTGTCGCGGGGCACGCTGGGAGGGGCGTGCTGCATGACGCCGAGGGGGGTCCCGGAAACAAGATGGCGGCACCTTGTGAACGCTCGCTGGCCGGTTAATGAAGCCTCGGCCTGCGGTTGTAAGGAGGGGGGAGGGCCCATAACTCGGTGGAGGGACCCGATGGCACCAGACCCTATATAAAGTTGGGTCAGGAGGGTCAGCGCTGCTCCCGCCCCTTAGTCTTGGAAAGCAATGGCAGACCAGGACAGCCAGGAGCAGAAGCAGCTGACACCCCCATCTCAGCAGCAACAGCAAAGACAACAGGCAGCGTCAGCGGAAAAAGCAGACTGACGCCCCACAGACAGTCGCTCGAGCAACCGCAGCAGTAGCCGCAGAAGCAAGGTCTTTTGACGTCTCGGTGCCATCCCGAAGGGATTCTTCTCATGTCCCGCCACAACCTCCAAATCCGGTACCCTTCAGTAACTTCAGGGGTGAGTGATCTTCGTGTATGTCACCTGGTTTTAATAGAGGTTTTTTTTCTTATGTGCTTAACCCCTAGGAGCCTGTGAAAAGTAGCTCCAAAAAGAAGCACAGAATGTGTGCCTTGTGCCAGATACCCCTACCTGTAGAGTGGCAAAAGGATCTATGTTCAGCTTGTATTGAAAGAACTGTTGCTGAAAGTGCGCCGGATTTTGCCAGTAATCTCAAGTCTATGGTCCGCTCTGAGATTCAGGGTTCCCTAAAGGAGTTGCTTAGGAAGAAGAGAAGATCCCGTAAGGAAATCTCGTCTAGTTATGATTCTTCTCAGTCAGAGCCTCAGGCACTTAGTGATTCCTCGGCCTCTTCCTCTTCAGATAGTGACTGTGGTAGGGCCTGCTTTTCTATTGAGGACACCCACAAGCTGGTTAAAGCTATCCGGTTCACTATGGGGTTGAATGAGGAAAGGGTAACTAAATCCTTAGAGGATATAATGTTTGCCGGGTTGGAGGAGAAAAAGAGGCGCACATTCCCGGTTAACCCTAAGATCCAGGCCCTTATCGATTGGGAATGGAAGAAGCCTGAAAGATCAGGGGCGTTACCTTCATCCTGTAAAAGGAAATACCCCTTTGAAGATAAGGATTCGGAGTCCTGGGACAAAATTCCCAAAGTGGGCGGCGCGGTGGCACGATCCTCTGGGAAAATCTTCCTTGCCTTTAGAGGACTCGGGCGTCCTTAGAAATGCTCTAGATAAGAAAGCAGACTCCTTCCTGCGTCATGTGTGGGAAGCATCAGCGGGGGGCCTTAAGCCAGCTGTAGCATGCACCTGTGTAGCCAGGTCATTAATGCTCTGGTTATAACATTTGGAAGATTAGATTAGAGACTGAAAAATTCCTAGGGATAAAATCCTGACTAATTTTCTCCTAATGCAGGCAGCTTCGGCCTTCTTGGCGGATTCTTCGGCAGACTCGGTCAGACTATCGGCCAGATCGGCAAACCTGTCTAATGCAGCTAGGCGAGCCTTGTGGCTCAAGGGCTGCCTGGGGGACTTGCAATTGAACCATAAGTTATGCTCTCTCCCATGCGATGGCAAATTCCTTTTTGGCCAAAAATTGGACGATGTGCTCGAAAAAGTAGGCGACAGGAAAAGAGACTTTCCAGGTTTCTTGGGTGATACAAGAAAAAATCTTATTTTCGGAGAAGAAAATTTTAACCGGGGTCGGCCGCCGGCTGATAAGAAGAGATGGGACTCCAAGGCTATATGTTTAGGGGGCCTCCCTCCGCCACAGCTAGAAAGTCCTCCCAATGACGTCAGACTGAGGGTAGGGGGAAGGCTGTCCCATTTTGTTCCAGCTTGGGAGGCCATCACCTCGAGTCCGTGGGTTCTAAACATAGTAAAGGAGGGCCTAAAGCTACGCTTCCATCAGATCCCTCACCGTACCTTCACAATCACCCCCTGGAGGAAGTCAGTAGAGGAGCAATTGGCTTTGGAGGCAGAAAATTTAGACTTAATAGAAAAACCAAGTCCTTCTCGAGGTTCCGGAGGCGCAAAAGGGAAGGGGATTTTATTCCTCCTCCCTTTTTCTGATTAAAAAAAACAAATGGGTCCTTAAGGACCATTATCAACCTCAGGAGCCTAAACCAGCTAGTGGAGAACCAGACATTCAAGATGGAATCAGTGAACTCTAGTAAAGCTCCTCTACCTCAATTTCTTTATGGCGGTAGTCGATTTGAAGGACGTTTGAGGGTGGCCTTGTTTATACGAGGGGAACTGAGACCTTTCCAATTCACGGCCATGCCATTCAGACTCTCGGTAGCTCCGAGGATATTCACGAAGCTCATTGCAGAAGTGACAGCCTTTCTGCGGATCAGAAACGTGGTGATCGTCCCCAACCTAGAAGATTTTCTTGTGGTAGGGAAATAGGAGAGCCACTGTTCCGCTCAAGTGTTAGAGATCACGACACTTTTACAGCAAGTAGGTTGGCTGATAAATTTTCAGAAGTCAAGGTTATCCCCCTCAAGGGCTCGGGTTTTTCTGGGTCTAACCCTGGATTCTCAACTCCAGGCCTGATTTCTCATGGAGGAGAAAATATGCTAAATAATCATTTTGGCCACAAGGGCCATCAGGATTCCGGTAATGTCCTTGAGGGAAGCGGTGTCACTCCTGGGATCCATGACATCCTGCCTCTCAGCAGTCGCATGGGCCCAAGGTCATATGAGACTTCTGCAATGGGAGGTCCTGTCAGCAAAGAGATACTTCAACGGACATTTAGAAAGAAAATTAGTTCTTTCCCGAGAGACTTTAGCCTCCCTATTAGTGTTGAGCGAGTATGTTCTGTTAACCCTTTCGCCGAGTATGCTCGGGCGAGCACCGAGTAGTTACAGCTGCTCGGTGTTATGTTTAAATCACTCCCGCGTGCATGATTTGCAACTGTTTGACAGCTTTAATACATGTGAGGAATGATTGCTTCTTTTGCATTCCTCACATGTAATAAAGCTGTCAAACAGTTGCAAATCATGCACACGGGAGTGATTTAAACATAACACTGAGCAGCTGTAACTACTCGGTGCTCGCCTGAGCATACTCGGCGAAAGGGTTAACAGAACATACGCTCTCAACACTACTCCCTATCTTGGTGGACAGACAGAAAAAGAGTATCCTCGAGCATGTAATGGTCCAGACCGGTCGACTTTATTACAACCGATGCAAGCGGTTCCGGCTGGGGGGGGTCACACCTGGCGGATCACTCAGTTCAGGGACTCTGGGCAGATCATGGGAAGGGAGTATCATCCAACCTAAAGGAGCTTTGGGCAGTAAAGAGATCCCTGTTAGGCCTTCTCCCCCATGTTCAGGGTCACCACGTACAAGTCAGGTCAGACAACTGGACAACCGTGACATATATAAATCACCAGGAGGGCCGAGGTCTCGCTCCCTTATGGTAGTGGCAAATAATATCCTAAAGCTAGCAGAACAGAATCTCCCATCTCTGTGTGCTACATATAAAGGGGGTGGAGAATACAAAAGCAGACTTTCTGAGCCGCCATACGTTAAGCCAGGGGGAATGGGCCCTGAGCCCAGTAGTTTTTCAGCACATTGGGGTTTACCAGACATAGATCTGTTCGCCCGCAAGGCCAACAGAAAGGTGGAGAGATTCTGCTCCCTAGACCTGTCAGAAGATCCTTATGCGGAAAACGCCCTCCATATTCCGTGGAGGTTCAGGACGGCTTATGCGTTTCCCCCAATAGTGATGATTCCTGCAGTGGTGAGGAAAGTACGGGAAGATCAGGCAAGAATAATTCTGATAGCCCCCCTTCTGGCCAAAGAGACCTTGGTTTCCCTGCTCCCACTGATGTCTATATCAGATCCCTGGATCCTGCCGGACAGGCCGGACTTTTTCACTCAGGGGCCAGTTTTCCACACGCAGACCGGGGGATAACACCTTGTGGCATTGGAATTGGAGAGGTATTTATTAAGTAGTAAGGGGTTTTCCCCTGCCGTAGTTTCCACTCTCTTACGTAGTAGATAGCCCATAACAACAAAGATTTATGGTAGGATTTGGGTGAAGTTCCTGGATTTTCTTAAAACCCCTTTGTCAGATAAACCTCCTGTTAGGGAGATCCTGGAGTTCCTACAAAGAGGATACGATTTGGGGTTAGCTACAGGAACACTTAAGGTTCAGGTATCTGCATTGGGTGCACTGTATAATTGTAACTTAGCCAAAAACAGATGGGTTTCTAGGTTTATTAGATCCTGTGCTAGGTCCAGACCAGTCCGAACCCCTAGAATTCCTCCCTAGGACCTGAATTTAGTCCTGAACGCCCTCTCTGGCGACCCGTTTGAACCCCTGCAGGTTATCTCTCCAAAATTACTCACCCTTAAAACTATTCTTTTGGTGGCCTTGAAATCAGCCCGCAGAGTTAGTGACCTGCAGGCTCTTTCGGTTAATCCTCCTTACACCCAGATTTATGATGACAGAATTGTCCAACGCCCGGACCCGGCGTACCTCCCTAAAGTGGTATCCAGATTTGACTGTAATCAAGAGATTGTGTTACCTTCTTTTTGTAGTAATCCTAGAAACCCGGGAGAGTCTAAGTTTCATAATTTAGAAGTTAGGAAGTCCTTATTACAGTACATAGACGTAAATAAGCAATGGAGAAAGGATCGTTCCCTGTTTATATCCTTCCAGGGGAATAGGAAAGGTCACGGGGTGTCAAAGGGTTCTATTGCCAGGTGGCTTAGGGAGGCCATCAGTTTAGCCTACATTTCTGCAGGAGTTCCAGCCCCGGTCGGTATCAAAGCCCACTCCACCAGGGTCGTGGCAACCTCCTGGGCAGAAAGAGCGGAGGTGTCCATCGATCAGATATGTAAAGCCGCTACTTGGTCTGCATCTTCCACCTTTTATAGGCACTATAGATTGGATCTGTCCTCCTCTGCTGACCTCACCTTTGGGAGAAGGGTACTTCAGGCGGTGGTCCCTCCCTAGGGTGATTTCATTCTCCTAAATTCTCTCAAGGTGTGCTGTCATGGGTGAAAGGAAAACACCAAGGTTACTTACCGGTAGCCGTTTTTTCCAGAACCCATGACAGCACCCGTATTCCCCCCCCCATTTTCTCACGCCTTAGGTGTTAACTAGTTGGGTGCTTTGTGTGTGATGTAGGTGTTTGGTTATGTGCCTAACATTTGTCTGGAGGTCCTCTCAATGCTCTGTAATCAACTGAAGCGAGGGAGAGGTACCGCCCTTTTATTTCAGACGGTTTCCTGAGTGTTGTATGTCATCCCAAAGCTTACAAAAGTTTTCAACAGTACCAGCAGTAGTATATACTGATGCAATGTTCAAAAGGTCTAGGTTCCCCTCCAGATGTGAATCACAGGAGTAAAATGAAGCGTGCCAGCTTTTTCGAGTTTCTCTGTGTATACAATTTTTGAAGACGCTGACTAATTCATTTTTCTTCCCATAGCCATATTCACAGTTACACTTGCTGTTACATAATGTCCTCCATGATATGAGTGTGTGATACAGAGAGATAGAGCTGAAAACAAACCTTTACGAACACTATGTATAGGTGCATACGTGTCAGTGTACTGTTGGGGATCTGTACATATTTCTGAGCTGGTAAGATTCTCTGCTGCATCCAAAATAGACTCTTCCTTAGTATGCAAATATTTATTAGGGGATTGATCGGTGCGCACGTTGAGGCCAGTATTTGAAGCGTTTCCTCCACCACCTAAGACAGATTCCTCCTTAACATGAGAAGGTGAGTAATATGTGTATTGGGCAAATTTATACATTTTAGTCTTGGTGATAGATGGTTCCTTACATACAGCTGGTGTCTCCATAGTGTTCTGTGGACTGTCAACAATATCTGGGACATCAGATGCGTACTTTCCAGTTCCTATGGTAATATGGTTGTCAATCATATCATCCAGAGATGAAATAGGGGAAGGAGACCCTCCTGATATTTCTGTATCAGTGAAATCAGGTGATGTGCAGCCTTGGCCAGTTTCCATCTTGACGTCCATGTTACGATTCTTGCATCTTTCTAAATCTTCCCAATCCTCCATTGAAGAATCGTCTTCATCTTGAAAATTGTCTGGGGCCACTCTGCTCAGCAGCTCAATGATCTTGTTGGCGAGTTCCAGAATCTTCTGATCATTGCTGTTTTCATGCAACAGTAAGTGAGACTGAGGTTGTGAGATCAGACGCTGGGTCCTGCTCCAACCTCCTGACATGTTGGTGTGAATGCTAGAGGTCAAATGCTTCCTGGACTTCTTTGTTGTACCATAATACTCTCCAGTCAGCAGATATATGATCTCCAAGGTAAATTTTAATATGTCTTTAGTCATGTGTCTTCTGTCCTTGTCCATGTCCACTTAGGTTCACAGACTGGAACTATTGAATGTAGCGTCAAGTTTTTCCAGATTTCATATAAAGTTCTGGTCCGGGTCGGTCACCGGCGTCCGACGAGAACACAAGCTGCTGCCGGAGAGAGATAGAGGTGTAGGATTTTTTTTAGTGCAATGTATTGAAAAATCATAGCAACTCTACCAACTTTGTCACTGAGCTCAGGAAAAACTGACTAATAGTCTACCAAAATAGTGTTATTACTTATTCATTATTTTATGTGATAGTCATGTGTATATATCTTGCTTATGTGATCTCAGAAGATAAGATCTCCACTGCACAGGGATTTCAGTGAAAATCTACAGCATGCCTTCAAGAACACAGAGGAAAAGTCAGTTACATGTAATTGGGTACACACCCATTGTACTTTGGAATCAGATGCAAATCTGAATTTGACTTTTAAATGCTCCATTCTAACAAGCTAATTTGTGGCCTGTGGGGGACCATCATAGGGGCTGTGGGGAAATATCATACTGTATTGGAACCAGGGCTGTGGAGTCGGTATAAAATGGACAGACTCCTAAAATATATAATAAATTGGGTACAGTAATTCAATGCAGTTTGTGGGGAATATTTTTTTCATAAGAATTTGGGAAAGTTATGAACTGTCCTATTCCTTTTTTTAAATCCGATACTTTTTATTAAAAGACTTTTTTAACATGACACATAAATAACATTGAGGCATCACCCAACTGACAATGCCCTTCAAAACCCACCCGTTCCCCCTCCCCCCACCCATTACACCCCCAAAAACCATATGACAAATTTAATTACAGACCGCATATTATCATATAGTTTATCTAACTGTTAAAGCATTGATAATTTGATCCATGGATTAGTTAAGTAGAACTTGAGAGACCACAACATTTCAAACTCCATTGATATTTAAAATGGACATAATATGATAACCATGAAACATGCTCCATTTACCCCAGATTTTGTCTGTCCTATTCCTGATCTAAGGGTCTAGAGTTTTAGCTGAGATGAATCTGTGCTACAGTAAATTTATCACTTAAACATGATCCATGTATGAAGGAGTCGTGGAGTCAGAGGTTTCGCTTACCGACTCCACTTCCCTGATTGGAACTGTGACGGAATATCATACTATATGGGGGCTGTGGGGAACCATCTTACTATGTGGAGGGCTTGGGTGGGATCATCATACTGTATTGGGGCTGTGGGGGACCATCATACCGTGTGGGTGGACTATCTTATACAGTAGGATGGTCCCCCATATGAGAGTGGGGACTTGCTTTTTTGTGGATTGAGTTGAAGCTTTTATTGGGAACATTTTACATAACATTTAGGATCACATTTATCCTGCACTCTATGATGAGCACTTACATCGGGGTTTCCATCTAAATCTCCCAATGATGTGACCAAATACTGATAGTGGGGCCGTGGCCTAAGGGCTCATACCCATATGTGAGGAAAAAAACGGTCCGATTTCTGGACCGAGAAAACAGACAAGTGCCATGCAAGTGTCATGCGATTTTCATGAGAGGACAATTCTTTTTTTCACACCTAGCATCTGTATGACATCCGTATGCAATGCGTTTTTTTTTCTCTGCAACTATTATTCTGCAATCATTTACAGGACCATTTACAGAGTTCTATGCTACAGAATGATAATGTATCCATAAAAATCGGATGGCATATGGATAGTCCGTATAACGTCCGTTTTTTTTTCGCACCCATTGACTTCTATTGGCGAGGCTCCTCCGATATATGCGGCAAATCGCAGCATGCTGCGATTTTTTTTTTCTCAGTCCGATTTCAGCTGAGAAAAAAAATCGCAGATGAGCTGTAACTCATAGATTTAACATTGGTCAGAGTGCAATCCGATTTTTTTATTGGATTGCACTCGTCCGTTTTCCTCGCAAATGAGTATGAGCCCGTAGGATCCACTTGAAATTAATTATAGTAAATCTAATAAAATCCATGCACCCTGCACATTTCATGAGTGCTACAAACCTCCACAAGCGTTTAGGCTTTGCTCAGATGTTTGTAACTTTCTGAATTTTCATATGAAAATCCATTAATGCCATTGAGGTTGTCTTGCAGTGCTGTGTCTTTGACTTTGCAGCATGCCAAAATAGCTCAGTTGGGAGAGCATTAGACTAAAGATGTAAAGGTCCCTGGTCTGATCCCGGATTTCAGCACTTTGCTTTTAAGCATCAGTGATCTAAGATGAGCAGTTCTCTCTCCAACTGCTTTTATTACAATTTTCATCATGTGTAAAGTGTTGATTTTCCTGAAAAACAATTCAAAGTAACACTCTTCAGTATAGTCACTAGTTCCTGAAGGAAATAATGATACACTTGAACTGAAAAATGTAGTCAAATTCCAAACAGCAGAAAAATGTTTTCCTACACTTGAATCTACATTATATCTTCTCTGGTTTCCGTCCTGGACTCTCAGGTGCAATTTGTATTTCTAGCTTCTAAATGGTGGTCATTTCAAAAGGCACCTAGCTGCACCATAAGAACACATATTATAACTGCCTAACAGGGGTGACT
The DNA here is from genome assembly GCF_046119375.1 of Phyllobates terribilis. Classification (NCBI taxonomy): domain Eukaryota; kingdom Metazoa; phylum Chordata; class Amphibia; order Anura; family Dendrobatidae; genus Phyllobates; species Phyllobates terribilis. Next base: position 865,355,519 of record NW_027362761.1, on the reverse strand, counting down.
GTGCAACATAGCAGAAAAAAACTAGAGCCCATCTAAACAATATTTATTATTTAATGTGGTGTGGGATGATCGGGTTGCTGGTGAAACTCACATGGCAACCTTAAAGGAGCTGCAGATCGCAAAGAGTGCCATCTCTAGAACCTGGCAGTGGTTACAACAAGGGTCACTCCAGTGGGAAAAATCCAAGAATTACATCACAAGAAGACTATTAAGCACATTAAGTGTTGTTTCAGAAGTAGTAGGGTTAGAGGCCTTGCAGATTTTGTTTATCCTGAGGTTTTTTCTTTTTATTATTTCTCCTGCTTCTACTTACTGATAGTTCAGAAGAGAAGAACCTGAGTATAACATACAGGATAGAGGACCCGAGTAGTGGCTATTGGATTTGTCTTTGGACTAAACTCTGTAAAATCCATGAACCCTGCACATTTCACCAGTGCTAAAAATTTCCATGAGCGTTTAGGCCATGTTCAGATGTTTGTAATTTTCTGAATTGTGCTAAAAGAACTTGGCATGACAAAAGAGCAGAACAATGTAATAGCACCCTGTCAGAAGTAGGCTTCGAGCCCACACCTTAAGGCCACGTTCAGTATTTGTTCAGTATTTTACATCAGTATTTGTAAGCCAAACCAGGAGTGGGTGATAAATACAGAAGTGGTGACAGGTTTTTATTATATGTTTCCTCTGAATGTTCCACTCCTGATTTTGGCTTATAAGGCTAAGTGCCCACAATGCAGAAATGCTGCATATTTTTTACGCTTCTCCCTGGCAGGAAAAACGCATGCGGATTTTAAATGCGGTTTTCCCGCCAGGTAGAAGCGTTTGTGAAGCGTCTTTGCATGCATTTCTGCATGCGGGTTATCAAGCGCTTTTCCAAGCGATTTTAGCATCACTTGGAAAAGTGCTTGACAACTTGTTCACACTATATAAATCCATGCAACCGGCATGGATTTATAGTAGTGTGACCAAGTTAGTTAAAAAAAGAATAAGAATGGTGAAAAATAAAGAAAATAAAGTTTATACTCCCCTTCTGATGTCTTCCCGGTGTTTTGTCTGCTCCGTCCGGTGTCTTGCACTGCTTGCGGGGGGGTGAAGGACCTGCGGTGATGTCATTGAGCCATGTGATGGGTCACATGACTCAGTGACGTCATGGCAGGTCCTTCACATCAACGCGAACATTGCAAGACACCGTCCCGGAGCAGACAAAACACCGGGAAGACATCAGAAGGTTTATTTTTTATTTTAAATTCTTTTTTTACAGTTTCTATGGTACCCAGGTCTGGATGAGAGTCTTCTCTCCTCCAGACTTGGGTACCATCCGCACATTGAACCGTGTGATATCCACATGTGCAAATGCAGTGATGCGGATGTCACGCGGTCCAATGCAAGTCAATGGTGGTGATTACGCTGCGTGTACGCAAAATTAATGGACATGCTGCGGATTTTTGAGCGCAGCATAAACGCTGCGGAAAAATCCGCAACATGGGCATTGAAAGTGCGGCTTGTCATTGGGGACCATGGGGGGCGGATTACCAAGCGTTTCCCAAGCGTTTATGCTGCGGAAATTCCGCAGCATAAACTCTTGTAAAACGCTACGTGGGCACCCAGCCTAAATACTAATGTAAAATACTGAATGTTTGAACGTTGCCTAAGTGTTGGTTCAGACATAGTAGAGCTAGAGGCCTTGCAGTTTTTTTCCTCGGTTTTTTTTTTTGTCTCCTGCCTCTTTGCAGGTGGTCATGAAACTGTTAATCAACCTATGTGCTTTTTCACCTGCTGATTTTTTTCCCACTCGTTTTTCAAGGGTAAAAAATGCTGCACTTTGCAGTACCAGCAAAATGAATGAGATTTCAAAAATACACACATGTAATTTGTTTTTTCGGTGCGGCTTTGAACCATCAAAGCATTATTTCACATTTGCAGCATGTCAGTTCTTTCAGCATTTTTTACCCATTCAAATAAATCGAAATAAGCTCCTATAAAAATGTGTAAAAAAAAAAAGAATATTTTTTGCAGTTTTCCTGCCAACACTTTGGGCAGATTTTTCTGTGCCAAAAACCAATGTGTGTAAATTGTGCATATGTTGAGTATTTGCAGCAAATTTTTCTGCAAGAAAAACTGGTGTGTCAAATCCGTGGATTTATTGATGTGTTTTAGGCCTATTTTTTTCTACTTTATCTAAATGGGTAAAAAATGCTGCAAAAACGCTTAAAGAATTGACATGCTGCAGATTTGAAAAAAAACTAAACGCTTTGATGGTTTCAATCAAAGTAAAAATAAACATTATTAAACCTATAGCAGGAAGACTGTAGTCCAAATATACAAAAGATGCAATAAAGCGAACCCAAATAGTAAAAAGCACTACACTGAAAAGAAATATCTGGGAATTAATGATGATAACTTTCACATATTGAGTTAAACAATAACAATTTATTAATTGTAAAGACGCCACATGACAAAAATTGGAATAAAAAAACAAGACAAATTAAAAAGCAAAAGAAAATTTGTTTTTTTTTGTCATTTTACTTTTTTTGTTTTTTAATTTGTCTTGTTTTTTCATTCCAATTTTTGTCATGTGGTGTCTTTATAACTAATACATTTGTTATTATTTAACTCAATATGTGAAAGTTATCATTAATTCTCAGACAGTTCTTTTCCAAAATAAGCGTGAGATTACGCATGAAGCCTGGAAAACCGGATTCAGGAGCAATACCTGACATGGCTATTGATTTTAATGAGGCAAAGTCACTTTGTGCTCTGCCTGGTTTTTGTTTCGGCAGAGAATGTTTTCTTGCGGCAGGCACAAAAGTGTGATCCACTGCGCTTTTGTGCCCACCTCAAGAAGGCACATACTAGGAGAGAAAAAAAGACTCGATAGAACGCAAATACCTTCATGAGCCTCATTAACATCAATGGCCCCGTTGCATTTTAATCTTATTTTGCAAGGCTTTAAACAGATGCCCCGACAGATCCAATAACATGTGGCAATAACGCAATGTGAACCCGGCCTAAGGTCGAATCGTTAATAAAACAAAGTTTACAAATGCATGAATTTCTCTGATCTGGTTCAGAAAATGTGCTAAATGGTTAAAATCTTGCTCTTTATCTATAAATGTACTTCTGCTTCTAAGTATGGTTATTTACAGTTAGTGACAAATGTGAGCACAATCATGAGATCCATTCTTCATACGACACATGAGGAATATTTTCCTATAGGCCAATTCCATCTTTCCAATAAAAAACAACCGTTAAATCTTTTTCCAGTGGTATAAAAATAAAAAAGATAGCAGTTACCATCTTGTTCAAATTAAAGTGAAGAAGATCCAATTTTGATGTAAGGGGAATGTTTCCTTTAAATAACTCCTTTGGAGTCCCTTTATTGCTTAGGTACAACCGTGACATGCTGAAAAGGACTTCAGCCTACTCGGATCGATGATAACTCAAGATACAGCGACGACACCGGAAGTCCATAGGAGAAGAGCTATGGGCAAATCAACAATGAAGTCACTGGACAAGGTCTTCAAATCGAGGAACATTTCACTGGGGATGAAGATACGGCTTGTGCATAGTTTGGTCTTTGCTGAGATAACATGGATGTGAAACCTGGATGATAAAGAAACAAGACAGAAAAAGGATCGACGCCTGCGAAATGTGCTGGAGAAGGATGTTATCAATACCATGGGTGGGAAGACGAACAAATCAAACCAGACAAGTCACTTGAAGCAAGGATCATTAAGCTATGACTTGCCTACTTTGGACACATCATAGAAGAGAGCAATCACTGGAGGACATCATGGTCGGAAGAATAGAAGGAACAAGGTGAAAAGGAAGACGAGCAACACGATAGTTTGATACTATCAAGATAACGGCAGAGAAGACCCTGGTGGCCCCATCAAGGCTTACACAAGATCGATCTTCCTACAGAGCATTCATCCATCAAGAGGCCATGGCTTGTGTTCGAGCCAAAGAACGTTAAATAATTCACATGTCAAATTTTGACAGAAATTTCTACGACTATCTCATTTATCTGATTCGAGTGCCAAAGAAACATCACAGATCAAGATCAAGTGTACAGAATTGATGTGACTGCATGTGTTCACTACATTTACAAATTATATTTTTTGGTTATTTTAATGAGAACCTGTCAGCTTATACAGGCTGCTGTATCACATACTAGCTGTATTAACTTAGCCAGGTGTCATACTTTAAAAGTCCCCGCCAGACAGGCGTGTTCTCCCCACCCGCTGATCTGGATTGACTGGTCACTGCCATGTGTGCGTATAGCCTGATATCTGTCAGTCCAAGGCAGTGGACCAAGACCACATTGTAGACTAGTTGGACAGGCATGTCTCTGGCTTTCAGCTTTTAAACTATGACTTTCTCTGAAGCGCTGCAGCATTTCAAAGTCAAGCATACCTGGCTGAGTTAGCCTGGCAGCTGGTAGATTCACTTTAAAGTTCAGCTGAAAGTATACCCCAAATATATTTGAAACTGTAGGGGAGATGCCTCCATCTTGATCGTGTACTACTCCCATATATTCAAGGCTCTTATAACTTAAAGGAAAATAGAGCTAATACCTAGCTTCTTCAATTTTGTAGGCCTAATGCTACATTTACACATCCATGTGAATTATTACAACGGGTTGAAAAGGACCATTTTTCATCTGTGTGACATGATTTTCAACCTTTTTTCTTCTCATCTGTTTTTTGTTTTTTTTACTGAACTTTTTTTTATCCATTGACTTTTAAAAGGGTTGTCCACCACTCGGACAACCTCTTAACAACTGCTGTATTACTCCATATAAAATAAAAACCTATACTCACCCCCGGTTCTGTCAGCAAGGTTGGCGGCTGGTCTTTCGGGTCTCACATGGCGTTTCTATTGCACATCAACGTTGCACCCAATCAGCAGCCGCTTCACTCTCACTTACTTTGGATTTAACTGGCAACCGGAAGAAGTGAGAGCTGCTGCTGCACTTTGACATCCTCAAGATTTCAGTTACGTCCGAAGGAAGTGAGAGGAAAGTGGCCACTGATTGGCTGCAGGGCTCGTGGAATAAAGGCGTCACTCGAGCCATGTGAGGCCAGACGTCGAAGTTGCATTTTGTGTTCTTATTTTATACATAATTACATAGGTTGAAAAAAGACCTGGGTCCATCATGTTCAACCTTTCTCTACCAATTATACACTGCTCAAAAAAATAAAGGGAACACTCAAATAACACATCCTAGATCTGAATGAATGAAATATTCTTATTGAATACTTTGTTCTGTACAAAGTTGAATGTGCTGACAACAAAATCACATAAAAATCATCAATGGAAATCAAATTTATTAACCAATGGAGGCCTGGATTTTGAGTCACCCCCAAAATTAAGGTGGAAAAACACACTACAGGCTGATCCAACTCTTATGTAATATCCTTAAAACAAGTCAAAATGTATTTGTGTGTGGCCTCCACGTGCCTGTATGACCTCCCTACAACGCCTGGGCATGCTCCTGATGAGGTTGCGGATGGTCTCCTGTGGGATCTCCTCCCAGACCTGGACTAAAGCATCCGCCAACTCCTGGACAGTCTGTGGTGCAACGTGACGTTGGTGGATGGAGCGAGACATGATGTCCCAGATGTGCTCAATCGGATTCAGGTCTGGGGGAACGGGCGGGCCAGTCCATAGCTTCAATGCCTTCATCTTGCAGGAACTGCTGACACACTCCAGCCATATGAGGTCTGGCATTGTCCTGCATTAGGAGGAACCCAGGTCCAACCGCACCAACATATAGTCTCACAAGGGGTCTGAAGATCTCATCTCGGTACCTAATGGCAGTCAGGCTACCTCTGGTGAACAAATGGAGGGCTGTGCGGCCCTCCAAAGAAATGCCACCCCACACCATTACTGACCCACTGCCAAACCGGTCATGCTGAAGGATGTTGCAGGAAGCAGATCGCTCTCCACGGCGTCTCCAGACTCTGTCACATGTGCTCAGTGTGAACCAGCTTTTATCTGTGAAGAGCACAGGGAGCCAGTGGCGACTTTGCCAATCCTGGTGTTCTGTGGCAAATGCCGAGCGTCCTGCACGGTGTTGGGCTGTGAGCACAACCCCCATCTGTGGACGTCGGGCACTCATACCACCCTCAGGGAGTCGGTTTCTAACCGTTTGTGCAGACACATGCACATTTGTGGCCTGCTGGAGGTCATTTTGCAGGGCTCTGGCAGTGCTCCTCCTGTTCCTCCTTGCACAAAGGTAGAGGTAGCGGTCCTGCTGCTGGGTTGTTGCCCTCCTACGGCCCCCTCCATGTCTCCTGGTAGAGCCTCCAGCCTCTGGACACTATGCTTACAGACACAGCAAACCTTCTTGCCACAGCTCGCATTGATGTGCCATCCTGGATGAGCTGCACTACCTGAGCAACTTCTGTGGGTTGTAGAGTCCATCTCATGCTACCACGAGTGTGAAAGCACAACCAACATTCAAAAGTGGCCAAAACATCAGCCAGAAAGCGTTGGTACTGAGATGTGGTCCCCACCTGCACAACCACTCCTTTATTGAGGGTGTCTTGATAATTGCCAATAATTTCCATCTATTGTCTATTCCATTTGCACAACAGCATGTGAAGTTGATTGTCAATCAGTGTTGCTTCCTAAGTGGACATTTTGATTTCACAGAAGTTTGATTTACTTGGAGTTATATTCTGTTGTTTAAGTGTTCCCTTTATTTTTTTGAGCAGTGTATATTTTGTCACTAAATTAACTATAACCCACAATGTTATGTGTACTGAGGAAATCATCCAACCCTTGTATAAAAGCTGTTCTAGTGTCTGCCATTACTACCTCTGGTGGTCGGCATTCCAAATTCTGACTGCTCTAACTGTAAAGAACCCTTTTCTATTTAGCTTCCGGAATCGGAATCTTCCTCCCGTAATGAGTTCCCCCTGGTCCTTAGTATGGTCTTTGGAAAGAATAAGTCATGTGCCAGTCCTTTATATTGACCACACAAATACGCTGCTCAAAACAATAAAGGGAACATGTAACACAATGTAACACTTCTGTGAAATCAACCGGTCCAGTTATGAAGCAACACTGATTGTGAATCAATATCTCCTGCTGTTGTGCAAATGGAACAGACAACTGGTAGAAATTATAGGCAATTAGCAAGACAACCCCATAAAGGAGTGGTTCTGCAGGTGGTGACCACAGACCATTTCTCTGTTCACACCTTTTTGTCTGTTCTTTTGGTCACTTTTGCATTTTGCCATTGCTCTCACCCCTAGAGGTACAGTAGCATGAGGCGGTGGAGGTCACACACACTACTGAGCATCATTTTCTTGTTTTGAGGCATTTCCACTAAAGATGGATTAGCCTGTAATTGGATTTTCCACTTTGATTTTGAGTATCATTACAAATCCAGACCTCCATGGGATTTTTATTTTGATTTACATTGATCATTTTTATATTTATTGTTCTCATTGCATTCCACTATGTAATGAATAAAGATTTGCAACTGGAATATTTTATTCAGTGATATCTAGGATGTGGTATTTTAGTGTTCCCTTTATTTTTCCAAGCAGTGTGTTTATACATATAAATGAGATCTCCTCTGTGGCGTCTTTTTTCTAAGATAAACCAGCTCAACTTTTTCAGCCTCTCGTCATATGAGAGGCCTTCCACCCCTTGTAATAATCTGGTTGCCACCTTTAAACTGACTCTAACTTCTGAATATCCTTTGTAAAATTTGGAGCCCAAAACTAGATTCCATATTCCAGATGTGGCCTCACCAGGGGTTTATAAAGGGGTAACAATACGTTGGGTTTGCGGGATTTTAATCTCTCTTTTTATACACCCTAAAATCTTGTTTACTTTTGCCGCTGCTGCTTGACATAGAGTACTGCTGCTCAGCTTACTTGTAACCAGAATACCCAAGTCCTTCTCTTCTGTATTCCCGAGTATACTCCCATTTAATGTATATGCAGCAACAGGATTACTTCGTCCTTGGTCCATTACTCTACATTTATCTACATTAAACCTCATCTGCCAAGTGTTTTGCCCATTCAGACAACTTAACCAGATCGTTTTGCAATATTGTAATGTCAAGGTCAGATTTTAATATCCTACATAGTTTGGTGTCGTCAGCAAAGACTGGAAATTTACTCTCAATCCCATCCACAAGGTCATTAATAAAGAAGTTAAAAAGAATCGGTCCTAGCACAGATCCCTGCGGCACCCCACTGCTGACTATATCCCATTTAGAGAACGTACCATTTATTACAACTCTTTGTTTCCTGTCTTTTAGCCATTTCCTTACCCATCTGCATATAGATTCCCCTAATCCCTGTTTCTGAAGCTTCAGTATAAGGCTGTTATGTGGTACAGTATCAAATGCCTTTGCAAAATCCAGATAAATCACATCAGCTGCATTATCAACATCCAGATTTGCACTTGCCTCCTCATAGAAACCCAACATGTTGGTTAGACACGACTTATCTTTCATGAAACCGTGCTGGTTGTAAGTTATTATATTATTCTCTACAATATATCTCTGCAGGTCATCTCTTATAATGCCCTCAAAAAACTTTGCACACTACTGATGTCAGACTTACTAGACAGTAGTTGCCTGGATCCACCTTCTTACCTTTCTTAAATATTGGCACCATGTGAGCCATCCTCCAATCCTGTGGTGCCAATCCTGTTACAAGAGTCTAAAGCCCCCGTCTCACATAGCGAGATCGCTGCTGTGTCACGGTTTTGGTGACGCAACAGTGACCTCACCAGCGATGTCGATATGTGTGACACTTTGCAGCGATCAGGCCCCTGCTGTGAGGTCGCTGATCGATGCAAAGTGTCCTGGACCATTTTTTGGTCGTTGCCCTCCTGCTGGTCAGCACACATCGCTGTGTGTGACCAGCGGGAGCAGTTATCAGGCTGGTAACCATGATAAACATTGGGTTACTAGGGGCACACGCGCACCTAGTAACCCGTTGTTTATCATGGTTACCAGCCTGCTAAAGTGAGCGGTAACCTCCCGCTCACTGTAGCAGAGTGGTAACCATGATAAACAACGGGTTACTAGGTGCGCGTGTGCCCCTAGTAACCCGATGTTTATCATGGTTACCAGCCTGCTAAAGTGAGCGGTAACCTCCCGCTCACTGTAGCAGAGTGGTAACCATGATAAACAACGGGTTACTAGGTGCGCGTGTGCCCCTAGTAACCCGATGTTTACCATGGTTACCAGCCTGCTCCTGCTTCAGCAGCAGGCTGGTAACCAGGAGCAGGACATCGTGGAAAGATTCTTTCCACGATGTCGCTGCTCCCCTGATCGTTGGTGAGCCTGCCTGTTTGACAGCTCACAAGCGACCACATAGCGACGCAGCAACAATCCCTGACAGGTCATATCGTTGTCGGGATCGTTGCAGCGTCGCTAAGTGTGACGGGGCCTTTAGAATATGAGATACATTGGTCTGTCAATTACTGAGCTCAATTCCCTCAATATCCTTGGATGAATACCACCTGGGCCTGGGATTTTATCAATGTTTAATTTGCTCAGACGCAGGCGTACTTCTTCTTATGTTATATCAGGTGGTGAATTTGTTTTTTGCCTTGCTGAATGATCCCTGAAACAATCAGTCCAATGGTGAACAAGGATGAAAAGTGTCTGTTTAATATCTCAGCCTTTTCTTTGTCCTCTATAATTATCTTATTATCTTTTAAGTGGCCGATACCATCTTTTTTTTTCTTTTTGGCATTGATGTATTTATAAAAAATTTGGGTGATTTATTTTAATGTCGCTGAAGATTTGTTTCTCTGTAGATAGGTTTGCTAGCTTGATTTCTTTTTTACATTTCTTATTGAGATATTTATACTCCTGAAATGCTATTTCTGTTTTTTCATGCTTCAAGATTTTGAATGCCCTTTGTTTTTATCTTATTAAACTTTATACTGTCTTATTTATCCATAATGGTTTCTTTTTATTCCTGGACATTTTATTACTAGAGGTTATAAGTCTTCTACGGGATTCTAGTAGTATATCCTTAAACATGCCCAATTTATTTTCAGAAGCCCCAGTTATCATGACATAGTCCCAGTCTACATGATTAAGCACTTCCCTTAATTTGTTAAAATCCACTTTCCTAAAGTTCCAGGTTTTTGCATTTCCGCTTTGAAATGTTTTATTGAATATTCCATTGAAACTTACCATATTATGGTCACTGCATCCCAAATGCTTCCGGACCTATAGATCTGAAATTGTATCTGGTCAATTTGACAGGACCAGTCCCAACAAATTACCTCCCCTGGTTGGTTCATCTACCAGCTGGGAGAGATAATTGCCTTGAAATGCAGATAAGAACTTGCAGCTGCACAACCAGAATATTCTATGTCCCATTGGATGTCTTGCTAGTTAAAATCTCCCATAATAAGGACCCTATTATTATTTGCTGCCTTTTTAATTTGCTGCAACATTTCATCCTCTACCTGTTAAGCTATATTAGGAGGCTTGTAGCAAACTCCAATTAGCAGCTTTCCATTATTGCCATCCCCATGTAAATTTACCCATACTGACTCTACATTGTTGCAGTTCCCCTCAATGTCGTTACTGAGCACAGGTCTTAAGTTGTATTTAACCAAAATACACACCTCTCCACATTTTTTGTCTTTCCTGTCCTTTCTAATTGTAGTGTAACCCTCTACATTTGTCACCCAGTCTAGGCTTTCGTCAAGCGAGGTTTCTGTAATGCCCTCCACATCGTATTCTGTGACCGACATAAGAGTCTCCAATTCATTCATATTGTTTGCAAGCCTTTTTTCATTTGCCAGCAGACTTTTAATTCTATTAGCACATTTATTACGCCTACTCACCTCCCTACTTTCCTTGTATATCCCAGCCCCCCCCAAATCCTTATTAACCCCTACTCTCGCACGCTCTCTGTCTACTCTATCTATCCCCTTTTTAGCACAACTACCCCCCCCCCACATCCTAGTTTAAAAGCTCCTCCATCCGTCTGACCATTTTTCCCCCAGCACAGCTGCACCCTCCCTATTGAGGTTCTGCCCGGCCCTACCGTAGAGCCTCTAGTCAACAGAGAAGTTGGCACAGTTCTCCATGAACCCAAACCCTTCCTTCCTGCGAAAATTTCTGTCTATCTAATAATAGAGTCCCCTACCACCAACATCTGTCTGGCTTTTGCTGTACTCCTATTTCTCTCCCTACTACAGGAGTCGTTTTCCTGGTTGCCAGGAGCAATATCCTGCTGTAGCGATCCTATTCCTGGTCCTAATATCAGCGAACAGGCATATCTACTAGGTTGTGCCAGATCAGGACTGGGCTTCCTGACACTTCTACTAACTGATATCTAGCTACCTACTTCTGGGTCCTGATCTTCCCAATCTCTACCCTCCTCCATATCACTGGCCCCAGCCAGAGCATGCTCAGTGATTTCTAAACTCCTTCCCAAGTTTGCAATGCTCCTAAGTGTTGCAAGCTACATATATAGATCCATTACCTTGGCTTCCAAACATTTAACATGCTGACATTGAGTGCAAACATATTCACCCTCAAATGGCTGTTCAAGGCATGCATACATCTCACAAGACGCATACCTGGTAGCATTGTCTATGGAGAACATATTAAATGGGGATAAACAGTACAGATAAAAGCAGAAAAAAACAATGGAAAACTAGTAAGAAAAACACCAAACTATGCTTATGTGTTAAACTATGATATTGTGTTTAACTATGAACTTAAATTGCAGCCCCTGCTTCGCTCAGCAGCCTCGCTTAGATTCCCAGGAACTTGTAGTTCTCCAACCAGCAAAGCACAGATGTGGCCACTACTGTACAAACACTTAAATCACAAGACACTTAATCACATGGACCATTTACAAGATCCCTTTTTTTTTTTTTTTAAAACAAGCTTTAACCCGCCCACAGTCAGACAATTCCCCAAACAAATACAACAATTACACAGAACATACAAACTCCTTGCAGATGTTGCCCTTGGTGGGATTTGAACCCAGGACCCCAGCTAACCACTCAGACACCATGCTGCCCATAGCCTACTAAATTTCAGAGAAAAGTGAATCAAGTTATATATGGATTCATCTGTATGAGGCTGCTTTATTCTATACATACACAATAAAATCAATATGCACTCTAAGAGACTCACATTTATAGTGCATGAAAAAGTCAACTGTTTTTATACAATCTTTGTAAATAATGTTTTCCTATATCTTAGCACACGCAGAGTGTTGTGTTTGTTTGCTTTTGCATTATGATCACAGCAGATTTCCTCACCCGCATTTATTTTATTTTTTTGAAGTTGCTTTTTTTGGCATTTTACATTTGCATATGTCTGCTATTCACTCCTGTGGAAAGAAAAAGTATACTGTGCAGTACTTTTTGCATTCAATTGTATTATAATCTGTATTCAGATGTACAATAGTCAAATATGCTAAAAATTTGTCATGCACCTTAAAGGAAATCTGTCAATCGACCATCTGAGAGCAGCATGATGTAGAGGCAGAAACCCTAAAAAAGCTGCCAATCAGTGGTGTGGGTGGTCTCTGGTCATACAGAGTTTATAAATATAGAGGACTACATGGCAGCAGGTTTACTAGTCCTGTAGTGCTAATCTTCCGCTGATAAAACTGTAATTTTTTCAAAAATACCCCTTGAGAAAGGCTTGCGCCGAAACGCGCATTGGGGGATGGCCGCAGTTTTGTTGTTCGAACGTTGGTATTTGCTCCCCAAGGTATGGAATGGGTTTATCTTGACTTTACTTATGGGCCCATGTAGTGTATTATGAATAACATAGTGATACCCACCTCTGATGATGTTTTTTTGAGTATGAGCAAGTGATCCACTTATGATAGGTGTGACTTCATTATAAATGGCGCCACCATAATGCGTAGCCGTTTTTCTGTTTTTAAATATATGTATATTTACCCTATGCATCTTTCCCACTTCTATGTATATGGATGATTAATAAAGTATTTCTATGTTTATAATATGACCCTTTTTGTCGTTCATTTTGGTCTTTTTGGCCGCATCCTCCTCTAGTAGTGAATGATGACTGGTCTTACTTTAGTCTACTCTTTGAGCAGCAATATGAACACATTTGGATTTTATCTAACCAGTATATATTTTGTGAATATATATTTGCGGTGGTGTTCTTTAAGTCATATATTGAGAGTGTAGCACCCTGAGGGTTCGGCTGCTACAGGGGTATTGCACCTCAACCCAGAGGTGTGATATTCCACTCCCGGGTAAGGATGGAGTGTGGAACTGAGCTCGGTAGGCTGCATGCACTACACACATCCCATTTCCGAGGAGCAGACCGACGGTACTCCCACTTAGAAATGTGCAGGTACGACCGAGTCTGTTCCTGGCTGGAGTGGGAGGGGGGTGGTACATCCCAAGTAGTGTAGGGGCAGATAGGGGGAGCAGCCTGGGTAAAGATAGGAGCTCATTGGGTGCTGGTCACCTGAGCTCACACATAGAGGGTGTATATAAGGTGGGCACCATCAAAGAACAGGGTCAGTCTGTCAGAATCAGGAAGAGGAGCAGAGCAGAGCCCTAGAGAGAGAGAGAGTGGAGCAGAGAAAGAGAGACCCAGAGGGGGAAGCAGAAGAGAGGACTCCAAGATCCCAAATTAAAACAACGGGTGAAGAGCCGGCATCAGGGTACCGGAACCCAAGCTGGTGGGGGTAAAAACATTCCCCAGCCAGAGACCGGAGACCGTGGGCAGCGTTTGCCACGGTCACCCATCACATCCACCCCGAAGGCACACCACATGAAGGGTCAGGGAACCCAGGGCCAAGGGTGTCCCAACAGAAGGCCCGAGGGAGCTGGACCTAGGTGGATTACTGGTGGGGACGGCCAGAGAACGGGACAGAAAGAGAGCTCAGGGCCACGCTCCGGACTTGTTTGGGGGTTGGCTGGATCCAGGACCTGGTGGACGCAGCACGGCTCGGGTGGTCACTAGCAGCTGGAGTGACCGGAACATCAGCAGTGAGTAAATACCCTAAACTGCACAACCCGACTCTGTCTTCCTTTAACATCTATGCTGCACCACCACAACCCCCATCCTCTGCACCTGACCCCCTGAGGCTATACCCCTCCCGTTGGGGGTTATACCATCAAAAGCTGCACCTACACCATCAGCCTCAGCGGACCCTGCTGCAGCGGCGGCCATAGTGACCGCAATACAACGGGTGGCGTAGTCGACACAAAAGAACTTTAGTAACATCTGTAGAACTGCCACATCACACTGAGCTTGACGCCCTGGGCACGGGACCGGGTCACAGCCGCTCGGAGACTACAACCCCCCATCTGATCCGGTGCCGGGTATTCCCCTCAAAAAGGAATATGTCCCAGGGGGCGCGTCAAGAGTAGCATGATGTAGAGGCAGAAACCCCAAAAGCTGCCAATCAGTGGTGTGGGTGGTCTCTGGTCATACAGAGTTTATAAATATAGAGGAATACATGGCAGCAGGTTTACTAGTCCTGTAGTGATAATCTTCCGCTGATAAAACTGTAATTTTATCAAAAATACAGCAAGCAGCCCTATAGGTAACAAATGAATGGAATCCAGGTCTCTGCCTCTATATTATGCTGCACTTAGATTAGGTGGTAAAAACCTGGTGACAGATTCTCTGTAAAGTAAGACATATGGGCCTTTGGAAGAAGGGTGGTCATGACAATCGCAGCCTGGGATCTGAATGTCTTGTGCATCCCTTGATCAATTAAAGTGGGGCTTCTCAGCTCTGGGAAATGGCTGTGACTCGAGTTTTTGTCATGAGTAGATTATCACTTTAAATATTTTCCATTAGGTGAGCCTTCAATTTCAGATATTTTTTTAATAGGGAATGAGTTCTTAGAGATGGAACATGGAAAACATGTGCAAATCTTTTTTTTTTGGGCAATGGTTTCCTTGTTCCTTCCCCATGCGTTTGTTCTTCTTCCTCTTTCTGATGAAAAAATACAGAACAGAAATCTGCCTTGAATTATGCTGGTGTAATCAAGATAATAAGTAATGACCTCTAACATCTCACAGAAACTAACGGCCCAATTAATTTTTGCATTTGCGCCTTTTTTCTCTAGTGTTCGGTGTTTTTCACTTGTGCCTTATTCTTTTAATTTACACCTTTTTTCAAGTCTAAACAAAAAAATCCCAACAGAGCGGGCACCACCGGTGAATTAATGGAGTGCTAGCCAAAAATGTGTAAAACATATGCAAATTTAAAAAAAAAAAAAGAGAGAAAAGACACGTATAAAAGATTGGTTGCATTTCTAAATTGGAACAATATAAATCTTTATTATGTAGCAAACACAAAAACTTAGACAAGACAAATAAAAACATGTAAAAATGTGCATATTGCTCCAGAACCTGTTTTATAGGCCAAAAAGTGGCACTAGGAAATAAACCATATGCCAGGCATGTTAGATCCATGCAAATATAAAGGACATCTGAAAAAGGTATAAATGGGCACTTCCCCTAAAGTGATGTCAAATAGCATTAAATAATGAAGAGAAGTGCAATGAGCATGTACAGGCAGGGGTGTACATAGAAATGATGGGGCCCCATAACAGAAGGCCACCCTCCCCCCAGAAAATGAAAAATAATATTCAGTGGAGTAACAAAAGAACTTGGCTCACAACTTTGCAGTCTTTATAAACTAACTAATTTTGCTCTGATTGAAGCCCCTTAGTGTTCCCTCGCACTAAGATACCCCTTTCATCGCCCCTATGAGTATGATGCCAACAAAAGTATCCCCCTAGCACAGTATAATATCCCCACAGTGAATACCTCATCAGTACCCCCCACATGCATGGTGTGATGACCCAACACTTTCCCCCTCACAAGGTATGATACCCCCACAATGACCCCAACACAGTATGATGCCACACATAGTATGATTTTCCCCACAGTCCCTGACACACAGTAGGATGGCCCCAACACTGTCCTACCAAACAGTATGAGCACCTCCACACAATATTATGGCCCTTTATACAGTATAATGGTCCTCCATACAGTATTATGGTCCCCACACAACCCTCCACACAGGTCCCCACTAGCCCACCAAACAGTATAAGGGCCCCCCACACAGCAAAGTGGCCCCAACACAGCCCTTCAAACAGTATAATGACCCACACACAGCCTTCCAAACAGTATAATGGCCTCCATACGGCCCTTCAAACAGTATAGTTTGCCCCACATAGCTCTCCAAATAAATAATGACCCCCAACATAGTACTCCAAATAGCATAATGGTCCCCACAATATACTCATTAAAAGAAAAAAAAAACAACTCTCCCCATTCTCTCCCTGCTCCGATATTTTCAGCGTTTGGTCTGAAATTTTGCACAGGGGGCACGATGTAGTGACATCAACCCACCAGAGCTCAGATGCACAGGAAGAATGATGGAGGAGGGAGCTGGCGGCTCCTATCTATCTGCATCTATCTGCACCTCCTATGCATCTGCATCCAGGCCCTAAATCAGGGGTGGGGAATCTTTTTTCTGCCAAGGGTCATTTGGATATTTAGACCATCCTTCGGGGGCCGTACAAATTGTGCGCTAATTCCGCCCACAAAGTACATCCTGATGCTGGCACTGGTGTCAGGACGTAATCTTTCATTGCACGCGCCTCAGCCGTCAGTAGTGAACACTGCGTGCTCACAGAGCAAAAAGGAATTAATGGGTCTGCGTATTGTCAAAATACAGCTGTCGGCCCAAGCACTGTGGCACCCGGGAATCTGCCCTGGAACCAGATAAAAATTCATCAAGGGTCATAAACAGTCTGCGGGCCTGAGGTTTCCCACCCCTGACTTAAATGTATTAAAGCACACATGCAGCATGTGCAAATCATGAGCTACTTTTGGGTTAGATTGAAATTAAGTGCAGAGGAGAAATTATACTCCATATAGCATATTTTAAATAACAAGCAGCCTTTGAGCCACCTGTGGCTCCCAATCAACTACCGTATATACTCGAGTATAAGCCGACTTTTTCAACACATTTTTTTAGGCTGAAAAAGCCCCCCTTGGCTTATACTCGGGTATATACTTTATGTAGTATATGCATTCCGGTGGTGGATAGTGGTGAGGGGGGGTTGCGGAGGTGGTGGAATGGAGCACACTCAGTAGCCGCTGCTGGAGCTACCCCTTGTGCCTGCTGCTAAAGGTAAATGAATATTCACTCTTCACCATGCCAATGGGAGTGGAAAGTAGTGAATATTCATTTCTTTAATAGCGGGCGCACAGTGTCAGCAGCGCCGCAGCTCCTGCAGCGGCTCAGTGATCCTCCATGCCCGTGTTTAGAGAGTATGAATATTCATCCCAATCCACTCCATGGGCGTGGAGAAGAGTGAATATTCATTCTCTTTAGTAGCGGGTACACAGGATCGGTGAGCAGCAGCAGGAGATGTGGCCGTGCTGACAGTGCGCTATTAAAGAACATGGATATTCACTCCTTTCCACTCCCATAGTCCTGGCGTAGAGAGGAGTGAATATCCCCACAGCTCACCTCGGTGTCTGAGGGCGCATAGCAGTGATGTCAAGCGCTGCTCAGATGCTGAGATCAGCTGCTGAGATCAGCTAAGGACAGGACACAGCACTGGAGCAGAGGGAAGGAAGGTGAATAGAAGTGTTTATTTTTTCCATGTGTGCAGTGATGGGGGCCATGTATACCAGGATTGGGGATCAGGGGCCCATGCATGCCAGGATTGGGGATGAGGGAGCCAGGCATACCAGGATTGGGGATGAGGGGCCCATGCATACCAGGATTGGGGATGAGGGGCCCATGCATACCAGGATTGGGGATAATAATAATAATAATAATTTTTATTCATACACCGCCAACATATTCCGCAGAAATTTACTATTAAGCGGGGACATGTGCAGACAATAAATTCCATACACGGTAAGACAGTTTAAACAGTTACATTAGCTGCTGAGATCAGCTGAGAACAGGGCACAGCACTGGAGCAGAGGGAAGGAAGGTGAATAGAAGTGTTTATTTTTTCCATGTGTGCAGAGATGGGGGCCATGTATACCAGGATTGGGGATGAGGGGCCCATGCATACCAGGATTGGGGATGAGGGGACCATGCATACCAGGATTGGGGATGAGGGGACCATGCATACCAGGAATGGGGATGAGGGGACCATGCATACCAGGACTGTGGATGAGGGGCCCATGCATACTAGGATTAGGGATGAAGGACCCATGCATACCAGGATTGGGGATGAGGGGCCCATGCATACCAGGATTGGGGATGAGGGGCCCATGCATACCAGGATTGGGGATAATAATAATTTTTATTTATATAGCGCCAATGTATTCCGCAGCACTGTACAATTAAGCGGGGACATGTACAGACAATAAATTCAATACAAGGTAAGACAGTTTAAACAGTTACATTAGGAGTGAGGTCCCTGCTCGCAAGCTTACAATCTAAAAGGAAATGGGGGGACACAATAGGTGAAAAGTGCTTGTTATTTCAGGTCTAACAATTATATTTTCATATAAGGCTGCATGATCCGGTCATCAGCCTGTATGTTTTAGTGCAATAATCAAGTATCGAGTTCAGTTATCGCGTGCATGGAGGGTGTGGAGACAGATGAATAGTAGGGAACAGATTCTGAATAATATTTAGAAGGAGGGAAGAGGGGAAAGTTGGTTTACTGAGTTGAAGTGGTAGGCTTGTTTAAAAAGATAGGTTTTTAAAGCGCGTTTGAAGACGTAGGGTTAGGCATCAGTCGGATCATCTGGGGTAGAGCATTCCAGAGAACTGGCGCAGCACTAGAGAAATCTTGGAGACTGAGGTGCAAGGATCGGATTATGGGGGATCTTAGTCTTAGGTCATTTGTAGAATGGAGGGCACGTGTAGGGCGATAGACAGAGATGAGAGAGGAGATATAAGGCGGTGCAGAATTGTGGAGAGCTTTGTGGGTGAGAGTGATGAGTTTATATTGGACCCTGTAGCGAATATGTAACCAGTGTAATGACTGGCACAAGATGGAGGCATCGGTGAAGCTGCTGGACAGAAATTCGACCCTGGCTGCCGCATTCAGGACGGATTGGAGAGGAGAAAGTTTGGTAAGAGGGAGACCAATCATAAGAGAGTTGCAGTAGTCCAGACGAGAGTGCATAAGAGCGACAGTAAGCGTTTTAGCAGTTTCAAAGGTGAGAAAAGGTCGGATTCAGGAGCTGTTTTTAAGATGCAGGTGACAAGAGCGGGTGAGTGATCGGATATAGGGAGTAAAGGAAAGTTTAGTGTCGAATATGACCCCAAGGCAGCGGGCGTGCTGCTTTGGAGTTATGCTTGAACCCTCCAAAATAATTTCAATGTTAGGTAGAGTTAGGTTAGTAGAGGGGAAAAGCACAAGAAGTTCAGTTTTGAAGAGATTCAGTTTAAGATAGAGGGAGGACATGATGTTAGAGACAGCAGACAGACAATCCTTGGTATTTTATATTAGGGTAGGGGTGCTGTCAGGAGAAGAAATGTATAATTGGATGTCGTCAGCATAGATTTGATACTGGAACCCAAATCTGCTGACTGTTTGTCCAATAGGGGCAGTGTATAGAGAAAAGAGGAGGGGGCATAGGACTGAATGTCACACTGACACTGCGTACAGGAGGTCAGGGGCCTAAGCTGACCCTAAGCTGGTGCTCTGACTAATCCCTCTACCTGGAGGTACTGTTAAAGGTACAGAGGTCCAGGCCGCCAGCGTAACCCCTACCTCCTGAGGATCCCTGCACCTCAGTAATCTAGTCCTGAGAAGGACCCCGATCACAACAATAGGGGACAGGAAATAATATGCCAACACACAGTACTTAGACGAATGAGACAGTACAAGGGTCAAACCAAAAACCACCTTGCATACAAAAACTACACCACAACTACAGAGGGAACACCAACGGGAAAGGAGATAAATGATAAAGCGAGGAAGGGAAAAACCACACCAAATACACTTAGCTCAGAACTCCAAAATACCTCGATCCGCTCTGTTTGTCTGTATGAAATGCTTTCACCGACACTTCCCTAACAGACCGGCAGGCATTTGAAGGAGTCCCACTACTGCAGCATTGATTGCAGCTGGGCGAGGCTGGACCTCGTCTAGCACAGAGAGAGAGAGTTAACTCCCTCACTGCCGAAAAACACAAAACACCAAAAACTCAGCTGCGAGAAGTCAGGCTGTGTAATCGTGACGATCTTCGTGGCGACACACCCGTGACAGTACCCCCCCTTCTACGAGGGGCCTCCGGACCCTCAGGGCCAGGTTTATCCGGGTGAGTCGTGTGGAAGGCCCGAACTAATCGGTCTGCGTTAATATCCGACGCAGGAACCCACATCCTCTCCTCAGGACCATACCCCTTCCAATGAACCAGGTACTGAAGGGACCGGCGATTAAAGCGTGAATCGATGACCTTCGATACCTGGAACTCCAAGTTACCATTGACCACCACTGGAGGGGGAGGTAAAGATGACGGTATCACCGGCGCCACATACCTCTTAAGCAACGATCTGTGGAACACGTTGTGAATTTTAAACGTAGGGGGGAGGTCAAGACGGAATGCCACCGGATTAATTATAGAACTGATCCTGTACGGCCCCATGAACCTGGGACCCAGTTTCCAGGAGGGAACCTTACGTTTTATATTCCTGGTAGACAACCATACCCGATCGTTCACACTTAGGTCCGGACCAGACACTCTCCTCCTATCAGCCATACGTTTGTATCGGTTCCCCATAGTATTCAGATTCTTCAGCACCCCACTCCATACTGAAGCGAGTGATGACGTAAATCGTTCCTCCTCAGGAACCCCCGAAGAGCCCCCTCTACTGAAAGTACAAAACTGGGGGTGAAAACCATATGCCCCAAAAAACGGGGACTTACCAGTGGATTCGCTCCGCCTATTATTAAGAGCAAACTCCGCCAGAGGTAAGAAAGAAGCCCAGTCCTCCTGGTTCTCTGACACAAAACACCGGAGATATGTCTCCAAGCTCTGGTTCATACGTTCCGTCTGACCATTGGTCTGAGGATGAAAAGCCGATGAGAATGATAAATGCATCCCCCGCCGTGTACAAAATGCCTTCCAGAATTTGGACACAAACTGAGACCCCCGATCTGACACTACATCGGAGGGTACCCCGTGAAGCCTCACAATCTCCCCAATGAACACCTGCGCAAGAGTTTTAGCATTAGGAAGAGCAGGAAGAGCGATAAAATGTGCCATCTTGCTGAACCTGTCCACTACAACGAGTATGACCGTTTTACCCGAAGACGGCGGGAGGTCCGTAATAAAGTCCATAGACAGATGAGTCCAAGGACGCTCCGGGATCTTCAAAGGTAAGAGGGCCCCAGACGGACGGGTATGTGAGGTCTTAGAGCGCGCTCAAACCCCACAGGACGCGACAAAAGTTACCACCCCCTATGTAAGTTAGGCCACCAAAACCAACGCGAGAGGAGATCCACAGTTGCTTTACTCCCCGGGTGTCCTGCAAAAACTGAGTTATGGTGTGCCTCGATCACCTTTTGTCGCAACTGATCTGGAACAAACAGCCTCCCTGGAGGTCCAACAGGGGCGTCCCCCTAAGCCTCCAATACCTCCTCCTCAAGCTCAGAGCATACTGCCGAAACCACCACCCCCTCTTGAAGGATAGGAACCGTGTCGTCCGTATTCCCGGCACCAGGGAAACTACGAGATAAGGCATCCACCTTTACATTTTTTGACCCAGGACGATATGTAACGACAAAATTAAACCTGGTAAAAAACAATGACCACCTAGCTTGTCTGGGATTCAGACGTTTAGCGGACTCCAGATATAGCAGGTTCTTGTGATCGGTGATGACGGTGACCGGATGGACTGCCCCCTCTAAAAAATGGCGCCAAAAAAGCTAACTTAATGGCCAAGAGTTCCCTATTGCCGACATCGTAATTCCTCTCAGCGGACGACAATTTTTTAGAGAAAAAGGCGCACGGATGCCACTTACCAGGGGATGAACCTTGTGACAATACTGCTCCCACCCCTACCTCGGAAGCGTCTACCTCTACAATGAATGGCTGTGATGCATCAGATTGAATGAGTATGGGTGCCGAGGCAAAACATTTTTTCAAGGAGGAGAAAGCTTGACAAGCCTTGTCAGACCACCTAGAAAAATCCGTCCCCTTTTTTGTCATGTCTGTGAGAGGTTTAACCATGGACGAGAAATTGCGAATGAACTTCCGGTAATAATTAGCAAACCCCAGGAAACGTTGTAGTGCCTTAAGATTCTCTGGCAGATCCCACTCAAGAACTGCCCGCACTTTTCCAGGGTCCATACGAAAACCGGACGCTGAAACCAGGGAGCCTAAAAACTGGAGTTCCTGTACAGCGAACACACACTTTTCCCATTTGGCATACAGTTTATTATCCCGCAAGATCTGTAACACCTGCCTAACATGCTCCTGATGAGACACCAGATCCGACGAGTAAATTAAGATATCATCCAGATATATGACAACAAACTGTCCCACCAGGCGGCGAAAAATGTCATTAACAAAGTGTTGGAACACCGCCGGGGCATTAGTCAGACCGAATGGCATGACAAGGTTCTCATAATGCCCCTCCGGAGTGTTAAAAGCCGTCTTCCACTCATCCCCCTCCTTCATCCTAATCAGATTGTACGCCCCCCTGAGATCCAACTTAGAGAACCATTTGGCGCCCACGATCTGATTAAAGAGATCGGGAATAAGAGGGAGCGGATACGGATCTCGGACTGTTATCCGATTAAGTTCACGGAAATCCAGGCAAGGGCGTAGGCCTCCATCTTTCTTCTTCACAAAGAAGAACCCCGCGGCCACCGGTGAAGATGAAGGTCTAATATGCCCCTTAGCCAGACTTTCAGAAATATAATCCTTCATGGCCTGCCTCTCAGGACCAGAAAGGTTATACAACCTAGCTTTAGGTAACTTGGCCTCAGGGAGCAGTTTTACAGAACAGTCATACTCGCGATGAGGAGGTAGTTCCTGACACCCTTTCTCCGAGAATACATCCTCAAAGTCTGCCTGAAATGGAGGTAAGACCCTAGGAGTAACCGCACCGATGACCGTATTCATGCAGTTTTTATTACAGAATTTACTCCATTGGCTTATCTCTCTAGATTGCCAATTAATAACCGGGTTATGCTTAGTTAACCAAGGAAGGCCCAACACTATAGGAGTGGGAAGACCCTCCAACACGTAGCAAGACAACAGTTCCTTATGTATCGCCCCCACTTGAAGTTTTACGTTATGCACAGCTTGCAAAAAACTTCCCTGACCGAGGGGCCTGGCATCGATCGAGAATATGGGGATGGGTTTAGCCAACTCACTCAATCGCATACCTTGAACCCGGGCAAACCGAGCGTCCACCAGATTAGCCCCGGCCCGACTATCCAGAAGAACAGATATCCTCTCAGTTCTCGTACCCACCACCACCTCCGCCGGTACGAGAAACTGAGATGAACCTAGGGACGAAATACCTACTCCCAGATTGCCGTCCACCACACAACCTGGGATCAACAGTTTTCCGACGACTTTTCACTCTGCAAGGGACGGGATGGACAGCCCCCAATAAAATGTCCCTTTCTCCCGCAGAAGAAACACCTTCCTGTCTTATGGCGCACCACCGGTCTCCTCCCCCGAAATGATGTCCCTCCTAATTGCATAGGCTCCTCTGGACTGACCAGGGGACCCTCCATATAAGGAACCCTTGTAGAAGTTGGAGTCATCACAGGGGGCGGAGTTGCCCCGCACCTCTCCCGAAGCCGTCTGTCAATGCAAATAGCAAGGGCCATAGCGGCTTCCAGTGACGCGGGAGGATCATACTGAGCCAACACATCCTTTAATTTGTCGGATAGACCTTGACAAAACTGGCTCCTAAGAGCCGGGTCATTCCACTGGGTGTCCGTGGCCCACCTACGGAACTCCGAACAGAATTCCTCCGCCGGACGATCTCCCTGCTGGATCCTACGTAACTTAGATTCTGCAAGGGAGATCCGATCCGGGTCATCATATACGAGACCCAGAGCTGCAAAAAACCTATCCACTGACTGGAGAGCCGGGGAGCCTGGGGGAAGAGAGAACGCCCAAGATTGTGGGTCCCCTTGTAGGAGCGAGATGACAATTCCCACCCTTTGTTCTTCACTCCCCGACAACCGAGGCCGCAGCCGAAAGTACAACTTGCATGCCTCCCGGAAAACAAAAAACTTGTCCCGCCCCCCAGTGAACCTGTCAGGGAGAGCTACTTTAGGTTCTGGTCCAGCTTGCTCCTGGGGATACAAAACCTTGGACCTAACGTCCGCCAGCTCCATGGACAAACTCTGCAACTGCCGAGCTAGACTGGCTACTGGATCCATGGTAGCTGGAGAGAATCTTAGTGGGTCGGTGAAAATGTCACACTGACACTGCGTACAGGAGGTCAGGGGCCTAAGCTGACCCTAAGCTGGGGCCCTGACTAATCCCTCTACTTGGAGGTAATGTTAAAGGTACAGAGGTCCAGGCCGCCAGCGTAACCCCTACCTCCTGAGGATCCCTGCACCTCAGTAATCTAGTCCTGAGAAGGACCCCGATCACAACAATAGGGGACAGGAAATAATATGCCAACACACAGTACTTAGACGAACGAGACAGTACAAGGGTCAAACCAAAAACCACCTTGCATACAAAAACTACACCACAACTACAGAGGGAACACCAACGGGAAAGGAGATAAATGATAAAGCGAGGAAGGGAAAAACCACACCAAATACACTTATCTCAGAACTCCAAAATACCTCGATCCGCTCTGTTTGTCTGTATGAAATGCTTTCACCGACACTTCCCTAACAGACCGGCAGGCATTTGAAGGAGTCCCACTACTGCAGC
The DNA here is from genome assembly GCF_046119375.1 of Phyllobates terribilis. Taxonomy (NCBI): domain Eukaryota; kingdom Metazoa; phylum Chordata; class Amphibia; order Anura; family Dendrobatidae; genus Phyllobates; species Phyllobates terribilis. The sequence continues at coordinate 865,330,646 of NW_027362761.1, read as the reverse complement.
ATTGATTGCAGCTGGGCGAGGCTGGACCTCTTCTAGCACAGAGAGAGAGAGTTAACTCCCTCACTGCCGAAAAACACAAAACACCAAAAACTCAGCTGCGAGAAGTCAGGCTGTGTAATCGTGACGATCTTCATGGCGACACACCCATGACACTGAGCCCTGCTGAACCCCGATAGTAAGGGGACGAGGAGAGGAAGAGGAGCCGACAAAAGATAGTAGATCATTAGAAACTTTAGTGACAGCTGCTTCAGTGGAGTGTAGAGAGCGGAAACCAGATTGTAGAGTGTCGAGGAGAGAGTTATCTGAGAGATGGTGGATCAGACGTGAGTGGACAAAGCGTTCCAGGAGTTTAGAGTTGAATGAAAGATTAGAGACAGGTCTGTAGTTAGCAGTGCAGTTCTGGTCAAGGGATGGCTTTTTAAGTAAAGGGGTTATGATGGCATGTTTAAATGAGGAGGGAAAGATACCTGAAGAGAGAGGTTAAATATTTTAGTCAGGTGAGTGGTGACCACCAGTGAGAGAGAGACTGCAGGATATGTGAGGGAATGGGGTCACTGTTGCAGGTTGTAGGCTGAGAAGAAGCGAGGAGCTGGGTAACTTGCCTTCTTTCAGCCTATCACAGAAAAAGAAGTGAGCTTGAAGTGCGGCAGGGAAGGGGATCCAGGCACTGGGGAGATTGGGCTGAGATGTCCTGATGAATGTGGTTGATTTTTTCTAGGAAATAAGTGGCCAGATCCTCACTGCTGAGGTTGGTGATGGGGGCCTGTGCTTTAGGGTTCAGGAGGGAGTTTAAGGTTTCAAAAAGTCATTTTGGATTGTTGGATAGTGAAGTGATGAGGGTGGTGAAGTAGAATTGTTTGGCCAGGTGAAGGGCAGCTTTATAGGTTTTGAGCATGAATTTATAGTGGATGAAGTCTTCTGCTAAAAGTGATTTTCTCCACTGACTAAGGGATGAGGGCCAATGTATACCAGGATTGGAGAATCAGGGCCCATGCATACCAGGATTGGGGATGAGGGACCCATGCATACCAGGATGGGGAAATTTACCAGTAGCTGCTGCATTTCCCACCCTAGGTTTATACTCAAGTCAATAAGTTTTCCCAGTTTTTTGTGGTAAAGTTAGGTGCCTCGACTTATATGCAGGTCGGCTTATATACGGTATGTGCTTCTGTATTTGTCTTGTGTTACATGTTTGAACATAGAGACATAATATAACAGTGTAAGGGGGTATCGTCGCCATCAGTGTCGGACTGGAGTACATTAGGCCCACCAGAGAAAAATCATTCTTGGGGCCCACAATGCAGTTATATAGAAATAGTACAAGATAAGCAATTTTATTGCAAAATGCAGTAATATTGCTATATAATGTCAAACACAGTGTATATTAACCAATAAATAACCAATTTAGCTTAATGAATAATGAAGTAAAGAAACACTGCAGGCAAAAGAGACACCCATGTCTCTTTTAAGGTCTGTGTGGCATAACACAACCATAAATACTTTTAGCCCCTTTACGACAAATGATGCACATAGCACATCGGGAGCTGGTGTCAGTTCCCGCATCGTGTTCCGTGCCGACAGTGGTCACTGACAACTGAGTGGCACGTGCAGAGACACAGCAACCCATTTCATCAGTCCTCGCTCTCAGATTTCTGTGATCAGTCAGTCAATCTGACTGACTAATCATAGCATGATCATGCAGGTGGCGCTGAAATATCTTCAGCACGATCACTGCAGGAGCTCAGCTTAACTAACAGCCAAGCTCCTGCAGTAACAGCCAGGGACCGTGCCAGCACCACCACTGGCTGACTAACCCTCCAGATGCCATGACCGAGAGCGATCGCGACATTTGGAAGGTTGTGAGAGGGAGTGGGCTCCCTCTCTCACCTCCCATTGGCATCCCCGTTCCAAAATCACGGGGAGCCGATAGTTGTCATGGCAGCCAGGGGTCAAACAATGACCTCCTGGTGTGTCATGTACGGTGGCCTGTTACACGCAGCCACGTTAGGGTCTAATAGGCGATCTGCCTGTGTAATATCACAGGTCCCGTGCATTGCAGTGCTGGTGCATTGCAATGCATGAGACCAGTGATCAGAATAATAAAAGTTAAAGTCCCATAGAGGGACTAAGTAAAAAGATAAAAAAGTTAAGAAGATTGAAAAAATTATTTAAAAAAAACACAAGATAAGGAATAAAAAATATTGAACCAATAAATACACATTTATGTAAAAACAAAAATAAACAAAAAAAAAGTGCACATATTTGGTATCGCCACGTCCACAACGACCCGATCTATAACATTATCACACTAGTTAAGCCCTACAGTAAACGCCGTAAAAGATAAACATAACAAACGTGGCAAAAAAATGCTTTTTCATCACTCCGCTGGAAGAACAGTGGAAAAAAAGAGATGAAAAAGATGAAAATAAAAATGGCATTGCTGAAAACGTCACCTTGTCCTGTAAAAAAACAAGCTCCATCAGTGGAAAAATAAAAAAGCTATAGCTCTCAGAATATAGCGATGCAAAAACAATATTTTTCCTATTGTGTAGAAGCTGTATATAAATCTGATATCGCTGTAACAGCACCGACCTGAAGAATAAAGTCGTCTAATCACTTATACCGCAGGAGGAATGGCGCAAACAATAAATAAAACCAATTCTTCACCTACTGTTTATTTGTTTGTTGATTGCAGTAAGGCTCGGCGCACATTTATCCTGCCCTCTACGCTGAGCGCTTAAACCGGGGTTTCCATGTAAATCTCTGAAATACGTGATTCAAATGGAAATCTGCGCTCATAAATCCGCCACACGGATGACACAAACATACACATGGACACGTAGCATCGCTACTGGTTTTTCCAGTCCAAGAAATATCAGGACATGTGAAAGGGGCCTTAGAATGAATACAGTAATAGCAAACATTCATAGTCTTTTATTATTTCAATGGCTTAAAATAATTCAGAACTTGGAAAAAAAAGAACCAAAATTTTTTATTTTTTTCTTCAAAGACTTATAACGTCTTATTTTTCCATTGTTGGAGCTATATGAGTGTTTGTTTTTGTGTGCTGAGTGGTAGATTTAATTGGTACCGTATTGGGATACATATTATATTTTGATCACTTTTATTGCATTTTGGTTTTTTTCTATTGTTCTTTACATTTTTGTACAGTTTAAAAATTGTTATATATATAAATGTTTTATAGATAGGACTTTTCCAAGCACGGCAATACCAAATGTGCTTATTTTAAATGTTGCTCTGGAGAAAAGGTTAGTGATTCAAATGTATGTTTTTTATTTGTCTTATATTTGTTTAAAAACATTTTTTACTTTGATATCTTTTTAATCCTCATAGGGGACTAGAACCTGCAATCGTTTGATCGCTTGTACTCTACATATTCTGCAATACTTCAGTATAGTCCTAATCATAGTCTCCTATGAAGCCTAGTCACATTCTGGGTTTCATAGAAGTACCAAAATGTCATTCACAGGGGCCTTCAACAGACCGATAAGTTGCCGTGGCAGCCAAGGGTCATCCGCACTGGATCGAGGGGGTCAATGGGTGCCTGGTACAGTCACCTGGGCAGAATTGCATGATTTCAATGCTGCGGTTAATGATTGATAGTGACATTTAACAGGTTAACAGCAGCAACCGGACTTTACTCTGGTCGCTGCTGTTGGAGGCAGATGCTGGCTGTTTAATACAGCCAGTATTTGCCTTGTGTGGAGCAGCATCAATTCCTGAGCTCAATCCATACACCCACATCCACTGTATTAAATTGTAAGGAGATGGACAAATGAGAGAACACATACAGTTAAGGCCAAGCAGTGTAAATGCTAGCGAACATCTGCTGGTCAAAGACTATGGAGAAAGTGAAAGCAAACTATTATTAGCAAACTAGGATTATAGAATTAGGAACCCCAAGAGTAGAAATGCATGTTCCCAGGGAAGAGATAGTAGTCGACGCCAGGTCAGGTGACAGCTGTAACAAAATATTAAAAGGCCTGGCCGGGCAGAGAAGGGAGCAGTTGGCGCCACAGCCTGTACTAGACAGGTCATGTGGCCACTAAGTGGGCTTACAGCCACCAAAGTTACAGAAGTGTCCAAGGGGAATCAGATCCTGGAGAAGGCCTGAGCTGAGTAGAAGAACGTGACCTGCGGGAGTAGAAGACCCTGTCCCATGGCAGTAAACGACAGTGACCTGCGGCAGTAGAAGACCGTGACCAGAGCCGAACCATGCTTGAGAGACGATCCAGCTGTAGCGGAAGACAGTTCCTATGGGCCATTACTTCCAGCGTAGACATACAGTATAGGGTGTGTGCTGTGGCCGCGCTTCAGAAGAGAACGAGGGCAGCTAGGGTGATGAGCACATGCAGGGTACTAAGTGACTCGCTTATGAAGGACTTGCGGCTTAGCCAGAAATACTGGTGACCCCTGTTAATGCCAGTGTAACAATCAAAAGTGCTTGTAGAGAATACGACAGCGACGGGCCTAGTGTTGAGAGTGGCGCCCATTGAGCTAAGACAGAAAAGCATCAATATTTGATATATATATATAAATATATATATATACTGTAAAACCTGACCAGCACCTCCTAGTGTGAACTGGTGCCAGCTGCCGCAACTATAAATGTATAAAGAAATAATGCAGCAGCACTCCATATGGCCAAAATACGTCTTAACAATGAAAATATTAAATCAAAACAGGTTTTTTTGCCTATTTTTGCTCAGCAACAAGTACTTACAAAAAACAAAGGTTTTTAGTGCTTAAGTTGGCCAATTCATGTGTACCCATCAACACGGCAAGGTAACCTCCCTCTGATGGGTAACTACTCTACCTTCCATGCCACTTTTGGGCTACAAGCCTACAAATAAACGGACAAACATGTCTTCTTCTGGGCTAAAACCACCTACATTTAAAGGGCAAGTAGAGCTGTTTATGCATCACCTGCTGGTTAATGGGAGGAGTGCAGAATCAGGCAAGAGGTAGTTACACCTCCTTATTACAATATAGACTAGTAAAGCCTGACCAGCACCTCCTAGTGTGAACTGGTGCCAGCCGCTGCAACTATAAATGTATAAAAAAATAATGCAGCAACACTCCATATGACCAAAATACGTTTTAACAATAAAAATATTAAATCGAAACAGGTTTTTTTGCCGATTTTTGCTCAGCAACAAGTACTTACAAAAAATGAAGGTTTTTAGCGCATAAATTTGCCAATTCATGTGTGCCCATCAAGTGTAACTACCTCTTGCCTGATTCTGCACTCCTCCCATTAACCAGCAGGTGATGCATAAACAGCTCTACTTGCCCTTTAAATGTAGGTGTTTTTAGCCCAGAAGAAGACATGTTTGTCCGTTTATTTGTAGGCTTGTAGCCCAAAAGTGGCATGGAAGGTAGAGTAGTTACCCATCAGAGGGAGGTTACCTTGCCGAGGTTGATGGGCACACATGAATTGGCCAATTTATGCATTAAAACCTTCGTTTTTTGTAAGTACTTGTTGCTGAGCAAAAATCGGCAAAAAAAACTATTCTGATTTAATATTTTCATTGTTAAGATGTATTTTGGCCATATGGAGTGCTGCTGCATTATTTCTTATATATACAGTACAGACCAAAAGTTTGGACACCCCTTCTCATTTAAAGATTTTTCTGTATTTTCATGACTTTGAAAGGCATCAAAACTATGAATTAACACATGTGGAATTATATACTTAACAAAAAAGTGTGAAACAACTGAAAATATGTCTTATATTCTAGGTTCTTCAAAGTAGCCACCTTTTGCTTTGATGACTGCTTTGCACACTCTTGGCATTCTCTTGATGAGCTTCAAGAGGTAGTCACCGGAAATGGTCTTCCAACAATCTTGTTGTCTATCCTTAGCAGTGGTTTCCTAGCAGCTATTTTACCATGAAGGCCTGCTGCACAAAGTCTCCTCTTAACAGTTGTTGTAGAGATGTATCTGCTGCTAGAACTCTGTGTGGCATTGACCTGGTCTCTAATCTGAGCTGCTGTTAACCTGCGATTTCTGAGGCTGGTGACTCGGATAAACTTATCCTCAGAACCAGAGGTGACTCTTGGTCTTCCTTTCCTGGGGTGGTCCTCATGTGAGCCAGATTCTTTGTAGTGCTTGATGGTTTTTGCAACTGCACTTGGGGACACTTTCAAAGTTTGCTCAATTTTTCGGACTGACTGACCTTCATTTCTTAAAGTAATGATGGCCACTCGTTTTTCTTTACTTAGCTGCTTTTTTTATGCCATAATACAAATTCTAACAGTCTATTCAGTAGGACTATCAGCTGTGTATCCACCAGACTTCTGCACAACACAACTGATGGTCCCAACCCCATTTATAAGGCAAGAAATCCCACTTATTAAACCTGACAGGGCACACTTGTGAAGTGAAAACCATATATATATATATTGTAAGGTAGCGGTATTGATCATGTTGAGGGGCACTCACTTTACCGGGCCAATTAAAGCACCCAAGCCACGTTTTCCAGTAAACTAAAGTCCAGCAGTTTATTACACGTCATAAACTGCTTATAACATAGTCCATCTCAGTGGCTCGCAGGAATGTTACACATGTAATGTCCTAGAGCCTTTCAGTGGCAGCTATGCCCGCATGGCTTCAGATACAGACTTCAGCAAGGTACAGCATCAATGTCCATATAAAGAACCATTTTTACCTTTGCCGGGTCTTAGCTGCTTCTCTCAGCTCTGTTCTGCCACAGCTGTGGCTTTAAGGCTCCCCACCCGGGGTCTCCAAGCCACGTGCCTTCCAGGGCTACTGGCGTCCCAAACACAGGGATCTAGCCTCTTGCCTCACCAGGCCTCTCCAACTGTTTCAAAACCACCCGGATTTATATATCTTTCTGTGCACACAGGACCTGTGATGATGTCACAGTTATGTGATCAGTCACCTGAGGGGCGGTACAAAGTCAGCCAGAACACACCCCCTGGACATTTTAGCAATGCAGCAAGGCGCTGCATTACAATATATACAGGGTGGTCCAAAAGTAGGTGGACACTGGACAGAAAGTGTAATAAGGTTATGAAGGGGGAGATTTATCAAACATGGTGTAAAGTGAAACTGGCTCAGTTGCCCTTAGCAACCAATCCGATTCCACTTTTCATTCCTCACAGACTCTTTGGAAAATGAAAGGTGGAATCTGATTGGTTGCTAAGGGCAACTGAGCCAGTTTCACAGATCTAGTTTTCACAGATAGATCTCTCCCAAATCTGTTTTCTGTTCAGATAATTCAGATAACACATAATTTAAATACAGAAAAAAGAAAATGGATTTTAACAGAGTATTGGAAATCTCAAAATGCTGAAACCGTTAGAGCAAATTGGGTTGAAATATTTGGTACTCAAGCCCAAAAGAGACAAACCATTTACCGCATTCGTGACAAATTCAATGCCACTGGCTCAATCCTTAATGCTCCAAAAACTGGTCGACCCAAAACAGTCTGTACACAAGATAATAAACAACTTGTTGCTGAAACATTTGCTCAGAGTCCAAAAAAAGTCCACCAGAAGCGTCTCTTTGAATTGGGAATTTCACAAGCTTCTATCATGTGAATCCTGAAATCTATTGGGTGGAAAGCTTATCGTCCACGTCTAATTCATGGTTTATTGGAGGATGATCCAGACAGGCGGCTGCAATTTAGTGTTTGATAAATCTCCCCCTTCATATTCTTATTACACTTTCTGTCCACCTACTTTTGAACCACCCTGTATACATAGATATATATATACATACACATACATACACACGCGTATATACTGTACATATGTATCACACACAATACATGCATACTTTCATATACATTACTTACAAATACATATGTGACACCCCAGGGGTCTGGTTGCCACAGTGATAGAGATATTACGTCTGAGAGCAGGTGGGAGGTCCTTTGGTCAGGGATCCTGTGCATGCCACACCTCCTGCCCAGTCTTGGGAGGGGAAGGACTTCCCCTATATAAACCCGGGGCTGAGGCAGGGTTAGTGAGAAAGAAGACAGAACAAGAGTAGAGAAGAGAAGCAGCATAGCAAGAAACATCAGGAGCTCTGTGGGGAGCAGTGTTACAACGAGTCAGGGGCTGGCAGCTGCAGAGCTCGCCCTGACTGAGAAGATTTCTTACCGGACCCGGAGTCCGAGGCTGTGGGGACTAACTCCTACCCAGCAGCAGAAACCGTCCGGCAGAGGATTTCAGGTCCTCTGGCCCAGAAGCCCGAAGGCACGGTCACACGCGTGGGACCAGCACCGCCATCGTGGGGCGGAAGCCATTAGAAGGCCCCGAGTCACCGGCCATACGGGTGAGCACCACACGGTACACTCAGGGACGTGGGCTACTTATTCCCGCCTCTAGCAAGGTAGCCAGAAGAGTACAGTTAGTTGGGAAGGCCTACAACTCCGCCTGGCCAGGGGAGATCCCATCTGCTCAAGGACTGACCAGGCCCCTATCACTAGCAAGTACTCCGGGAGGGTCTATCTTTGGCACCAGTAAAGACCCTGAACTACACCGCACCGTCTCTGAGTGGTTCCTGCTACCCCCATCATCCACGTCGGCTGCCCTGAGGCCATACCCCTCCCGTTGGGGGTTATACCATCCACGCTGCACCATCCTTCCACCGGCCTCAGCGGTCTGCCCTGCAGCGGCAGCTCCATAGCTGCATTCAACGGGTGGCGTAGTCATCAACCAGCTACTGCTAGTACATCGCCGCTCAGTTTGACTCCCTGGGCACGGACCGGGTCGCCGCCACGAGACTACAACCCTCAAGAGATCTGGCTCCGGGTAAGCTCCCGCGTGCGCAACGCAGCGCGACACAGGCCCAGGGGCGCGTCAACTTTGGCGTAGTCGGCAGGATTTCGTGCCCGCAACCACCGGGTACTGCGTGCCTGAAAAGCAAAGACTGTTCAAACTTACCAGTGGTGAAGATTCCCGCTATCCGTGGAGGTTTCCCGCCATCCGGCGCCATCTTCTACCTTCTTCCCGCCATCCGCGAAGTTTTCCCGCCATCCGGCGCCATCTTCGACCTTCTTCCCGCCATCCGTGGAGTTTTCCCGCCATTGGACGCCATCTTGAGGACGCCGCGCGGGAAGAAGAGGGGCATGGACTCCGAAAGCGCGCGAGAACTGAAGCCCCGCCTCACGTCCGGACGTTGCGTAAGGTCCTGGAAGGAGCCCAGCAGACGCCGACGTCACCGGAGCGCGACGGAAGGTCCTCAACCCTGACGATCCACTGCGGAGCCGCGGCCTACGGAACAGGATCATCGCAAGGTAGGCCACGGTCCACTAGGGGGGAGGAAGATGTCGGATACGGAGGAGAGCTTCACTGCCTCAACCCCCGCCAGCGCCACCGCTGCTGCAGTTATGCCCTTCACCATGCCCTATATCCCGGGAGCAGCTTGGCTACCCCAGTACTCAGGGGAGTCACATACCCTGCATGACTTTAGAGAAAAGCTGGATAGCCTCTTCCAGGTGTACCCCCTCACAGAAGAGCAAAAAGTGAGCATCCTGGTGGCCCAACTAACTGGGGCAGCCAAAAGGGAAGTAAAATCCTGGCCACCTGGGAGGAAGACTGTCGCAGGGATACTAACCCGGCTGAAGGACACCTTTGATACCCGCACCTCAGCCGAGATTAAGCTTAGATTCTACGGGTGCAAGCAGCGAGCGCATGAGAGTATAAGGGACTATGCACTAAACCTACAAGAGGCCCTGAGGGCCATAAAGCAGACCGACCCTGATGGGGTGGGAAACGAGGACAGGCTGTTGACTGAACAATTTATAGAGGGTTTATATTGCAATGCCCACCGAACCCAGTTGCGGGCAATGGCCTTACAGGATCCCCATCTGGACTTTGCACAGTTCAAGGACAGAGCCATCCGGGTGCTCCGAGAACCGGCACCGTGTGGCGTTGTGACCCACAGGCGCCCAGCTATCACTTACCACCAGGAGGCGGCGCCCTTGTCGGCAGGGCCTGTGGGAGCTGATGCGCAGGCTTTGGACAATGACCCGGCTCCAGACCTACGCCATCAGGTCCAAGAGCTAGCTAAGAGCGTTGCTGCGCTAACCCGAACTGTGTAGTCTTTACAGGTTTCCACCCCAGGGAAGATCCAGCTGGCATCCGGACCGGAGGACATCCCGTGGCGTCGACCAAGGAGGACCCCACCGGCCAGAGGAAGACCCAGTGACCGATACAGCGAGGACGGACGACCCATCTGCCGCCGCTGCAATCAACCCGGACATATGGAAAGGTACTGTTCTTTAAACGGGCACAACCTGGGGTAGAGGGCCAACCCCCAGGAAAAAGATCACCAGGCCCATCGAACTGGCGCGACAGATATGTGGGAGGACGTCCAGTCTTGCCTGTGGTACTGGATGGCATTCCCATGAGTGCCCTACTGGACACCGGGTCACAGGTCACCACCATCCCGTACGTGCTCTTTAAGCAGTACTGGAATGACTCGGATATTACCCGCTACCCTGACGACGACTTGAGTATCATCGCCAGCAATGGCCAGCCCGTGCCACAGATCGGATTTAAAGAGGTGACCATCAAAATCGGTAGAGTCGAACTGGCAGCACAGGGACTGATCATTGTAGACATTGACAAACATGAGAGCCACCCAAAAATAACTCTAGGAACTAATGTAATTGAAAATTGTCTTGCAGAGGTGATTTTCCTTCTACAGCAGGTTGCCAAGAACGCCAGCTCCGGCGAGCAGCGAGTGCTCCAGAAAGAGATCCGGGCACTGATGCGACGGCAACAGGTGGAACTCTCCGGCGGTGAGATTGGTAGCGTAAGAATGTGTGACCCTTTCCCTATTGCCATGCCCCCAAAAAGTGAAATGATGATTTGGTGCCGGGCAGCTATTGGTCTGAGAGGTAGAGATTACCAGGCAATGGTAGAACCAGTTTACTCAGACAGTAGGCCCACCATTTTGACAGCACGGGGGGTGGTCAATGTACGCCATGGGAGGGTGCCCGTTCGCATAATCAATATCGGGGAGAGGGAAGTGTACCTGCCCCGGTATGCCACGCTAGCAAAATTATATACCATCAACCAAAACTCTATACAGTCTGTGGAACCCTTGCCTCCATCTCACCCGGAGGAAGGTAACGGCTCTAAGAAAGTAATGGAGGATTGGTGTCAGCAACTACACTTGGGAACTGACTCCACTCCCTCCCACCAGAAACAGGGAGTCTACCGGGTGGTTCAAGAGTATGAGAGAGTGTTTAGTAAACACCCGTTAGACTTCGGGCGAGTCAAGGGGGTAGAACACCGCATCCCCACGGGAGATCATCCTCCCATAAAAGAGAGGTATCGACCCGTACCCCCTGCACATTACCAACACGCCAAGGGGATGCTTAGAGACATGAAGGAGGCTGGGGTAATCCGGGATAGCTGTAGCCCCTGGGCAGCCCCGCTAGTTTTAGTCAAAAAGAAAGACAACACCATGAGGATGTGTGTAGATTACCGGAAAATCAACCGTATCACACACAAGGATGTGTACCCCTTACCAAGGATAGAGGAGTCATTGGCTGCTTTAAGGTCTGCTAACTTCTTCTCTACCTTGGATCTCACTAGCGGGTACTGGCAGGTTCCTGTAGCAGAGGCGGACCGGGAGAAGACCGCATTCACCACCCCGATGGGACTTAGCGAGTTCACCTGCATGCCGTTCGGACTCTGCAACGCCCCAGGAACCTTCCAACGATTAATGGAGTGCTGTCTGGGCCACAGAAACTTCGAGACGGTCCTGTTGTACCTGGACGATGTCATCGTATACTCCAAAACTTATGAGGACCACCTGAAACACCTGGCGGAGGTGTTCGAAGCTCTGGCGAGTTACGGCCTAAAGGTGAAACCCTCCAAGTGTCACCTCCTGAAACCAAAGGTGCAGTACCTGGGACACGTGGTGAGCGCTGACGGAGTGGCTCCCGACCCCGATAAGATCACCGCAATTAAGGGATGGCCAAGCCCCTCCAGCGTAAAAGAAGTGCGGCAGTTCCTCGGGTTGGTAGGCTACTACCGAAGGTTTATTCCCGGTTTCACCAAAAAGGCAGCGCCTATGCAGGACCTCCTGATAGGCCAGTCCCGGAAGGCCAAGAACCAGAAGCCGCCCTTCAAATGGGAAGAGCTAGAAGAAGAGTCCTTCCGCCAGCTGAAGATGGCCCTCACGGGGGATGAAATCTTGGCGTACCCGGATTATAGCCAGCCCTTCATCCTCTACACCGACGCCAGTAACATCGGGCTAGGAGCCGTACTGTCCCAGATCCAGCAGGGGAAAGAACGAGTAATCGCCTACGCCAGCCGAAAACTGCGACCCACCGAAAGGAACCCCGAGAATTATAGCTCATTTAAGCTAGAGTTCCTGGCCGTGGTATGGGCAGTCACTGAGCGCTTTAAGCATTACCTTGCTTCTTCCCGGTTCACCGTGTACACGGATAACAACCCGTTGACACACCTGGACACGGCAAGACTCGGTGCCCTAGAGCAGAGGTGGATGGCCCGTCTGTCCAACTACGAGTTCACAATCAAATACCGGGCAGGACGCTCCAATACCAACGCGGACGCCCTGTCCAGGATGCCCAACCTGCCGGACGGAGGAGAAGATCCGGAGGGACTGGAAGAAGTTGAACTCCCTGCATTCCACCGTCATGGGACTATCCAGTATTCCCACCGGGTAAGGAGTAAGCAGACTGCTACGTTGAACCCCTTACCCCACTACAACTGGGCGGAAACGCAAGACAGCGACCCTGCCGTCCGACTGGTGAAGGAGATGTTGACTCGGCCGGAGGCTCGCCTTGAACCAGACGCTCCGGAGGAAGCCAAACAACTATGGGCAGAGAAGAGTCGACTGTTCCTTTACAAAGGGAAGTTGTGCCGCAGAATGGTTAACTCCCGGACGCATGAATTACTCTGGCAAGTAGTGGTGCCACGAAGAGACGCAGCCATGGTGATGGAGGCATACCACGACGGAGCTGGACACTTCGGGTGGAAGAAGCTGGAGTTCCTGCTGCGCGAGCGGTTCCACTGGGTAGGCATGAGGGGAACCATCGAGAAGTGGTGCAGAGACTGTGGCCCGTGCAACCTGAGAAGGAAGGACCGTGCCAGCCAGAAGACTCCCCTGCAGTCCATCGTCACCCGGCAACCGTTGGAACTGGTAGCCTTGGATCATGTAAAACTGACCCCAAGCAGAAGTGGCTACGTCTACGCGTTAACCATCGTGGATCATTACTCCCGGTTTCTGGTTGTCGTCCCCGTCAAGGACTTAACGGCTCAAACAGCAGCTAGAGCCTTCCAGCAGCACTTTTGCCGTCCACACGGGTACCCGGACCAAGTGCTGACGGACCAGGGACCTGCCTTTGAAGCGGAGGTCTTCCAGGAATTCTGCAATCTGTATGGCTGCCGGAAGATAAGGACGACACCCTACCATCCGCAAACTAATGGACTTTGTGAGAAAATGAACCAGGTGGTAATGGATCTTCTAAAAACGTTGCCCCTGGAAGAACGCAGTCTGTGGCCTGAGAAGTTGCCCGATCTGGTGGACCTATACAACCACATCCCGGTAGGTTCCACCAACTGTACCCCGGCTTACCTAATGAGGGCAAGACCTGGTAAGTTACCTGTTGACCTGGAAATGGGAGTCCTGACACCCGAGGACACTTCACCAGAAACAGACTGGGACACAGAGAGGCAGCAGCAGTACCGGAGAGTACAGGAGAGCGTGGAGCGAAGTCTCTGTCAGGCTAGGGAAAGACAAGAGAAAACTTACAACCAGTATGCTCCCGCTGTTCCCCTGGTACCCGGAGAGCAGGTCTTGAAGAGGAAGAGACGGCTCCACAAGTTGGACGACCAGTGGGAGAAGGACCCGTACACCGTACTGCCCTCAAGCCACGAAAACCCGAAGGTCTGTACCATCAGTAAAGACGGAGGGGAAACCACAGCCATTGTATCCCGGGACCACCTGAAGAAGTGTCCCGAACAACTGAGGAACCCTGAAGAGGAACAAGAAGACCATCGACCCGTAGAGGAAAGGGAAGATATGGTTAGTACCGTGCTCGGGGACTTCCCTCGGTCTTGGACTCAAGTCAATGGTGCAGTTGTGGTACCCGTACTCACCTTCCTCCAACCATCATCCCAAGAACCTACGGAGCAACCGGTAGAGCTGGAAGAACAGCCGGTCCAGGAGGCAGAAGACTCTACACAAGCAGACCCGGAAAATCAACCCTCTGCTTATAGTGAGCCTGCCATACCCCTAGTGAGCCAGAGGGCCCATAGACAGCTGCCCAGTTTACCCTTGACAGCTCCTACACCCTGTAGTTCAGGGCCAGACAGTCAGCTCCGTAGGTCCACTAGGGCCACTAGAGGCCAGCTACCCGCACGTTGGAGGATCTAAATGTTTAAGCTATCTTATAATGTTTACTTGTTTGTAGTTGCTTGTGTATAATTTTGTGTTTCTAGTTATTTTTAGGAGTCCTTGGTGGATTTACCGGGAATCCTTGTACATAGTTGGAGCGTAACCCAGGATGGACTAAAGACTGTTAAGGACTCGGGGCAGGACAGGCCCCTACCTGGTTACGTCTCCCTGTTTTGGTGAAATGGACACCTTGCTTTTCAAAACTGCACCCGGTTGCGGACACGCCGTAACCATCTTATGTGTTTTTCTTATTGTATTGTTATTGTTATACCTTGTTATGTTTTTCTAAAAAAAAAAAATATGTTTAGTCCCGGAGTACTAAATTTCACTAGGGGGGAATGTGACACCCCAGGGGTCTGGTTGCCACAGTGATAGAGATATTACGTCTGAGAGCAGGTGGGAGGTCCTTTGGTCAGGGATCCTGTGCATGCCACACCTCCTGCCCAGTCTTGGGAGGGGAAGGACTTCCCCTATATAAACCCGGGGCTGAGGCAGGGTTAGTGAGAAAGAAGACAGAACAAGAGTAGAGAAGAGAAGCAGCATAGCAAGAAACATCAGGAGCTCTGTGGGGAGCAGTGTTACAACGAGTCAGGGGCTGGCAGCTGCAGAGCTCGCCCTGACTGAGAAGATTTCTTACCGGACCCGGAGTCCGAGGCTGTGGGGACTAACTCCTACCCAGCAGCAGAAACCGTCCGGCAGAGGATTTCAGGTCCTCTGGCCCAGAAGCCCGAAGGCACGGTCACACGCGTGGGACCAGCACCGCCATCGTGGGGCGGAAGCCATTAGAAGGCCCCGAGTCACCGGCCATACGGGTGAGCACCACACGGTACACTCAGGGACGTGGGCTACTTATTCCCGCCTCTAGCAAGGTAGCCAGAAGAGTACAGTTAGTTGGGAAGGCCTACAACTCCGCCTGGCCAGGGGAGATCCCATCTGCTCAAGGACTGACCAGGCCCCTATCACTAGCAAGTACTCCGGGAGGGTCTATCTTTGGCACCAGTAAAGACCCTGAACTACACCGCACCGTCTCTGAGTGGTTCCTGCTACCCCCATCATCCACGTCGGCTGCCCTGAGGCCATACCCCTCCCGTTGGGGGTTATACCATCCACGCTGCACCATCCTTCCACCGGCCTCAGCGGTCTGCCCTGCAGCGGCAGCTCCATAGCTGCATTCAACGGGTGGCGTAGTCATCAACCAGCTACTGCTAGTACATCGCCGCTCAGTTTGACTCCCTGGGCACGGACCGGGTCGCCGCCACGAGACTACAACCCTCAAGAGATCCGGCTCCGGGTAAGCTCCCGCGTGCGCAACGCAGCGCGACACAGGCCCAGGGGCGCGTCACATACATAATAACACATGCAAAGATATTTCACAGGCATACATGAATATTACAGAAAAAAATAAAGAAAAAAAAACAGACATGCGGCTGTCAGGTACACATGAATTGGCTAATTTATGCGCTAAGATTTCTCATTTATTTCTATTTTCTACAGCAGTAATGCTATTCATATTTCATACTTCATATTTACATGCACTAAAATTTCTCATATATTTCTATTTTCTACAGCAGTAATGCTATTCATATTTCATACTTCATATTTATGTACTTAGCGTTACTGAGTGCTACTTTGTTTGTTAATTGTATATGGAGGTAGCTTCTCCTAGAAAGCACCTGTTCACACCTATTTCTTGTATTGGAAGTGCCCTCAGTTTTATCTGTTTCTATATTTAAGCTTTGACTGAGCACTCCACCCCGATGCCGCAGGTGGTTTTAATTGCAGTAGGATCTTACTTTCCCATACATAAGCAGACGGATGTCCCTTAGAGAGGTATTCACATTGGTAGGGTCCTGACATCAAGAATCGCCTTATCACGGCTGTCAGGTACACATGAATTGGCCAATTTATGCGCTAAGATTTCTCATTTATTTCTATTTTCTACAGCAGTAATGCTATTCATATTTCACTAGATGGTGGCCCAATTCTAACGCATCGGGTATTCTAGCATATGTCTCCCGATCCTCCTTTATAATGCCCCATGCAGGAAGTCACATCCCCCGTATATAATACCCCATGCAGGATGTCACATCCCCCCTATATAATGCCCCATGCAGGAAGTGACATCCCACTATAGTGCCCCATGCAGGATGTCACAGCCTCCCTATATAATACCCCATGCAGGATGTCACCTCTCCCCCATCTAATGCCCCATGTAGGATGTCACCTCTCCCCCCATATAATGGCCCATGCAGGATGTCACCTCTCCCCCCATATAATACCCCATGCAGGCTGTCACATTCACCCTATATAATACCCCATGCAGGATGTCCCATCCCCCCATAGTGCCCCATGCAGGTCCCCTATGGCCCCATACAAAAAAAAAATCCAACACTCACCTCACTGCTTCTCTGCACTCCAGCGTAGCCGGCATCTTCACGCTGCGCGTTGTGACCGGTCAGGAGAGAGCGCGGTGTAAAGACGTCACCGCGCCCTCTGACCTGAGACGTCACAGAGCTGCAGCGGAAGACACAGGAGCTGCTGCGCAGGCACGGGGAGGGGTAAGTATGACGCCGGGTGCCGGGGTCCTGATCGAGCGGGGGGAGGGACGAGAGGGGAGGGGAGGGGTAAGTATGACGCCGGGGTCCTGATCGAGCGGGGGGAGGGACGGGAGGAGAGGGGAGAGGAGGGGAGGGGCGTCACACTTGTCCTCGGGAGATAAGCGGCCATAGCCGCTGATCTTCCGACGATAGCCGCATGTAGGTCAGCGGCGCCTGCGGTCGGGGGACTTATGCTGCGAGCAGCCGGCTGCATCGCCGCTGACCTCCGTGCCACACATGAGCCGCTAACGGCCGCCATGTTTTTCTGAAATGCCGCGTCGCTGATTGGCCGCGGCCGGACAAATCAGCGACCCGGGATTTCCAGGACAGACAGACAGAAAGACAGACGGACAGACAGACGGGATAAGACAATTATATAGATAGATACTTCATATTTATGTACTTAGCGTTACAGAGTGCTACTTTGTTTGTTAATTGTATATGGAGGTAGCTTCTCCTAGTAAGCACCTGTTCACACCTATTTCTTGTATTGGAAGTGCCCTCAGTTTTTTTGTTTCTATATTTAAGCTTTGACTGAGCACTCCATCCCGATGCCGCAGGTGCTTTTAATTGCAGTAGGATCTTACTTTCCCACACATAAGCAGACGGATGTGTGTCACCCCAGGCCTGGATGCCACAAATATTAAAGGCTGTGTCTGAGAGCAGGAGGGAGGTTCCCTGGTCAGGGACAATTAGCATACAGCACCTCCTGTCCCAGGCCAGTAGGGGGAGCTGGCTGCCCCTATAAAAGCTGGAACTGGGGGCAGGGTTAGAGAGAACTGGACGACCTAGCTCAGGACTGAGACTAGTCCCAGAGAAGGAGGGACAGTTGAGCTGAAGCTGAGGAGTCCGGGAGGCAGAGGAGAAACAGCGAGCCAGGGACAGAGGCGACGAGAGCCAGTCCTGGCAGAGTGAAGAACTACACTACCGGACATTGGGGTCCGAGGCTGTCAGGGTTGCAAGCCCGGCAGCAGAGAACCAACCCGCGAGGGATTTCAGGTCCCTTGGCCTGAGAAGCCTGGAGGCTCCGCCACACAGAGGGACCAGTACAGCACAGAAAAGCAAAAGGAAAAGCAAGCCATACAGGCGAAATACACGGCCAGCTCAGGGACGTGGGCTATCACACCACGAAAAGGGGCATAGTCAGCAAGGGCAGAGAGAGAACGGTAGGCCTACCCACTCACGCTGACCAGTGGGGCTCGCCTGAATGCTCTGACACCCAGGCCCACTCCTACTCGGTACTCCTCTTGGGTCATTAGTTCCACCTACAATAAAGACCCTGGACTGTTTGAAGCAGACTCTGAACCCTTATTATTGCGGCCTGCACTATCACCCCCAGCATTCACATACGCTGCCCTGAGGCTACACTCTTCCCGTGGGGAGTTATCCTATCCCTGTGCTACACACCAACATCAGCCTCAGCGTTCTGCCTTGCAGCGGTGGTCATCCCTGACCGCAATCCACGGGTGGCGTAGTCGGACATTCATAACTCTACAAATAGACTGCCACAGCATTTGGTCTGACCACCCTGAGCCACGGAATCGGGTTGTCACTACTACCCCCATCATCGCACTGAAGCCCGGTTCCGGGTGCCCCACGACCCAGGGGGCGAGTCAGCTTTGGCGTAGTCGGCAGGATTGGGACCAACCCGCCACAAACGGGTATTGCGTGCCTGAAAAAGACTTTGTACTTACCTGAGTGAAGTTTCCCGCCATCCGGAGCCGTTTCCCGCCATCTTCAGCCGTTTTCCCGCCAACGGGCGCCATCTTCGGGACGCCGTACAGGAAGAAGAGGGGCGTGGACGTCCAAACCGCGCGAGACTTGAAGCCCCGCCCTACGCACCGACGCTGCGCAAGGTCCTGGAAGGAGAGAGAGCGACGCTGACGTTACCAGGACGCGACGCAAGGTCCTCGCCCGGAGCAGCACCAGCAGAGCCGCGGCCTACGGAAGAGG
The DNA here is from genome assembly GCF_046119375.1 of Phyllobates terribilis. Lineage (NCBI taxonomy): Eukaryota > Metazoa > Chordata > Amphibia > Anura > Dendrobatidae > Phyllobates > Phyllobates terribilis. Next base: position 865,311,663 of record NW_027362761.1, on the reverse strand, counting down.
ATCAACGGAAGGTAGGCCACGGTTAACTAGGGGGGAGGAAGATGACGGACGCGGAGGGACCTTCTACCACCAGCGTGGCTGCAGCAGCGGTGATGCCGTTCTCCATGCCCTACATCCCCGGAGTAGCCTGGCTGCCCCAAAACTCAGGGGAATCCCATACATTAACTGACTTTAAGGAAAGACTGCACAGTTTATTTAAAGTTTATCCCCTGACAGAAGAACAGAAAGTGAGCATTCTGACGGGGCAGCTAACCGATGCAGCACAGCGGGAAGTGAAATCATGGTCAGATGAGGAGAAAAGGACTGTAAAGGACATTCTGACCCGGCTGCGGAGTACCTTTGATACCCGTACCTCAGCAGAAATCAAAATGCGGTTCTATGGCTGTAAGCAGCGAGCCCAAGATAGTATAAGAGACTATGCCTTGAACCTGCAAGAAGCTCTGGGAGCAATCAAGCAAGCTGACCCTGGCAGCGTGCAGGACACCGATAAACTGTTGACTGACCAGTTCATAGAAGGTCTGCTGTCCAGCGCCCACAGAACCCAGCTGCGCCTCATGGCCCTACTGAACCCCGAGTTGACTTTTGTGCAGTTCAAAGATAGGGCCATCCGGGTGCTCCGAGAACCCGCACCAGGTGGCGCTGTAGCTTCCCAGCGCCCTGCCATCACTTACCACCAGGGGGCGGCACCCTACCCCGCAGACCTTGTGGGGGCTGATGCACAGGTCCTAAATCCATCCCAGCCTGCAAACCTGCACCATCAGGTCCAAGAACTAACAAAGAGTGTGGCTGCACTGACCAGGACCGTACAGTCTTTGCAGGTGGAACCGTCAAGACCAATCAAGCTGGCTTCCAGTCCGGAGGATGTCCCGTGGCGTCGGCAGAGGAGGGTCCCGTCGTTCAGAGGGAGGCCCGCCGACCGTTACACTGAGGATGGACAGCCGATTTGCCGCCGTTGCAGCCAGCCAGGACACATAGCCAGGTACTGTACTTTAAATGGGTCCGACCTGGGGCAGAGGGCCAACCCCCAGGCATAAGGTCATCAGGCCCGTCTAATTGGCGCCATAAGTACGTGGGGGGACGACCGGTCTTACCCGTAGTGCTGGACGGTATCCCCATGAGTGCACTGCTGGACACCGGGTCTCAAGTGACTGCCTAAGTACTTTTCAAGCGGTACTGGAGTGACGCTGATATAACCCGCTATCCAGATGATGACTTAAGCATTATCGCCAGCAATGGCCAACCCGTGCCGCAGGTGGGGTTCAGAGAGATGACAATCAAGTTTGGTAAGGTTGAACTGCCGGCACAGGGAGTGATCATTGTGGACATTGACCGTCGTGAAAGTCACCCTAAAATAACCTTGGGTACTAATGTGATTGAAAACTGTCTTTCAGAAGTAATTGTGATTTTGCAGCAGGTGGCGATGAATGCGAGTTCCAGCCAACAGAGGGTCCTCCAGAAAGAGATAAGAGCCCTGATGAGACGGCAACAGGTAGAACTGTCTGGTGGTGAGATCGGTAGCGTGAGGATGAGCGACCCGTTCCCCATTGCCATGCCTCCCAAAAGCGAAATGATGATCTGGTGTCGGACTGCAATCGGGTTAAGAGGGAGAGACTACCAAGCCATGGTAGAACACGTGTACTCAGACAGCAGGCCCACCATTTTGACAGCCAGGGGGGTGGTTGATGTCCGCCATGGAAGGGTGCCCGTCCGGATCTTAAACATCGGGGAAAGGGAAGTACACTTGTCCCGGTACACTACACTAGCCAAAATGTTTGCCATCGAACACAATGCTATCAGGGTCGTGGAACCCTTGCCTCCATCTCCCCCGGTGGAGGGTAATGGCTCCCAGAAACACAAGGAGGACTGGTGCCACAAACTTCATGTGGGTGCTGACTCTACTCCCCTGCATCAAAAACAAGGAGTCTACCGGGTGGTTCAGGAGTACGAGAGAATATTTAGTAAGCACCCGCTAGACTTCGGCCGAGTAAAAGGGGTAGAACACCACATCCCCACAGGGAGCCACCCACCAATAAAAGAGAGACACAGACCTGTACCCCCTGCACATTACCAGAACGCAAAGGGCATGCTGAGAGAAATGAAAGAAGCTTGGGTCATTAGAGGTAGCTGTAGCCCCTGGGCAGCCCCCCTGGTTCTGGTAAAAAAGAAAGACGGTACCATGAGAATGTGCGTGGACTATAGAAAGGTCAATCGTATCACCCATAAAGACGCGTACCCGTTACCTAGAATAGAGGAGTCTTTAGCAGCCCTAAAATCAGCTAACTTCTTCTCTACTTTGGATCTTACTAGCGGGTACTGGCAGGTTCCTGTGGCAGAGGCTGACAAGGAGAAGACTGCCTTCACCACCCCGATGGGATTGAGCGAATTCAACTGTATGCCATTCGGGCTCTGCAACACACCCGGGACCTTCCAGAGGCTGATGGAATGCTGTCTAGGGCACCAAAACTTCGAGACGGTCCTACTCTACCTGGACGACGTGATTGTCTATTCGAAGACGTACGAGGACCATCTCAAGCACCTGGCCGAGGTGTTCGAGGCCCTGGCAGGCTTTGGCATGAAAGTAAAACCCTCCAAGTGCCATCTGTTAAAGCCGAAGGTACAGTACCTGGGACACGTGGTGAGTGCAGAGGGAGTAGCCCCCGACCCTGACAAGGTCACAGTAATCAAGAGCTGGCCAAAGAAGTGAGGCAGTTCCTCTTGTTGGTAGGCTGCTACCGAAGGTTCATCCCCGGGTTCACTAAGATGGCAGCCCCTATGCAGGACCTCCTGATAGGGCAGTCCAAGACCAGAAGCCAAAAGCCACCCTTCAAGTGGGACAAGCCGGAAGAGGATTCCTTCCGCCAGTTGAAGATGGCCCTCACGGGGGACGAGATCCTGGCCTACCCCGATTATGGCCAGCCTTTTATCCTCCACACAGATGCAGTAATGTGGGGCTGGGAGCAGTACTGTCACAGAACCAACAGGGCAGAGAAAGGGTGATTGCGTACGCCAGCCGGAAGCTGAGGCCCACTGAAAGAAACCCGGAGAATTACAGCTCCTTCAAGCTAGAATTCTTGGCAGTAGTGTGGGCCGTCACAGAACGGTTTAAGCATTACCTGGCCTCCCCAAAGTTCACTGTGTACACGGACAACAACCCGCTGACACACCTGGACAATGCAAGACTAGGTGCCCTAGAACAGCGGTGGATGGCCCGGCTATCAAATTATGACTTCACAATCAAATACCGGGCAGGCAGAACCAACGCCAACACAGACGCCCTATCAAGAAGGCCCCACCTACCTGAAGGAGAAGACGACTCGGAAGAGCTGGAGGAAGTAGAGCTCCCTGCGTTCCACCGGTATGGGGCCACTCAGTCCTCTCACCGGGTAAGAGACAAAGACCTAACCACCGTCATGTTCAACCCCTTACCCCACCACGGCTGGGCTGAAACGCAAGATAGTGACCCTGCGATTCATCTGGTGAAAGACCTGTTAACCCAGGCAGACGCTAGCCCTGGCCCGGACGCTCCAGAGGAAGCTAAGCAGTTATGGAAGGAGAAAAGCAGGCTATTCCTCTACGAAGGTAAGCTGTGCAGAAGGCTTGTCAACCACCGGACGCACGAGCTGACCTGGCAGGTAGTGGTCCCAAGACGAGATGCAGCAATGGTCCTGGAGGTCTACCATGACAGAGCGGGACACTTCGGGTGGAAGAAACTGGAGTTCCTACTGAGAGAGCGGTTCTACTGGGTCGGTATGAGAGGGGCCGTAGAGAAGTGGAGCAGGGACTGCGGCCCATGCCACCTCAGAAGGAAGGACCGTACCAGCCAGAAGACACCCTTGAGGCCCATCGTCACCAGGCAGCCTCTTGAGCTAGTAGCTCTGGACCATGTGAAGTTGGCTCCAAGCCGGTCCGGCTACATCTATGCCCTCACGATTGTGGACCATTACTCCCGGTTCTTGGTGGTGGTCCTGGTTAAAGACTTGACAGCCCAAACAGCGGCCAGAGCCTTCCAGCAACACTTCTGCCGTCCACACGGGTATCCAGAACAGGTCTTGACAGATCAAGGTCCAGCGTTTGAGGCTGAAGTATTCCAGGAGTTCTGCAACCTCTACGGCTGTAGGAAGATTCGGACAACGCCTTACCACCCGCAAACCAATGGGCTGTGTGAGAAAATGAATAATATTGTCATTGATCTCCTCAAGACGTTGCCCCTGGAAGAACGCAGCCTGTGGCCGGAGAAGCTGCCAGACCTGATTGACTTGTACAACCATATCCCGGTGAATGCTACAAATTGCACCCTGGCTTAGCTGATGCGAGCAAGACCAGGTAAGCTGCCTATAGACCTGGAGATGGGAGTCCTGACACCCGAGGACACCTCCCCAGACGCGGACTGGGATACGGAACGGCGGCTACAGTACAAGAAGGTACAGGAGAGTGTGGAGAGGAGTCTGGCTCAAGCGAGAGAAAAGCAAGAGAGGCTCTTCAACCAACACGCCCCTGCTGGTCCCCTGGAACTTGGAGAGCTGGTCCTGAAGTGGAAGAGAAGGCTTCACAAGCTGGACGACCAGTGGGAGAGGGACCCGTATACAGTACTGCAGTCCGAACACAACAACCCGAAGGTATGTGTAATTACCAAGGATGGAGGAGAAACCACTAGCACCGTCTCCAGAGACCACCTAAAACGGTGCCCCGAGCAACTGCAGAGTCCAAGTGAAGATCAAGATGACCTTGAGCCCGCAGAGGACAAGGAAGAAATGATCAGCACAGTTCTCTGAGAGTTCCCCCGGACCTGGACTCGAATAAACGATGCGATAGTGGTACCCGTACTACACTTCCTTCAGCCTACCCAGCAGAAGCCTACAGGAGAGCAGGAAGAACAAGCAGCCCCGGAGGCAGAAGAACCCACGCCAGCAGCCTAGGAGAGTCAACCCTCTGCTGACATTGAGCCTGCCATGCCTGCGGTAAGCCAAAGAACCCGCAGACTGCTGCCTGCCCTGAACCCAGCTAGTAGCTGTACCCTAAATGATAGTGGGGAAAGCCAGGTTAGACCACCACCAGACAGTGGGTTAGGAGGTCAACCCGGATCACTAGGGGTTAAATACCAGCTCGCTGGAAGATCTAAATGCACAGTGTATATATTTAATGTTTTATGTTTGTACCCTGGTTATTAATACTGTTTTCCCAGTTTTTCTAGATATGTGGAGTAACAGGTTATGAACTTTGAGTAACCGGGACTTCCTTGTAAATATGTTCGGAGCCTAACCAAAGGAATGAATAAAGACTGTCAAGGACTCGGGGCAAGGACAGACCCCCAACTGGTTAAGGCTCCCGTTGTGTTGGTGAAATGGACACCCGGTCACGGATCATACTGTGACCCTCTCCTTTTGTTGGTGATATGGACACCCGGTCACAGACCACACTATGACCTAAAGAACTCAATATGTGATGTTGTTCGCTATTTCCGTCCCTGTTGTGTTTATGGTCATGCATTTATACCCTGTATTTGTGTTTCCTGTTAGTCCTGGAGTTCTAAACTTTGCTAGGGGGGAATGTGTCACCCCAGGCCTGGATGCCACAAATATTAAAGGCTGTGTCTGAGAGCAGGAGGGAGGTTCCCTGGTCAGGGACAATTAGCATACAGCACCTCCTGTCGCAGGCCAGTAGGGGGAGCTGGCTGCCCCTATAAAAGCTGGAACTGGGGGCAAGGTTAGAGAGAACTGGACGACCTAGCTCAGGACTGAGACTAGTCCCAGAGAAGGAGGGACAGTTGAGCTGAAGCTGAGGAGTCCTGGAGGCAGAGGAGAAACAGCGAGCCAGGGACAGAGGCGACGAGAGCCGGTCCTGGCAGAGTGAAGAACTACACTACCGGACATTGGGGTCCGAGGCTGTCAGGGTTGCAAGCCCGGCAGCAGAGAACCAACCAGCGAGGGATTTCAGGTCCCTTGGCCTGAGAAGCCTGGAGGCTCCGCCACACAGAGGGACCGGTACAGCACAGAAAAGCAAAAGGTACCTAAGGCCCGAGTCGCAAGCCATACAGGCAAAGTACACGGCCAGCTCAGGGACGTGGGCTATCACACCACGAAAAGGGGGATAGTCAGCAAGGGCAGAGAGAGAACGGTAGGCCTACCCACTCACCCTGACCAGTGGGTCTCGCCCGAATGCTCTCAGACACCCAGGCCCACTCCTACTCGGTACTCCTGTTGGGTCATTAGTTCCACCTACAATAAAGACCCTGGACTGTTTGAAGCAGACTCTGAACCCTTATTATTGCGGCCTGCACTATCACCCCCAGCATTCACATACGCTGCTGTAGCGCCGGCGTCCCTGCCCTCTGCTAGGCAGGGACGCTGTTCCCCTCACCTCTCTGCTCCGTGCCCTGCGTCCTCCTCCCGCTCTGCTGGCAGCGCGCGCTCCTTTCCGGCCACTGTGCTTAGGGTGCGCGCGCGCGCTCTCCCTCCCTCTTAAAGGGGCCGCGCACGCCGTCCTAAGGAGTCCCCGGCCAATGTCCGGAGGACTTCACCATATATAAGGCACCTCCTCCAAAATGGAGGTGCCCGAGCAATGTTGTTGCACTGTTCACTACTCTGCTTCAGCCCTCAGGTCCCGTTGCCAGTTACCTGCCAGATACCTGCCAGATTCCTGCCAGCTTGCTGTCTTATTCCTGCCTGATATTCTGCTACCTGCCTGCTAGCCTGAGGTCCGATGGTCTGCCTTACAACTCCTGTCAGTCTGTCTAAGGACCAGCTTGCCCGCTCACCTGGGAGCGCACATCAGCTACCTGCCTGCTTGCCTAAGGTCCGACGGTCTGCCTTCCAACTCCTGTCAGTCTGTCTATGGACCAGCTTGCCCGCTCACCTGGGAGCGCACATCTGCTACCTGCCTGCTAGCCTACCTGGAGGCTCCGCCGTCACGTGCAGTGACCACCTGCCTGTCCAGTGACTCCTGCCCGATCACCTGGGAGCGCTCATCTGCTGCCTGTCTGCTAGCCTACCTGGAGGCTCTGCGGTCACGTGCTGTGACCACCCGCCTGTCCAGTGACTTCTGCCCGCTCACCTGGGAGCGCTCATCTGCCGCCTGTCTGTTGGTCTTCCTGGAGGCTCCGCCGTCACATGCTGTGACCACCCGTTTATCCAGAGACTCTCGCCTGCTCACCTGGGAGCTCACGTCTACCATCAGCCGCCACAGGTCGTACCAACCCTTTACCCAGAGACTGCCCCGGTCACTTGCCGTGACCTCCTGCCCGTTCATCCAGAGACTGCCCCGGTCACTTGCCGTGACCTCCTGCCCGTTCATCCAGAGACTGCCCCAGTCACTTGCCGTGACCTCCTGCCCGTTCATCCAGAGACTGCCCCGGTCACTTGCCGTGACCTCCTGCCCGTTCATCCAGAGACTGCCCCGGTCACTTGCCGTGACCTCCTGCCCGTTCATCCAGAGACTGCCCCGGTCACTTGCCGTGACCTCCAGCCCGTTCACTCAGAGACTGTCCCGGTCACCTGCTGTGACTGCCTGCCCGTCTTCCCTGGTCGCCACCCGCTCCCTTACAAGGACCGCCCCCTTGTATAGTAGCTCAGAGGTTCCGCCTCCCAGACCCGTTACAGCTGCCCTGAGGCTACACTCTTCCCGTGGGGAGTTATCCTATCCCTGTGCTGCACACCAACATCAGCCTCAGCGATCTGCCTTGCAGCGGCGGTCATCCCTGACCGCAATCCACGGGTGGCGTAGTCCGACACTCATAACTCTACAAATAGACTGCCACAGCATTTGGTCTGACCACCCTGAGCCAAGGGATCGGGTTGCCACTATTACCCCCATCATCGCACTGAAGCCCGGTTCCGGGTGCCCCACGGCCCAGGGGGCGAGTCAGATGTCCCTTAGAGAGGAATTCACATTGGTAGGTCCTAACATCGAGAATCGCCTTATCACGGCTATCAGGTACCCACGAATTGGCCAATTTATGCGCTAAGATTTCTCATTTATTTCTATTTTCTACAGCAGTAATGCTATTCATATTTCATACTTTATATTTACGTACTAAGCGTTACAGAGTGCTACTTTGTTAATTACATAAATATCACATACTCACTTATCAGTGAACAGAGGAGAAAGACTCTGTGCAGACTCCTTGTTTAATGACATTAAAAAAAAAAAAAAAAAATCATATAAAATCAACATCCTTAGCATTGTCTTCACGTTTGGAAGAGATTTGGCAACTATTATGTATGTTCACGCACCATCTTTTTCATGTGGATTGCGCTCAGAAACCCCCCTGAAAAAGCGCTAACTAAACATTCAAAAGAAATGAACAGAAAGTCATTTTAGAAATGCATATGTTCAATGTTCTCTCTCTTGAATGACTTTTAAGCGCTTCAAGTTTCCAAAGTTTACAAAGCGTTTAAATAAAGTGAACTGATCATTTTTCAGGTGTTTCCATTCTGAAGACGCTCTAATCTTTATACTACAAGTCAATAGGAAGACTAAAGGGCGCCTGGAAGACGACTGAGGGGGTCTAACTGTTTTGCCAGCGTTTTTGCTTCAAAACACGCTAACAGTTTCTTCATTGTTGAATGGAGTTAAAAAACAAGTAGCATGTGTCTGTCAGTAAAAAAAAACATATAAATGCTATAAAATTATCAAAATTCAATCGATGGTCCAAAACATTGAAAAGCACTGGGGAAACGACTAAAGAGTGCTAAAAAAGGAAAAAGCCAGCATTTCCTAAAGGATCTACCTCTTGAAAAAAGTCGGCGGATCACCCACCAGCCCACCCTTGTAGTGTAAGTTGTGGGCTGGTTCTCTTACTGTTGAGATTCATCTCAAGCAGTAAATTGAGTCAAAGATCCAAAAATTAATCATTGATTAAATCATAATTCTATTTTAATTTTTTTTTTTATTTTAGATTATTTTTTTCAATTTTCATATTATTATCTATAATAAATCAGAAATTTTGCAATTTCCACACTTGCCTTTGGTGTGGGGCAATCTGTACTGTATGGCAATAATTATAAGGGAACCATGTCACATTATTTAGGCACTGTGTTGATTATAATTAAGGTATTACTGCACTAACGCTATTTATGTGGGCAGCGTATGTACTATTTATATGAACAATGTGGGCAGTATTTATAAGGGTAAGTTATGGCACTATTCTTATGGTCATTATACGCAGTACTGGATTATAGACTGTGAAATCACCTAGGACCTGCAGGAGAGTCTATATCATTATTGCTTCTGAAGTCATTGACCATCACTCAGGTCATCTCTCAGTTATCAGGAATGTGATAGATTTTTTAAATTAGAAATCCCATTTAATTTAGAGGCTTGCTAGCTTGTAATTTTCCTTAGTATGGCTTATAATTCTGATTGTAAATCATTTGCAGACATATTATGGTATGATCAAGAGTTATATCTCACAAAGTATCACAAATAGGTGTAATACAAAATATTTTTTATAATGATATTTTATATACTGGCTCTACTCTTGTAATGCTCCACTGCAAAGCAATGTAAGCAGAACGGTTACAGCTGAGAACAGAGATATCTTGTCCTATTAAGTCTTGGAATTTTCTGTCCCTGATGCCCTTCAGTAAACATTTAAGAACCCAGAAGTTTCTTCATCGTATAAAATATGTATAGGACGTTGATCACAGTTTTTATAAAGCCACCAAAAGTTTTTAAACTTTTTAAAATTGCATGGCAAGTTTATATTTGAATTTATTACAGTGACAGCACAATATGAGTCAATATTTGTAAAACGTTTAGTGCTTAGTAGACTTAAGAACTGGAACTTTATACATTTTTTCTAAGCTTCACAAGCAGTCAGTGTGTTCTTATACAGTACATTGAAAAATAATTCATACCCCATTAATTTTTCCACATTTTTTTCAGGCTACACCAGCAAACTTAAATGTATTATATTGGGATTTTATGTGATATACCAACACAAAATAGTAAGTATTTGTGAAGTGTGAAGGAAATGATACATTGGTTTTTAAATATTTTAAAAATATAAATCTGAAAATTGTGACGTGCATTTGTATTCAGCCCCCTGTAGTCTGATACCCCTAAATAAAATCCTGAGTGACCATTTGCCATCAGAAGTCATATACAGTATTTTTCGGATTATAAAAAGCACTTTTTTAACCCCAAATTTTAGGGGGAAATGGGGGTGCGTCTTATAATCCGAACTGTAGTAGAGCTTACCGGCGTTGGTGGAGCGGGGTCCCAGAGTCGCTGCTGCCGGAAGCTTCGACCTTCCGACAGATGCAGGAGTCAGGAGATGGCTGCAGGAACCACGCTGCGGGCTCCGCGCTGCTGGCCCCATGTTTGTAGTAGGAGGTGTTCAGTGGTGCGGGGGCTCTGCCGACATTTTGTAAAGCCGGAGCCCCGCACCTTCCATACTCTTCTATTCGGGGACTCTGGGAAAATGGCTGTCGGAGGCGTTGCATGCTCAGATTGAGATCTCATTCTCACATGCGCCTCCTCCGGCGGCCATTTTCCCAGAGTCACCGCATAGAAAAGTATGGAAGGTGCAGTGTTCCGGCTTTTACAAAATGTCGGTGGAGCTCCCGCACCACCGAACACCTCCTACTACAAGCATGGGGCCCGCAGCCATACCAAACTCCTGCCTCTATTGGAAGGCAGAAGTTTCCGGCAGCAGCTATCTCCTGCCTCCGAACATCCCGTCCTGCCTCGACCTTGCCACCTGGGACCCCGCTCCACCAACGCCTCGGCCAGCCAAGGTAAGCTGATTATAACACACACTAGGTTATAAAAAAATGTTTTTTTCCTATTCTCATCCCCCAAAGTTTGGGTGCGTCTTATAAACCTTTGCGTTTTATAATCAGCAAAATACGGTCATTTATTCTCAGTATAACCACAGCTGTTCTGTGAAGGCCTCAAACATTTGTTTGAGAACATTAGGGATCAAACAGCATCATTAAAATCAAAGAACACACTAGATAGGTCAGGTCAATTGAGGAGAAAAGTAGGGTTAAGGTTATAAAAAATAGCTCACGCTCTGAACATCTCCTGTTCAATCCATCATCCAAAAATGGAAGGAGTATAGCACAATTGCAAACCGAGCAAGACATGGCCATTCACCAAAACTGATATCAAAGCAAATGGAGCACTAAGAGTAGCAGCCAAGAGGCTCATGGTCACTCTGGTGGAGCTGTAGAGATCCACAGCTCATGTGGGAGAATCTATCCACAGAACAAACTATTAGTCATATACTCCACAAATCTTGCCTTTATGGAAGAGTAGCAAGAAGAAAGTCATTTTTGAAAGCAAGCCATAAGAAGTGCCTTTTGCAGTTTGCAAAAAGCCATATAGGGGACACAGCTAAAATGTGGAAGAAGGTCCTGTGGTCAGATGAGACCAAAGTAGATCTTTTTAAGCTAAATGCAAAATGCTATGTGTAGTGGAAAACTGACAATGCACATTACCCTGAAATAAACATCACCACTGTCAAGCATGATGGTGGCAGCAACATGTTGTAAGGATGCTTTTCTTCAGCAGGGACAGGGAAGCTGCTCAGAGTTGATAGGAAGATGGATGGAGCTAAGTGAAAGGCAATTCTGGAAGAAAACATGTTAGAGGCTGCAATGGACTTGAGACTGGGGCTTAGGTTCACCTTCCAGCAGGACAGCGACCATAAACATACTGCCAAAGGTACAATGAAATGCTTTAGATTACATACAGTACAGACCAAAAGTTTGGACACACCTTCTCATTTAAAGATTTTTCTGTATTTTCATGACTTTGAAAATTGTACATTCACACTGAAGGCATCAAAACTATGAATTAACACATGTGGAATTATATACTTAACAAAAAAGTGTGAAACAACTGAAAATATGTCTTATATTCTAGGTTCTTCAAAGTAGCCACCTTTTGCTTTGATGACTGTTTTGCACACTCTTGGCATTCTCTTGATGAGCTTCAAGAGGTAGTCACCGGAAATGCTTTTCACTTCACAGGTGTGCCCTGTCAGGTTTATTAAGTGGGATTTCTTGCCTTATAAATGGGCTTGGGACCATCAGTTGTGTTTTGCAGAAGTCTGGTGGATACACAGCTGATAGTCCTACTGAATAGACTGTTAGAATTTGTATTATGGCAAGAAAAAAGCAGCTAAGTAAAGAAAAACAAGTGGCCATCATTACTTTAAGAAATAAAGGTCAGTCAGTCCGAAAAATTGGGAAAACTTTGAAAGTGTCCCCAAGTGCAGTTGCAAAAACCATCAAGCGCTACAAAGAAACTGGCTCACATGAGGACCGCCCCAGGAAAGGAAGACCAAGAGTCACCTCTGCTTCTGAGAATAAGGTTATCCGAGTCACCAGCCTCAGAAATAGGAGGTTAACAGCAGCTCAGATTAGAGACCAGGTCAATGCCACACAGAGTTCTAGCAGCAGACACATCTCTACAACAACTGTTAAGAGGAGACTTTGTGCAGCAGGCCTTCATGGTAAAATACCTGCTAGGAAACCACTGCTAAGGACAGGCAACAAGCAGAAGAGACTTGTTTGGGCTAAAGAACACAAGGAATGGACATTGGACCAGTGGAAATCTGTGCTTTGGTCTGATGAGTCCAAATTTGAGATTTTTGGTTCCAACCACTGTGTATTTGTGCGACGCAGAAAAGGTGAACGGATGGACTCTACATGCCTGGTTCCCACCGTGAAGCATGGAGGAGGAGGTGAGATGGTGTGGGGGTGCTTTGCTGGTGACACTGTTGGGGATGTATTCAAAATTGAAGGCATACTGAACCAGCATGGCTACCACAGCATCTTGCAACGGCATGCTATTCCATCCGGTTTGCGTTTAGTTGGACCATCATTTATTTTTCAACAGGACAATGACCCCAAACACACCTCCAGGCTGTGTAAGGGCTATTTAACCAAGAAGGAGAGTGATGGGGTGCTACGCCAGATGACCTGGCCTCCACAGTCACCAGACCTGAACCCAATCGAGATGGTTTGGTGTGAGCTGGACGGCAGAGTGAAGGCAAAAGGGCCAACAAGTGCTAAGCATCTCTGGGAACTCCTTCAAGATTGTTGGAAGACCATTTCCGGTGACTACCTCTTGAAGCTCATCAAGAGAATGCCAAGAGTGTGCAAAGCAGTCATCAAAGCAAAAGGTGGCTACTTTGAAGAACCTAGAATATAAGACATATTTTCAGTTGTTTCACACTTGTTTTGTTAACTATATAATTCCACATGTGTTAATTCATAGTTTTGATGCCTTCAGTGTGAATGTACAATTTTCATAGTCATGAAAATACAGAAAAATCTTTAAATGAGAAGGTGTGTCCAAACTTTTGGTCTGTACTGTATGTCAAACTCCAGCCCGCAGGGTGATTATATTTGGCCCGTGATGCCAGCACCGTCTTCCACCAGTTAAAAGCAATGATGGAAGAGGGAAGCCATCCACTCCCTCTACCATCATTCTCCCTCTGCATCTGACGTATCGGCGCAGGTGGGGCAACGAGGTCACAGTTTTGCTCCTGCTGTGCCAAGCAGTGAAGAGCTTCAGAACACACGCTACAGAGGCCAGAGCAGAAACAGGCAGAGGTGAATATTTATTTTTTTATAATGTGGGGCTCATTAAACTGTATGGAGAACTATGTGAGGGCCCAATATACTGTATGGAGGACTATGTGGGACCCATTATACTGTATGGAGAACTATGTGGGACCAATTATACTCTGTGGAGGACTGTGTGGGAATCACAGTTGGGGCATCATACTGTGTTAGGGTCACCATACTTTGCTGAAGCGGGATACAGTAGGGTCATCATAATATGAGTGTGGAGGGTACTGTGGAGGAATTCACTTTGAGGGTATCACACTGTGTTTTGGGGGCACTTTTGTTGGCATCATGCCTTATTATCTGTATTATTTATTAATTCAGATTTTTTTACCCTTTATTACATATTTAAATTAGGCCATTGGGTCATATGATTTTTACTGCTCTTACATAACATATTATATTATTCCAGTATGCCCCATTTGTGATTATGTGTTTATTTTAATCTAAATTTAATTTAATTTAATTTAACTTAATTTAACTTAATTTAATTTAAACTATTAATTTAAACTATAACAATTTAATTCAATCAAAATGTACTTTGTGGAACAACCCCTTTAAGTTTGTTTCGATATAAAAAGGTTCATTGTTAGATTTGATGATAAAGGAAAATCTTCCTCAATTGTAGACATTTTTTAACCACTTCGTGCCAGAGCCTGTTTTCGCCTTCGTGACCAGGCCAATTTTTTCAATTCTGACCACTGTCACTTTATGAAGTAATTACTCTGGAATGCTTCATCAGATCCCCCTGATCCTGAGGTTTTTTCGTGACATATTGTACTTCATGATAGTGGTAAAATTTCTTCGATATCACTTGCGTTTATTTGTGAAAAAATCGGAAATTTGGCACAAATTTTGAAAATTTTGCAATTTTCAAACTTTGAATTTTCATGCCCTTAAATCAGAGAGATGTCACACAGAATAGTTAATAAATAACATTTCCCACATGTCTAGTTTACATCAGCACAATTTTGGAACCAACATTTTTTTTTTGTTAGGAAGTTCTAAGGGTTAAAATTAAATCAGCGATTTCTCATTTTTCCAGCAAAATTTACAAAACCATTTTTTTAGGGACCACATCTTATTTGAAGTGACTTTGAGGGGCCTTTATGACAGAAAATACCCAAAAGTGACACCATTCTAAAAACGGCACCCCTCAAGGTGCTCAAAACCACATTCAAGAAGTTTATTAACCCTTCAGGTGTTTCACGGAAATTTTTGGAATGTGGAAGAAAACAATGAACATTTAACTTTTTTTCACAAAAATGTTACTTTAGACCCAATTTTTTTTATTTTCACAAGGGTAACAGGAAAAAATGGACTACACAATTTGTAGTGCAATTTCTCATGAGTACGCTGATACCCCATATGTGAGGTAAAACCACTATTTGGGTACACTGCAGGGTTCGGAAGGGAAGGAGCGCCATTAGCCTTTTTGAATGTAAAATTTGTTTGAATAATTAGCGGACGCCATGTCGCATTTGGGGAGCTCATGATGTGCCTAAACAGTGGAAACCCCCCACAAGTGACATTATTTTGGAAACTAGACCCCTTAGGGAACTTATCTAGATGTGTGGTGAGCACCTTGCACCCCCAGGTGCTTCACAGAAGTTTATAATATTGAGCTGTAAAAATAAAATTTTCATATTTTTCCCCCAAAAAATGTTTTTCATCCACTAATTTTGCATTATCTTAAGGGTAACAGGAGAAATTGCACCATGAAATTTGTTGTGCAATTTCTCCTGAGTACGCCGATACCCCATATGTGGGGGAAAACCACTGCTTTGGTGTACGGCAGAGTTCGGAAGAGAAAAGAGCGCTATGTTGACTGGGATAGGTTACAGACACCATGTCACATTTGAAGAGTCGCTGACATGCCGAAACAGCAGAAACCCCCACAAGTGACCCCATTTTGTAAACAACACCTCTCAAGGAATTCATCTAGGGAAGTAGTGAGTATTTTTTAATTTTTAAATTTATACCATTGGGCAGTGAAGAAAACATAATTATATTTTTACCATAAAAAAATGTTTTACCCACAGATTTTACATTTTCACACAGGGCAATGGGTAAAAATGGTGCCAAAATGTGTCACACAATTTCTCCTAAACGTGGCAATACCCCATATGTGGCTGTACTGTACCGCTTAGCCATACGGCGAGATCTGGGAGGGACGGAGCGCTATTTGACAATTGGAGAACAAATTATTGTAGAATAGGCATTTGGATTTGGGAGCACAACATTTTCTGAATTTCTTTTGGGGGGCAAGGGCCATTTCGCTTTTCCAGAGCCTTTCTGCTACCAGTAACTTGGAAGTCCCTTATATTTTTAACAGATGACGGACCTGAGTGGGGACTAGCTTTTTTTGAGGACCGAGTTGAATCTTTTATTGGGAACATTTTACATGTTGTTTATCCGGCGCTCTATGCTGAGCATTTACATTGGGGTTTCCATCTAAATTTCCAAGTGATGTAATTCAGATGAAACCCCTGCAGGATCCATTCACTATAATGAGGCAGCAGAGTTACTCTGGACTCCGTCTGGCCTCTGTTTAGCGGTGTCCTTTTTTTCAGAAGTGCACAAAACTGTGGCCAACCTCACTTTTATGCACGCCTAAAAAAACTGACATCATGGGATCACAGGCCAGATGGTATCCACAGTGGCCTATATCTGCCTCATTACAGGGAATCTTCCGTCATGGGTTCTGTCTGAATCACGTATTTCAGAGATTTACACGGAAACTCTGGTGTAAGTGCTCAGCGCAGAGCGCAGGATAAATGTGAGCAGAGCCTTACTGCGATCTTTGGGAGAAATAATAAATAAATCAGTAGCAGGTGAAGAATTGTTTTTATTTATTTTTTACGTCATTCCTCGTGCCTGTTTAAGTGATGAGATTACTTTATTCTTCTGGTCGGTGCGATTACAGAGATACCAGATTTATATTGGGTTTTTATGATTGACAGCTGTCACACACTAAAAGACGCTTTTTTTGCAAAATCTAGTTTTTGCATCGCCATATTTTGACAGCTATAATTTTTCCATATTTCGGCCGACGGAGTCATGTGAGGGCTTGTTTTTTGCGGGACGAGTTGACATTTTTATTAGTACCATTTTTGGGTACGTGACATTTTTGATCGCTTTCTATTCCGTTTTTTGGGAGGTAAAATTAACAAAAACCAACAATTCAGGAATTGTTTTTTGAGGTTTTTTTTTATGCCGTTCTGCGTGTGGTAAAAGTGATAAGGCAGCATTATTCTGCGGGTCAGTACGTTTACGGCGATCCTACACTTACCGTATATTTTTTTTTTATGTTTTGGCGCTTTTACACAATAAAACAATTTTATAGAAAAAATATTTTTTTTGCATCGTTTTATTCTGAGAGCTATAACTTTTTTATTTTTCGGCTGATGGAGCTGTATGGCGACTTTTTTTTTGCGGAACAAGATGACGTTTTCAGCGGTACCATTTTTAATTCCATTTTGCTTTTTGATTGCATTTTATTCAAATTTTTGTTTGGCAATATGATGAAAAAGCATAGTTTTTTGCTGTTTTTTATTTATTTTTATTACGGTGTGCACAGAAGGAGTTAATTAGTGTGACAGTTTTATAGATCGGGTTGTTTCGGACCCGGCGATACCAAATATGTGTACTTTTTTTGTTTTTGCATAAATATACGGATTTATTGGTTTAATATTTTATTAATTTTTATTTATTTTGTGATTTTTTTTTAACAGTTTGAAAACATTTTTTAGACTTTTTTTTACATTTTTGCTTAGTCCCTGTATGGGACATTAATTTTTATTTTTCTAATCACTGTTCTCATGCAATGCAATAGACATGTATTGCATTGCATGACAGCTTTGCTGACAGTTTCACACTGTCAGTGTCTCCTGCTAGACTTCAGCTGCAGGCTGAGTCTAGCAGGACACCGTACATGGCAGACCCGGAGGCGGTCATGTGACCTCCGGCTGCCATGGCAACGGCAGGTCCTCTCAGACATCAGGGGGCCGTTGGAGAGGTAAGTGGATGACCCCCTCTCCTCTCACTATCTTCTAAATGACGCGATCGCTATAGATCGCGGCATCTAGAAGATAGCAAAGGGTTAACATCATTGGGACCTGATCCAATCAGGTCCCGATAATGTCCCCTGTCACTGCTACTGATCTGACAAGCAACCACAGCGCCTGCAGGACCCTGGGGATCCTGAGCGCTGCGGGACCACCGACCATTTATAAACGTCGGCACAGAGCCCAGCCAGCGCCGACGTTTATATACAGTGGGCGGTCGGAAAGCGGTTGAATAAAGATCACAGTTGGCCCAGGCTTTGTCCAATTTTGGCCTTCTGTGTATTTGAGTTTGACATCCCTGCTTTAGATCAAAGCATATTCATGTATTTGAATGGCCCAATCAAAGTCCAGACCTAAATTTTGAGAATCTGTGGCAAGACTTGAAAATTGCTGTTCACAGACGCTTTTCATCCAATGTCACTGAGTTACAGCTAGTTTGCAAAGAAGAATGGGCAAACATTTCCGCCTCTAGATGTGCAAAGCTGGTAGAGACACACCACAAAAGACTTGCAGCAGTAATTACAGCAAAAGTGGTGCTAAAAAGTATTGACTCAGGGGGGCTGAATGCAATGCACGTCACAATTTTCAGATTTATATTTTTCAAATATTTAGAAAATCATGTATCCTTTACACTTCATAAATATGTGCTAATTTGTGTTGGTATATAACACATAAACTCCCAATAAAATACATTTAAGTTTGTGGATGTAACGTGAAACAATGTGGAAACATTCATGGGGTATGAATACTTTTTCAAGGCACTGTATTAAAGTGAATCTGTCACCGAGTTTTTGCTACCTATTCTGAGAGCAACATAATATAGAGGAAGAAACCCAGATTCCAGGAATCATAATCTCTTCCTCTACATCAGGTGTACACAAAATGTTTTGGTCCAAGGGCCTCATTACCATATTGAACCAATCCTAGGGCAGCAAAAAATTCTAAAGGGGTACTTACATGAATACATCACCAGAACCAGCAACAGTACATTAATACATCATTAGAACTAAGTTTTGAGTATTTGAAGAAGATTTGGAGAGTCTTTGCTCCCATAAAACAAGCTAAGTTAAACAGAGTTTTGGGAGAAGAAACTCGTCAAATCTTACTCATAATCTCAAATGTCTAAGTCTTGAGGATTTTTAAGTTTTTATATAGCCATGAAGCACATTACTACATATGTACAAAATCAGAAACATCATCAGCACATGAGTGTGGTGCCAGAACCACCATCTGCACATGAATGCGGAGCCACAACCACCGTCAGTACATGAATGTGACGCTAGAACCACCGTCAGTGCATTAATGGGTTGCCATAACCCCTGTCAGTACATGAATGCAGCACTAGAAACTACCATCAGTACATGTACATGAATAGGGAGTCAGAAACTACCATCAGTATATGAATTTAGCACCAGAATCACCGTTAGTACATGAATGCAGCGTCAGAACAACCATCAGTACATGTATATTGCACCAAGCTTAGTAGAGCGATCTATTGCAACATCAGGCCAGACCCATATACAATTGTATTGCGCGAACGTATAATTCCCAGTGAGTCCTTAAGAATGGTAAGGAGATACTGGGAGTTGTTCTTATCAGTCATTATCAGACTGCAGGCCACACAGGAACCACAGTACTGATGAGACATAGTACATATCACAAATAAACATTTACATCGAATAATCTCAAAGTTTTGAGGATTTTTAAGTTTTTATATAGCCATGAAGCATGTTATGGATTACTACATGTGTACAAAATCAGAACCACCGTCAGTACATGAATGCAGCACCAGAACCACCGTCAGTACATGAATGCAGTACCATAACCAGTCAGTACATGAATGTGGCGCTAGAAACTACCATCAGTTCATGAATGCGGTGTCAGAACAACCATCAGTACATGTACTGTATATAGCACCAAGCTTATTACAGCGATCAATTGCAATATCAGGTCAGACCCATATACAATTGCATTGCATGAACCTAAAATTCCCAGTGAGTCCTTAACAATGGTAAGGAGATACTGGGAGTTGTTATCAGTCATTATCAGACTGGGGACCAGACAGTAACCACAGTACTGAGGAGACATAGTACATATCAAAAATAAACATTTAAATCCAGGTACCCTATAGACGACATTTTCTCTTATTTGAGTCACTCTCCTTCTTTCCTTCTCTATTTTGTCCAAACGTCATGATTATATTCACCACCCAAAGCTAGTCTCTGCAGATTTCCCTTTCTCCATCTTCAGCAGCACTTCCCGACACGATGCCCATAAAAATGAAGTATCATTATTTCCTGACCATAAATCAAATTATCTCCCATGCTGTGTCCCTGAATAAATAATTGTCCCTCACCATGCTTCCTGCTCAAAAATATCCCCCCCCACACAATGCCCCTCTCCAAAATATCACCCCAAACTGCCCATTTCCATATCTCACCCACAATGCCTCTCTGCATAATGTCCCCACTGCCCCGCGCTATACTATGACCTCTTTCACAATCCTTCAATTGCCCCATAATGTGCTCCCTTGTCCCATAATTTATCCTCGTCGTAACCCCAACCCTTACCTCATCTCCCCCGGCACTCTCATCTAAAATGAAAGCACATTTCATCTTCGGCTCCTCCTGAAGCACTTTCCAGTGCCCACCATATCCTCACTATTTCTACGGCCCCGGCCCGGCAGCAGTGTGATGAGGTCAGTAGCGTGCTTACGACATCACGCCGCTGCAGGTCGGGCCGGGGCTGACAGTCGCCCTGCTCTGCCCCAGTTCCGCTGCAACACAGTACTGAAATGTATTTGCATCTTTTACATCATACTGCTCTCACATGGGGTAGCAAAAGCCTGGTGAAAAATTCCTTTTAAAAAGAACTCGTCAGCTGGTTTTTGTACCCAGACTAATATAATCTATGTTAAATCACTGTAATGCTAAATATATCCATACCCTCATTTTAGCAATGGCACATAATTCCAAGGAATAGAAAAGAAGTGCAATTACAATCCACTACATATACAACAATTATTTATTAAACCACTTTTAAAACTTATAGAAAACAATTAAAAGGCAAGATAACCTCAGGGAACACACTAGATTCAGACAAATTAGAAATTTATATAAAGCATAGCAATCTCAAATATAGTAATATGGCATTGAAAACAATAAACTGTGCTATTATATATATATATGTGGAAAGTGAAATGCTGCATAGGGTAAGTAATATTTCAACTAATATGACTTAAATTATTTTCACAAGTCTAAATGAGGGCATTATAAATTCTGACCATATTATGGTAGATGGACAATATAATGACTTATAAAATTGTTCAGATATAAGTATGTCCAAAAGAGAGTACACATGGCAGTTTCACCAATAATATTAAAGGATGTGGTTCATAATATTATACAGTACAGACCAAAAGTTTGGACACACCTTCTCATTTCAAGATGTTTCTGTATTTTCATGACTATCAAAATTGTACATTCACACTGAAGGCATCAAAACTATGAATTAACACATGTGGAATTATATACTTAACAAAAAAGTGTGAAACAACTGAAAATATGTCTTATATTCTAGGTTCTTCAGAGTAGCCACCTTTTGCTTTGATGACTTCTTTGCACACTCTTGGCATTCTCTCGATGAGCTTCAAGAGGTAGTCACCGGAAATGGTCTTCCAACAATCTTGAAGGAGTTCCCAGAGGTGTTTAGCACTTGTTGGCCCTTTTGCCTTCACTCTGCGGTCCAGCTCACCTCAAACCATCTCGATTGGGTTCAGGTCTGGTGACTGTGGAGGCCAGGTCATCTGGCATAGCACCCCATCACTCTCCTTCTTGGTCAAATAGCCCTTACACAGCCTGGAGGTGTGCTTTGGGACATTGTCCTGTTGAAAAATAAATGATGGTCCAACTAAACGCAAACCAGATGGAATAGCATGCCGCTGCAAGATGCTGTGGTAGCCATGCTGGTTCAGTATGCCTTCAATTTTGAATAAATCCCCAACAGTGTCACCAGCAAAGCACCCCCACACCATCACACCTCCTCCATGTTTTACGGTGGGAACCAGGCATGTAGAGTCCATCCATTCACCTTTTCTGCGTCGCACAAAGACACGGTGGTTGGAACAAAAGATCTCAAATTTGGACTCATCAGACCAAAGCACAGATTTCCACTGGTCTAATGTCCATTCCTTGTGTTCTTTAGCCCAAACAAGTCTCTTCTGCTTGTTGCCTGTCCTTAGCAGTGTTTTCCTAGCAGCTATTTTACCATGAAGGCCTGCTGCACAAAGTCTCCTCTTAACAGTTGTTGAAGAGATGTCTGCTGCTAGAACTCTGTATGGCATTGACCTGGTCTCTAATCTGAGCTGCTGTTAACCTGCGATTTCTGAGGCTGGTGACTCGGATAAACTTATCCTCAGAAGCAGAGGTGACTCTTGGTCTTTCTTTCCTGGGGTGGTCCTCATGTGAGCCAGTTTCTTTGTAGCGCTTGATGGTTTTTGCAACTGCACTTGGGGACACTTTCAAAGTTTTCGCAATTTTTCGGACTGACTGACCTTCATTTCTTAAAGTAATGATGGCCACTCGTTTTTCTTTACTTAGCTGCTTTTTTCTTGCCATAATACAAATTCTAACAGTTTATTCAGTAGGACTATCAGCTGTGTATTCACCAAACTTCTGCACAACACAACTGATGGTCCCAACCCCATTTATAAGGCAAGAAATCCCACTTATTAAACCTGACAGGGCACACCTGTGAAGTGAAAACCATTTCCAGTGACTACCTCTTGAAGCTCATCAAGAGAATGCCAAGAGTGTGCAAAGCAGTCATCAAAGCAAAAGGTGGCTACTTTGAAGAACCTAGAATATAAGACATATTTTCAGTTGTTTCACACTTTTTTGTTAAGTATATAATTCCACATGTGTTAATTCATAGTTTTGATGCCTTCAGTGTGAATGTACAATTTTCATAGTCATGAAAATACAGAAAAATCTTTAAATGAGAAGGTGTGTCCAAACTTTTGGTCTGTACTGTATATGTATATGAAGTCAGTGAGACCTAATGATACATAAGCAATTCTAGGCTAAGATGGTATAGTAATTAGTATCTAAGGGATCATTTTGCCTAGTGGCCATAAACCCTCATGAAATCCTTGCAAAAGGTGAAAGAATCAATATGCCAAGAAAAGCAATCTGTAGATATAGATAATGGTTGGAATGGTAGATAAACAAATGCAAATCTGTCAGAAGGTAGCCTTACTAGTGATGTCCGGAGCCCCGATGCATGTTTCACCTTGCTTCCTCAGGGAGCATCCACGTTTCAATTTCACAAAAATCCCTTGTCCAATTTTTATACTAATGAGCAGCAAGTACAGGGGGCTTGGCCCTACACTTACAGATGTGTGGCCTCTCTCACTGTTTCCTTTCCCGCATCCTGTCACTGACTGACAGCTTAATCTTCTCTCGCTGACCTGCTCACCCACCCAAGTTCTCACACAAGAGTGGAACATACACGTCTCAATAGTCTAGTTCCTGCAAAATCCTCAGGATCTTACTGCACATGTGCCGCTTCAGGAATGAAGGCACTCATGAAAGATCTTGGGCAGGCTAGCAGGTCAATGGTGGGTAAAGAAGGAGAGAGGCCGAAGAACTTTAAGTGCAGGGTCAAGCCTCCTGTACTTGCGGCTCATTAGCATAAAATCAGACAAGGGATTTCTCTGAAAACTAAACTATGACTGGTAAAACGAAGGTATGGATTTAACATAGATGATATTAATTTGGAGTACAAAAACCTGTTTACAGGATCCTTTTAACAGAACAAGAAAAGGTGACACATTTTCATTGCAGGAGCAAAAAAACTTTCAGTGATGCATAAAACGCTGTTTATATTTTTTCTTTATTGCAGTGTTTTTAAGGAAAAAAATACATCTGATAACTGCAATATAACAATCTTTAACAAAATACACTTGATGTAATTCTTATAGAGTGTTAGAAAACAAAAATAGGTAAGTACAATGAATGTACTCGGTTCCATAGCTTTGATCAAACAGAATTACAGAAAAGGGAGTGTAATGTAGTTTGCAACAAGGTTTTCTATTCCACTTGCTACTTTATTAACTCTTTAATGACATGGGAATTTTACATTTTTTGCAGTTTCGCTTTTTCCTCACCTTCTTCCAAGAGCCATAACTTTTCATTTTTACATCAACATAGCTGTATGAGAAATTGTTTTATTTTGCAGGACAAGCTGTAGTTTTGAATGACACCATTTTATTTTCCATATAATGTACTGAGAATTGGGATAACATTTCCAAATGTGAGGAAATGGTAAAAATGCAATTGCATCGTTTTTTAGGTTTTCTTTTTACGAAGTTCATTGTGTGATATAAATGACCTGGAAATATAATTCTCCAGGTCATTTCAATTACGTTGACATCAAAGTTGTATTGTTTTTTTTATATATATATATATATATATATATATATACATATATATATATATATATACAGTTATATGAAAAAGTTTGGGCACCCCTATTAATCTTAAGCTTAATGTTTTATAAAAATTGGTGTTTTTGCAACAGCTATTTCAGTTTGATATATGTAATAACTGTTGGACGCAGTAATATTTCTGCCTTGAAATGAGGTTTATTGTACTAACAGAAAATGTGCAATCTGCATTCAAACAAAATTTGAAAGGTGCATAAGTATGGGCACCTCAACAGAAAAGTGACATTAATATTTAGTAGATCCTCCTTCTGCAAAAATAACAGCCTCTAGTTGCTTCCTGTAGCTTTTAATGATTTCCTGGATCCTGGATGAAGGTATTTTTGACCTTTCCTCTTTACAAAACAATTCCAGTTCAGTTAAGTTTGATGGTCGCCGAGCATGGACAGCCCTCTTCAAATGATCCCACAGATGTTCAATGATATTCAGGTCTGGGGACTGGGATGGCCATTCCAGAACATTGTAATTGTTCCTCTGCATGAATGCCTGAGTAGATTTGGAGCGGTGTTTTGGATCATTGTCTTGCTGAAAGATCCATCCCCTGCGTAACTTCAACTTTGTCACTGATTCTTGAACATTATTGTCAAGAATCTGCTGATACTGAGTGGAATCCATGCGTCCCTCAACTTTAACAAGATTCTCGGTGCCGACATTGGCCACACAGCCCCAAAGCATGATGGAACCTCCACCAAATTTTACTGTGGGTAGTAAGTGTTTTTCTTGGAATGCTGTGTTTTTTTGCTGCCATGCATAACGCCTTTTTGTATGACCAAACAACTCAATCTTGGTTTCATCAGTCCACAGGACCTTCTTCCAAAAAGAAATTGTCTTCTCCAAATGTGCTTTTGCATACCTCATCCGACTCTGTTTGTGGCTTGCTTGCAAAAACTGCTTCTTTCGCATCACTCTCCCATACAGCTTCTTCTTGTGCAAAGTGCGTTGTATAGTTGACCGATGCACAGTGACACCATCTGCAGCAAGTTGATGTTGAAGCTCTCTGGAGGTGGTCTGAGGATTGTCCTTGACTGATCTCACCATTCTTCTTCTCTGCCTTTCTGATGTTTTTCTTGGCCTGCCACTTCTGGCCTTAACAAGAACTGTCCCTGTGTTCTTCCATTTCCTTACTATATTCCTCACAGTGGAAACTGACAGGTTAAATCTCTGAGACAGCTTTTTGTATCCTTCCCCTGAACAACTATGTTGAATAATCTTTGTTTTCAGATCATTTGACAGTTGTTTTGAGGAGCCCATGATGCCACTCTTCAGAGGAGATTCAAACAGGAGAACAACTTGCAAGTGGCCACTTTAAGTAGCTTTTCTCATGATTGCATACACCTGGCTATGAAGTTCAAAGCTCAATGAGGTTACAAAACAAAAAAAAGTGCTTTAGTAAGTCAGTAAAAAGTAGGTAGGAGTATTTAAAACAAGAAAATGATAAGGGTGCCAATACTTATGCACCTGTCAAATTTTGTTTGAATGCAGATTGCACATTTTCTGTTAGTACAATAAACCTCATTTCAAGGCAGAAACATTACTGTGTCCAAGTTATTACATATATCAAACTGAAATAGCTGTTGCAAAAACACCAATTTTTATAAAACATTAAGCTTATGATTAATAGGGGTGCCCAAACTTTTTCATATAACTGTATATATATATATATATATATATATATATATATATATATATATATATATACATACATACAGTTAGGTCCATATATATTTGGACAGAGACAACATTTTTCTAATTTTGGTTCTAGACATTACCACAATGAATTTTAAACAAAACAATTCAGATGCAGTTGAAGTTCAGACTTTCAGCTTTCATTTGAGGGTATCCATATTAAAATTGGATGAAGGGGTTAGGAGTTTCAGCTCCTTAACATGTGCAACCCTGTTTTTAAAGGGACCAAAAGTAATTGGACAAATTAAATAATTGTAAATAAAATGTTCATTTCTAGTACTTGGTTGAAAACCCTTTGTTAGCAATGACTGCCTGAAGTATTGCAGTGGTTTTCAGTTGCTGTTTGTTTGTGGGCCTTTCTGTCTGAAGTTTAGTCTTTAACAAGTGAAATGCATGCTCAATTGGGTTGAGATCAGGTGACTGACTTGGCCATTCGAGAATATTCCACTTCTTTGCTTTAATAAACTCCTTGGTTGCTTTGGCTTTATGTTTTGGGTTATTGTCCATCTATAGTATGAAACGACGACCAATCAGTTTGGCTGCATTTGGCTGGATCTGAGCACACAGTATGGCTCTGAATACATCAGAATTCGTTCGGCTGCTTCTGTCCTGTGTCACATCATCAATAAACACTAGTGACCCAGTGCTACTGGCAGCCATGCATGCCCAAGCCATCACACTACCTCTGCCGTGTTTGACAGATGATGTGGTATGCTTTGGATCATGAGCTGTACCACGCCTTCGCCATACTTTTCTCTTTCCATCACCGTGCAGTGAACCATCTGTATTTACTTTCATGCAGTCTTCTCTTTATGGTAGATTTGGATATTGATACACCTACCTCCTGGAGAGTGTTGTTCACTTGGTTGGCTGTTGTGAAGGGGTTTCTCTTCACCATGGAGATTACTTTGCGATCATCCACCACTGTTGTCTTCCGTGGGTGCCCAGGTCTTTTTGCATTGATGAGTTCACCAGTGCTTTCTTTCTTTCTCAGGATGTACCAAACTGTAGATTTTGCCACTTCTAATATTGTAGCAATTTCTCGGATGGGTTTTTTCTGTTTTTGCAGCTTAAGGATGGCTTGTTTCACCTGCATGGAGAGCTCCCTTGACCGCATGTTAACTTCACAGCAAAACCTTCCAAATGCAAGCACCACACCTCAAATCAACTCCAGGCCTTTTATCTGCTTAATTGAGAATGACATAAAGAAGGGATTGCCCACACCTGTCCATGAAATAGCCTTGGAGTCAATTGTCCAATTACTTTTGGTCCCTTTAAAAACAGTGTGGCACTTGTTAATGAGCTGAAACTCCTAAATCCTTCATCCAATTTTAATGTGGATACCCTCAAATGAAAGCTGAAAGTCTGAACATCAACTGCATCTGAATTGTTTTGTTTAAAATTCATTGTGGTAATGTCTAGAACCAAAATTAGAAAAATGTTGTCTCTGTCCAAATATATATGGACCTAACTGTATGTGTATATATATATATATATATATATATATATATATATATATATATATATATAACGAAAAAAATTACAGAATTTTGTAAAAAAATAAATATGGGGTAGATATTACACTTTGATAATTTTTTATTGCATTTGATTAGGGAGGCGAGTTGAAAAAAAAAAACACAATTCTGGTGGTGTTTTACTTTCTTTTTTCTTAAAGAGTGTTTACTATACAAGTTAATTGATTTAAAATTTTGATAGATCTGACGTTACGGATGCCATGATACCAAAGATGTTTATTTTTATCTTCATGAAAATCACGGTCTCCAAAGGCTGAGCATCACAGAAATACCAAGATGGCAGCCATGGGAGCATTCAACAGACCCTCAGCTGACATGGTAGCCCAACAGTGCCCAGCGATCATGTCACGGTGTACACTATATTTAAATGTCACAGACACAATTGTCTGCAGCATATAAATGGTTATTTAACAGCAGTAGCTCAGATAGCTGGCTATAATAAATTTAATATAGTTGGCATCTACAGTGTGTGGAGCATACTCAGCTCCTGAGTCCACACCACGCTTAATGGGGCTGTGTCATGAACAAAAGTATATTTTAATCAATAGATCTTGGAATAATAATAATTTCCACATTTGGATGTGTTTAAATAAAATGTTCCTGTGTTGAGATAATCTTATAAATGTGCCCCTGCTGTGTACTGTGTAATGGCTGTGTCTGACCGCGCAGGAACATGTACTGGGATTATATATAGAGCTCATAACTTCCACACAGCAAGCAAAATAAATCTGGAACACAGCTAATTACACATTATTTCTTCTTCATTAAACAATATTTGGAAATTGAAGAAGATGAATCTTTACCTAATTTGCTATATTATGCCTCGTCCAAAAACATCCATAAGGATTACTGTTCATAAAAAAAATCCATCCATAATGACCAGCACTCCCCTTGCTCATTATCTGTCATAAAAGGTTACGTAGTTCAACCTATTCTCCTGCACAGTATATAGGGAATATTGAGGTATCCTATAAAGCTCAGTGTGTTTATGAGCTTATGAGTTTCACAGAAGTACCCAGATAGCATCCTTAGGGGCTTAGGTCGGTCTCCCAGAAGTCATGGTAACCCATGCATACCCTGTGATCGCGTACAAGGGGAGGCTGATGGGAGCCAGTACAAACACTGATCGGCAACTGCTCCATTTAAACCTTACGGAACAAGAAATTATTTTCTTCTTTCCTAACTCCAGTAATCTTAAAGGGGAACTATATTATTAGGTAACTTTTTGTTTAAATAATCTGTCATGTTTGTGTACTTGATAAATAACACTATTTATGGCCATTATATGAATGTATCATGCATTTTTCAGACGTCTAACACTTTTCAGGTTCTTTCTCTAATTTGCAATTGTCTCTGAGCTAGAGGGTAGAGGACTAGCTGCTATGATGTCTCCCATACACTAAACACAAAGAAAGGAAACGTTCTCCTCTTGGTAGAACCCAGACAGAAACAGCAGATATTGTATAGGTGTGAATTCAGGAATAAATTAGCTATATCTGTTTCTCTGCCTCTCACTCCTCCCCCCTCCTCTCAGACTACAATATTCTGTGTACACCTCACTGCTAGCAGTCCCACTTAGTTTTGAGCTGATTTTTCAGTGTGATTGATGAGTTTAGGAGGCAGGGAGGGGGAAGAAGTGACTCATAAGTGGAGAATGAAGCAAATGCCTCTGATGAGATATCTTAGGGTACATACCCATGATCAGAAATAGTAGCGTTTTGGACGCAGCGTATTTTCATTGCATCCAAAATGCTGTGTTCTGCATTAAAAGCATGTGTTTTGGGACTATGCAGATTTACCGCATCTAATGATTGTCCATTGGGGACAATATGCACAGGAGATTTCTGCTACAGAAATTGACATGCTGCGGCTCGGAAACCCACACCACAGGTGAGTTTACGCAACGTTAAGAGGAAGAAAAGTGGGCATGGGATGGGATTTCTATAAATCCCATCCACTGTGCTTGTAATGTAGAATGCAGCGTTTTGGTCGCAGCGAAAATACGCTGAGTTCAGAATGCTACTATTCCTGATCGTGGGCATGTAGCCTAACAAGGTTTCTTATATTAGTTTGTATTATTGATTTCTGTAAAGTTTCTTGACAGTACAGTTACAATTTAACTAACAATATTATTACTTTCTAGATAGACATCCACGCGTCTTTTAAACAACTTTTGTGAATTAACCATGACAACTTCCTCCGTAATCTCACTTCTTTCCTTTAAACATAGTGAATGCTTTTTTTCTAAATATACAGTCCTGGGAATAAACAGATCATTAGTCAGATTTTTGTATTGTGCGCATGTAAATTTATACAGTTGTGCTCAAAAGTTTACATACCCTGGCAGAATTTTTCCTTCTTGGCCTTGTTTCAGAGAATATGAATGATAACAAAAAAAAATTTTTCTCCACTCATGGTTATTGGTTGGGTGAAGCCATTTATTGTCAAACTACTGTGTTTTCTCTTTTTAAATCTTAATAACAACCAAAAACATCCAAATGACCCTGATCAAAAGTTCACTCACATACCCTGGTGATTTTGGCCTGATAACATGCACAGAATTTGACACAAATGGGTTTGAATGGCGACTAAAGGTAACATCCTCACCTGTGACCTGTTTGCTTGTAATCAGTGTGTGTGCATAAAAGCTGAGTGAGTTTCTGGGATCCAGACAGACTCTTGCATCTTTCATCCAGCCACTGACGTTTCTGGATTGTGAGTCATGAGGAAAGCAAAAGAATTGTCAACAGATCTATGGGAAAAGGTAGTTGAACTGTATAACACAGGAAAGGGATACAAAAAAATATCCAAGGAATTGATAATGCCAGTCAGCAGCGTTCAAACTGTGATTAACAAATGGAAAATCGGGGGCTCTGTGAAAACCAAACCACGGTCAGGTAGACCAATAAGAATTTTGGCCACAACTGTCAGGAAAATTGTTCGGGATGCAAAGAAAAACCCACAAATAGCATCAGCTGAAAATCATGACTCTCTGAAAACTAGCGGTGTGGCTGTTTCAAGATGCACAATAAGGAGGCACTTGAAGAAAAATGGGCTGCATGGTCGAGTCGCCAGAGGAAAGCCATTACTGCGCAAATGCCACAATTTATCTTGCCTACAATACGTCAAACAGCACAGAGACAAGCATCAAAATTTCTGGAACCGGGTAATTTGGAGAGATGAGAACAAAATTGAACTTTTTGGCCACAACCATAAGCGTCACATTTGGAGAGAGGTCAACAAGTAAAGCACGGAGGTGGAACGCTGATGTTTTGGGGATGTGTGAGCTACAAAGGCACAGGAAACTTGGTAAAAGTTGAAGGAAAGATGAATGCAGCACATTATCAGCAAATACTCGAGGCAAATTTGCACTCATCAGCCCGGAAGCTGCGCATGGGACATACTTCGACGTTCCAACATGACAACGATCCAAAACAGAAGGCCAAGTTGACCTGTCAGCGGCTACAGCAGAACAAAGTGAAAGTTTTGGAGTGGTCATCTCAGTCTCCTGACCTCAATATCATTGAGCCACTCTGGGGAGATCTCAAGCGCGCAGTTC
The DNA here is from genome assembly GCF_046119375.1 of Phyllobates terribilis. Taxonomy (NCBI): domain Eukaryota; kingdom Metazoa; phylum Chordata; class Amphibia; order Anura; family Dendrobatidae; genus Phyllobates; species Phyllobates terribilis. The sequence continues at coordinate 865,280,734 of NW_027362761.1, read as the reverse complement.
ATGCTAGACAGCCCAGGAATTTACAGGAACTGGAGGCTTTTTGCCAAGAAGAATGGGCAGCTTTACCATCTGAGAAAATAAAGAACCTCATCCACAACTACCACAAAAGTCTTCAAGCTGTCATTGATATTAGAGGGGGCAATACACGGTATTAAGAACTGGGGTATGTGAACTTTTGATCAGGGTCATTTAGATGTTTTTGGTTGTCATTAAGATTTAAAAAGAGAAGACACAGTAGTTTGACAATAAATGACTTCACCCAACCAATAGCCATGAGTGGAGAAAAAGTTTTTTTGTTATCATTCATATTCTCTGAAACAAGGCCAAGAAAGGAAAAATTCTGCCAGGGTATGTAAACTTTTGAGCACAACTGTACATAGTGTATGGCGGCGGTGTTCACACCGTGCAGTAACTGAGACAGTGACCCAAGCAAGTCCAACATAAACAGCTTTATTCAGCAACTCACGGGTAAACAGGACCGTCATCCGGTTCGCAGCCGGGTCAACACAAGTCTTTAAACAACGGTTGCCGTGGGCAACGGCCGCGCCGGGCCGCTCAGAGCCTGACAGGTGCAGAGGCTTCCCAGGTGTGGGTTCAGCCACACTCAATCCTGCTGAGCTTTCCTGCTATGCTCCTAGCAGGCTCCAACATAGAACACCACTAACCCTTAGTGCAGGGATTTTAAAGGACCTGTGGCAAGAGCCACTGGAAAACCCGGGTTGGAGGAAGGAGGCCGCCCCACTGCCTCCTGTGACCTCCTCCAAGAAATGAAGGCCCTGCCAGGTTTTACTTAATCTGCCTTAGCCAGGCAGTCTGACCAGGTCATTGCTCACCTTCATTCCTGCATTGCAGCTGTGTCTGTGACTGCAATGCACTCCAATGGATTTAATAGGTCTCTGTACACATTCTGGGGGATATATAACGTCCCTCGTATATGATTCCGGTCACTGCCTCACATATCCCCCCCCCTCTGTTCAAACTTGTGGGGTTGAACATTTGCCACCATACAGGGTGCCTGGGATAGGGCATCCGCATTTGCTTGCAACTTCCCAGGGCGATGTTCTACAGAGAAACTGAAATTTTGCAGTGACAGGAACCACCTGGTGACTCGCGCATTCCTCTCCTTGGCATTCCTCATTCATACCAAGGGTGAGTGGTCCGTCACCAAGTGGAACTGACGCCCGAGTAAATAATAACGTAGTGATTCCAAGGCCCACTTAATAGCCAAACACTCCTTCTCTACCACGCTATAGCTTTTTTCTGCGGGGACAAGTTTTCTACTCAAGTACAGTACAGACCAAAAGTTTGGACACACCTTCTCATTTAAAGATTTTTCTGTTTTTCATAACTATGAAAATGTACATTCACACTGAAGGCTTCAAAACTATGAATTAACACATGTGGAATTATATACTTAACAAAAAAGTGTGAAACAACTGAAAATATGTCTTATATTCTAGGTTTTTCAAAGTAGCCACCTTTTGCTTTGATGACTGCTTTACACACTCTTGGCATTCTCTTGATGAGCTTCAAGAGGTTGTCACCAGAAACGGTCTTCCAACAATCTTGAAGGAGTTCCCAGAGATGCTTAGCACTTGTTGGCCCTTTTGCCTCTACTCTGCGGTCCAGCTCAACCCAAACCATCTCGATTGGGTTCAGGTCTGGTGACTGTGGAGGCCAGGTCATCTGGCGTAGCACCCCATCACTCTCCTTCTTGGTCAAATAGCCCTTACACAGCCCGGAGGTGTGTTTGGGGTCATTGTCCTGCTGAAAAATAAATGATGGTCCAACTAAACGCAAACTGGATGGAATAGCATGCCGCTGCAAGATGCTGTGGAGGCCATGCTGGTTCAGTATGCCTTCAGTTTTGAATAAATCCCCAACAGTGTCACCAGCAAAGCATCCCCACACCATCACACCTCCTCCTCCATGCTTCACGGTGGGAACCAGGCATGTAGAGTCCATCCGTTCACCTTTTCTGCGTCGCACAAAGACACGGTGGTTGGAACCAAAGATCTCAAATTTGGACTCATCAGACCAAAGCACAGATTTCCACTGGTCTAATATCCATTCCTTGTGTTCTTTAGCCCAAACAAGTCTCTTCTGCTTGTTGCCTGTCCTTAGCAGTGGTTTCCTAGCAGCTATTTTACCATGAAGGCCTGCTGCACAAAGTCTCCTCTTAACAGCTGTTGAAGAGATGTGTCTGCTGCTAGAACTCTGTGTTGCATTGACCTGGTCTCTAATCTGAGCCGCTGTTAACCTGCGATTTCTGAGGCTGGTGACTCGGATAAACTTATCCTCAGAAGCAGAGGTGACTCCTGGTCTTCCTTTCCTGAGGCAGTCCTATGTGAGCCAGTTTCTTTGTAGCACTTTATGGTTTTTGCAACTGCACTTGGGGACACTTTCAAAGTTTGCCCAATTTTTCGGACTGACTGACCTTTATTTCTCAAAGTAATGATGGGCACTCGTTTTTCTTTACTTAGCTGCTTTTTTCTTGCCATAATACAAATTCTAACAGTCTATTCAGTAGGACTATCAGCTGTGCATCCACCAGACTTCTGCACAACACAACTGATGGTCCCAACCCCATTTATAAGACAAGAAATCCCACTTATTAAACCTGACAGGGCACACCTGTGAAGTGAAAACCATTTCCGGTGACTACCTCTTGAAGCTCATCAAGAGAATGCCAAGAGTGTGCAAAGCAGTAATCAAAGCAAAAGGTGGCTACTTTGAAGAACCTAGAATATAAGACATATTTTCAGTTGTTTCACACTTTTTTGTTAAGTATATAATTCCACATGTGTTAATTCATAGTTTTGATGCCTTCAGTGTGAATGTACAATTTTCATAGTTATGAAAATACAGAAAAATCTTTAAATGAGAAGGTGTGTCCAAACTTTTGGTCTGTACTGTAAGTGACCGGGTGCTCTTCACCATTCACTTTTTGTGACAATACTAGGCCTACCTCCGAGGCATCTGTCTGTACAATGAAGGTTTCCTTGAAGTTGGGGCTGATGAGGACCGGCTGTCCACACAGAGCCAACTTCATGGACTGAAAAGCTTCTACTGCCTGAGGGTTCCACTGAACCATTACCGATTTTTTTCATTTCAAGAGATCGGTCAGGGCCGCCGTTCGCCCAGCAAAATTAGGTATAAACCGGCGGTAATACCCAAGGATGCCAAGGAACGCCCTCACCTGTTTTGTACTTGACGGTTTAGGCCAGTTTTTTATGGCCTCAACTTTATTGATTTGGGGCTTGATAGCTCCCCGGCCTATCACATATCCCAAATATCGGGCTTCCTCTAGCCCTATCGCACATTTTTTTGGGTTTGCCGTTAACTCCGCGGCTCTGAGAGAATCCAGCACCGCTTGTACCTGTGATAGGTGCGTATGCCAGTCGGTGCTAAAGATGATAATATCATCTAGATACGCGGACGCGTACTCCTGATGAGGCTTGAGCACTATGTCCATCAACCTCTGGAATGTAGCCGGGGCCCCATGTAACCCAAAAGGTAAGACCACATAGTGGTATAGACCCTCCGGAGTTACGAAGGCGGTCTTTTCCTTCGCCGAATCTGTGAGAGGTACCTGCCAGTAACCCTTGGTGAGATAGAGCGTGGTAAAGTACTGGGCCTGCCCCAGTCTCTTAATCAGCTCGTCCACCCTGGGCATTGGATAAAGGTCAAACTTTGACACTTCATTCAATTTCCGGAAATCGTTACAGAAGCGTAACGATCCGTCTGGTTTTGGAATCAGTACGATGGGGCTAGCCCACTCACTCCGTGATTCCTCTATGACGCCTAACTGAAGCATTTGTTTTACCTCAGCCGTGATGGCTTGCCTCCGGGCTTCGGGTACCTGGTACGGTCTTCTTCACACCCTTACCCCAGGTTCAGTGACAATGTCATGTTGGATAACCGTAGTCCTACCTGGTAGCTCTGAGAACACGTCGGTATTGTGCTGCACCAGCGAGCGAGCCTCCCGTCGCTGCTGTTTAGTGAGGGCATCACTTATCCTGACCTCTCCCTCGGACGCTTGCCTGGCTGAAGGTAGAGAACTCTCTGGTAATATGCCCGGGATGACGTCTGTAACTAAACACTCTCGATCTTTCCAAGGCTTTAGCAGGTTTACATGGTAAAGCTGCTCAGGTTTCCTCCTTCCGGGCTGATACACCCGGAAAATTACCTCCCCCACTTTTTCTCGAATCTCATATGGCCCTTTCCACTTGGCCATGAGCTTACTCTCGGCTGTGGGTACCAGTACTAACACCCGATCGCCCTTGTTAAAAGACTTGACTCTGGCTCTTTTATTATATGTGCGCCTCTGGGCTGCCTAGGCATCTAACAGATGTTCTTTCACGATGGGCATGACTGCCTCGATCCGGTCCTGCATACTAGCCACGTGTTGAATTATACTCCTATGTGGAGTCGGCTCTTGTTCCCATGTCTCTTTGGCTACGTCCAACAGACCCCTAGGGTGTCTGCCGTACAATAACTCAAAGGGAGAGAACCCTGTGGAAGCCTGGGGTACCTCACAGACGGCGAACATCAAATAGGGTAGCAACATGACACAATCCCTTCCGTCCTTAGAAACCACCTTTTTTAACATGGACTTGAGGGTTTTATTGAACCGTTCTACTAGCCCGTCGGTTTGAGGGTGGTACACTGAGTTGCGCAATTGTTTAATTTTTAGCAATTTGCACAGTTCCCTTGTCGCTTTGGACATAAAAGGGGTTCCCTGATCCGTCAGGATCTCCTTAGGTAGTCCAAGGCGACATAACTTGGCAAACAGCTCCCGTGCAATCAGTTTTGCCGAGGTGTGGCGTAGTGGTATAGCCTCCGGGTACCGGGTGGCATAGTCGACGACCACCAGTATATGTTGGTGGCCACGGGCGGATTTTACAATGGGCCCTACCAAATCCATTGCAATCCGTTCAAAAGGTACCTCTATCACTGGCAGGGGTACCAATGGGCTACGGAAACTTGCGATTGGTGAGGTCAACTGACATTCGAGCAGGATTCGCAGTACCTTTTGACCTCCGTGTAAACCCCAGGCCAAAAGAACCGCTGCAAGATACGTTCTTGCGTTTTTTTTTCCCCTAAGTGTTCACCCAGCAGGTGTGTGTGCCAAATCTAGAACCACCCGACGGTACGACTGAGGTACTACCAACTGTTCCACGACCTCGTCCTTGATCTTATCTATCCCATAGAGCAACTCACCGTTAACTACCATGCGTGGAAATACAGTATCTGCATTGGGCTGTTGGGCTATGCCGTTTACCTCTACCACCCTTTCCCGCGCCTGAGTCAGGGTGGGATCCTGGAGATGAGCCGTCCCAAATGTGTCCCGGGACACTTCCAGCTCAGGGATCGATGGGGTCTCCTCGACCTCTCCTGCCAACACCTCTAAGGGAAACCTATTGGGGTCACGCTCTGTCCCTAGGTTGGACACCCCTACGGCAGGTTCGTCAGATACAGCGTCTGTAATACATTTTACCTGGGGAGAGTGGATTTTGTTTTTCCACAGAGTCCAGAACAGGGTCAAGTCTCTTCCCAACACAGTCCCGTAGGGAAGAGTTTTTACCACTCCCACCACATGTTTTATGTCTCCACATGGCGTGGACAAAACTACCTCCGCAGTTGGGTACTCTCGGAGGTTCCCATGGATACACACAACCCCAACTGGCCGTCCACTGGGGTTGTCTCCTGACACCAGCGACCCATGTACCAGAGTCACGAGGCTCCCTGAGTCCAGGAGGGCCTCCGTGGGGTACCCATTAACCAGTACTTGGCATAGTTGGAATTCACTGTCCCAGGGGTCGGCGCTCGCTGTGCAGACAGTCTGGGCATACATTGAGACCCGGTGGTTATATCCGCAGTCCATGGGTCCGTAGTCAGGGGACAATTAGCAACCACATGTCCCGGCCCCTGACACCGCCAGCACCTAAGGGTGGAGGTACTGTTAGGTCTTATGACAGTTTGGTAGAGAATCGGTCTCCTGCCACTCTCACTCCGAGGTTCCCCTTCAGCACGGGTACGGTGCTGACTGTCCCCAGCAGAGGGACGCGACCCATTTCCCGACTCCTGGGTTGGCAGGGATCGGCGTGACAGCCGCGAGGGGGCAGAGTCCCGGATAAAGTCCTGAGTGGCCATGTAGCGCTCAATCAGGCTGACCACATGGTCGAGTGTGCCGGGGTCCCCTTGCCCCACCCAACGTTGGATAGCGGCTGGCAGAGTCCTCACCAGCCGGTCAACCACCACCTTCTCCACCATCTGGGCTGGAGACAAAGTCTCAGGCTGGAGCCACCTCTTTACCAGCTGCAGGAAGTCATAAGCCTGAGACCGGGCGGGTCGGGTCTCCACATAGGCCCACGAAAACACACCCCGAGCCCTCACGTATGTATTGACCCCCAGCCGGGCAAGGATCTCACCTTTGAGCCTCTGGTAGTTCTGGGCTTCCTCTCGACTTAGGTCGACGTAGGCCTTTTGGGCATCGCCGACCAGAAACTGAGCCACCACTTCTGCTCACTGGCCGGTCGGTAGGTTTTCTCGCTCCGCTGTGCGCTCATAAATGGTCAGGAAGGCTTCCACGTCGTCCTCCAGTCCCATCTTCCTCAACGCTGAGCGAACCTGGTCCCGGGCCTCTCGACGTTCCGGGGCTGATGCCGTCGGTGTCTCCCGCAGGGCAGCAATCTGTTGCAGCAGCAGCTCATTTGTTTTTTGCTGCTGCTGGTACAATAGCTGTTGCTGCTGATTACGCTGCTGTTGCTCCTCCTGCTGTTGCCGCTGAGACTGCAGCATCTGCTGCTGGGCGAGTGTCAGCTGCTTTAATAGTTCGTCCATTTTGTCCACGGGGTGGAACTGAAAGGTGGCAGGCCGGATTGTGGTCATGCAGCTGCCGGTGGGGTATGACTCAGTCACAATGCCCGCATTCTCCACCAAGCTGTAAGGCGGCGGTGTTCACACCGTGCAGTAACTGAGGCAGTGACCCAAGCAAGTCCAACATAAACAGCTTTATTCAGCAACTCACGGGTAAACAGGACCGTCCTCCGGTTCGCAGCCGGGTTAACACAAGTCTTTAACCCCTTTACCCCCGAGGGTGGTTTGCACGTTAATGACCAGGCCAATTTTTACAATTCTGACCACTGTCACTTTATGAGGTAATTACTCTGGAACGCTTCAACGGATCCTCCTGATTCTGAGATTGTTTTTTCGTGACATATTGTACTTCATGATTGTGGTAAAATTTCTTCGATATCACTTGCGATTATTTGTGAAAAAAATGGAAATTTGGCGAAAATTTGGAAAATTTTGCAATTTTCAAAATTTGAATTTTTATGCCCTTAAATCAGAGAGATATTTCACACAAAATAGTTAATAAATAACATTTCCCACATGTCTACTTTACATCAGCACAATGTTGGAACCAAAATTTTTTTTTGTTAGGGAGCTATAAGGGTTAAAAGTTGACCAGCGATTTCTCATTTTTCCAACAAAATTTACAAAACCATTTTTTTAGGGACCACATCACATTTGAAGTCACTTTGAGAGGTCTTTATGACAGAAAATACCCAAAAGTGACACCATTCTAAAAACTGCACCACTCAAGGTGCTCAAAACCACATTCAAGAACTTTATTAACCCTTCAGGTGCTTCACAGGAATTTTTGGAATGTGGAAGAAAAAAATGAACATTTAACTTTTTTCACAAAAATGTTACTTTAGACCCAATTTTTTTTATTTTTGCAGGGGTAACAAGAAAAAATGGACCCCAAAATTTGTTTTGCAATTTCCCCTGGGCACGCAGGTACCCCATATGTGGGGAAAAACCACTGTTTGGGCGCACGGCAGGGCTCGTAAGGGAAGGAGCTCCATTTGACTTTTTGATTGTAAAATTTGCTTGAATAATTAGTGGACGCCATGTTGCGTTTGGAGAGCCCCTGATGTGCCTAAACAGTGGAAACCCCCCACAAGTGACCCCATTTTGGAAACTAGACGCCCCAAGGCACCTATCTAGATGCATACTGAGAACTTGGAACCCCTAGGTGCTTCACAAATTGATTCGTAAAAATGAAAAAGTATTTTTTTTCCACTTTTTCATTTTTACGAATCAATTTGTGAAGCACCTGAGGGTTCCAAGTGCTCACTATGCATCTAGATAGGTGCCTTGGGGGGTCTAGTTTCCAAAATGGGGTCACTTGTGGGGGAGCTCCAATGTTTAGGCACACAGGGGCTCTCCAAACGCAACATGGTGTCCGCTAACAATTTGAGCCGATTTTCCATTCAATTTGTTAGCGGACACCATGTCGCGTTTGGAGAGCCCCTGATGTGCCTAAACAGTGGAGCTCCCCAACAAGTGACCCCATTTTGGAAACTATACCCCTCAAGGATTTTATTAAGGGGTATAGTGAACATTTTGAACCCAGAGGTACGACACAGAATTTGATAACATTAGGTCATCATATTGAATAAGTTGTCATTACTCTTGAGCGCAAGTGCTCGCTACTTGAGTTTGCATCGGGTATGCACCATGTATCACGGGTGCTCAAGTGAAATGCTCGAGTCCCCGCCCGCATGTTTCAAGGTTATTAGACACCCCAAAAAAAACATGCGGGGATCGCTCGTGCATGGCAGGCAATCCCCGCGAGTTTTTTTTGGCCGCGAAGCATATGGGGCGGAGACTCGAGCACCCACGATAGTCAGTGCATACCCGAGCACCCGATGCAAACTCAAGTAGCGAGCACTTGCGTTCAACACTAGTTGCCATATCGTCATCTTTTTTTTTTTTACTTTTGAAAAAAAAAAACAACCCCAACCCTAACATTAGCACAACCTCAACCCCAGCCCTAGCGTTTATTTTTTACGCCATTCCTCTTGCGGTATAAATGATGAGATTACTTTATTCTTCGGGTCGGTGCGATTACAGCGATACCAGAATCATATCGGGTTTTTATGATTGACAGCTGTCACACACTAAAAGACACATATTTTGTAAAATCTAGTTTTTGCATTGCCATATTTTGGCCTACAGAGTCATGTGACGGCTTGTTTTTTGCGGGATGAGTTGACGTTTTTATTGGTGCCTTTTTCAGGCACGTGACATTTTTTGATCGCTTTCTATTCCAGCTTTTGGGAGGCAGAATAAACAAAAACCAACAATTCAGGAATTGTGTTTTTTTACATTTTTTTATTCTACTCCGCGTGTGGTAAAAATGATAAGGTAGCTTTATTCTTCGGGTCAGTACGTTTACAGCGGTACCACATTTATATAGTTTTTTATGTTTTGGCGCTTTTACACAATAAAAGCTATTTTATAGAAAAAATTATTTTTTTGCATCGCTTTATTCTGAGAGCTATAACTTTTTGATTTTTCGGATGATGGAGCTGTATGGTGGCTTTTTTTTTTGCGGGACAAGATGACGTTTTCAGCGGTACCATATTTATTTATATTTGTCTTTTTGATCGCGTGTTATTCCATTTTTTGTTTGGGGGTATGATGATAAAGCATTGTTTTTTGCTTTGTTTTTTTTTGTTTTTTTTTGTTTTTTTTACTGTGTTCATTGAAGGGGTTAACTAGTGGAACAGTTTTATAAGTCAGGTCGTTACGGACGCGGCGATACCAAATATGTGTACTTTTATTGTTTGTTTGTTTGTTTGTTTTTCATAATAATATTTATTGATGGGTACATTATATTTTTATTTTTAGTGGATTATTTTTTTTATTTTTTTTTAAATATTTTTACAATTTTTTTTTTTTTTCACTTTCTGGGAGTTTTTTTTACTTTTTTACTTAGTCCCACTATCGGACTTTCACTTTTTTTATTCTGATCGCCTGCATAGCATAGGGATGGAGCACCATCCCTGTGCCATGCAGGCAGTCAGCGCTGGACAGGGAGAAGATAGTTTGGAGATGCACTGCGCATGTCCAAAAAATCTTCCTGCTGTCTGGTGACCAGGATGTTGTCATGACGATATCGGGTCGTCATGGCAACATCCTGGAAGCTCAATTGCAAAAAGAACTTCGGCACTCCATACATGAATATATAAGAAATATTGTATCTAGACTAATGTCACTTTGAAAAATGAAGGTTTTTTGTGCATAATTTGGCCAATTTATGTGTGCCCATCAACCACGACAAGGTCACCTTCGTATGATGGGAAACTACGCTACGCTACCACTGGATATGCCACTCTTGGGCTGTAAGCCTGTATGGACAATATGTCTCTGCTTGGGCTTTTAACCTACAATGTATGGGCTGGTAGAGCTAGTTAAAACCACCTGTGACTGAATGGGAGGGACACATGGTCAGAAAAAAAGGCTGTCAAACTTCTAATAGTGTGAACACGTACCTGCTGCAATGTTCCAGGAGCGGGATCCCAAAAATGATTAATAGAAAAAAGAGAGGGGTCGCTCACTGGTCTATTCGGGTGCTCTGAAGAAAAAAGTAATCTCAATTGCAAAAAGAACTTCGGCACTCCATACATGAATATATAAGAAATATTGTATCTAGACTAATGTCACTTTGAAAAATGAAGTTTTTTTGCGCATAATTTGGCCAATTTATGTGTGCCCATCGACCATGACAAGGTCACCTTCGTATGATGGGAAACTACGCTACGCTACCACTGGATATGCCACTCTTGGGCTGTAAGCCTGTATGGACAATATGTCTCTGCTTGGGCTTTTAACCTACAATGTATGGGCTGGTAGAGCTAGTTAAAACCACCTGTGACTGAATGGGAGGGACACATGGTCAGAAGAAAAGGCTGTCAAACTTCTAATAGTGTGAACACGTACCTGCTGCAATGTTCCAGGAGCGGGATCCCAAAAATGATTAATAGAAAAAAGAGAGGGGTCGCTCGCTGGTCTATTTTTTTCTGACCATGTGTCCCTCCCATTCAGTCACAGGTGGTTTTAACTAGCTCTACCAGCCCATACATTGTAGGTTAAAAGCCCAAGCAGAGACATATTGTCCATACAGGCTTACAGCCCAAGAGTGGCATATCCAGTGGTAGCGTAGCGTAGTTTCCCATCATACGAAGGTGACCTTGTCGTGGTTGATGGGCACACATAAATTGGCCAAATTATGCGCAAAAAACCTTCATTTTTCAAAGTGACATTAGTCTAGATACAATATTTCTTATATATTCATGCATGGAGTGCCGAAGTTCTTTTTGCAATTGAGATTACTTTTTTCTTCAGAGCACCCGAATAGACCAGTGAGCGACCCTTCTCTTTTTTCTAACATCCTAGAAGCCACGGCAGACAGCACTGGAGGCCGGAAGAGGAGGTGAGTATACCGATCACCTCCTCTTAGCCACCGCAATACTGCGATCGACTTCGATTGCAGCATTGCAGGGGTTAATGTGCCGGGAGCGGTGCGGGACTGCTCCCTGCACATAGTACCGGGTGTCAGCTGTGACAATCAGCTGACACCCGGCGCCCGTGCCTGTGTGCTCGCGATCGCGATGACGTACTAATACGGGTCAGGCTCTTAAAGCCCAGGGCACAGACGCGTATTAGTACGTCATGGGCTTTAAAGGGGTTAAACAACGGTTGGCGTGGGCAACGGCCGCGCCGGGCCGCTCAGAGCCTGACAGGTGCAGAGGGATCCCAGGCAGGGGTTCAGCCACACTCAATCCTGCTGAGCTTTCCTGCTATGCTCCTAGCAGGTTCCAACATAGAACAACACTAATCCTTAGTGCAGGGATTTTAAAGGACCTGTGGCAAGAGCCACTGGAAAACCCGGGTTGGAGGGAGGAGGCCGCCCCTCTGCCTCCTGTGACCTCCTCCAAGAAATGAAGGCCCTGCCAGGTTTTACTTAATCTGCCTTAGCCAGGTAATCTGACCAGGTCATTGCTCACCTTCATTCCTGCATTGCAGCCGCAGGTGTGTCTGTGACTGCAATGCACTCCAATGGATTTAATAGGTCTCTGTACACATTCTGGGGGATATATAACGTCCCTCGTATACGATCCCGGTCACTGCCTCACAATAGTTATTACATCAATCCTAATTAGTCGTCTTGTTTCCAAACTAAACCATTCACATTTTGATCATTTATTTAGTACCGCAGTCCTTGCATTCCTTTTAATATGTTGGTTGCCAGGCTTTGAACCTGCTCAAGCTCAATTGTGCCTTTTTCATACATTGTTGCTCATAATTGCTCTCTCTAATTTATAAGCAGTGTCTTGAACACCACCTACTCTCTGCACACGTGACTCGTATGTGACTGCAAAGGGGCACTCCGCTTCTCACACTCACTCGTCCACTCACCTATCGCAATAGGCTGATAATGAGCCAAGCGCATCCCACAGCCAGGTCACACATCCACACCACTTTTCTTGCTGACACCACTTGCTGTTTTGATAGGCTAAAGAGACACCTACCCTAGGTGACACACAAGCACAAATGCACACCCAACTTTCCCAAGCACCTGATAGGTACTCTTCTTGGACCCCGGCATACTCTTTCAGGTTCTGAGTATGTTTAGAGCAGTAAGGAACATACATATCACATTTTAGATTTAATATATGACAAAAAGGTGCACACAAGACAAAAACTGTAACAAAAAGTGATAAACAATGTCCTTACATATAAGATTCGTGGGTGATTCTTCTCAGAGGAGTCACCACAAAAATTTGGGCAGATCTACAATTCACATTGTCTCTCCAGGTTCTATCAATGAGATTTTCTTGAGATGTTAAAGAGGGTCTCATGCACACACGTCACACCTCACTCCTGGTCAGGTGAGAGGAGGATGGCTAATTGTATGCACGGAAACATGGAGGCAAAGACATGATTCAAATTGATCATATGATCATATTTTCCCACTGGAATCTCCTAGTAGAATAATATGACTGCCATGTTTCTGAGCATACTTACAGCACACACAAACACCAAACACACTATCCTTCGGTTGCTCTTAATGTGGACCTGGTCACCCCATTTACCTAGCACCACTTCTCCCCACCATTGAGTTAGGATGAAATCCTATCATGATTCCTGCCCTATAATAATAATTTTTATTCCTATAGTGCTAACATATTCCGCAGCACTTTACATTTTAGAGGGGACTTGTACAGACAATAAAATACATTACAGAATAACAATCACATAAATCAACAGATACCAGGAGGAGAGAGGACCCTGCTCGCAAGCTTACAATTGTGAGCGAAATACGCTCTCTTCTATGCCTTCCGAACTCCAAATTAATAAGATTTGTTTTACGAGCGCTCGGGAAATCAGTACAGCACAGCCTTATAATGGTGTACTAGAAAAAGACTTCTCCTTTATTAATACATGTGACACTTTAAATAGGGTCAGAGACAAAGGAATAGTTCCCTCTGACCTATGAACCAATAGTAACCATAAGGGAGTGAACAGTTATGTGAAACCTCACTGCCCATCAGTGTTACCTGATGACCATTACATAAGAGTGAAGACAAAATGGATACCACAGACAAACAAGATGGATTCTTTTCTCTCACACAATCTATGAGGAAATAGGGGAGACACGAAAGGTGGAGGGTAATAATAGCTTGTATGGCATGGTCAACTATCTATGTAATAAATAGTGTAATCACATAACGCTGCATGAACCGGTCACCAACTAGTAGGTGTACAAGCACAGACACAGAGGTCTTAGTCTTAGGCTGCGTGCCCACGATGCGGATTTAATGCCTTTCTGCGCTTGCATTTCTGCCGCAAAAACACATTAAAAACGCATGTTAAGTTGTCTGCCATGTTCCCCAATGATAATCCGCATGCGCTGTGCACATGCTGCGGAAATTTCTGCTGCAGATTATCATTGCGGAAAAATCCTTAGCACTACCTTTAATTTTGCGGAATCGCGGCAAAATCGCCGCCATTGACTTGCATTGAACCGCATAACATCCGCATGCATACTTGTATGCATGCGGATGTTATATGATTCAATTCGCGGATGGTACCCGGGTCTGGAGAAGAGGAGACTCTCCTCCAGACCCGGGTACCATAGTACCTGTAGTTAAAAAAGAAATAAAATTTAAAAAAAAAAACATATACTTACCTTCTGATGGCCCCCTGTCTGCTTCCGGCGGCGCTGCTGGCTCTTCAGCTGCTCGCGGTGGTGTCAAAGGACCTTCCACGATGTAATTTAGTCACGTGACAGGTCACGCGACCGCTGACGTCGGCGGTCACGTGACTTGTCACATGACTAAATGACATCATGGAAGGTCCTTTTTAAAACACCGCAAGCCGCCAAAGACACCAGACACACATTAGAAGGAGACCGGGGGCCATCGGAAGGTGAGTATAATGTTTTTCTTTACTTTTCAACATTTTTATTCTTTGTTTTTACTATTGATGCTGCATCGTAGATTGGTCACACAACATAAATCCATGTCGGTTGCATGGATTTATATAGTGTGACTGCTAGGAGGGCGGTTGCAGACAACTCTATTTTAATGGAACGCAACCGACCCCGGGGTCCGCGATGCAGCCTGAAAGACTGCTGCCGAACACTTTCTGGGTGGAAAGGCAAACGACAACTTAAATGTTAAACTCTTCCGTGTTAATTCACACAGGAACGGGTAAAGCGGTACGCTCTATCTCCGTTAACTGCACGGAGGGAGAGAGCGACCGGCAACGCACCTAACAAATATCTTAACCCTTCGTGTTAAGGCACACGGAAGGGTAAGACGGTTCACACAATCTCCAAGAACCGCAGGGAGACGTGCGACCGTGGGAACAGCAGTAGCCCTGTCTTTGATACAGGCGCTACGCTATGGGGATTGGCGCTAAAGCGGTTCACACAATCTCCAAGAACCGCAGGGAGATGTGTGACCGGACTAGGAGCAGTAGCCCTGTCTTCGGCACAGGCGCTACGCTATAGGAGAAGGCGCTAGCGTGCGGGTGATTCCCGCCGGGTATTAGAGCACTCAGCCGGCGAGCTACCAGACTGAGCCAACCTGCTCTATATAGCTCACAGGCGGCTCGGGGTGTAAGGCGAACCCCCTGGTCAGAACCAGTCTGCAAGGTGAAGCTACCTGCCTACTTAATCTGACCTGCCTAACTAAAGCTAAGGCTCTTAGAGGAGCCCAGAGAAAGCGTGCACACCACAAACAGCTAGCTCAAATGATCTGAGCGCGTCGCCATCTTTGTGGGCGGGCCTTTTAAAGACTAAGCCCTGCCCACCGACGCGCTATTGGTGACGATACCCGTGAACCAATCAGGCGGTGCCAGGTCACCGGGTCAGGTGGGTGCCAACCCACCAATCATGAACCGCCAGGTCACGGACATGCTCAGTGCGGCAAAACCTGGACTTAGATTCCACAAGCCCTGTCTCACTCTGCAACCCAGGCTTAACATTGCTAGTGTAGCACCCTGAGGATTCGGCTGCTACAGGGGTATTGCACCTCAACCCAGAGGTGTGATATTCCACTCCCGGGTAAGGATGGAGTGTGGAACTGAGCTCAGAAAGCTGCATGCACTACACACATCCCATTTCCGAGGAACAGACCAACGGTACTCCCACTTAGAAATGTGCAGGTACGACCGAGTCTGTTCCTGGCTGGAGTGGGAGGGGGGTGGTACATCCCAGTAGTGTAGGGGCAGATAGGGGAAGCAGCCTGGGTAAAGATAGGAGCTCATTGGGTGCTGGTCACCTGAGCTCACACATAGAGGGTGTATATAAGGTGGGCACCATCAGAGAACAGGGTCAGTCAGCCACAGTCAGTCAGGCTGTGAGTCTTTGCAGAGAGAAGTCAGAGGAGCAGAGAAGCCCCAGAGAGAGAGAGAGGAGAAAGCAAGAGAGACCCAGAGGGGGAAACAGAAGAGAGGACTCTGAGACCCCAAATCCAATCCACGGGTGAAGAGTCGGCATTAGGGTACCGGAACCCAAGCTGGTGGGGGCAAAAACACACCCCAGCCAGAGACCGGAGGCCGTGGGCAGCGTCTGCCACGGCCACCCACCACATCCACCCCGAAGGCATACCACGTGGAGGGTCAGGGAACCCAAGGCCAAGGGTCTCCCAACAGAAGGCCCGAGGGAGCTGGACCTGGGTGGATCACTAGTGGGGACGGCCAGAGAAAGGACAGAAGGAGAGCTCAGGGTCACGCTCCGGACTCGCTTGGGGGTTGGCTGGATCCAGGACCTGGTGGATGCAGCACGGCTCGGGAGGTCACTTGAAGCTGGAGTGACCGGAACATCAGCAGTGAGTAAATACCCTTAACTGCATAACCCGACTCTGTCTTCCTTTAACATCTATGCTGCACCACCACAACCCCCATCCTCTGCACCTGACCCCCTGAGGCTATACCCCACCCGTTGGGGGTTATATCATCAAAAGCTGCACCTACACCATCAGCCTCAGCGGACCCTGCTGCAGCGGCGGCCATAGTGACCGCAATACAACGGGTGGCGTAGTCGACATTAAGAACTTAATAACATCAGTAGGACTGCCACATACAACTGAGTTTGACACCCTGGGCACGGACCGGGTCACAGCCACTCGGAAGACTACAACTCCCATCTGATCCGGCTCCGGATATTCCCCCTAAAGAATATGGCCCAGGGGGCGCGTCAACTTTGGCGTAGTCGGCAGGATTACGTGCCCGCAACACCCGGGTACTGCGTGCCTGAAGAAAAGTGCAAGTTTACCTCAAAAAGAAGTCTCCTGCCGGTTCCGGAGGGTCCCCGCCATCGGACCCCATCACCAGTCGATTCCAGCCGGTTGTCCGCCATTAACCGCGTTTTCCCGCCATCTGCAGAGTTTCCCGCCACTGGGAAGCGATTCCCGCCATTTCCAAAGGTTTCCCGCCTTGGAAGAGCGGACGCCATTATGGGCGTGCCAGAGGGTGGCGAGAGGCCACCTCCCATCGTGGGCCAGGACCGAAAATGGCGCCAAAAGTGGAAACCGCCCCCACCAACAGAGACTGTGATGCTAGAGGTGTCTGTCAGCGTGAAAGAACAGCCCCTGGAGCTGACAGTCACCAAGTGGCCCCGGGACCGCCCTCGAGGTGGGAGGAGACGAAAGGAGAGAGCAAAGATGGGTGCCGCCTGGAGCAGTCTAGAGCGAGCGCACCCGGAGGCAAGAAGCCTGGAGAAGAGTATCGGAGGAGCTTACCCGGAGATGGCGAGAAAGCAGAGCAGCACCGGCCCGTTGGCCAGGAGCCTGCTAGAAACAGAGGAGGGAGAGCAGAGCAGCACCGGCCCGCTGGCCAGGAGCCTGCTGGAGACGACTGTAGGAGAGCAGAGCAGCACCGACCCGTTGGTCAGGAGCCTGCTGGAAACAACGACCCCACTAGGCCTAGTGGAGGTCCTAGCACAGCTCCCCCGAGACCGGGAGTGTGCACAGACCGCTCTGGAGGGCCTCGCAAGGAGGATGGCCCGGGTGCAGCGAGAGACGTTGGCGGAGTGGAGCCGTGAGATGGCCCAGCAGACTGAGACCTGTCAGCGGAGCACGCCACCCGAGATGAGGAGACAGACCGCCTCTGAGGATGGCGCGGGAGGACTGAAGGCCGGAGACGGCGCCGAGAAGGGAGCCGAACAAGTGGAGGCAGGTAAAGGGGACGTCTATACCCCAAACCGGGAAACCGCGCACCTGCCCCAGCTCCCCGTCGCAGAGCCCGAAGTCTATCCTGCCGTGCCCGTCGCTGCAACGTCACCGCCGCAGACTAGGCCTCAAACGGGAGCCGCGACCCCTGTGACGTCACACGCCTCGACCCCGAGCGTGACCAAGCAGGAAGTACCACCAGCCTGGTCGCAAGGCCTAGTACCCCCGGGCGCCGCAATACCGACAGCGCCCCCTACCTCCGCGGAGCCCCCGGCCTGGTCGCAGGGCCAAGTAGCCCAGGGCGCCGCCGTCCTTACGGTGCCCTTTACCTTCCAGATACCTCAGGCCTGGCCGCAAGGCCCGGGCAACCCGGGCGCTAACACCACCGCGCCCATAAGACCAAGAGTGCCGCATCTGGGAGAGGACCTGTACGCCCAGCATACGTGCCCGAATGGGCAGCCATTTATATGGCCACCGGAGTTCCACCATCCCCGACTCCGGAGAGAGAGACCCCTGGATGAACCCCTGATCCCGGCTCCAAAGCCCGTAAAGAGGATCTCGCCCCCGCTAGCGGAAGCACAGTTTGAGTGGGACCCCACCGGAGAAGATCTTATGGGGTTCACTCAAGAGACTCGGGCAGCTGCAGCGGAGCGTGCTGAGTGCTGCCGCCAACAGCTCGAGGACTTCGAGAGGGAGCGGAGAGAGAGGCGGGTCCGGGAACAGCAAGCTCAAGTAAAGAGCGCGGAGCAGAAGAGCCGGGCCAGGAGAGACCCCTGTGCAGCGCATAGTCCCCGCACCACCGGGACTGTGATAAAGTTTAACCTGCAGCATGGGTGGGGCTTCATCCGAGACCACCACACCTTAGGCGACGTCTTCGTAACCAGGAGAGACGTTGAGTCCCACCTACCGGAGGGACACAGAGGTCGTGACCTTTACATCGGGGACGAGGTCACCTTCACCCGGCACAAGTGTGCCAAAGGTCCCTACGCCCTCCATGTGCATCGCCTGACGGAGGAAGAGCTGCGGTGTGAGGAGGAAGAACAAGAGGACCCGGACGGGTCTGAAACTAGAGCCAAAGGTAACCAAAAAGCAAGAGCAGGAGGACGCCGTCGCTAAGGACAGCGAAGCAGAAGCTGTATATAGTTGCCCGTCGGGGCACAGTAAACTGAAACCGTGAAACTGAAACCGTAAACTGAAACTGAAACTGTTGTTGCTAATATAGTCCCCGTTGGGACCAGCATGTGTGAACTGTTTACCCGTATTTCCCTTAATTCCCACTGACCGAGGACTGAGAGTGGTCATTCCTCCCTAATACCTGGCCGAGGACTGAGAGCGGCCATATCCTTGTATAAAGTTGCGCGTCCTAAAGCGCCCCCTACCGGTTTTCCAGGAAAACCAGTTTTCCAGAAAGACTGTCGCACTTTACCCGGTCACGCGTTGCACAGTGACCGGAGGAGGAGCCAGAGGCGACGAGAATGTTTTAAATTGAAATATATATATATAATGTTTTATATGTTTTATATGTTTATGCAAAAATTTGTATGTTTTGGTGTTTTGTCTTACAGCCCGAGGACGTGCTGTGATTTACCAGGGGGGAATGTAGCACCCTGAGGATTCGGCTGCTACAGGGGTATTGCACCTCAACCCAGAGGTGTGATATTCCACTCCCGGGTAAGGATGGAGTGTGGAACTGAGCTCAGAAAGCTGCATGCACTACACACATCCCATTTCCGAGGAACAGACCAACGGTACTCCCACTTAGAAATGTGCAGGTACGACCGAGTCTGTTCCTGGCTGGAGTGGGAGGGGGGTGGTACATCCCAGTAGTGTAGGGGCAGATAGGGGAAGCAGCCTGGGTAAAGATAGGAGCTCATTGGGTGCTGGTCACCTGAGCTCACACATAGAGGGTGTATATAAGGTGGGCACCATCAGAGAACAGGGTCAGTCAGCCACAGTCAGTCAGGCTGTGAGTCTTTGCAGAGAGAAGTCAGAGGAGCAGAGAAGCCCCAGAGAGAGAGAGAGGAGAAAGCAAGAGAGACCCAGAGGGGGAAACAGAAGAGAGGACTCTGAGACCCCAAATCCAATCCACGGGTGAAGAGTCGGCATTAGGGTACCGGAACCCAAGCTGGTGGGGGCAAAAACACACCCCAGCCAGAGACCGGAGGCCGTGGGCAGCGTCTGCCACGGCCACCCACCACATCCACCCCGAAGGCATACCACGTGGAGGGTCAGGGAACCCAAGGCCAAGGGTCTCCCAACAGAGGGCCCGAGGGAGCTGGACCTGGGTGGATCACTAGTGGGGACGGCCAGAGAAAGGACAGAAGGAGAGCTCAGGGTCACGCTCCGGACTCGCTTGGGGGTTGGCTGGATCCAGGACCTGGTGGATGCAGCATGGCTCGGGAGGTCACTTGAAGCTGGAGTGACCGGAACATCAGCAGTGAGTAAATACCCTTAACTGCATAACCCGACTCTGTCTTCCTTTAACATCTATGCTGCACCACCACAACCCCCATCCTCTGCACCTGACCCCCTGAGGCTATACCCCACCCGTTGGGGGTTATACCATCAAAAGCTGCACCTACACCATCAGCCTCAGCGGACCCTGCTGCAGCGGCGGCCATAGTGACCGCAATACAACGGGTGGCGTAGTCGACATTAAGAACTTAATAACATCAGTAGGACTGCCACATACAACTGAGTTTGACACCCTGGGCACGGACCGGGTCACAGCCACTCGGAAGACTACAACTCCCATCTGATCCGGCTCCGGATATTCCCCCTAAAGAATATGGCCCAGGGGGCGCGTCACTAGGCACAACTACCTTGGAGACAAACAGGTCTCGCGGACCAGCTAGGCGTTGGGGCTGATGGTGATGCTGAGCAGCATCAGCCCTGGCTGGACTGAAATGGGAGACCACAGAAGGTCCTGGACCCATTTCAAATCCAGCACCAGACCGACACCTAAGAGTGACCAAGTTGTCAAGCACTTTTCCAAGTGATGCTAAAATCGCTTGGAAAAGCACTTGACAACCTGCAAGCAAAATGGCATGTTCAAAACGCTTCTACCAGGCAGAAAAACACATGTAAAATCTGCATGTGTTTTTTCTGCCAGGGAGATGCAGAAACGCTCCGCAGCATTTCTGCTTCGTGGGCACTTATCCTTAGAGTGGTACATTTCTGAAAATTATTTGATCCTCAGACTCATGCAGTGCTGGCCAAAAGTATTGGCACCCCTGCAATTCTGTCAGATATTACTCAAAGTTGACTCAACCTCTGTCCTGTGTCCTTGTGTGTACCACATTGAGCATGGAGAAAAGAAAGAAGACCAAAGAACTGTCTGAGGACTTGAGAAACCAAATTGTGAGGAAGCATGAGCAATCTCAAGGCTACAAGTCTATCTCCAAAGACCTGAATATTCCTGTGTCTTCCGTGCGCAGTGTCATCAAGAAGTTTAAAGCCCATGGCTCTGTGGTTAACCACCCTAGATGTGGACGGAAAAGAAAAATTGACGAGAGATTTCAACGCAAGATTGTGCGGATGGTGGATAAAGAACCTCGACTAACATCCAAACAAGTTCAAGCTGCCCTGCAGTCCGAGGGTACAACAGTGTCAACCCGTACTATCCGTCGGCGTCTGAATGAAAAGGGACTGTATGGTAGGATACCCAGGAAGACCCCACTTCTTACCCCGAGACATAAAAATGCCAGGCTGGAGTTTGCCAAAACTTACCTGAGAAAGCCTAAAACGTTTTGGAAGAATGTTCTCTGGTCAGACGAGACAAAAGTAGAGCTTTTTGGGAAAAAGCATCAACATAGAGTGTAGAGGAAAAAAAAGAGGCATTCAAAGAAAAGAACACGGTCCCTACAGTCAAACATGGCGGAGGTTCCCTGATGTTTTGGGGTTGCTTTGCTGCCTCTGGCACTGGACTGCTTGACCGTGTGCATGGCATTATGAAGTCTGAAGACTACCAACAAATTTTGCAGGATAATGTAGGGCCCAGTGTGAGAAAGCTGGGTCTCCCTCAGAGGTCATGGGTCTTCCAGCAGGACAATGACCCAAAACACACTTCCAAAAGCACCATAAAATGGTTTTAGAGAAAGCACTGGAGACTTCTAAGGTGGCCAGCAATGAGTCCAGACCTGAATCCCATAGAACACCTGTGGAGAGATCTCAAAATGGCAGTTTGGAGAAGGCACCCTTCAAATATCAGGGACTTGGAGCAGTTTGCCAAAGAAGAATGGTCTACAATTCCAGCAGAGTATTGTAAGAAACTCATTGATGGTTACCGGAAGCGGTTGTTCGCAGTTATTTTGGCTAAAGGTTGTGCAACCAAGTATTAGGCTGAGTGTGCCAATACTTTTGTCTGGCCCATTTTTGGGGTTTTGTGTGAAATGATCAATGATTTGATTTTTGCTTCATTCTCTTTTGTGTTTTTTTTCCTTGCAAGCAAATTAAATGAAGATAATAATACCAAAGAATTTGTGATTGCAATCATTTTCAGGAAGAAACTGAGTATTATCTGACAGAATTCGAGGGGTGCCAATACTTTTGGCCAGCACTGTATATTCCAGTATATACTATCTTGCACCTGATATCCATGTTCAGTGTGATCTGTGCAATTTATTAACTTGATTGTAAAAAATGCACAATTCTGCACAATATTAATTTTAGCACTTTGTAAAAAGCAGTTGATTATAAGGTTTTGATTAGATGCTGCTGATAAACTTGAGTTTAAATTAGCGAATAAAAACATCATTTGATTTTCATCCAGAAAAAGACGATTTTTTATCTGTATTGTCACCTGTATGGCATTCATTTTTATACATAAATGAATAAAATTTACAAAAACAAATAGTTTCCAATGTTAGTGATGGAAATGAATCCATTAAAAAATATCAGATGCTATATGGATGATTCATATACGATCCAATTTTTTTTTTTTTTTGCACACCCATAGACTTCATTAGGCGAGTCTCATCCAAAATAGAGACGATACCAGTGTGTGTTGTGATATTTTTTTTCACATGGACACAGTCTGTATTAACCCCTTCACGACCTTGGATGTATAGACACGTCCAGGGTCGTGCCCCTGCATTTGGGCTTGCTCACACTGGCGTATAATACAGAGAAGTGCAATGCTAGAAAACATCGCATTGCACTATGACCAATGTTATTAAATGTTATTAAAGTGCTGATCTGTGAGTTTTTTCTCAGCTCAGACTAGAATGAGAACAAAAAAAAAAATCGCTGCGATTGTCTGTAAAAATCAGATCGCAGTCGCCAATGCTGGTCAATGAGTACGAGAAAACAAATCGCTTTTCAATTTTTACGCACACATCTCAAAAGAAACTCGACATTTCATTAGTCAAGTACAGTAAATTCACAGCCTGAACCGTCAAAATAGAGAGATAGAATAGATATATAGATTGATTAGATGGATGGAATAGATATAGTGGGGAAAAAAAGTATTTACTGTAGTCAGCCACCAATTGTCCAAGTTTTCCCACTTAAAAAGATGAGAGAGGCCTGTAATTGACATCATAGGTAGACCTCAACTATGGGAGAAAATGAGAAAACAAATCCTGAAAATCACATTGTCTGATTTGGAAAGAATTTTTTTCAAATTTTGATGGAAAATAAGTATTTGGTCAATTACAAAAGTTCATCTCAATACTTTGTTATATATCGTATATATGTTATATATGACAGAGGTCAAACGTTTTCTGTAAGTCTTTACAAGGTTGGCACACACTGTTGCTGGTATGTTGGCCCATTCCTCCATGCAGATCTCCTCTTGAGCAGTGATGTTTTGGGGCTGTCGCTGGGCAACACAACTTTCAGCTCCCTCCAAATGTTTTCTATAGGGTTTAGATCTGAAGACTGGCTAGGCCACTCCAGGACCTTGAAATACTTATGAAGCCACTCCTTTGTTGCCCTGACGGTGTGCTTGGGATCATTGTCATGCTGAAAGACCCAGCCACGTTTCATCTTCAATGCCCTTGCTGATGGACGGAGTTTTGCACTCAAAATCTCACGATACATGGCCCCATTCATTCTTTCATGTACACGGATCAGTCGTCTTGGTCCCTTGGCAGAGAAACAGCCCCAAAGCATGATGTTGCCACCCCCATGCTTCACAGTAGGTATGGTGTTCTTTGGATGCAACTCAGCATTCTTTCTCCTCCAAACACGCCGAGTTGTGTTTCTACCAAACAGTTCTACTTTGGTTTCTTCTGACCATATGACATTCTCCCAATACTCTTCTGGATCATCCAAATGCTCTCTAGCAAACTTCAGATGGGCCTGGACATGTAATGGCTTAAGCAGGGGGACATGTCTGGCACTGCAGGATCTGAGTCCCTGGCAGCGTAGTTATTATTATCTGTAACAAGTACTAAGGAAAGATAAGGGAAAACTGTCCCTACAATAAAACTAAGCTGAATCCCTACGATGTAGCAGGCTGCCTGTTCCTAGTGAACAAAGACCTGCCTTTGTCCCCGGCTAGTCTGAACGAAGACCTATAGCACAAGGGGAGGGGTCCCTAAAAGGACTAAGGACTGGGACAAAAATGAGACACCTCCTAAACAGAGAAGTTGTTGCAGAACACAAAAAGACAAACAGACAAAAAAGTACTAGAGGTCCCAGAAGGACCAAACGCACTGACAGAGAAAGGCACAGAAGCATCTGGCTAGAGAAACAGTCAAACACTGAAGTCCAGCACAGCCAAAAGGGCGGAGCTGGAATATAAAGGCAGATGGTCACGTGACCGCAAAACACAAGATGGAAGAAACAAACAGGAGGGTTCTAACAGTACACTCCCTGACAGAAGTTATGTCGCTTATCGATGTTATGTAAATAAAAGCTTACAACCTGACATTAAATTCATCCCTTGGTTTTATAAATTACTCTTTTGAAAGCTGAAACCCTCCCAAATTTGGTTTAGGTTAAGAAAATAAATTGGCATCAATGCTGAAATATTGATGATTTAATGAACACAGAATGGTCAGATTTTGGCAAGACAAAAGTTTTGTCGCCTGGTCACATAATGCACCAAATCCTAGTTTACATCCTCACCAGTGCTCAGTAAATGATCGGTTAATTAGTGGGTGTGTATATAAAGAAACCCAGCACCCCAGACCTTCACTTGAACTGCAACTCCAGCTCTGACAACATGCCAAAAATCCACTCTGTGACCAAAGCCTTGATTATCAAGAGGCTGAAGACCAGATCCACTGCAGAGGTGGCTGGCACCTTTAATGTGTCTCAGCGTCAAGTACAAAGAATTAAAAAAAAGATTTGAAGAGACTGGAGATGTGTTTGACAAGCCCAGGTCCGGCAGACCCCGCAAGACAATTGCTCAGGAGGAACGTTTGTTGGTTAGAAAATCCAAAGCAAGCCCCTCTTCCACTGCAGAAGAGCTCCAACAGGCCTGGTCACCTCAAGTCCCTGTGTCAACTAGAACAGTTTGTAGGATTCTGTCTCGAAATGGCCTCCATGGTCGAATCAGTGCCCAGAAGCCAGCACTAAACAAAAGGCAAATAAAAAAACGTGTGGCATTTGCAAAGCCCCACAGCTTGCTAAACAGATGGATGCTGGAAAAGTGGCAGAAGGTGGATTTCTCTGATGACTTTTCAGTAGAATTACACCACAGCCGCCGCAAATACTGCAGGAGACCTACTGGAGCCCGAATGGATCCAAAATACACCCAGAAAACAGTTAAATTTGGTGGTGGAAAGATCATGGTCTGGGGTTACATTCAGTATAGGGTGTGTGAAACATTTGCAAGGTGGAAGGCGATATCAATAGCCTAAAATATCAAGAAGAGCTACCTCTTACATTCCAAATCATAAAAGGGGTCAAATTCTGCAGCAGGATGGTGCTCCATCTCATACATCCATCTCTACAACAAAGTTCCTCCAGGCAAGAAAGATCAAGGTATTCAAGGACTGGCCAGCCCAGTCACCAGGCATGAACATCATTGAGCATGTTTGGGGTAGGATGAAAGAGGAAGCTTGGAAAACAAAACCAAAGAATCTAGATGAACTCTGGGAGGCATGGAAGACTGCATTCTCTGCTATTTCTGATGACTCCATTAATAAATTGTATGAATCATTGTTGAACCGCATGGATACAGTCCTTCAAGCTCATGGAAGTCACACAAAATATTAAATATGACTCTAATAGCATCACAACTTCATTCACCAATGTTATGTAACATATATTTGTATTTTAAGATAATTATTTGTTTGAATATCACATTACTTTCTGTGGGCGACAAAACTTTTGTCTTGCCAAAATCTGACCATTCTGTTTTCATTAAATGATCAATATTTCAGCATTTATGCCGATTTATTTTCTTAACCGAAACCAAATTTGGGAGGGTTTCAGCTTTCAAAAGAGTAATTTCTAAAACCAATGGATGAATTTAACATCAGGTTATAAGCTTTTATTTACATAACATGGATAAGCGACATAACTTTTGTCAGGGAGTGTAGTGTGTTACTGATGGTAGCCTGTGTAACGTTGGTCCCAGCTCTCTGCAGGTCATTCATTAGGTCCCCCCGTATGGTTCTGGGATTTTTGCTCACCGTTCTTGAGATTATTTTGACCCCACGGGGTGAGATCTTGTGTGGAGCCCCAGATCAAGGGAGATTATCAGCGGTCTTGTATGTCTTCCATTTTCTAATTATTGCTCCCACAGTTGATCTCTTCACACCAAACTGCTTGCCTATTGCAGATTCAGTCTTCCCAGCATGGTGCAGGGCTAGAATTTTGTTTCTGGTGTCCTTCAAAAGCTCTTTGGTCTTCACCATAGTGGAGTTTGGAGTGTGACTGTTTGAGGTTGCGGCCAGGTGTCTTTTATACTGATAACAAGTTCAAACACGTGTCAGTGCTACAGGCAATGAGTGGAGGACAGTGGAGCCTCTTAAGCCCCCGTCTCACATAGCGAGAACGCTAGCAAGATCGCTGCTGAGTCACGGTTTTGGTGACGCAACAGCGACCTCACCAGCGATGTCGCTATGTGTGACACTTTGCAGCGATCAGGCCCCTGCTGTGTGGTCGCTGATCGCTGCAGAATGTCCTGGACCATTTTTGGTCTTTGCCCTCCCGCTGGTCAGCATACATCGCTGTGTGTGACCAGCGGGACCAGCGATCAGGATGGTAACCATATAAACAGCGGGTTACTAGGGGCACACGCGCACTTAGTAACCCGCTGTTTATCATGGTTACCACTCTGCTACGGTGAGCGGTAACCTCCCGCTCACCTTAGCAGAGTGGTAACCATGATAAACAGCGGGTTACTAAGTGCACGTGTGCCCCTAGTAACCCGCTGTTTATCATGGTTACCAGCCTGCTCCTGCTTCAGCAGGCTGGTAACCAGGAGCAGGACATCGTTGAAAGATTCTTTCCACGATGTCGCTGCTTCCCTGATCGCTGGTGAGCCTGCCTGTTTGACAGCCCACCAGCGATCACATAGCGACGCAGCAACGATCCCTGACAGGTCGTATCGTTGTCGGGATCGCTGTAGTGTCGCTAAGTGTGACTGGGCCTTTAAAGAAGAAGTTACAGGTCTGTGAGAGCCAGAAATCTTGCTTGTTTGTAATTGACCAAATACTTATTTTCCACCAAAATTTAAAAAAAAAATTCTTTCCAAATCAGACAATGTGTTTTTCAGAATTTGTTTTCTCATTTTGTCTCTCAGAATTGGAGTCTACCTATAACATCAATTACAGGCCTCTCTCATCTTTTTAACCCCTTTACAGCCTGGGACGTATTAGTACGCACCAGGCTGTCAACCCCTGTTCAGCGCGGGCTATGGCGCTGAGCCCACACTGAACCGGGCACATGTCAGCTGACATGTGTCCGCAACAGCTGCGGGTGGAATCGCGATCCACCCGCGGTTATTAACATGTTAAATGCCGCTGTCAATCTCTGACAGCGGCATTTAACATCGCCGCGCCAAAAGCGCGTCACTTACCCCACCCATCGGTGACCCCGCCACGTGATCGCGGGTCACTGATGCGTGGGCATGACAACCCTGGGTCTGCAGCAGACCCCAGTGGTTGTCATGTGCTGATCGATATGTGTGCCACCTAGTGGTCGGCGCTCATAGCACAGGACCATTTCTGCTACATACAGTAGAGGTGATCTTCTCATCACCTCTATGTAGCAGAGGCGATCAGACAAGTGCTGCTTCTAGTCTCCTATGGAGACTATAGAAGCAAGCAAAAAGTGAAAAAAAGCTGTTTTTAAAAATATTAAAAATATATAAAAGTTTAAATCACCCCCTTTCGCCCCATTCAAAATAAAATGATTAAAAAAAAGCCCACATACACATATTTGGTATCGCCGTGTTCAGAATCGCCCGATCTATCAAAATAAAAAATAATTAATCCGATCGGTAAACAGCGTAACGAGAAAAAAATTCTAAACGCCAGAATTATCTTTTTTGGTCGCCGCAACATTGCCATAAAATGCAATAACGGGCGATCAAAACATCAGATCTACCCCAAAATGGTATCAACAAAAACTTCAGCTCAGCGCGAAAAAAATAAGCCCTCACCCGGCCCTAGATCCCAAAAAATGGAGACATTACGGGTCTTGGAAAATGGCGCCATTTTTTTTTTTTTTTAGCAAACTTTGGAAAAAAATTTCACCACTTAAATAAAAAAGAACCTGTACATGTTTGGTATCTACAAACTCATAATGACCTGGAGAATAAGAGTGGCAGGTCAGTTTTAGCACTCAGTGAACGTGGTAAAAAAAAAAAAAGGAAAAAAACATCTGTGGTAGTGCACTTTTTTTGCAATTTCACCGCACTTGGAATTTTTTTCCCATTTTCCTGTACACTAAATGGTAAAGCCAGTAAAATAAGCCCTCACACGGCCATATTGACCAAAAAATAAAAACGCTATGGCTCTGGGAACAAGGGGAGCAAAAAACGAAAATGCTAAAACGGAAAATCCCAGGGTTGCGAAGATGTTAAGTTGGAGAACTTGCACAATTGGTGGCTGACTAAATACTTTTTTTCCCCACTGTAGATGTAATGTTGCAATTTAATGTCACATGGTCCCTACATATAATAAACTAACACCCTTTAGTGCCTTTCCTGTGGCACTGAAGGGTGTTTAGCCTTATTTCACCTATTAAATAAATAATTTTAAAAAATGACACGAGGTCCCCCCATTTTTGATAACCAGCAATGGCGAAACAGACAGCTGTGGGCTGATATTAATAGGCTGGGAAGGTCCATGGTTATGTGGCCCTTCACAGCCTAAAAATACCAGCCGGCAGCCTCCCCTGAATTGGCGCATCCATTAGATGCACCAGTTTTGGCACTTTGCCTCTGCTCTTTCTGACTTCCCTGGTGCGTTGGCAATCGGGGTAATGGGTTTATGGGGTTGATGTCAGAAGCTGTCGCTGACATCAATCCCTGGGATTAGTAATGGAGAGGTGTCTGTCAGACACCCCCATTACTAACCCCAAAGTCAAGAGAAATAAACACACACACAGAAAAATCCTTTATTTGTAAAAATCACTCCCCACTTTCCCTCTTTTATCCATTTATTAAAAAAATAATAATAATCCACACCAGTCCGCCATAATCCAAAAAATGGAGGTTTTATGACGAACCCCGTCTTCGTCCATTGTATGGAACCCCGTTCAGAGAATGAAGCTCCACAAACTGGAGCATCAGCCAATGCCGGCTCTGCTGCTGAGCACCGCGAGAACCCGGCTGCTGTGATGAGTAGTGAAGTCAGTAAGGTTACACAATACAGTTCACAACCGCCGGGTCACACAGAGGGCAGTGCGAGAGCCAGTATGATGAGTGGTGACGTTATTCATTAAATCAGCCATCATCTTCAGGGAAAGAAGCAGACTTGGCGTGTAAGCCCGCATCAAAGGCAGGGACACGACTTATGACGTACATCTATGTCATATATCGCGCATTTTACATTTTCAGACAATTGAATGGGATTTCTAGAAATCTCATGCACACTATGCATTTTGTCTTTTACTCAGCATAAACTGATTTGCGGTGCGGGTTTAAATCCGCAACATGTCAAATTCTTTTGCGGGTACAATGCTTTTTTTTTTTTGTGGATTTTCCCCACAGAATTACATTAGATGTGTAAAATCCACAAGTAACAATGAATATGAGTTTTTAGTGCATTTCTGCTGCAGAAAAACACAAAAAAAAAAACTTGTAATCCGCACATGACTGTGTCAATAAAGTTTTGTCAAAGCCAGATACAAAGAAGTATCAAAAGCAATGCAGCTTTATTTCAAATATCACATACCAAAATAAAAAAAACAAACAAGTAACCTAATTTACCTAATAGGTGCAGAAATGTTGCAGAAAATCTGCACCATCAAAAACTTGCCAAATACTCATCGTGGGAACGTAGCCTAAGGCTTTGGGGACCACTTTTCTAGTAATGGAAAACTTCTTTTAACCGCTTGGTGTTTTTAGAAACCTGAAGAGGTTAAAAGACATTCAAAAGGCTGAACATATGCACAGCACGTAAGTCTATCATAAAAATCCATATGTTCATTCTTTTGAGCATTTTAGTTAGCGCTAGGGGTGAGCGGACCCTGGACATTTGGGTTGTTGTACCCGACTCGAACTTTATTCCAAAGTTCGGTTTGGGTACCAGAATTGTACCTGAACTTGAACCAGAACCAGAAGAATTGAAAACAATTGGGACCCAAACTTTTTATCTGGAAAATAGTCTCTCTCTCCTTCTCTTTCTCTGGAACTCCAAACATTGCAACAGACTTTTGGGAGAAGTCTGTGTTCGGCAAATATCATCGGCACTAACTGTACGGTACGAACCCCGACCTTTTAAGTTCGGGTTGGCTCATCTCTAGTGAGTGCTTTTTCAGGTGAGTTTCAAAGTAGATTCTCCTGAAGAAGACATCATTTGCACATTTTTCTGGCAGTTTCCAACTGAAATTAACGGTGTGAGCACATATCCTAACCCTAGAAGGCTACATTCCCTTGATTCCAATGAGCATTTCGTGAGTTTTTGATTTTGTAGACTTTTTGCACTTATTAGCTAAATTACATTATTTGCATTTTTTAATTGCATTTTTAAGTCCGCATTTTATATGCATTTCTACAGGGTTTTTGACAATGTGATTTTTATCTCTTTTTGGTATGTCATGTTTTAAAGAAAGCTGCTTTGTCTTTGATACTTCCTGGCATTTGCCTTTGACAAAACTTTATTGCTACAGTCAGGTGTTTATTACATGTGTTTTTTGTGTGACTCCACAGCTTATGCATTTTTTACTTGCAGATTTTCCGCATCTAATGCAATTTTATTGGGAAAATCTGCTCATAAAAATTAACTGTAAGAGAAATTGACATGTTGTAGATCGCAAACTCGCTCCACAATTCAGTTTACACAGCAAAGCACAGTGGGCCTGATATTTCTATAAATTTCATCCACTTAGCTGGAACTGTACGATGCTGCATTTTTTACACAGCGAAAATAAGCAGCGTCAAAAATTCAGCAAAAACTCATTGTGGGAACTTAACCATAACCAGGTTTTTACCCATGTGCATATAGTGTCCCTTAGTTTTTGCTTCTGAGGCTCCAAGGCCCGAGGTGGAAGGGGGCCTTTGCAGGGTGACTAATAATGAGGGCAATCTGGCCTGCTTCTCGGAGCCCGAGGCTCCGGGGGGCCCGTGGCCAGATTGCCTTCATCATGTGCGGTGGGCAGGGAGTGATCCCTACAGCTCCACTGCCTACAGCAGTAAATGGCAGTGGAGCTGCAATAATCCGTACTCTGCTTCCTGCCTGACGCTTTCTCCGTGACACTGGTGCGTGCGGCAGCTTGATGACATTTGTGACTGTGTCAGAGAGAAAGTTGCCAGCGACGACGATGCTGCGGGGGAACAGAAGGAGAGGTGAGTGTTTTTTTTTTCTTTCTAATACACTCCCACAGTGATTAAAATGGGGAGAGGACACAGTAATTGGAGTTGGGAGAGGAAAATAATGGGAGTAGGGGAAAGAACAGTGATTGGAGTAGGGGAGAGGACAATGATGGATGTTGGGAAGAAGACAATGTTGGGATGTGAGGGATTGGAATGGGAGTAAGGCGGACTTATAATGGATTTATGAACGGGGGAGGGGAGAAGGACGTAAGATATGGATGTAAAATGAATTAAGTAGTGGAGAGGATGCTAAGTCTATGATAGTGTTCTCCCCCATCCACAATTCATTATGACACTATTAGGAACTTAAAATGTATTGGGGAGTGGGAGAGGAGGGGGTAAGGTGCATAGGACACTTTATATCTTGTTATGTATAGCATCATCCCTTACATAGCATATTCTTGTTAATTTTGTTATTCCCAGTTCCCTCTTTTATTACATAGTCCTTTCTTGAAAAATATAAAATGACTGCTGATGGACCGCCAGTGATGAGAAGACCAGTCAAATCAGTTGTCCCCATCAGAAAAGAAGCTTTCCCATGCTCCCATCAGCAGATCAGCAGTTATTGCATTATGTATCCAACAAGAGAGGATGATATGTAATAAAAATCAGGGCTCTATATAATCCGATATGTAAGGGACGGTGCTGCACAAGAGAGGGCACTGTGTAATAAGGGACGCTAATATACATAATAAAGGAGACTATGTAAGATATATATATCTGTAGTTTGTCGCCATAAAAGCAGGGGGGCCCAGACACATTTCTTGCACAGGGACCCCAAGCTGTCAATGTCGACCCCTGGATCTATACATTTAAAAAGTTTTCCTCTTTGAAGACCTTAAATACTTGAAAGTACATGATATGAATGGGATTTGCTTAGAATGTGTGACAGAAAGCAAATTTCCTTTTCAAAGAACTGTTAAGCCCCCAACAGTGCACTAGTCTGACAGCTCAGGCGGAAACGTGTTCCATGTGCCTTCCATCTGTATGAAATGAGCAACAAAACAGCTCAGATACATATTAAAACTTTTCAAGCAGTGTGCAGCCTGCTGGCAGGAAAATACTTTATGTATCTCTCTACAGTACAGATAGACTGTACTGCTATAACCTCCATAAGGAGTGAAGATGACTGTCCCTGTGGATTAAACCCCCCCATTTCCCACAATAAAATAACCACAAAGTAGTAGTAGAGTATGGCAATCCTACGTTTTGTAGGTGCTCGGATAGGGTCCCACTTCATTATACACTGCTCAAAAAAATAAAGGGAACACTTAAACAACAGAATATAACTCCAAGTAAGTCAAACTTCTGTGAAATCAAACTGTCCACTTAGGAAGAAACACTGATTGACAATCAATTTCACATGCTGTTGTGCAAATGGAATAGACAATAGATGGCAATTATCAAGACACCCTCAATAAAGGAGTGGTTCTGCAGGTGGGGACCACAGACCACATCTCAGTACCAATGCTTTCTGGCTGATGATTTGGTTACTTTTGAATGTTGGTTGTGCTTTCACACTCGTGGTAGCATGAGATGGACTCTACAACCCACAGAAGTTGCTCAGGTAGTGCAGCTCATCCAGGATGGCACATCAATGCGAGCTGTGGCAAGAAGGTTTGCTGTGTCTGTCAGCGTGTAGTGTCCAGAGGCTGGAGGCGCGACCAGGAGACAGGCCAGTACACTAGGAGACGTGGAGGGGGCCATAGGAGGGCAACAACCCAGCAGCAGGACCGCTACCTCCGCCTTTGTGCAAGGAGGAACAGGAGGAGCACTGCCAGAGCCCTGAAAATGACCTCCAGCAGGCCATAAATGTGCATGTCTAGCACCCCGAGGGCTCAGCTGCTACAGGGGTATTGCACCTCAAACCAGAGGTGTGATATTCCACTCCCGGGTAAGGATGGAGTGTGGACCAGGACTCAGTAAGCTGCATGCACCACACACACCCCATTTCCGAGGGACAGCTCAATGGTGCTCCCACTAGACAGAATTGCAGGCACGACAGCATCTGTCCCTGGCTGGAGTGGGGAGGGGAAGGAAAACCCAGTGGTGTAGGAGCAGATAGGGGTGGGTCTCTGGGCATAGGTAGGAGCCCATTGGTTGCAAGTCACCTGGGCTCATACACAGAGAGGGAGGTATATAAGGTGGGCACCATCTTAGGAGTTCAGTCAGAGGAGAGGAGTGAGAGAAGGAGTTCAGCCAGAGAGGGCTGAGAGGGAGCTGTGGCTCAGTCTGGGCCCAGCTCCACAAGGCAGGCCTGGAGTGGAGGCCAGAAACAGCAGAGAGAACAGGAACGGAAGAGAAAGGAAACAAGGAACAGAACATTAAGAGAGGCCCAGAGACACGAGAGAAGAAGGAACCCCATAGGCCCAGGAGATTGCGGGTGATGGGTTGGCAGAACAGGGTACCGGATCCCAAATTGGTGGAGGCGACTAATCCTCAGCCAAAGACCGGCGGTCGTGACTATATCTCGGTGCGACCCCTCACTACACCTACTAGAAAGGCATACCACATAGGGTCAGGGCAGTGAGCACGAAGCCCTCCCAAGAGAAGGCCTGAGGCAGCTGGACAAAAGTAGTGTCACTGGTGGGGCACGGCCGGAGAAGGGAAGAGAAGGGAGCCCTGTGCCACGCTCTGGAATTGCCTGGGAGTTGGTCGAGCCCCTTGCCTGGTGGACGCAGCACGGCTTGGGCAGTCACCGCCGGTACCGAGGTGACTAGGACCAGTAAAGAACTGTGAGTAAAGCATTGGAAACTGCAACCATACGTCTCTGTGCTTCTTCGACGCATCAGCACTACCAGTGCTGGGACGTTCGAGCACCATCACTCCCATCATCCGCACTAACGGCCCTGAGGCTATACTTCTCCCGTGGGGAGTCATCCCATACTTGGCTGCGCATACAACATCAGCCTCAGTGGTCTGCATCGCAGCGGCGGTCCCCACTGACCGCAATCCACGGGTGGCGTAGTCGGACAATTATAATACTACTAAGTCTGCCACTGGTTTGACCACCCTGGGCACGGACTGGGTCATCGCCACGGAGACTACAACCCCCAGCGATCCGGCTCCGGGTATTCCCCGCACACACGTGCACGCACAACACAGGCCCAGGGGGCGAGTCACATGTGTCTGCACAAACGGTTAGAAACCGACTCCAAGAGGGTGGTATGAGGGCCCGACGTCCACAGATGGGGGTTGTGCTCACAGCCCAACACTGTGCAGGACGCTTGGCATTTGCCACAGAACACCAGGATTGGCAAAGTCGCCACTGGTGCCCTGTGCTCTTCACAGATGAAAGCAGGTTCACACTGAGCACATATGACAGATGTGAGAGAGTCTGGAGACGCCGTGGAGAGCGATCTGCTGCCTGCAACATCCTTCAGCATGACCGATTTGGCAGTGGGTCAGTAATGGTGTGGGGTGGCATTTCTTTGGAGGGCCGCACAGCCCTCCATGTGCTCGCCAGAGTGGCCTGACTGCCATTATGTACCGAGATGAGATCCTCAGACCCCTTGTGAGACCATATGCTGGTGCGGTTGGCAATGAGTTCCTCCTAATGCAGGACAATGCCAGACCTCATGTGGCTGGAGTGTGTCAGCAGTTCCTGCAAGATGAAGGCATTGAAGCTATGGACTTGCTCGCCCGTTCCCCAGACCTGAATCCGATTGAGCACATCTGGGACATCATGTCTCGCTCCATCCACTAACGTCACGTTGCACCACAGACTGTCCTGGAGTAGGCGGATGCTTTAGTCCAGGTCTGGGAAGAGATCCCACAGCAGACCATCCACAACCTCATCAGGAGCATGCCCAGGCGTTGTAGGGAGGTCATACAGGCACGTGGAGGCCACACACAATACTGAGCCTTATTTTGACTTGTTTTAAGGACATTACATCAAAGTTGGATCAGCCTGTAGTGTGTTTTTCCACTTTAATTTTGGGGCAGACTCCAAATCCAGGCCTCCATTGGTTAATAAATTTGATTTCCATTGATGATTTTTGTGTGATTTTGTTGTCCGCACATTCAACTTTGTACAGAACAAAGTATTCAATGAGAATATTTCATTCATTCAGATCTAGGATGTGTTATTTGAGTGTTCCCTTTATTTTTTGAGCAGTGTATATCATGTGGCAAAGAATCCGGCACTACAGGTGAATAATGTAGAAAAATTGTCTGGTCCAATAGAGTACGTAGGTAACGTTTTGGTCAGCCTGACATTTATCAAAACACACACTGTGAAAGCCATAATATACAGTAATATAATAAATATGTAAAATAAAGTATTAAAAAAAAACAAGAGACATACCTGGCAACTAAGAATCTATAGTAAAAGCAGACCATATCATGTAAAGAAAAGTCTGTTCTTGAACAGTGACTCTTATGTATTAAAAGTCAGTAGGAATGTAAACAGGTTTATCAAGGGGTTAATGCACCAAACAAAATCCAGTAGAATAAGGCTGTGTGCCCACGATGAGCTTTTGACGCTGCATATTTTCGCTGCGGTAGAAATATAACTTCTTAGGTTATGTGCGCACGATCAGGAATTGCTTGCGGAAATTACCAGTAATGTGGAAGCCCCTATATTTCCATTGACAGATGACGGACCTGAGTGGGGACTTGTTTTTTTGTGGATTGATTTGAAGCTTTTGTTAGGAACATTTTGGATCACATTTATCCTGCACTCTGGATACACGTGATTCAGATAAAATCCCTGATGGGTCCATTCACTATAATGAGGCAGCAGAGTTACTCTGGACTCTCTCAGGCCTCTGTTCAGCGTTGTCCTTTTCAGAAGTGCACAAAACTGTGGCTGACAGCACTTTTATGCACGCCTAATAGGCAGACACTGCCGGATCACAGTCCAGACAGCGTCCACAGTGCCTCCATCTGCCTCATTATAGGGAATCTTCCGCCGGGGGTTCCATCTGAATCACGTATTTCAGAGATTTACACAGAAACCCCAGTGTAAGCGCTCAGCGTGGAGCGCAGGATAAATGTGAGGCAGAATGAATAAATCATCAGCAGGACAAGAATTGGTTTTATTTATTTTTTATGCCATTCCTCATGTGGTATAAGTGATTAGACAACTTTATTCTTCGGGTCAGTGCAATTACAGCGATACCAGATTTATATTGGGTTTTTATGGTTGGCTGATGTCACACACTAAAAGACGCTTTTTTTTGCAAAAACTAGTTTTTGCATCGCCATTAGTGATGAGCGAACGTGCTCACATAAGGGCTAACCAAGAACCCTCGAGTCCTAACTGAGTATCTTCGGTGTGCTCGTATATTATGCTCGAGTCCCTGAGCCTGCATGATTTGCGGCTTTTAGACAGCCTCAACACATGCGGGGATTGCCTATTTGTTAGGGACTCCTCACATGTGTTAAGGCTGTCTAATAGCCGCAAATCATGCAGGCTCAGGGACTCGAGCATAATATACGAGCACACCAAAGATAGGACTTGAGAGTGCTCGGTTAACCCCTTATCCGAGCACGTTCGCTCATTACTAATCCCCATATTTTGAGAGCTATAATTTTTCCATATTTCGGCTAACAGAGTCATGTAAGGGCTTGTTTTTGCGGGATGAGTTGACGTTTTTATTGGTAGAATTTTCGGGCACATGACATTTTTTGATCGCTTTCTATTTCGATTTTTGGGAGGCAAAATGAACAGAAACCAGCAATTCAGGAATTTTTGGATCTTTTTATGCCATTCACCATGTGGTAAAATTGATACGACAGCTTTATTCTTCTAGTCAGTATGACTACAGGGGTACCACATTTATATCATTTTTTTATGTTTTGGTGCTTTTACACAATAAAAACTATTTTATAGAAAAAAAAATATTTTTGCATCGCTTTATTCTAAGGGCTATGACTTTTTTATTTTTCTGCTGATGGAGTTGTATGATGGTTTGTTTTTTGGGGGACAAGATGACATTTTCAGCAGTACCATTTTTATCTGGTTTTATTCCACTTTTTGTTGTTTTTTGTTTCTTTTTTTTTTACGGCGTTCACTAAAGAGGTTATCTAGCAAGACAGTTCTTATAGGTCGGGTCGTTATGCAGCGATACCAAATACGTGTACTTTTTTTGTTTATTATATTTTTTCATAAAAAATATGTATTTATGGGTACAATATATATATTTTTTTTTTTATTATTATTTTGTGATTTTTAAAAAAATATTTTTACACCAAAAAATTAACTTTTTTTTCATTTTTTTACTGTGTCCCAGTATGGGACTTTCACTTTTTGCAGGCTGATCGCTTATAAAGCATAGCAATGCAATAGCTATGCTATGCCTTATAAACGGTCAGCTCTGGACTGACAGACAAAATTGCTACAGCATGGTGAAGCAAGTTTGCTAGCTCTGGTGACCTGGATGTTGTCATGACAACATTGGATCACCATGGCAACGATCGGGCCCCCACGATGATGTCACCATGGCAATGATCAGGTCCGAGCTTCCTCCCTCTGCATGCATGCTAAATGCTGCGATCAATATCACGTGCGCGCAAAATCGCCTGGACGTATCCATACGGCCAAGGTCAGTAATTACCTACCAACATGGATGTATGGATATGTCCAAGGTTTTGAAGGGGTTAAACCATAATGTTTTGGTATCCATGAGAATGTAAGTATTAGTACAGTTTTATTAAATTAGTGACATTTGTAAAATATATAATGCCTGACCTGATATGCGGGAAAGTAAACAGTGCCATACCAACTCAATGCCCTTCCAATGTGTAAAAGTAAAGAATGCCCTGCCAACTCAATGCCCTACCAATGTGAGAAAGTAAAAAATGCCCTGCCAACTCAATGCCCTACCAATGTGAGAAAGTAAACAATAAACAAATGAAAATTGTTCCTAGAGCATAATAAATAATGATGTCCCCACACTGGAACAGAAAGTTTAACCAAAAAGAAAAATATGCACCAGGACAAAAGGTAATGATACAGATTACCAAGAAAATATAATAAACTTTATTAAGTACAAACCCTAAAAACAATGAAATACAAATAAATCCGGCAGTGCAGACAAAAACAAGAAATTGGTGAGTGAACAACTGAGGGAGCCCCAAATATAAACAGTATGGATCACATACCGTAGTTAAATATTACTTGTAGCATAGTTAAACAATATATATGAATAAACATTTAATAGTGTCCATACAGAAATTGATTGATTGAGATATATATATATATATATATCAATCAATAAGTAATCCACAGTTAATATCACTAGTAATAGATAAAGGTAATTGTTACGCTCGCACCTGGACTGACTGGCGTGAGCTTGATTAGTGATCCCACTGGACCATGAACCGAGGAGTGCCTGGAGGGGCATAACTAAGTATCAACCCGGTCCGACCAAGTTCGCAAGGCGGCACAGTTGACTCCGTGAACCAGGGAGGAACCGAGCAGAGGGACCAGGTGCTACTCCAGGTCAGACCCCGGTCACAGCTGTTGACCCACACCGGGGAATGCAGGAACAGGCAGATTAGCTGGTATGCAGACAGGTGGGTACTGGCAGGCATGGCTGGTATGACGGCAGGTGGGTACTTAGCAGGCACGGCTGGTATGAAGGCAGGTGGGTACTGGCAGGCACGGCTGGTATGCAGACAGGTGGGTGCTGACATGCACGGCTGGAATGCAGACAGGCAGATACTGGCAGGTATGAATGCAGGCTGGATAGGGACCAGTACAGACTGGGATACAGGAACAGAGCCGCAGGTGCGGTGGACTAGCAGAGCAAAACCGCAGGAGCGGTGAACAAGCAGAGCGGAGCAAAACCGCAGGTGCGGTGAACAAGCAGAGCGTAGCAAAACCGCAGGTGCGGTGAACAAGCAGAGCGGAGCAAAAACGCAGGTGCGGTGAACAAGCAGAGCGGAACAAAACCGCAGGTGCGGTGAACAAGCAGAGCGGAGCAAAAACGCAGGTGCGGTGGACAAGCAGAGCAAAGCAAAACCGCAGGTGCGGTGAACAAGTGGAGCAAAACCGCAGGTGTGGTAAACAAGCGGAGCAGAGCGGAACCGCCGGAGCGGTGAGCAAGCAGAGCAGAACAGAACCGCAGGTGCGGTAAACAAGCGGGAAGAGCGGAACCGCCGGAGCGGTGAACAAGCAGAGCAGAACAGAGCAGAAGGTGAAGGCAGACTGGACAGGGCTCTGCTCACATGGAACAGACTGGAAAATACAGGAAGATGGTTAGAACACAGGAGGTAGATACGGAGGCAGGGAAAGTAGCGAGTGGACACAAAACTCACAAACAGAAGTACAGAGACAACGAGTTGGAGTTAGGTGCAGGTTCAGACACTGCAGGAAAAGGGTAGGCATGGACATAGAGAGAAACAAGTAATGGGCTAGGACACTGTACAGACAGGATCAGAATCGGGAACAAGATACAGGAACGAGCCTGGGAACTCAGCCCCCAGGGTGGCGGAAACAGACTAGAAGTCAGAGATACAGGTAGCATCCCTGGGTACTCAGCCCCCATGGTTGCGGAAACAGACTAGAAGTCAGAGATACAGGAAGCGTCCCTGGGTACTCAGCCCCCAGGGTGGCAGAACAGACTAAATACAGGACAGGACCTGGCAACTCAGTTGCAAAAGACAAACTGAGTGAAAGTGTTGCTCAGGCACCTCCTACTGGGTGGAGGGGGTTCAAGTATCCAGTGACTCACAGCAATAGGCTGGGGACGCATTAGGACTGTGCACACAGTAGCTATAAGAAACAATCAGAAAGCTGCGCCGACGTCCTAAGCAATCAGACAAGAGACATGGACACAGCAGGTACTGGAGCAAAGAGTGCAGCATGGACTGACAGGTAAGATTGCGGTCTTGCATGGTGGGAGGTGGTGCACCATGCAAGCACGCCGCCAGGGATGTTACAGTAATCAAAATCAGCAGAGCTCACCCATCAAATACTCATAAAGTAAAATTAAGTAAACAATGACTTACCAACTAAAAGTACACAATGTCCTACCAACTCAATGCCCTACCAATGTGTAAAAGTAAACAATGCCCTACCAACTCAATATGCTACAATAATCGGTTAATCAGCCATCTTTAGTACAAGGATGATTAAACACATGTAGAAAGGGAGGTCAGAGGATAAAATCCCAGCCTTTTAGAGCATTTGTGTGCAGGGAGGACATGGAGGTGGAAGCTCTGAGCTGTTTTGTCATGGGAAGGAAAGAAAAACCTTGTGTTGTTTGTTCCTGAAGCGGGTGGTTACCT
This sequence comes from Phyllobates terribilis, assembly GCF_046119375.1. Lineage (NCBI taxonomy): Eukaryota > Metazoa > Chordata > Amphibia > Anura > Dendrobatidae > Phyllobates > Phyllobates terribilis. The sequence continues at coordinate 865,240,015 of NW_027362761.1, read as the reverse complement.
GTAGCAACAAGGACTGTGCTATACGTTATGTTTTCTCCTGTTAGGCCAGGAAGGCCGTGCTTGTTTTTGCTTACATAGCTGTGGTTTATGCAGCACTCTTAATAAACCCAGCAGAACATTTAAAGAGAGTGTTCCTGTGTACCTCTCTGTGCAACCAAGTGAGCCGATCTACCACATAGCCTATAAAGAACCAGGCAATGTGAACTGAGGTCTAAGATGGTAGACATGCAAGAAATAGGAGCATGTTCACACTAGCAAAAAAGAAACAAAACCTACAAAAGACAAAAGACAAAAATATATCTCATACCCTACCATCATTATATATAAATGTAAAGCAAAGTTGCATAATAAATATAGGGTACTTCGTGAACTATTTTTGATCAAAAAAAGTATACAAGCCGTCCCACCAGCGGCAAGGTGACCCTAAATTGGGACGGTACCTATACTGCCTATATTAAAAACCTTACTGTATATCAAAGTTGAAGTAATGCATATAAAAGGGTAGACAAATAGGACCGGGTCCCAACTCCAGACCACCCAGGCCCGTGGTAAGCTACATATATACCAGTCAGCTCAACAAAGGGGATGCCACACCCTTAAATTGCACAGAATGCAAACAAGACAAAAAACCAGGCAATGTGAACTGAGGTCTAAGATGGTAGACATGCAAGAAATAGGAGCATGTTCACACTAGCAAAAAAGAAACAAAACCTACAAAAGACAAAAGACAAAAATATATCTCATACCCTACCATCATTATATATAAATGTAAAGCAAAGTTGCATAATAAATATAGGGTACTTAGTGAACTATTTTTGATCAAAAAAAGTATACAAGCCGTCCCACCAGCGGCAAGGTGACCCTAAATTGGGACGGTACCTATACTGCCTATATTAAAAACCTTACTGTATATCAAAGTTGAAGTAATGCATATAAAAGGGTAGACAAATAGGACCGGGTCCCAACTCCAGACCACCCAGGCCCGTGGTAAGCTACATATATACCAGTCAGCTCAACAAAGGGGATGCCACACCCTTAAATTGCACAGAATGCAAACAAGACAAAAAAACAGGCAATGTGAACTGAGGTCTAAGATGGTAGACATGCAAGAAATAGGAGCATGTTCACACTAGCAAAAAAGAAACAAAACCTACAAAAGACAAAAGACAAAAATATATCTCATACCCTACCATCATTATATATAAATGTAAAGCAAAGTTGCATAATAAATATAGGGTACTTAGTGAACTATTTTTGATCAAAAAAAGTATACAAGCCGTCCCACCAGCGGCAAGGTGACCCTAAATTGGGACGGTACCTATACTGCCTATATTAAAAACCTTACTGTATATCAAAGTTGAAGTAATGCATATAAAAGGGTAGACAAATAGGACCGGGTCCCAACTCCAGACCACCCAGGCCCGTGGTAAGCTACATATATACCAGTCAGCTCAACAAAGGGGATGCCACACCCTTAAATTGCACAGAATGCAAACAAGACAAAAAACCAGGCAATGTGAACTGAGGTCTAAGATGGTAGACATGCAAGAAATAGGAGCATGTTCACACTAGCAAAAAAGAAACAAAACCTACAAAAGACAAAAGACAAAAATATATCTCATACCCTACCATCATTATATATAAATGTAAAGCAAAGTTGCATAATAAATATAGGGTACTTAGTGAACTATTTTTGATCAAAAAAAGTATACAAGCCGTCCCACCAGCGGCAAGGTGACCCTAAATTGGGACGGTACCTATACATAAAGGTAATTGTTACGCTCGCACCTGGACTGACTGGCGTGAGCTTGATTAGTGATCCCACTGGACCATGAACCGAGGAGTGCCTGGAGGGGCATAACTAAGTATCAACCCGGTCCGACCAAGTTCGCAAGGCGGCACAGTTGACTCCGTGAACCAGGGAGGAACCGAGCAGAGGGACCAGGTGCTACTCCAGGTCAGACCCCGGTCACAGCTGTTGACCCACACCGGGGAATGCAGGAACAGGCAGATTAGCTGGTATGCAGACAGGTGGGTACTGGCAGGCATGGCTGGTATGACGGCAGGTGGGTACTTAGCAGGCACGGCTGGTATGAAGGCAGGTGGGTACTGGCAGGCACGGCTGGTATGCAGACAGGTGGGTGCTGACATGCACGGCTGGAATGCAGACAGGCAGATACTGGCAGGTATGAATGCAGGCTGGATAGGGACCAGTACAGACTGGGATACAGGAACAGAGCCGCAGGTGCGGTGGACTAGCAGAGCAAAACCGCAGGAGCGGTGAACAAGCAGAGCGGAGCAAAACCGCAGGTGCGGTGAACAAGCAGAGCGTAGCAAAACCGCAGGTGCGGTGAACAAGCAGAGCGGAGCAAAAACGCAGGTGCGGTGAACAAGCAGAGCGGAACAAAACCGCAGGTGCGGTGAACAAGCAGAGCGGAGCAAAAACGCAGGTGCGGTGGACAAGCAGAGCAAAGCAAAACCGCAGGTGCGGTGAACAAGTGGAGCAAAACCGCAGGTGCGGTAAACAAGCGGAGCAGAGCGGAACCGCCGGAGCGGTGAGCAAGCAGAGCAGAACAGAACCGCAGGTGCGGTAAACAAGCGGGAAGAGCGGAACCGCCGGAGCGGTGAACAAGCAGAGCAGAACAGAGCAGAAGGTGAAGGCAGACTGGACAGGGCTCTGCTCACATGGAACAGACTGGAAAATACAGGAAGATGGTTAGAACACAGGAGGTAGATACGGAGGCAGGGAAAGTAGCGAGTGGACACAAAACTCACAAACAGAAGTACAGAGACAACGAGTTGGAGTTAGGTGCAGGTTCAGACACTGCAGGAAAAGGGTAGGCATGGACATAGAGAGAAACAAGTAATGGGCTAGGACACTGTACAGACAGGATCAGAATCGGGAACAAGATACAGGAACGAGCCTGGGAACTCAGCCCCCAGGGTGGCGGAAACAGACTAGAAGTCAGAGATACAGGTAGCATCCCTGGGTACTCAGCCCCCATGGTTGCGGAAACAGACTAGAAGTCAGAGATACAGGAAGCGTCCCTGGGTACTCAGCCCCCAGGGTGGCAGAACAGACTAAATACAGGACAGGACCTGGCAACTCAGTTGCAAAAGACAAACTGAGTGAAAGTGTTGCTCAGGCACCTCCTACTGGGTGGAGGGGGTTCAAGTATCCAGTGACTCACAGCAATAGGCTGGGGACGCATTAGGACTGTGCACACAGTAGCTATAAGAAACAATCAGAAAGCTGCGCCGACGTCCTAAGCAATCAGACAAGAGACATGGACACAGCAGGTACTGGAGCAAAGAGTGCAGCATGGACTGACAGGTAAGATTGCGGTCTTGCATGGTGGGAGGTGGTGCACCATGTAAGCACGCCGCCAGGGATGTTACAGTAATCAAAATCAGCAGAGCTCACCCATCAAATACTCATAAAGTAAAATTAAGTAAACAATGACTTACCAACTAAAAGTACACAATGTCCTACCAACTCAATGCCCTACCAATGTGTAAAAGTAAACAATGCCCTACCAACTCAATATGCTACAATAATCGGTTAATCAGCCATCTTTAGTACAAGGATGATTAAACACATGTAGAAAGGGAGGTCAGAGGATAAAATCCCAGCCTTTTAGAGCATTTGTGTGCAGGGAGGACATGGAGGTGGAAGCTCTGAGCTGTTTTGTCATGGGAAGGAAAGAAAAACCTTGTGTTGTTTGTTCCTGAAGCGGGTGGTTACCTGTAGCAACAAGGACTGTGCTATACGTTATGTTTTCTCCTGTTAGGCCAGGAAGGCCGTGCTTGTTTTTGCTAACATAGCTGTGGTTTATGCAGCACTCTTAATAAACCCAGCAGAACATTTAAAGAGAGTGTTCCTGTGTACCTCTCTGTGCAACCAAGTGAGCCGATCTACCACATAGCCTATAAAGTAAGCATAAATCACGCCCCAACACAGTTCACACAACATGCTGCTACCACTCATCAAAGATACGGGGTGAGGAGTCCCCGAAATGTGCTGCTGTCTGACATTCAAAAAGGTCACACACTTTCTGAAAGGCTATGGATTATTTAAAACACAGAAGGACCAAACTTATTAAAGTTTTTTGCTTTATTATAAAAAATACAGCTCTTACAAGAAAAGGTATAAAAAGCTAAAAATAAAAACGACACACAAATATGCAAAACAGTTATAAAATAAAAAGGGAGAAACAACAGAAATACCTAAACGTTTACATCTAAAAGTTATTCGTCTGTTGCCTTGGGGGAAGGAGAACTGAATTACGGATCACAACAAACAACAATTTACGTCCATATGTAAACCCCCTTCCTATTGTGTAACCCATCTTTTTATATGCATGGTCCTATGGCTCCCATATCCAGGACAGCCTAGATTATGACATTAAAATTTCTGGATGAATAAGTCATCAAGGGGAAGTCAGAACTGTGGCTGCTCTCTCATCCCCTCTTGCTTTCTTAAGGATGAGACGGAGTCAGACAAAAGGAAGGGGGGACAATATCCTCGTTAAGGTGAAAGGTGGAAACTACCTTGGGGAAGAAGGAAGGCACCGGTCTCATGACAACTTGTCTTGGTGGGGGATCAGGAAAGGGGATCAACAGGAGAGAGGCACCAACTCCGACACGCGCTGGATAGAAGTGATTGTGACAAGGAAGGCGACCTTCCAAGAAAGAAGAGACAGAGACACTTCTCGCAGAGGTTCAAAGGGGGGACTCCTAAGAGCCTCCAGGATCAGGTTGAGATCCCAGGGATTGACTGGTAGTTGATACAGAGGGACTGCGTGAGCCACTCCCTGAAGAAAGGTTTTTACATGAGAGCGAGAAGCTAAATTCTTCTGAAACTGCCCAAGGAGCTCAGAGACAGAATTGTGGCAAGCCACAGCTCTGGCCAAGGTTACAAAAGAATTTCTGCATTACTCAAGGTTCCTAAGAGCACAGTGGCCTCCATAATCCTTAAATGGAAGAAGTTTGGGACCACCAGAAGTATTCCTAGACCTGGCCGTCCAGCCAAACTGAGCAATCGTGGGAGAAGAGCCTTGGTGAGAGAGGTAAAGAAGAACCCCAAGATCACTGTGGCTGAGCTCCAGAGATGCAGTTGGGAGATGGGAGAAAGTTCCACAAAGTCAACTATCACTGCAGCCCTCCACCAGTCAGGCCTTTATGGTAGAGTGGCCCAACGGAAGCCTCTCCTCAGTGCAAGACATATGAAAGCCCGCATAGAGTTCGCTCAAAAACACAGTGAAACATGGTGGTGGCCGCATCATGCTATGGGGGTGTTTTTCAGCAGCAGGAACAGGACGACTGGTTGCAATTGAAGGAAACGTGAATGCGGCCAAGTACAGAGATATCCTGGATGAAAACCTCTTCCAGAGTGCTCTGGACCTCAGACTTGGCCGAAGGTTCACCTTCCAACAAAAACAATGACCCTAAGCACACAGCTAAAATAACAAGAATGGCTTCAGAACAACTATGTGACCATTCTTGACTGGCCTAGCCAGAGCGCTGACCTAAACCAAATTGAGCGTCTCTGGAGAGACCTGAAAATGGCTGTCCACCAACGTTCACCATCCAACCTGACGGAACTGGAGAGGATCTGCAAGGAAGAATGGCAGAGGATCCCCAAATCCAGGTGTGAAAAACTTGTTGCATCATTCCCAAGAAGACTCATGGCTGTACTAGCTCAAAAGGATGCTTCTACTCAATACTGAGAAAAGGGTCTGAATACTTGTGACCATGTGATATTTCAGTTTTTCTTTTTTAATAAATTTGCAAAAATGTCTACATTTGTTTTTTTTTCAGTCAAGATGGGGTGCAGAGTGTACTATAATGAGAAAAAATATGAACTTTTTAGAATTTACGAAATGGCTGCAATGAAGCAAAGAGTGAAAAATTTGAAGGGGGGTCTGAATGCTTTCCGTACCCACTGTATTTCACATTTTACTTACACTATGGGGTTAGTAATGGGGGCGTCCTATAGACGCCTCTCCATTACTAACCTGGGCTTGATGTCAGCTGATATCAACCCCAACCCTATAACCCCACTTGCCACCACCACAGGGCAATGGGCAGAGCGAGGTTAAGTGTCAGAATTGGCGCATCCCATGGATGCGCCATTTCTGGGGCAGCTGAGGGCTGCTGTTTCTAGCCTCGGAGGGGGCCAATATTCATGGCCCCTTACTAGGCTATTAATATCAGTCCCCAACTGTCTGCCTAGCCTTTGCCAGCTGTTAAAAATAGAATTAGTCCTTACCGGTAATTCGGTTTCTAGAAGCCTTCCACAACAGCATTGGAGGATGTTGTCCACGCCCTATTGGGGGACAGGAACACAGAGAAATTAAAAGCCCCTCCCCACCGTCAATCCCCAGTGTTTACCAAGATCACCTGGAAAAATGGTTACCTGACAGTTATATGGAATCCATAGGGAGGGAAATTCGTGCTGTCGTGGAAGGCTTCTAGAAACCGAATTACCGGTAAGGACTAATTCTATTTTCTCAATACGCCTTCCACGACAGCATTGGAGGAATACCAACGATATTTTATTAGGGAGGGACAATAGCTTGTAGTACTTTCTGTTATGCACACGCCCGGGCTAAGCGGCGTGTGCGTGTGATTGGTAGTGATTCCACTGGACCGTGCCGGAGAGTGAATGCCTGGAGGGGCGTGACTAGGTATTCACCCGATCCGACCAGGGTCGCACGACGGCATACGACGCCAGTGCACCAAGGAGGAACCGAGCAGAGGGACCAGGTGCTACTCCAGGACAGACCCCGGACACGGCTGTTGACCCACACAGGGGAATACAGGAACAGGCTGGTAGGCTGGCACACAGACTGGTGGGTATAGGCAGGCACGACTGGTATGCAGGCAGGCGGGTATGCAGGCAGGGGGGTAAAGGCAAGCACAGCTAGAGTGCAGACAGGGAGGCACTAGCAGGTAGGAACACAGGCGGGATAGGACCCAGTACACACCGGGACTAAGGAACAATACAGGCAGAGGGTTACAGGCAAGCACAGCTAGAGTGCAGACAAGGCTGAGCAGGGAGGACAGGGCTCTGTTCACACGGAACAGACAGGAAGGGAAAGACAGAGCCAGATACTCACACAGTACTTGCAGAGACAACAAGCAGGAGTTAGGTACGAGTTCAGACTCTGCAGAAAAAGGAAGGGAACGGACATAGAGGCAAAACAGGTAAAGGACAGGAGAGAGTTCAGACTGGAACTGAGTGTACGGAGGAGACCGACACTGCAGAGGGATACAGGAGCGGGTCTGGGAATACGGCCCCCAGAGAGGCGGAACGAACAGGCAAGGAGCGTGTTCAGACAGGACAGACCAGACACAGGAGCGGGTCTAGGAAATCGGCCACTAGAAGGCGGAGCGAACAGGCAAGGAGCGTGTTCAGACAGGACAGACCAGACACAGGAGCGGGTCTAGGAAATCGGCCACTAGAAGGCGAGAGGAACAGGCTAGGAGCGTGTTCAGACAGGTCAGACAAGATACAGGAACGGGTCTAGGTAATCGGCCCCTAGAAGGCAGGAGGAACAGGCTAGGAGCGTGTTCAGACAGGACAGACAAGAGAACACAGAAAGGACTCAGTTCAGACACGGGAACTAATACCGAAAAGCAGGAGACATACAGGACTCAGTTCAGACACGGGAGCTGATACCGCAAAGCAGGAGACATACAGGACTCAGTTCAGACACGGGAGCTGATACCGCAAAGCAGGAGACATACAGGACACAGTTCAGACACGGGAACTGATACAAAAAGCAGGAGACAAGAGACGGGACCTGGCACCTTCAGAGTGCAAGCACACACTGAAGGAAACACTATGCTCAGGCAGGGATAGAAGGGAGCTGCTGAGCTATATACCAAGTGACAGACAGCAATAGGCTGAGGACGCACAAGGGGTGTGACCCACAGCAGGTACAAAAGGCAGGAAGTGATCGGGCGCCGCCCTTAAGCAGCAGAAACAGACACAAACAGACAGCATGGAGGGAAGCCAGAGAGACATTCTGGACAGGAGATCAAGTGCGCCCTCTTGCACAGTGGGAGATGGACCACCATGCAAGGACGCCGCCAGGTATGTTACACTTTCCTACCAAAGGCTAAATCCCTAGTGGATGATAAGTCTAATCTATAATGTTTAGAGAACGTATGAAGGGAGGACCATGTAGCTGCCCTGCAAATCTGCTCAGTAGAAGCGCCCGCTCTTTCGGCCCATGAAGTTGATGCGGATCTGGTAGAATGAGCTTTTAAGGCAATCGGTGGATTCATTTGTTGATTGCTATAAGCTTCCCCAATGGCCTTTTTGATCCAGTTTGCTAAAGTGGACTTAGTCGCTTTCCTTCCTCTGTTCTGCCCTGAGTGTTGTATGAATAGGTTTCCATCCAATCTCCAAGACTCTGCGGACATCTAGGAGGTGGAACTCTGCTTCCTTTGGATTTGAAGGATTCTGGCAGAAGGAGGGAAGGATGATTTCCTGGGAACGATGGGAGTCCGTAACTACCTTTGGGAGAAAGGAAGGGTTCAGGCGAAGCGTAATCCTATCTTCAGTCACGTTCATGTAAGGTTCCCTGATAGAAAGGCCCTTAAGTTCTCCTACTCTCCGTGCTGAAGTGATGGCTACTAAGAAGGCAGTCTTATGAGAGAGAGTCTGTATTGAGCTAGAGGTTAGAGGCTCTAAGGGAGAGAGGGTTAAACCCTTGAGTACCACATTTAGATCCCAGGATGGGACCTGAGACTGAATTTTTGTGTGAAGCCTGAGTGCTGAAGTTATGAATCTCTTGATCCTATGAGAGGCTAAATCTTGGTCGAATATGGAACTTAGGGCTGAAATCTGCACCTTAAGAGTGCTAGGTTTGAGACCCAATTCCAATCCACTCTCTAGAAAATCAAGGATCCGAGCAATGTTGGGGTGTGAGGTGTCAGGAATATCCGGAGCGTACCATGATAGAAATTTTTTCCATATTTTGCCATATATCGCGTTGGTTACTGGTTTCCTACTCTGTTGAAGAGTTTTTATAACTTCTTCCGAGAGACCTTTGGATCTTAAGATCTCGGCTTCAGTAACCAGGTTGCCAGGTTTAGCCACTGAGGATTGGGATGGAACAGGGGCCCTTGAGAGAGAAGATTGTTGACTTGTGGTAGTATTACCGGACCCTCTAGGCAAAGTTCTGCGATAGCCCCGAACCAAGGCCTTTTGGGCCACAGAGGGGCCACCAGAATTATTGCCACTCTCTCTATCCTGACTTTCTGGATGGTTCTTGCTATCAGCGGTATCGGAGGGAACGCATAGGCCAGCCTGAAATGCCAGGGATGGGCTAATTCATCCAAATTCATTGCCTTGTCTCGTCTGTCCAAGGAAAAGAAGAGGGGAAGTTTTGTGTTTGACCGACTGGCAAAGAGATCTACCTCGGGGAGACCCCATTTGGCTACCAGCGACTGGAAGATCTGAGGATTCAGGCTCCATTCTCCTGGCTGGATATCTTCCCTGCTTAGAAAGTCTGCTTGGACGTTGTTTAAGCCTTTCAGGTGGATTGCTGAAAGTGATAGGAGATGACGTTCTGCCCAAAAAAATATTCGGCCTGGAATCTGTTTTAGGCTGTGTACCTTCGTACCTCCTTAATGATGAAGGAAGGCAACTGTGGTCACGTTGTCTGAGAGAATCTTGATGTGAGAACCCTGGATTAAGTCAACTGCCGCTCTGAGCTTTTTTTCTACCGCCATTAGCTCCCTGAAATTGGAAGATCGGGCACTGATCTCGGGACTCCATCTGCCTTGAAAGGGAATCTGGGCCACCATAGCTCCCCAGCCTCGTAGACTGGCATCGGTAGTTACTGTAATCAGAGGGTCCTGGGTCCAAGAAACCCCCCTCTGAAGATTTCGGGAGCTTAGCCACCAAAAAAGAGTTTTTATCCGACCGGGGGTCCTGCACCGTTTGTTTAGTGAGTCCTTTTGTCTGTTCCAGGATCTTAGGATATGATCCTGGAGAAGCCTTGAGTGGGCTTGGGCCCACAACACCGACTGGATACAGGCTGTCATAGACCCCAATACAGACATTGTCGCTCTCAACGTTGGATTCTCTTGGCGTCTGAAATTTGAGATTTTGGATCTGAGAGCTGTCTGATGCTCCAATGGTAGAAAGGACATCTGTTTGTTGGAGCCCAGAGATACACCTAGGAATTTTCTCCTTGATGAAGGGAGGAGTTCCAATTTTTTTAGGTTTGGAATTCAACCCAGAGACCGTAGGGTTCTTAAGGTTATACAGACGTGAAGATTGAGAGCTGCTACTGAGGGAGGGACAATCAACATGTCGTCCAAGTATGGAATTATGCACACGCCCTGTTTCTGGATGAGTGCGATGACTTCTGCCATGATCTTCGTAAACACCCGGGGTGTTGAAGAGATGCCGAAGGGCAGTACGTTGTGCTGGTAGTGGACTGTTATATTGTCCCTGAGGACTGCAAACCGCAGGAACTTTCTGTGGGACTGATGAATCGGCACATGGTAGTGCGCATCCTTTAAATCTATAGTTGCCAAGACGAAGTCTTTCCCTATTAGGGGAATAGTTGATTTTATAGCCTCCATCTTGAAACGTCGATATTTGATGTGATGGTTTAGGGACTTCAGATTGATTATGATGCGTGGGGTCCCTGATGGCCTCCGTATTAGGAATATTTTTGAGTAGTGACCCGACCCCTCCGAACTAGAGACACTACTCCCGAATCCAGAAGGTTTTTAGGGCGACTGATAGTAGATCCTGAGCCCCCCGAGAAGGAAGGGACGTGACCCTCAGGATCTGAGGGGGGCGACTCTCGAATTCCAATAAAAGACCCTCCTCGATGGTACTGAGGATTCACTGGCAGGAAGATATTGCCTGCCACTGGGGAAAGAAATTCGAAAGCTGCCCCCCTACACGGACCAAGTCATTGTCTGTCCTGTTGCTGGTGTTGTTGCTGGGGTACAAGGATGTTGCGACCCTTGCCGCCTTTGGAATAGCCCCAGCGCCCAGATTTTCCCTTTCCTCTGTATTGTGAGGGGTGACTTTGGGAAGGCCAAAAGGAACGTTTCTTAGCCTATTTCTGTTCAGGAAGTGTTTTCTTCCTGTCCGAGGCCTTTTCCAGGATTTCATCCAGGGCTGGGCCAAATACATATTTTCCTTGGAATGGAATGGAACAGAGCTTGCCTTTAGAGGTGACGTCCCCACTCCATGTTTTGAGCCATAGTGCACGGCGAGCAGTATTGGACAGGACAGCTGCCCTAGCCGCGATACGGACTGACTCAGCCGAGGCGTCCGCTAAGAAACCTGTGGCTTTTTGAAGGAGAGGGATGGAGTCAAGTAGGTCTGCCCTGGACTTGCCCTGAGACAGGTGTTCCTCCAGTTGGGTCAGCCATTTGAAGAGGGATCTGGCCACAGAAGTCGAAGAAATATTGACTTTAAGAGAGGCAGAGGAGGTTTCCCATGATTTTTTAAGGATGCTTTCCATTTTGCGGTCCAAAGGATCCTTTAATTGGGACGAGTCCTCAAAGGGAAGTGAGGTTTTTCTCACTACCCTAGCCACCTGGATGTCCACTTTGGGGACTTCCCATTCAAAACCATCACCCTCTAACGGAAACCTATGTTTTAATTCCGAAGGGGTGGAGAGGCGATTTTCCGGGGACTCCCATTCCTGTCGGATGAGATCCCTAATTACCTCATGGACTGGAAAACCAGTCTGTTTTTTTTGTTTTAAGACCCCTAAACATCTCGTCCTGAACAGAACAGGGAACCTCCACTTCTTCCAGCCCCATAGTGCCTCTAACAGCGTCCAGTAGTTCCTCTAAGTTGTCCGAGGAAGAATAATATCTACTGGTTTCGATTGCTTTGGCAGGCCCCACGGACGCCAATTCCTCAAAATTATCAGAGGCTGAGCTACTAGCGTCCATAGAGACCACATCAGAGTCTAACTCTTGGATCTTCCTCTTCTTAGGGGGAGAGGGCCTGGAGGAGGAATAGACAGGCAGGGCAGCAAAGGAGGCCTGGACCTCCTGTCTAACCACCTGGACCTCCTGTTTAACCAGTGATCTAAGCTCCTCGATCAGTGAGGGGTTTTCTTCTCTAATTATTTTATCCGTACAGGGCTGACACAACTTCTTATAAGATGAGGACAGCTTTTTTGTACAGATGCCACATCTACGGCGCTGGTCTTTATCCTTCTTAGAAGAGGGGGCCTTGTCCTCATAAGAAAGGGGAGAGAAGGGGACCCATGTGGAATAGAAGGAGGGGAGATCTAGTGTCATCTCAAAAGGAGGCCGAGATAACCCCATAGTGACCACCCAGGTACTACTCACTGTAGCCGAGGGCATGCTGGGCTCTGCAGATGCAGGGGTACAGGACCTATCACCTTCCATAGTGGGAATGTCGTGGGAATAGCCTTACCTTTGGTGTCTTCAGGCGGGTTTTAAATAAAACCGTGCCTCCCAGCAAGGGACCTCAGTCCCCTCCCCTTTCCGGTCACTTTAAAGGGCCAATCCAGGTTTGGTATGGGCCTTTGGTCCTTCATTCAGCGTTCCTCGTGGAATGGCCCGACCGGAGCGATGGCCGCAATGACGTCACCCGCGCACGCCCAACCGCCCGCCGGTTCTGGAGCCTGGGATCCACATACAGCGTGGAATGCTCCTGTTGGAGCAGCAGAGCCGCGGCGACACCACTTCCGGTGTGTGTGCGCACGGCAACCGGGCTCCAGGAAAGGGGAGATGCCGGAGGGCGGAAGCGGCCTCCAGCATGAATGATCCCCCGGCTTGCTTTACCCTCAGTGGGGTGCAGGAAGCCAGGGTGGTCCCCCCCAAGGGGGAACAGCAAGGAGGGAGCACCCCGACCGACCACTGCCCGGCACACAGGTAGGAAAAAACAGCGCTGCCCTGCCGGCCTGACAGCACTGCAGGATCTCTCCATGCCCCAAGGGGGACAGGAAAACACTGGGGATTGACGGTGGGGAGGAGCTTTTAATCTCTCTGTGTTCCTGTCCCCCAATAGGGCATGGACAACATCCTCCAATGCTGTCGTGGAATGTGTATTGAGAAATAGGGGGACCCCACGTCATTTTTTGGGGGGTCCCCCATTTTAATAGCCAATAAAGGCTAGGTATTCAGCTGGGGGCTGATATTAGTAGCCTGTGAAGCTCCGTGGGTATTATCCCCTTCCCAGGCTTAAAACATCTGCCCCAGCTGTCTGCTTAACCTCTGCTAGAGTATAAAATTAGAGGGGACCCCACAACATTTTTTTTTGTTAATAAATTCTTTAATTTAACAATAAATGACAAGTACAGTAACCAACAGTCACTGTACTAATTATTTACAGTACAGACCAAAAGTTTGGACACACCTTCTCATTTAAAGATTTTTCTGTATTTTCATGACTTTGAAAATTGTACATTCACACTGAGGGCATCAAAACTATGAATTAACACATGTGGAATTATATACTTAACAAAAAGTGTTCTAGGTTCTTCAAAGTAGCCACCTTTTGCTTTGATGACTGCTTTGCACACTCTTGGCATTCTCTTGATGAGCTTCAAGAGGTAGTCACTGGAAATGGTTTTTACTTCACAGGTGTGCCCTGTCAGGTTTAATAAGTGGGATTTCTTGCCTTATAAATGGGGTTGGGACAATCAGTTGTGTTGTGCAGAAGTCAGGTGGATACACAGCTGATAGTCCTACTGAATAGACTGTTAGAATTTGTATTATGGCAAGAAAAAAGCAACTAAGTAAAGAAAAACGAGTGGCCATCATTACTTTAAGAAATGAAGGTCAGTCAGTCCGAAAAATTGGACAAACTTTGAAAGTATCCCCAAGTGCAGTTGCAAAAACCATCAAGCGCTACAAAGAAACTGGCTCACATGAGGACCGCCCTAGGAAAGGAAGACCAAGAGTCACCTCTGCTTCTGAGGATAAGTTTATCCGAGTCACCAGCCTCAGAAATCGCAGGTTAACAGCAGCTCAGATTAGAGACCAGGTCAATGCCACACAGAGTTCCATCAGCACACATCACTTCAAACACTGTTAAGAGGAGAGTTTGTGCAGCAGGCCTTCATGGTAAAATAGCTGCTAGGAAACCACTGCTAAGGACAGGCAACAAGCAGAAGAGACTTGTTTGGGATAAAAAGAACACCAGGAATGGACATTAGACCAGTGTAAATATGTGCTTTGGTCTGATGAGTCCAAATTTGAGATCTTTGGTTCCAACCACCATGTCTTTGTGCGACGCAGAAAAGGTGAACGGATGGACTCTACATGCCTGGTTCCCACCGTGAAGCATGGAGGAGGAGGTGTGATGGTGTGGGGGTGCATTGCTGGTGACACTGTTGGGGATTTATTCAAAATTAAAGGCATACTGAACCAGCATGGCTACCACAGCATCTTGCAGCGGCATGCTATTCCATCCAGTTTGCGTTTAGTTGGACCATCATTTATTTTTCAACAGGACAATGACCCCAAACACACCTCCAGCCTGTGCAAGGGCTATTTGACCAAGAAGGAGAGTGATGGGGTGCTACGCCAGATGACCTGGCCTCCACAGTCACCAGACCTGAACCCAATCCAGATGGTTTGGGGTGAGCTGGACCGCAGAGTGAAGGCAAAAGGGACGAGTGCTAAGCATCTCTGGGAACTCCTTCAAGATTGTTGGAAGACCATTTCCGGTAACTACCACTTGAAGCTCATCAAGAGAATGCCAAGAATGTGCAAAGCAGTCATCAAAGCAAAAGGTGGCTACTTTGAAGAACCTAGAATATAAAACATATTTTCAGTTGTTTCACACTTTTTTGTTAAGTATATAATTCCACATGTGTTAATTCATAGTTTTGATGCCTTCAGTGTGAATGTACAATTTTCATAGTCATGAAAATATAGAAAAATCTTTAAATGAGAAGGTGTGTCCAAACTTTTGGTCTGTACTGTATGTGACGGACATCTTTCTATCTATTCTATGTGTGTAGATCTGTTCTTTCTATTCTATATTGTCGGGTACCACTGTGTTGTAACTGTACAGGTTGATGAATTGCCGGCTTTTAAAGAGACGGTGCGTGAAAATCGGACGGCACTTGCATGACACTCGTCCGTTTTTTCGGTCCAGAAAACGGAACTTTTTTTTCACACATATGGGTATGAGCCCTAAATCTGGTCTTTTGTGCCACCATACTTATCAATGTCATGCTTGTTCAAATGCCATTTTATGTGACTCTACAGTTTACAGGGCCTGTACAGTTTCTTGCTAGACCAAAACTCCCTGACTTCTCATTTCTGCTATTTCCCACTGATCAATGGAAGAATTGGAATCCTCTCAGAAAAATTACAGACAAAACTGCATTACATCAGATTAGAGTGAATATTCCCTGACATATGGTGATATGGTGCGGTATTTATAATAGTAGATATATAATTATTACTGAGAGTTTTATCATGTACAATCCTATGACCTTTGCACTTGACCTGCAATGAGCTGTGAACTTATCTTTTTCTTAAGTATATGGATAGAAGATAATTAACGGTAGACAAAGCTTTGAGAAAAAAATGGTCAGAATATCTGCTATTTCATGCTTTTAAATAATATTCTGCATGTAAATACATTTATGCCCAATAAAGACAGAAGTATTCCAGGAGTGTAACAAGCAAAACGCTCCTCCATTTAATGGAATGATCTTTCATGTAGCACATAAGATCATGGTTCTCGGTGTTATATCCTCTTGTGTAAGGCTATGTGCCCACGATGCAGAAATGCTCCGGATTTTTCCTGAGCATTTTTGTATCTCCCTGGCAGAAAAAACACATGCGGATTGTACATGTGGATTGTACATGAAGATTGTACATGAAGATTGTACATGAGGATTGTACATGCGGATTGTACATGCGTTTTTCCTGCCAGGGACATGCGGATGTGAAACGTTCTTCACATGCATTTCCGCATGCGGGTTGTCAAGCGCTTTCCAAGCGATTTGAGGCTGCGTGCCCACTATGCGTTTTTCAAGCATTTTTTATGCGGGATTTCCGCAGTGGAAACGCTTTAAAAATACTTAGTAATACGTGCCCCAAGGTCCCCAATGATAATCCGCATGTACTGTGCAATTTTCCGCTGCGGATTATCATTGCGGAAAAATCTGCAGTATGTCCATTATTTGTGCGTTTCCGTATGCGGAATTGACTTCACAATGCATTTGAAAAAAAAATCCGCATGTAAAAACGCATGTAAAATCCGCATGCGTTTTTACTGGCAAGGACATGCAGAAACGCTGCGGAAATTTTCTGCTTCAATTCTGCATCGTGGGCACATAGCCTCAGCATCACTTGGAAAGTGCTTGACAACTTGGTCACACTATATAAATCCATGCAACCGGCATGGATTTATATAGTGTGACCGTAAAGAATGGTAAAAAATAAATATATACTTACCTTCTGATGGCCCCCGGTGTCTTTATCCGATGCGTCCTGGCTTGCCGGCAGGTCGCGGTAGACTAAAGGACCTGCAGACGTCAGCGGTTGCGTGACTCGTCACATGACTAAATTACATCATGGCAGGTCCTTGAGTCCACCGCGAGTTGCCGGCAAGCCGAGACAAGGACACCGGGGGCCATTAGAAAGTAAGTATAATATTTATTTTTTATTTTATTCTTTTTTTTTTTTTACAGGTACTATGGTACCCAGGTCCGTAGGAGAGTCTCCTCTTCTCCAAAGCCGGGTACCATCCGAACATTGAAACGCATGGAATCCGCATGTACAGATGCAGTGATGCGGATTCCATGCTTTCCAATGCAAGTCAATGGCAGCGAAAACGCTGCGCTTCCGCAAAATAATTGGTAGTGCTGCGGATTTTTCCGCAATGATAATCTGCAGCGGAAATTGCCGCAGCATGTGCACAGCACATGCAGATTATCATTGGGGAACATGGCAGACCTTCTACCAAACGTTTTTTAAGTGTTTCTGCAGCGGAATTGCTTAAAAAACGCATAGTGGGCACACAGCCTTACACAGGACTCGTACTGCCAAATACAATGGCAGCCTATGCGCACTGAGCGATCTACTACAGAGTGCTCGGTGGGAATCGTTTACTTTGGTCTGAGAATGAAGCAGATTTCTGTTATAAAATATATAACAAAGCTGCTTATTTTCACTTGTACTATTGATTTCTGAAATATAAATGAAAATGATAGTTACGCTTTAATTTCATAGCCTTGGCTTATCTTAAGGAGTCATCACCTCCCTTCCATTGCCCTCCTGTAACTTTGCCTTACAGAGGTGCGTCAGTGCTCTGGGAGTGTACAGAACAAACAAGGTGAGCACTACCATTATATAGGGATCCACTCTCCAAGTGCTCCAACAAGGTGAGGGTCACCAATAAAGTATTCATTTTTATTAAGAAACAGGATACCAAATAAATCACAATTAAAAGCATTTTTCCTCCTGCTATGTTGCACTTGTCCTTACTTTACTTATGCCTGTTTATTTGGCTTATTAATCCACTACCATTTATGTTGTACATTGGCACCCGACCATAGGTATAATTTTTCATGCTCCAATCTTCTCAGCTGTGGTTCACTTTACATCTGACCATCCCCCTGGACTGTGGACACCTTGCCTCAGGTTTCTTCTCACTTACCATATACCATTTAAGATACAGTCTAGGGCATTGTTTAGTCCATTTATTCATTTTTAACATAACATGACTATTTACATCTTTTGCTTAGACGTTCAGTGCATTAATAGGGGATTAACTATAGTATGAAAACCCAGACAACCTCTTATACACTTTATTATGGCCCCCACGTCTCCATATATATAGTATGATGACCCCCACAACCTCTTATAAACTTTATTATGGCCCACACAGCTCCTTATATATAGTATGGTGAACCCCATAACCGGATAATATAAAAAACAATAAAGATTATACTCACCTAATCCTGATTCCTGGTATGGCAGCCTCCATCTCCTCTTCTGACTTATATGGCGGGCCTACAGAGGTGGCCTGATGCAGTTATACTGCCTGCGTGGGCACACTGAAATCTTGGTAGCTGCAGGCCTATAGTGGTCCGCGGCTTAGGAGACAGACAATAATAGGGCAAGGAGCATGTTGCTCGCTGCTTTATCACGGAATCGAACCGTGCCGGCGTCATTACCTACAGATAGGACACAATCAAAAATGTGTAAAATGTAACATTATAGATGTTATATATAGTATGGTCTGGCGGACACATAGTATAGGACTATTTCTATTTTGTGTGCATGTTGACTCTGACACAGTTCAATGCGGTGGTCGCAGGAGATCCGGGTGTCAGGGCACGAAGTTTGGGGCCAGAGCACCGGATCTTTGATGCTAGCAGTTCCCCTGAAAACCACTATGAATAGCAGGTATTAACTGAAAGTGGAGGGAGCACCGAAATTAATTGGCTGTGTATTAAAGGGAATCTGTCCGCCCAAACTTACAGTATAACCTATGCACATAGCCTTGTACAGGATTTAGCCTAAAAAAAAATTGCAGCTTTAGAGATCTAATCGCTGCCTCCGTTCTACAGTGACTGAAGTGTAATCCAATATGCCACTAAGGTGCTCGATGCATCCTGGGTGTGGCAAGAGGCTCAGCGCACCGTGCTGCCCATGCATTTTACGTGTCCTGGCTCTATCCCCGACAAGGTAGTGTGATTAGCTTATACCATCAGTCAGGGCTCACAGATTCCTCTTAAAGTCCATTTAGACGTGTTGATTTTGGAGGATTCACATATACAAGTTTATCGGTGCTCATTTTCTGGCCTGATGAAAGATCTCGACCTGCACATGTGCCAACTTCGGCGCCATTTTATCGAAGACCCGAAGACCAGACGTGGAATCACACACTGCAAACCCGTCACCCACCCAATGATGGCGGCGTGAAATTTCAAAACGGAGGCAGGTGACAGAATAGTCCGTGAGTAGAAACAAAGGAGGCAGGCGGAGGGAGCAGAAGAAGACGACCCAATGCCGCCAGCTCCGCTCTGATGCACCGAAGACATCATCAGAACAAAACTTAAAACCATGATTAACCCCTTAACAACATTAGACGTGCTAATACGCGTCTGTGCCCTGGGACTTAAGAGCCAGACCCGTATTAGTACGTTATCGCGCACGCACACAGGCTGTGTGGGCGCGATCGCCGCCGGGTGTCAGCTGATTGTCACAGCTGACACCCGGTACTATGTGCAGGGAGCGGTCCCGAACCGCTCCCGGCACATTAACCCCCGCAATGCTGATTGAAGTCGATCGCAGCATTGCGGTGGCAAGGGGAGGTGATCGGTATACTCACCTCCTCTTCCGGCCTCCAGCGCTGTCTGCTGCGGCTTCCCGGGTGTTGCCATAACGACCCGATGTTGTCATGACAACATCCGGGTCACCAGGCAGCAGGAACATTGTTTGGACATGCGCAGTGCATGACAAAAACAATCTTATCACTGTGCAGCGCTGACTGCCTGCATGGCACAGGGATCGTGCTCTATCCCTATGCTATGCAGGCGATCAGAATAAAAAAAGTGAAAGTCCCACAGTGGGATAAAGTAAAAGTGTAAAAACTCCCAGAAAGTGAAAAAAATAAATAAAAAAAAATAAAAAAATTGTAAAAATATTAAAAAAAAAATAATAATAATAATAATCCACTAAAAATAAAAATATAATGTACCCATCAATAAATATTATGAAAAAAAGCAAACAAACAATAAAAGTACACATATTTGGTATCGCCGCGTCCGTAACGACCTGACCTAGAAAACTGTTCCACTAGTTAACCCCTTCAGTGAACATGGTAAAAAAATAAAACAAGAAGCAAAAAACAATGCTTTATCATCATACCGCCAAATAAAAAAATGGAATAACACGCGATAAAAAGACAAATATAAATAAAAATGGTACCGCTGAAAACGTCATCTCGTCCCGCAAAAAACAAGCCGCCATACAGCCCCATCATCCGAAAAATCAAAAAGTTGTAGCTCTCAGAATAAAGCGATGCAAAAACTAGATTTTACAAAATATGTGTCTTTTAGTGTGTGACAGCTGTCAATCATAAAAACCCGATATGATTTTGGTATTGCTGTAATCGCACCGACCCGAAGAATAAAGTAATCTCATCACTTATACCGCACGAGGAACGGCGTAAAAAATAAACGCTAGGGCTGGGGTTGGGGTTGTGCTAATGTTAGGGTTGGGGTTGTTTTTTTTTATTTCAAAAGTAAAAAAAAAAAAAGATGATGATATGGCAACTAGTGTTGAACGCAAGTGCTCGCTACTTGAGTTTGCATCGGGTGCCCCATATGCTTCGCGGCCAAAAAAAACTTGCGGGGATTGCCTGCCATGCACGAGCAATCCCCGCATGTTTTTTTTTGGGTGTCTAATAACCGTGAAACATGTGGGCGGGGACTCGAGCATGTCACTCGAGCACCCGTGATACATACCTGAGTACCCGATGCAAACTCAAGTAGTGAGCACTTGCGCTCAAGAGTAATGACAACTTATTCAATATGATGACCCAATGTTATCAAATTCTGTGTCGTACCTCTGGGTTCAAAATGTTCACTATACCCCTTAATAAAATCCTTGAGGGGTATAGTTTCCAAAATGGGGTCACTTGTGGGGGAGCTCCACTGTTTAGGCACATCAGGGGCTCTCCAAATGCGACATGGTTCCAATTTGTTAGCGGACACCATGTCACGTTTGGAGAGCCCCTGGTTGCCTAAACATTGGAGCTCTCCCACAAGTGACCCCATTTTGGAAACTAGACCACCCAAGGCACCTATCTAGATGCATAGTGAGCACTTGGAACCCCCAGGTGCTTCACAAATGGATTCGTAAAAATGAAAAAGTGGAAAAAAAAATACTTTTTCATTTTTACGAATCAATTTGTGAAGCACCTAGGGGTTCCAAGTTCTCACTATGCATCTAGATAGGTGCCTTGGGGCGTCTAGTTTCCAAAATGGGGTCACTTGTGGGGGGTTTCCACTGTTTAGGCACATCAGCGGCTCTCCAAACGCAACATGGCGTCCGCTAATTATTCAAGCAAATTTTACAATCAAAAAGTCAAATGGCGCTCCTTCCCTTCCAAGCCCTGCCGTGCGCCCAAACAGTGTTTTTTCCCCACATATGGGGTATCTGCGTGCCCAGGGGAAATTGCACAACAAATTTTGGGGTCCATTTTTTCTTGTTACCCCTGCGAAAATAAAAAAAATTGGGTCTAAAGTAACATTTTTGTGAAAAAAGTTAAATGTTCATCTTTTTCTTCCACATTCCAAAAATTCCTGTGAAGCACCTGAAGGGTTAATAAAGTTCTTGAATGTGGTTTTGAGCACCTTGAGGGGTGCAGTTTTTAGAATGGTGTCACTTTTGGGTATTTTCTGTCATAAAGACCTCTAAAAGTGACTTCAAATGTGATGTGGTCCCTAAAAAAATGGTTTTGTAAATTTTGTTGGAAAAATGAGAAATTGCTGGTAAACTTTTAACCCTTATAGCTCCCTAACAAAAAAAAATTTTGGTTCCAAAATTGTGCTGATGTAAAGTAAACATGTGGGAAATGTTATTTATTAACTATTTTGGGTGACATATCTCTCTGATTTAAGGGCATAAAAATTCAAATTTTGAAAATTGCAAAATTTTCCAAATTTTCGCCAAATTTCCGTTTTTTCACAAATAAACACAAGTGATAGCGAAGAAATTTTACCACAGTCATGAAGTACAATATGTCACGAAAAAACAATCTCAGAATCAGGGGGATCCGTTGAAGCGTTCTAGAGTAATTACCTCATAAAGTGACAGTGGTTAGAATTGTAAAAATTGGCCTGGTCATTAACGTGCAAACCACCCTCGGGGGTAAAGGGGTTAAAAAAGGAACACTGATTGGATTCCTTCAACAAAGATATCAATTTAATCAGCGTAATAGTGCCATTATGGCCATACCAATACTTTAAAGTGTTAAATCCTGTAGACAAGTTGTCTTTAACGTTCCTTGAGGTCTCTGCAGACCCCAGAGCATAATAAACGAAGAGGAGAGGCTAAAAAATGAATAGCTGGCTGGGGACTATAAAGATCTGACTAGTGAGGAGAAGCCCCAGGCTGGCTTTCCTCCGCCCAATCCAAGAAGACTGACATGTCTCTCCTTAGGTACACAAATGGGGAGAGACCTGTCAATCATTCAGATCAAGGCAAGGTCAGCTTTTCAGATTAAAACATAACTGACTGCAAAAACGCAGCCGGTGGTTCGGATGGGATAAATCTGGTGACAGGATCCCTGTAAAAATATACTTTACAGAAGCCGCAAGGACCATAAGCAGCAGTTGATGACTCGCTGATATACAATCATAGATGTGGAAATGTAAAAAAAATTTACATAAAAAAATCAATTTAGGTACTTCGGTTCTGATGACAGGTTCTCTTTTGATTTGCCCTAGAAGCGCATGTAATAAAGAGGGGCCACTCAGTGTCCTGTATGTGATCATGGGAGTGGGACACTGCACCAAACACGCAGTGTGAACATGCCAAGTGCCATGTGTTGTACAGTGGGAGAAATAAGTATTTGATCCCTTGCTGTTTTTGTAAGTTTGCCCACTGACAAAGACATGAACTGTCTATAATTTTAAGGGTAGGTTAATTTTAACATTGAGAGCTAGAATATCCCCCCAAAAAAGTCAAGAAAATCACATTGTATAAATTAAATACATTTTTTTGTATTTTGCAGTGAAAAATAAGTATTTGATCCCCCACAAACCATTATGAGTTCTGGCTCCTACAGACGAGTTAGACGCTCCTAATCCAATCGTTACCTGCATTAAAGACAGCTGTCTTACATAGTCACTAGTGATGAGCGAGTATGTTTTGTTAACCCTTTTGGCGAGTATGCTCGGGCCGAGCACAGAGTAGTTACAGCTGCTTGGTGATATGTTTGAATCACTCCCGTGTGCATGATTTGCGACTGTTTGACAGCTCTAATACATGTGAGGAACGTCTATTTCTTACACATTCCTCACATGTATTAAAGCTGTAAAACAATCACGGGAGTGATTCAAACATATCACCGAGCAGCTGTAACTACTCGGTGCTCGCCCGAGCATACTCTGCGAAAGGGTTAACAAAACATACTCGCTCATCACTAATAGTCAATTAATCAGTCAGACTCTAACCTCTACAACATGGGCAAGATCAAAGAGCTTTCTAAGGATGTTAGGGACAAGATCATAGTCCTGCACAAAGCTGGAATGGGCTACAAAACCATAAGTAAGACGCTGGGTGAGAAGGAGACAACTGTTGGTGCCATAGTAAGAAAATGGAAGAAATACAAAATGACGGTCAATCGACATCAATCTGGGGCACCATGCAAAATCTCACCTTGTGGGGTATCCTTGATTATGAGGAAGGTGAGAGATCAGCCTAAAACTACACGGTTGGAACTTGTTAATGATCTCAAGGCAGCTGGCACTGAAGGCCCATCTACACCTTTCTGACTACAGGCGTGTCTGATGCAATATTAGTTGGTGATACTGCACATTTGGCTTCTATTTTGCAAAAGTGGAAATGATTGCTTGAATATGACTATTGTAGTATTGTTGTCACTTTTATTACAGAAGGGTTTGACCGAAACCTCGACTGACACTAGTGTGTGACATCACAGTGATTTATATGTATGACATCGCGCCCTATTTGCATTGTATACACTGACATAGCTGCATGTGACATTTGCAGGTTTGCCCCCATATAATATTCTGGGTTCTGTGCAATATTGGCCACTAAAGACATTTTCTAATATTAGCCTGTGACGTTATATGGATTTTTTCTTATTTATTCTTATGATCATGTTGAAAGGTTCCCAAAGTAGATGGATGCATAATCAGTGGACTCTCCACTAGATTTTTTTTAGTTGGGTTTTAATGTTTTTGGCATGTTCACGACTCTGTATATGTGTCTATATTATATATATATATATATATATATATGTGTCTATATATGTCTATATATATATATATATATATATATATATATATATATATATATATATATATAAATAAATTGATGTATTTTTGCACTTCTCTATATACTATTTGAGATATATATATATATATATATATATATATGTGTGTTTTTTTTCTGTAGGTGATCACTGCTCAGTTACATGCAGTCTTTTCTTATTTGCCACATGTAAGGCAGCTGGGACCACAATCACCAAGAATACCATTGGTAACACATTACGCCTTAAAGGTTTAAAATCCTGCAGTGAACGCAAGGTCCCCCTGCTCAAGAAGCCACATGTGCAGGCCCATCTGAAGTCTGCCAATGAACACCTGGATGATTCTGTGAGTTATTGGGAGAAAATGCTGTGGTCAGATGAGACAAAATTTGAGCTTTTTGGCATTAACGCAACTCGCAGTGTTTGGAGGAAGAAGAATTTTGAGTACAACCCTAAGAACATCATCCTAACCATGAAGCATGGTGGGGGAAACATATTTTGGGGGTGCTTTTCTGCAAAGGGGACATGATGACTGCACCGTACTGAAGAGAAGATTGATGGGGTCATGTATCGCGAGATTTTGCTCAACAACATCCTTCCCTCAGTAAGAGCATTGTAGATGGGTCATGGCTGGGTTTTCCAGCAAGACAATGACCCAAAATATACAGCCAAGGCAACAAAGGAGTGGTTCAAAAAGTAGCACATTAAGGTCATGGAGTGGCCTAGCCAGTATCCAGACCTTAATCCCATAGAAAACTTATGGAGGGAGTTGAAGCTCCGAGTTGCCAAGCGACAGCCTCAAAATCTGAATGATTTAGAGATGATCTGCAAAGAGGAGTGGACCAAAATTCCCCCTGACATGTGAGCAAACCTCATCATCAACTACAACAAAAACGTCTGGCTGTTGTGCTTGCCAACAAGGGTTTTGCCACCAAGTATTAAGTGTTGTTTGCCAGAAGAATCAAATACTTATTTCTCACTGCAAAATGCAAAAAAAAGGAGATTTTTGTGTACTCACCGTAAAATCTCTTTCTCTTAGCCTCTAATTGGGGGACACAGGACCATGGGTGTTATGCTGCTGTCCACTAGGAGGCGATGCTATGCATAATCTGAAAAAGATTAACCGTGGCTCCTCCTCTGCAGTATACACCCCTGGACGCCGTCAGCCTTCTCCAGTTTTGTGCAAAAGCAATAGGAGGAACGTAACATGGATAACATACCATGCCTATAAGAAGGCAACTATGTACGAGCTCAAGAAAAAAACAATATGAGAACTCAACATAACAACGGCCCGGAACAGGCAACAGGGTGGGAGCTGTGTCCCCCAATTAGAGGCTAAGAGAAAGAGATTTTTTACGGTGAGTACACAAAAATCTCCTTTACTCTGTCGCCTCATTGGGGGACACAGGACCATGGGACGTCCCAAAGCAGTCCCTGGGTGGGAAGCAATGGACGAATATTGTGTAGACAGGCCCCTATAATTGGGGCACTGCCGCCTGCAGGATACGTCTACCCAGGCTCGCGTCTGCTGAGGACTGGGTATGAACCCTGTAGTGTTTGGTAAACGTGTGTAGGCTAGTCCAGGTGGCTGCTTTACACACTTGTGCCGAGGCCTGGTGCCGAATGGCCCAGGAGGCCCCTACCGCACGTGTAGAGTGTGCCGTAATACCTGCTGGATTTTATCCACCTGGCAAGGGTAGCTTTGGAAGCTGGCAGACCCTTGAGGCCGCCTTCCAGAAGAAGGAAAAGAGAATAAGACTTCCGGAAGGGCGCAGTCCTAGACACATAGATACGTAATGCCCTGACAAGGTCAAGCGTATGCAGAGCCTTCTCCACTCTATGAACCGGGACCGGACAGAGGGATGGCAGTGAAATTTCCTCATTGAGGTGGAAGTTGGACACAACCTTTGGAAGGAAGGATGGGACAGGACGGAGAACTACCTTATCCTGGTAAAAAGCCAGGAAGGGTTGCCTGCAGGAGAGTGCTGTGACTTCAGACACCCTGCGTAGCGAGGTGAATGCCACTAGGAAAATCACTCTCTGGGATAGAAGGCGGAGTGAGACCTCCCTAAGGGGTTCAAAAGGTGTTTCCTGCAATGCTGTCAGCACCAGGTTGAGGTCCCACGTTTCTAGTGGTCGTCTGTAGGGGGGAACCAAATCGGGAAACCCCCTGAAATGTCCTGACTTGCGGCTTGTTAGCAATGCACCTCTGAAAAAGCACTGAGAGAGCTGACACCTGGCTCTTAAGGGAGGCCAGGGACAGTCTGGCCTCCAGACCCGATTGGAGAAACCCAAGTACCCTGGGGAGGGAATAAGGGAATGGGGTCTGGTCACGAGATTCGCACCAGGTAAAGAAAGCTTTCCAGGTACGGTAATAAATCTTTGCAGAGGTTGGCTACCGTGCTCTGATCATGGTTCCAATGACGTCAGGCGAGAACCCTGACTGGGTTAAAATCCAGGTCTCAATGACCATGCCGTCAAATTGAGGGCCCCTGAGTTCTGGTGGTAGAACGGGCCTTGTGACAGAAGATAAGGGCGGTCGGGGAGACGCCAGGGGACGTCTCCTGTGAGCTGCACGATGTCGGCGTACCATGTACGTCTGGGCCAGTTTGGTGCGATTAGGATAGTTGGAACTCCCTCTTGCTTGATCTTCCTCACCACTCTGGATATCAGGGGGAGAGGTGGAAAAATGTACAGGAGCTGGAACTGGGTCCAGTCCTGAACCAGGGCGTCCGCTCCTAGCGCCCGTGGGTCGTGTGTTCTGGCCATGAAGTTGGAGAACTTGGCATTGAAGTGGGATGCCATTAGGTCCACGTCCGGAGTCCCCCAGCGATGGCAGATCTGGCGAAAAACTTCGGGATGGAGAGACCACTCTCCCGAGTCCATTCCTTGCCGGCTGAGGAAGTCGGCTTCCCAGTTGTCCACACCCGGAATGTGGACCGCAGAGAGAACCGAACCTGTGTCTTCCGCCCAGTGGAGAATGTGTGTCACTTCTCGCATCGCCTGTGCGCTGCGGGTCCCCCTTTGGCGATTCACATATGCCACAGCCGTGGCATTGTCCGACTGTACTCTGATGTGAGAGGCTGCCAGTAAGTGATGGAAGGCTCTCAACGCCAGGAGGATGGCACAAATTTCCAAGATGTTGATGGGCATGGTCGCTTCTGCTGGGGACCACTTGCCATGTGCTCTGTGGTGTATGTTATGTTCTGCTACCAGAGCTAAGGAAAGAGAGGAGATCTGTCCCTACGATAGAACTCAGCTTAATCCCTACGATGTAACAGGGGACCTGATCCTGCGATCAGACCTGCTAAAGTCCTAAGCTAGTCTGTACGAAGACCTATAGATGTGGGGAGGGAATCCCTACAAGTACTAAGGACTGGGAGGAATATGGGACACCTCCTAACAGAAATAGTAGCAGACAGACGAACAAACAAAATATATAGAACATAGAGGTCAGTAGACCAAGCAAACTAACAGAGCAAGACACAGAGCACAGGCTAGCTAGAAAGTAGATATACAATGAAGTCCAGCAAAGCCAGAAGGGCGGAGCAGGATTAAATAGGCCAACAAGGTCATGTGACCAGCAAAGGAAAAAAAACCTAACAGCAAGGTTCTAACAGTACCCCCCCTTCTAAGAGGATCCTCCGGATCCCCTAGGACCAGGCTTATCAGGAAATCTCCTGTGAAACGCTCTGATAAGTCTGGACGCGGAAACATCATCTGACCTCACCCAAGAGTTATCCTCGGGTCCGAAACCTTTCCAGGCCACAAGATACTGCAAACTACCTCTATACCGTCTAGAGTCAAGGATGCGAGAAATTTCATATTCCCCGTCCTCCACCACCGGAGGAACAGAGGCAGAGGCGTCACCATCCGACACAACAGCTTTTTTTAACAGAGAGACATGAAAGACCGGATTAATTCTCCAGGAGGTAGGAACCTCCAACCTAACAGCAGATTGGTTGACAACCTGAAGCACCTTAAAGGGCCCTACAAACTTGGGACCCAATTTCTTAGAAGGAATCCTCAACCGCAGATTCCTAGAGGACAACCAAACCATGTCACCAACAGCGAACAAAACCTCCTGTCGTTTCCTATCAAAGTAGTCTTTAGATTTTCTGTTGGCCTCCTGAAGATTACCACGCACATCCGTCCAAACTCTTTCCAAATCACCGGAAAAATTCTCCTCCTCAGGCACAGCAGATCCCAACTTGGAGAACGACCCAAACGACGGATGTCTCCCAGAACAACAAAAAAAAGGCGAACAACCAGCAGAAGAAGATGTATGATTGTTCAGAGCAAATTCGGCAAGTGGCAGAAACTCAGACCACCCCTCTTGATTGTCTGCCACAAAACAACGCAAGAACTGCTCAACATCCTGGTTTTTCCTTTCTGTCTGGCCATTAGATTCAGGATGATATCCGGACGAAAACGACAAATGAATTCCCAACCTGTCACAAAAGGCACGCCAAAAACGAGCCACGAACTGAGGACCCCTATCAGAAACAATGTCAGTAGGAACGCCATGAAGTCTGACAATTTCCTTGACAAAGGCCTTAGCGAGAGTTTTAGCGCAGGGCAGTTTGACGAAGGGAACCAAGTGACACATCTTGCTAAAACGGTCCACGACCACCCAGATGACAGTAAAACCCTCAGAGGGGGGAAGGTCAGTTATAAAGTCCATAGCCAAATGTGTCCAAGGAGCACTGGGGACCTCCAAAGGACAAAGCAACCCCGCAGCAGGAGTATGTGAGGACTTAGATCTAGCACACACAGTACATTGGCGCACCCACTTAATGACTTCCTTCTGCCATCCAGGCCACCAAAAACTGCGACCCACCAGTCTCTTGGTCTCAGAGATTCCGGGATGACCTGCCAACCGAGATTCGTGACACTCAACAAACAAATCTCTCCTAAAGGTCCCAGGCACAAACAACCTCCCATGGGGAGTGTTAGATGGGGCATTCTCCTGAGCTTTAAGAATCTCATCTTCCAAAACGGAGTCTAAAGCAGCTATCACAACACCTTCTTGTAAAATGTTTTCCTCTTTCTCAGCACCGACTATGGGAGAAAAACTGCGAGACAAGGCATCCGCCTTAACATTCTTAGTACCAGGGATGTAAGTAACGGAGAAATTAAACCGCGAGAAAAACAGTGCCCACCTAGCCTGACGGGCATTCAGGCGCTTGGCAGCGTCAAGATATATCAGATTTTTATGATCCGTAAGAACCTGAACGGGAAATTCCGCACCTTCCAAGAAGTGGCGCCAGTGTTCAAATGCGAGTTTAATAGCCAATAATTCCCGATTACCAATATCGTAATTCAATTCAGTCTCCGAAAATTTTTTTGAAAAAAAGGCACAGGGATGTAATCCATCCCCGTTATCCTGAGACAATACTGCGCCAACCCCCACAGAGGAAGCATCAACCTCAACCAAAAATGGCCTAGTAACATCAGGCTGCATAAGGATGGGAGCAGAGGTGAACCTCTCCTTGAGATACACAAAAGCTTCAATGGCCTCAGAAGACCACTGAACCGCATCAGCACCTTTCCTGGTGAGATCAGTCAGAGGTTTGACAATACTAGAAAAATTTTTTATGAATTTTCTATAGTAATTGGCGAAACCCAAAAACCTCTGTATCGATTTCAAACCAATAGGCCTAGGCCATTCCTGCACAGCCTGAACCTTAACCGGATCCATCTCAAAACCTTTGCTGGAGATAATGTAGCCCAAAAAACTAATTCTCTGTACAGCGAACTCACATTTCTCCAGCTTAGCAAAAAGCGAATTGTCCATTAATAACTGTAATACCTCACGCACGCTCCGCCAATGAGACTCCAGATCTGGCGAATAAATCAAAATGTCATCCAAATACACAACCACATTTTTACCGATCAAAGGTCTAAGGATGTCATTAATCAGATTCTGAAAAAATGCAGGAGCATTAGTAAGACCAAAAGGCATAACCAGATTCTCAAAATGACCCACAGGAGTGTTAAAAGCAGTCTTCCATTCATCACCCTCCTTCATGCGCAACAGATTGTATGCCCCCTTAAGGTCAATTTTAGAGAACCACTTGGCCCCCAATAACTGGTTAAACAGATCAGGAATCAATGGCAGTGGGTAAGGATTGCGTACCGTAATTTTGTTAATCTCACGAAAATCCAGACAAGGACGTAAACCGCCGTCCTTTTTTTTTTACAAAAAAAAATCCAACCGCCACAGGAGACTTAGAGGGCCTAATGTGACCGGCGGCCAAACTTGTCTGTATGTATTCCTCCATCAATTACATTCAGTGTAGACCCGCAATCAACAAACACCCGAAATTCCATTAATTTTTCCTGAGCAATCGTGGAAGCAGCTAAAAATATACCCTTGGAATTTAAACAGGCAATACGGGCGTGACTGACCATTTTTTTTTCTTTCTTCATACGAAGCTCACAGCCTTTAATCAAATGACCAGATTTTCCGCAATAGAAACACAAGCCTTCCGAAAAACGACGGTCTTTTTCTTGAGAGCGAGGTGCCACCGATCCAATCTCCATCGGTTCACCACTGTTAGTACACACATTCTCATAACCAGAAACTGACATAGCAGAGGATTTGCTCTCATTAACCCTAGCACGCAGTCTTCTATCCACCCGTATAGCTAATTGCATAGCCTGTTGCAAATCCTCAGGTGTAGGATAAGCAATTAGCAGGTCTTTAACCCTTTCACTGAGCCCAGCAAGAAATAAACTTTTCAGAGCAGAATCGTTCCACCCTGTTTGAGTGGACCAACGACGAAAATGAGTACAATATTTTTCGACATTACCTGATCCTTGTTTTAAACGTCTCAACTCAGTCTCAGCTGATGCCACACGGTCAGGATCATCATATAATAGTCCTAAAGCAGAAAAAAAACTATCCACTGATCTGAAGCATGTATCACTAGGTTGCAAAGAAAAGGCCCACTCCTGAGGCTCTTTGCGCAAAAGTGACATTATGAACCCTACGCGCTGGGATTCATCCCCAGAGGACTTGGGTCTCAAACGAAAATACAATAAGCAAGCATTTTTAAATGAAAAAAATTCTCGATGTTCACCAAAAAATAAATCCGGCAAACATACCTTAGGCTCCAAGAAATATGCTCCAGGACAGTTACTCACGTGCTGACGGAGCTCGGCCACTTCCAGAGAGAGTCCCTGCAGGTGTTTAGCCAAATCCTGAACCGACACCATGATGGAACAAAAAAAAAAAAAAAATCTTTCCTTAGAGAATTTGCAGGCTGGACTTACTGTTATGTTCTGCTACCAGAGCTAAGGAAAGAGAGGAGATCTGTCCCTACGATAGAACTCAGCTTAATCCCTACGATGTAACAGGGGACCTGATCCTGCGATCAGACCTGCTAAAGTCCTAAGCTAGTCTGTACGAAGACCTATAGGTGTGGGGAGGGAATCCCTACAAGTACTAAGGACTGGGAGGAATATGGGACACCTCCTAACAGAAATAGTAGCAGACAGACGAACAAACAAAATATATAGAACATAGAGGTCAGTAGACCAAGCAAACTAACAGAGCAAGACACAGAGCACAGGCTAGCTAGAAAGTAGATATACAATGAAGTCCAGCAAAGCCAGAAGGGCGGAGCAGGATTAAATAGGCCAACAAGGTCATGTGACCAGCAAAGGAAAAAAAACCTAACAGCAAGGTTCTAACAGTGTAGGTGTAAGGCACCCCAACCTGTCAGGCTCGCGTCAGTGGTCAGAACCTTCCATTGACCCATGAGAAAGGATTTCCCCTTTGTTAGGGAGGTTGGCTTGAGCCACCAGTGCAAGGACCTCCTGGTTGACGTCAACTGGAACTCCCTGTCGAGAGAAAAAGGGTTCCTGTCCCATGACTTGAGGATGGCTAGTTGGAGAGGCCCGAGGTGAATCTGGGCAATTGGGACCGCTTCTATTGCCGCCACCATCCTGCCAAGGACTCTCATGGCAAACCGGAGAGATCGAGGGGGTTTGCTTAGGAGGGTGTGAACTCCTAAATGGAGAGGCAGTGCCTTGTCCTTGGGAAGGAGCACTAGACCCCTGGAGGTGTTGAATAACATTCCCAGGAAGGTCAGAGACTGACTCAGGGTTGGTGATGACTTTTGTAGGTTGACTAACCAGCCTAGGCGACTCAGAATGTCGATTGTGATTGAGACACTGAGCTCGCAGTCCTTGAAGGTGGAAGCCTTGATAAGGAGATCGTCCAGGTATGGAACGACTACTATGCCTCTGGAGTGCAGGACGTCCATGGTGGCCGCCATGACTTTGGTAAACACTCTGGGAGCCATGGCGAGTCCGAACGGGAGAGCCACGAACTGGTAGTGGTCCTGGTCGACTGCGAACCTGAGAAATCTCTGATGGGCGGGCACAATTGGTATATGCAGGTATGCGTCTTGTATGTCTATGGAGGCGAGAAATTCTCCCTTCTCCATGGACGCAATGATGGACCGAAGGGACTCCATGTGGAAATAACGTACCCGTACATATTTGTTGAGCTGTTTTAGGTCCAGTATGGGCCGTACGCCGCCTCCTTTCTTGGGGACTACGAATAAATTGGAAGCGCTCGGCCGCGGGGACCAGTACTATGACTCCTGCTTGAAGAAGCGAGGAGACCGCTTGGTGGAAGGCAAGAGCCTTGGCTGGCAGTTTTGGGGGAACAGACAGAAAGAGTCTGTTTGGTGGGTTGGAAGTGAACTCTATTTTGTATCCCGAAGACACTAGTTCCCTGACCCACCTGTCTTCTGTAATAGGCAGCCAGACTTGATGAAATAGCGAAAGACGGCCGCCTACAGGTGGGGTGTCTTCCAGAGTCCGTGAGTCATGATGAGGAGGAAATCTGAGATTTTCCTCCTTTAAACTTTGACTGGCCTGCTTTTGACTTCCAGGTCTTGTCCGACTTTTGCGTCGACCGCGAGTTGTCTGTGCATGGGGCGTGGTTGCTATTTTGTGCTGGTCGCGAGACGGACCAGCCCGAAGAGTTCCGAAAGGATCGGAATCGAGTTTGGTTACGCTTCTTGTAAGTGTGTTTGGGCTTCAGTTGGGGGAGAGAGGTACTCTTACCCCCGGTTGTGTTGGATATCATGGTGTCCAACTGTTCACCAAAAAGTCGACCACTGAGGTACGGGAGGTGCGTGAGGGACTTCTTTGAGGCTGCATCTGCTTTCCATTCCTGCAGCCAGAGGATACGCCGAATCGTGATGGCGTTTGATCCTATCCCAGCTGCACCCCTTGCAGAATCCAGAGCTGCATGGAGCATGTAATCTGCTACAACTGCTATTTGAGCCGCTTGGTCCGACAGCTCAGGAGCAGATACTTGTAGGCTAGCTTGTAAATTTTGGGCCCAAGCCAGGATGGCCTTGGCAGCCCAAACTGAGGCGAACGCGCGAGCCAGGGAGGCCCCTGCGGCCTTGAAAACTGAACGAGCCATGCGTTCTACCCGCCGGTCTGCTGTGTCCCTGAGGGTTGAGCTATCTGGCAGTGAAAGGAGTGACTGTGCTGCTAGCCTAGAGACTGGGGGATCCACTTCAGGTGGATCTGTCCATTGTTTGGTTACCTCCTGTGGGAAGGGGTACCGCGCCTCCAGATACAGTACAGACCAAAAGTTTGGACACACCTTCTCATTTAAAGATTTTTCTGTATTTTCATGACTATGAAAATTGTACATTCACACTGAAGGCATCAAAACTATGAATTAACACATGTGGAATTATATACTTAACAAAAAAGTGTGAAACAACTGAAACTATCTCTTATATTCTAGGTTCTTCAAAGTAGCCCCCTTTTCCTTTGATGACTGCTTTGCACACTCTTGGCATTCTCTTGATGAGCTTCAAGAGGTAGTCACCGGAAATGGTTTTCACTTCACAGGTGTGCCCTGTCAGGTTTAATAAGTGGGATTTCTTGCCTTAGAAATGGGGTTGGGACCATCAGTTCTGTTGTGCAGAAGTCTGGTGGATACACAGCTGATAGTCCTACTGAATAGACTGTTAGAATTTGTATTATGGCAAGAAAAAAGCAGCTAAGTAAAGAAAAATGAGTGGCCATCAATACTTTAAGAAATAAAGGTCAGTCAGTGCGAAAAATTGGGAAAACTTTGAAAGTGTCCCCAAATGTAGTTGCAAAAACCATCAAGCGCTGCAAAGAAACTGGCTCACATGAGGACCGCCCCAGGAAAGGAAGACCAAGAGACACCTCTGCTTCTAAGGATAAGTTTATCCAAGTCACCAGCCTCAGAAATCTCAGGTTAACAGCAGCTCAGATTAGAGACCAGGTCAATGCCACACAGAGTTCTAGCAGCAGACACATCTCTACAACAACTGTTAAGAGGAGACTTTGTGCAGCAAGCCTTCATGGTAAAATAGCTGCTAGGAAACCACTGCTAAGGACAGGCAACAAGCAGAAGAGACTTGTTTGGGCTAAAGAACACTAGGAACGGACATTAAACCAGTGGAAATCTGTGCTTTGGTCTAATGAGTCCAAATTTGAGATCTTTGGTTCCAACCACCGTGTCTTTGTGCGACGCAGAAAAGGTGAACGGATAGACTCTACATGACTGGTTTCCACCGTGAAGCATGGAGGAGGAGGTGTAATGGTGTGGGGGTGCTTTGCTGGTGACACTGATGGGGATTTATTCAAAATTGAAGGCATACTGAACCAGCATGGCTACCACAGCATCTTTCAGGGGCATGCTATTCCATCCGGTTTTCGTTTAGTTGGACCATCATTTATTTTTCAACAGGACAATGACCCCAAACACACCTCCAGGCTGTGTAAGGGCTATTTGACCAAGAAGGAGAGTGATGGGGTGCTATGCCAGATGACCTGGCCTCCACAGTCAACAGACCTGAACCAAATCGAGATGGTTTGCGGTGAGCTGGACCGCAGACTGAAGGCAAAAGGGCCAACAAGTGCCTAGCATCTCTGGGAACTCCTTCAAGATTGTTGGAAGACCATTTCCGATGACTACCTCTTGAAGCTCATCAAGAGAATGCCAAGAGTGTGCAAAGCAGTCATCAAAGCAAAAGGTGGCTACTTTGAAGAACCTAGAATATAAGAGATATTTTCAGTTGTTTCACACTTTTTTGTTAAGTATATAATTCCACATGTGTTAATTCAAAGTTT
This sequence comes from Phyllobates terribilis, assembly GCF_046119375.1. Taxonomy (NCBI): domain Eukaryota; kingdom Metazoa; phylum Chordata; class Amphibia; order Anura; family Dendrobatidae; genus Phyllobates; species Phyllobates terribilis. The sequence goes on along the minus strand of NW_027362761.1, from coordinate 865,204,866 downwards.
TGATGCCTTCAGTGTGAATGTACAATTTTCATAGTCAAGAAAATACAGAAAAATCTTTAAATGAGAAGGTGTGTCCAAACTTTTGGTCTGTACTGTATTTGCGATTGGCAAACTTCTTCTCAGGCTGGGAGAACTGCTTTTTAAGGATTGCCTTAAACTCTGGGTGGTCAAAGAAGACCTTAGGCGGTTTCAGAACTCCTTCAAAGGAAATCTTATGTCCTGGTGTCTCCGGGGGTGGATCAGAGATGTCCAGCACCCTATGGATGGATGAGATTAGATCATCAACTAGTACTGTATTGCTAGGGGGGATAGGGATTAGGGACCCTTCGGTTTCCTTTTCTGACTCGGAATCACAGATGTCTTCCGAATCCTGTGTATCACTAAGGCGTCTGCTGAAGGGTGAACCGGAGCGGAGGCCTTCTCTGGTCAGGGATGGCTGTGGGGATCTGTATTGTCTGTCCCTGGCAGGGGATGGTCTAGATGAGCTGGGACTACATTGTCTCTCCCTAGAAGGGGATGACCATGTGGTATGGGATGACGCAGATGAACGTGACCTGTGGGTTTGCTTGCGTCCTGATCTAGATGTGGATGTGCCCATGCCGTCAAGTCCCTGAGTGGAACTCTCCCTTTGCTGGGTAGTGTTCATAGCCGAGGCATGACTCTGCAGAGCCTGAAGCAATGTGGATGTGAGGTTATCTATAGATTGCGTCATAGATTGCGACATCTGAGTGACCCATTCTGGCGTGGCATTAGACACCGAAGCATTGGCAGGGGCTTATTGGGGCTCTGCACAAGAGTCTGGATGCAGTCCTGGCAGTGTGGGTACGTGCTGCCACTGGGGAGAGTATTACTGCAGGCTGTACAGAGTGCATATTAGCAGTCCTGCCTGGTTCTCTTGGACCTTGAGCCCGGCATAGTGCCCAGGGGTGGCTATGTAGAGGGCCCTGGCTATGCAGAGGAGCTTATAGGATTCACAGCCAAGGGAGAGACTCCAGTGTGTCTCTAGGTCCAGCGCCGAAGATCCACAGTCCTGTGCCCCCCAGAGACTGGCAGGCCTGGTCTGTATGTGCCGACCGGTAGCTGCAGGGTTAATCTTTTCCTGCAGTAGATAATGGCTGCCGGAGTTGAGGAAGAACGTGGGCGGATTGCTGAAATAGGGCGGCAGTTTGCTATGAAAACGCGCCCTTTCAGTCTGGATCCGCCCCTTCTATGACACTGTAGTGTGACATATTTGTCATCCGGGGGGCGGGCCGGGGGCGGAGAGGGGGTGGCGGTTCGGCTAGGCCGGAGCCGCGGTGTAAATTAGAAACCTGATGCCCAAAGGGGCTCCAGGCCGGCGCGGAAGTCCGGGAGGGGGCCGGATCTGAACCAGACCCCCCCCGGATCTAAAGGCAGTAATAGCGGTGGGAGTATCAGTGGAAGGGGGAGCCCTTGAAAGGTCTCCCTGAGGCACCATAGTGCTGGTGCTGCCATAGAGACAGGGCCAGGAAGGCCTGTGTCTGTATTTGCTATGCCTGCCTGCACTCCCCCCCCTGGCCCCAACAGGAGTCCGCAGCAGGGCTGGGGTCCCTGGATTCAGTGCAGTGTGCTAGCTACTGGGAGCTGCAGATTGCTGCCTGTACAGGCCCTACCTGAGGCGTCTCAACCTAATACTCCCAGAGGGGGATTAGGGAGGGTGCTGCTGTCACCATCAGGGGGCTTTATCCTTGCCCTCAACCCAGAGGCCAAAAGGAATTGGGGAAGGAGGGGGGTCTCGACTTCGAACCAGCACCCGAGGGGCTGGGGAAGGAGCGACATGGTGAATAGTCATCTCGACTTCAACTGTGCACCCCGTAATAGGGGGCAGAGGAAGGAGCCATGCCGGGAGTCTCGCCGGAGACCCACTTTTCTTCATCTGTAATCCCGTCGGAAAAATACGGAGTAAAAAATTTTAGGTGTGCCTCTTTGCGACACTAAGCAAAAACTGGAGAAGGGGTGTATACTGCAGAGGAGGAGCCACAGTTAATCTTTTTCAGATTATGCATAGTGTCGCCTCCTAGTGGACAGCAGCATAACACCCATGGTCCTGTGTCCCCCAATGAGGCGACAGAGTAAGTATCTAATTTATACAATGTGATTTTCTTGATTTTTGGGGGGATATTCTAGTTCTCAATGCTAAAATTAACCTACCCTTAAAATTATAGACTGTCCATGTCTTTGTCAGTGGGCAAACTTACAAAAACAGCAAGGGAGCAAATACTTATTTCTCCCACTGTATGTGCGACCGATCTCCCTAGCTCCCACAGGATGCTAAAGAAGAGAACACGCAAAGTCCATAGTATTATGCACAGGGAGAAAGGGACTGTCCACTTTTGGGAACAATTTCCTTTTTTTTTTTTTTTGGGGGGGGGGGGGGTAAATACTTTTTTGGGCTCAAAATCATTTTGGAAATTGGGTTTCAATTAAAATGTGCCTGTGTGTTGCACTGTCTATGGCTGGCTGCAGAATGAGTTATTTATGTTGCTCACTTATATAGCACCATTAATTCCACAGCGCTTTACAGACATTATGGGCACTGTCCCCAATGGGGCTGACAATCTAAATTCCCTATCAGGATGTCTTTGGAGTGTGGGAGGAAACCTACGCAAACATGGGGAGAACATATAAACTGTTACGGGTCCAGGAGGTGGAACCTCTGTGCTACGGTGCAAGGAGGGACTAAGAGGGGCGTAACTAAGTATCAACTCGGACCGACCCTGGTCGTACGGCAGCTAACGACTCCGTGACCAGGGAGGGACCGAGCAGAGGGACCAGGTGCTACTCTGGGGACGACCTTGTAAGGGAGCAGGTGACTCCCACGGTACAGATGGCAGGGACTGACCAGAACAGCAGGTAGGCACAGCAGGCAGGCTGGCAAGCAGAAGCCTCCAGGTAGGCTATCAGGTAGACACGGCAAGTGACGGCAGGAGTCTCTAGGTGGGCTGGCAGGTGGTCACGGCAAGTGACGGCAGGAGCCTGCGGGTAGGCACGGTGGGTAACGAGCGGGTAACAGGCAGGTCACAGGCAAGTGCTCCCAGGTGAGCGGGCTGGCAGGCACGGCAGGTAACAGGCAGGCAAAAGGCAAGTGCTCCCAGGTGAGCGGGCTGGCAGGTAACAGGCAAGTGCTCCCAGGTGGGCGGGCTGGCAGGCACGGCATGTAGCAGGCTGGCGGGCAGGACTGGTAGTCAGGCAAGCAGCGGGACCTGAGGGCTGAAGCAGAGGTCAGAAACACTGTGCAACAACTTTTGCTCGGGCACCTCCATCTTGGAGGAGGTGCCTAATATATGGGAGGACCCTCGGCTATTGGCCGGGGACTCCTTAGGACGGCGCGCGCGGCTCCTTTAAGAGGGAGGGAGCGCGCGCCCTAAGCACAGTGCCCGGGGAGCTGCGCGCGCTGGCAGCAGGAAGAGGAGCGCTGGAGAACGCAGAGCGGGGAGGTGAGTGGGATGGCGTCTCTGCCTGGCAAGGGGCAGAGACGCCGATGCTACAGTACCCCCCCCTTTACGCCTCCTCTTTTTTTAGGCCAGAAAGGAATTTTTCAAGGAGAAGCGGGGCATGAATGTTCTCCCTGGGTTCCCAAGTTCTCTCCTCTGGGCCAAACCCCCTTCCAATCTACTAGAAAAAGGGTCTTTCCTCTTACCCTCTTAGTGGCCAGAATGTTCTCTACCTCAAAAACGTCCTCAGCGGAAACCGGAGAGGGGGGAGTACCTGGATTGTTGGAAAAAGAGTTAAACACAACTGGTTTGAGGAGAGATACATGGAAGGAGTTGGGAATCCGTAAGGTGGCCGGGAGTTTTAACTTGTAGGCCACTGGGTTGATTTGTTTGAGAACTTCAAATGGACCGATGAACCGAGGACCCAACTTATAAGAGGGTATTTTGAGTCAGACATGTTTGGAAGAGAGCCAGACTTTATTTCCCGGGCGGAATTGAGGCGGATCCAGACGTCTCGTCAGCATGTTTCTTCATCCGCTCGGAGGACTGAAGAAGTGCGGACCTAGTATTTTCCCAAATGGTGGAGAATTCGCTGAGAAGAGCCTCCGCGGCAGGGTTGTCCACCGAGGCGGAGATGGGAAACGGAATCCGAGGAAGTTGACCGTAGACCACGAAGAACGGGGATTTAGAAGTAGATTCGCTCTCATGGTTGTTGTAGGAGAATTCGGCCCATGGTAGGAGCTCCACCCAATCGGTATGGTGAGCGTTAACAAAGTGCCGGAGGTAGCTGGTAAGGATTTGGTTGATACGCTCCACTTGGCCAATGATACATCCATTGGACTGTGGATGGTAGGCGGAGGAGAAATCCAGGGTGACATCCAGTAGCTTACAGGTAGCTCTCCAGAAACGTGAGGTGAACTGAACCCCTCGATCCGACACAATGTGGAGGGCTAGGCCATGGAGACGGAAGATATGACGGAAGAAATCCTTTGCCAGCTCCGATGCAGATGGGAGACCAGGCAGAGGGATGAAGTGGGCCATCTTAGAGAAGCGGTCGGCGACCACCCAAATGACTGTACAACCGGCAGAAACAGGGAGATCAGTAATAAAGTCCATGGCAATGTGCTGCCACGGGGCAGCAGGTACGGGAAGAGGCAGGAGGCGACTGGCTGGAAGATGTCTGGGAACTTTGTTGCGGGCAAAGGACGAACAGGCCGAGACGAAGTCTATCACATCCTTGCGCAGGGTAGGCCACCAGTAATGCCGGGTAATGAGTAGGAAGGTCTTCTTTTGGCCAGCATGGCCGGCTAGTTTAGATGAATGACCCCAGTGGAGAACCTTCTCACGATCTGGAACTGCTACAAACGTCTTACCGGGTGGAAGACGAGTCAGATCCAAGGGGGCCACATTCATCACTTTGGAGGTCGATGATGTGCATAGGCTCCTCCTCTTGATCGGAGGACAGGAAGGAACGGGACAAGGCGTCGGCTTTGACATTCCGCCGGGCGGAAATGTAGGACGAAGTCGAAGCGGGCGAAGAACAAAGACCACCGGGCCTGACGCGGATTGAGTCTTTGGGCATTCTGGAGATATGCCAGGTTTTTGTGATCCGTATAGATGATCACCGGGTATAGAACCCCTTCAAGCAGGTAACGCCACTCGTCCAGCGCCAATTTAACGGCTAACAGTTCTCGGTCTCCTATGGAGTAGTTGCGCTCAGACGAGGAGAAGAGTTTGGAGAAGAAGCCGCAGGTTACCATTCTCCCGGATGAAGACTTTTGGGTGAGCACCGCTCCAGCTCCGGAGGAGGAAGCATCAACCTCCAGGTAGAACTGTTTGTTGCAGTCCGGATGGTGCAGCACTGGGGCAGAGGAGAAGGCTTCCTTTAAGGAAAGGAAGGCCTCCTCAGCTTCGGGCGACCATTCCTTGGGATTTGCTCCCTTACGGGTGAGCGCAGATATGGGAGCAGTCCGGAAAGAGAAGTGCGGGATGAAGAGACAATAGTAGTTGGCGAAGCCCAGGAATCGCTGAATCGCCTTCAACCCCTCCGGACAGGGCCACTTTAGGACAGCAGAGAGCTTCTCGGGATCCATTCGTAGGCCTGTCTGGGAGATAACATAGCCCAGGAATGGAAGAGAGGTCTGCTCGAAGAGGCACTTCTCGAATTTTGCATAGAGGTGATTCTGCCTGAGCCTAAGCAGGACCTGACGAACATCCCTCCGGTGTGTGGGAAGATCCGGAGAGAAGACCAAGATATCGTCCAGGTACAGCACCACGCAAGAGTAAAGAAGATCACGGAAGATGTCATTGACCAATTCTTGGAAGACGGCGGGAGCATTGCAGAGACCGAAGGGCATCACACGGTATTCATAGTGACCGTCCCGTGTATTGAATTCCGTCTTCCACTCGTCTCCTTGACGGATTCGGACCAGGTTATACGCCCCACGTAGATCTAGCTTGGAAAAGATCCTAGCTCCCTTAAGACGGTCAAACAACTCGGAGATGAGCGGCAGGGGGTATTTGTTTTTTACCGTGATTTGGTTGAGTCCTCTATAGTCAATACAGGGGCGTAATGAACCATCTTTCTTCTTGACGAAGAAGAATCCGGCTCCAGCCGGGGAGGTAGATTTCGGAATGAATCCCCTGGCCAGATTCTCCTCGATGTACTCCGACATGGCCCGGGTTTCGGCCGACGACAACGGGTAAATACGCCCACGGGGTGGAGTGGCGCCGGGTACCAGGTCGATCGGGCAATCATATGGCCTATGAGGTGGCAGTGTCTCTGCTTCCTTTTTACCGAAGACATCTGCATAGGACCAGTAAGGTGCCGGTAGACCGGGTAAATTAGCCGGGGTAGGTGGAGGAGGAGCCGGGCGAACCAGAACCAGGCAGGTCTTATGGCAATCCTGCCCCCGCCAGAGTACTTCACCGGATTGCCAGTTCAGCACGGGTTCATTTGTCTGGAGCCAGGGTAGACCTAGCAAAAGGGAGTGAGAGAGTCCGGACAGCACATGGAAGGAGATCTTCTCAGAGTGCAGCATTCCCACCTGCAGGGTTATGGGTTCAGTGACGAGCAGGATGGTCACCGGAAGGAGTCTTCCATCCGCGGAGGCGACTGACAATGGTTCAGCCAGGGGTTTGGTGGGAATCCAGTATCTCTCTACCAGGGACTGGGAAATGAGGTTTCCAGCAGCTCCAGAATCCAGGTGAGCAATTTAAAAGTGACGGTTCTCTCCCCAGGAGATAGAGACAGACAAAGTCAGGGACGGAGAGGGCTTACTTCTGCATAGGACGACCTCTCCGAGCGGTCCTAGACACTGGAGTTTCCCGGCTTCTCCGGGCAGGAACGGATGAGGTGCTCCTTACTGCCACAATAGAAACAGCTCCCCTCGGCTCGGCGTGACTCTTAGCGAGATTTGACCATCTTGGTCTGGTCGATCTGCATAGGTTCGGGTGAGTGCGCCCGGGGACTTACTGGTTGAGAGGCAGGTCTCTGGAAAGTAGGAGCAAGGCGAGGAAACTTTCTCTCCCGGGTAGTCTCTTTGGTACGTTCTTGGAAACGGATGTCAAACCGGGTAGCTAGTGACACCAGGTCATCCAGGGTGGTAGGAATGTCCTGACCAGCTAAACCGTCCTTAATCCGACCGGAAAGACCCTCCCAGAAGACGGACACCAGAGCCTCGTTGTCCCAGGCAAGCTCAGAAGCGAGGGTACGGAACCGTATGGCATATTGGCCCATGGTGAGACTCTCTTGGCAGAGACGTAGCAGAGAAGAGGCTGAAGAGGATTTTCGTCCTGGTTCATCAAAGACTTTTCGGAAAGCAGCAAGGAAAGACGAAAGGTCGGACACCAGGGGATGCCCTCTCTCCCACAGGGGATTTAGCCATGCCAGTGCTTCCCCAGTGAGGTGAGACATGATGAACGCCACCTTGGCCCGGTCGGAGGGAAACTGATGTGCCAAAAGTTCAAAGTGCAGCATGCACTGGTTCAGAAAGCCCCGACATGAGACGGGGTCACCTCCAAAACGAGGAGGCGCAGAAAGCCGGGGACCTGGGCTGGATGCCATGGTATAGGTGGGCAGCGGTGCTGCCGGAGCGGAAGTCATACGACTCGAGGTGGATACAGGTGGGACAGACAGCGTGTCCAGACAGGAGTTGACATTCCGCAGGTAATTCAGAATGGTTTCCTGTTGGGATCTCTGACGAGAAACCTCCTGGTACAGGTCAGTAAGCGAGGGGGCTTGGGGGCTACCGGGTTCCGGGAGGTGGAACCTCTGTGCTACGGTGCAAGGAGGGACCCAGAGGGGCGTAACTAAGTATCAACTCGGACCGACCCTGGTCGTACGGCGGCTAACGACTCCGTGACCAGGGAGGGACAGAGCAGAGGGACCAGGTGCTACTCTGGGGACGACCTTGTAAGGGAGCAGGTGACTCCCACGGTACAGATGGTAGGGACTGACCAGAACAGCAGGTAGGCACAGCAGGCAGCCTGGCAAGCAAAAGCCTCCAGGTAGGCTATCAGGTAGACACGGCAAGTGACGGCAGGAGTCTCTAGGTGGGCTGGCAGGTGGTCACGGCAAGTGACGGCAGGAGCCTCCGGGTAGGCACGGCGGGTAACAGGCAGGTCACAGGCAAGTGCTCCCAGGTGAGCGGGCTGGCAGGTAACAGGCAAGTGCTCCCAGGTGGGTGGGCTGGCAGGCACGGCAGATAACAGGCTGGCGGGCAGGACTTGTAGTCAGGCAAGCAGCGGGACCTGAGGGCTGAAGCAGAGGTCAGAAACACTGTGCAACAACTTTTGCTCGGGCACCTCCATCTTGGAGGAGGTGCCTAATATATGGGAGGACCCTGGGCTATTGGCCGGAGACTCCTTTAAGAGGGAGGGAGCGCGCGCGTGCCGTAAGCACAGTGCCCGGGAAGCTGCGCGCACCGGCAGCAAGAAGAGGAGCGCTGGAGGTGAGTGGGACGGCGTCTCTGCCTGACAGGGGGCAGAGACGCCGATGCTACACAAACTCCTTGCAGATGTTGTCTTTGGTGGGATTTGAACCCCGGACCCCACAGCAAGGTAATAGTGCTAACCACTGAGGAGCCACTGCCCTGCCCTGAGTTAACTGAGAATCCATCACTGAGCTCGTCCTCAGTCTTAAAGGATCCGTTCCCGGGTGCAGCTTAGTATTAAAAAAAAACAAAGCGTGCTGTACTCACCTTACCCAGGTCCAAGGGAAACTCTACGCCATTGCTCTTGTGTATGGCATTGCCTGCGGTGCAGACGTCACATGGACAGTACGGCAGCCAATCAGTAAGCTCAGCGCCTCTGCCAGTATAGATGGAACGCCCCTGTCAGTACTGCTGAGCTCACTGATTGGTTGCCCCAATGTCGATGTGATGTCAGCACTGAAGCCATTGCCAAACATTGGGAGCAGCGGTGGAGAGTCGCTGATGGACCCGGTGAAGGCAAGTTCAGCGCTGTTTGGTGTTTTTACACTAAAAAGTGCCCAGGGACACATTAATTAAAAGGAGACCACGGTTTTAAAGTCTTAAGACAGAGCTTGTAGATCTTCTCTCAGCTGATTTATGGCCACAGACCACATAGTCACATGGACTGTGCAGAGACGCATCGGGCCTGTAAAAGCCAATCAGGGCAACATTTGTAATGAAACTCAATTGGAAAAATGATTTTAAGCCCCAAATACATGAATTTAGATGAAAGAAAGAGCTGTGCACACTAGATGGCCGCCCCCTGTAATAACCGAGCTCCTCAGTGTACACAAGGGGGCAGCATCTCCTCCCCACTGGAAACAGCTGGACCCCACAATCAGGCAGCAGTGTATGTGCTTCTGACTCAGTCATGCACTGCCCCCTGCAGGTGAAAACAAAGACTGACGACTACATAGAAATTGGACAGAAATATTCCAGCATCTCGCTGCATAGAACAGACTTTCCACAGCCCTGTGACCTGCGCAGTGTCCGCCTTCATATAAGCCACAGGAAAGACTTCTTCACGCCACAATTCGCACTGCCAAGTTTGTCCCTTGCAGCGTTCCGTACACAGGCACAACGGAACATACCATTTTTACTTTATATCGGGAGAAGCATTGTAGGGCACGTTTGTACTGCAATTAGATTCACGTCTGTAGCTATCACTTCTCTAAATATGTCACGCGTTCCACTTCAACTCCAGCTATGAATGTATTATGTTTTATCTAAGGAATGAAATAATGAAAACTCCGAATGGTATAGTCCGGCCTAGATGACGATCCTGACACGTCACTGCAGGGATGAACCAATCAGCGTTTGGCTCGAGGGAAATTCAAACTTACACCGTTGCTGGCAGCTGGGACGGGAGAGAGAGAGAAACTGTCCCTGGTGGCGACATGTCTGTGGAGGACGCTGTGAAGGTGTGCCTGAGGGTCCGGCCGCTCAACCTGAGGTAACTGCCAGTAATGGCGCCTCGCCTGCTTATATGGAGCCGGGGGTAGGCTGCCACTTATCGCTGAGCCCTGGTGTGCGGCCCGGGAAGCGTCACTGCCTAATCCTGTCTGTCACCTAGAGCAGAGTCCCCCAACTCCACTCCTCAAGACCACCAACAGGCCATGGTTTCAGGATTTCCTTCGTATGGCCCAGGGGATAATTCCATCAGCTCCACAGGCAATAATTCCATCACCCGAGCAATACTAAGGAAATCCTGAAAACATGACCTGCTGGGGAGCCCTGACCTAGAGCATGCCGTGCTGTCTGTCTGCAGGCCGTGTATCATGGCGGAGGGGTGGGGTTGTGGTATGATATAGCCGGTGCTCTCAGAACTAAAGGGGAATTCTGGGACTTTACCATTAATGGCCTGTCCTTAGGATAGGTGATCAATGTCTGACCGGTGGGGTGCGACACCCGGCCCCCTGTCTATCAGCCGGGGCTGCCCAGCTCTGTCAATGGGATAGTGGCTGCGGCCGAACACTGCACATCCGCCCTGTTCACATCAATAGGAGGATGTTCAGTGCCCGCCGCAGCCACTATTCCATTGATGTGAATGTGCTGCTTACACTTGAACAACTGATCGGCAGGGGAGCTGGATGTCACATCCTCGCCGATCAGACATTGATCACCTATCCTAAGGACAGGCCATTAATGTTAAAGTCCCAAACAACCCCCTTAAACCTCTGCTATCTCTGTAGGCACTTAGGCTATGTTCACACGTTGCATTTTTGCTGCTTTTTTTTCTGCAGGCAAAACCTGCTCTCTTGGCAGTAAAGAATCCGCTTACAAAAAGCAAGTTTTACTGCCTTTTTTTCAGGTACATTTGTGTGTTGTGCTTGCTGATAAAGCTTAGTGTCCCCCAAAAATACATGTTTCAACTTCCTGAGTTTTCTGCACCAAAAACGCAGCAGAACCTGATACCTGCGTCTTTTGCTGTGTTTTTGCACTTACTCATTGCTTTCTATGGGTGAAGAAATGTTGCAAGTGACATGCTGTAGTTATCTAATTCAGTCAGGAAAACAAAACAATGTGTGCATGAGATTTCTGAAATGTAGCTTTTGCTGGTACTGTAAAACACAGCAAAAATTTGCATAAAAAACCTGCAACCTGTGAACATAGCCGTTGGGCTCATTCACACGTCCAATTTTTCCATGTACAAAATAGACCAGTTTATTCTGATCTGACTTTGATCAGAGTGTTTGTTTTTCATGTATGTGGAGAAATGGAGGGGGGAGGTCTCCACCTTCTCCTGTATGACAGTTCATGAAAATCAGGCCGTGCTCAGATGTCATCCAACCAATCAAAATCAAACCTGTCTGAAAATTCAGGGACATGTGCCCAGCCCCATAGATTATCACAGATACAAGCGGTATCCGTGAAAATCGGACGTCTGAAAGAGACCTTCTCCAAATAGAGCTCTCAGATAGGATAGCCCACTAGACTGACAATCCCAGGTAGGCAGAGTTTTACAGCAGTTAAGTCTTAATTTTTCTGGATATGGGGCCAAGTACCAACAAGCCAATAGCTGCTAACTACCTGCTGTTCTGCCCGGCGACTATTTCTGCTAGCTTAGAGCGATCACGGACCGTACCTGCCGATGATTCTTCTGCTGACGTCCAGTCTACAGAGCAGCGCCTTTCCTTCTGCTCCTCACCGTTCTGCTCTGTTGATGGAGCATATCTGCCAATCTCATGCTGACTGACCGTTGGCTCTCCGCTGCCTAATTGCAGGGAGTTGACTGTTAATCAGGATGACGTTGGCAGTGACGCCCCATCGACGGAGCAGCCCGTGAGAGGAAGAGCTCATTTGTTGACATGAGGTCAAATAAAGCAGGGAATTGCCACTGCCAGCAGAGTCCCTGTGCAGAACAGGCAGGTAGTTGGCAACTACCTGCCTGATAGTTCTTAGCCCCAACGTCCTGGATAACCCCTATAATTATAAGCTCTCCCTGCTCTATAACATGGTGCCTGCAGATTAGATTGAATTTTCTTGGTGACTGGTTCCTTTTATTTTGGCTGAAGCAAAGTGTCAGTCACAGGAAAGGCGATGACTTCTAGATCAGTGGGGTCTAACTGCTGGGATCCCAGCGAGCACCAGAACTGGGAACATTATCCCCCTTAGAAGGGAGGGGCAGTGTGCAATGCAAGAGTTGGTGACACTCCAAATATTTCTTTTATCTATTGTATTCTGTAGCTTAAGCAGGACAACCCTCTACACGTGCGTCACAGGGACGGCAAGGGAGATCTGGGGATATCTCAATTAACAGTGATTGTTAATGGATGGCTGGGAGAACCTGTGAAGAGAACATTTACGAGTGGCCGCAGCCCCGAGTTCATCAATATTTTTCTCATTTAGAGAGGAAACCCCTTTGGTGTCATGGTGGGCGAAATGATCTGTATTGTATTAAAGTCTCTCTAATTTGCAGAGAACAGGTGAACCTAGTATGGAAAGTTGAGAACAACACCATTACTCAAGTTGATGGCTCACGGTCTTTCAATTTTGGTAAGCGTTTGTAGTTCTTTGTATTTGATAGCTTGCTGTTTTCAAGGCAATGTTGTATGCCCTTTATAAACCTACTGTACATTCTGATTTAAATTGGATCCAGTCAGGGACTTGAGTGAGATTTTGGGTGTAGGGAACGCCGCTACACATCATGAATTAGACAAGCTGTGGCATCATGCCCCAAGCCAGAATGAGAAACTGACGTGGAAATGACAAAAGTTGACAAATTTTTGTGAAACTCCAAGTTGAACCTAAGTTTTGTGACTTTTCATAACTTTTACGTCAGACTTCTGGTGCGACAGCTCTGATGAATCGGGGCTGTTTTCTGCACATACCCTGAGCGCCTCTATAGTGGCTTATCAGGAGGGTACAATAATCATGTGTATTGCCCGCTTAACATGTACAATATGGGGCACTATTGTCATTATCTTGGCATATAGGAAGTGTAAAGTCTTCTATTTCGTTCTTTAGATCGTGTCTTTCATTCTCATGAAACGACAGCTCAGGTTTATCAGGAAGTGGCTGTTCCCATTATCCGCTCCGCTTTACATGGTTACAATGGTGAGTAATTTCTGCCTCTGATCCAGCATTACTACAGGATGTGTTGAGTTGGTGATAATAGATATATCTTTGTATTAGGCACAATTTTTGCCTATGGGCAAACCTCTTCGGGAAAAACCTACACCATGATGGGGGCACCAAAAAACTTGGGAATAATCCCTCAAGCTGTTGGAGAGGTTTTTAAAATCATTCAGGAGGTAAGTTCATTGGCTGCTCGTTGTAGCACTTTCACTATATTTTGAGATGAATTGTAGCTGCTGTGGCTTATAGGACATACCCGAGCAGTGGGGACATCTGTTATTTCTAAATCGCCTAATGGTGCATATAGAAAGGGATATCCTAAAGCAGAAGACCTAGTGTTAAAGAAACTTGATGAATGAAATACACACTTCATGGCCTGTGCACATGTTGCAGATTTGTCACAAAACCTGAAGGGTTTCCTGATGCCAGCAAAGCGAATGAGAATCCTGAGGTCTCAAGCACACGTTGCTTATTTGTGACTTGCAGATTTAAATCTCCAGCATGTCAATTCTCTCAGCGTTTTTGCGGTAGATTTCCTTTCTAATGAGTGGAGGAAAATCTGCATCTAAAGCGCCTATTTTATTCAGCGTTTTTCTTGCCAAAAGATGCAGAAATTTCTGAACCAAATACTTAACGTGCACATACCTGAAAAAAGTTGGTCAGTTTATTTTCAGACATATGCTGAAATATCGTGTAATATGCCACTTACTGATGTTAGCAGATCAGTGCCGATTTCTTCTTGTTAGTAGTATTTTCCATGGACTTCACACCACTTCCATCCTAAGCATGGGTCACAAGCTACCCCGTCAGCAACCAACACATCCATGCGTTACACAATCAGAAGTCTCCCATGTGCAACAACAGCCATGATCAGGCCAGTAGCACCATGCAGGACTGCACTAATAAGGGGGTAGTCTTTCACAAAAGAAGAAATCGACAATTACATATTCTGTTTCCACCACTCGTGGCCAACTTCTTAAAGGGGTGTTCCCAAGTTTAAAAGTTATCCCCTATTCCTTGGATAGAGAATATCTTTCCGATTGCTGGGGGTCTGACCTTCATGACCCCATCAATCCGAAGCAACAGGACTCTGAAGAGCCCCAGCTAAATGGAATGGAGGCCAGTCAGGCGCATTATGGCAAATGGTCTATGTGTTTGATGTCATGGATCTAGAGTTCATGGAACCAATTGTGAGTTCCATATTACACCTATGCTAGATATAGTCCATGTTGGCTTCCAACAGATATATAACTATAATCCCATAGGACACACTATACACAGCAAAACCCAAAGCAGAACTTTTATTATCTGTGATCTTTACAAAGAAAACCTATTTCTGACACCCATAAGATAACAGAAGACACACAAAGACTGTGATCTATGATAAAGTAATCTGGCTCCCACATGGGCTCATACAGAATATACTGTGCGGTTACACTGGTTAGGGCAGTTCTTAATTTGGAACAATTTTCTATCATCCAAAAATAAATGCTGCATCGAGAGCATTTAATGAAATATGGCATATTCACAAAAAAAAAAATAGATCCATTTCAAGTCAGTGGGTGAAGCAAACCCCACACATCAGCAGTGTAACTGGCTTTCTGATGGACAGGTCTGTTCACACGCTCCGCCACCAGCAGCCATTGTATGGCCAGGACGTCTGTGCTATCTGTGAGGAGAGCTGCATAAAACAAGAGCAGGAGGAGAACCTGTCATATCTAAATAATGGTAATCGCCACAAATATCCCAACACATCTGATAAAATGAAGATAATGTGGACAACCCTGATAACTGATTCTGCAGCCAGCAATAGTCAATGTAATACAGAAGCTATAGAATGCACATTTTTAATGCAACCCAATTGCAAAAAAAAAAATCTTTAGCCCCAAATACGTGCATTTAAGTAAGGAAAAAAAATTGTCCACAAACGGCGGGTTTTAATGAATTAGTCGCATCCTACTCCAGTAGTTCTTCATTAAGAGTGGCATGCACAGCACCAGCCTTAACCCTCCGTCAGGCGCCTGTCCGGCACTCCGAGTTCAGGCACAGTTAGAAAACCCCCTATAATATCTAATTATCTCAATTTCTGGGCTCTAAAAGTATTCAGTGACCTTTAGGGATGTATTAAAGGAGAGTACACAATCGGATGCAAAAAAAACCCAAAACATTTATTAACTATAAGGCTGCTTGCCCACGAAGCATTTTCCAAGCATTTATGCTGCGGAAACGCTTGGTAATCCGTCCCCAATGACAAGCCGCAATGTCAATGCCCATGCTGCGCTCAAAAATCTGCAGCATGTCCATTAATTTTGCGGACACGCAGCGTAATCACCGCCATTGACTTGCATTGGACCGCGTGACATCCGCATCACTACATGTGCACAAGCGGATATCACAAGGTTCAATGTGCGAATGGTACCCAGGTCTGGAGGAGAGAAGACTCTCCTCCAGACCTGGGTACCATAGTACCTGTAGAAAAAAAAAAGAATTTAAAATATGACGTCATGGCTGGTCCTTCACACCACCGCGAGCAGTGCAAGAGACCAGACAAAGGGGAGAAAACACAGGGAGGACATCGGAAGGTGAGTATCATCCTTTTTTTTTTTTTTTTACCATTCTTATTCTTTTATTTTTTAACTGACTTGGTCACACTACTATAAATCCAAGCCGTTTGCATGGATTTATATAGTATGAACAAGTTGTCAAGCACTTTTCCAAGTGATGCTAAAATCGCTTGGAAAAGCTCTTGATAACCCGCACGCAGAAATGCATGCAAAAACGCTTCACAAACGCTTCTACCTGGCGGGAAAAACGCTTGATAACCCGCATGCAGAAATACAAGTGAAGAACGCTTGACAAACACTTCTACTTGGTGTGAAAAACGCATGTAAAAACCACATGCGTTTTTCCTGCCAGGGAGAAGCGGAAAAAATCTGCAGCATTTCTGCATCGTGGGCACATAGCCTAAATGTAATAAAACAAAAAGTACCAAATTTCACAACTACTGCCAAATGGCTTCCTGTTTTCAGGACATAATTATTACTAAACCTTAAAATTAGGAAAAAAAACGTAATTGTAAGGCACTTAGATGCTACTGGAGTCATATTCACTCAGATTGAGATGTTAAAGTTCAGCAGAAGAAACATTGGTAGAGAGAAAAAAGAGGTTGGGAGATGAGATTATCATATCAGATTATTATTACGTGTTCGGGCGCAATGTGCCTGAGAGGCCATTTCTAAGAAAGACCTGACATACTTTAAGGGAATGCCAAATGTTGCTATTCGTGTTTTCTCCTTGGCTTTTCCTCGGCACATCTGGTTGAACACTCCACGACATCTCCTCTGAATGTGACTGTATGGATTGATGAGGACCTGATGGGTAGGACGGTATTGTGCAGTTCACCATTTGTTGTTCTTTTTAGATCCCAGCCCGAGAGTTTTTATTGCGAGTTTCCTATTTGGAAATCTATAATGAATCTGTCACAGATCTTCTGTGTGATGACAGAAAAAAGAAACCTTTGGAAGTACGTGAAGACTTCAATGTAAGTGGAAGCTAAAAATCGTTTTTTACTTTGACAAATCTTATTAATGGCCTACTTAATGCAAGTCTTTGTAGCTTACTTTCCTTGACGTGGCTAAGCTAAACCTACTTTTGTGCGTCATTGCCTATTTTGCAGCGTACAGTGTATGTTGCGGACTTGACTGAAGAGGTTGTCACTATACCTGAGCAAGTGATGCAATGGATCAAAAAGGGAGAAAGTAAGAATCTTTTATTGTTAGTGTGGGGAACCCTGCAGCAGCTTACCACGGGGAGACACATGGGTAGAGACATGCTGCATCCTTCCCTGCAGACAGACCCCTCATACAGGCACCGAACCGGTTCAGATGACCAGAGTAAAGCTAAATGCTGAACTTTACCCTGGACATGGGCTTCTAAAGGGAATCTGACAGTAGGATCAGCCCTCCTAAGCCGTCTATATGGGCATGTAGGTCATAGGAAGCTGAATAACATGATACCTTTTATACCTGCGATCTGAATCCACACTTTTCTTCTATGTAAATGAGCTGTTCAAGGCTATGGGCCTGACACTGATCTGCATGAGAATCTGCCTCCAGAGCTTATTATACATGAAAGGGGTCGTTACCATTGCGATGTGTAATGGCCGCTCTTTGCAGAGCGGTGTGTGATTATATCTGACATCTGCATGTTCCTCTCATCTTCCATCTCAGTCAGACAGGGTTGTAATATTATTACAGAGCTCTCCAAGCTCTGCTGTATTGTAAGAGTGCACAGACGCGTTTCTGCCCCTGAAGATAACTGCGTTTTGGAAATATCATGCATTTTATTCATATGTTGGGTCATGTGAATTGTGTATTATGGTTTTAGGTGTATACGTTAGTATGATAATGTATAGAGTAAGATATAGATTACAGCATATGGTTGTGACTATAGGGTAAGAGACTTTGGTAAGCATTATAGGTGTAACCTGGTTAATGTATCGTTAGTGTAATAAGCATAGTGTGCAGTAGGAGTATAGGGAATAAAATATAAGATTATAATACATAGTGTTGTGAGGGTGATCTGCCCAGTTACATATAGTAGGGAGAGTCATAGAGTTGGAATTAGCCCATAGTGGCAGGGGAAAGCCCTAGGAAAAAGGAATTGCTTCCTGATAGATGGTCAGATGGGGAAGTACAGTCATCAAGTTCAAGTGCAGTTGGCTGCTGGCGCCAGCAATATTCTACCATTGGGAGTCCTTGCGGAGCTCAAGGCTCAATACAGGTACTACGAAGAGTGCTTTATCCTCTGGTGTACAGGGGACGATGGATGCAGAATCATGTGAAGGGAAGGTAACTGATCCCGGGTGCACTGTGGAACTGGATGGGAAATCCCTGGGACTGACAGGTAGTAAACGTATGGATAGCCCAAGAGAAACAGATACTAATGCTGGAAACGTACTGTATTAAGGAAACAAGGAATAAGTTTTGTGCTCTATACTGAGTATTAAAATCTGATGAACTTGAACTGTCCAGCAAACCTTTGGTTGTTTAAAACGAACTGCGTGTCCCCTTAGTTATGTGTGGCGGCTCCTGAAGATGGAGGCCTGCGGCCTACAAATGAGTATGATGCACCCCACACCTGACAGCACATTGGGACTGGGGCACAATATTCCTGTAAAGTGCCAGGGCATTATGGAGCAGCAGCTCTTCCCACGGTCATTTTACAGCTGCAGAAAATTGTTTGCAAGAAGACAAATTTCAGTTCCCTGGTTCTGTGTTAGTTACTTGTCTCACACTGGTAACTCTCCTTTTATTTATAATGAGCTGGAGGCAGATCCTCAGGAAGATCTATATCCAGCCCATAGTCTGGAACAGCTCATTTACAGTACATGTAAGGAAAACGTGGATTTCTCTGGAATAAGACATCAGATTGCAGATATCAAGATATCCTTTTATTCAGCTTCCTATGACCTGTGTGTCCATATAGATGGCTTAGGAGGATTGATGCTACTGAGAGATTCCTTTTTAAATATTTGCATATTCGGGACACTGATATCATCATGTGTTGCTGCCTGCCACAGCCACCAACCTAGCAAGCAATGTGGATATGGACAAAAAAGTCTTGTATGGGGGGTGGGGGGGTCAGCATAAAGGGACATACCATAATTTTTATTTTTTGGTTTATCAAAGACCAATAGAATGTTGTCAAGCACCTTTTTATAGACACTTTAAAAGTTACTGCTTGAAAAGTTTTCACTCTTTTATATATTCTCTATTGCAGAAAACAGGCACTATGGAGAAACAAAAATGAATGACCACAGCAGCCGCTCCCACACTATTTTTAGGATGGTAAGAGATTTTTCTTTTAGTGTGTGATGGCAGCCAAACCTAAAAAAAAAACCTATATAAATCTGGTATTGCTGTAATCACACTGACCCGAAGAATAAATCCATCTAATCACTTATAGGACCGGCATGAAAAAAATTAAATAAAATCAATTCTTGTCCTGCTGTTTTGTTCATTCTGCCTCCCAAAGATCACTGTATGGCTCGGCTCACATTTATCCTGTGCTCTACAGTGGGTTTCCATGTAAATCTCTGGAATACGTTATTCAGGCAGAACCCCTGGTGGAAGATTCCCTATAATAAGGCAGATGGAGGCACTGTGGATGCTGTCTGGCCTGTGATCCAGCAGCGTCCGTCTTTTTAAGTGTGTGTACGCGGTTGACCAGTTTTGTGTAAGTCTGAAAAGGACGACGCTGACAGAGGCCAGACAGAGTCCATAGTAACTCTGCTGCATCATTATAGTGAATGGGTCCCTCGGGGATTTCATCTGAATCGCGTCACTCGGAGATTTAGATGGAAACCCTGATATAAGTGCTAAGTGTAGAACACAGGATAAATGTGATCCCAAATGTTATGTAAAGTGTTTCCAGTAAAAGCTTCACATAAAAAGCCGTCACTCAGGTCCGTCATCTGTTATCAGAATATAGGGGCTTACACATTACTGGTAGCACAAAGGATCTGAAAAAGCGCCATTGCTATGGTTATACCCCCCTCTCCTCCCCAAAGTGAAATCCAGCAAAATCTGCTTTCCCAAATCCAAATGTCCCCCCTCCCTTCTGAGCCCCATTGTGCCTAAACCACAGTTAGCGTCCACATCTTTGCATTTCCATAGCTATGAAAGCCCGCCTAATTTATGGGTGCATGTCTCCAGAAGCATGAGCTCGGCAGAACTGGTCACTACAATGTACGAGCACTGTGAAGTATGGGCCCTATTCTGGCAGATTTGTGGGTTTTTTTTTTTTCTTGTCCCCTTTCCCTTCCTCGGCAACATCCGCTACTGCTTGTTTCTGGAAAACACCCATGGAGTCAAAATCATCACTGCTCCTGTGAATAAATTCCCAGATGGGTGTAATTTAC
The DNA here is from genome assembly GCF_046119375.1 of Phyllobates terribilis. NCBI lineage: Eukaryota > Metazoa > Chordata > Amphibia > Anura > Dendrobatidae > Phyllobates > Phyllobates terribilis. The sequence goes on along the minus strand of NW_027362761.1, from coordinate 865,184,941 downwards.
AGAATGGGGTCACTTGTGGGGGAGTTTTGCTGCTCTGGCACTTAAGGGCTCTGTATATGAAGTCTGCATACTATTCTATGATTTGTTCTCTTGAGACAAATAGCGCTCCGTCCCTCCCGGGTCTCGCCGTGTGGCCAAGCAGTACTGTACAGCCTCATATGGGATATTGCCACATTCAGCAGAAATTGTGTGACACATTTTGGCATCATTTTTATCCATTTTCCAGTGTGAAAATGTAAAATCTGGGGCTAAAACTATTTTACCACAATAAAAAATAAACTTATTTACTCGGTCGCCTGATTGGGGGACACAGGACCATGGGTGTTATGCTGCTGTCCACTAGGAGGCGACACTATGCTTAATCTGAAAAAGATTAACGGTGGCTCCTCCTCTGCAGTATACACCCCTGGACGGAGTCAGCCATCTTCAGTTTTTGCTTAGTGTTTCAAGGAGGCACACCTAAAGATTTTTACTCCATTTTTTTTTTTTCCGACGGAATTACAGATGAAGATAAGTGGGTCTCCTGCGAGACTCCAGGCATGGATCCTTCCTCGGCCCCCTTTTATGGGGTGCACAGTTTAAGTCGAGACGTCTCCTTACCATGACGCTCCTTCCCCAGCCCCTCGGGTGCTGGTCCGAAGTAGAGACCCCCCTCCTTCCCAAATTCCTTTTGGTCTCTGGGTTGAGGTCGAGGCGAGGGTAACAGCCCCCTGATGGTGACAGCAGCACCCTCCCTAATCCCCCTCGGAGGGGTATTAGGTTGAGACGCCTCAGGTAGGGCCTGTGCAGGCAGCAGTCTGCAGCTCCTAGTAGCTGACGCTCTTAACCGAGTTTCAGGAATCCCAGCCTTGCTGCAGACTCCTGTTGGGGCCAGGGGACAGTGCAGGCAGACAAGGCATGCAGAGATACAGGCCTTCCCAGCCCTGTCTCTCTGCTGGCACCTCAAGGTGCCTCAAGGGGACCCTTTAAGGGCCCCCCCTTAATCTGATACCCCCCACCGCCATCTCTGCCGTTAAAACCGGGGGGGGGGAGGGGGGTACGGTTCAGATCAGGCACACACACACACACACACACACACACACACACACACACACACACACACACACACACACACACACACACACACACACACACACACACACACACACACACACACCCCGGACTACCGCGCCGGCCTGGAGCCCTTTTGGGCATCGGCTATAAATTTACACAGCGGCTCCGGCCTAGCCGAAGCCGCCGCCCATTCTCCGGCCCCCTGGATGACGAATGACACTCTACAGTGTCATAGAAGGGGCGGAGACTAACTGAAAGGGCGCGTTTTTCAGCATACTGCCACCCTTTTCAGCTCTCCGCTCACCTTCTTCTCCACACTCTGGTGGCCATTATCTGCTGAAGGATCATTGACCCTGCAGTTACCGGTCGGCAGCCAGTCTCCGGGGGGGCACAGGATTGTGGATCTACGGCGCTGGACTTAAGAGGCACACTGGTGGGGTAAGATCACAGCTGGAGTCTCTCACTCGGCTGTGAATCCTATAAGCTTCTCTGCATAGCTGGCCCCCTCTGCATAGCCACCCCTGTATACTACGCCGGGCTCAAGGTCCAAGAGAACCAGGCAGGACTGCTATTATGCACTCTGTACAGCCTGCAGTAATACTCTCCCTAGTGGCAGCACGTATCCACATTGCCAGGACTGCATGCAGACTGCTGCGCCAGAGCCCCATGAAGCCCTTGCCAATACTTCAGTGCCTAATACCACACCGGAATGGGTCCACTCAGATGTCGCAATCTATGACGCAGTCTATAGATAAGCTCACATCCACATTGCTTCAGGCTCTGCAGAGTCATGCCTTGGCTATGATCACTACTCGGCAAAGGGAGAGTTCCACTCGGGGACATCATGGCACGGGCACATCCACGTCTAGATCAGGACACAAGCGGACGCACAGGTCACGTTCATCTGCGTCATCCCATACCACACGGTCGTCCCCTTCCAGTGAGAGACACCGTACTCCCAGCTCATCTAGACCGTCCTCTGACAGGGACAGACAATGTAGATCCCCACAGCCATCCCTGACCAGAGAAGGCCTTAGCTCCGGTTCTCCCAGCAGGAGACGCCTTAGTGATACACAGGATTCGGAAGACATCTGTGATTCCGACTCAGACAAGGAAATCGAAGGGTCGCTAATCCGTATCCCCCCTGGCAATACAGTGCTAGTTGATGATCTAATCTCATCCATCCATCGGGTGCTGGACATTTCCGATCCACCCCTGGAGACACCAGGACATAAGATTTCCTTTGAAGGAGTCCTGAAACCGCCTAAGGTCTTCTTTGACCACCCAGAGTTTAAAGCGATCCTTAAAAAGCAGTTCTCACAACCTGAGAAAAAGTTTACTAATCGCAAATGTCTGGAAGCGCGGTACCCCTTTCCACAGGAGGTCACCAAACAGTGGACAGATCCACCTGAAGTGGATCCCCCAGTCTCCAGACTAGCAGCACAGACACTCCTTTCACTGCCAGATAGCTCAACCCTCAAGGACACAGCAGACCGGCAGGTGGAACGCATGGCTCGTTCAATTTTCGAGGCCGCAGGGGCCTCCCTGGCTCCCGCGTTCGCCTTAGTTTGGGCTGCCAAGGCCATCTTGGCCTGGGCCCAAAAATTTACAAACTGGCCTCCAAACATCTACCCCTGAACTGTCGGACCAAGCGGCCCAAATAGCAGTTGTAGCAGATTACATGCTCCATGCAGCTCTGGATTCTCCAAGGGGTGCAGCGGGGATAGCATCAAACGTCATCACGATTCGGCGTATCCTCTGGCTGCGGGAATGGAAAGCAGATGCAGCCTCAAAGAAGTCCCTCACGCACCTCCCATAGCTCAGTGGTCGGTTTTTCGGTGAACAGTTGGACACAATGCTATCCAACGCCATTGGGGGTAAGAGTACCTCTCTCCCCCAACTGAAGCCCAAACATACTTACAAAAAGCGCAATCAAGCACGATTCCGATCCTTTCTGAACTCTTCCGGCTGGTCCGTCTCGCGACTAGCACAAAATAACAACCGCGCTCCACACAGGGACAACTCGAGGTCGACGCAAAAGTCGGACAAGACCTGGCAATCAAGGGCAGGCCAGTCAAAATTTAAAGGAGGAAAATCTCGCATTTCCTCCTCATCTTGACTCACGAACTCCGGAAGACACCCCACCTGTAGGAGGCCGTCTTAAGCTCTTTCACCAAGTCTGGCTGCCTATTACAGAAGATAGGTTGGTCAGGGAACTAGTGTCTTCAGGATACAAGATGGAGTTCACTTCCAACCCACCAAACAGATTCTTTCTGTCTGTTCCCTCAAAACCGCCAGCCAAGGCTCTTGCCTTCCACCACGCGGTCTCCTTGCTTGTTCAAGCAGGAGTCATAGTACCAGTCCCCATGTCCGAGCGCTTCCAAGGGTTCTACTCACATTTATTCGTAGTCCCCAAAAAAGGAGGCAGCGTACGGCCCATACTGGACCTAAAACAGCTCAACAAATATGTACGGGTACGTCATTTTCGCATGGAGTCCCTTCGGTCCTTCATTGCGTCCATGGAGAAAGGAGAATTTCTCGCCTCCATAGACATTCAAGACGCATACCTACATATACCAATTGCCCCCGCCCACCAGAGATTTCTCAGGTTCGCAGTCGACCAGGACCACTACCAGTTCGTGGCTCTCCCGTTCGGACTCGCCACGGCTCCCAGAGTGTTTACCAAAGTCATGGCAGCCACCATGGACGTCCTGCACTCCAGAGGCATAATAGTTGTTCCATATCTGGATGATCTCCTCATCAAGGCTTCCACCTTCAAGGACTGCGAGCTCAGCATCACAATCGACATTCTGAGTCGCCTGGGCTGGTTAGTCAACTTAAAGTCATCACCAACCCCGAGTCAGTCTCTGACCTTCTTGGGAATGTTATTCAACACCCTCAAGGGTCTAGTACTCCTTCCGAAGGACAAGGCACTGCCTCTCCATATAGGAGTCCGCACCCTACTACTCAAACCCCCCTCGGTCTCTCCGGTTTGCCATGAGAGTCCTTGGCAGGATGGTGGCGGCAATAGAAGCGGTCCCATTTGCCCAGCTTCACCTCAGACCTCTCCAACTAGCCATCCTCAAGTCATAGGACAGGAATCCTTTTTCTCTCGACAGGGAGTTTCAGTTGACGTCGTCAACCAGGAGGTCCTTGCACTGGTGGCTCAAGCCAACCTCACTAACAAAGGGGAAATCCTTTCTCACGGGTCAATGGAAAGTTCTGACCACCGACGCGAGCCTGACGGGTTGGGGTGCGGTACACCTACACCACAGAGCACAGAGCAAGTGGTCCCCAGCGGAAGCGACCATGCCCATCAACATCTTGGAAATTCGTGCCATCCTCCTGGCATTGAGAGCCTTCCATCACTTACTAGCAGCCTCTCACATCAGAGTACAGTCGGACAATGCCACGACTGTGGCATATGTAAATCACCAAGGGGGGACCCGCAGTGCCCAGGCGATGCGAGAAGTGACACACATTCTCCACTGGGCGGAAGACACAGGTTCGGTTCTCTCTGCGGTCCACATTCCGGGTGTGGACAACTGGGAAGCAGACTTCCTCAGCCGGCAAGGAATGGACTCGGGAGAGTGGTCTCTCCATCCCGAAGTTTTTCGCCAGATCTGCCATCGCTGGGGGACTCCGGACGTGGACCTAATGGCATCCCACTTCAATGCCAAGGTCTCCAACTTCATGGCCAGAACACACGACCCGCGGTCGCTGGGAGCAGACGCCCTGGTTCAGTACTGGACCCAGTTCCAGCTCCTGTACATTTTTCCACCTCTTCACCTGATATCCAGAGTGGTGAGGGAGTTCCAACCATCCTCATCACACCAGACTGGCCCAGACGTACAGTACAGACCTAACCTTTGGACACACCTTCTCATTTCAAGATTTTTCTGTATTTTCATGACTATGAAAATTGTGCATTCACACTGAAGGCATCAAAACTATGAATTAACACATGTGGAATTATATACTTAACAAAAAAGTGTGAAACAACTGAAAATATGTCTTATATTCTAGGTTCTTCAAAGTAGCCACCTTTTGCTTTGATGACTGCTTTGCACACTCTTGGCATTCTCTTGATGAGCTTCAAGAGGTAGTCACCTGATATGGTCTTCCAAAAATCTTGAAGGACATCCCAGAGATGTTTAGCAGTTGTTGTCCCTTTTGCCTTCACTCTGCGGTCCAGCTCACCCCAAACCATCTCGATTGGGTTCAGGTCTGGTGACTGTGGAGGCCAGGTCATCTGGCATAGCACCCCATCACTCTCCTTCTTGGTCAAATAGCCCTTACACAGCCTGGAGGTGTGTTTGGGGTCATTGTCCTGTTGAAAAAGAAATGATGGTCCAACTAAAGGCAAACCAGATGGAATGGCATGCCGCTGCAAGATGCTGTGGTAGCCACACTGATTCAGTATGCCTTCAATTTTGAATAAATCCCCAACAGTGTCACCAGCAAAGCACCCCCACACAATCACACCTCTTGCTTCATGGTGGGAACCAGGCATGTAGAATACATCCGTTCACCTTTTCTGCGTCACACAAAGACACGGTGGTTGCAACCAAAGACCTCAAATTTGGACTCCTCAGACCAAAGCACAGATTTCCACTGGTCTAATGTCCATTCCTTGTGTTCTTTAGCCCAAACAAGTCTCTTCTGCTTGTTGCCTGTCCTTAGCAGTGGTTTCCTAGCAGCTATTTTACCATGAAGGCCTGCTGCACAAAGTCTCCTCTTAACAGTTGTTGAAGAGACGTGTCTGCTGCTAGAACTCTGTGTGGCATTGACCTGGTCTCTAATCTGAGCTGCTGTTAACCTGCGATTTCTGAGGCTGGTGACTCCGATAAACTTATCCTCAGAAGCAGAGGTGACTCTTGGTCTTCCTTTCCTGGGGCGGTCCTCATGTGAGCCAGTTTCTTTGTAGCGCTTGATGGTTTTTGCAACTGCACTTGGGAACAATTTCAAAGTTTGCCCAATTTTTCGGACTGACTGACCTTCATTTCTTAAAGTAATGATGGTCACTCATTTTTCTTTACTTAGCTGCTTTTTTCTTGCCATAATACAAATTCTAACAGTCTATTCAGTAGGACTATCAGCTGTGTATCCACCAGACTTCTGCACAACACAGCTGATGGTCTCAACCCCATTTATAAGGCAAGAAATCCCACTTATTAAACCTGACAGGGCACACCTGTGAAGTGAAAACCATTTCCGGTGACTACCTCTTGAAGCTCATCAAGAGAATGCCAAGAGTGTGCAAAGCAGTCATCAAAGCAAAAGGTGGCTACTTTGAAGAACCTAGAATATAAGACATATTTTCAGTTGTTTCACACTTTTTTGTTAAGTATATAATTCCACATGTGTTAATTCATAGTTTTGATGCCTTCAGTGTGAATGTACAATTTTCATAGTCATGAAATACAGAAAAATCTTTAAATGAGAAGGTGTGTCCAAACTTTTGGTCTGTACTGTACGTGATACGCCGACATCGTGCAGCTCACAGCAGACATCCCCTGGCGTCTCCCCGACCGCCCGGATCTTCTGTCACAAGGCCCGTTCTACCACCAGAACTCAGGGGGCCCTCAATTTGACGGCATGGTCATTGAGACCTGGGTTTTAACCCAGTCAGGGTTCTCGCCTGACGTCATCACAACCATGATCAGAGCACGAAAGCCAACCTCTGCAAAGATTTATTACCGTACCTGGAAATCTTTCTTTACCTGGTGCGAATCTCGTGGCCAGACCCCATTCCCTTATTCCCTCCCCAGGGTACTTGGGTTTCTCCAATCGGGTCTGGAGGCCAAACTGTCTCTGGCCTCCCTTAAGAGCAAGGTATCAGCTCTCTCAGTGCTTTTTCAGACGCGCATTGCTAACAAGCTGCAAGTAAGGACATTTCTTCAGGGGGTTTCCCGATTGGTTCCCCCCTACAGACGACCACTAGAAACGTGGAATCTCAACCTGGTGCTGACAGCATTGCAGGAAACACCTTTTGAACCCCTTAGGGAAGTCCCACTCCGCCTTCTATCCCAGAAAGTGGTTTTCCTAGTGGCAATCACCTTGCTACGCAGGGTGTCTGAACTCACAGCACTCTCCTGCAGACGACCCTTCCTGGCTTTTTACCAGGACAAGGTAGTTATCCGTACGGTTCCATCCTTCCTTCCGAAGGTTGTGTCCAACTTCCACCTCAATGAGGAAATTTCACTTCCATCCTTCTGTCCGTCCCCGGTTCATAGTGGAGAAGGCTCTGCATACGCTTGACCTTGTCAGGGCATTGCGTATCTACAGTGATGGCCAAAAGTATTGGCACCCCTGCAATTCTGTCAGATAATACTCAGTTTCTTCCTGGAAATGATTGCAATCACAAATTCTTTGGTAGTATTATCTTCATTTAATTTGTCTTCAAAAAAAAAACACAAAAAGAATTGTCCTAAAGCCAAATTGGATATAATTCCACACCAAACCTAAAAAAGGGGGTGGACAAAAGTATTGGCATTGTTTGAAAAATCATGTGATGCTTCTCTAATTCGTGTAATTAACAGCACCTGTAACTTACCTGTGGCACCTAACAGGTGTTGGCAATAACTAAATCACACTTGCAGGCAGTTAACAGGGATTAAAGTTGACTCAACCTCTGTCCTGTGTCCTTGTGTGTACCACATGGAGAAAAGAAAGAAGACCAAAGAACTGTCTGAGGACTTGAGAAACCAAATTGTGAGGAAGCATGAGCAATCTCAAGGCTACAAGTCCATATCCAAAGACCTGAATGTTCTTGTGTCTTCCGTGCACAGTGTCATCAAGAACTTTAAAGCCCATGGCACTGTGGCTAACCTCCCTAGATGTGGACGGAAAAGAAAAATTGACGAGAGATTTCAACGCAAGATTGTGCGGATGGTGAATAAAGAACCTCGACTAACATCCAAACAAGTTCAAGCTGCCCTGCAGTCCGAGGGTACAACAGTGTCAACCTGTACTATCCGTCGGCGTCTTAATGAAAAGGGACTGTATGATAGGATACCCAGGAAGACCCCACTTCTTACCCCGAGACATAAAAAAGCAAGGCTTCACAATATTCGTCCATTGCTTCCCACCCAGGGACTGCTTTGGGACTTCCCATGGTCCTGTGTCCCCCAATGAGGCGACAGAGTAAAGGAGATTTTTGTGTACTCACCGTAAAATCTCTTTCTCTTAGCCTCTAATTGGGAGACACAGCTCCCACCCTGTTGCCCGTTCCGGGCCGTTATGTTGAGTTCTCATATTGTTTTTTTCTTGAGCTCGTACATAGTTGCCTTCTTATATGCATGGTTATGTTATCCATGTTACGTTCCTCCTACTGCTTTTGCACTAAACTGAAGATGACTGACGCCGTCCTGGGGTGTATACTGCAGAGGAGGAGCCACGGTTAATCTTTTTCAGATTAAGCATAGTGTCGCCTCCTAGTGGACAGCAGCATAACACCCATGGTCCTGTGTCCCCCAATTAGAGGCTAAGAAAAAGAGATTTTACGGTGAGTACACAAAAATCTCCTTTTTTCTTCACTGCCCAATGTTATAAAATTGTGACCCACCTGTGGTGTCAATATGATCACTGCACCCTTAGATGAATTAATTGAGAGGTGTAGTTTGTAAAATAGCTGTTCTGGCACCTCAGGGGCTCTGCCAATGTGACATGGCACTGCAAACCACAACCGTAAAATCTGCATTACATTATGGCTTTCCTTCCTTTCTGAGCTTTGCACTGGGCCTGAGAAGTCGTTCCCAATTACATGGAGGGTATTGGCGCACTCAGGGAAAAAATGGACCTCCCAGTTAGCTTTACAATTTCTCCTATTAGATTAATTTGTTGGAAAAATTGCTGAGCGACTTTTAACCCTTCTAATTTCATAACAAAAAAAGTTTAAAAATTCTGCTGATGTAAAGTAGACGTGGTAAATGTTATTTATTAACTATTTTGTGTGACATGTCTCTCTGGTTTGAAAATTGGGAACTTTTTTTTTCTTTTTTCTTGTCAAATTTTTGAGCTCTTCATAAAACTATGCAAATCATATCGACCTAAATTTACCCCTAAGATGAAGTACAATATGTCACGAAAAAACAATCTCAGAATCAGTGGGATCCATTGAAGCGTTCCAGAGTAATTACCTCATAAAGTTACAACGGTCAGAATTGTTAAAATTTGGCCTCATCAGGAAGGTGAAAAATGGCTTGGGAGGGAGGTGAAAAAAAAAAAAAAAAAAAAAAAAAAACCTTTTCAGCCTGATATTCGGTTCTCGGTGCCTCTTCACTCCAGGCTCTAGCTTACCAGCTCTGAGGCCTCGGAGTGTCGCTGTGCGCCATACAGTCACCCGTTAGGACATTACGATGTCCTTCGCCCTAGTGATGACATACATGGCACGCGTGCGCAGTGACTTCTAAGGCCTTGTCAAACCATGGACTGATTTGAAGAGCATATAGGGGGGAGAGTAAAAAAGGAGCTGAGGTCCAGATAGCGGGACAAACGAGTGTGAAGTGAGTGGAGTTTATTATGATTGTGATGATACCCCAGAGCAGAGGTGGCCAACTAATTTTCCCAAGGGACCACATCCGAGACTGAGGCTGGGGTCACATATGCATGCAAGAAATTGGTCCGATTTTTCATCCAAGAAGGTGGGATTTTTTTTTTCTCACTTGTCATCCGTGTGCAGTCTGTAGGCAATTTGTTTTTTGTTTTGTTATTAATCCGTTACAGGACTATTTACAGTTTCCTATGCTACAGAATTGTAGTGAATGCTGTGTTTTACGGTGGTGTGAGTGTCCATCGGGAGAAGGCGGCCGCATGATGCAGCCCGTGGGCCACTGTTTGCAGCCCATAGTGCAACAGCTTGAGGGCCGGCTGTGGCCAGTGGGCTGCACTTTGCCCAGGTCTGCCCCTAGCATAATAAGCAGAGAATAACTTTCCTGCAAACCTAATTTCCCTGTAAAATTCTCGCACTTACACCAGTTCAGATGAGCAGATGTGATATGTGGTGTGGTTTTGTTCATTTCTTTTTTTAAACAAATTGTTTCTCTAATAGATTGTTGAAAGCCGTGAGAGAAATGACCCAGAGAGTTCTGAAAACTGTGAGGGAGCGATTATGGTGTCTCATCTGGTAAGTAATGTATTTAGCGACCAGATTTTTTCCCCAAAAACACTTTGATGGCCTATCCGCAAGTCTGGTGACAAATGTTTGACCCCCAAATAGTTCCCTTCTTATTGAGTTGGGTTCTGTTCTCTTATCACCCTTTTAATTTCTTCAGAATCTCGTTGATTTGGCTGGCAGTGAACGGGCAAGCCAGACTGGGGCAGAAGGCGTGAGGCTTAAAGAAGGCTGCAATATCAACCGCAGCTTGTTTATCCTTGGACAAGTCATTAAAAAACTTAGTGATGGCCAGGTTGGGTAAGTCCCTATTGACTTTTTTTTTAAAGTAGACTATAGTGAAATCAGTGTTTACTCTGTCGCCACATTGGGGGACACAGGACTATGGGTGTTATGCTGCTGTCCACTAGGAGGTGACACTATGCTGAATCTGAAAAAGATTAACGGTGGCTCCTCCTCTGCAGTATACACCCCTGGACGGCGTCAGCCATCTTCAGTTTTTGCTTAGTGTCGCAAGGAGGCACACCTAAAGATTTTTACTCCATTTTTTTCTGATTATTTTTTTTTCCGACGGAATTACAGATGAAGATAAGTGGGTCTCCGGCGAGACTCCCGGCATGGATCCTTCCTCGGCCCCCTTCTAGGGGTGCACAGTTTAAGTCGAGACGTCTCCTTACCATGTCGCTCCTTCCCCAACCCCTCGGGTGTTGGTTCGAAGTCGAGACCCCCCCTCCTTCCCCAATTCCTTTTTGTCTCTAGGTTGAGGTTGAGGCGAGGATTACAGCCCCCTGATGGTGACAGCAGCACCCTCCCTAATCCCCCTCTGGGGGGTATTGGGTTGAGACACCTCAGGTAGGGCCTGTGCAGGCAGCAATATACAGCTCCTAGTAGCTGGCACTCTGCACCACCTTTCAGGAATCACAGCCCTGCTGCAGACTCCTGTTGGGGCCAGGGGACAGTGCAGGCAGATAAGGCATACAGAGACACAGGCCTTCCCAGCTCTGTCTCTCTGCTGGCACCAGCGCTATGGTGCCTCAGGGTGACCCTTTAAGGCCCCCCCCCCTTAAGCTGATACCACCACCGCCTTCCCTGCCGTTAAAACCAGGGGGGGGGGGGGGGGGTCCGGTTCAGATCCGGCACCGCCCCCGGACTACAGCGCCGACCTGGAGCCCTTTTGGGCATATGTTATAAATTTACACCGAAGCCGCCGCCCATTCTCCGCCCCCCGGATGACCAATATGACACTACACAGTGTCATAGATGGGGCGGAGACGAACTGAAAGGGCGCGTTTTCCAGCATACTGCCGCCCTTTTCAGCGCTCCGCCCACCTTCTCTGCACTCCGGTGGCCATTATTTGCTGAAGGATCGTTAACCCTTCAGTTACCGGTCGGCAGCTAGTCTCCGGTGGGGCACAGGATCGTGGATCTAAACGGCGCTGGACTTACGAGCCACACTGGTGGGGTAAGATCACAGCTGGAGTCTCACTCTGCTGTGAATTCTATCAGCTTCTCTGCATTGCTGGCCCCCTCTGCATAGCCACCCCTGTATACTACCCCGGGCTCAAAGTCCAAGAGAACCAGGCAGGATTGCTATTATGCACTCTGTACAGCCTGCAGTAATACTCTCCCTAGTGCCAGCACGTATCCACATTGCCAGGACTGCATGCAGACTGCTGCGCCAGAGCCCCATGAAGCACTTGCCAATACTTCAGTGCCTAATACCACACCGGAATGGGTCACTCAGATGTCGCAATCTGACGCAGTCTATAGATAACCTCACATCCACATTGCTTCAGGCTCTGCAGAGTCATGCCTCGGCTATGAACACTACTCAGCAAAGGGAGAGTTCCACTCGGGGACATGATGGCACGGGCACATCCACGTCTAGATCAGGATGCAAGCCGACCCACAGGTCACGTTCATCTGCGTCATCCCATACCACACGGTCGTCCCCTTCCAGTGAGAGACACCGTACTCCCAGCTCATCTAGACCGTCCCCTGACAGAGACAGACCATGTAGATCCCAACAGCCATCCCTGACCAGAGAAGGCCTCCGCGCCGGTTCTCCCAGCAGGAGACGCCTTAGTGATGCAAAGGATTTGGAAGACATCTGTGATTCCGACTCAGACAAGGAAACCGAAGGGTCCTTAATCCCTATTCCCCCTGGCAATACAGTGCTAATTGATGATCTTATCTCATCCATCCATCGGGTGCTGGACATCTCCGATCCACCCCTGGAGACACCAGGACATAAGGTTTCCTTTGAAGGAGTCCTGAAACCGCCTAAGGTCTTCTTTGACCACCCAGAGTTTAATGCGATCCTTAAAAAGCAGTTCTCACAACCTGAGAAAAAGTTTACTAATCGCAAATATCTGGAGGCGCGGTACCCCTTTCCACAGGAGGTCACCAAACAGTGGACAGATCCACCTGAAGTGGATCCCACAGTCTCCAGACTAGCAGCACAGACACTCCTTTCACTGCCAGATAGCTCAACCCTCAGGTACACAGCAGACCGGCAGGTGGAACGCATGGCTCGTTCAAATTTCGAGGCCTCCGTTTGGGCTGCCAAGACAATTTTGGCCTGGGCCCAAAATTTACAAACTGGCCTACAAGCATCTACCCCTGAACTGTCGGACCAAGCGGCCCAAATAGCAGTTGTGGCAGATTACATGCTCCATGCAGCTCTGGACTCTGCAAGGGGTGCACCCGGGATATTCTCAAACGCCATCACAATTCGGCGTATCCTCTGGCTGCGGGAATGGAAAGCAGATGCATCTTCAAAGAAGTCCCTCACACACCTCCCATACCTCAGTGGTCGGCTTTTCGGTGAACAGTTGGACACAATGATATCAAATGCCCCAACTGAAGCCCAAACACAGTTACAAAAAGCGCAATCAAGCACGATTCCGATCCTTTCGGAACTCTTACGGCTGGTCCGTCTTGCGACCAGCACAGAATAACAACCGTGCTCCACGCAGGGACAACTCGAGGTCGACGCAAAAGTCGGACAACACCCGGCAATCAAGGGCAGGCCAGTCAAAATTTAAAGGAGGAAAATCTCGCATTTCCTCCTCATCATGACTCGCGAACTCCGGAAGCCACCCCACCTGTAGGCGGCCGTCTTTTGCTCTTTCACCAAGTTTGGCTGCCTATTACAGAGGACAGTTGGGTCAGGGAATTAGTGTCTTCAGGATACAAGATTCTTTCTGTCTGTTCCCGCAAAACCGCCAGCCAAGGCTCTTGCCTACCACCACGCGGTCTCTTCGCTTCTTCAAGCAGGAGTCCTAGTATCGGTCCACACGGCCGAGCGCTTCCAAAGGTTCTACTCCAATTTATTCGTAGTCCCCACAAAAGGAGGCAGCCTACTGCCCATATTGGACCTAAAACAGCTCAACAAATATGTACAGGTACGTCATTTTCACATGGAGTCCCTTCGGTCCATCAATGCGTCCATGGAGAAGGGAGAATTCCTCGCCTCCATAGACATTCAAGACGCATACCTACATATACCAATTGTGCCAGCTCATCAGAGATTTCTCAGGTTCGCAATCGACCTGGAACACTACCAATTCGTGGCTCTCCTGTTCGGACTCGTCACGGCTCCTAGAGTGTTTACCAAAGTCATGGCAGTCACCATGAGTCGTTTGGGCTGGTTAGTCAACTTAAAAAAGTCATCACCAACCCCGAGTCAGTCTCTGACCTACTTGGGAATGTTATTCAACACCCTCAAGGGTCTAGTACTCCTTCCCAAGGACAAAGCACTGCCTCTCCGTATAGGAGTCCGCACCCTACTACTCAAACCCCCTAGGTCTCTCCGGTTTGCCATGAGTCCTTGGCAGGATGGTGGCGGCAATAGAAGCGGTCCCTTTTGCCCAGCTTCACCTCAGACCTCTCCAACTAGCCATCTTCAAGTCATGGGACAGGAATCCTTTTTCTCTCGACAGGGAGTTTCAATTGACTTCGTCAACCAGGAGGTCCCTGCACTGGTGGCTCAAGCCAACCTCACTAACAAAGGGGAAATCCTTTCTCACGGGTCAATGGAAAGTTCTGACCACCGACGCGAGCCTGACGGGTTGGGGTGCTGTACCCCTACACCACGGAGCACAGGGCAAGTGGTCCCCAACAGAAGCGACCATGCCCATCAACATCTTGGAAATTCGTGCCATTCTCCTGGCGTTGAGAGCCTTCCATCACTTACTGGCAGCCTCTCACATCAGAGTACATTCGGACAATGCCACGACTGTGGCATATGTAAATCACCAAGGGGGGACCCGCAGTGCCCAGGCGATGCGAGAAGTGACACACATTCTCCACTGGGCGGAAGACACAGGTTCGGTTCTCTCTGCGGTCCACATTCCGGGTGTGAACAACTGGGAAGCAGACTTCCTCAGCCGGCAAGGAATGGACTCGGGAGAGTGGTCTCTCCATCCCGAAGTTTTTCACCAGATCTGCCGTCGCTGGGGGACTCCGTACGTGGCCCTAATGGCATCTCACTTCAATGCCAAAGTCTCCAAGTTCATTCCCAGAACAAAGGCCCCCCTTTCGCTGAGAGCGGACGCATTGGTTCAGAACTGGACTCAGTTCCTGCTCCTGTACATCTTTCCACCTCTTCACCTCATATCCAGAGTGGTGAGAAAGATCAAGCAAGAGGGAGTTCCAACCATCCTCATCGCACCAGACTGGCCCAGACGTACGTGGTACGCCCACATCGTGCAGCTTACAGCAGACGTCCCCTGGCGTCTCCCTGACCGCCCGGATCTTCTGTCACAAGGCCCGTTCTACCACCAGAACTCAGGGGCCCTCAATTTGACGGCATGGCCATTGAGACCTGGGTTTTAACCCAGTCAGGGTTCTCGCCTGATGTCATCGCAACCATGATCAGAGCACGAAAGCCACAGTCTGCAAATATTTATTACCGTACCTGGAAAGCTTTCTTTACCTGGTGCTATTCTCGTGACCAGACCCCATTCCCTTGGGTACTTGGGTTTCTCCAATCGGGTCTGGAGGCCAAACTGTCTCTGGGCTCTCTTAAGAGCCAGATGTCAGCTCTCTCTGTGCTTTTTCAAATTTCACTGCCATCCCTCTGTCTGGCCCCGGTTCATAGAGTGGAAAAGGCTCTGCATACGCTTCACCTTGTCAGGGCATTACGTATCTGTGTCTAGGACTGCGCCCTTCCGGAAGTCTTATTCTCTTTTCCTTCTTCTGGAAGGCGGCCGCAAGGGTCTACCAGCTTCCAAAGCTACCCTTGCCAGGTGGATCAATTCCACCATACAAGAGGCCTACCGCCTCAAAAATTCACCTCTTCCAGCAGGTATTATGGCACACTCTACATGTGTGGTAGGGGCCTCCTGGGCTATTCGGCGCAACAAGTGTGTAAGGCAGCCACCTGGACTAGCCTACACACGTTTACCAAGCACTACAGGGTTCATACCCAATCCTCGGCAGATGCGAGCCTGGGTAGATGTATCCTGCAGGCGGCAGTACCCCAATTATAGGGGCCTGTCTACACAATATTCGTCCATTGCTTCCCATGGTCCTTTGTCCCCCAATGAGGCGACATAGTAAAGGAGATTTTTGTGTACTCGCCGTAAAATCTCTTTCTTTTAGCCTTTAATTGGGGGACACAGCTCCCACCCTGTTGCCCGTCTCGGGCCGTTGTTACGTTGAGTTCTCATATTGGTGTTTTTTCTTGAGCTCGTACATAGTTGCCTTCTTATAGGCATGGTTATGTTATCCATGTTACGTTCCTCCTACTGCTTTTGCACAAAACTGAAGATGGCTGACGCCGTCCAGGGGTGTATACTGCAGAGGAGGAGCCACCGTTAATCTTTTTCAGATTAAGCATAGTGTCGCCTCCTAGTGGACAGCAGCATAACACCCATGGTCCTGTGTCCCCCAATTAGAGGCTAAGAGAGAGATTTTTTACGGTGAGTACACAAAAATCTCCTTTTTTGGGTTGTTTTTTTTGTTTGTTTTTTCGGATTTTGTGATTCATTAGTTACATAAAAAAAAAAATATTTTTCTTTTGCCAACAGTGAATTCATTAATTATAGAGACAGCAAGCTAACAAGAATACTTCAGAATTCATTAGGTGGAAATACAAAGACTGTAATCATTTGTACCATCACACCCATTTCTTTGGATGAGACCCTGAGTACTTTGCAGGTAAGTGATAGTAATTTCTTCTATATATACATTGCTGACCAAAAGTTTGGACACACCTTCTCATTTAAAGATTTTTCTGTATTTTCATGACTATGAAAATTGTACATTCACACTGAAGGCATCAAAACTTTGAATTAACACATGTGGAATTATATATTTAACAAAAAAGTGTGAAACAGCTGAAAATATGTCTTATATTCTAGGTTCTTCAAAGTAACCAGCTTTTGCTTTGATGACTGCTTTGCACACTCTTGGCATTCTCTTGATGAACTTCAAGTGGTAGTCACCGGAAATGGTCTTCCAACAATCTTGAAGGCGTTCCCAGAGATGCTTAGCACTTGTTGGCCGTTTTGCCTTCACTCTGCGGTCCAGCTCACCCCAAACCATCTTGATTGGGTTCAGGTCTGGTGACTGTGGAGGCCAGGTCATCTGGCGTAGCTACCCATCACTATCCTTCTTGGTCAAATAGCCCTTACACAGCCTGGAGGTGTGTTTGGGGTCATTGTCCTGTTTGAAAAATAAATGATGGTCCAACTAAACGCAATCCGGATGGAATAGCATGCTGCTGAAAGATGCTGTGGTAGCCATGCTGGTTCAGTATGCCTTCAGTTTTGAATGAATCCCCAACAGTGTCACCAGCAAATCACCCCTACACCATCACATCTTCTCCTCCATGCGTCACGGTGGGAACTAGGCATGTAGAGTCCATCCGTTCACCTTTTCTGCGTCGCACAAAGACACGGTGGTTGGAACCAAAGGTCTCAAATTTGGACTCATCAGACCAAAGCACAGATTTCCACTGGTCTAATGTCCATTCCTTGTGTTCTTTAGCCCAAACAATTCTCTTCTGCTTGTTGCCTGTCCTTAGCAGTGGTTTCCTAGCAGCTATATTACCATGAAGGCCTGCTGCACAAAGTCTCCTCTTAACAGTTGTTGTAGAGATGTGTCTGCTGCTAGAACTCTGTGTGGGATTGACCTGGTCTCTACTCCGAGCTGCTGTTAACCTGTGATTTTTGAGGCTGGTGACTCGGATAAACTTATCCTCAGAAGCAGAGGTGACTCTTGGTCTTCCTTTCCTGGGGCGATCCTCATGTGAGCCAGTTTCTTTGTAGCGCTTGATGGTTTTTGCAACTGCACTTGGGGACACTTTCAAAGTTTGCCCAATTTTTTGGACTGACTGACCTTCATTTCTTAAAGGAATGATGGTCACTCATTTTTCTTTACTTAGCTGCTTTTTTCTTGCCATAATACAAATTCTAACAGTCTATTCAGTAGGACTATCAGCTGTGTATCCACCTGACTTCTGCACAACACAACTGATGGTCCCAACCCCATTTATAAGGCAAGAAATCCCACTTATTAAACCTGACAGGGCACACCTGTGAAGTGAAAACTATTTCAGGTGACTACCTCTTGAAGCTCATCAAGAGAATGCCAAGAGTGTGCAAAGCAGTCATCAATGCAAAAGGTGGCTACTTTGAAGAACCTAGAATATAAGACATATTTTCAGTTGTTTCACACTTTTTTGTTAAGTATATAATTCCACATGTGTTAATTCATAGTTTTGATGCCTTCAGTGTGAATGTACAATTTTCAAAGTCATGAAAATGCAGAAAAATCTTTGAATGAGAAGGTGTGTCCAAACCTTGTGTCTGTACGGTATATATATATTTTTTTGTTCTACTCTCATTAACTCCTTCCCAAAGTATCTATAATATAACCATGGATGCGTCCCTCTGTCCGATGCCTCTATAGACTACACAAGCTTGATGCTCCTGCGCAGTCTGGCTCCAGACAAAAGAACACATCCAGCCGTTACAGGTAAGAGCAGTGTATGGCGCTGGAGATCGCGGTATGCGTAGACACTGAATGCATACCGTGCGCTCCGGCGCCATAAGTACATACCTGACCTGAAGGAATGTTGCCGCGGCGCCTCTGTTCGGGCCGGAGGCCTGGGAAGGAGCGCGGCGTCGGAATCGGCGCATGCGCATAGCGCGTTTGTCTTCAAAAAAATGACGCCGGACAGCGCGGTATGGGCATGTGCGTACTCTGGCGCCACACTCCTCCCCCGGCCTCCGGAGGACTATTCCGGCAGAACAGGACACAGCGCGGAAGTACAAGGAAGAAAGGTGAGTGTAATTGTTTATTTTTTTTTTGTGTGTGTGTGTGAGAAGCATGATGCGGATGAGGGGTGCCATGCATACCAGGATGGAGATCGGGGGGATGATGCATACCAGGATGGAGATCAGGGGGAGCCATGCATACCAGGATGGAGATCAGGGGACATCTATAATATAACTAGGGATGTGTCCATCTGTCCGAAGCCTTTATAGACTGTGCAAGCGCGATGTGCCTGTGCATTCTGGCTCCAGACAGAAGAACGCATCCAGCCATTAGAGGTAAGAGGAGTATATGGCGCTGGAGATCGCGGTATGCGTAGGCACTGAACGCATACTGGGATCTCCGACGCCATAAGTGCATACCTGACCGGGAGGAGTGTTGCCACAGGGCCTCTGTTCAGGCCGGGGGGGAGGGAGTGCAGCGTCGGAATCGGCGCATGCGCATAGTGCACTATCCGGAGCCATTTTAGTGAAGACACGTTTGCGGTGTGTCGTCAACAAAATGGCGCCGGACAGCGCGGTGTGGGCACGCGCCACACTCCTCCGGATGGGGGTAGTACAAAACAGGATGGGGGCAGCACATAGCAGGATGGGGGAAGCGTATACCAATAAAAATGCTTGCCACCCGGGCATAGAACGGGTTCAATAACTATTGTCCTATATTGGGGGTGAGTGTATGGCGCTGGCCTGGAAGCGGAGCCTGCATCACACCTGACAGATGCTGTACGTATTATACAGCAGGCAGCTGCCTGTAACAGAAGCAACCAAAGGAAGCTTTGATCACTGTGGTATTTGAGTGGGGGAAATGGAGACACACGAATATCTTAAAAAAAAAAAAAAAAAAAATTGAAATAAAGAACTAAACAAGTTTGGAATCGCAATATGTATAAGAAAAATAGGAAAAAGGAGTGGAGTACTCCTATGAACACAGATTTAGTGGTTTGCTAATAAGGCAAAACGCAGTCTGGGCAGCATGGAGGGTCTCTACCTTTTACACACCGTGGGTAAACAATGCATTGTGCATTTGATTATTATATTTTTGATGTGCATAACTATGGGTACTTTCAGCAGCAGAAGGGAAGGAAGGGAGACACAGATCCATTACTAGTGGGTAGGCGGAGCCCCACAGGATAGTTCACCTCAGATTTATAAAAAGTGACGACCGGCCCCTCCAGCTTATGCTCCTCCTACTTCCATGTTCCTCAGTCTGAAATTTGAGGTCGCAGAGGATAGTCGCTGCCTTCGCAACTCTTCAGAAGATTTTCTTATTTTTATTCCGGAGACCTGGACCCCCCGTGGTCTAGAGGTCTCAGGGGGTCTCAGCCCTGCTGGCCCCGGGGGATACAGGGCGCTCCCTGGCGGAGACGCACACCGCTCGTGTGGGGTCCCTGCGCGCTCCGCCGTGGGGGGGAGCAAGGGCCACGGTGCCACACATCCCTGGGGGTCCCTGTGGCGCTCAGCTGGGTAAGTGCTCTTATTGAGTGCTTTCAGCGGCTGCTGCGGCAGCCGCTGTCACTGTATATGTGTTTTGTGGTGACTGCTGTTTTTTTCTGGCTTGCAGGGATTTCTCCTCTGCATGCAGTGTTTGATCCTCGGCTGGCAGGGGTGCAGGGACGGAGGATTCGCGCGCTCCGTTCGTAGCTCAGCGGGGGGCGTGGCTTAGCGTCTCTCTGCTGTCGGTCTTAGCTCGTGACAGGAAGTGCCTGGAAAGCGCGCGCTGGAGATGTCCCAGCCCTTTCTTCTTCCGGCCAGCGTCCATCCTTGTGCAGCGTCTCCTACTCCCTGCTCCCCGCTCTCAGCACACCGAGAAGAGCAGTCTCTACGCCAACTGGTGAGTCTCTCCTGCCTTTTAGGCAGAAAGTTCCTTCTTGGGTATTACAGCGCAGAGCACTTTCCTTATGTCCTAGGCTGACAGGGTGTGCTGTATACGGCGCTGCTACTTCCCTGCTGAGATGGCTCTGACGCACACCTCACAAAAAGGGTAGTGCTTATCAGTAGCATTAACCCCTTCTGAACGGGGTCTGGCCCATCAGGCTGTTAACCCTCTCTGGAGGTTCACCCTTCTGGGATCAGAGGGTGCTTCTCTCTAGTCTGTTAAGCTACCCCTGCAGCCTGCAGAGCAAAAGTTAACCTTTCTCCTTCTAAGGAGGAGCTTTAACCCTTCAGTGCCGGGTGATTTTTTTTGTGCAAGAACAGGCTGTGGTAGTGGAATTCACACATCCTTGGTTACTGTACCCATTGTAAGGTTTTTACCTCCTCATCCGCGACGCTCGCAACTGTGTGGGGGCATGTCGGATCAGGGACCAGGGGGCGCGGACCTCTCTTCCGGTCCGCTTCAGGATCGGTCACGCGTATCTGATACGCCGGGGTCTTCAACGGCGTCAGGTTCGACGCTAGTTGGGGGTCTCAGTGATGTTAAGGTGGAGGCTCTCACTCGCTCCATTGACAGTCTGTCTGACCTTCTGGGTCATTGGGTCTCTGCTAAGTCCCAACCGACGTCTAGAAGCAAGAAGCGTCACAGGCCTGTGGCGGCGCCGTCTCCTCCGCGCAGTGCGTCTGAGGCTTCAGAATCGCCGACACACTCTTCTGGTGAGATCTCCGATTCTGATGAAGAGAATCGGCGGGGCCGCTCTGCTTCGCTTTCGGGCCGCGTGGACGCTTTTGTTGAAGCTATGCGGGAAGCGTTACAACTGTCTGAAGAGGTGACGGGGCACCCTGGCAAATCGGCCCGGCTGTATCATGAGTTTCGTATGGCTCGCTCGACGCTGCCGGTGCACAAGGAACTTAAGGTGTTGGAGAAGGAACGCCTGTGTCCTTATAAATGTTTCCAAGGGTTGCGGTTTTTTGATGCCCTGTATCCTTGTTCCACGGAAACGATCACTAATTGGGTCCCCTCTCCTGAAGTGGATGTGCCATTGTCTCAGCTGAGCAAATCCTCTTTGCTTCCTGTTAAAGGTAAGGCGAGTCTTCAGGACCCGCTGGACAGAAGGACGGAGTTAGCGGCAAAGTCCATCTACGAGGCCGCGGGTCACGGATTCCGAGCGGCCATGTGGGCTGGTGAGGCTTCGCTGCGGTGGTTGGATCAGCTGCAGACAGCATGGCAAGATGGGACTCTGCTGTCTGAGGTTGAAAGACTCTTCCAGCTGTTGGAAGAGGCGGCCCGATATGGCAGGGACGCAGTGCTGGATACTACTTCGGTGATGTCCAGGGCTCAATCCTCGGCCGTCACAGTCAGGAGAGCACTGTGGCTTAAACAGTGGACCGGAGACGCAGTATCCAAACAAGGTTTGCTGAGTCTGGCGTACAAGGGCGGTCAGCTGTTTGGTTCGGACCTCACGGAGCTGATTGCTAACGCCAAGGCCAAAGATACGGCTTTGCCGCAGCGAAAGGCAGCGGTTTCTACGCCGGTAGTGGTCTTCGGTCCTTTCGGCCCAGGGGGTTGGTTCGGTCAGCCTTCTTGGAGATCGGATCGTCCCTCATCTTCCAGAAAAAAGACCTCCCAGAAATCCCGTACTCCCTGGAAACAACATTTCCGTCAGGACAAGCGGGAGGTTGACAAAAAGCCTGCTAAGGCGGACTGACGCCAGGAACCCTCTCGAGGGCTCTCGGGTGGGAGGTCGTCTGCTACAATTCAGGTCGATTTGGGCGTCACGCGTATCTGACGCCTGGGTGACGCGGGTTATGTCGGAAGGTTATTTCATAGGGTTTCATTCTCGACCCCCGGACAGGTTTCGTCAGTCGCGCATCCCGTCTGAGCCCAGGCTAGCTGCTGCGGGAGGTCGACTCTCTTCTGCAGCAGGGTGTGGTGATTCCGGTTCCGCCGGAGGACAAGGGAAGGGGGTTTTACTCCAACTTTTTTGTGGTTCCCAAAAAGGAGGATAAGTTTCGCCCCATTCTGGACCTCAAAGAATTGAATTTGCATGTCCGGACCCGGAAATTCCGTATGGAGTCTCTTCGCTCCGTCATGGCGGTCCTGTCGCAGCATGATTGTTTGGTGTCGATCGACATCCGCGACGCCTATTTGCATGTCCCTATCGGCAGGGCTCACCAGCGCTTCCTGCGGTTCGCCATAGGTCAGGCCCATTACCAGTTTGTGGCCCTACCGTTCGGGGTGGCCTCGGCGCCCAGGGTTTTTACAAAGATTCTGAAGCCGCTCATGGCGCTCCTTCGAAAACAAGGAGTTACGATTCTCCCCTACCTGGACGACCTGTTAATTGTGTCACCCACAGCGGAGGAGGCGGTGATAGCTCGCGATCTCTCCCTTCAGCACCTGGAGGACTTCGGGTGGCTGGTCAATTTGAAGAAGTCGTCATTGGAGCCGTCGCAGTCAATCCTGTTCTTGGAGACTGGCTGGGGGGGGGTTTGGAACGATCTCTGGGTTCAGGGGGTCTGGTCGTCAGAGGAGTCGTCTCTGCCAATCAACATCTTGGAGTTGAGAGCGATATTTCTCTGCCTCCGAAATTGGACGGTTCCTTAGAGCGGTCTGCCGGTCCGGATTCAGACGGACAATGCGACAGCGGTCGCATATATCAACCATCAGGGAGGGACGAGGAGTTCCAGGGTTCCAGCCATATCCGCTATTCACATCCCAGGAGTGCTGAATATCACGGCGGACTTCCTCAGTCTCGAGTAGGTGGATCCCGGGGAATGGGGTCTTCATCCGGAAGTTTTTGCACTGCTGTGCTCCCGTTGGGGGACTCCCCAAGTGGACTTGATGGCATCCAGGCTGAATGCCAGGATTCCGACGTTCATGTCCAGATACAGGGACCCGGAAGCTGTGGCGGTAGATGCTCTAGTGGCCCCGTGGGACCAGTTCGTGCTGATCTACGTGTTTCCGCCGGTATCCTTACTTCCACTGGTGATTCGGCGGATCAAACTACAGCGTATTCCGACTATTTTGGTGGCGCCGGATTGGCCGCGGAGGGCTTGGTATTCAACGCTGGTGTCTCTTCTGGCGGCGCCTCCGTTTCCACTGCCTCTTCGCCCGGACCTTACAGGTAAGGTCTTACCAAAATCCATCTTTTTGATGCATCTGAAGTTTGCAATTTGGACTATTCCCTTAGACTCTGCATATTGTATCTTTCAACAAGTCTTCACTTAAAATCTATATAATGAATATTGTTCCCATGGGTGATACTGCATATTACTAGCCCACCTTCATGTTCCTTGTCTCCTTAGACTTATTATAGATACATGTTATGTGCTATTTTTAATATATTCCAATAAATATTGTTTTTACGCTACTTGATGGCTTATGGCTACTCCTGTAGTTGTGTTTTTGTTTTCACACTCATGGGTATGTTCATGGACTCTGCGGGAAGGAGGAAATAAAAATTAACTTGGCAGTGGCGGGAAGGGGCTTATACTGCTGACTATGTTCTGATTAAAATTTCTTCTGACTGCTGTATGACTTGTCAAATCTGGGGACAATTGACAAAGGGTGCAATTCCCCGTTTTATATTTAATCTGCTGCAGCCATTTTACCACCACTTGCATAATTGAGGTATTGGACGTCTAAGGGTCTGTTATACATGGATGCCTTTGAAATGTGTGCTGATGGATTGGTGGTTTCTACCGTTGTGCAGCAGCCCTCCTCACTGACATCGGGGAGGAATCCTCCCGCTCATTGTTTCTAGTGCAGACCCTGAATGACTGAAAAGGATGCGCAATTGTGTGGACATGGCCTTGTGACCAAATTGACTTAATTTTTGTTGTCATTG
Source organism: Phyllobates terribilis (assembly GCF_046119375.1). Classification (NCBI taxonomy): domain Eukaryota; kingdom Metazoa; phylum Chordata; class Amphibia; order Anura; family Dendrobatidae; genus Phyllobates; species Phyllobates terribilis. The sequence goes on along the minus strand of NW_027362761.1, from coordinate 865,160,768 downwards.
TATGAAATTATATAATTTAGATATTTTTTTTCAGTTTGCAAGTACAGCTAAGCATGTGAAAAATACTCCTCATGTTAATGAAGTACTGGATGACCATGCTCTGCTTAAAAGATACAGAAAGGAAATCCTGGACCTGAAGAAACAGCTAGAAGAGTTGGAAGTAAGCGTTTTATCGACCTGCTACCCCAGTGCTTTCTGGATGGCGTAGTGTTTAGTATGGGCTGTATGCATTTACAGTTATCATATACACCATTCCCTCTTACACAGGCTTCAACTGATATAAAAACACACGCTATGGAAGAATACAACCAATTGCTATCAGAAATCAAAGAGCTTCAAAAGGAAAAAGAGGACCGGATATGTAATTTGGGAAACATGATGGTTGCGTCTACACAACATGAAGACCAAAGGGTAAACCTTTTTATTAAAATATTTGTATTTATTTTTTTCTCGCAATCGTATGATTTCAAGATTTATTTCCTTGATCTCTTTCCACTTCTTCCGTTTGACCTATAACACTACACAATTTCTTTCCCTTAATATCTTAAAGTGTAAGAAAAGGAGGAGAGTCACATGGGCTCCTGGAAAACTTCAGGGCAGCTTGCACTCTGCTGGGATCTCACACTTTGACATTGGCTCGAAATTAACTGCGAACATTGCCAAGAGACAAAAGGTTTCAGAGTTTTCAGCCATCCCAGAGATTGATGATTGTGAGTGATTTGTGATCAAGCAGTCAGAACTTCTTGCTGCCTGAATAATGTTTATAATTGGTGTTTTTTTCCATGGTCTCTCCAGCAATTTGCACAGAGTTTTCTGAACTTGATGATACGGGCAGAGTACTTGATGATCTTGCTATAGATGCAGATTGGAATTCTCGAAGCCACGTTACTTACAGGGAGAGAACAGCTCTGTCTTATTCAATGATAGATTTTTCATCAGAAAGCACAAGGTTTTATTATTTATTTTTGATAGATATACAGACCGTATGGGCAGAAGTATTGGGACACCTTCACATTGTACCATCAGGAGGGTTTGTCATCAATTCTACTATAGAGACCAGTAATATGGAGCTGGTTCCCCCTTTGCAGCTGTAGCCACGTTTGCAAAGGCATTATAAAGGACAATAAAGTGTCTGAGGATATTTTGAACCCATTAAACCCTGACGAGCATTTATGAGGTCAGACACTGATGTTGGATCAGAGGAATTGACTCTGTTCTAGTTCCTACCAAAGCTGTTGGATGGAGCTGAGGTCTGGGCTCTGTACAGGATGGTCAGTATCTTCCACATTAAACCTCCTTTACGGACCTTGCTTTCTACATTCAGGCACAGTCCTGCTGGGACTGAAAGCATTCCCTATGCTGTTTACGCAAAGAATTGCCCAAAATGTGTTGGCATGCTGAATTAACCCCCTCTATGACATGGCCAATTTCCATTTTTGCATGTTAGTTTTTTCCTCCCCTTTTTTTTCCCCAGGGCCATAACTCCCCTGTTTGATTTTTCTGCCTACATGGACATACGAGGGCTTGTTTTTTTGTGGGACAAGTTGTACTATTGAATGACTCCATTAATTTTACCACATAGTGTACTGTAAAGAGGGGAGAAATTGTAGGGAAAAAGAGGCAATTATCACTTTGTTTTTACGGTGTACATTTTATGATCAAAGTGACCTCGCAATATGATTCTGCTCATCAGGATGATTACGGGGATGCCAAACGTGTCCAGTTTTTTTTTTTTACTTTGGTGATGAGAATTTTTTTATTTTGTGTCGCCATTTTCCATCTGTCGATGAAGCAGTGTGACTGCTTATTTTTTTGCAGGACGAGACGCCGTTTTGATTTCTTGTTACATTTTTTTTTTTTTGTGGAATTGCAGCGACTGTGTCTACCGATCAGGTTGATCTATGTTTTAATATTTTGATGGAACAGACTTTTCTGAACGCGGGAATACCACGTACGTGTGTACATGTATGTATAGATAGAGACACGGACACATACACATTCTCTAAATCTATCTCTTTTTAATGGGGCAAAAGGGGGTGGATTTGAACTTTTTATATATTCTTCTTCTTTTTTTTTATTTTTTACTTTTTGCTGTGCTTGTTATTCCCGTCAGGGGACTTGAAGATGCTATCATCTGATTGCTTATGCTATGTACAGCAATGTCACAGCATCGCTGCATATAGTAAGAAGTACGGTCTTCTTTGAAGCCCTGCCACAGGCTGGGTTGTAAAGGGGCTCCCTAATGACAAGCACGGGGGCGTCTGCAGCAGAACCCCATCTGTCATGACAAGCCTTCAGCGACCCGCGATTGTTAGAGGCAGGTCCTGACTGTAACACACAGCCATGATCTGCTGGGTATGGGACCGGTGAGCCCGATCCATACACCCGCTTCCAACTTGCGTCGTACATGTATGGTGGATGTTCTGAAGGGGTTAATATTTCTTTTCCCAGTATATGAGCTCTTTAGAATGACCCCCTTCTTTCACACGTTGGTAAAGGCAGACTCCATAGCTGGGGCTGGAGTAAGAAGAGTGTCTCAATACTTTTGTCTTTTATAGAGCTCTAAATTATATGTATTAATGTAATTGTATATTAAATATAACAAATTATCCAGAAGTATTTGCTATTGCTTTCCAATCTAATACATACATCTTCCTTATTCAGTGCTCCGATAAAAGACATTTCCCTGCAAAAATATAAAGAAATGGAGCAGAAAGTTGCCGAGTTAGAAAACCAGTTAAAGAAGCTGACAAAAGATTCCGAGGAGGGAGTTGGCAAAAGAGAATCTCTTGAGAAAGAGGCTTCAGATGTAAAAGAAGTCGAATCAAACACTGATAAAGATGTCCAAACCCTACAGCTGGAAGACACGTGTGTAAGAGACCAGACTGGAACACCGCCCGAGGACGGCCAGCAAAGTCCTGTGCCCGGAGACCACCCGGAGGTCCCCCAAAAGCTGACGCCACTGAAGACTGACGATGAACCAGAGCTGGAATCATTACCTGGTTCTCCCCTCAGCGCCCCCTTAGATGCAGTGTGCCAAGATCCTGATGAAGAAGTCCTTTCAAGCAATGTTCATGATATGTGCTGGGAACAAATCCGAATGCTAGAACAGAAGATAGCCGATTTGGAAGGAAGTGCGTGTCCTGAAAATGTAAGAAGCCCAGGTTTTACATGTAAAGAGTTTTAACTCCTAAGTGTATGTTCACACTACGTTTTATCCACTGGTCAGGGGCTCCTTCGAGGCTTAAGTCTGAAGCCCTGAAAAATGTCATTCAGACGTTTGCACTGGATGGGGCCATTGGCTTTAAAACACCACTCCAGCGTTGTTGTTTTTTTGTGTCAAACTGCTCCTTTCAGATGAAAACTTCCACTGCTAAAATCTATGGAACTTTGTTATATTGCAAACCTATGAATTGTGTCCAGTCATCCTCATTATGAAACGTTCCCACTAGTATGACTCTACCATCGTTCAGGCAAAGTGGATTTGGATTCTTCTGAAAATTAAGGTTGAAATGTCTGTTTTTTTTTTTCTTCTCTAAGATGAAGATGTAACTTGCTGTATATGATTTATTTCAGAATAGCCAAAATGACTTGGTGGAAAGTCTTCAAATATGTGAAGCTCTTATGGCAGAGAAAGTAAGTGCTAGTTTGTTGTCTTTATTGGAGCACGCTATGCACTGTTTAATACTAAATCAACTTTATTTTCTTTATTTACCTTAGCAAAGCGCTCATAATCAACTGGGAAATATGCAAAATGACTTTGATAATCTGATAGCTGAGAACGAAAGCCTGAAAAGAGAACTTGCTGACTTGGAAAAATGTCTTCAGGAGAAACATGAAACCAATGAATTTGAAATGCTGGAGAAAGAAGCTCAAAAAGAGCATGAGGTGAATACCGAGGGCACAATGACCATATGGAAAGGTGTACTGGATGTTAAATGGATACTCCTAGTCCTGTTATAGAGAGAGACCCTGAATCCAGTGATGTATCGCTTAGTTTATTGGGTGCAGCAGTTGTGATGCAATCAGATATTTTTTTTTAGATGTAGCAGAGCTCAGAAAGCTAACCCTGCCCACACCCCTGATTAGCAGCTTTCTGTGTACATTGTTGTAGCAATAATATCTTGCCCGGACCTTACAGGTAAGGTCTTACCAAAATCCGTCTTTTTGATGCATCTGAAGTTTGCAATTTGGACTATTCCCTTAGACTCTGCATATTGTATCTTTCAACAAGTCTTCACTTAAAATCTATATAATGAATATTGTTCCCATGGGTGATACTGCATATTACTAGCCCACCTTCATGTTCCTTGTCTCCTTAGACTTATTATAGATACATGTTATGTGCTATTTTTAATATATTCCAATAAATATTGTTTTTACGCTACTTGATGGCTTATGGCTACTCCTGTAGTTGTGTTTTTGTTTTCACACTCATGGGTATGTTCATGGACTCTGCGGGAAGGAGGAAATAAAAATTAACTTGGCAGTGGCGGGAAGGGGCTTATACTGCTGACTATGTTCTGATTAAAATTTCTTCTGACTGCTGTATGACTTGTCAAATCTGGGGACAATTGACAAAGGGTGCAATTCCCCGTTTTATATTTAATCTGCTGCAGCCATTTTACCACCACTTGCATAATTGAGGTATTGGACGTCTAAGGGTCTGTTATACATGGATGCCTTTGAAATGTGTGCTGATGGATTGGTGGTTTCTACCGTTGTGCAGCAGCCCTCCTCACTGACATCGGGGAGGAATCCTCCCGCTCATTGTTTCTAGTGCAGACCCTGAATGACTGAAAAGGATGCGCAATTGTGTGGACATGGCCTTGTGACCAAATTGACTTAATTTTTGTTGTCATTGTATGAAATTATATAATTTAGATATTTTTTTTCAGTTTGCAAGTACAGCTAAGCATGTGAAAAATACTCCTCATGTTAATGAAGTACTGGATGACCATGCTCTGCTTAAAAGATACAGAAAGGAAATCCTGGACCTGAAGAAACAGCTAGAAGAGTTGGAAGTAAGCGTTTTATCTACCTGCTACCCCAGTGCTTTCTGGATGGCGTAGTGTTTAGTATGGGCTGTATGCATTTACAGTTATCATATACACCATTCCCTCTTACACAGGCTTCAACTGATATAAAAACACACGCTATGGAAGAATACAACCAATTGCTATCAGAAATCAAAGAGCTTCAAAAGGAAAAAGAGGACCGGATATGTAATTTGGGAAACATGATGGTTGCGTCTACACAACATGAAGACCAAAGGGTAAACCTTTTTATTAAAATATTTGTATTTATTTTTTTCTCGCAATCGTATGATTTCAAGATTTATTTCCTTGATCTCTTTCCACTTCTTCCGTTTGACCTATAACACTACACAATTTCTTTCCCTTAATATCTTAAAGTGTAAGAAAAGGAGGAGAGTCACATGGGCTCCTGGAAAACTTCAGGGCAGCTTGCACTCTGCTGGGATCTCACACTTTGACATTGGCTCGAAATTAACTGCGAACATTGCCAAGAGACAAAAGGTTTCAGAGTTTTCAGCCATCCCAGAGATTGATGATTGTGAGTGATTTGTGATCAAGCAGTCAGAACTTCTTGCTGCCTGAATAATGTTTATAATTGGTGTTTTTTTCCATGGTCTCTCCAGCAATTTGCACAGAGTTTTCTGAACTTGATGATACGGGCAGAGTACTTGATGATCTTGCTATAGATGCAGATTGGAATTCTGGAAGCCACGTTACTTACAGGGAGAGAACAGCTCTGTCTTATTCAATGATAGATTTTTCATCAGAAAGCACAAGGTTTTATTTATTTTTGATAGATATACAGACCGTATGGGCAGAAGTATTGGGACACCTTCACATTGTACCATCAGGAGGGTTTGTCATCAATTCTACTATAGAGACCAGTAATATGGAGCTGGTTCCCCCTTTGCAGCTGTAGCCACGTTTGCAAAGGCATTATAAAGGACAATAAAGTGTCTGAGGATATTTTGAACCCATTAAACCCTGACGAGCATTTGTGAGGTCAGACACTGATGTTGGATCAGAGGAATTGACTCTGTTCTAGTTCCTACCAAAGCTGTTGGATGGGGCTGAGGTCTGGGCTCTGTACAGGATGGTCAGTATCTTCCACATTAAACCTCCTTTACGGACCTTGCTTTCTACATTCAGGCACAGTCCTGCTAGGACTGAAAGCATTCCCTATGCTGTTTACGCAAAGAATTGCCCAAAATGTGTTGGCATGCTGAATTAACCCCCTCTATGACATGGCCAATTTCCATTTTTGCATGTTAGTTTTTTCCTCCCCTTTTTTTTCCCCAGGGCCATAACTCCCCTTTTTGATTTTTCTGCCTACATGGACATACGAGGGCTTGTTTTTTTGTGGGACAAGTTGTACTATTGAATGACTCCATTAATTTTACCACATAGTGTACTGTAAAGAGGGGAGAAATTGTAGGGAAAAAGAGGCAATTATCACTTTGTTTTTACGGTGTACATTTTATGATCAAAGTGACCTCGCAATATGATTCTGCTCATCAGGATGATTACGGGGATGCCAAACGTGTCCAGTTTTTTTTTTTTACTTTGGTGATGAGAATTTTTTTATTTTGTGTCGCCATTTTCCATCTGTCGATGAAGCAGTGTGACTGCTTATTTTTTTGCAGGACGAGACGCCGTTTTGATTTCTTGTTACATTTTTTTTTTTTTGTGGAATTGCAGCGACTGTGTCTACCGATCAGGTTGATCTATGTTTTAATATTTTGATGGAACAGACTTTTCTGAACGCGGGAATACCACGTACGTGTGTACATGTATGTATAGATAGAGACACGGACACATACACATTCTCTAAATCTATCTCTTTTTAATGGGGCAAAAGGGGGTGGATTTGAACTTTTTATATATTCTTCTTCTTTTTTTTTATTTTTTACTTTTTGCTGTTCTTGTTATTCCCGTCAGGGGACTTGAAGATGCTATCGTCTGATTGCTTATGCTATGTACAGCAATGTCACAGCATCGCTGCATATAGTAAGAAGTACGGTCTTCTTTGAAGCCCTGCCACAGGCTGGGTTGTAAAGGGGCTCCCTAATGACAAGCACGGGGGCGTCTGCAGCAGAACCCCATCTGTCATGACAAGCCTTCAGCGACCCGCGATTGTTAGAGGCAGGTCCTGACTGTAACACACAGCCATGATCTGCTGGGTATGGGACCGGTGAGCCCGATCCATACACCCGCTTCCAACTTGCGTCGTACATGTATGGTGGATGTTCTGAAGGGGTTAATATTTCTTTTCCCAGTATATGAGCTCTTTAGAATGACCCCCTTCTTTCACACGTTGGTAAAGGCAGACTCCATAGCTGGGGCTGGAGTAAGAAGAGTGTCTCAATACTTTTGTCTTTTATAGAGCTCTAAATTATATGTATTAATGTAATTGTATATTAAATATAACAAATTATCCAGAAGTATTTGCTATTGCTTTCCAATCTAATACATACATCTTCCTTATTCAGTGCTCCGATAAAAGACATTTCCCTGCAAAAATATAAAGAAATGGAGCAGAAAGTTGCCGAGTTAGAAAACCAGTTAAAGAAGCTGACAAAAGATTCCGAGGAGGGAGTTGGCAAAAGAGAATCTCTTGAGAAAGAGGCTTCAGATGTAAAAGAAGTCGAATCAAACACTGATAAAGATGTCCAAACCCTACAGCTGGAAGACACGTGTGTAAGAGACCAGACTGGAACACCGCCCGAGGACGGCCAGCAAAGTCCTGTGCCCGGAGACCACCCGGAGGTCCCCCAAAAGCTGACGCCACTGAAGACTGACGATGAACCAGAGCTGGAATCATTACCTGGTTCTCCCCTCAGCGCCCCCTTAGATGCAGTGTGCCAAGATCCTGATGAAGAAGTCCTTTCAAGCAATGTTCATGATATGTGCTGGGAACAAATCCGAATGCTAGAACAGAAGATAGCCGATTTGGAAGGAAGTGCGTGTCCTGAAAATGTAAGAAGCCCAGGTTTTACATGTAAAGAGTTTTAACTCCTAAGTGTATGTTCACACTACGTTTTATCCACTGGTCAGGGGCTCCTTCGAGGCTTAAGTCTGAAGCCCTGAAAAATGTCATTCAGACGTTTGCACTGGATGGGGCCATTGGCTTTAAAACACCACTCCAGCGTTGTTGTTTTTTTGTGTCAAACTGCTCCTTTCAGATGAAAACTTCCACTGCTAAAATCTATGGAACTTTGTTATATTGCAAACCTATGAATTGTGTCCAGTCATCCTCATTATGAAACGTTCCCACTAGTATGACTCTACCATCGTTCAGGCAAAGTGGATTTGGATTCTTCTGAAAATTAAGGTTGAAATGTCTGTTTTGTTTTTTTTCTTCTCAAAGATGAAGATGTAACTTGCTGTATATGATTTATTTCAGAATAGCCAAAGTGACTTGGTGGAAAGTCTTCAAATATGTGAAGCTCTTATGGCAGAGAAAGTAAGTGCTAGTTTGTTGTCTTTATTGGAGCACGCTATGCACTGTTTAATACTAAATCAACTTTATTTTCTTTATTTACCTTAGCAAAGCGCTCATAATCAACTGGGAAATATGCAAAATGACTTTGATAATCTAATAGCTGAGAACGAAAGCCTGAAAAGAGAACTTGCTGACTTGGAAAAATGTCTTCAGGAGAAACATGAAACCAATGAATTTGAAATGCTGGAGAAAGAAGCTCAAAAAGAGCATGAGGTGAATACCGAGGGCACAATGACCATATGGAAAGGTGTACTGGATGTTAAATGGATACTCCTAGTCCTGTTATAGAGAGAGACCCTGAATCCAGTGATGTATCAATTAGTTTACTGGGTGCAGCAGTTGTGATGCAATCAGATATTTTTTTTTTAGATGTAGCAGAGCACAGAAAGCTAACCCTGCCCACACCCCCGATTAGCAGCTTTCTGTGTACATTGTTGCAGCAATAATATCTTGCTGATAAAACACTCACTTTATTGAAAGAGCATACAGCCTAGTCAGTGACACATCTCTGAAATATGGGTCGCAGCCCCTACCTCGTGCTGCCCTTAGATTACATAGCAAAAACCTTACTCTGTCGCCTCATTGGAGGACACAATACCATGGGTGTTATGCTGCTGTCCACTAGGAGGCGACACTATGCATAATCTGAAAAAGATTAACCGTGGCTCCTCCTCTGCAGTATACACACCTGGACGGCATCAGCCTTCTCCAGTTTTTGCTTAGTGTCGCATAGGAGGCACACCTAAAACTTTTACTCCGTTTTTCACCGACCGGGATGAAGAAAAGTGGGTCTACTGCGAGACTCCCGGCATGGCCCCTTCTTCGGCCCCTTATTACAGGGTGCACGATTGAAGTCGAGATGGCTATTCCCCATGTCGCTCCTTCCCCAGTCCCTCGTGTGCTGGTTCGAAGTCGAGACCCCCCTCCTTCCCCAATTCCTTTTGGTTTCTGGGTTGAGGTTGAGGCGAGGATATAGCGCCCTGACGGTGACAACAGCACCTCCCTAATCCCCCCCTGGGGGTATTAGGTTGAAACGCCTCAGGTAGGGCCTGTACAGGCAGCAGCTCCCAGCTGAACCCAGGGACCCCAGCCCTGCTGCAAGCTCTTGTCGGGACCTGGGGGAGCGCAGGCAGAACACAACAGAGGCACAGGCCTCCCTGCGCCCTGTTTCTGCGGCAGCACCAGCTCTATGGTGCCTCAGGGAGACTCTTCACAGGGCCCCCGCTTCCGCTTATACCCCACCACTATCCTGCCTTTAAATCCGGGGGGCTCCAGTTCAGATCCGGTCCACTCCCGGACTTCCACGCCGGCCTGCAGTCCCTTTGGGTATCAGGCATCTAATTTAGGCCGCAGCTTCGGCCTAGCCGAAGCCGCCACCTCCTCTCCCCGGCCCGCCCCCCGGATGACAAATATGACACTCTACAGTGTCAGAGAGGGCGGATCGAGACTGAAAGGGCACGATTTCACACAGTTCTGCCGCCCTTTTCAGCTCTCCGCCCCCCTTCTTCCTTAACTTTACTCCAGCGGCCATTATCTGCTGCAGGATAAGGGAAAATAAGCCAGTCTTCGGGAGACACAGGACCGTGGATCTTCGGCGCTGGACCTAGGGGCACACCAGTGGGATAAGATCATAGCTGGAGTTCTTCCTCGGCTGTGAGTCCAGGCTCCTCTGCATAGCCACCCCTGTAGGGCCCTCTGCATAGCCACCCCAGTGCACTATGCCGGGCTCAAGGTCCAAGAGAACCAGGCAGGACTGCTATTATGCACTATGTACAGCCTGCAGCAATACTGTCCCCAGTGGCAGCACGTACCCGCACTGCCAGGACTGCATCCAGACTACTGTGCCAGAGCCCCAAGAAGCAGTCTATAGATAAACTCACATCCACATTGCTTCAGGCTCTGCAGAGTCATGCCTCGGCTATGAACACTACCCAGCAAAGGGAGAGTTCCACTCAGGCACTTGACGGCACGGGCACATCCACGTCTAGGTCAGGACGCAAGTGAACCCACAGGTCACGTCCATCTGCGTCATCCCATAGCACACGGTCATCCCCTTCCAGGGAGAGACATCGTAGTTCCAGGTCATCTAGACTGTCCCCTACCAGGGACAGACAATGCAGTTCTCCGCAGCGATCCCCGACTAGAGAAGGCCTCCACCCTGGTTCATCCAGCAGGAGACGCCTTGGTGATAAACAGGATTCGGAAGGCATCTGTGATTCCGACTCAGACAAGGAAACTGAAGGGTCTCTGATTCCCCCCCCCCCTAGCAATACAGCTCTAGTTGAGGACGTAATCTCGTCCATCCATCGGGTGATGGACATTTCTGATCCGCCCCCGGAGGCACCACAACACAAGATTTCCTTTGAAAGACTTCTGAAGCCGCCTAAGGTCTTTTTTGAACACCCAGAGTTTAAGTAGATCCTTAAAAAGCAGTTCTCACAGCCTGAGAAGAAGTTACCAATCGCAAATATCTGGAGGCGCGGTACCCCTTCCCACAGGAGACCACCAAGGAGTGGACAGATCCACCCGAAGTGGATCCCCCAGTCTCTAGGCTAGCAGGACAGTCACTCCTTTCACTGCCAGATAGCTCAACCCTCAGGGACGCAGCAGACCGGCAGGTAGAACGCATGGCTCGTTCAATTTTCGAGGCTTCAGTTTGGGCTGCCAAGGCTATCCTGGCTTGGGCCCAAAATTTACAAGCTGGCCTCCAAGTATCTGCTCCTGAGCTGTCGGACCAAGCGGTTCAAAAGTAGTTGTAGCAGATTACATGCTTCATGCAGCTCTAGATTCTGCAAGGGGGTGCAGTGGGGATAGCATCAAACGCCATCACGATTCGGCGTATTCTCTGGCTGCGGGAATGGAAAGCAGACGCAGCCTCAAAGAAGTCCCTCACGCACCTCCCGTACCTCCAGTGGTCGACTTTTTGGTGAACAGTTGGACACTATGATATACAACGCCACCGGGGGTAAGAGTACCTCTCTCCCCCAACTGAAACCCAAACACACTTACAAGAAGCGTAACCAAACTCGATTCCGATCCTTTCGGAACTCTTCGGGCTGGTCCGTCTCGCGGCCAGCACAAAATAGCAACCGCTCCCTACGCAGGGACAACTTGCGGTCGACGCAAAAGTCGGACAAGACCTGGCAGTCAAAAGCAGGCCAGTCAAAGTTCAAAGGAGGAAAATCTCAGACTTCCTCCTCATCATGACTCACGGTCTCCGGAAGACACTCCACCTGTAGGCGGCCAACTTTTGCTCTTTCATCAAGTCTGGCTGCCTGTTACAGAAGACAGGTGGGTCAGGGAACTAGTGTCTTCAGGATACAAGATACAGTTCACTTCCAACCCACCAAGCAGACTCTTTCTTTCTGTTCCCCCAAAACCGCCAGACAAGGCTTGTGCCTTCCGCCAAGCGGTCTTCTCGCTTCTACAAGCAGGAGTCATAGTACCGGTCCCCGCGGCCGAGCGCTTCCAAGGGTTCTACTCCAATTTATTCGTAGTCCCCACGAAAGGAGGCCGCCTACGGCCCATACTGGACCTAAAACAGCTCAACAAATATGTACGGGTACGTCACTTCCGTATGCAGTCCCTTCGGTCCATCATTGCGTCCATGGAGAAGGGAGAATTTCTCGCCTCCATAGACATACAAGACGCATACCTGCATATACCAATTGCACCCGCCCATCAGAGATTTCTCAGGTTCGCAATCGACCAGGACCACTACCAGTTCGTTGCTCTCCCGTTCAGACTCGCCACGGCTCCGAGTGTTTACCAAAGTCATGGCAGCCACCATGGACGTCCTACACTCCAGAGGCATTGTAATTGTTCCATACCTGGACGATCTCCTTATCAAGGCTCCCACCTTCAAGGACTGCAAGCTCAGCGTCTCAATCACAATCGACATTCTGAGTCGCCTGGGCTGGTTAGTCAACCTACAAAAGTCATCACTAACCCCGAGTCAGTCTCTGACCTTCCTGGGAATGCTATTCAACACATTCAGGGGTCTACTGCTCCTTCCAAAGGACAAGGCACTGCCTCTCCATCTAGGAGTTCGCACTCTCCTCAGCAAACCCCCTCGATCTCTCCGGTTTGCCATGAGAGTCCTCGGCAGGATGCTGGCGGCAATAGAAGCGGTCCCATTTGCCCAGCTTCACCTCAGGCCTCTCCAACTAGCCATCCTCAAGTCATGGGACAGGAACCCTTTTTCTATCGAGAGGGAGTTCCAGCTGACGTCGTCAACCAGGAGGTCCCTGCACTGGTGGCTCAAGCCAACCTCACTAACCAAGGGGAAATCCTTTCTCACGGGTCAATGGAAGGTTCTGGCCACCAACGCGAGACTGACGGGTTGGGGTGCTGTACACCTACACCATAGAGCACAGGGCAAGTGGTCCCCAGCGGAAGCGACCATGCCCATCAACATCTTGGAAATTCGTGCCATCCTCCTGGCATTGAGAGCCTTCCATCACTTACTAGCAGCCTCTCACATCAGAGTACATTCGGACAATGCCACGGTTGTGGCATATGTGAATCACCAAGGGGGAACCCGCAGTGCACAGGCGATGCGAGAAGTGACACACATTCTCCACTGGGCGGAAGACACAGGTTGGGTTCTCTCTGCGGTCCACGTTCCGGGTGTGGACAACTGGGAAGCAGACTTCCTCAGCCGGCAAGGAATGGACTCGGGAGAGTGGTCTCTCCATCCCGAAGTTTTTCGACAGATCTGCCATCGCTGGGGGACTCCGGACGTGGACCTAATGGTATCCCATTTCAATGCCAAGGTCTCCAACTTCATGGCCAGAACTCACGACCCGCGGTGCTAGGAGCTGACGCCCTGGTTCAGGACTGGACCCAGTTTCAGCTCCTGTACATTTTTCCACCTCTCCCCCTGATATCCAGAGTGGTGAGGAAGATCAAGCAAGAGGAAGTTCCAACCATCCTCATCGCACCGGAGTGGCCCAGACGTACATGGTACGCCGACATCGTACAGCTCACAGCAGACGTCCCCTGGTGTCTCCCCGACCGCCCGGATCTTCTGTCACAAGGCCCGTTCTACCACCAGAACTCAGGGGCCCTCAATTTGACGGCGTGGTCATTGAGACCTGGGTTCTAACCCAGTCAGGGTTCTCGCCGGATGTCTTTGGAACCATGATCAGGGCACGGAAGCCAACCTCTGCTAAGATTTATTACCGTACATGGAAAGCCTTCTTTACCTGGTGCGAATCTCGTGGCCAGACCCCATTCCCTTATTCCCTCCCCAGGGTACTTGGGTTTCTCCATTCGGGTCTGGAAGCCAGACTGTGCCTGGCCTCCCTTGAGAGCCAGGTGTCAGCTCTCTGTGCTTTTTCAGAGGTGCATTGCTAAAAAGCTGCAAGTAAGGACATTTCTTCAAGGGGTTTCCCGATTTGGTTCCCCCCTACAGACGACCACTAGAAACGTGGAACCTCAACCTGGTGCTGACGGCATTGCAGGAAACACCCTTTTGAACCCCTTAGGGAACTACCACTCCGCCTTCTATCCCAGAAAGTGGTTTTCCTGGTGGCAATCACCTCGCTACGCAGGGTGTCTGAACTGACAGCACTCTCCTGCAGACGGCCCTTTCTGGCTTTTTACCAGGACAAGGTAGTTCTCCGTACGGTCCCATCCTTCCTTCCGAAGGTTGTCTAACTTCCACCTCAATGAGGAAATTTCACTGCCATCCCTCTGTCCGGTCCCGGTTCATAAAGTGGAGAAGGCTCTGCATACGCTCGACCTTGTCAGGGCATTACTTATCTATGTGTCTAGGACTGCGCCCTTCCGGAAGTCTTCTTCTCTTTTCCTTCTTCTGGAAGGCGGCCGCAAGGGTCTGCCAGCTTCCAAAGCTACCCTTGCCAGGTGGATCTAATCCACCATAGAAGAGGCCTACCGCCTCAAAAATTCTCCTCTTCCAGCAGGTATTACGGCACACTCTACAGGTGCGGTAGGGGCCTCTTGGGCCATTCGGCACAAGTGTGTAAGGCAGCCACCTGGACTAGCCTACACATTTTTACCAAACACTACAGGGTTCATACCCAGTCCTCAGCAGACGCGAGCCTGGGTAGATGTGTTCTGCAGGCAGCGGTACCCCAATTGTAGGGGCCCGTTTACACAATATTCGTCCATTGCTTCCCACCCAGGGACTGCTTTGTGACGTCCCATGGCCCTGTGTCCCCCAATGAGGCGACAGAGTAAAGGAGATTTTTGTGTACTCACCGTAAAATCTTTCTCTTAGCCTCTAACTGAGGGACACAGCTCACACCCTGTCGCCCGTTCCGGGCCGTTATGTTGAGTTCTCATATTGTTTTTCTCTTGAGCTCGTACGTAGTTGCCTTCTTATAGGCATGGTATGTTATCCATGTTACGTTCCTCCTATTGCTTTTGTACAAAACTGGAGCAGGCTGACGCTGTCCAGGGGTGTATACTGCAGAGGAGGAGCCATGGTTAATCTTTTTCTGATTATGCATAGTGTCGCTCCTAGTGGACAGCAGCATAACACCCATGGTCCTGTGTCCCCCAATTAGAGGCTAAGAGAGATTTTACGGTGAGTACAGAAAAATCTCCTTTTCTTGTCCTGTTTAAATATCAGGCTGAGAAATTGAGAGGAAATGCAGCAGCCAGGGCTGTGGAGTCGGTAAGCCAAACCTGCGACTCCGACTCCTCAATTTCCCTTACACCGACCCCGACTCCCACATATATTGCTTATATTTAAGTGAAAAATTTACTGTATTACAATGTGAACATCAGACATTTAATAATTTTTATGATACAATAATCAAGAAATTTAGATACAATATAATGATGGATAGATGGATGGATGGAGAGATAGAGTGTGATAGACAGATGACAGCTACAGACAGCAAATACATTGCACATTTAGTTCACACAGATTGTACAGAGAGCACATAATAATCACCTACCATATTAGCATTAGTTACCTTCCTGTGACAGAGATGAGCAGTAGTACTTTCACATTCTCCAGCTCGGGGCCCAGGAATCGGATCCTGTGCAGGGCAGGCTCCCCTCCCCCTCCTCTCTCTGGTGAAGACGGCAGAAGACAGGACAGAGGAGGGGAGATTGCCCCCTGCAGTCTGGAGTCAGTGCAGGACGGGAGCACTGCAGCATACAAGTGAGTTTTGCTAGGTGCGTGCCCCTGCTTCTAGGGAAGGGTGGCAGCTGCCCCTCGCTGGCTACGGCCATTATTCACACACAGCGTTTTTGCGGATCCGTTTTTTGCAATAAAATGCAGTGTCTCTGGGCATCTCATCAAAGTCAATGGGTTTCAAGATATGACATTCAGACACATCGTTTTGTGAGGATCCGTTTTTGGGCTCAAAAACGGATCCTCACAAGTAATGAGCATGTCCGTTTGTTTGGCGTTTTTCTAATCTGCTTTTGCTATTGAAAACATTATCTATGAGCTCAAAAACTTTTCAGGTGATGCGGTTTTTTAAAAAGCTGATCTGCTTTTGCAGCTGAAAAACGTATCCTCAAATTGATACTCTCCATATGGCTACTTCTATAAGGTTACTAATTGAGTTTCCATTATATTTCACTCATTATAATTCAAATGAAGTGGTATTTCTAATTATCCTCTAATGTGGTTAACTATTTTGTAGAACTGCATTATTACACTAATCTTCATTCTGCTCACTTGCCTGTATAAGGAATCATATGGACTTTGCATTGCGAGTGGTTCTTTTCCAGTGTATAGTTTACAAGCGTGGCAAACTAAATCATGTCTGCCAATAACATTTGTGGGTGCTCTAGAAATGATATTTTTTGTTGGGGTTTTACTGAAAATGCAGGGCCGGATCCAGGACTTAGAAAAGCAGCTGCGTGCATTCGAAGCAGATGCAAAACAAAAAGAACAAAGGGCGCTACTGCTCGAAGACCAGCTGCGCTCCAACGTCGCAGAGTCAAAGCTTTCTGAGGTGCAAGTTATTGTGAAAGAAAAAGAGCAGCTTCTCCAGGCAGCACAGAAGGAAATACAGATGCTCCAGGTAATATCTACATTACCGGAATGTATTTTAATAGCTGCTTTATTAACTATTGCTTAGCTGTATTGTTAGAAGTACAAATTATAAGCAAACTGATGAGCTCCAAGATTGCGCTCATATAAGGAGAGTAAGACCTAGTTTTACTTAGAGGTTGTCCACTACTTTTAACATTGATCCATGGGATAAGTCGTCAATGTCTGATCGGTGGGGGTGCAATATCCGGCACCTTCGCCAATCCAGCCGTTCTTGGTGGCAGCTGAAAGTGCACAATTTACGAAGCTGCTCCATCTACTGATTGTGGCTGTGGCCAGGTTCTGTACATCTGCCTCCTATTCCAATCAACAAGGGGCAGAAGTGCAGTACTTGACTGTGGACCCTATCAGTAGACTGACCACTTCCGGGCGGCACCAAGAACAGTTGATTGGCAAGGGTGTCTGGTGTCGCACCCCCCGCAATAAGACATTGATGACCTATCCTAAGGATAAGTCATCAATGTTAAATTAGTGGACAGCCTCTTTACAGAAATGAATCCTGCTGTGCAGCAGTGGTATAATTACTGCATGCCCACTGTGTAGTGAAGCAAGAGGCTGCAGGGAGAATAGAGCTTTGTTTTATCCTGGCAGCCTCCCTTTCAGTTAGACTAATGCACTTTTATAAAATGCTGTTTACCTACAGCATATAATGCTAATCTGCAGCTAAATGGTGGGGGTTTTCAGGTATCCTTTAATTCTGCTTCATCCATCTTTAGACATCTGAGAAAAGTTAATACAGTTGTGGGTTGTATTTTTTTTTTTCATAAGGGAAAGATCTCCAAAGGTGCAGCACCATACAAAGATGAAATAGAAAGCCTCAAATCCCGAGTCGTCATGTTGGAGATGGACCGGTTGAAAGTTTTAAAATCTGCAGAACAGCAGTAAGGATATTAATACATTTTGATGTGTTGGTTGTACATATATATTTTTATTAAATACCCTTTCACTTTCAATAAGTTGAACTAAATATGTGTGAATGTTCTCTAGAATATCCTCTTTAAAAGTTTCTGTTGATGATAAAGAAACGCGCTTACGAAAGTTAAAGGAAGAGCTCAGACGAACCCAAAAGGACACAGATACTTCCAGTAAGTAGGCAGAGCTTGATCCTTGTTGCGGCCATGGCTTTATAATGCCTGAAACAAGTGCAATATTCTAACACAGGTTTTTCCCTCAGTTTGTTCTACCAGTTCAGTTTACCCTCAATACCCTCTGACATGTGGGGGTGGAAGTGGCATTGTGCAGAGCACGGCTATGCTAATGCTTCAGTCACAAAATGCCGCATTAAAGAGAGAAATTGGACAGTACAAGAAAAAAGTCCATCAGCTTTCAAGGTATGGCTGCTATATCTCATGCTCCTTAATCTACCCGTTAGAAGTCTGGTAGGAGTTGGGAACTTGTTCTCCAACCATGGATCAGAAGTGTTTCTAAACTGCACTAAAGAGATATCTCCTCCAATAACAGCAACAAAAACCAGCAGGTCCTTCTTAGAATGCATTATATACAAAGGCAGTGCCACAGGAAGAAGCACTAATACAACTGATATGGTCAGACTCCTGATGTGCACTTCCTTCTTTCAATAAGACTAAAGTTGTTGGCCATATCTATTTCAAACCCAATGATTTTGGTGGGATTGGTCGACCATCTAATATTTATGGGGTCCTCCAGACTCTACCTGTATGGCAGTGTCTTACTCCCCTCTTCCTCCTAAATGCATGGGCACTTAGCTGAGCTGTGTGGGAGAAGCCTGGAGAGATGGCCAACAATTATCTAATATTAATATGGAACTCCCAACTTTTCCCTGGCAGTAGATGTCAATGAAGATGATGATTGGGCATGTTGCATTTCATCTTCCCAATCGTTGGGTTCACTGGCAGATGAAGTGACTGGCGGTGACTTTCACTGTGGGCAATTTCGTTTTTCTTTTTTTTTTTCCCATATTAAGATCCGCCAAGTTTCCCTGCCTATAGGGAAACAAGGTGGCCACCAACACCTCTAATTGGTCCAGTATATGACATGCAACCACGTTTCCACAAAGCTTCCACTTTATTTTGCAATCACCCCGACCAACGCTTTGTGTCAGCCATTTCCAGAACATACGAATATCCCCCACTCCTCCAATTCAGTCTGTTCTGCAGCAGAGCCGTATAAGTGCTACTTATTCAGCGGTCCATTCTCTAGACCTCAGAGCAGGGCTTATATTCCAGTATTTGTCTAGAGAAAATGGTCGTAAAGTCTCCCTGTGCTCCATTTAGTATTTATAGGAGAACTGCCAAAGGCTTTTTAAAAAGGCCCATTAATGTGAAATTGAGGTTTTATCGCTCCACCTCAGCCTAAAAACAGCGGGCTGATATTTCTTACCTTTACAACCTGCAGTCTTTAGGGTCTAGTTACGGCCTTATAATTGGGGCCTGATGTTATAAAGGCTTACACACGGAGAGCAGTAACAACTTGCATTTTCTGTGGAAACCACAATTTAGATGTTGAAATGTTTCTTTTCTTGTGTACTCCCTCCTTTAATAGGAATTTACACTCTTGTGAAGAAGAAGTTAAAAAGTTGAAGGAGCCATCACTGAAGACCCCTACTACCCTCCTTAGTTCATTGCATAGTCATGAAGTCGTCGGTCATGAGGATACTGACCGTTCTAGAGCAACACTAGTGTCTCCTCCACGCAAGTCCGAGATACCAACCAGCCATATAGCTTCCCTGGCCAAAAGTGCAATACATGAAGACAATCCACGTCTTCTAAGTAAGATTGATGTCCACAAACCTAAACCAATGTCTCCAAATAAGATGGAGCGACACAGTGCTCCAGCCATGTCTCCGGATAAAACCAGGCTTTATGGAAAGCGGCCTTTTTCTCCACTGAAGACTGATGGCCCTTTGCTCAGCACTTTAATTGAATCACCCCATAAAAAACCTAACTTGCCAGAAAAAGTAGACTCTCCTAAAGAGAAATTCTTTGATGCGAGATCGAAATCTTTACCTTACAGCCCGGGCAAGTTTTTTGATAACTCCACCCTTGGCACTTTACCAGGTAATTAATGTGATGTCTGAGCCCGTTATGTCTTTGATCATATGGTTTTATACACAGTATGCGGTCATCTCTTCATACCACTGAGACCCATAAAATGTTTTTAAATGTGTATGAAAAGCAGTCTGATGGGGCTGTAAGCCTACAAAAGTATTGTTTTTTGTGGTTGTATAGCTGACTTGACAATCCAAGTTAAACTTTGTACTAAAAACTTGCCTCAAATTTTAGGGCAGCCTAAAGTGATCGCTTTTATGCTAGCTTTCTTTTGATATGGGTATATACCTGCCATATGATAGAAAACAGCAGGTTCCTTTCGCCGCTAAAAGCTGGTACAGCGAAAATGAAAGGGGTAGTTCTTTGTGAAGGGGTTGTTCTGTCTCAAAAGAAAAGTCTGCAGTCACTGTGCACATGGTCATGATTCGGCAGTCTATAGTCCCAATGTGCACACTGTCCACTCACACCGGTAATACCGGGGAATCCTGACAGTAGCTTGATGCATGTATGTGATTTGCGTACCTATGTTCACATGCCATCTAGTCGCACCCAGCCTCTCAAAGGGGAATTGAGTGAATTGAAGGAGTCTAGTCAGCTTGTGACCCCAAGTATATATATTGCATGTGTGCAATCGCGTGACTGCTAATATCTCTGCAGCAGAGAGGTAAAATAAAAAGTTCAGTGGACAAAATATTTGGTACCTAATGAGTTATCAGGTAGGTTTCTCAGTTTTCAATTGGGGCCATGTACTCACACACTAAGATATTATGGGGGCAAGATCTTTTTTTGCCGAGTTGCAGCCTACTTGTGATTTGGCCAATTTCATAAATGGGGGTGAAGTACATGCCCCAGTGAAAACTGATAACTTATATTAAGTCCAAGTAAGTTAACTCATTAGCTGCCAGATACTGTGGTCTCTAAAATCTCCGCCTTCTGCTTTGCAGCCCCTATTGCTTGTTTCCAATTCAACATAAAACATTTGGTGAAAGGTCCTCTTTAAGGCTAGGGCTATAGGAATACAATTCTAAGCAATTAGATGAAAGGGTATGTATCAGATTATATTAAAAATGGATTCCCTGTGTCATTGACAGATCTCTGTATGCCATCTTCAGATGATAATCCTAGCGAAGAATCTGGTAATGGTTGTCAGATGGTTTACTTTGTACTCTCTATGTCAAGACCTCACCCATGGCCTAAGGCTGCTGCACACGGACCCATAGTTTTTTATCCACACAAATGTTTTTTAAAACTGATCCCTGAGACCAATTCTCATCCGTTTTGCAAATCAGACTGTGCCATGAAGGTGTATGGAGATCATTACAATTAGATGACCTCCTTTATCGTCTTTGTTTTATCCATTTTAACTGATCCATTGCGGAGTCATTGTTATAAAAGCTCTACCTGCTTCAGCCTTTAAAGGATCAGAAAAAACAACACATGAGCGAAATGATCCGTTTAACAGATGGAAAAACAAATACTGATGTGAATGTCGCCTGACAACTGGTCTCCTCTTGTCCCCACTACCATATGGAGGGCATGGAGAATGTTTGTATTTTTATTTAGATTTTAATTTTTTATCGTCCTTACTTTCCCAGTTACTCTTATTCTTTTTTTATTTTATTTTTTTAATTGTAATAGTTTATTTGTATTTAATATAAGTAACTGGCTCAGAAAAAAAAGGTGTAATTGGGTGTTATTACTGGCACGGGTCTAATATTTTAGTTGTGCAATACCACCTTGTCTATGTGGATCCAGTGGTTTCTGATGCCTTATTGTTTTGAATGTTACAGAAGGTTTGGTCTTGACATAAAGCAGGTGATCACACTGGGTGTATCGTACAGGTGGAGTGGGTTATCTTACACTTTTTGAGCACATGTTACTGAAAATATGGGTAGTTCGAATAGAGCCAAAATTCATCATTTTACGATTTATTGAAGCCCCTTTCCTGACTCTTGTCTTGTATCCGCTGACACTTTATCTGTCAAATCCTTCAAAATGGCATATTCGTTTCATGAAATTGGCACAAAATGAGCAATGCTCTTTTAGTTTTGTTTCTAACCAGTTCTTGAAAATTTTTAGAATAAAGTTCTAAATCCTGAAAACTCACACGTTTTGTCCAAAAATTTGCACTAAATAAATTCTGTCCAGGCAGGGACTGAAGTGAGATGCGCTAATGCGAAATCTGGTAAAAGTCGCATTTTATTTGTGTCTAAAATATCTGAATAAGCAAAGTTGTTGAGGAAAAATAAAAAACAAACTACCAAAACATAAGGTCTCTAAAAAGCAGCAAATTATTAAAAAAAAAAAAAAAAAAAAATGGAGAAACAACAACAATGAATCAGGGCCAATATCTTGCAAAACATTGAACTTTACTCAATTGAGGTGCATTAATCAAGGCCCCAATTAATCAGTTCCTTTCCATTTGTCTTGTGGTATTAGTTGCCGTTTATACGCCGGCGCACTTGATTCATGAATTTGGTGCAAAATCAAAAATGGTCTTTCTTCCAGTATTAAGTAGCCTAAAATGCACAAACCATTCTTGTGTGCTCAAAAATACACCAGGGGGATACTGGAGTGAAGTTGCACCAAATTCAGCAAGTCGCAATTGATGACTCGGGCTAAAACATCTGGAATTTCTAGACACTGCCCGCAAAGCAGAAAGCAAAAAAATCCAAGACAGCACATACAAAATAACTTCAAAAAAGGCGCAAATAGTGAATTGGGAGAAAACAGAGAAAAAAGGTGCAAAGCACACACAACTAAACAAGAGACGCAAAGGCAGTGATGAATCAGGGCCCAAGTTTCTGATAATAGTTGAGTAAGGCTGTGTGCCCACGATGCGTTTTTTCAGCAGCAGAAGGGAAGGAAGGGAGACACAGATCCATTACTAGTGGGTAGGCGGAGCCCCACAGGATAGTTCACCTCACATTAGAAAAAAGTGACGACCGGCCCATCCAGCTTAGGCTCCTCCTACTCCCATGTCCTTCAGTCTAAAATTTGAGGTCGCAGAGGATAGTCGCTGCCTTTGCAGCTCCTCAGAAAAAAAATTTATTTTATCATTTCCGGACCTGGACCCCCCGTGGTCTAGAGGTCTCAGGGGGTCTCGGCGCTGCTGGGACCCCTGACCCTCCCCTGGCAGATCTGCGTACCCCCTAAGGACGTCCCAGCAGAAGCCTGCCGGCCCCGGAGGATACAGGGCGCTCCCTGGCGGAGACGCACACCGCTTCTGTGGGGTCCCTGCGCTCTCTGCCGTGGGGGGAGCAAAGGGCCACGGCGCCACACATCCATGGGGGTCCCTGTGGCGCTCAGCTGGGTAAGTGCTCTCAATGTCTGAGTGCTTCAGCGGCTGCGGCGGCAGCCGCTGTTACTGTTACAAGTGGTGACTGCTGTTTTGTCCTTGCAGGAAGGATATCACCGCTGCATACGGCGTTTGTGTAACTCTCTGCTAGCAGGGGAGCAGGGACGGAGGAGCCGCGGGCTCCGTTAGTATGCGGCGGCTGGGGGCGTGGCTTTGCGCCTCTCGGCTGCCTGTCATCTTAGCCTCAGGCAGGAAGCGCCCGGAAAGCGCGCGCTGGAGCTGACCCAGCCCCTTCTTCTTCCGGGTCCTTCTGCCGGCGTCCATTACCTCGTGCAGCGCCTCCTGCTCCCTGCTCCCCGCTCTCTACACCACCAGACACCGGGAAGAGCAGTCACCGCGGCCAGCTGGTGAGTCACTTCTGCCTTTTAAGGCAGAAGATTCCTTCTTCTCACTATTGCAGCGCAGAGCACCTTATTGCTGGCCTGTTAAGGCAGACAGGGTGTGCTATATCCGGCGCTGCTACCTCTCTGCTGAGGAGGCTCTGGGACTCGAACACCTCTGTCCTTTTAAGGCAAAGGTGTATTGCGTGGTCAGCAGCATTTACCCCTTCTGAACGGGGTCTGGCCTCATCAGGGCAGTTAACCCTTTCTGGATGTGCATGCTTCTGGGATCAGAGGGTGCATCACCCTAGTCTGTTAGGTTAACTTTTGCTCTGCAGGCAGCTGGGGTAGCTCTTCTCCCTCTAAGGAGGAGATTTAACCCTTCAGTGCTTGGTGATTTTTTGTGTAGGAACAGGCTGTGGTAGCGGAATCACACATCCTCAGTTACTGTACCCATTGTAAGGGGTTATTACCGCCTTATCCGAGACGCTCGAAACTGTGTGTGGGCATGTCGGATCAGGGACCAGGGGGCGCGGACCTCTCTCCTGGTCCGCTTCAGGATCGGTCACGCGTATCTGATACGCCGGGGTCTTCAACGGCGTCAGGTTCGACACTGGTCGGGGGTCTCAGTGATGTTAAAGTGGAAGCGCTCACACACTCCATTGACAGTCTGTCTGACCTCCTGGGTCATTGGGTATCAGCTAAGTCCCAACCGACGTCACGAGGCAAGAAGCGCCACAGGCCTGTGGTGGCGCTGTCTCCTCCGCGCAGTGCGTCAGAGGCTTCGGAATCACCGACAAACTCTGCTGGTGAGATCTCCGATTCTGATGAAGAGGATCGGCAGGGTCACTCTGCTTCGCTTTCGGGCCGCGTGGACGCTTTTATTGGGGCTATGCGGGAAGCGTTACAGCTGTCTGAAGAGGTGACGAGGCGCCCTGGCAAGTCGGCCCGGCTGTATCAGGAGTCGCGTCGGGCTCGTTCGACGCTGCCGGCGCACGATGAACTTAACGAGGCGGTGGAGAAGGAGCGCCTGTGTCCGGATAAACGCTTCCAGGGGATGCGGTTTTTTGATGCCCTGTATCCCTGCTCCACGGAGACGATCGCTAATTGGGTCCCCTCTCCTGAAGTGGACGTGCCATTGTCTCAGCTGAGCAAATCTTCTTTGCTTCCTGTTAAAGGGAAGGCGAGTCTACAGGAACCGCTGGACAGAAGGACGGAGTGAGCGGCGAAGTCCATCTCCGAGGCCACGGGTCATGGATTCCGAGCGGCCTTGGGGGCCATGTGGGCTGGTGAGGCTTCTCTGCGGTGGTTGGATCAGCTGCGGACGGCGTGGCAAGATGGGACTCCGCTGTCTGAGGTGGAAAGGCTCTTCCAGCTGTTGGAAGAGGCGGCCCGATATGTCAGGAACGCAGTGCTGGATTCTACTTCGGTTCTGTCCAGGGCTCAATCCTCGGCCGTCACAGTCAGGAGAGCACTGTGGCTTTAACAGTGGACTGGAGACGCAGTATCCAAACAAGGTTTGCTGAGTCTGGCGTACAAGGGCGGTCAGCTTTTTGGTTTGGACCTCACGGAGCTGATTGCCAAGGCCAAGGATACGGCTTTGCCGCAGCGGAAAGCAGCGGCTTCTACGTCGGGCAAGTCAAGTGCCGGTAGTGGTCGTCAGCCCTTTCGGCCCAGGGGACTTTTCGGTCAGCTCTCTTGGAGATCGGGTCGTCCCTCATCTTCCGGAAAGAAGACCACCCAGAAATCCCGTACACCCTGGAAACAACATTTCCGTCAGGACAAACGGGAGGTTGACAAAAAGCCCGCTAAAGCGGACTGACGCCAGGAACCCACTCGAGGGCTCTCGGGTGGGAGGTCGTCTGCTACAATTCGGGTCGATTTGGGCGTCCCACGTATCGGACGCCTGGGTGACGTGGGTTATGTCGGCAGGCTATTTCATAGAGTTTCATTCTCGACCCCCGGACAGGTTTCGTCAGTCACGCATCCCGTCCGAGCCCAAGCTGGCTGCCGCACTGCTGCGGGAGGTCGACTCTCTTCTGCAGCAGGGTGTGGTGGTTCCGGTTCCGCTGGAAGACCGGGGAAGGGGGTTTTACTCCAACCTTTTTGTGGTCCCCAAAAAGGAGGACAAGTTTCACCCCATTCTGGACCTCAAAGAATTGAATTTTCATGTCCGGACCCGGAAATTCCGTATGGAGTTTCTTCGCTCTGTCGTGGCGGCCCTGTCGCAGTACGATTTCTTGGGTCGATCGACATCCGCGACGCCTATTTGCTTGTCCCTATCGGCAGGGCTCACCAGCGCTTCCTGCTTTTCGCCATAGGTCAGGCCCATTACCAGTTTGTGGCCTACCATTCGGGTTGGCCTCGGCGCCCAGGGTTTGTACAAAGATTCTGGCGCCGCTCATGGCGCTCCTTCGAAGGCAAGGAGTTACGTTTCTCCCCTACCTGCACAACCTGTTAATTGTGTCGCCCACAGTGGAGGAGGCGGTGACAGCTCGCGATTTCTCCCTTCAGCACCTGGAGGACTTCGGGTGGCTGGTCAATTGGAAGAAGTCGTCATTGGAGCCGTCGCAGTCAATCCTGTTCTTGGGGATGCATTTCGACACGGTACGGGCAGTGGTGTCCCGGCCTCCGGACAAACAAGCGAACCTTCGTCACCATGTCCAGGCTATGAGGTCGGCGATGGCGATGTCCCTTCGGAAGTGTATGCGCCTTCTGGGTCTAATGGTGTCGGCAATGGAAGCGGTACCGTTTGCACATTCCCGGGGTCTCCAAGATCTTATTCTGACCCGTTGGGATCGATCGCTGGATCGCTGTGTCGGTATCTCCCGCAGGGTGCGAGAGTCTCTTGGATGGTGGTTACGTCCGGAGGCTTTATCCCTGGGGAAATCCTTCCTCCTCCCACGGTGGTCGGTCATTACCACCGATGCCAGCCTGACTGGCTGGGGGGGGGGGGGTTTGGAACGATCTCTGGATTCAGGGGGTCTGGTCGTCAGAGGAGTCTTCTCTGCCGATCAACATCCTGGAGTTGAGAGCAATATTTCTCTGCCTCCGAGATTGGACGGTCCCTTTTGAGCGGTCCCTTTGAGCGGTCTGCCGGTCCGGATTCAGACGGACGATGCGACAGCTGTCGCGTATATCAACCATCAGGGCGGGACGAGGAGTTCCAGACTCATGATGGAGGTCTCTCGGATCCTGGTATGGGCCGAGTCCAGGGTTCCAGCCATCTCTGCGATTCACATCCCAGGAGTGCTGAATATCACGGCGGACGTCCTCAGTCGCGAGCAGGTGGATCCCGGAGAATTTTTTGCACTGCTGTGCTCACGTTGGGGGACTCCCCAAGTGGACTTGATGGCATCCAGGCTGAACGCCAGGATTCCGACATTCATGTCCAGGTACAGGGACCCGGAGGCTGTGGCGGTAGATGCTCTAGTGGCCCCGTGGGACCAGTTCGAGCTGATCTACGTGTTTCCGCCGGTATCCTTACTTCCTCTGGTGATCCGGCAGATCAAACTCAAACGAATTTCGGCTATTTTGGTGGCGCCAGATTGGCCGCGGAGGGCGTGGTGTTCAACACTGGTGTCTCTTCTGGCGGCGCCTCCGTTTCCACTGCCTCTTCACCCGGACCTGTTAACCCAAGGGCCCATTCGCCATCCGGACCTGAAGTCACTTCGTTTGACGGCGTGGCACTTGAGACTGAGATCTTGACCCGTCGTGGGTTTTCAGCCGAGGTCATTGCCACCTTGCGGGCGGCCAGAGGTCCAGCTACGACTAGGATTTATCACAGAACTTTGGAGGCCTTCTATTCATGGTGTACTGGATCGTCAAGGAACCCGAGGGTTTTTTCCATTCCCATCTTCTTGGCTTTTCTGCAATGTTGTTTGGCCAAGGGTCTGGCTTTTGGTACCTTGCGGGGTCAGGTATCTGCACTATCCGTGCTTTTTCGGAAGGCTATTGCCTCGCGCAGGGATGTGCGTTTGTTTTTTCGCGGGATTGCACGTCCTTTTCCGCCTCGGAGGGCGTTTGTGGCTCCTTGGCGGCTCAATCTAGTCTTGGAGGCTCTTCAGCATGGGCCGTTTGAGCCTATGGATTCAGCTACGCTTTACTTGCTTTCTTGGAAGGTGGCAGTCACCTCTTTGAGAAGAGTTTCTGAGTTGGCACGGTCTTGCTCGCCTCCTTTTCTGCAGTTCCACTCGGATCGCGTGGTGCTTCGTACCCGTTGCGATTTTCTGCCTAAAGAGGTGTCGCGTTTCCACGTCAATCAGGACATCGTGTTGCCTTCCCTCTGTCTGAAACTGAAGAGTCCAAATGAGCGGGCCTTGCACTCGTTGGATTTGGTGCGGGCATTGAAGTTCTATCTTACAATCACGCAATGGTTTCGGAAGTCGGACTCTCTTTTTGTGATTCCTGCTGGTCGTCGGCGTGGTCAGCGGGCTTCCAAGGACACTATAGCTCGGTGGATACATTCGGCTATCCTGGAGGCATTCCGGTAATGGTTCGTCGTGGGCTTTTCGTCAGGGGGCCTCGGCAGCGCAGCTCTGCCGGGCGGCTACCTGGCGCTCCGTTCACACTTTTACTAAATTTTAAAAAGTGGACGTGAGTGCTTCCGCCGATGCGGCCTCGGGACGCAGGGTCCTGCAGGCGGCGGTGGTTTAGGTTTTATCTTTATCTAGTTTTGGCGCTTGTTGCGCGCTTGCCTAAGTTGTTGGGGTGTTGGCGATTCTGCCACTGTTTCCCACCCTTGAGGTCTGGACTGCTTTGGGACGTCCCACTAGTAATGGATCTGTGTCTCCCTTCCTTCCTTTCTGCTGCTGAAAGACGGATTTTGGTAAGACCTTACCTGTAAAATCCTTTTCAGCGAAGGAAGGAAGGGAGACACAGCACCCTCCCATGGCAGAAGTGTATTATTGTTTTCCAGATGCGGCGCGACTCCTCTCTGATGGCGGTCATCTGGGCGGGGGTCGGCGCGCTAGGGCTCTGTTCCAGCATTGCCAGCTCATCGCAGTTGTCAGGTCCAGTGAGTAGTGCCTGGGACTGTGTGTTTTTTCTGTTATATGCATAACCTGTTCTCTCGCATTTCTGAATTTTCGGAAGGGGTTGTGTTGTTCCGCTGGTGTTATCTGCTCTTCCTTAGCTTGTGTACGGACTGAAGGAAATGGGAGTAGGAGGAGCCTAAGCTGGAGGGGCCGGTCGTCACTTTTTTCTAATGTGAGGTGAACTATCCTGTGGGGCTCCGCCTACCCACTAGTAATGGATCTGTGTCTCCCTTCCTTCCTTCGCTGAAAAGGATTTTACAGGTAAGGTCTTACCAAAATCCGTCTTTTAAGCGTTTCCGCAGCGGCAAAAACGCTTTGGAAACACTTAAAAAAAAAAAAAAAACGATTGGTAGAAGGCCTGCCATGTTCCCCAATGATGATCCGCATGTGCTGTGCACATGCTGCAGAAATTTCCCCTGCGGATTATCATTGCGGAAAAAAACGCAGCACTACCAATTAATTTGCGGAAGTGCTGCGTTTTCGCCGCCATTGACTTGCATTAGAACGTATGCATTCCGCTTCACTAGATAAGGACATGCGGAATGCACGCGTTCAATGTGCGGATGGTACCCAGGTCGAGAGGAGACTCTTCTCCGGACCCGGGTACCATAGAAACTGTGAAAAAAAGAATAAAATAAAAAATAAAGATTATATTTACCTTCTGACGGCCTCCGCTGCACTCGTCCTTTCATGCCGGCAGCTAGCGATGGACTGAAGGACCTGCGCTGACGTCATAGTCATGTGACTTGTCATGCGACGCTGACGTCGGCAGGTCCTTCAGTGTACCGCTGCCGGCAGCCAGGACGGAGGAAATCAAGACTGCGGGGGCCATCGGAAGGTAAGTATATATTTATTTTTTACCATTCTTTCGGTCACCGTATATAAATCCATGCCGGTTGCATGGATTTATATAGTGTGACCAAGTTAACACGCACTTTCCAAGTGATGCTAAAATCGCTTAGAAAGCGCTTGTCAACCCGCATGCGGAAATTCAAGTGAAGAACGCTTCACATCCGCTTGTCCCTGGCAGGAAAAACGCATGTACAATCCGCATGCGTTTTTCTGCCAGGGAGATGCAGAAACGCTCAGGAAAAAATCCGGAGCATTTCTGCATCGTGGGCACATAGCCTTACAAAGGCAATTGCTTCCTCTACTTAAGAGAGCTTTCCACTACAGGATAACCACTTATCTGTTAACATGCCCCACATACAAGTAAAAAACACTTGGGCCCCAATTCATCAAGACCGGCGTGAGGAGATGTGCTGGAGTCACACTTGATTCATGAAGAGGTGCATGGCTCTTACTGAATCTGGAGCGTTTGAGTGGCGTGGGCCTTGCAACAAATCCTATTCCAGTCCCTGATGGTGTAAGATTTGTAGAGTAGTAAAAGCCACCACTTGTCCTGAATTTGAGTGGGGATCTCCACTCTCCAGCTTCACCTGCTTTTTCAGAGCTGGGTGAAAATGTCATAAGTCAAGTTGTGCCAAAGTTTTATGCGAATTTTCAAAGCTTTTAAACACCAGAATACTGACTTAATGGCTTTGATGAATCGGGCACATACTCTCCTCCTGACTTCTGCCATTCCAGTGATGATGGTGCGGTGTCTGGAATGGTACCATCATCACTGGAGTGGCAACAGTCTGGAAATTGGTGCATGTTGGTTTGGGGTTTTTTGGTGTTTTTTGTTTCATTTGTGTTTTTTCTTCTCGTTATGCTAATCTTTATAAGCTAACACGTGTCCCTTTTTCTTTGTAGATCTTGATTTTTCTGCTGGAACTACTGCTGATAGTGCCATCAATGACTGGTGGGATCGAACTGGAAAAATTGACAAGCCAAATGACTGTAAAACATCTTGAGCTTCTGCCCACAAGCCATTCTGGGACATTTAGTCACTGATTACAACAGTGTTTGTACAATGTTTGTGTACTGGAATTTTAGGGGTTTTTTTTACTAATCATTTCAGAAGTTAATGGTCTTAAATATAGGAATCTGTAAATATATTTTCCACATTGATAGATATCTATTTTAGCTTTTGTCTGTCCTCTTTTCTGATCTGATATTAATGTTTAGTAAAGTGCAATGTTTGAATGCGGCTCTTCTTTTATTGCATTATAGCACATTATTTAACAGGAAAACTTCTGAACAAAAGTACGTGCAAGGACTGGAATATCTTAGGCTGTGTGCCCACGATGCGGATTTAATGCGTTTCCGTGGTGCCATTTCTGCCGCGAAAACGCATTAAAAATGCATGTTAAGTTGTCTGCCATGTTTCCCAATGATGATCCGCATGTGCTGTGCACATGCTGCGGAAATTTCCGCTGCGGATTATCATTGCGGGAAAAAAGGGACATGATTTAAACTTATATACTTTTTTAAATATTTTTAAACTTTTTTTTACACTTTTTGCATGCTTCAATAGTCTCCATAGGAGACTAGAAGCAGCGGCTGTCCGATCGCCTCTGCTACATAGAGGTGATGAGCAGATCGCCTCTATGTAGTAGAAATGCTCACTTGCTATGCGCGCCGACCACTGGGCGGCGCTCATAGCAATCAAGACATGACAACCACAGGTTTCTGCTGCAGACCCCGAGTTGTCATGCTAACCCATCGGTGACACACGATCACGTGACGGGGTCACCGATGGGCGAGGCCTAGGGCACGCTTCCCAGAAGCGCGAGTTAAATGCCGCTGCATTACTGATAAACAGCTGCGGGTGGATCGCGATTCCACCCACGGCTGTTGCGGGCACATGTCAGCTGTATAAATCAGCTGACATGTGCCCGGTTCAGCGTGGGCTCATGTCGGAAAGGGGTTAAACATGCCCTGTGGACAAAACGCACATGTATTCCACACTTAAAGCTAAAAATGCTGCATCGCCGCAAAAAAAAAAAAGCAAAACCTTGATTACTCTCGCCTCATTGGGGGACACAGGACCATGGGTGTTATGCTGCTGTCCACTAGGAGGCGACACTATGCATAATCTGAAAAAGATTAACCGTGGCTCCTCCTCTGCAGTATACACCCCTGGACGGCGTCGGCCTTCTCCAGTTTTTGCTTAGTGTCGCATAGGAGGCACACCTAAAACATTTACTCTGTTTTTCTCCGACGGGATTACAGATGAAGAAAAGTGGGTCTCCTCCGAGACTCCCGGCATGGCTCCTTCCTCTGCCCCCTATTACGGGGTGCACAGTTGAAGTCGAGATGGCTATTCCCCATGTCACTCCTTCCCCTCGGGTGCTGGTTCGAAGTCGAGATCCCCCTCCTTCCCCAATTCCTTTTGGTTTCTGGGTTGAGGTCGAGGCGAGGATAAAGCCCCCTGATGGTGACAGCAGCACCCTCCCTAATCCCCCTCTGGAGGCATTAGGTTAAAACGCCTCAGGTAGGGCCTGTACAGGCAGCACTCTGCAGCTCCCAGTAGCCAGCACACTGAAGCTGAATCCAGGGACCCCAGCCCTGCTGCGGGCTCCTGTCGGGGCCGGGGGGAGTGCAGGCAGGCATGGCACAACACAGGCCTCCCTGCGCCCTGTCTCTGTGGCAGCACCAGCTCTATGGTGCCTCAGGGGGGACTCTTCACATGGCCCCACTAACGCTTATACCCCCACCGCTATCCTGCCTTTAAATCCGGGGGGGGTCCGGTTCAGATCCGCCCCCCTCCCGGACTTCCGCGCCGGCCTGGAGTCCCTTTGGGCATGAGGCATCTAATTTAGACCGCAGCTCCGGCCTAGCCGAAGCCGCCACCCCCTCTTTGCCCCCCGCCCCGCCCCCCCGGATGACAAATAAGACACTCTACAGTGTCATAGAAGGGGCGGATCCAGACTGAAAGGGCGCAATTTCACAGTAAACTGCCGCCCTTTTCAGCTCTCCGCACCCCTTCTTCCTTAAACTTTACTCTGGCGGCCATTATCTGCTGCAGGAAAAAGAATTAACCCTGTAGCTACCAGTCGGCAGATACAGACCAGGCCTGCCAGTCTCCAGGGAGGCACAGGACTGTAGATGTTCGGCGCTGGACCTAGAGGCACACTGGTGGGGTAAGATCACAGCTGGAGTTTTTTCCCTCGGCTGTGAATCCTATAACCTCCTCTGCATAGCCAGGGCTCTCTGCATAGCCACCCCTGTGCACTATGTCGGGCTCAAGGTCCAAGAGAACCAGGCAGGACTGCTAATATGCACTCTGTACAGCCTGCAGTAATACTCTCCCCAGTGCAGCACGTACCCGCACTGCCAGGACTGCATCCAGACTGCTGTGCCAGAGCCCCAAGAAGCCCCAGCCAATGCTTTGGTGTCTAATGCCACACCGGAATGGGTCACTCAGATGTCGTAATCTATGACGCAGTCTATAGATAACCTAACCTCCACATTGCTTCAGGCTCTGCAGAGTCATGCCTCGGCTATGAACGCTACCCAGCAAAGGGAGAGCTCCACTCAGGGACATGATGACACGGGCACATCCACGTGTAGGTCAGGACGCAAGCGGACCCATAGGTTACGTTCATCTGCGTCATCCCATACCACACGGTCATCCCCTTCTAGGGAGAGACACCGTAGTCCCAGGTCATCTAGACCGTCCCCTGCCAGGGACAGACAATGCAGATCTCCAGCCATCCCCGACCAGAGAAGGCCTCCGCTCCGGTTCACCCAGCAGGAGACGCCTTAGCGATACACAGGATTCGGAAGACATCTGTGAGTCCGACTCAGACAAGGAAACCGAAGGGTCCCTAATCCCAATCCCCCCCTAACAATACAGCGCTAGTTGAGGATGTAATCTCATCCATCCATCGGGTGCTGGACATTTCTGATCCGCCCCTGGAGGCACCAGGACACAAGATTTCCTTTGAAGGAATTCTGAAGCCGCCTAAGGTCTTCTTTGACCACCCAGAGTTTAAGGCGATCCTTAAAAAGCAGTTCTCTCAGCCTGAGAAGAAGTTTACCAATAGCAAATATCTGGAGGCGCGGTACCCCTTCCCACAGGAGGTAACCAAACAATGGACAGATCCACCTGAAGTGGATCCCCCAGTCTCTAGGCTAGCAGCACAGTCACTCCTTTCACTGCCAGACAGCTCAACCCTTAGGGACGCAGCAGACCGGCAGGTAGAACGCATGGCTCGTTCAAATTTCAAGGCCGCAGGGGCCTCCCTGGCTCCCGCGTTCGCTTCAATTTGGGCTGCCAAGGCCATCCTTGCTTGGGACCAAAATTTACAAGCTGACCTCCAAGTATCTGCTCCTGAGCTGTCGGACCAAGCAGCCCAAATAGCAGTTGTAGCAGATTACATGCTTCATGCAGCTCTGGATTCTGCAAGGGGGTGCAGCGGCGATAGCATCAAATGCCATCACAATTCGGCGTATCCTCTGGCTGCGGGAATAGAAAGCAGACGCAGCCTCAAAGAAGTCCCTCACGCACCTCCCTCGCCACCGGGGGTAAGAGTACCTCTCTCCCCCAACTGAAGCCCATACGCACTTTCAAGAAGCGTAACCAAACTCGATTCCGATCCTTTCGGAACTCTTCGGGCTGGTCCGTTTCGCGACCAGCACAAAATAACAACCGCTCCCCACGCAGGGACTCCTCGCGGTCGACGCAAAAGTCGGACAAGACCTGGCAGTCAAGAACAGGCCAGTCAAAGTTCAAAGGAGGAAAATCTCAGATTTCCTCCTCTTCATGACTCACGGACTCCGGAAGACACCCCACCTGTAGGCGGCCGTCTTTCGCTCTTTCATCAAGTCTGGCTGCCTATTACAGAAGACAGGTGGGTCAGGGAACTAGTGACTTCGGGATACAAAATAGAGTTCATTTCCAACCCACCAAACAGACTTTCCTTCTCTTCCCCCAAAACCGCCAGCCAAGGCTCCTGCCTTCCACCAAGCGGTCTCCTCGCTTCTTCAAACAGGAGTCATAGTACCGGTCCCCGCAGCAGAGCACGTCCGAGGGTTCTACTAACTTATTTGTAGTCCCCAAGAAAGGAGACGGCGTACGGCCCATACTGGAC
The DNA here is from genome assembly GCF_046119375.1 of Phyllobates terribilis. Classification (NCBI taxonomy): domain Eukaryota; kingdom Metazoa; phylum Chordata; class Amphibia; order Anura; family Dendrobatidae; genus Phyllobates; species Phyllobates terribilis. The sequence goes on along the minus strand of NW_027362761.1, from coordinate 865,126,468 downwards.
CTAAAACAGCTCAACAAATATGTACGGGTACGTCACTTCCGCATGGAGTCCCTTCGGGCCATCATTGCGTCCATGGAAAAGGGAGAATTTCTCGCCTCCATAGACATACAAGACGCATACCTGCATATACCAATTGCACCCGCCCATCCGAGATTTCTCAGGTTCGCAATCGACCAGGACTACTACCAATTCGTGGCTCTCCCGTTCGGACTCGCCACGGCTCCCAGAGTGTTTACCAAAGTCATGGCAGCCACCATGGACGTCCTGCACTCCAGAGGCATAGTAGTCGTTCCATACCTGGACGATCTCCTTATCAAGGCTCCCACCTTCAAGGACTGCAAGCTCCGCGTCTCAATCACAATCGACATTCTGAGTCGCTTGGGCTGGTTAGTCAACCTACAAAAGTCATCACCAACCCCGAGTCAGTCTCTGACCTCCCTGGGAATGCTATTCAACACATTCAGGGGTTTACTGCTCCTTCCCAAGGACAAGGCACTGCCTCTCCGTCTAGGAGTTCGCACCCTTCTCAGCAAACCCCCTCGATTTCTCCAGTTTGCCATGAGAGTCCTTGGCAGGATGGTGGCGGCAATAGAAGCGGTCCCATATGCCCAGCTTCACCTCAGGCCTCTCCAACTAGCCATCCTCAAGTCATGGGACAGGAACCCTTTTTCTATCGAGAGGGAGTTCCAGCTCACGTCGTCAACCAGGAGGTCCCTGCTCTAGTGGCTCAACCCAACCACACTAACAAAGGGGGAATCCTTTCTCATGGGTCAATGGAAGGTTCTGACCACCGACGCGAGCCTGACGGGTTGGGGTGCTGTACACCTACACCATAGAGCACAGGGCAAGTGGTCCCCAGCGGAAGCGACCATGCCCATCAACATCTTGGAAATTTGTGCCATCCTCCTGGCATTGAGAGCCTTCCATCACTTACTAGCAGCCTCTCACATCAGAGTACATTCGGACAATGCCACGGCTGTGGCATATGTGAATCACCAAGGGGGGACCCACAGTGCCCAGGCGATGCGAGAAGTGACACACATTCTCCACTGGGCGGAAGACACAGGTTGGGTTCTCTCTGCGGTCCACATTCCGGGTGTGGACAACTGGGAAGCAGACTTCCTCAGCCGGCAAGGAATGGACTCGGGAGAGTGGTCTCTCCATCCCGAAGTTTTTCGACAGATCTGCCATCACTGGGGGACTCCGGACGTGGACCTAATGGCATCCTACTTCAATGCCAAGGTCTCCAACTTCATGGCCAGAACACACGACCCGCGGGCGCTAGGAGCGGACGCCCTGGTTCAGGACTGGACCCAGTTCCAGCTCCTGTACATTTTTCCACCTCTCCCCCTGATATCCAGAGTGGTGAGGAAGATCAAGCAAGAGGGAGTTCCAACCATACTAATCGCACCGGAGTGGCCCAGACGTACATGGTACGCCGACATCGTACAGCTCACAGCAGACGTCCCCTGGCGTCTCCCCGACCGCCCGGATCTTCTGTCACAAGGCCCGTTCTACCACCAGAACTCAGGGGCCCTCAATTTGACGGCGTGGCCATTGAGACCTGGGTTTTAACCCAGTCAGGGTTCTCGCCGGACGTCATTGGAACCATGATCAGGGCACGGAAGCCAACTTCCACTAAGACTTATTACCGTACATGGAAAGCCTTCTTTACCTGGTGCGAATCTCGTGGTCAGACCCCACTCCCTTATTCCCTCCCCAGGGTACTTGGGTTTCTCCAATCGGGTCTGGAGGCCAGACTGTCCCTGGCCTCCCTTAAGAGCCAGGTGTCAGATCTCTCAGTGCTTTTTCAGAGGTGCATTGCTAACAAGCCGCAAGTAAGGACATTTCTTCATGGGGTTTCCCGATTTGGTTCCCCCCTACAGACGACCACTAGAAACGTGCGACCTCAACCTGGTGCTGACAGCATTGCAGGAAACACCGTTTGAGCCCCTTAGGGAAGTCCCACTCCGCCTTCTATCCCAGAAAGTGGTTTTCCTTGTGGCAATCACCTCGCTACGCAGGGTGTCTGAACTAACAGCTCTCTCCTGCAGACGACACTTCCTGGCTTTTTACCAGGACAAGGTAGTTCTCCGTACAGTCCCATCCTTCCTTCCGAAGGTTGTGTCCAACTTCCACCTCAATGAGGAAATTTCACTGCCATCCCTCTGTCCGGTCCCGGTTCATAGAGTGGAGAATGCTCTGCATACGCTTGACCTTGTCAGGGCATTACGTATCTATGTGTCTAGGACTGCGCCCTTCCAGAAGTCTTATTCTCTTTTCCTTCTTCTGGAAGGCGGCCTCAAGGGTCTGCCAGCTTCCAAAGCTACCCTTGCCAGGTGGATCAAATCCACCATACAAGAGGCCTACCACCTCAAAAATTCTCCTCTTCCAGCAGGTATTATGGCACACTCTACATGTGCGGTAGGGGCCTCCTGGGCCATTCGGCACCAGGCCTCGGCACAACAAGTGTGTAAGGCAGCCACCTGGACTAGCCTACACACGTTTACCAAACACTACAGGGTTCATACCCAGTCCTCAGCAGACGTGAGCCTGGGTAGACGTATTCTGCAGGCGGCGGTGCCCCAATTGTAGGGGCCTGTCTACACAATATTTGTCCATTGCTTCCCACCCAGGGACTGCTTTGGGACGTCCCATGGTCCTGTGTCCCCCAATGAGGCAACAGAGTAAAGGAGATTTTTGTGTACTCACCGTAAAATCTTTCTCTTAGCCTCTAATTGGGGGACACAGCTCCCACCCTGTTGCCCGTTCCAGGCCGTTATGTTGAGTTCTCATATTGTTTTTTCTTGAGCTCGTACATAGTTGCCTTCTTATATGCATGATTATGTTATCCATGTTACGTTCCTCCTATTGCTTTTACACAAAACTGGAGAAGGCTGACGCCGTCCAGGGGTGTATACTGCAGAGGAGGAGCCACGGTTAATCTTTTTCAGATTGTGCATAGTGTCGCCTCCAAGTGGAGAGCAGCATAACACCCATGGTCCTGTGTCCCCCAATTAGAGGCTAAGAGATAGAGATTTTACGGTGAGTACACACAAATCTCCTTTTTTAAACTGTTTTTGCAATGTGGTTTTCCGAGTAGTCAACAGCGCATTTAAGGACTCAGTCCAGATTTCAGGGTTGTGAGAAAATCTGGACTGTTTTCATCCCTTCCTAGCCAGGTGACTTTTTTCATTTTACTTTTTCATTTTGTGTTTTCCCTCCATTCCAAAAGCCCTAACTTTGTTTTTTGGGAGGTCAGGTTACCAAACATTCAGGTGTTTTTGTTTTTTTCGTCATGGTGAGCTGCTATTTTTATTTGCACCATTTTGGATTTCATGCCAAGTTTTGAACGCTCATTATTGCACGGGTGTAGTGACTGGAAAAACCTCCATGTTTCACTACAGGCCTCATGAATTTAGAAAAAATATATATTTAGAAAAATGGTGCACACAGTGAAGTTGTGACATGCGTTATTAGTGACCGCATTTGTAGTTTGATTAACAGTGGGGAGAGTTAGGATAAGTGCACACACGTTGTGTTTTGCTGCGTATTTGCAGCAGATTTTTATGTAAATTTTCAGCTACGTCTAGCAGTACCAGCAAAGTGTATGAGAAACCAGAATTCACTGTTCCCGCATGTTGCTTTTTTGTTTGCTGCGCATTTTCAGAGACCAGAAGAACGCTGAAAGAAGTGACATGTCACTTCTTTCAGTGTTTTTTCAGCAGAAACGTGCGTATTTTGTTGCGTATTTTGCTATGTTTTTCACTCATAGGAAGTAATGGGTGGTCAAAAATACGCAGAAAATACGCACATTTTGACGCGGCTAATCTCCTGCCAGAGATAAGTTATTAGCAGATTTGGTGCAGAAAAAACACGTGAGCTCTTATCCTTAAGATTGTTTAGCCCCTCCCACTCTGGGCTAGTCCTAAAGAGAAGAGACAGTTTCCTGTCAGAACTACAGATCTCTGCTTACAGTGAAAGCAGACCTTAGGTCTGACTAGTCAACAGAGCAGCGTGATGTGGGTGTCCCTGACTTGAGTGGAGACACAGTGGATAGCGAGATTTAGATCAGAGACAAGGAAAAGTGACAAAAAGACAGAGTGATGCACAGGAGACTGGTCCAACTAGCGGGTATGGCCCAGAGTTAGCAACATAGAGAGGTAACTGGTCAGGACTGAACTGGGAACGTGAGACAAAGAGAGGACCCAGGGTGGAAACTCCAAGGTGTTAGCAAACAGAAGCTAAGTAAAGACTGTGAAGAATATTTCAGATATAATCCCATGTCAATCATTGTGCCCTGTTTGGCGGGGGATTATAGAAGTCTACAATGTACAGCTGTAACCGGACACTTTTGGAGCTAAACAAGAAGGGAGGGTGCTGAGGGACAGTGAGTGGGAAAAAAAAAAAAAACACCTTCTACTGTGAAGCTGCCACAGGAAGACCTCCTGTGGACCCCAGCCATGCGGCATGTCCCTTGTGTCATACAAATATAATTCAATTCCGAGTTATGGGAATACGATACATCCCAGCGATACACCAAATAGATTTTTGGAATCACATGAACAGGAGGAATCACATGAACAGGAGGAATGTCACCCTAGCTTCCAGCACAGTCTAGCACGTAGCGATGAGGATATACACGGCACAGCCTTTCGGAAATTCCTAGGGCCACAGTGTTTGGTCTCCCCACATAGCGGGGGCCCTGCTGGATCCGATGACACCATAACCGGCTCCCTAGAGCCGTCCATTAAGGAAGTTTAGCCCATTTGTAGTTTTAGAGTTTTTAGCTGAGAGACCAGGGGTGGAGATTTAGGTCCAGCCAGGGGGAAGTAGGGGGAGTGACCCAGAGGGGTTAAGAGCTCCAGCAGCCCTAGCTCTGTCGGTTTTTTATTTCCCTGGAAGGTCACGACACATCATGTGGGAGAAGTCCGGCAACAAAGGGGACCACAAGCCTCCCATCTGGCGGCCCCTCCCCTGCACACCAGGCCTTCCATCTGACTGGTAACTGACTCTTAATAACTGCTTATACCTTTTGTACCACAACTATTGTGTTTGCATCTCTGACCATTATGTATGTATAACCCTTATGTATATAGTGTAATGTCTAGTGTGCCCTTAAGGCTATTAAATATATAATTTAACTTTGGGCTGCTGTTTTATCTTGATCCACGAACCCTCACGTCCGTTGTTCGGTCAAATAAACACGCTACCGGGGCTGGTTCCTGGCCCGATATAATCCCCCAGTCCTAGCGGGAATTATATTTAATAGGAACTGGTGGCAGTTCTACCAGACTGACAAGGTTCTGCTTCACAAGGGCTAGTGAATGGGCCTCTCAGCTTGTCAGGGGTGTGAGCGAGTGTGGTGCTACGTCAGTGACTGAGTGGGCCACCTCTTCTCACTCCTGGTGCCTTCCTGTACCCGTGTGGACAGGGAGTGTCTGTGTAGAACTGTACCATTCTGGCCTTACACGTCCCCGAGAGGATGTGGAACGTCACATTAGTGCAAAGGGCAGATCCATATCACGTGATCCATCTGATGTAATTGTAATATCAGGCTGGTGGCGAGGTGTGGATGCTTCTCAAGTGGTGGCAACAGTTGGATTCTGCGGGATCTCTCTGGTGCCATTCTTCACAAGTGGTGGGATTCTGCGGGATCCCTCGGGAGGCATTCTTCACAAAGACCATAGTGGCAATCTAGCTCGCCTAAGGGGAATAGGAGTATGTGGAAACATGGGTTCAAGTGGACAGTGGTACCATTATTGGGGACTGGAGAGACTCCTGAATTACTGCGCTGGGTGATGGTGATTGTAGAGTTGCTAGCTGAGGCAAAGGCAAATGAGCCTAAAGCAGGAAAGCAGAAAATGTGTGAAGAAATGTTCGTGAAGTCATGCACTCTCTATCTACTGTACATAGCTCCTGCCAAGTTACTGTTCAGTAAAAAACTGTTTATTTTTGGCTGATGGTCTGCTTCATTGAACTCTTCACCTGGAGTTGCCTGCATCATGCGGCCTGCAAGGGCGTAGCTCCCCAATGGGCATAACTCACACACCCAGCCAGGACCCCCATCTTCAGGTAGCGTGAAAGACGAGTACCTTGCCCACGGCTCCGCCTCGTGTCACATTACAGTACTACTCTATATTGAAAGAGCAGATACTACCATTACTCCTTGCCTTGGTTGTGGTGCACTTTTCCAACATTCCACTATTGCATTTCTGAAGAACAGGATGAGAGCGATTCAGTAGCCAAGTAGGTCTCCCGATTTGAGCCCAACCGAACACCTATGGGTAATTCTGAAGGGGCAAGTTCAGCATCACTTGCAATACTCGTATGCCGCCAACTTGTTCATTCAATACCTAGAAAACTCGGTGCTGTCCTTCAAAAACCATGGAGATCATACAAAATACTAGATGTAGTTTTGATGTGTGGTGTATTCATTTTTGCATCAATTTGTGTAAAACTGCAGATTTTGTAATGAAAGCTATATTAACCTAATTTTCATGTTATGGGTTAAAAAAAAGTCCTATAAAACTCAGCCCTGTCAAAATTTGGGAAATTGTTCTTGTGTTCAGTGAGATATTGATTAAAATCTTACTTCTTTTGAAAGGAGGTGTACCCATTTATCCTGAGCAGTGTATGTGTGTGTGTGTGTGTGTGTATATATCTCGATCAGTGATAAAATATATACAATCAATGAAGGAAATAATTTTGATCCCTTGCTGTTTTTGTAAGTTTTCCCATTGACAAAGACATGAACAGTCTATAATTTTAAGGGTAGGTTAATTTTAACATTGAGAGAGAGAATATCCCCCCAAAAAATCAAGAAAATCACATTGTATAAATTAGATAAATTGTTTTGCATTTTGCAGTGAGAAATAAGTATTTGATTCCTCTGGCAAACAACACTTAACCCCTTTACAGCCCATGACGTATTAATACGCGTCTGTGCCCTGGGCTTTAAGAGCCTGACCCGTATTAGTACGTCATCGCGATCGCGTGCGCACACAGGCTGTGCGGGCGCGATCGCCGCCGGGTGTCAGCTGATTGTCACAGCTGACACCCGGTACTATGTGCAGGGAGCGGTCCCGCACCGCTCCCCACACATTAACCCCTGCAATGCTGCGATCAAAGTCAATCGCAGTATTGCGGTGGCAAGGGGAGGTGATCGGTATACTCACCTCCTCTTCCGGCCTCCAGCGCTGTCTGCCGCGGCTTCCCGGGTGTTGCCATGACGACCCGATGTCGTCATGACAACATCCGGGTCACCAGGCAGCAGGAACATTGTTTGGTCATGCGCAGTGCACGACCACACAATGTTCTCACTGTGCAGCGCTGACTGCCTGCATGGCACAGGGATGGTGCTCCATCCCTATGCTGTGCAGGTGATCAGAATAAAAAAAAGTTAAAGTCCCAGAGTGGGACAAAGTAAAAAAGTGTAAAAACTGTCAGAAAGTGAAAAAAAAAAAAAAAATTGTAAAAATATAAAAAATAATAATAATAATCCACCAAAAATAAAAATATAATGTACCCATCAATAAATATTATTATGAAAAAAAAAAAGCAAACAAACAATAAAAGTACACATTTGGTATCGCCGCATCCGGAACGACCTGACCTATAAAACTGTCCCACTAGTTAACCCCTTCAGTGAACACGGTAAAAAGTAAAAAACAAAGCAAAAAACAATGCTTTATCATCATACCGCCAAACAAAAAATGGAATAACACGCGATCAAAAAGACGAATATAAATAAAAATGGTACCACTGAAAACGTCATCTTGTCCCGCAAAAAAACAAGCAGCCATACAGCTCCATCATCCGAAAAATCGAAAAGTTTTATAGCTCTCAGAATAAAGCAATGCAAAAAAATATTTTTTTTTGTAAAATAGCTTTTATTGTGTAAAAGCGCCAAAACATAGAAAACAATCTAAATGTGGTACCGTTGTAAACGTACTGACCCAAAGAATAAAGCTACCTTATCAATTTTACCACACGCGGAATAGAATAAAAATAAACAACAAAAAAAACAATTCCTGAATTGTTGGTTTTTGTTTATTCTGCCTCCCAAAAATCGGAATAGAAAGCGATCAAAAAATGTCACGTGCCTGAAAATGGCACCAATAAAAACGTCATCACATGACTCTGTCTGCCAAAATATGGAAAAAATTATAGCTCTCAAAATATGGCGATGCAAAAACTAGATTTTACAAAAAATGCGTCTTTTAGTGTGTGACAGCTGTCAATCATAAAAACCCCATATGATTCTGGTATCACTGTAATCGCACCGACTCGAAGAATAAAGTCGTCTAATCACTTATACCACACGAGGAACGGCGTAAAAAAAGCAGCTCTCGGGTTAGGGTTGTGCTAGGGTTGGGGTTGGGGTTGGGATTTTTTTCGAAAGTAAGAAAAAAAGATGACTATATGGGCACTAGTGTTGAGCGCAAGTGCTCGCTACTTGAGTTTGCATCGGGTGCTCTGGTATGCATTGAGTATCGTGGGTATTTGAGTGACATGCTCGAGTCTCCGCCCCATATGCTTCGCGGCCAAAAATACTTTGCGGGGATTGCTTGCCATGCACGAGCGATACCTGCATGGTTTTTTTTGGGTGTCTAATAACCGTGAAACATGCGGGGCAGGGACTCGAGCATGTCACTCGAGCACACGCAGTACATGGTGCATACCTGAGTACCCGATGCAAACTCAAGTAGCGAGCACTTGCGCTCAAGACTAATGACAACTTATTCAATATGATGACCTAATGTTATCAATTTCTGTGTCGTACCTCTGGGTTCAAAATGTTCACTATACCCCTTGATAAAATCCTTGAGGGGTCTAGTTTCCAAAATGGGGTCACTTGTGGGGGGTTTCCACTGTTTAGGCACACAGGGGCTCTCCAAACGCGACATGGTGTCCACTAACAAATTGAATGGAAAATCGGCTCAAATTGTTAGCGGACACCATGTTGCGTTTGAAGAGCCCCTGTGTGCCTAAACATTGGAGCTCCCCCACAAGTGACCCCATTTTGGAAACTAGACCCCCCAAGGCACCTATCTAGATGCATAGTGAGCCCTTGGAACCCCCAGGTGCTTCACAAATTGATTCGTAAAAATGAAGAACTGGAAAAAAAAAACTTTTTCATTTTTACGGATTAATTTGTGAAGCACCTGGGGGTTCAAAATACTCACCACCAATCTAGATAAGTTCCCAGGGGGGGTCTAGTTTCCAAAATGGGGTCACTTATGGGGGGTTTCCACTGTTTAGGCACATCAGGGGCTCTCCAAACGCAACATGGCGTCCGCTAATTATTCAAGCAAATTTTACAATCGAAAATTCAAATGGCGCTCCTTCCCTTCCGAGCCCTGCCGTGCGCCCAAACAGTGGTTTTCCCCACATATGGGGTATCTGCGTGCCCAGGGGAAATTGCACATCAAATTTTGGGGTCCATTTTTTCCTGTTACCCCTGCGAAAATAAAAAAAATTGGGTCTAAAGTAACATTTTTGTGAAAAAAGTTAAATGTTCATTTTTTTTCTTCCACATTCCAAAAATTCCTGTGAAGCACCTGAAGGGTTAATAAAGTTCTTGAATGTGGTTTTGAGCACCTTGAGTGGTGCAGTTTTTAGAATGGTGTCACTTTTGGGTATTTTCTGTCATAAAGACCTCTCAAAGTGACTTCAAATGTGATGTGGTCCCTAGAAAAATGGTTTTGTAAATTTTGTTGGAAAAATGAGAAATAGCTGGTCAACTTTTAACCCTTATACCTCCATAACAAAAAAAAATTTTGGTTTGCAAAATTGTGCTGATGTAAAGTAAACATGTGGGAAATGTTATTTATTACCTATTTTGTGTGACATATCTCTCTGATTTAAGGGCATAAAAATTCAAATTTTGAAAATTGCAAAATTTTCAACATTTTCGCCAAATTTCCATTTTTTTCACAAATAAACGCAAGTGATATCGAAGAAATTTTACCACAATCATGAAGTAAAATATGTCACGAGAAAATAGTCTCAGAATCAGGGGGATCCGTTGAAGCGTTCCAGAGTAATTACCTCATAAAGTGACAGTGGTCAGAATTGTAAAAATTGGCCTGGTCATTAACGTGCAAACGACCTTGGGTTATAAAGGGGTTAATACTTGGTTGCAAAACCCTTGTTGGCAAGCACAACAGTCAGACGGTTTTTGTAGCTGATGATGAAGGTTGTTCACATGTCAGGAGGGATTTTGGTCCACTCCTCTTTGCAGATCATCTCTAAATCATTAAGATTTTGAGGCTGTCGCTTGACAACTTGGAGCTTCAACTCCCTCCATAAGTTTTCTATGGGATTAAGGTCTGGAGATTGGCTAGGCCACTCCATGACCTTAATGTGCTTCTTTTTGAGCCACTACTTTGTTGCTTTGGCTGTATGTTTTGGGTCATTGTCTTGCTGGAAGATCCAGCCACGGCCCATTTTTAATGTCCTGGCGGAGGGAAGGAGGTTGTCACTCAGGATTTTACGGTACATGGCTCCATCCATTCTCCCATTGATGTGGTGAAGTATTCTTGTGCCTTTAGCAGAGAAACACCCCCAAAACATAATGTTTCCACCTCCATGCTTGACAGTGGGGACGGTGTTCTTTGGGTCATAGTCAGCATTTCTCTTCCTCCAAACACGGCAAGTTGAGTTAATGCCAAAGGCTGTGTTCCCACTATGCGTTTAAGCGTTTCCGCAGCAGCAATTCCGCTGCAGAAACGCTTAAAAACGCTTGGTAGAAGGTCTGCCATGTTCCCCAATGATAATCCGCATGTGCTGTTCCGAAATTTCCGCAGCACTACCCTTAATTTTACGTAAACATGGCATTTTCGCCGCCATTGACTTGCATTGGAATGCATGGATTCCGCATCACTGGATCTGTACATGCGGAATCCATGCGTTTCAATGTGCGGATGGTACCCGGGTGTGGAGAAGAGGAGACTCTCCTCCGGACCCGGGTACCATAGTACCTGTAAAAAAAAAAAAAGAATAAAATAGAAAATAAATATTATACTTACCTTCTGACGGCCCCCGGTCCCCTTGTCTTCGCTTGCCGGCAACTCGCGGTAGACTAAAGGACCTGCGCTGACGTCATTTAGTCATGTGACGGGTCACGCGACGCTGACGTCGGCAGGTCCTTAAACTTACCACGAGCTGCCGGCAAGCAGAGACAAGGACTCCGGGGGCCATCAGAAGGTAAGTATATATTTATTTTTTTATTTTTTACCATTCTTTTACGGTCACACTATATAAATCCATGCCGTTTGCATGGATTTATATAGTGTGACCAAGTTGTCAAGCACTTTCCAAGTGATGCTAAGAACGCTTGGAAAGCGCTTGTCGACCCTCATGCAGAAATGCATGTGAAGAACGCTTCACATCCGCTTGTCCCTGGCAGGAAAAACGCATGTAAAATCCGCATGCATTTTTTATGCCAAGGAGATGCAGAAACGCTCAGGAAAAATCTGGAGCATTTCTGCATCGTGGGCACATAGCCAAAGAGCTCAATTTTTGTCTCATCTGACCACAGCACCTTCTCCCAATAACTCACAGAATCATCCAGGTGTTCATTGAGAAACTTCAGATGGGCCTGCACATGTGCCTTCTTGAGCAGGGGGACCTTGTGGGTACTGCAGGATTTTAAACCTTTAAGGTGACTGTGGTCCCAGCTGCCTTGAGATCATTTAACAAGTTCTCCCCGTGTCGTTTTAGGCTGATCTCTCACCTTCCTCATGATCAAGGATACTCCACGAGTTAAGATTTTGCACGATGCCCCAGATCGTTGTTGATTGACAGTCATTTTATATTTCTTCTATTTTCTTACTATTGCACCAACAGTTGTCTCCTTCTCACCCAGCGTCTTTCTTATGGTTTTGTAGCCCATTCCAGCTTTGTGCAGGTCTATGATCTTGTCCCTGACATCCTTAGAAAGCTCTTTGGTCTTGCCCATGTTGTAGAGGTTAGTCTGACTGATTAATTGAGTCTGTGTACAGGAGTCTTTTATACAGGTGACTATGTAAGACAGCTGTCTTTAATGCAGGTAATGAGTGGATTAGGAGCGTCTAACTGGACTGTAGGAGCCAGAACTCGTAATGGTTTGTAGAGGATCAAATAATATTTTTTGCATTTTGCAGTGAGAAATAACTATCTAATTTATACAATGTGATTTTCTTGTTTTTTGGGGGGGGGATATTCTATCTCTCAATGTTAAAATTAATCTACCCTTAAAATTAAAGACTGTTCATGTCTTTGTCAGTGGGCAAACTTACAAAAACAGCAAGGGATCAAATAATTATTTTGTTTACGGTATATAGAGCTTAAGAGCAGCACCAGCAAACAAAAATTTCTGGGTGCCCGTCCTCCAGGCATGTACCAAACCTTTTATCTAATCTTGAAAAAATGAAGACCGCACTCCTTCTTGGAAAATATAGACCAGTAAGCTTAACGTCTGTTGTGGGTAAATTGTTTGAAGGATTTCTTAGAGATGCTATTGTAGAATATCTTAATGATAATAACTGTCTAACTCCATATCAACATGGATTCATGAGGGATCGCTCCTGCCAAACAAACCTGATCGCCTTCTACGAGGAGGTGAGCTCACAGCTGGACCGCGGAGAGTCAGTGGATGTTGTATACCTTGACTTCTCCAAAGCGTTTGATACTGTGCCACACAAAAGGTTGGTATATAAAATGAGAATGCTTGGTCTGGGGGATAATGTGTGCAAGTGGGTAAATAGCTGGCTGAGTGATAGAAAGCAGAGGGTGGTTATCAATGGAGTAAGCTCAGGGTGTGTCAGGGTTACTAGCGGGGTGCCTCAAGGGTCTGTCTTGGGCCCTATATTATTTAATATATTTATTAATGATCTAGTGGAAGGGTTGCATAGTAAAATAGCAATATTTGCAGATGATACTAAACTTTGTAAAGTAGTTAATACAGATGAGGATAGGGCACAGCTACAGGAGGATTTAGATAAATTGGGGAGTTGGGCCAAAAAATGGCAAATGGGGTTCAATGCCGATAAACGTAAGGTCATGCACATGGGAAAGAAAAACAGCAGTCACCCATACATATTAAATGGGAAACCGTTGGGGAAATCTGACATGGAGAAGGACCTGGGCGTCTTGGTTAATAGCAAATTAAATTGGAGTGCCCAGTGTCAGGCAGCAGCTGCGAAGGCAAATAGAGTCATGACATGCATCAGAAGAGGAATAGGGGCATATGATGAGAACATTGTTCTTCCTCTGTATAAAGCGCTGGTAAGGCCGCACTTAGAATATTGTGCACAGTTCTGGGCTCCGGTGCTCAGGAAAGACATATTGGAGCTAGAGAGGGTACAAAGGAGGGCGACTAAGGTAATAAAGGGAATGGAGGGACTAGAATACCCAGAGAGGTTGTCAAAATTAGGCCTATTTACATTGGAAAAGAGAAGGCTTAGGGGAGACCTCATAAACATGTATAAATACATCAGGGGGCAGTACAGAGATCTCTCCCATGACCTATTTATACCAAGGATGGTGACAAAGACGAGGGGGCACACTATGCGTCTGGCGGAAAGGAGGTTCCTGCACCAGCATAGAAGGGGATTCTTTACGGTCAGAGCCGTGAGACTCTGGAACTCTCTGGCAGAGGAAGTGATGATGTCCAACTCACTTAATGAGTTCAAGAGAGGCCTGGACGCCTTTCTTGAGAACAATAAAATGACATCTTATGCTTAGTTAATTAATCCAGGGATTTAATCTGACTGCCAGATTGGTGTCGGGAAGTGAATTTTTCCTCAATGATGTAAATTGGCCTATACCGCATGGTATAGGAATAGCAGAATAGCTGCAGTGCACAAGAAATAGGCTGAACTGGATGGACGCTTGTCTTTTTTCGGCCTTATAAACTATGTAACTATATATATATATATATATATATCTATATATATAGATATATATATAATTAGCTCAAAAGAGCTCTGGCAACGTTTTGGCTCAGTGTGTGAACGGACAGGGTATATAAGAATACATACATTTATAATTTAATTATACAATTAAAGTGCTGTGCATGATTCTTTTAAAAGACATAACATACATGATTCCATAAAATGACACTAGAGCACTGGAATGCAGCTCATAATTTCATCAATACACAATCTGTGTTCTCATATTTTATAAAATAGTTAATTAGATATTAATAACAGGTGTCCACAATTACTATAACAAGACTCACCACACCGAATTATCATCCGAATACCGGTGTCTTGTTACAACAACTGCACATGTCAAAGTAATCGTTGCAGGGAGCGTCTTAGATGGGCGGATGTACCAACCGCGCCACCTTAGATGTGGTACAGACCATGCACAGCCATTGCGTATGTGCTGATTCTGTGCTGTCTGGTCGTTACAGGATCAGGTTTCTTATCCACACACGGCACCGACCAGACAGCTCAGAGCTCGGGCTCAGTCAGCAAATCGCTACCTGTATGCTGTAATAGGCAGCCTCCTGTCATTACTGCTCTGACACATCCAGGCTGGGACTGGCCCCATCCCCAGTGGAGTATATATTAACAAATCCTATACCTGTTATATATAAATACAAATGTACAAAACATACCCACATATACACAAAGCTATACTTTATATACATGCAGTAGACACAGGTGTGTTTTATACATGGGCATATTCTACCTGTGTGTATGATATGTGGCTATGTATTCTGATTATACACTGCTCAAAAAAATAAAGGGAACACTGAAATACCACATCCTACATCTGAATGAATGAAATGTTCTCATTGAATACTTTGTTCTGTACAAAGTTGAATGTGCTGACAACAAAATCCACAAAAATCATCAATGGAAATCAAATTTATTAACCAATGGAGGCCTGGATTTTGAGTCACCCCCAAAATTAAAGTGGAAAAACACACTACAGGCCGATCCAACTTTGATGTAATGTCCTTAACCCCTTTGCGACCTTGAGATTTTCCGTTTTTTGCATTTTCGTTTTTTGCTCCCCTTGTTCCCAGAGCCATAGCGTTTTTATTTTTTGTCAATATGGCCTTGTGAGGGCTTATTTTTTGCGGAACAAGTTGTACTTTTAAAAGCCATTACTAGTTTTACCATATCATGTACTGTTAAACGGGAAAAAAATTCCAAGTGCAGTGAAATTGCAAAAAAAGTGCAATACCACAGATGTCTTTTATTTATTTTTTTTTACCACGTTCATTGAATGCTAAAACTGACCTGCCATTATTATTCTCCAGGTCATTACGAGTTCGTAGACACCAACTATGTATAGGTTCTTTTTTATTTAAGTGGTGAAAAAAAAATCCAAAGTTTGCTAAAAAAAAAAAAAATAAATAAATAAAAATGGCACCATTTTCCAAGACCCGTAGCGTCTCTATTTTTCGGGATCTTTGGCCGGATGAGGGCTTATTTTTTGTGTGCCGAGCTTATGTTCTTATTAATACCATTTTGGGGTACATCCGATGTTTTGATCGTCCGTTATTGCATTTTATTGCAATGTTGCGGCGACCAAAAAAACGTAATTCTGGCATTTAGAATTTTTTTCTCATTACACCGTTTACCGATCGGATTAATTGTTTATTTATATTGATAGATCGGGCGATTCTGAACGCAGCGATACCAAATGTGTGTATGTGGGGTTTATTTTTTATTTTATTTTGAATGGGGCAAAAGGGGGTGATTTCAACTTTTATATTTTTTTAAAAACATTTTAATCAGCTGACATGTGCCCGGTTCAGTGCGGGCTCAGCGCCGGAGCCCTCACTGAACCGGGGGTGCTGGCCTGGGGCGTACTAATACGCCCTGGGCCAGTAAGGGGTTAAAACAAGTCAAAATGAGACTCAGTATTGTGTGTGGCCTCCATGTGCCTGTATGACCTCCCTACAACGCCTGGGCCTGCTCCTGATGAGGTTGCGGATGGTCTCCTGTGGGATCTCCTCCCAGACCTGGACTAAAACATCCGCCAACTCCTGGACAGTCTGGTGCAACGTGACGTTGGTGGATGGAGTGAGACATAATGTCCCAGATGAGCTCAATCGGATTCAGGTCTGGGTAACGGGCGGGCCAGTCCATAGCTTCAATGCCTTCATCTTGCAGGAACTGCTGACACACTCCAGCTACATGAGGTCTGGTATTGTCCTGCATTAGGGGGAACCCAGTGCCAACCGCACCAGCATATGGTCTCACAAGGGGTCTGAGGATTTCATTTCGGTACCTAATGGCAGTCAGGCTACCTCTGGCGAGCACATGGAGGGCTCTGCAGCCCTCCAAAGAAATGCCACTCCACACCATTATTGACCCACTGCCAAACCGGTCATGCTGAAGGATGTTGCAGGTAGCAGATCGTGTCTCCAGACTCTGTCACATGTGCTCAGTGTGAACCTGCTTTCATCTGTGAAGAGCACAGGGCGCCAGTGGCGACTTTGCCAATTCTGGTGTTCTGTGGCAGCGGTCCTGCTGCTGGGTTGTTGCCCTCCTACGGCCCCTCCACGTCTCCTGGTGTAGTGGCCTGTCTCTTGGTAGTGCCTCCAGCCTTTGGACACTACGCTGACAGACACAGCAAACCTTCTTGCCCCAACTCGCATTGATGTGCCATCCTGGATGAGCTGCACTATTGAGCAACTTCTCTGGGTTGTAGAGTCAGTCTCATGCTACCACGGGTGTGAAAGCACAACCAACATTCAAAAGTGACCAAAACATCAGCCAGAAAGCATTGGTGCTGAGATGTGGTCTGTGGTCCCCACCTGCAGAGCCACTCCTTTATTGAGTGTGTCTTGATAATTGCCAATAATTTCCATCTATTGTCTATTCCATTTGCACAACAGCATGTGAAATTGATTGTCAATCAGTGTTGCTTCCTAAGTGGACAGTTTGATTTCACAGAAGTTTTATTTACTTGGAGTTATATTCTGTTGTTTAAGTGTTCATTTATTTTTTTGAGCATTGTATAGATTATCTCTCTATCTCTATATAGTTTACACTCCATCCCCAGGTCCAGTCTGAGTCTCCTGCACCGCTGTCTGGAATTGGCTGCAGCGATGACGTCACGTCAACAGTGTGGCAGCCAATCACTGAGCTCAGCAGCTCTGAATGGGGCATTCTGTCTATTCTGGCAGAGCTGCTGCACTGTCGAAATGACATCAGCATTGCAGCCAATTCCGGACACCGGTGCAGTAGCTGAAACTCATCAGTGGACCTAGGGACAATGAGTACAGCATGGTTTGTTTTTTAATACAGTAGTGTTCAAAATAATAGCAGTCCAATATGACTAACCAGATTAATCACAGTTTTTGGTATAAATTATACTACCACATGTCAAACAATTTACCAGTTGGCGCAGAAGATTCTAAGAAAACCAACAGACTCAGCATTCATGATCTGCATGTTTTGGAGTCTGTGTATTTGAATAATTAATTCAAAGGGGGTGTGTTCAAAATAATAGCAGTGTGAGTTCAGTTAGTGAGGTCAATCATTGTGTGAAGAAACAGGTGTGAATCAGGGGACCCTTATTTGAAAGGTGAAGCCAGCACATGTTGTACATGAATTTCTCCTTGAAAGCCTGAGAAATATGGGCCATTCGAGACATTGTTCAGAAGAACAGTGTACTTTGATTAAAAAGTTGATTGGAGAGAGTAAAATTTATAAAGAAGTGCAGACAATGATAGGCAGTTCAGCTAAAATGATCTCCAATGCTTTAAAATGGAAAGCAAAACCAGAGAGATGTGGAATAAACTGGAAGACTACTATTCGAATGGATCGAAACATAGCCAGAATGGCAAAGGCTCAGCCAATGATCAGCTCCAGGATGATCAAAGACAGTCTCAAGTTACCTGTGAGCACTGTGACAGTTAGAAGACGCCTGTCTGAAGCTAATCTCACAAAGTCGTATTGTTAAAAAAAACACATGTACTGAAGCGGATACAATTTGCAAAAGAACACATCAACTGGCCTAAAGAGAAATGGAGAAACATTTTGTGGACTGATGAAAGTAAAATTCGTCAGACGACCCCCAAATTCTTTATTCAAGCCACAGTACACTCTGAAGACAGTGAAGCATGGTGGTGCAAGCATCAAGATATGGGCATGTTTCTCTTACTATGGTGTCAGACCTATTTACCACATATCGGGGATCATGGATCAGTTTGCATTTATTAAAATACTTGAAGAGGTCATGTTACCTTACGCTGAAGAGGATATGCCCTTGAAATGGATGTTTCAAAAAGACAACGACCCTAAACACACCAGTAAACGAGCAAAATCTTGGTTCCAGTCCAACAAAATTGAGGTTCTGGAGAAGCCAGCCCAATCCCCAGACCTTAATCCGATAGAAAACTTGTGGGGTGACATCAAAAATGCCGTTTCTGAGGCAAAGCCAACAAATGCCCAAAAAATTGTGAGATGTAGTCAAAGCATCCTGGGCTGGAATAAAAGTTGACAGGTGTCAGAAGTTGGTTGACTCTATGCAACATAGATGTGAAGCAGTTCTAAAAAACTGTGGGTATACAACTAAATATTAGGTTAGTGATTCACAGGAATGCTAAATCCTAAAAAAAAAAAAAGAGTACATATTGTGAGTTTGTAAACACAATTGCAGACGCTGCTATTTTTTTTAGAACTGCCCAATGTTCATTTTTTGTTATTTTCTGTAAACTAGTTAAAAATTATAGAAATTTCTCCATGTTTTGAATTAGAAAACAGTGTGCAATGTTCCCAATGCATGGAAATAAAAACTAGTATAAAGATTTTGTGCTTAACTCACGTTTTTGAACACACTGCTATTATTGTGAACACTACTGTAACAAACTGCGTTCAGGGATCTGAATTTTTATAGCTTAAAGGGACAACTTCTTTAAAGGGAGGTGCCTCTATTTTTATTTTGTATGAATAATTATTGATTATATAATAAATTATATTTAATACAAAATTAAATGCACTGGTTAAATATTTTTTTATTTATTAATTTAATCTTCAGCCACTGAGGGCGACCATTTGCATTTGCTGGTGTGTTAAGTGTCGTGCTCAGACACTAAAGACCTCAAATACCGCAGCCCCTGTCCATTGTCTGACTGCATCTCTTACATTGTGGCTGCCTCCAGCTGTGACCTTGGCACACCCCCAGGGCTGTCTAAATCATAGCTGTGGGAGAAAATTGGCGCCTTTTTGTTGTGGCCCGCAGCTGTGTTGCGAGCTCCAGTTTCCCCCTGTCACCACCCCCAGTGCTCCATGTGAGCGAACATTGGCAGGAGGTGCCGGGATGCAGAGGTTCGGGATGAGATGAGTATCTGTGGCGGTGAGCAGACAGCCGCTGCTGGTCACCACTCCCTGCTGCGGCTGCATTCAGAGCACTGAAGTGTTATAGTCTTACTGCTGTGCTCTGAACACTGACAAAACACTGCTATGTCACTGTAAATCTCTGAAGGAACCATACACTGACATAACAAACCATGTATCTAATCTCAGCCTGCGTGATACCCCACAGAGCCATGTATCTCATCCCAGCCTATGCGATCCCCCACAAAACCTCGTATCTCATCCAAGCCTGCGCGATATTCCACAGAGCCGTGTATCTCATCCCAGCCTGTGCAATACCCTACAGAGCCATGTATCTCATTCCAGCCTGCGAGATATCCCACAGAGCCGTGTATCTCATCCCAGCCTGCGAGATATCCCACAGAGCCGTGTATCTCATCCCAGCCTGCGAGATATCCCACAGAGCCGTGTATCTCATCCCAGCCTGCGAGATATCCTACAGAGCCGTGTATCTCATCCCAGCCTGCGAGATATCCCACAGAGCCGTGTATCTCATCCCAGCCTGCGAGATATCCCACAGAGCCGTGTATCTCATCCCAGCCTGCGAGATATCCCACAGCCGTGTATCTCATCCCAGCCTGCGAGATATCCCATAGAGCCGTGTATCTCATCCCAGCCTGCGAGATATCCCACAGAGCCGTGTATCTCATCCCAGCCTGTCATATCCCACAGAGCCGTGTATCTCATCCCAACCTGTGAGATATCCCACAGAGCCGTGTATCTCATCCCCCCAGCCTGTGAGATAACCCACTGAGCCGTGTATCTCATCCCAGCCTGCGAGATATCCCATAGAGCCGTGTATCTCATCCCAGCATGTCATACCCTACAGAGCCTTGTATCTCACCCCTGCCTGTGAGATATCCCACAGAGCCGTGTATCTCTTTCCAGCATGTCATACCCTACAGAGCCTTGAATCTTATCCCAGCCTGCGAGACATCCCATAGAGCCGTGTATCTCATCCCAGCCTGCGAGATATCCCACAGAGCCGTGTTTCTCATCCCAGCATGTCATGCCCTACAGAGCCTTGTATCTCATCCCAGCCTGCGAGATATCCCACAGAGCCGTGTATCTCATCCCATCCTGTGTCATTCCCTACAGAACCTTGTATCTCATCCCAGCATGTCATACCCTAGAGAGCTGTGTATCTCATCCCAGCCTGTGAGATATCCCAAAGAGCCGTATCTCTCTTCCCAGCCTGTGTCATACCCTACAGAGCAATGTATCTCATTCCAGCCTGCGAGATATCCCACAGAGCCGTGTATCTCATCCCAGCCTGCAAGATATCCCACAGAGCCGTGTATCTCATCCCAGTCTGCGAGATATCCCACAGAGCCGTGTATCTCATCCCAGCCTGCGAGATATCCCACAGAGCCGTGTATCTCATCTCAGCCTGTGAGATAACCCACAGAGCCCTGTATCTCATCATCCCAGACTGTCATACCCTACAGAGCCGTGTATCAACCCAGCCTGTGAGATATCCCACAGAGCCGTGTATCTCATCCCAGCCTGCGAAATATCCCATAGAGCCGTGTATCTCATCCCAGCCTGCTAGATATCCCACAGAGCCGAGTATCTCATCGCAGCCTGCGAGATATACCATAGAGCCTTATATCTCATCCCAGCCTGCTAGATATCCCATAGAGTCGTGTATCTCATCCCAGCCTGCGAGATATCCCATAGAGCCGAGTATCTCATCCCAGCCTGCGAGATATCCCACAGAGCCTGGTATCTCATCCCAGCCTGCGAGATATCCCACAGAGCCTGGTATCTCATCCCAGCCTGCGAGATATCCCACAGAGCCTGGTATCTCATCCCAGCCTGCGAGATATCCCACAGAGCCTGGTATCTCATCCCAGCCTGCGAGATATCCCACAGAGCCTGGTATCTCATCCCAGCCTGCGAGATATCCCACAGAGCCTGGTATCTCATCCCAGCCTGCGAGATATCCCACAGAGCCTGGTATCTCATCCCAGCCTGCGAGATATCCCACAGAGCCTGGTATCTCATCCCAGCCTGCGAGATATCCCACAGAGCCTGGTATCTCATCCCAGCCTGCGAGATATCCCACAGAGCCTGGTATCTCATCCCAGCCTGCGAGATATCCCACAGAGCCTGGTATCTCATCCCAGCCTGCGAGATATCCCACAGAGCCTGGTATCTCATCCCAGCCTGCGAGATATCCCACAGAGCCTGGTATCTCATCCCAGCCTGCGAGATATCCCACAGAGCCTGGTATCTCATCCCAGCCTGCGAGATATCTCACAGAGCCTGGTATCTCATCCCAGCCTGCGAGATATCCCACAGAGCCTGGTATCTCATCCCAGCCTGCGAGATATCCCACAGAGCCTGGTATCTCATCCCAGCCTGCGAGATATCCCACAGAGCCTGGTATCTCATCCCAGCCTGCGAGATATCCCACAGAGCCTGGTATCTCATCCCAGCCTGCGAGATATCCCACAGAGCCTGGTATCTCATCCCAGCCTGCGAGATATCCCACAGAGCCTTGTATCTCATCCCTGGCTGCGACATATCCCATAGAGCCGTGTATCTCATCCCATCCTGTGTCATACCCTACAGAGCCTTCTATCTCATCCCAGCCTGTGAGATATCCCACAGAGCAGTGTATCTCATCCCAGCCTGCGAGAGATCCCACAGAGCCTTGTATCTCATCCCAGCCTGTGACATATCCCACAGAGCCTTGTATCTCATCCCAGCCTGTGCCATACCCTACAGAGCCTTGTATCTCATCCCAGCCTGCGAGATATCCCACAGAGCCTTATATCTCATCCCAGCCTACGAGATATCCCACAGAGCCTTGTATCTCATCCCAGCCTACGAGATATCCCACAGAGCCTTGTATCTCATCCCAGCCTGCGAGATATCCCACAGAGCCTTGTATCTCATCCCAGCCTGCGAGATATCCCACAGAGCCTTGTATCTCATCCCAGCCTGCGAGATATCCCACAGAGCCGTGTATCTCATCCCAGCCTGCGAGATATCCCACAGAGCCGTGTATCTCATCCCAGCCTGCGAGATATCCCACAGAGCCGTGTATCTCATCCCATCCTGTGTCATACCCTATAGAGCCTTGTATCTCATCCCAGCCTGTGAGATATCCCATAGAGCCGTGTATCTCATCCCAGCCTGCGACATATCCCATAGAGCCGTGTATCTCATCCCAGCCTGTGAGATATCCCACAGAGCGGTGTATCTCATCCCATCCTGTGTCATACCCTACAGAGCCTTCTATCTCATCCCAGCCTGTGAGATATCCCATAGAGCAGTGTATCTCATCCCAGCCTGCGAGAGATCCCACAGAGCCTTGTATCTCATCCCTGGCTGCGACATATCCCATAGAGCCGTGTATCTCATCCCAGCCTGTGACATATCCCACAGAGCCTTGTATCTCATCCCAGCCTGTGCCATACCCTACAGAGCCTTGTATCTCATCCCAGCCTGCGAGATATCCCACAGAGCCTTGTATCTCATCCCAGCCTGCGAGATATCCCACAGAGCCTTGTATCTCATCCCAGCCTGCGAGATATCCCACAGAGCCGTGTATCTCATCCCAACCTGCGAGATATCCCACAGAGCCGTGTATCTCATCCCAGCCTGCGAGATATCCCACAGAGCCGTGTATCTCATCCCATCCTGTGTCATACCCTATAGAGCCTTGTATCTCATCCCAGCCTGTGAGATATCCCACAGAGCCGTGTATCTCATCCCATCCTGTGTCATACCCTATAGAGCCTTGTATCTCATCCCAGCCTGTGAGATATCCCATAGAGCCGTGTATCTCATCCCAGCCTGCGACATATCCCATAGAGCCGTGTATCTCATCCCAGCCTGTGAGATATCCCACAGAGCGGTGTATCTCATCCCATCCTGTGTCATACCCTACAGAGCCTTCTATCTCATCCCAGCCTGTGAGATATCCCATAGAGCAGTGTATCTCATCCCAGCCTGCGAGAGATCCCACAGAGCCTTGTATCTCATCCCTGGCTGCGACATATCCCATAGAGCCGTGTATCTCATCCCAGCCTGTGACATATCCCACAGAGCCTTGTATCTCATCCCAGCCTGTGCCATACCCTACAGAGCCTTGTATCTCATCCCAGCCTGCGAGATATCCCACAGAGCCTTGTATCTCATCCCAGCCTGCGAGATATCCCACAGAGCCTTGTATCTCATCCCAGCCTGCGAGATATCCCACAGAGCCGTGTATCTCATCCCAACCTGCGAGATATCCCACAGAGCCGTGTATCTCATCCCAGCCTGCGAGATATCCCACAGAGCCGTGTATCTCATCCCATCCTGTGTCATACCCTATAGAGCCTTGTATCTCATCCCAGCCTGTGAGATATCCCATAGAGCCGTGTATCTCATCCCAGCCTGCGACATATCCCATAGAGCCGTGTATCTCATCCCAGCCTGTGAGATATCCCACAGAGCGGTGTATCTCATCCCATCCTGTGTCATACCCTACAGAGCCTTCTATCTCATCCCAGCCTGTGAGATATCCCACAGAGCCGTGTATCTCATCCCAGCCTGCGAGAGATCCCACAGAGCCTTGTATCTCATCCCTGGCTGCGACATATCCCACAGAGCCGTGTATCTCATCCCAGCCTGTGACATATCCCACAGAGCCTTGTATCTCATCCCAGCCTGTGCCATACCCTACAGAGCCTTGTATCTCATCCCATCCTGTGTCATACCCTACAGAGCCTTCTATCTCATCCCAGCCTGTGAGATATCCCACAGAGCAGTGTATCTCATCCCAGCCTGCGAGAGATCCCACAGAGCCTTGTATCTCATCCCTGGCTGCAACATATCCCATAGAGCCGTGTATCTCATCCCAGCCTGTGACATATCCCACAGAGCCTTGTATCTCATCCCAGCCTGTGCCATACCCTACAGAGCCTTGTATCTCATCCCAGCCTGCGAGATATCCCACAGAGCCTTATATCTCATCCCAGCCTACGAGATATCCCACAGAGCCTTGTATCTCATCCCAGCCTGCGAGATATCCCACAGAGCCGTGTATCTCATCCCAGCCTGCGAGATATCCCACAGAGCCGTGTATCTCATCCCAGCCTGCGAGATATCCCACAGAGCCGTGTATCTCATCCCATCCTGTGTCATACCCTATAGAGCCTTGTATCTCATCCCAGCCTGTGAGATATCCCATAGAGCCGTGTATCTCATCCCAGCCTGCGACATATCCCATAGAGCCGTGTATCTCATCCCAGCCTGTGAGATATCCCACAGAGCGGTGTATCTCATCCCATCCTGTGTCATACCCTACAGAGCCTTCTATCTCATCCCAGCCTGTGAGATATCCCATAGAGCCGTGTATCTCATCCCAGCCTGCGAGAGATCCCACAGAGCCTTGTATCTCATCCCTGGCTGCGACATATCCCACAGAGCCGTGTATCTCATCCCAGCCTGTGACATATCCCACAGAGCCTTGTATCTCATCCCAGCCTGTGCCATACCCTACAGAGCCTTGTATCTCATCCCATCCTGTGTCATACCCTACAGAGCCTTCTATCTCATCCCAGCCTGTGAGATATCCCACAGAGCAGTGTATCTCATCCCAGCCTGCGAGAGATCCCACAGAGCCTTGTATCTCATCCCTGGCTGCGACATATCCCATAGAGCCGTGTATCTCATCCCATCCTGTGTCATACCCTACAGAGCCTTCTATCTCATCCCAGCCTGTGAGATATCCCACAGAGCAGTGTATCTCATCCCAGCCTGCGAGAGATCCCACAGAGCCTTGTATCTCATCCCAGCCTGTGACATATCCCACAGAGCCTTGTATCTCATCCCAGCCTGTGCCATACCCTACAGAGCCTTGTATCTCATCCCAGCCTGCGAGATATCCCACAGAGCCTTATATCTCATCCCAGCCTACGAGATATCCCACAGAGCCTTGTATCTCATCCCAGCCTGCGAGATATCCCACAGAGCCGTGTATCTCATCCCAGCCTGCGAGATATCCCACAGAGCCGTGTATCTCATCCCAGCCTGCGAGATATCCCACAGAGCCGTGTATCTCATCCCATCCTGTGTCATACCCTACAGAGCCTTCTATCTCATCCCAGCCTGTGAGATATCCCATAGAGCAGTGTATCTCATCCCAGCCTGCGAGAGATCCCACAGAGCCTTGTATCTCATCCCTGGCTGCGACATATCCCATAGAGCCGTGTATCTCATCCCAGCCTGTGACATATCCCACAGAGCCATGTATCTCATCCCAGCCTGTGCCATACCCTACAGAGCCTTGTATCTCATCCCAGCCTGCGAGATATCCCACAGAGTCTTATATCTCATCCCAGCCTACGAGATATCCCACAGAGCCTTGTATCTCATCCCAGCCTGCGAGGTATCCCACAGAGCCGTGTATCTCATCCCAGCCTGCGAGATATCCCACAGAGCCGTGTATCTCATCCCAGCCTGCGAGATATCCCACAGAGCCGTGTATCTCATCCCATCCTGTGTCATACCCTATAGAGCCTTGTATCTCATCCCAGCCTGTGAGATATCCCATAGAGCCGTGTATCTCATCCCAGCCTGCGACATATCCCATAGAGCCGTGTATCTCATCCCAGCCTGTGAGATATCCCACAGAGCGGTGTATCTCATCCCATCCTGTGTCATACCCTACAGAGCCTTCTATCTCATCCCAGCCTGTGAGATATCCCATAGAGCCGTGTATCTCATCCCAGCCTGCGAGAGATCCCACAGAGCCTTGTATCTCATCCCTGGCTGCGACATATCCCACAGAGCCGTGTATCTCATCCCAGCCTGTGACATATCCCACAGAGCCTTGTATCTCATCCCAGCCTGTGCCATACCCTACAGAGCCTTGTATCTCATCCCATCCTGTGTCATACCCTACAGAGCCTTGTATCTCATCCCATCCTGTGTCATACCCTACAGAGCCTTCTATCTCATCCCAGCCTGTGAGATATCCCATAGAGCAGTGTATCTCATCCCAGCCTGCGAGAGATCCCACAGAGCCTTGTATCTCATCCCTGGCTGCGACATATCCCATAGAGCCGTGTATCTCATCCCAGCCTGTGACATATCCCACAGAGCCTTGTATCTCATCCCAGCCTGTGCCATACCCTACAGAGCCTTGTATCTCATCCCAGCCTGCGAGATATCCCACAGAGCCTTATATCTCATCCCAGCCTACGAGATATCCCACAGAGCCTTGTATCTCATCCCAGCCTGCGAGATATCCCACAGAGCCGTGTATCTCATCCCAGCCTGCGAGATATCCCACAGAGCCATGTATCTCATCCCAGCCTGCGAGATATCCCACAGAGCCGTGTATCTCATCCCATCCTGTGTCATACCCTATAGAGCCTTGTATCTCATCCCAGCCTGCGAGATATCCCACAGAGCCGTGTATCTCATCCCAACCTGCGAGATATCCCACAGAGCCGTGTATCTCATCCCAGCCTGCGAGATATCCCACAGAGCCGTGTATCTCATCCCATCCTGTGTCATACCCTATAGAGCCTTGTATCTCATCCCAGCCTGTGAGATATCCCATAGAGCCGTGTATCTCATCCCAGCCTGCGACATATCCCATAGAGCCTTGTATCTCATTCCAGCCTGTGAGATATCCCACAGAGCGGTGTATCTCATCCCATCCTGTGTCATACCCTACAGAGCCTTCTATCTCATCCCAGCCTGTGAGATATCCCATAGAGCCGTGTATCTCATCCCAGCCTGCGAGAGATCCCACAGAGCCTTGTATCTCATCCCTGGCTGCGACATATCCCACAGAGCCGTGTATCTCATCCCAGCCTGTGACATATCCCACAGAGCCTTGTATCTCATCCCAGCCTGTGCCATACCCTACAGAGCCTTGTATCTCATCCCATCCTGTGTCATACCCTACAGAGCCTTCTATCTCATCCCAGCCTGTGAGATATCCCACAGAGCAGTGTATCTCATCCCAGCCTGCGAGAGATCCCACAGAGCCTTGTATCTCATCCCTGGCTGCGACATATCCCATAGAGCCGTGTATCTCATCCCAGCCTGTGACATATCCCACAGAGACTTGTATCTCATCCCAGCCTGTGCCATACCCTACAGAGCCTTGTATCTCATCCCAGCCTGCGAGATATCCCACAGAGCCTTATATCTCATCCCAGCCTACGAGATATCTCACAGAGCCTTGTATCTCATCCCAGCCTGCGAGATATCCCACAGAGCCGTGTATCTCATCCCAGCCTGCGAGATATCCCACAGAGCCGTGTATCTCATCCCAGCCTGCGAGATATCCCACAGAGCCGTGTATCTCATCCCATCCTGTGTCATACCCTATAGAGCCTTGTATCTCATCCCAGCCTGTGAGATATCCCATAGAGCCGTGTATCTCATCCCAGCCTGCGACATATCCCATAGAGCCGTGTATCTCATCCCAGCCTGTGAGATATCCCACAGAGCGGTGTATCTCATCCCATCCTGTGTCATACCCTACAGAGCCTTCTATCTCATCCCAGCCTGTGAGATATCCCATAGAGCCGTGTATCTCATCCCAGCCTGCGAGAGATCCCACAGAGCCTTGTATCTCATCCCTGGCTGCGACATATCCCACAGAGCCGTGTATCTCATCCCAGCCTGTGACATATCCCACAGAGCCTTGTATCTCATCCCAGCCTGTGCCATACCCTACAGAGCCTTGTATCTCATCCCATCCTGTGTCATACCCTACAGAGCCTTCTATCTCATCCCAGCCTGTGAGATATCCCACAGAGCAGTGTATCTCATCCCAGCCTGCGAGAGATCCCACAGAGCCTTGTATCTCATCCCTGGCTGCGACATATCCCATAGAGCCGTGTATCTCATCCCATCCTGTGTCATACCCTACAGAGCCTTCTATCTCATCCCAGCCTGTGAGATATCCCACAGAGCAGTGTATCTCATCCCAGCCTGCGAGAGATCCCACAGAGCCTTGTATCTCATCCCAGCCTGTGACATATCCCACAGAGCCTTGTATCTCATCCCAGCCTGTGCCATACCCTACAGAGCCTTGTATCTCATCCCAGCCTGCGAGATATCCCACAGAGCCTTATATCTCATCCCAGCCTACGAGATATCCCACAGAGCCTTGTATCTCATCCCAGCCTGCGAGATATCCCACAGAGCCGTGTATCTCATCCCAGCCTGCGAGATATCCCACAGAGCCGTGTATCTCATCCCAGCCTGCGAGATATCCCACAGAGCCGTGTATCTCATCCCATCCTGTGTCATACCCTACAGAGCCTTCTATCTCATCCCAGCCTGTGAGATATCCCATAGAGCAGTGTATCTCATCCCAGCCTGCGAGAGATCCCACAGAGCCTTGTATCTCATCCCTGGCTGCGACATATCCCATAGAGCCGTGTATCTCATCCCAGCCTGTGACATATCCCACAGAGCCATGTATCTCATCCCAGCCTGTGCCATACCCTACAGAGCCTTGTATCTCATCCCAGCCTGCGAGATATCCCACAGAGTCTTATATCTCATCCCAGCCTACGAGATATCCCACAGAGCCTTGTATCTCATCCCAGCCTGCGAGGTATCCCACAGAGCCGTGTATCTCATCCCAGCCTGCGAGATATCCCACAGAGCCGTGTATCTCATCCCAGCCTGCGAGATATCCCACAGAGCCGTGTATCTCATCCCATCCTGTGTCATACCCTATAGAGCCTTGTATCTCATCCCAGCCTGTGAGATATCCCATAGAGCCGTGTATCTCATCCCAGCCTGCGACATATCCCATAGAGCCGTGTATCTCATCCCAGCCTGTGAGATATCCCACAGAGCGGTGTATCTCATCCCATCCTGTGTCATACCCTACAGAGCCTTCTATCTCATCCCAGCCTGTGAGATATCCCATAGAGCCGTGTATCTCATCCCAGCCTGCGAGAGATCCCACAGAGCCTTGTATCTCATCCCTGGCTGCGACATATCCCACAGAGCCGTGTATCTCATCCCAGCCTGTGACATATCCCACAGAGCCTTGTATCTCATCCCAGCCTGTGCCATACCCTACAGAGCCTTGTATCTCATCCCATCCTGTGTCATACCCTACAGAGCCTTGTATCTCATCCCATCCTGTGTCATACCCTACAGAGCCTTCTATCTCATCTCAGCCTGTGAGATATCCCATAGAGCAGTGTATCTCATCCCAGCCTGCGAGAGATCCCACAGAGCCTTGTATCTCATCCCTGGCTGCGACATATCCCATAGAGCCGTGTATCTCATCCCAGCCTGTGACATATCCCACAGAGCCTTGTATCTCATCCCAGCCTGTGCCATACCCTACAGAGCCTTGTATCTCATCCCAGCCTGCGAGATATCCCACAGAGCCTTATATCTCATCCCAGCCTACGAGATATCCCACAGAGCCTTGTATCTCATCCCAGCCTGCGAGATATCCCACAGAGCCGTGTATCTCATCCCAGCCTGCGAGATATCCCACAGAGCCATGTATCTCATCCCAGCCTGCGAGATATCCCACAGAGCCGTGTATCTCATCCCATCCTGTGTCATACCCTATAGAGCCTTGTATCTCATCCCAGCCTGTGAGATATCCCATAGAGCCGTGTATCTCATCCCAGCCTGCGACATATCCCATAGAGCCGTGTATCTCATCCCAGCCTGTGAGATATCCCACAGAGCGGTGTATCTCATCCCATCCTGTGTCATACCCTACAGAGCCTTCTATCTCATCCCAGCCTGTGAGATATCCCATAGAGCCGTGTATCTCATCCCAGCCTGCGAGAGATCCCACAGAGCCTTGTATCTCATCCCTGGCTGCGACATATCCCACAGAGCCGTGTATCTCATCCCAGCCTGTGACATATCCCACAGAGCCTTGTATCTCATCCCAGCCTGTGCCATACCCTACAGAGCCTTGTATCTCATCCCAGCCTCCGAGATATCCCACAGAGCCTTATATCTCATCCCAGCCTACGAGATATCCCATAGAGCCGTGTATCTCATCCCAGAATGCGAGATATCCCACAGAGCCTTGTATCTCATCCCAGCCTGCGAGAAATCCCACAGAGCCGTGTACCTCATCCGATCCTGTTTCATACCCTACAGAGCCTTGTATCTCATCCCAGCCTGTGAGATATCCCATAGAGCCGTGTATCTCATCCCAGACTGTGCCATACCCTATAGAGCCGTGTATCATCCCAGCCTGCGAGAAGTCCCATAGAGCCGTGTATCATCCCAGCATGCGAGATATCCCATAGAGCCATGTATCTCATCCCAGCCTGTGTCATACCCTACAGAGCCGTGAATCTCATCCCAGCCTGCGAGATATCCCATAGAGCCGTGTATCTCATCCCAGCCTGCGAGATATCCCATAGAGCCGTGTATCTCATCCCAGCCTGCGAGATATCCCACAGAGCCGTGTATCTCATCCCATCCTGTGTCATACCCTACAGAGCCTTGTATCTCATCCCAGCCTGTGAGGTATCCCATAGAGCCGTGTATCTCATCCCAGCCTGTGAGATATCCCATAGAGCTGTGTTTCTCATCCCAGCCTGCGAGATATCCCACAGAGCCGTGTATCTCTTCCCATCATGTGTCATACCCTAAAGAGCCTACTATCTCATCCCAGCCTGCGAGATATCCCACAGAGCCTTGTATCTCATCCCAGCCTGTGAGATATCCCACAGAGCCTTGTATCTCATCCCAGCCTGTGAGATATCCCACAGAGCCTTGTATCTCATCCCAGCCTGCGAGATATCCCACAGAGCCTTGTATCTCATCCCAGCCTGCGAGATATCCCACAGAGCCTTGTATCTCATCCCAGCCTGCGAGATATCCCACAGAGCCTTGTATCTCATCCCAGCCTGTGAGATATCCCATTAAGCCTTGTATCTCATCCCAGCCTGCGAGATATCCCACAGAGCCGTGTATCTCAACCCAGCCTGCGAGCTATCCCACAGAGCCTTGTATCTCATCTCAGCCTGCGAGATATCCCATAAAGCCGTGTATCTCATCTCAGCCTGCGAGATATCCCATAAAGCCGTGTATCTCATCTCAGCCTGCGAGATATCCCATAAAGCCGTGTATCTCATTCCAGCCTGCGAGATATCCCATAGAGCCGTGTATCTCATCCCAGCCTGCGAGATATCCCATAGAACCGTGTATCTCATCCCAGCCTGCGAGATATCCCATAGAGCCGTGTATCTCATCCCAGCCTGTGAGATATCCCATAGAGCCGTGTATCTCATCCCAGCCTGCGAGATATCCCACAGAGCCGTGTATCTCATCCCATCCTGTGTCATACCCTACAGAGCCTTCTATCTCATCCCAGCCTGCGAGATATCCCAGAGAACCTTATATCTCATCCCAGCCAGTGAGATATCCCATAGAGCCGTGTATCTCATGACAGCCTGAGAGATATCCCATAGAGCCGTGTATCTCATGACAGCCTGAGAGATATCCCATAGAGCCGTGTATCTCATGACAGCCTGCGAGATATCCCATAGAGCCGTGTATCTCATCCCAGCCTGCGAGATATCCCATAGAGCCTTATATCTCATCCCAGCCTGCGAGATATCCCATAGAGCCTTATATCTCATCCCAGCCTGCGAGATATCCCATAGAGCCGTGTATCTCATCCCAGCCTGCGAGATATCCCATAGAGCCGTGTATCTCATCCCAGCCTGCGAGATATCCCATAGAGCCGTGTATCTCATCCCAGCCTGCGAGATATCCCATAGAGCCTTATATCTCATCCCAGCCTGCGAGATATCCCATAGAGCCGTGTATCTCATCCCAGCCTGCGAGATATCCCACAGAGCCTTGTATCTCATCCCATCCTGTGTCACACCCTACAGAGCCTTTTATCTTATCCCAGCCTGTGAGATATCCCACAGAGCCGTGTATCTCAGCCCAGCCTCTGCCATACCCTACAGAGCCTTGTATCTCATCGCAGCCTGCGAGATATCCCATAGAGCCTTGTATCTCATCCCAGCCTGCGAGAGATCCCACAGAGCCTTGTATCTCATCCCAGCCTGCGAGATATCCCATAGAGCCGTGTATCTCATCCCAGCCTGCGAGATATCCCATAGAGCCGTGTATCTCATCCCAGCCTGCGACATATCCCACAGAGCCTTGTATCTCATCCCAGCCTGTGCCATACCCTACAGAGCCTTGTATCTCATCCCAGCCTGCGAGATATCCCACAGAGCCTTGTATCTCATCCCAGCCTACGAGATATCCCATAAAGCCGTGTATCTCATCCCAGCCTGCGAGACATCCCATAGAGCCGTGTACCTCATCCGATCCTGTTTCATACCCTACAGAGCCTTCTTTCTCATCCCAGCCTGTGAGATATCCCATAGAGCCGTGTATCTCATCCCAGCCTGCGAGATATCCCACAGAGCCGTGTATCTCATCCCATCCTGTGTCATACCCTACAGAGCCTTGTATCTCATCCCAGCCTGTGAGATATCCCATAGAGACGTGTATCTCATCCCAGCCTGTGCCATACCCTACAGAGCCGTGTATCATCCCAGCCTGCGAGATATCCTATAGAGCCATGTATCTCATACCAGCCTGTGTCATACCCTAAAGAGCCGTGTATCTCATCCCAGCCTGCGAGATATCCCATAGAGCCGTGTATCTCATCCCAGCTTGCGAGATATCCCATAGAGCCGTGTATCTCATCCCAGCCTGTGAGATATCCCATAGAGCCGTGTATCTCATCCCAGCCTGCGTGATATCCCACTGAGCCGTGTATCTCATCCCATCATGTGTCATACCCTAAAGAGCCTACTATCTCATCCCAGCCAATGAGATATCCCATAGAGCTGTGTATCTCATCCCAGCCTGTGCCATACCCTACAGAGCCGTGTATCATCCCAGCCTGCGAGATATCCCATAGAGCCATGTATCTCATCCCAGCCTGTGAGATATCCCATAGAGCCGTGTATCTCATCCCAGCCTGCGACATATCCCACTGAGCCGTGTATCTCATCCCATCATGTCATACCCTAAAGAGCCTACTATCACATCCCAGCCTGCGAGATATCCCATAGAGCCTTGTATCTCATCCCAGCCTGCGAGATATCCCATAGAGCCGTGTATCTCATCCCAGCCTGCAAGATATCTCATAGAGCCGTGAATCTCATCCCATCCTGTGTCATACCCTACAGAGCCTATCTCATCCCAGCCAATGAGATATCCCATAGAGCTGTGTATCTCATCCCAGCCTGCGAGATATCCCATAGAACCGTGTATCTCATCCCAGCCTGCAAGATATCCCATAGAGCCGTGTATCTCATCCCAGCCTGTGTCATACCCTACAGAGCCGTGTATCTCATCCCAGCCTGCGAGATATCCCATAGAGCCGTGTATCTCATCCCAGCCTGTGTCATACCCTACAGAGCCTTTTATCTCATCCCAGTCTGCGCGATATCCCATAGAGCCTTGTATCTCATCCCAGCCTGCGAGATTTCCCATAGAGCCTTGTATCTCATCCCAGCCTGCGAGATATCCCACAGAGCCTTGTATCTCATACCACCCTGTGCCATATCCTACAGAGCCTTGTATCTCATCTCAGCCTGCGAGATATCCCACAGAGCCTTGTATTTCATCCCAGCCTGCGAGATATCCCACAGAGCCGTGTATCTCATCCCAGCCTGTGCCATACCCTACAGAGACTTGTATCTCATCTCAGCCTGAGAAATATGCCACAGAGCCGTGTATCATCCCGGCCTGTGAGATATCCCACAGAGCCGTGTATCTCATCCCAGCCTGCGAAATATCCCATAGAGCCGTGTACCTCATCCCAGCCTGCTAGATATCCCACAGAGCCTTGTATCTCATCCCAGCCTGTGAGATATCCCATAGAGCCGTGTATCTCATCCCAGCCTGTGCCATACCCTACAGAGCCGTGTACCATCCCAGCCTGCGAGATATCCCATAGAGCCGTGTATCTCATCCCAGCCTGTGTCATACCCTACAGAGCCGTGTATCTCATCCCAGCCTGCGAGATATCCCATAGAGCCGTGTATCTCATCCCAGCCTGTGTCATACTCTACAGAGCCTTTTATCTCATCCCAGTCTGCGCGATATCCCATAGAGCCTTGTATCTCATCCCAGCCTGCGAGATTTCCCATAGAGCCTTGTATCTCATCCCAGCCTGCGAGATATCCCATAGAGCTGTGTATCTCATCCCAGCCTGTGTCATACCCTACAGAGCCGTGTATCTCATCCCAGCCTGCGAGATATCCCATAAAGCCGTGTATCTCATCCCATCCTGTGTCATACCCTACAGAGCCTTCTATCTCAAAACAGCCTGCGAGATATCCCATAGAGCCGTTTATCTCATCCCAGCCTGCGAGATATCCCTTAAAGCCAGGTATCTCATCCCAGCCTGCGAAATATCCCACAGAGCCGTGTATCTCATCCCATCTTGTGTCGTACCCTACAGAGCCTTCTATCTCATCCCAGCCTGCGAGA
Source organism: Phyllobates terribilis (assembly GCF_046119375.1). Lineage (NCBI taxonomy): Eukaryota > Metazoa > Chordata > Amphibia > Anura > Dendrobatidae > Phyllobates > Phyllobates terribilis. The sequence continues at coordinate 865,091,636 of NW_027362761.1, read as the reverse complement.
TATCCCATAGAGCCTTATATCTCATCCCAGCCTGCGAGATATTCCATAGAGCCGTGTATCTCATCCCAGCCTGCGAGATATCCCATAGAGCCGTGTATCTCATCCCAGCCTGCGAGATATCCCATAGAGCCGTGTATCTCATCCCAGCCTGCGAGATATCCCACAGAGCCTTGTATCTCATCCCAGCCTGTGCCATACCCTACAGAGCCTTGTATCTCATCCCAGCCTGTGCCATACCCTACAGAGCCTTTTATCTCATCCCAGCCTGTGAGATATCCCACAGAGCCATGTATCTCATCCCAGCCTGCGAGATATCCCACAGAGCCTTATATCTCATCCCAGCCTACGAGATATCCCATAGAGCCATGAATCTCATACCAGCCTGTGTCATACCCTAAAGAGCCGTGTATCTCATCCCAGCCTGCGAGATATCCCATAGAGCCGTGTATCTCATCCCAGCTTGCGAGATATCCCATAGAGCCGTGTATCTCATCCCAGCCTGTGAGATATCCCATAGAGCCGTGTATCTCATCCCAGCCTGCGTGATATCCCACTGAGCCGTGTATCTCATCCCATCATGTGTCATACCCTAAAGAGCCTACTATCTCATCCCAGCCAATGAGATATCCCATAGAGCTGTGTATCTCATCCCAGCCTGTGCCATACCCTACAGAGCCGTGTATCATCCCAGCCTGCGAGATATCCCATAGAGCCATGTATCTCATCCCAGCCTGTGAGATATCCCATAGAGCCGTGTATCTCATCCCAGCCTGCGAGATATCCCACTGAGCCGTGTATCTCATCCCATCATGTCATACCCTAAAGAGCCTACTATCACATCCCAGCCTGCGAGATATCCCATAGAGCCTTGTATCTCATCCCAGCCTGCGAGATATCCCATAGAGCCGTGTATCTCATCCCAGCCTGCAAGATATCTCATAGAGCCGTGAATCTCATCCCATCCTGTGTCATACCCTACAGAGCCTACTATCTCATCCCAGCCAATGAGATATCCCATAGAGCTGTGTATCTCATCCCAGCCTGCGAGATATCCCATAGAACCGTGTATCTCATCCCAGCCTGCAAGATATCCCATAGAGCCGTGTATCTCATCCCAGCCTGTGAGATGTCCCATAGAGCCATGTATCGCATCCCAGCCTGCGAGATATCCCACAGAGCCTTGTATCTCATACCACCCTGTGCCATATCCTACAGAGCCTTGTATCTCATCTCAGCCTGCGAGATATCCCACAGAGCCTTGTATTTCATCCCAGCCTGCGAGATATCCCACAGAGCCGTGTATCTCATCCCAGCCTGTGCCATACCCTACAGAGACTTGTATCTCATCTCAGCCTGAGAAATATGCCACAGAGCCGTGTATCATCCCGGCCTGTGAGATATCCCACAGAGCCGTGTATCTCATCCCAGCCTGCGAAATATCCCATAGAGCCGTGTACCTCATCCCAGCCTGCTAGATATCCCATAGAGCCGTGTACCTCATCCCAGCCTGCTAGATATCCCATAGAGCCGTGTATCTCATCCCAGCCTGTGAGATATCCCATAGAGCCGTGTATCTCATCCCAGCCTGTGCCATACCCTACAGAGCCGTGTACCATCCCAGCCTGCGAGATATCCCATAGAGCCGTGTATCTCATCCCAGCCTGCGAGATATCCCATAGAGCCGTGTATCTCATCCCAGCCTGCAAGATATCTCATAGAGCCGTGAATCTCATCCCATCCTGTGTCATACCCTACAGAGCCTACTATCTCATCCCAGCCAATGAGATATCCCATAGAGCTGTGTATCTCATCCCAGCCTGCGAGATATCCCATAGAACCGTGTATCTCATCCCAGCCTGCAAGATATCCCATAGAGCCGTGTATCTCATCCCAGCCTGTGAGATGTCCCATAGAGCCATGTATCGCATCCCAGCCTGCGAGATATCCCACAGAGCCTTGTATCTCATACCACCCTGTGCCATATCCTACAGAGCCTTGTATCTCATCTCAGCCTGCGAGATATCCCACAGAGCCTTGTATTTCATCCCAGCCTGCGAGATATCCCACAGAGCCGTGTATCTCATCCCAGCCTGTGCCATACCCTACAGAGACTTGTATCTCATCTCAGCCTGAGAAATATGCCACAGAGCCGTGTATCATCCCGGCCTGTGAGATATCCCACAGAGCCGTGTATCTCATCCCAGCCTGCGAAATATCCCATAGAGCCGTGTACCTCATCCCAGCCTGCTAGATATCCCATAGAGCCGTGTACCTCATCCCAGCCTGCTAGATATCCCATAGAGCCGTGTATCTCATCCCAGCCTGTGAGATATCCCATAGAGCCGTGTATCTCATCCCAGCCTGTGCCATACCCTACAGAGCCGTGCACCATCCCAGCCTGCGAGATATCCCATAGAGCCGTGTATCTCATCCCAGCCTTTGTCATACCCTACAGAGCCGTGTATCTCATCCCAGCCTGCGAGATATCCCATAGAGCCGTGTATCTCATCCCAGCCTGTGTCATACCCTACAGAGTCTTTTATCTCATCCCAGTCTGCGCGATATCCCATAGAGCCTTGTATCTCATCCCAGCCTGCGAGATTTCCCATAGAGCCTTGTATCTCATCCCAGCCTGCGAGATATCCCATAGAGCTGTGTATCTCATCCCAGCCTGTGTCATACCCTACAGAGCCGTGTATCTCATCCCAGCCTGCGAGATATCCCATAAAGCCGTGTATCTCATCCCATCCTGTGTCATACCCTACAGAGCCTTCTATCTCAAAACAGCCTGCGAGATATCCCATAGAGCCGTTTATCTCATCCCAGCCTGCGAGATATCCCTTAAAGCCAGGTATCTCATCCCAGCCTGCGAGATATCCCACAGAGCCGTGTATCTCATCCCATCTTGTGTCGTACCCTACAGAGCCTTCTATCTCATCCCAGCCTGCGAGATATCCCATAGAGCCTTATATCTCATCCCAGCCTGCGAGATATTCCATAGAGCCGTGTATCTCATCCCAGCCTGCGAGATATCCCATAGAGCCGTGTATCTCATCCCAGCCTGCGAGATATCCCATAGAGCCTTATATCTCATCCCAGCCTGCGAGATATCCCATAGAGCCTTATATCTCATCCCAGCCTGCGAGATATCCCATAGAGCCATGTATCTCATCCCAGCCTGCGAGATATCCCATAGAGCCATGTATCTCATCCCAGCCTGCGAGATATCCCATAGAGCCATGTATCTCATCCCAGACTGCGAGATATCCCATAGAGCCGTGTATCTCATCCCAGCCTCCGAGATATCCCATAGAGCCGTGTATCTCATCCCAGCCTCCGAGATATCCCATAGAGCCGTGTATCTCATCCCATCCTGTGTCATACCCTACAGAGCCTTGTATCTCATCCCAGCCTGTGAGATATCCCATAGAGCCGTGTATCTCATCCCAGCCTGTGCCATACCCTACAGAGCCGTGTATCATCCCAGCCTGCGAGAAATCCCATAGAGCCGTGTATCTCATCCCAGACTGTCATACCCTACAGAGCCGTGTATCTCATCCCAGCCTGCGAGATATCCCACAGAGCCGTGTATCTCATCCCATCCTGTGTCATACCCTACAGAGCCTTGTATCTCATCCCAGCCTGTGAGATTTCCCATAGAGCCGTGTATCTCATCCCAGCCTGTGCCATACCCTACAGAGCCGTGTATCATCCCAGCCTGCGAGATATCCCATTGAGTCGTGTATCTCATCCCAGCCTGTTATACCCTACAGAGCCGTGTATCTCATCCCAGCCTGTGTCATACCCTACAGAGCCGTGTATCTCATCCCAGCCTGCGAGATATCCCATAGAGCCCTGAATCTCATCCCAGCCTGCGAGATATCCCATAGAGCCGTGCATCTCATCCCAGCCTGCGAGATATCCCACAGAGCCATGTATCTCATCCCAGCCTGCGAGATATCCCACAGAGCCTTGTATCTCATCCCAGCCTGCGAGATATCCCATTGAGTCGTGTATCTCATCCCAGCCTGTTATACCCTACAGAGCCGTGTATCTCATCCCAGCCTGCGAGACATCCCATAGAGCCATGTATCTCATCCCAGCCTGCGAGATATCCCATAGAGCCTTGTATCTCATCCCAGCCTGCGAGATATCCCATAGAGCCGTGTATCTCATCCCAGCCTGCGAGATATCCCACAGAGCCATGTATCTCATCCCAGCCTGCGAGATATCCCACAGAGCCTTGTATCTCATCCCAGCCTGCGAGATAACCCACAGAGCCTTGTATCTCATCCCAGCCTGCGAGATATCCCACAGAGCCTTGTATCTCATCCCAGCCTGCGAGATATCCCTCAGAGCCTTGTATCTCATCCCAGCCTGTGAGAATATCCCACAGAGCCTTGTATCTCATCTCAGCCTGCGATATATCCCATAGAGCCATGTATCTCATCCCAGCCTGCGAGATATCCCATAGAGCCGTGTATCTCATCCCAGCCTGCGAGATATCCCACAGAGCCTTGTATCTCATCCCAGCCTGTGAGATATCCCTCAGAGCCTTGTATCTCATCCCAGCCTGTGAGATATCCCTCAGAGCCTTGTATCTCATCCCAGCCTGTGAGATATCCCACAGAGCCTTGTATCTCATCTCAGCCTGCGAGATATCCCACAGAGCCTTGTATCTCATCTCAGCCTGCGAGATATCCCATAGAGCCGTGTATCTCATCCCAGCCTGCGAGATATCCCACAGAGCCGTGTATCTCATCCCAGCCTTTGCCATACCCTACAAAGCCGTGTATCATCCCAGCCTGCGAGATATCCCATAGAGCCGTGTATCTCATCCCAGCCTGTGTCATACCCTACAGAGCCTTTTATCTCATCCCAGCCTGCGAGATATCCCATAGAGCCTTGTATCTCATCCCAGCCTGCGAGATTTCCCATAGAGCCTTGTATCTCATCCCAGCCTGCGAGATATCCCATAGAGCCGTGTATCTCATCCCAGTCTGTCATACCCTACAGAGCCGTTTATCTCATCCCAGCCTGCGAGATATCCCATAAAGCCATGTATCTCATCCCAGCCTGCGAGATATCCCACAGAGCCGTGTATCTCATCCCATCCTGTGTCATACCCTACAGAGCCTTCTATCTCATCCAAGCCTGCGAGATATCTCATAGAGCCTTGTATCTCATCCCAGCCTGCGAGATATCCCA